>NC_071391.1:71329160-72579160 GCF_022682495.2 Desmodus rotundus | reverse complement strand
AGGGATTGAGCAAAAAGGCAAAAGCACTCATGGACACGGACACCAGTATGGTGATTGCTGGCGGTATAAGGGCACTACATCGTAATAGAAAAAATACAATAAAGATTAACAAGTAAATTAATAAATATTAAATGAATAAATAAATTTCACTGCATGTAACAGGCATAGTAGCTTCTAATACATTGATAGATGAATATGCAATGAGTTTGATGTACCGTTAAAAACATACAAAGGCCATGTGTACCCGAGAGTGTTTTTTAAAAAGTGTTCAAACTAAACTACAATATCTCTATGAAACTATGTGGTCAGTTACAATGTTAATTGTTCAATTCCAGTCTAGGTGTGGTGCATACAGTGAAACAGAATAAAAGTTACAATTGAAATCATGTCACTGCTGAAAGCAAAATTTATTAATTGAACTCATTTTAAAATGTATTTTAAATTATATCTGGCACCGTTTTGAAGAGATTTTCCTCAGAAAGTTTGCACTCCTTAAGCATTTCATTTTTTACACAGTTTTTTGCTATTTGCGTATTTTAAGAAAGGTACACAGTGATAGGAGTTTGACTTAAACTTGAGAGGTGTAGGTATCGGGTATAATTAGTTGCTCTTATGTTTTTGTAAGAGGAAAAATACCATTACAGGTTTACACCCCTTCAGGTCTACGGAGGGCTGTTGACCTAGGAATTCCCACAACTGCTGCTCATGGAAGGCCATGATGAGGAAATAGAATTGTGCTGACCTCAATGATCAGAAATCAGCTGGAAGATGCTTAGGGATAAAACGTTCGTTACATCCACAATGAAAACATGGCAGGTAGACATTACTGCCAATCATTCATTCCCCCTGAAAAAGGAGGGAGTGTTTGGAAGGAAACAGAGCAAAACACATATTGACCTTAAATAGATGCTCAGTGGAGGGCAAAAATTCTTTGAACTCACATCCCCACAATGGTAGTGAGGTGCTCTAATACACCCAAAATCAACAAATAAACACACAGAAAACTGGGAAGGGAGGCAATGAAGGGAGCAAAAGGAATCTTGTAACCAGCAAGCTGGTAGTCTAATATCTATTGTGATTTTGTTTTGCAGAGAGTAAATGGATAAAAGAAAGCTGAGCTGATTTAGAATATTTGAATTATGAAATTCCTGTTCTAGAATAATTTGAGAAGTATCCAAAGACTCTAGTAGATAAAGGTGGCACACTTGACTTTGACAAAGGCCCCAAGTATCTCAGTTTGCATCCCCCTAACTTACAGCTCTATGTGGAAGCACCTGGCAATTTTCTTATTATCTCTTTGTCTAGTCTACTCTCACCAGAATTTCACAGGGACCTTGTTTAGTATATTCATTATTATATCAAATCCTGGTACATAATAGAGTATCAGTATTTCATTCACTAATAAAAAAACAACGATTTTCTTTAAAGTACTTGAGACCAAAGGAAATGTATGGCAACTTAAAAGAGAAAGCTTTAAAGTTACTAGAAAAGTTGATTTTTGTGAAGTATCATTCTCCTTGAATATCAGAATAAGTAAATGCTCTCAGAAATAAAGTATCACTAAGTACTTACCAATAATCTACAAGTGTTTTATGACTCAGGTAGATCAGCATTATGAGGGTGCAGTGAAATTTTATCTTCACTTACCTCAAATGCCTTGGGGTAAGATGTATCTTTACCAGGTTGTGTAGCTTTCTTAGAGAAATCTACAGGGCCCAAGTTGCCCAAGCACCTTCCAAAAGCATCTACATGTAGAACTTACACTGAAGTAGAGTTATGACTAAGAGGTCATACATAGAACAAGCAATTTTTCAGGTCATATGATCAGTTATGTTTTTACACACCAGCAATGAGAATTGTGACAAAATTATAAATGCCAGTTCTATTTTCAATAGCATCTAAAAGAACTAAATACCTATAAACATACTTAACCAAATCTATGAAAGATTTGTACACTCAACACAATAAAGAGTGGATAAAAGAAATTAAAATGTCCAAATGAAGACGACGACCTGCTGTGTTCCTGGATCACACGGGAAATTACCAAGAGGTCAATACTGTCTAAATCAGTACATATTATAAGTGATTTCAATCAAAATTTCACCCTTTTTTAATTAAATAGAAAAGCAGGTCATTAAATTCACATGGAATTGCAAGGAGCCCAAAGTAGCAAAACCAATGTTGAAAAAGAACAAAATTGGAGGACTCACACTGTTATAAGGAATATGTGCCCAAAACCGGTTAAAACCTGTTAAATTAAAATACAAAAACATGAATAACTGCATTTTATGTGTGAAAGCGATATGAAGATTCTGCCCCAAAGAAAATATATGGGTGGTAATAAGCACAGGAGAACACCCTCATTAGCTGTAGGAATGACACATTAATGCCCCAATGAGATACCAGTGTTTACCTATAAGAATGCATAGCATAAAAAAATTGTCAAAACTGTCTGATGTTTCATGGCATCTGAATAAACAGACAGTGGTATATGCATCCAATGGAACAGTACTAAACAATGAAAGGGAACACCCTATTGTTTTAAACAACCTGTCCGAATCTTACATAAACCTCCCTGAGTTTTTCGAAAATATCAATTTTAAACAAGTAACTGTGGCCCTACTTCCCTGGGGGGCTGTGCAGCTCAGGCAGAAGGACCCATGCAGCACTAAAGAGGGGAGGGGTCTGCCAAGATGAAGGGGAGGTGAGGAAACAAGGGCCCTGGCCCAGACAGTAAACACAGGCTGCAGCTTTGGCATCAGCACTTCACAGACTGGGTTGTAGATTTTTGGTCCCTACAAGCCATACATACATTGCACAATGTTACAGAGAAAGTAGGCTATCATATTGATCCTGGTCCTTTCCAATTCTGTTTCTCTCCCTTCATTTCTGCAGTTGCCAGCCTCCTTTTTCCTGGAATGACCATGAGGATTCCTCCTTATTTGCCTGGACAGTCCCTTCATTTCCAAACTTGTACTACAGACAGTACAACCTCTCAGACCCCAGCTAAAGAGAAATACATTTGAGAGATCCGCCTCCCTCTTCACCATTCTGTGGCCACTGAACAAAGCCTGTGCTCTGACACTGACTTGGGTTTCATGATCCTCTTTTCCACAACTCACAGAAAAATAACCCTGCAATTGGACTCAACCAACACTCTTAGCTCCTTGCGAAAAACTTGGTTGATGACTGAATGGCAAAGTGATGGTGGAGCCCTAACTGCAAAGCTTCTCCTACTAGAGCCAGAGAGCGGCCCCCTGGAGGAAAGGGAATGAGCTAGGGTGGTGTCCATGTGGTGACATGGAAGTCACAGGCCAGCTGGGCGCCAAACCTGCAGCTGTATTGGCTGATGGGCCTGCACTGACTGCTGAAGTGATTGGTGGCCTGGTGGTCCTGTCAGTCTTTCCTGTGCACACAGCAGAGGCAGGGAAACTGGCTGTGGAGGCCAGGAACATGCCCCACTAGAGATTGCCTGACTGCTGTTGGTCGGGAACCCTCCACTGGGAGAGTTGGCCCGTGCACTGTGGCACCTCCCAGGATGGAACTTGAGGTGGAGGCGGTGGTGCCTCCAAGCACAGGGAGTTTCTGAGGGTGGCGTCCTGTGGTGGGTATTAGTGTACCTTGCCAAGTGTGCTTACTGGAATCCTGGCCCACGCTTCCCACACAGTGCTGAGTGGCTGTGACAGAGGGACCCATAGCAGTAAAGGCTAGCCTGGTGCAGCTTGTGTCCCCAAGTTGGCCTGTGTGGTGTTGCCCAGGGCTGCCTGGCCTGCAGTAAGTGTTGGGGAATGGGATGGGGCAGAAGCTTCCAGTTCCAGACTTCTAGTATCAGAGGGAGCCCCTGAGAGACCATCGTAGGTGGATGGGTTGGTGTCCTTTGGTGTGACCTCTGTGTGGGAAGCTGGCTTGAGAGACAAGCCTGAGGATGTGCATGCTGAGGGGCCAGCACTCCCTGCAGAGGTGACTGGCAGGCTGGGGGATGAGGGGGTGCTAGGAGTGGCCACAGGAGCAGGCCCTGCAGCAGGCTGAGGTGAAGACCCCAAAGGCTCTGAAGCATCACAGCCTGAGGTGGCCTACACCTCACCCCACAGATGTGCTGCCATAGTGCTTGGTTGTCTGCATCAATATCTTCGGGAATGACTCTGTAACCCAGTTTAGGATGGGATGACAGCCTCAGCCATTCCCCGCACCTGCGCAGAAGCAGAGGAGCCTTCTGCCTTTGGGACCTGTCACAGGCAGTTGAGCTGCTCCTCAGGGATTGAGTCTGCCCATGGCTTTCACCTTGACCTTTCTGAGGCTGGCTCTTCCTGTGGGCAGTCACAGCTTCTGAGTAGGGGGCCTGAGGGCCCTGCTGACTCCCTGTCTTTGTGAACCTCTAGGGCAGCCTGGCATGGCAAGTTCGGTCGGCCTCCTCCTCTCCACTGGTGGGAAGGCTCGAGTGGAGTTGTAGGATCTGGTGATGGCATTCCTTTCGGCAAAGGAGCTCCTCAGAGGCCTGGGGTTTCTGGTGGCATCTGTCTTCTGGACCCCTGCCCTGATCCTCAAGCACCTCTAGGACTGTGGGGACTTCCTCCTTTATAGGCATCTCTTTCCTGCAATGCTCACAGGCCTGCCGAAAGAAACACCTGCAGAATGAGGTAAGGATCCCCAGGAAAAGACACAGGGGCCTTGGTAGCCTGAAACACAGTCTCAGAAATTCGGGAACAGCCCCGTCACCAGATCAGTAGATACAGAGCAGGATGGCCTTGGAGTAGGAGGATGTTCATGGACAACTGGGTGGCACTGGCCGACCATCTGTTGGGTAAGGTGAGCAGTGTGCTGGCTCCCTGGTACCCAGGGTGGGGGATGGGCAGTGTCTGCCCAGGTAAGTACCCATTGGGCTCTTCAGTGAGGTGGGTCCTCGAACAAACAATAGGATCTCAGCAAGGTCCTTCATCAGTGAACAACACAGTTGAAAGCCAAGAGCTGATCTTTCAGCCTATTGTTAGGATACACTAGGAACTCCCAACTTGGGGGTCCCAGGGATAGGATCATGGAATGAATGTCCGTGCCAAGGTTCTAAGGAGTGGGGTGCACCCAGAGGATGCTTGAGGACCCTTAGGTATTTCTCCATCTCCAGTTGGGGCAGGAACAGGCAACACTGCCAAACCTCTGTTCCCCAGGACTATAGTCACCATTGGGCCTCAGAGTCCTGAGGGTGACCGCATTCTCTGGGCTACCACCACAGCCACATCAGCACTGTGCCTGCCCCTACACAGTCTCCTCTCACCGCTGCTGCATGTTGTTCTGCAAGGCCCTGACCTTGGACCTTTGGGACTCCATCCTGGCCTTCAGAGGCCCTCCTGACACACCTCAGAGATGACTTTGCCCACTTAGTTGCCCTTGAAGGTAGGTGAACCCTTGAAGACAGGCACTGTGACGTCCCACCTTCCCACAAGCCCATCTGCCACTGGGTGGTAAGTACACATCTTTTTCCTCAGTGCCAGACCCCTCTATCAGTAGGATATTGGCCTTGGTAGAGGACACAGAGGCCATGGAATCTTCGTCCTCCTCCTCCACACACACTGCCTCCTCCTCCTCCTGATCTCAGTAGCCCAGAGTGAGTGCTGGTGGTTGCCAGCCCCCACATCCTGCTGGGCCCTCCCTCTCTGCATTTGTCCCTGAATCAAAGCCTCCACAGCCTCAAGCTTGGCCTCTCAGAGAGCTCACAGTGCTTCTAGTCGGGGGCTGTGACCTTTAGTCTGAGCCCCTGCTTCACTGCAAGCAGGGGAGAGAAGCATAATTTGGTTGTTACAATATAGCCATGGTGATGTAAAATATGGCACGGGAATATAGATATTAGCATTGTAATAACTGTGTGTGTTGTCAGATGGATACTGTAGAATAGGTTTATGCAGGTGATCAGTGTGTAAATTATATAAATGTCTAATCACTATTTCATACACCTAAAATGATTATAATAGTATGTAAACTGCAATTTTAAATTATTTAAAAAATTATTAATAAGCCTTGGCTGGTGAGACTCAGTGGATTGACTGCTGGCCTGAGAATCAAAGACTCACTGGTTGCATTCCCAGCTGAGGGCACATGCCTGGGTTGGAGGCCAGGTTCACAGTAGGAGGTGCTCAAGAGGCATCCATACACTAATATTGCTCTGTCTCCTTCCCTTCCTTATATCTAAAAATAAATACATAAAATCTTTAAAAATTATCAATAAAACTTAATGATGGAAGTACATATTTATTTAGCATGTGCATTCAGATGAGGGGTTCTGAAACTTACACCTCAGGAACTTCATAGTCCATCCACTGTGGTTCCCAGTCTCCTGTGGGATCCCACCTTGGATGCTGATTCATTAGCTCTATTAGTGTAGCTTTCTTGTACATTCACTGACATTACATACAGATACACACACAAACCCCATAGGTATCACCTGTGTGGAGAGATGGTTTTACTTTTCCCTTTCAAATTTGAATAATACTCTCATTTTTGCGGTCAATTGCTCTGGCTAAAACCTGATGTAATGTTGCAGAGCAGTGGTAAAATTGGGCAAATTTTTCACACTTCTGATTTAGGTGAGTAAACTTTCCATCTCTTACCTCTAAGTATGATGTTAATCTCAGGTTCAAAGATTTCGCACTACACAGGAAAGCCTCTTAGGGTTCTTTTAGCAATTGCGGTTTGTCCCCAAACCCAGTATTACTATGCACAAGGGGTCCATTTGTGGGTTAAAGAAAACTTCGAGGGTATCACAGGTTCTGCTTCTTGGCCTGGGCCTAAATGCACAGTGTGTTCTACTTGTGAAAACTCATGAAGTTTTATACATGTGATCTGTACACTTTCCTGATATAAGATGCTTTTCATTTTTTAAAGATTTTATATATTTTTAAGAGAGAGGGGAAGGGAAGGAAAAGAGAGGGAGAGAAATATCAAAATGTGGTTGCCTCTTGCACTCCCTGGGCTGGAGACCCGGCCTGCAACCCAGCATGTGTCCTCCCTGGGGATGGAATTTGCATCCTTTTCTTCACAGTCTGGTGCTCACTCTTCTGCTCCACACCAACCAGGGCATAACATATATTTCAAAAAAATGTACAAACAGAAAGTGTCCTAGAATTAGACTTCCAATGAGAGGAAAGACTCCCCTGAAAGGTGGTAAGGTCTGGGAAGCAGCTCTTATTCTTTCATTTTTCTTGGTTGCAGCACGCCGTCACGTCATCTTCACGCAGATTTCCATGTGACTTTTCCCTTCTGTCCTCACCAAACCTAAACAAGTACATGAGTCATGACATTGGCTGTTTACCTTACATTAGGGTGCCCCAAATGGTTATAGTAAAGGACTTGATACATTTTTAATATTTCACTTTAATCCAACATTTCAAGTCCTCATTCTTATTTCTGTTATATGAAAATATATAAAGTACCAGACATTTGTAAAGTATACCAGAATTCAATTTATACAACTTTGCTATAAATAGGTATATCTGATTATCCTGAATATTTACTGGGCTTCATTTTGAAATGCACAGTTATGCACATTTGTAAGTGAGTAACGTTTTCCTTCATATATATATTTGTACACATATATACATATACATGTATGAATGTCCAAGGAAGAATAATATGAGAGAGGGTGGCTTTGGGATACTTGAATGATGTAGAAATATTACTTAGCTAGCCTGTCACATTTGCCCAATATCCCAATGACAAACTTTCACAGCTATAGAAAATATTACAAAATGACCCCTGAAACAAAAAAGTGAGGCCTCATAGTCATTCAGCCAAAGACTTTACCTAAAACTGTCTTTTTGCAAGGGTGAATTGACGCCATCTTGGATAACAGCATCAAGCTGACAACGAGCATCACCATTATGCCATCTTGTGGATTATCTAGGAAAAGTTTTGAAAAAATTAAACTATAATGGAGATAGCACTTTTCTTTACAATATGCTGATATATTAAAATTATCTGACCAGAACACTGATATAAGTCTTCTGAAGCACTTTAAAAACATTTCAGGGGAAAAGGGTGAAGGGTTTGTAGGAACAATTATAAAGGACACATGGACAATAATGGGGGGGCGTGATGGTGGAATCAGGAAGGAGGTGGGGAGGGCTAGGGTTTAGGCTCGGGTGGAGGGAAAAGGCGGAGAACTGTATTTGAATAACAATAAAATTAGAGGAAAGAAAAGAAAAAAAAACATTAAGTGATATCAACTATATCCTAACCAGAATGCTTTGAAATTAGAAATTGAGTGCAAAAGGAAGTGGAAAAAAAACACAAATATGTGGAGAGTAAACAACATTCTAGTAAACAAGCTGGGTCAAAGAAGAAATAAAAGGTGAGATCAAAATCTATATAAAACCAAAGAGAATGGCAATTACATCTTTTTGAAATGTCGATTTTAAAAAATATTTCTTTAAAATGGGCACAATTGTCTGTTACTTTTTTAATAATCTTGTTTATTCTATTACAGTTGTCCCAATTTTTCCTTTTTCTCCTCCTTCCTCCAGCCTACCCTGCCACCCTGCAGTCCATCCCCACACTGTTGTTCATGTCTGTGGGTCACTCAGACATGTTCTTTGACTAATCCCTTCCCCTTCTCTCCACCACTCTCCCTCCCCACTTTTCTCTGGAAGCTCTCAGTGTGTTCCCTGTTTCCACGTCTCTGGACCTTTTTTTTTTTCTAGTTACTTCATTTTGTTCATTAGATTCCTCTTATAAGTGAGAGGGTATGAAAACATTGGGGGTGCATCAAAAGTGATGGTAAGAGAGAAGTTTATGTGATTATAGCCTTATATCAAGAAATGTGAAATCCCAAGGAAAAAATCTACTACTGTATCTTAAAGAACTACAAAAGAAAAACAAAAGGAGCCCAAATTCAGTGAAATAAAAGAATTATAATAAAAATAGAGCACCCCTCGCTGATCAGATGCGTAGGTAGGAGTGCTGTCCAGTACACCCAGGGGTCATGGGTTTGATTCCCACTCAGGGTACATACCTCGGGTGTGGCTACAATCCGCAGATAGAGTGCCTAAGGGAGGCAACAAATCAGTGTTTCTCTCATGTCGATGTTTCTCCCTCTCCCTCCATCTCCTTCTCACTCCCTCAAATCAATAGGTATACCCTCAGGTTAGGATTGGGGAAAAATATAAAATAAAAATCAGAACAGAATTAAATGAAATAGAGAAGAAAAAAACTATACAAGAATTATTGCAGGAAAGAGCTGGTCTTTGAAGTGATTAATACAAATGACAAACCTCTGGCAACTCTCAGTAAAAAAAGAGCGAAAAGACTCCAGCAAAGTCAGAAATGAGAAAGAAGTTACCACAGACAGCACAAGAATACAAAGGATCCTACAAGGACACTATGAGAGACTCTATGACACCAAATTCAATAACACAGGAAAAATGGATAAGTTCCTAGAAATGTGTGACCTCCCCAGAGTGAATCATGACGAAGTGGAAAATCCAAATAGACCCATCAACTGTGAGGAAAGTGAAACAGATGTCATGAACTTCCCCGAAAGTTAAAATGCAGGACCAGAGGGCTTCACTAGTGAATTACACCAAGTATTGAAAGGAGACTGGATATCTATCCTTCTCAACCTCTTCCAAAAATGTGAAGAAGAAGCAGTACTTCCTAACACATTTCATGAGTCCAATATTATCCTACTAGCGAACCTGGCAGGAGATGCACACACATACACACTCACACACACACAACAGACCAGTACCTCTGAGGAATCCAGATGCAAAATACGAGCAAATCAAATACTGTGATACATGAAAAAGATAATATTTGACACAACACCAGTCAAGTGGGGTTCATTCCAGAGGGATAAGGGTGATTCCTCATATGCAAATAACTCTAGGTGATATACCACATTGATTAACAAAATAAAGGACAAAAATTATATGATCACATCAATAGGTACAGAAATGAACTGATAGGATACAACATCCATTTATCATGAAAACACTCAATAAAATGACTCTACAAGGAAAGCACCATAACCTAATAAAAGCCATATTTGACAAAACCTCATGAATATCCTACTCAATGTTGAAAAGGCGGAAGCTTATCATCTAAGCTCAGGGACAAGTCAGGGGTGTGCACTCTCACCACTATTACTCAACACAGTACTACTGGAAGCCCCAGCCAGAGCGTTCAGGCAAGAGAAAGAAACAAAAAGCAACCATTTGGGGAATGTAAAATTATATGTGTCACTTGTTATAGATGATAGGATTCTTTAGGTAAAAACTGTAGAGACCCCGTCAAAAAACTGTTAGAAACAATAAAACAATAGTGTAAAGTGGCAAGATATACAAAATCAGTGTACAAAATCCATTGCATTCCTTCTCTTGGGTGAGTTGGAACCCAGGCAGGTCTCCCACTTAGGGGCAGCAACAAGAAGAAGCAAGATGGGGACCACCTTGGCTGGTGCACAGCTCTCGGGGGAGAAGCTGTGCTATGGCAGCGTGTCTGACAGGCTTCCACTGTGACAGGGGAGAGCAAGAATAGAGTCATGGAGGAGATGAAGCAGGGACTCAAGCAAAAAGGAAGCTCCAAGAGAAGAGCCACCAGGAGTGCCTGCAGAGGCCACTGATGAATCTTGAGAATAATCGCGCAAAGTGAAATAAGACAAAACATGTCAAGAACCATATTATTTCACTCCTATGTGGGATAAAAAACTGAAAGTAATTAATGAACAAATACAACAAAGAAACAAACAAAGCCTCATAGACACAAAGAGCAATATGGTAGTAAGTTGAGGAAGAGGTATTGGTGGGGTTGTTTAGAGAACGGTGGAGAGGGCCAAGTATATAGTGATAGATGCTTGGACTTTGGGTGGTGGGCACGCAATGCAATATACAGATGATGTGTCATAGAATTGTAAACTTGAAACCTGTATAATTTTATTAATCGATGTCACCCCCATAAGTTTAATCAAATAATAAAAATAAACGTACTTACAGTAAATGTACTTGAAATTGCCTGTAATAAAATCATGTCAATGCGATCAGCAACGATGAGCAGATGGAGAGGGAAAAACGTCTTATGTTATTCAGAAAAGTTCACACCTTAGCAAAATCACAAACAGAAACACAAAAATCATTCAACATTAGGTAGAAAAAAAATTTGGGAGCATGCTTTTCTTTCTTTACCTCCAGCATTCAGGCTAGACCAGCACTGGGAATAGAATTTTCTGCAATGATGGAAATATTCTATAATCTGCACTGTCCAATGGCAGCCACATAGCTGTATGTTACTCCTGAGAACTTGACATGTGCTAACATGATGGAGAGAGCAAATTTTACATTTTAAGTCGTTCACATTGAAGTAGCTACAAACAGCTGGTGGCTGTATTAAACAAGGCAGGTCTCGACCAATAAAATACCCAGAGAAATGAGAATAAATGATAGATGCTTCATATTTTGTATATATGTAGATCTCAAAACAGATGCACAAGAAACTCTGAATTCAGATGGCTGAAACCAAAATACATCTTAAAACATACTTAGCACAAGAGTACGATAGAAATATAAAATTAAAGGGCACACGGGATGATAAAAATCAACACAGAAACAGGAAAAGATTTCTCTGTGGACAATAGTATAATAACACAATCTCTACTGAACATAAAATGCTTTCTTATGTTAATAAAGCTAGAAAGATGTATATGTATGTGTAAATAAATGTGCAGACATACACAGAACACAAATAATGAAATGATGTATACAATGAGACAAATTTCTTTTATCTAAATAATTTGGAATGAAGGAAAAAAAGGAAGTTGGAGCAGTAGGTGGACACAGATTACCTTGAGTGCCTGGCACTAAGGAATTCATGTTCCTTTCAGGCAGCAGAACTTAACACTTTGTAAGCACATGAATAACTAGACCATGTATGGTTTGGAGAAACCATCCTGGCAGAGGTGTAGGATGGATAAAGGGGGAGTAGTAGATGGTGAGGTGACCATGAAGAAGACCTGTGTTGTTAGAGGAGAAAGGATGAGGGCCTGAAGGAAATGATGAGAGTCTAACTTCATGGCAATGAAGCCCAGAGCATGAATTTATAAAAGATTATTTCAGTAAGGAATGGGTACAAATGATCCGCCTCTTTAAAATTAGTACCCTGAGCCCTGACCTGTAGGGCTCAGTTGGTTAAGGATCATCCCTCAAAGCCAAAGGTCATGGGTTTGAATCCCTGTCAGGGGGAACATGCATGGGCTGCAGGTTCAGTCCCCTGTTTGGGCATTTGCAAGGGCAACCCATGATCTTTCTGTTTTGCAACATTTCTCTCTCCCACTCTTTCAACATTTATTCCCCTATCTCTAAAAAAAGTTAAGAAAACTACACTTTCACAATAAATTTACAAAAATAAATGAAGTAAGGACCCTGAGATGCTCTCATCAGCTCCATCCTCGGATCTTTGTGTTCTGGTGGTTGTCTTGGAAGATTCTTCAGTCCTTCAAGCCTTGTCAATGGAAGGACGTCAGAAACACTTACTGAGAGAAAATGGTTAGTTTCCTAAAAGAGAAATTAGGTAAAAATGGAAGTACTTTTTTTTTCTCTCTCTCTTTTTTTTTATTGTTATTCAATTACAGTTGTATGCCTTTTCTCCCCATCCCTACACCCCACCCCATCTGAACCCACCTCCCTGCCCCCTCTCCACCCTCCCCCTTGGTTTTGTCCATGTGTCCTTTATACTAGTTCCTGTAATCCCCTCTACCCACTGTCCCCACCCCCACCCCCCACCCCCGCCCTGGCTATTGTTAGATTGTTGTTAACTTCAATGTCTCCGGTTATATTTCGTTTGCTTTTTCCTTCTATTGCTTATGTTCCAGTTAAAGGTGAGATCATATGGTATTTGTCCCTCACTTCCTGGCTTATTTCACTTAGCATAATGCTCTCCAGTTTCATCCATGCTGTTGCAAAGGGTATAAGCTCCTTCTTTCTCTCTGCTGCGTAGAACTCCATTGTGTAAATATACCATAGTTTTTGGATCCACTCATTTGCTGATGGGCACTTAGGTTGCTTCCAGTACTTGGCTATTGTAAATTGTGCTGCTATGAACATTGCGGTGCACAGATTCTTTTGCATTGGTGTTTCAGTGTTCTTAGGGTATAATCCCAGCAGTGGATTTGCTGGGTCAAAGGGCAGTTCCATTTTTAGTTTTCTGAGCAAATTCCATACTGTTTTCCACAGTGGCCTCACCAGTCTGCATTCCCACCAACAGCGCACTAGGGTTCCCTTTTCTCCGCATCCTCTCCAACATTTGTTTGTGAATTTGGGAGCATGAGTTTAGGCAGCATATGTGTGGGTCATGTTTTCTTATCCATTCAGCTGTTCTATGTCTTTTGTTTAGAGCATTTAATCCATTTACGTTTAAGGTTATTATCGATAGGTAGTTATTCATTGCCATTATTTCCTACCTGTGTTCCTCTGTCTTTCTCTTTTCCTTCCTTTCCTTAAAGCAGTCCCTTTAGCATCTCTTGCAGAGCTGGTTTGGTGGAGCTGTATTCTTTTAGACTTCTTTTGTCTGGGAAACTCTTTATTTGGTCTTCTATCTTGATTGAGAGCCTTGCTGGGTAAAGTAGTCTTGGTTGCAGGCCTCTGGTTCTCAGTACTTGGAATATTTTTTGCCATTCTCTTCTTGCTTGGAGCGTTTCCATTGAGAAGTCAGTTGCTAACCTTATTGGGGCTCCCTTGTGTGTTACTTCCTTTTTCTCCCTTGCTGCCTTTAAGATCCTCTCTTTGTCTTGGAAATTTGCCATTTTAATTATGATTTGTCTTGCAGTGGGTCTCTTTGGGTTCCTCTTGTTTGGGACTCTCTGTGATTCCTGGATTTGGGTGACTTTTTCTCTCCTCAGATTAGGGAAATTTTCCATCATTACTTTTTCAAACAGGTTTTCTATCCCTTGCTCTTCTTCTTCTCCTTCTGGTATTCCTATTATACGGATATTGTTAGGTTTCATGTTGTCCTGCATTTTCCTTATTGCCTCTTCATTCTTTCTGAGCCTCTTTCCCTTTTCTTGCTCTTTCTGGGTGTTTTTTTCTACTTTGTGCTCCAGCTCGCTGATCCGATCTTCTGCTTCATCAAGTCTGCTTTTAATTCCTTCTACTGTGTTCTTCAATTCAGAAATTGTATTCTTCATTTGCTCTTGGCTCTTGTTGATAGTTTCTATTTCCTTTTTCATGTTGATATAGTTTGCAGTGAGTTCATTGTAGTTTCCTTGTAGTTTCTGGTAGTTCTCTTTGAGCTCAGAGAGCTCAGTGAGCTTCCTGATGACCATTGCTTTGAATTCAGTATCTGATAGTTGACTTGCCTCTTTTTCGGTTAGTATTCTTTCTGAGACTCTCTCCTTTCCTTTCATTTGGGAATTGTTTCTTCGTCTTCCCATTGTTTGTGAGGCTCTTCTTGTTGGCCTCTGCTTCTTAAATTGCTTTGTTCTGACTCCCTGGGTTTATGATATGAACTTCTATGGTAGAATGCCAATGGGATTCGGTGGTGCTGTCTCCTTAATCTCCTGTGCTCACTGGTCTTGAGCTGACGTTTATGTGTTTAACACGTTCTAACTCTAGTCTTTTCAGCACTCCAGGTTTTGTTGTCTCACCTGTGGGAAAAAGAGAAAGGGGGGGAGAAAGAAAAGAAAAAGAAAAAAGAAAAAAAAACACACACACAAAAAACAAAACAAAGATGGGAAGGAGGGAAAAAGGAAATAGGAAAGGAGGAAAGGAAGGAAGGAGGGAAGAAGGAATAAAGAAAGATCGGAGGCAAGATAAGAAGGAATTTTAACAAAAATTAAAACATAGAAATAGATAAAAGAAGGCAGGAAGAAGACATAAAAATGGTAAAGGATGGGAGGAAGAAGGAATGCAAAAAAAAGAGAGAGGAAGAAGGAATTCAGGGGGAAAGGAAAAAAAAAGAAAAAGGAAAAAAGAAAAAAAAATCTTCTGTTGGCTTTAAACTGGTCAGGTTATTTCTGCTGGTGTCCTGTCTGTGCAACGGGAGGGGGTGGTTGGAAGGATTGGTTTCACTTTTCTCCCTTCCTGGGTCACACTCTTTGCTGTTTTGTAGGTGTGGTCCCTGGCAGTCAATCAGGCCGTTGATCAGCCAATCCAGCAGCTTTGTTCTTGGGACACGCAAGGGGTGGCTCCAGGGCTTTGGCTTGGGACGCGTGCGCGTGCAACAGGGTAATCCAGCCGCTTTGGGTTTGTGATGCCATTTGTGCCCTGAGCGCACAGCCGGCTGACCAATGGAGCCGCCCGGGCTTGGGAAGCTGGCGTGCAGGCTGCGGGTTCAGCCGCCTTGGGGTTAGGACACTCGCCAGCAGCTTTGTGCTTGGAAAACGCGCACCCAGCCGGCCCTGCGCTAGGTGAGCACGCAACCCTCCGAGCCAGAGGCTCTATGCTTGGGGGCCGATCCAGCTGCCCTGGGCTTGAGTCTCTCGGGCGGGCGGGGCCGCCCTGGGACTGAATCACGCGGCACAGGGTTCCGAGGTTTTGGGCCTGTGGGTGGAGCAGCTAGCCTCAGCTCCAAATGATCTGGGAGGTTTCAGGTGTGGGCGCCCCTCCGGGGTTTCATGTATGGGCCCCGTTCCCTAATCTGCGCGCGCGCACCACCGAACCTCAGGTGAGCACCGTGAATCCTGTGCTGTTTATCCCCCACTCAAGTCCAGGGGCAGAGTGGGGAGGGGCGCCAGGGGCCTCGGCTACTACGAGAATTCTCTAACTAGCCCCTGAGTGTCTCTATTTTCTTTTACTTTTTGAGAAATTCCTCCTTTTCAAGCTCCCCTGGTCCAATCAAGCACCTGACTGCTCACAGCGCAGCCTGACCCTCTCCCAAGACTCCTGCAGCAGCCCCTGCGCCAGGGCTGGCGCTTCTGCCACCCTTGTACCACAGGGTCCCGGATCCCAGGGACCTTATTGTCCTTGAGCACTCTTCTTACCCTCAGATCTTTCAATGTCCTCTATCTTTGGTCTCTGATCTTCGTATATGCTGGAATACTGTTGGCTGTTCCCTCTGCTCCTCAGATCAGCTAGGTATTTCCCTGGCGTTGAGGGGAAGTGGATTCCGCTCCCAACTATGTTGCCGCCATCTTCCCCAAAATCTCTCTTTATCTGGAATTACTTTTGACATTTATTGCTCAGGTCTATGAACTAAAGCTTTAAAAGAACCAGTAAGTGCCCTTGATAAACACTGACTCGTCTCACTATCACTGTCAAACAGGTTAGAAGTGAATGGTTTCTTCCATTTCACATCCTACAAAGTTTTTATTTAAACTCTAATAGACTCCCTCATGAGACATCGTTACATGTTAAGAATGGTAGAGCATACTCAACTAGAGAGAAAAGCTAAAATTTCTGTTTGTTTAGTACTGTAGCTCTAGTTGTAGATCTTAACATACTTGCCTATATTGATACATAGCAAAATACAGAGTACATATATTAAATTATAAGGTTTATAAGGAAAAATATTCCTGAACATAATTTTGAGGTTTATTAAGGCTAAAACAAAACTAAAACCACAAAATTCTTTATATAAGTGTCAAATATCTATAATTCAAACCTTAAATTTTCCTTCAAGGAATCAGATGGTAATTTTGAGATATTAATGGATCTCAGCATATGAAAATCAAGCACACGTCATATCACATTTCTTCATTATTTCAATTCAAATGTTAATTGAGAAACGTATATATTTGTACTGCTGCAAAGCAAGAGGACATATTTAGATTTGCGGAGTGGGATGGGCACAGGAAGGCAAAGGAGGAAAAATTGGGACAACTGGAACAGAATAACAATAAAACTGATTTAATAACAAAAATTAAATACATCTATAAAAAAGATTCAGTTTCTTATTTAAGAGGGTGATCTGCCATTTTTAATCATATTTTTTTAAAGATTTGATTTATTTTTCTTTTAGCAAGATGGAAAAGGGAGGGAGGAAGAGGGGAAAAAACGACAATGTGCCAGAGAAAGACAGACAGCCCTGTCTCATGAGCCCTGACCTGGAACCAAACCAGCCACCAAGGCCTGTGTCCTGTCACTTTGCAGAAGGACACCAACCACCTGAGCCACACCAGTCAGGCCCTTTTCATCCTAATTTAAAACAAGAAAATCAGTTTTTCACATTCCCAGCATTAGAGGTTTTCAAAACGTCTACAGTCTATCTTTTCCAATATAATAGTAAGATGATAGCATAAACATTACCTCCAAAAGTGAAAAAGGTCCTCTACTGTCTTTAATATTCTTCTGAGCAATACATATTTCCTTAAAGACAACATACTCAGAAATAAGAACTGAAAGTTTAATCCTGATCTAGAGGTTCCCAGTGACTTTGTTACCTATTGCTAAGGATTTCAACAAGTCCAATACCTAAGCATAATTTCGGAAGAAGAAAAAAACAAAAGGAGAGAAATGCCTCAGTTACATTTAAAGTAAAATAACCAAACACACTGTAATATGTGATAAGTCTGCTAACCTAATTCAGATAAAATATTCCAATGTCTTGTAAGGTACCCAGGTATTCCTGTTTTCCTGCTTTCATGTAATTGAACAAACAGTAAAGTGCTTCTACAGGGTGGACACTGATGTGTAGAAATGCCAATATTATGGAAACATTTAATTTAAGTAATATCTCATACACCATCATAGTGGGGCCAATTGCTATCCCTGGTTTTGACAACCTTTACACTTCACCATAGAAGACAGAAACTATCAGGTTATAGTTATTAGATCAACATTACTAGGTGTTCAGTAATTGAATGTTTACAACCACTAAGTTTCTGAGAATGTTTTCCATAACTCAAAAAATTTTTCATTCCAATTATGAATTACACCAATGATATAAATCACTCATATCTTCCCAAGAATACTTTACACATGTATTGCAAATATCATTTTGAGGATGATTTACAAAATTAAGTGTTCCTGATCCTCCATGTGCTCATCCACTAGAGGTGCAAATGTGCCAACAATAACATGAAGGCAACTTTCTAAAGCATCTGTAGGGTAGTTCAGTGCTTTGCCACAGACCCAGTTACTTAATACACAAGAAGGGGGCAATCCAGGTAATGACACATTAATAAAATGAGAAAGTTTGATACAGAAAGACAAAAACAGTTACACCCTGTGTGGTGTAGCTCGCTGGACTGAATGCCAGCCTGTGCACACCAAAAGGTTACCGCTTTGATTCCCAGTCAGGGAACATGCCCGGCTTTCCCATCAGCTCCCCAGTTGGGGTTGTGTGAGAGCCAGAGGACTGAGGTGTCCCTTGCACATCAATATTTCTTGTCTCTCTCTTTCTCCCTTCCTTCCCTGTCTCTAAAATTAAATAAATAAAATCTTTCATTGAAAAAGAAGAGTTAAGCTCTAGTAAACTCCTTTGATATAAACTCCTTCACATATCATTTTAATTCAGCAGCTCTAATGCTGACAGGTCTTGACATAAAAGTCACTTTCATATCCAGTTCTTTAAAGCCCAACAGAGAAGTGACATCAGCAATCTCCCCTGACAGAAACACTGACAAACAAGCAGAACTATGAATTGGTTTCTATTTCTTTGTTAATTTTTCTAGACTCCACAATAAGTGAAACCATATAGTATTTGTCTTTTTCTTCTGTCTTTTGTGTAATACTCTTTTTAAAAAAATTTTATTGTTATTCAATTACAGTTGTATGCCTTTTCTCCCCATCCCTCCACCCCACCCCAGCTGAACCCACCTCCCTGCCCCCTCTCCACCCTCCCTCTTGGTTTTGTCCATGTGTCCTTCATAGTAGTTCCTGTAATCCCGTCTTCCCACTGACCCCCCCCACCCCCGCTATTGTTAGATTGTTCTTAACTTCAATGTCTCCGGTTATATATTGTTTGCTTTTTTTTCTATTGATTATGTTCCAGTTAAAGGTGAGATCATATGGTATTTGTCCCTCACTTCCTGGCTTATTTCACTTAGCATAATGCTCTCCAGTTCCATCCATGCTGTTGCAAAGGGTATAAGCTCCTTCTGTCTCTCTGCTGCATAGAATTCAATTGTGTAAATATACCATGGTTTTTGGATACACTCGTTTGCTGATGGGCACTTAGGTTGCTTCCAATACTTGGTTATTGTAAATTGTGTTGCTATGAACATTGGGGTGCACAGGTTCTTTTGGATTGGTGTTTCAGGGTTCTTAGGGTATAATCTCAGCAGCGGAATTGCTGGGTCAAAGGGCAGTTCCATTTTTAGTTTTCTGAGGAAATTCCATATTGTTTTCCACAGTGGCCTCACCAGTCTGCATTCCCACCAACAGTGCACTAGGGTTCCCTTTTCTCCGCATCCTCTCCAACATTTGTTTGTGGATTTGTTTATGTTGGCCACTCTGACTGGTTTGAGATGGTACCTCATTGTGGTTTTGATTTGCATCTCTCTGATGGCTAGTGATGCTGAGCATCTTTTCATATGTCTCTGGGCCCTCTGTATGTCTTCCTGGGAGAAGTGTCTGTTCAACTCCTTTGCCCATTTTTTAATTGGGTTGTTGTTCTTCCTGGAGTGGAGTCATGTGAGTTCTTTATATATTTTGGAGATCAGGCCCTTGTCTGAGGTATCACTTGCAAATATGTTTTCCCATACTGTTGGTTCTCTTTGTAATTTGGTGTTGTTTTCTTTAGCCATGCAGAAGCTTTTTATTTTGATGAGGTCCCATTTGTTTATTCTTTCCTTTATGTCCCTTGCTTTAGGGGATGTGTCTGTGAGGATGTTGCTGCCTGGAATGTCTGAGATTTTCATGCCAATGTTTTCCTCAAGGACTTTTAGGCTGTTACAACTTATATTTAAGTCTTTTATCCATCTTGAGTTTATTTTTGTGTATGGCGTAAGTTGGTGATCGAGTTTCATTTTTTTGCACGTAGCTGCCCAGGTCTCCCAACACCATCTGTTCAAGAGGGTGTTTTTGCTCCATTTCATGCTTCTGCCTACTTTGTCAAATATTAATTGACCTTATAGACTTGAGTTTATTTCTGGGCTCTCTAATCCTAGGGTCACATAATACTCTTTAGGTTTGTAAGTGTATCACAAATTCCAAAATGTATTTCTTTTTATGACCGAGTAATATTCCTCTGAGTTGGTATATGCCACGCCTTCTTGACCCAGTCATCTATGGTGGACACTCAGGTTGATCCCATGTCCTGGCTATTGCAAATACTGCTGCAAGGAAAGGATGGGTGTATATGTCTTTTCTGGATTTTCTCAGATCAATATCCAGAAATGAAATTATTGTGTCTTGTGGTAGATCTAATTTGAATATTTTGAGAGACCTCCATAATGTTTTCCATAAAACAAGAAAGACACAGAGGAACAAAACCTAAGTGATGAAGGAAAAGCAGTGTTGAGAGAAATATGGATACGTATACACTGACATTAAAAAGATGACTTGAGCCCTGGCTGGTGTGGCTCTGTTGTTTAGATGGTCATGCTACAACAGACAGGTTGTGGGTTTCATTCCTGTTAGAGTACAGGTCTAGACTGCAGGTTCCTATATTGGTCAGGGCACCTATGAAATGTCAACTAATTGATGCCTTTGTCTTTCTCTGTCCATTCCTCTCCCTCTCTATACAGCAATGAAAATAAATATTGTCGAGTAAGAATAAAAAAAGAAACAAAAAAGCTCTTAAAGAAGAGAATCAAACACTTAGGAAGAATTCACTTGACTATTTCTTATACTCTTCCAAAACAGAGCAGGAGGGAACTTTTCCTAACACATTTGATGAGACCAGCATTTCTCTTATACTAAGGTCAGATAAAGATACCACAGGAAAATCATAATATCCAATGCCGTTCACGAAAATACATGAAAAACTTCTCAGCAATATACTAATGAACTCAATCTGAAGCATGGAAATGGGTGAAATACCATGAGCAAGTGGGATTGATCCCAGGAATGAAAGGAGAGGTCAGTATAAGAAAATCAATGCTGGCGAACCAAGATGGCAGCGTAGGTAGACACACTGCGCCTCCTGGCACAAACAGAACTGACAGAAAATCAAATGGCAAGGAAGTCTGACACCAAGGAGATAAAAAATAAACATTCATCCAGACCAGTAGGAGGGGCAGAGACTGGCAGCTGGGGCCGAGAGGACTGAGAATGGCGGAGTGTGGGATAAACAGGGCAGGCAGTCTGAACACTAGCAGACCCTGCAACCCCACATTCACGCACAGATAAGCCGAGAGGGCCGGACTCAGCCTGGCGGAGAACTGGGCAGGCAGAGCAGTGGGTAGCAGACCCTCCGGCCCCACATTTCGGCATAGATAAACCAGGCAAATGGTGGGGGGTAAAGCAGACCACATAACCCAGGGCTCCAGTGCTGGGGAAATAAAGCCTCAAACCTCTGAGTGAAAACACCCGTGGGGGTGGAGGCGACAGCAGTAAAAACTCCCAGCCTTACAGGAGAGGTTGTTGGAGAGACCCACAGGGGCCTAGAGTGTGCACAAGCCCACCCACTCTGGAACCAGCACCAGATGGGCCCAATTTGATTGTGGGTAGCACAGCGAGTGATTGAAATCCGGTGGAGAGTGGAGCATGTGCCATTACTCCCTTTGGCCCCTTCCCCATGTACAGCATCACAGCACAGCATCACAGCACAGCGGCCAGTGTTACCCTGCCCCAGGGAACACCTAAAGTTCCGCCCCTTTAAGTAACAGTAGCACCAAGACGAAAAAAAAAAAAAAAAAGGCCCAAATGACAGAACACATCAAAGCTCCAGAAATAATTCAACTAAGCAGCGCACAGATAGCCAACCTATCAGATGCACAGTTCAAAACACAGGTAATCAAGAAGCTCACAGAATTGGTTGAATTTGTTTGAAAAGTAGATGAAAGAATGAAGGCTATGCTAAGAGAGACAAAGAAAAATGTACAGGGAACCAATAGTGAGGCAAATGAAACTGGGGCTCAAATAAACAGTGTGGACCAGAAAGAAGAAAGAAACATCCAACCAGAAAAGAATGAAGAAACAAGAATTCGGAAAAATGAGGAGTGGCTTAGGAACCTCCACGACATCTTGAAATGTTCCAACATCCGAATTATAGGGGTGACAGAAGGAGAAGAGGAAAAACAAAAAAATGAAAACTTATTTGAACAAATAATGAAGGAGAACTTCCCCAGTATGGCAAAGGAAATAGACTTCCAGGAAGTCCAGGAAGCTCAGAGAGTCCCAAAGAAGCTGGACCCAAGGAGGAACACACCAAGGCACATTATAATTACATTACCCAAGATGACACACAAGGAGACAATCTTAGAAGCAGCAAGAGGAAAAAACACAGTCACCTACAAAGGAGTTGCCATCAGACTGTCAGCTGATTTCTCAAAAGAAACCTTACAGGCAAGGGGCTGGAAAGAAGTATTTCAAGTCATGAAAGGCAAGGATCTACATCCAAGATAACTGTATCCAGCAAAGCTATCATTTAGAATGGAAGGGAAGATAAAGAGCTTCTCCGATCAGGACAAGTTAAAGGAGTTCATCATCACCAAGCCCTTATTATATGAAATGTTAAAGGGACTTACCTAAGAAAAAGAAGATAAAAAATATGAACAGTAAAAATGACAGCAAACTCACAGACATTAACAACCACACCTAAGACAAAAACAAAAGCAAACTAAGAAAACAACTAGAACAGGAACAGAACCATAGAGATGGAGATGACATGGAGGGTTATCAACAGGGAACTGGGAGGGGGAGAGGGGGGAAGGTACAAAGAATAAGTAGCATAGATGATAGGAGGGAAATAGACAGGGGGAGGGTAAGAATAGTATAGGAAATGTAGAAGCCAAAGAACTTATAAGTATGACCCATGGACATGAAGTATAGGGGGGGAATGTGGGAGGGAGGGGGTGGGCAGGATGGAGTGGAGTGGTGGGGGGAATGGGACAACTGTAATAGCATAACAATAAATAAATTTAAAATAAAGTAAATCAATTCATATCATAGACATTGATGGAATGAAACTAATTTTTGATCACCTCAGTAAACACAAAAAGGCGTTTAACACCCTGTCATGATAAAAACACTGAGAAAATGTGAATAGTCAGGAACTTCCTCAACATTATAAAGGTAACCTATGAAAACACCACAGATAACAACATAGTCAATGTTGAAAACTGTAAGCTTTCCCAGTGGGCTAGGAACAAAACCCATTTTGTTCAACATGCCCATTTTCACCACTGCTATTCAATAAGTCTGGCCAGAGCAAATAGACAGAAAACATGGTATATAAAGACATCCAAATGAGAAAGGAGGAAGTAAAACTGTATCACAGATAGCATAACTGTATATATAAAAAAGAATCCACCATAAATCTACTGGTTGTAACAACAAACACACTGAGCAAATTTGCAGGTCATAAGATGAACATACAAAAATCAGTTCAGTTTTTATACCACAGCAATGAGAATCCATGACGAAAAGTATAAAAACCAGTTCCATTGTCAATAGCATCTGAAAGAACTAAATACCTGCAAATAAATGCCACCAAGGCTATGAAACACTTGTACACTTAAAAATATAAAGAATGAATGAAAGAAATTTAAAATATCCAAATAAAAAGGATGACATCCTGTGTTCCTGGATTAGAGGGCAAACAGAGAGGTCAATACTGTCTAAATCAGTACATATATATGTCATTTCAATCAAAACTTCACCACCCATTCTTACATAAATGGAAAAGCAGGTCATCAAATTCACATGGAATTGCAAGGAGCCCAAAGGAGCAAAAGCAATGTTGACATAGTACAAAATTGAAGCACTCACACTCTTATAAAGAATATGTGCCCAAAACAGGTTAAAAACTGTTAAATTAAAATTTTTAAAAAAAACCATGAATAACTGAATTTTATGTGTGAAAGCGTTTGGAAGATTCTGCCCCAAAGAAAACGTATGGATGGAAAGAAGCCCAGGAGAACATCCTCACTGGTCATTAGGAACGACACATTAATGCCCCAATCAGATACCAGTGTCTACCTATGACAATGCGTAGCATAAAAACCCATTTTGAAAACTCAGACCTTTCATGGCATGTGAGTAAACAAATGGTGGCATTTCCACCCAATGGGACTCTAGTAAACAATAAAAGGTGACCTCCTTTTGATTTAAACAAGATGAACTAATCTTCCTTAAATGATTCTGAATTCTTGTAAAATAATTTTAAATGAGTAACTGTGGACCTGCCCCCTGGGGGACTGTGCAGCCCAGGCAGAAGTACCTGTGCAACACTAAAGAGGGGAGGGGTCTGTCAAGATGAAGGGGAGCCAAGGGAGCAAAGGTCCTGGCACAGCCTCCAGACAGAGGTGGCAGCTTTGGCATCAGCACCTAAGGGGCCGTAGCATACATATATTTCCCCTACAAGTTATACAAATATTGCACAATCTACGAGAGGATGTAGGCCGTCACATTGACCCAGATCCTTACCAATTCTGATTCTCTCTTTGTCTCTGCAGTTGCAGCTTCCTTCATTCCAGGAAAGACCATGAAGATTCCCCCTTCTTACTGCCTGGTCCACCTCTTCACTACCAACCTTCTATTAGAGATAGCACAATCTCTCAAATGCCAGCAAACCTCAAAGTACATTTGAGAGATCCAACTCCCTCTTCTCCATTCTCTGGCCACTAAACAAAGCCTGAGTTGTGATGCTGACTTGATTTCATGATTGTCTTTGCCACACTTCGCAGACAAAAGACCCTGCCTTGGGGCTCAAAGTTCTTCGTTCTTCCATAAAAAACTAAATTGATGGCCCAATGGGTTTCTGGCAAAGCGATGGTGGGGCCCTAACAGCAAGGCTTTTCCCACTATACCCAGAGAGAGCCCCCCTGGAGCAAAGTTAATTAGGTGGTGTGTTGTCTATGGGGGTGATCTGGGAGTCACTGGTGAGCTGGCCAGCTGATCCTCCAGGTGTGCTGGTTTATGGGCCCACACTTACTGCCGAAATGAGTGGTGGACCAGTGGTTCTCAGAGTCCTTGCTGTGCACACAGCAGAGGCAGTGTACCTGGGGAAGGAGGCCAAGATACACACTCTGCTAGAGGCAGTTGTCAGCTGGTGGTACAGAGCCTTTTGCTGGAGGAATAGGTACTGTGCACTGTGCCACCTCCAAGGATGGGACTTAAGTTTGGGGCAGTGGTACTTCCAAGCAAAGGGTTGTTCTGAGGGCTGGGACTGTGGTGGTTATAAGGGTGCTCTGGCGAGGGTGCTTATGGGAGTTCTGGCCCAAGCTTCCCCACAGTACTGAGTGGCTGGGCTAGAGGGACCCATAGTAGCAAAGGCTGCCCCGTTGCTCACCTTTGTAGTGCTGCTCAGGGCTGGCTGGCCAGGAGTAGAGATTGGGGGCTGGAATGGGGCACAAGCTGCGTGTTCTTATCCTCTTCAGTCAGGGGTAGCCCTGAGAGAAGATCATAGGTAGGAGGGTGATGTCCTTTGGGGTGACCTCAGTGTCTGAACCTGGCTTCAGAGCCAAGCTTACACATGTGCTTGATGAGGAGCCAGCACTGCCTGCAGAGGTGATGGCAAGCTGTGGGATGAAGGGGTGTGAGGAGTAGTGACAGGACCAGGCCTTGCAGCAGGCTGCAGGGAAGACACAAAGGTTCTGGTGCACTGCAGCTCAACATGCTCTCCACATACCCTGAAAATGCACACTCGATCCACTGTCACAGTGCTGTCTTGTCTGAATCGGTATCTTTGGTCTTGAGAGTGTATCCCAGCTGAGGAGGCAGTGGCAGCCTCAGAGGTGGTTCCCTAACCTGGGTCACAGCAGAGGAACCTTCTGCCTTAGGGGCCTATCACAGGCAGGTGAACAGGTACCTGAGGGATCAATTCTATGGAAGGTTGTCACCTTGGCCCTTTTCAGGCTGGCTATTCCTCTGGGCAATCGCAGCTGCTGAGGAGACAGCCTGAGGGCCCTGCTGACTCAGTGGCTTTGTGAATTTCTGGGGCACATTGGTGTGACAAGTGGCTGGCTGCCTCCTCCTCTCCACTGGTGGGAAACCTCGAGTGGAGCTGTGGAACTGGTGATAGAGTTCTTTTGGGGACAGGAACTCCTCAGAGAGAGTTAGGGTTTCAGGTGGTATCTGTCTTCTGGGACCCTTCCGGGTTGGCCTGCCCCTGTAGGACTGTGTGATCTTCCACCTGTTCAGGCATCTCTTTCCCACTTTGTCCATAGCTCCTCTGAAGGCAACAGGTGCAGAATGAGGAAAGGAACTCAAGAAAAGGCACAGTGCCCTTGGGGTCCTGAAACACAATCTCAAGAATGAGGGAACACAGCATGGCTGCCAGAGAGGCACATACATAGTGCAGGATGACCTTGAAATAGATGGAGATGCATGCACAACAGGTTGTCATGGCAGGCCAATTGGTGGGCAAGGTGACACTGTGCTGGCCATCCACTACCCAGGGTTGGGGATAGGGGCAGAGTCTGCCCAGGTAAGTGCCCATTGGGCTCTTCAATGAGGTCTGTCCTAGAACAAATAGTCGGATCTCAGCAAGCTCGTTTCACAGCGAACAACACTTTTGATATCCAAGAGCTGTCTATGGCGCCTGTTGTTAGGATAAACTTGGAACTCCCCTTTGGGGGTGGCAGGGGATGGGAGGGAGGAAAGGTTCTCTTGCCAAGGTTCTGCTTGGGGGGGCGCACCCAGAGGATACCCAAAAAGACTTAGGAGATTCCCGCTGTCTAGCTGGGGCAGGAGCAGACGAAAGCCACCAAACCTCTGGTCCCCAGAGCTGTAGTCATCCTGGAGCCACAGAGGCAGGAGGGTGACTGTATTCTCTGGGCTCCCACCACAGCCACATCTGCACTGTGCCCTCCCCTGACTCACCCTGGTGTGCTTGTTGTTCTGCAAGGCCCTGACCTTGCACCACTGGGACTCCATCACTGGCTGCAGGGGCCCTCTTGCAGATGACGGCATCTCCCTCAGAGATGACTATGCCCTCCTAATTACCCGAGAAGGAGGTGGAGCCCTTGCAGTCAGCTACTGTGGTGCCCGCCCTTCCCCACAACCCCATCTGCCACTGGGGGATAAGTGTCAGCTCTTCTTCCTCAGAGCAAGATGGCTCCATCAGTAGGTTATTTGTTTTGTGGAGGGCAGTGAGGCCATGGACTTTTCACCCTCTCTTCCCCCTCAGACAATGCCTCCTCCTCCTCCTGAGTCCAGGAGCCCAGGATGAGTTTCGGCATTTTGCCAGCCTCCAGGCCCTGCTGGACCCTTGCTCTCTGCCTCTGTCCCCCACGACAAGGCCACCACAGCCTCAAGCTGGTCCTCTTGGAGTACTCCCAGTGCTTCTGGTAGGGGGACATGACTTTGCTCCTGAGCTTGTGCTTGCCTGCAAGGAGAGGTCAGAGGCATAAATTGGTTGTTAAAGTGTAGTCATGGTGATGTAAAATACTGCATGGGAATAAGGACACTAATATTGTAATAACTGTGTATGGTGTCAGATGGATACTATTGAATAGGTTTATGGAGGTGATCACTTTGTAAATTATATAAATGTCTAATCACTATGTCATACACCAGAAACAATTATAATAATATGTCAACTGCAATTAAACACTTATTTAAAAAACTATGAATAAGCCCTGGCTGGTGTTTCTCAGTGGATTGGGTCCTAACCTGTAAATCAAAGGGTCACTGGTTCGCTTCCCAGTTTAGGGCACATGCCTGGGTTACAGGCCAGGTCCACAGTTGGGGGTGCACAAGAGGCAAACACACATAGATGTTTCTCTCTCTGTCTCCTTCACTTCCCCTATATCTAAAAATAAATGTATAAAATCTTTGAAAATTATTAATAAAACTAAACGATAGAAGTACGTATGTATTTACTAGGTACATTCAGATGAAGGGTTCTGAAACTTACACATCAGGAACTTCTTAGTCCATCCACTGTGGTCCCAGTTTCCTGTGGGATCCCACCTTGGATGCTGAATGTCCCACCATCAGAAGCCTGTGCCTGCCTGAGGTAGTCTTTAGGGAATCTGGGCCTAGAAAGAAGTATAATGTGGCCTATGGAGAGGTATCTTAATGTCATCCTTACTTAATGGACTCTCCTTACAACTATAGCTATAACAGGAGAGGGCTCTGCCTGACGCCAGGTGCTGTTCAAAGTGTGTTCTCTGAGCTGTGTGTCTGTGAGCTGTTTGTTTTCAATCCAGGACAATATTGAGCAGACAATGAAATGACATATAGGTGTTGGTGAAACTCAGTGCTGAGGTGCTTGTGGAGGGAGCTAGCATCATGCACATAGGACCCCATCTCAGCCCGTGATGTCCTGGGAAAATGACAGAGCTGGCCCTTCACCACAGACAGATTGAGCCACACTCATCTCTCACTTTTTAGGGTCATTGCCATTTTGAAAACAACCTACCATCAGCATTTTACTTCATTTCATTCAAAGAGGAACAATAAAACCAATGATAAAAATAGAAAGTTAACCCAGTAATAATTTGTTTGAGGTCTGGTTTAGCTTCTTTTAAAACAGATAAAGTATGAATATTTAATCTTTTTTCTTATAGTACATTTTTCTCATAGTCTTCTCGCCTGAGACTGTGAGTTTTTCATTAATTGTTCAAAGCTCCCTGAAAATTTACACCCTCCACTTGTCTTTCATGATAAAATATGCACAATGCAATATTTATTGCTTTAACCACTCACAAGTGTACACACTACAATAGCATGAAATGTGTTCCCAATGTTATGTAAACACCACCACTGATTATACCCAAAACTTCTCATCATCCACAACAAAATGTAAGTACTCACTATGCAATCACTCTTTCTTGCTCCCTCCCTGCAGTCCCTAGCAACCTCTCCTTCTTATTTTGCTACCCAATATAAATGAAATCAGGTAATATTTATTATTATTTTGGAGTTTTAGCAGTTCTTTATGTGTTCTGCATATTAATTCCTTATAAGATATATGATTAATAATCCTTTCCTCTATTAAATATGATGTACTTTCACTTTTTCTTTCCACAAAATTCTTGAGTTTAATGAAGTCAAATTTTTATTTTTTGTTGCGTGTCTTTTCAGTGTCCTTTCCATCAAGTTGTTATCAAACTCAACATCAGGAAGATTTTTCTCAATGTTTTATTCTGAGAGCTTCAGAGTTTTCCCTTTTACGGTTCAGTCTCTGATCCATATTGAATTAATTTTTAAATATAGAGTGTATGGTGAGAATCAAAACTCATTTTTGAGTACTAAATATCCAGCTTTTCCAGTACCATTTGTTGAAGCTGTCTTTCCCCAATGAATTGTCTTGACTATCTTATCAAAAATTGATTGACCTGATAGGTGAGGATCTAGTTTGAGTTCTCTGTTCTATTCCATGGTTGTAGATGTCTGTCCTACGGTAGTGCCATCTTGTTTTAACTACTGTATCTTCTGAGTTAAACTTCCAGGTCAGGAGGTGTGTGTTCTCCAATTTGGTCTTTTTCTTTCAATATTGTTGTTTTTATACAGGTCGCCCTGCAATTACACATGAATTGGAGGATGGACTTTTCTATGTCTTGGGAAAGAATTTAGAGTTTTTATAAAAATTACATTGAAACTGGGGATTATTTTGTATATTGTTGAGATTTTAAAAATATTCAGCTTCCTATGCACGAACAGAGGATATCTTTCCATTTATTTAGGTCTTCTTGAATTTCTTTCATCAATGTCTTGTAGTTTTCAGCATGCAATTCCTTTAATTTCCTAGTTAGATTTATTCCTATTTAATTATTTTTTGTGTTTTTCTAAATGGATTTTCTCTCCTATTTACTTTTGACATACTTCACTGCTGATATATAGAAATAAAATCCTTTTTGATTGTTAACCTTGTACACTGCAAGTTCCCCTGAATTTATTTATTAACTTTAGAAGCCACCCTGTGGATTCTTGGGGCTTTCTAAATAATAAGACAATGTCACCTATGACTAGAGACATTTTTATTGTTTTCCTTTCCAATTTGAATGCCTTGTTTGCCTTGTCTAACACTTTTGACTACAACATTCAGTACAATGTTGAATGTAAGCACTGATAACGGGCCTCCTAATATTTTTTGCTGATATTAGCGGTAACATTTTCAGTGTTCCAACTGAAGGGAGTGGACTGGAGTGTTCAAGGTGATGAAAAGGAAGGACCTACAACCAAGGCTACATTACCCAGAAAAGCTCTCATTTAAAACTGAAGGAGAAATTAGGATCTTCATGGACAAGAAAAAACTAAAGGAGTTTGTGAACCCAAAACCAGCACTGCAACTAATATTAAATGGCTTGCTTTATTAACAAGGGGAAACAGAAGGAGAAGGAGAAAAGAAGGAGGAGGAGGCACAGGAGGAGGAGGAGGAGGAGAAGAAGAGGAGGAAAAATGAAAGTAAAAAACAGAGGAAAATAGGGTAACAATGAAATGGCAATAAATACCTATCTAGCAATAGTCAACTTAATTAAATGGCTTAAATGCTGCAACCAAAAGACATAGGGTAACTTAATGAATAAGAAAACAAAACCCATATATATGCTGTTCCAAGAGACCCATCCCAGATCAAAAGATACACAAAGTCTAAAAGTATGGGAATCACATTCACTTCCAGCCAGAATGGAGGCATAGGTAGACACACTGTGCCTCCTCACACAACCAAAACAAGGACAACAACAAATTTAAAAACAAAAACACAACGAGAACTAACAGAAAATCAAACTGTATGGAAGTCCGACAACCAGGGAATTAAAGAATAAACATTCATCCAGACAGGGAGGAAGGGCGGAGATGGGCAGCTGGGTGGAGAGGACTCACAGCAAGGCAGTGGATCGTGGACTGGCCGAGGTGGTGGCCTGCAGCCTGGGCAGTCCCACGTTCACGTGCAGATAAACCAGGAGGAACAACTAGGGAGCGAGAATCACCACACAACCCAGAGTTTCAGTGTGGGGAAATAAAGTCTCAAAGCCTCTGACTGAAAACACCTGTGAGGGTTGACAGCAGGAGAAACTCCCAGCCTCACAGGAGAGTTCCTTGGATAGACCCACAGGGTCCTGCAATGTACAAAAACCCACCCACCTGGGAATCAGCACCAGAAGGACCCAATTTGATTGGGGGTAGCTGGGGAAGTGACTGAAAAAGCAGAGAGCAGAGCAAGCAGCACTGTTCCCTCTCGGACACCTCCCCCACATACAGCATCACAACACAGCCACGTGAGTTGTCCTTCCCTGGTGAACACCGAAGGCTCTGCCCATTATTATCTAACAGATGCTCTGAGACAGTAAAAAATAACCCAAATGAAAGAACAGTTCAAGGCTCCAGGAAAAGTACAGCTAAGAGACGAAGACATAGACAACCTATCAGATACACAGTTCAAAACACTTGTTATCAGGATGCTCCAGAAGCTCAGTGGGTGCTTCAACAGCATAAAAGAAGACCCAAGTAGGAATTAAGTTCCCATTAAGAGGAATAAAGAAAAATCTACAAGGAACCAAGAGTGACAGAAAAAAAACCAGGACTCACATCAACAGTTTGGACCAGAGGACGAAATAAACATTCAAGCAGAACAGAATGAAGAAATAAGAATTCAAAAAAATGAGAAGAGGCTGAGGAGCCTCCAGGACATCTTGAAACGTGCCAACCTCCGAATCATAGCGGTGCCAGAAGGAGAAGAGGAAGAACAAGAAATTGAAGATTATTTGAACAAATAATGAAGGAGAACTTCCCCAATCTGGCAAAGGAAATAGACTTCCAGGAAGTCCAGGAAGCTCAGGGCATCCCAAAAAATTTAGACCCAAGGAGGTAAACACCAAGGCACATCATAATTACATTACCCAAGATTAAAGATAAAGGGAGAATCTTAAAAGCAGCAAGAGAAAGGGGAGTGTTACCTACAAAGGAGTTCCCATAAGACTCTCAACTCATTTTCTCAAAAGAAATTTACAGGCAAGAACAGGCTAGAAAGAAGTATTTCAAGTTATGAAACACAAGGACCTACATCCAAGATTACTCTATCCAGCAAAGCTATCATTTATAATAGAAGGGCAGATAAAGTGCTTCCCAGATAAGGTCAAGTTAAAGGAGTTCATCATCTCTAAGCTTTTATTATATGAAATGTTAAAGGAACTTATCTAAGAAAAAGAAGATAAAAGATATGAACATGAAAATAACAACAAACTCACAGCTGTTAACCACCAAACCTAACAAAACAAAACAAATCAAAAACAAACTAAGCAAACAACTAGAACAGGAACAGAATCACAGAAATGGAGATCACGTGGAGGGTTATCAGTGGGGAAGTGGGAGGGGGAGAGAGGAGGAAAGTGCAGAGAATAAGTAGAAGAAATGGTAGGTAGAGAATAGACAGGGGGAGGTTAAGAATAGTATAGGAAATGTAGAAGCCAAAGAACTTATGTATACGACCCATGGAAATAAACTAAAGAGGGGGAATGTGGGTGAGAGGGGGTGTTCAGGGAGGGGGGAAATAAATGGGGGAAAATGGAACATCTGTAATAGCATAATCAATAAAATATATTAAAAAGTAAAAGTATAGGAATGGATAGAGATATTTCACGCAAACAGAATGAAAAAAAAAGCTGGGGTAACATTATCTGACAACATAGACTTTGAAACCAAGGTTATCTTAAGAGACAAAGAAAGCCAATACATACCAATAAAGGGAATAATCCAGCAAGAAGATATAAACTTAATAAATATTTACACACCCAACACAGGAGAACCTAAACATGTAGAGCAAATATTGATGGACCAAAAGGGAGAGGATGACAGCAGTACAGTCCTGGTCAGGGCTTTTAACACCCCATTGACTTCAGTGGATAGGTTTCCAGATGGAAAACCAACAGGAATATGGTGACTTTAAATGACACATTAGAGCAAATGGATTTATTTGATATCTTCAGAGCATTTCACCCCTATCAGTAGAATATACAGAATATTCAAGGGCACATGGAATATTTTCTAGGGTAGACCACCTGTTATGACATAGAATGAGTCTCAACAAATTTCAGAAGGCTGAAATCATCTCAAATTTTTCTATGACCACCATGGTATGGAACTAGAAATCAATCATAAGAAGTACCCTGAAAAACACACAAAGACATGGAAGCTAAATAACATGTTATTAAACTATCAGTAAGTCAACAATGAGATCAAGGAGCAATGAATAGGCACCTTGCAGCAACTGAAAACCAGACCACAGCAATCCAATATCTGTGGGATACTGGGAAAGCAATTCTAAGAGGGAAATTCAAGAATTACAAGCCTATCTCAAAAAAGAAAAAAAAACATGAATAAGCTCCAATAAAAATCTACACATAAAGGAAGTTGAAAAGAAAAAAAGTCCAAAGTGAGTACAGGAAGGAATAATAAAGATTAGAGTAGAAAGAAACCCAATAGATTCTAAAAAATAATACTAAAGATCAATGAACCCAAGAGCTGTTTCTCTGAAAAACTAATATTGACAATCCTTTAAGCAGACTATCAAGGAAAAAAGATATACAAAGGATTGTAAGAAACTATTAGGAAAAACTATATGCTACTAAACCGGACAACCTGGATGAAACGAATAAATACCCCCCCCCACACACACACACAATCTGCAAAAACTAAACCCAGAAGGATCAGAGGAACTGTGTAGATTGATTAGACCCAGGGAAACTGAAGCAGCAATCAGAAAATTCCCACTAAACACAAGCCCTGCACTAGATAACCTCACAGGTGAATTTTATCAAACATTCTGGAATGACCTAACACCTCTGCTTCTCAGAGTATCTCAAAAAATTTAAGTGGATGGAGGCTACCAAACTCAATTTCCAGGCCTTCATTATTCTATTTCCGAAATGTGATAAAGGCAGTACCAGAAAGAAAATCTTAGGCCAATGTCCCAGATAAATACATACACTAAAAACCATCAAAGAAACATTGGCAAACTGAATACAGCTACCCAGGAACAAGATCATACACCATGATCAAGTGGGATCTATTCCAGGAATGCAAGGTATGTACGACACTCACAAATCAATAATTCTGATCCACCACATAAACAAAATGGAGGACTAAATCACATGATCATATGAACAGCTGTAGAAAAAACACTTGATAAAACCCAGCATGCATTTATAAGAAAAAATCTCAGCAACGTGGGAACAGAGGGAACATACCTAAGTGTAGCTAAGGCAAGTTATGACCAACCCACTGCCAGGATCATACTCAACAGGCAAAATCTACAATGTTCCCCTTCACACTGAAAATGAGACAATAAATGCTGTTCAGAATATTGGACAGATGCATAGAGAAAAAAAAAAAAAACTATACCTTCATTTTACACCAAACTCCAGAATAAATTCAACAATGATTAAACATTAAATATTAGGCCTGAAACCATAAAAATACTAGAAGAAAACTTAGGCAGCACAGCCCAATCTCAGACCTTGGTTATACCAATATAATTTCAGATATATTTCCGCAAGCAAAGAGAACAAACAAACAAAAAATTAAACAAATGTAACTACATCAAACTGAAAAGTTTTTGCACAGCAAAGGAAAACATCAAAAAAATAAGAAGACAACCCATAATAGGGGAGAACATATTTGCCAATACTTCTAATAAGAAGTGAATATCCAAAATTTACAAAGAACTTAGAAAAATCAACACCAGAAAAAACAAACAAGCCAATTATAAAATGGACAAAGGATCTGAATAGACACTTCCCCAAGGAGGACATACAGATGGCCAAGAGACATATGAAAAGATTCTGAACATCACTAGTGATCAGAGAAATGCAAATGAGAACTATGATGAGATATCATCTCACACCAGACAGAATGGCTGTCTTCCATAAACTGACAAACAGCAAGTGCTGGCAAGAGTGTGGAGCATGGAGGACCCTTTTGCACTGTGTGTGGGAATGAAGACTGGTGCAACGACTGTGGAAATGCGTATGGAGATAGATCAAAAAATTAAAAATGGATCCTCCTTTGGACCCTGTGATCCCACTACTGGGTGTATTTACAATGGAAACCAAAACACTAATTCCAAAGAACATAAGCACCCCTATGTTCGTTGCAATGTTCTGTACAATCACCAAGATATGGAAGCAGCCCAAGTGTCCATCAACAGATGAGTGGATAAAGCAACTATGGGTCATTTATGTAATGGAATATTACTTGGACATAAAAAGAAGAGAAAAATTTTACCCATTGTGACGGTATGGATGGACACAGAGAACATTATGCTAAGTAAAATAAGCCAGACAGAGAAAAACAAATACCATATGATTTCACTCACATGTGGAATCAATGAAGAAACTGAACTAACATGGAAAATGGGCACAGACTCATAGACAGAGAGCAGGATTACAGCTAGAGATGGGGGGAGGGGTTAGGTGGTGGAAGGATTGAGCAAAAAGGCAAAAGCACTCATAGACATGGACACCAGTGTGGTGATTGCTGGGGTTATTAGGGCACTGCAGCGTAATAGAAAATATACAATAAAGATTAAAAAGTACATTAATAAATATTAAATGAACAAATAAATTTCATTGCATGTGACTGGCATATTAGCTTCTAATACATTGATAGATGAATATACAATGAGGTTGATGTACTGTTTAAAACATACAAAGACCATGTGTACCAGAGAGTGTTTTGAAATAAAATATTCCAACTAAACCACAATATCTCTATGAAACTAAGTGCTCAGTCACAATGTTAATTGTTCAGTTCCAGGCTAGGTGTGTTGCATATAGTGATATAGAATAGAAAATACAAATTAAATTATTTCACTTCTGTAAATAGAATTTATTAATTAATCTCATTTTTAAAATGTATTTTAAATTATATCTGACATAGTTTTGAAGAGATTTTCCACAGAAAGTTTGCACTCCTAAAGTGTTTCATTTCTGACACAGTAATTTGCTTTTGTTTTCCTTAAAGAAGATACACAGAGATAGGAGTTTGACTTAAACTGAGAGGCCTAGGTATCAGGTACAATTTGTTGTTCTATCTTTTTGAAGAGGAAAAATACCATTACAGGTTACAGCCTCTCAGGTCTACGGAAGGCTGTTGACCAAGGCATTCCCACAACAGCTGGTCATGGAAGGCTGTGCTGAGGAAATGGCATCCTGTTGAACTGACTGATCAGAAATCAGCTGGAAGATGGTAAGGGATAAAACGTTCCATTAAATGCACAATGAAAACAAGGCAGGTAGACACTACTGCCAATCACTTATCACCCCAGAAAGAGGAGGGAGTGTTTGGAATGACGCAGATGTAAAACACCTATTGATCTTACATAGGTGCTCAGTTGTGGGGAAAAATTCTTTGAACCCACATCCCTCAAATGCTGATGAGGTGTTCAAATATACCAAAAATCAATAGATCAACAGATAGATAAATGGAGTGAAAAGAAAGAGAGCAAAAGTAATCTCAACCAGCAAGCTGACATTATTCTAATATCTACTGTGATTTTCTTTTGCAGAGAATAAGTGGGTAAAAGAAAACTGTCTGTCCAGCTTAAGAATTTTTTAGTTATGTAATTTCTGCTCTAGACTAATTTGAAAAGTATCAAAAGAGTCTAGCAGAAAAAAGTGGCACACTCAATTTTGACAAAGGCCCCAAATATCCCAGTTTGCATTTCCTTATCTGAATGGTCTATATGGAAGCACCTGGCAATTTTTTTATTATCTATTTCTCTAGTCTACTCTCACCAGAATTTGTCATGGACCTTGTCTAGTACATTCATCAGTATATAAAATGATAGGGTTTCAGTAATTTTGTACTCTAATCAAAATACAACAATTTTCATTAAAATACTTGAGTCTGAAAGGAAAGTATGGCAACTAAAACCAAAAAGGCTTAAAGCTATTGGAAAAGTTTATTTATGTGAAGTATCATTTTCCTTGAATGTCATCTTAAGTATCTGCTCTCATAAATAAAGTATCATTCAGTACTCACCAATGTTCTACCAGTGTATTATTATTCAGCTAGGTCAGCATGATGAGGGTCCTCTGAAGTTTTTTTACTTCAAACACCTCAAAGGCCATGGGGTAAGATGTAGCTTTACAAGGTTGTACCTACCTTAGGTAAATCTACAGGGCCCTCTTCTCCCAAGCAGCCTGTAAAAGCCTCTACATGTGGAATTTATATTTCAGTAAAGGTTCAACTAAGAGATCATACAAAGAACAGACATTTCCTACTTTCCAAAATACAATGCCATTCCGTCATCATTTCAGAGTTGTGTTTCTTAAATATATTTCATAAATTGAAGGAGCTATAGAATATTGTATCATTTCCTTTATAAATCATCCACCTGGGCAATACGTTCCCCTATATATTTTACTCAAAGGATATATTATTAATAAAAGAATATAGATTAGAAGGGTAAAAGTTTAAACATACCTACAGTATGAGAGTATCAACAGTCTAAAAACTTACAATTTTAAAGGTTTTATGTACATAAGGACCAGAAACCTTAAACACTCACTTCAGCAAAATCTCACACATACACAAATGCACACGGGGGCACACACATACTATATTTCCCATGTGTGTTGTCACTACCCAGATGAAAACAGAACATTTTCTACATGCCACACATCTCCCTCATGCTCCTTCCCAGTCATGGTGGAGTTGATTAAAAATGCCCACAAAGTCCGCGATAGTTAGCCCTCCTTTCAAAAGCTGAAGCCCGATTACCCCCCTCAAAATGTAGGCTGTCCTTCCTGACTCCCTTCTAACAAAAAGAATGTGTACAGATCTTTAACCTCCTGATTAAATTTATCTGTAAGTCTTTAATTCTTAGATGCTATTACAAATTAAATTGTAAATGAAATGCAGTTTCCTCTGTGGACTGTTCACTGCTGGTATACAGAATCATGAGTGAATTTTGTGTCCTAATCTTCTATGCTGCAAAGTTACTACATTCATTTATTTACCCTATTTGGGTAGCTTCCTTATAGATTCTCAGGGATTTTCTATGTATATAATTATGTATCCAGTGAATAGAGAAGAATTTGCATCTCCCTTTACAATTTGAATAATTCTTATCTCGTTTTCTTCTTCAATTTTTCTGGCTAAAACTTCTGATATAGGGTTGAATAGCAGTGTTAAAAGTGGGCAAACAATTCACATTTCTGATTTAGGAGAGAAAACTTTCAATCTCTTACCACTAAGCACAGTGTAAGTCCTGGGTACAAAGATTTCATCTACACAGGAAAGTCACTTAGGGTTCTTGTGGCAAATACGGTTTGTCTCCAGAATCATTAGTACTAGGCACAGAGTGGTCCATTTGTTCGTTAAAGAAAACGTCTAGTGTATCATAGTTTCTGCTTCTTAGGCTAGGCCTAAATACACAGGTATGTTCTGCTTGTGAAAATTCTTGAAGTTTTATGTACATGACTTATACACTTTCCTGATGTAACATCTATTGCAATAAAGAATTTATAAATAGAGAGTATCCTACAACTAGACTCCCAATGAGAAGAAAGACTCCACTGAGAGGCAGTAAGGTCTGTAAAGCAGGTCTTATTCTTTCATTTTTCTTATTCAAAGCATGCTGTTACATCATCTTCAAGGTGATTTCCATGTGACTTTTCTCTTCTCTCATCACCAGACCTAAACACCTACGTGAGTCATGACTATGGCTCTTCCCCTTACATTAGGGTGCCCCAAGTGGTGACAGTAGAGGACTCGAACAGTTTTAATATTTGACTTTAATCCAGCACTTCAAGTCCTCAATTTTCATTTTTGTTATATGAAGGTATATAAAGTACCGGTCATTTATAATATATGCCAGAATTCAACTTTTTTATGACTTTGCTATAAATAGGTATATCTAATTTTCCTAAATATTTACCAAGCACCATTTTCAAATAGATAGGCATGCACATGGATAAGTGATTAATGTTATTCTTTATATAAATATTTGAGAGCATATATATAATTATAAATATACACATGTAAATATATAAATATCTGGGATTGAAAAATATGAGAAAGGGTGGCTCTGGGATAGTGGATCGCAATAGAAATATTTAGTTAGCACCCCACATTTGCCCAATACCCCAAATGAGAAACGTTTAATGACTCCGAAAATATTACAAAATAACAAAACAAACATAAAACCCAGAGCTCACAGTCATTAAGCCAAGGAGTTTACCGACAACTTCCCTCTTGCAAAGTGGGTGGGCACAATCTTGGATAACAGCAAGGAGCTGATGGTGAGTGACACAATTGTATCCTCTTGTGGGTTATCTAGGAGCAGTTTTGAAAACATTAAATGATGATGGAGACAGCACTTTTCTTTACAATATGCATACATATTAAAAATACCTGGCCAAGAAGCTAACAAAAAATCTTGTGAAAAGTTTTTAAATCATGAGCACTTCAAAAATATTAAGTGATACCAAGCATTCCCTCTAACCAGAATGCTTTGAAATTAGGAATTGACTGCAGAAGGAAGTGCAAAAAACCACAAATCTGTGGAGAGTAAAAAACAAGCTACTAAAAACCAGCTGGGCCTAAGAGGAAATAAAAGGAGAGGTCAACATATAAATAAAAACAAAAGAGAATGGAAATATATCATATCAAAACTTTGACTTAAATATATTATTTTAAAAATGGCCACAATGAGATGGCTTATTGTCTTAATTCTTCTGTATTTTACTACACTTGTGCCAATTTTTCCTTTTACCCTTCCTTCCTCCAGCCCAACCCACCACCCCACAGTCCATCCCCACACCGTCGTCCCGTTCCAAGGGTCACTCAGACATGTTCTTTGACGAATCCCTTCCCCTCCTCTCCACCATTTCCATACTCCCTTTCCTCAGGAAGCTGTCAGACTGTTCCTTGTTTACATGTTTCTGGTTCTGTTTTGTTTCTTATTTTTTGTGTTCATTACATTCCTCCTAGAAGGGAGGTCATATCACAACTTTGGGTTACAGAGAAAGTAGTAGTAAGAGAGAAGTTTCATCATTACAGGTAAGCTTACATCAAGAAACGAGAAGTCCCTAGTGACCAACCAAATATACTGTCTTGAAAAACTACAAAAAGGATACCAACATGAGCCCAAAGTCAGCAAAATAAAGGAAATATAACAAGAAGTAGAGGACCGTTGCCTGAGTGGCTGGGTAGGTAGGAGTGTTGTCGTGGACAGCAAAGGGGCATGGGTTTGATTCCCAGTCAAGGTACATACCTCCGTTGTGGGTACAATCCGCAGATAGGGCACATCAGGGAAGCAACAAGTCAGTATTTCTCTCACGTCGAGGTTTCTCCCTCTTACTGCCTATCCCCGTCTCTCTTTCTTCAATCAATAGGCATAACTTCAGGTGAGGATTGGGACCAAAAATAAAGAATAAGAATTAGAGCAGAATTAAATGATATAAAGAACAAAAACACTATACAAAATTTAAGGCAACAAAGAGCTGGTTCTTTGCAGTGATTAATAAAATTGACAAAGCTCTGGTGACACTCACTAGAGGAAAGAGAGAAAAGACTCAAGCAATATTATAAATCAGAAATAGGTTGCCACAAGAATACAAAAGATCCTATAAGATACTATGAAACACTCCGTGACACCAAATTCAATAATATTTATGAAGTGGGTTAGTTCCTAGAAATATATAACCTCCCTGGACTGAATCAGAAAGAACTGGAAAATGCAATTAGACACACCAATCGTGACAATACTGAGAGAACCGTCAGGAACTTCCCAAAAAGTTAAAATTCCAGGACCAGATAGCGTCACTACTGAATTACAACAAGCACTCAAAGAAGACTGGATACCTATTCTTCTCAACTCTTCCAAAAATATGAAGAAAAGCCAATACTTCCTGACAAATCTTATGAGTTCAACATAACCCTATTACAAAACCTGGGAAGAGCAATCCACATAAGAGACAATTACAGACCCATATCTCTAATGAATAACGATGCAAACTACCAGCAAATGAAACAGAACAATAAATTAAAAAGATAGCATTCAATACTGCACTGATCAGGTGGGGTTCATTCCAGAGGTTCATGGATAGTTCCAACATATGCAAATCCCTCTGTGATAATCCAAGTTGATTAACAAAATAAAGGAATAAAATTATATGATCATATGAATAGGTGCAGAAAAAGCATCTGACAGGATACAATATCCATTTATTATGAAAACACTCAATAAAATGTGTAACAAGGAAAGCACAAAACCTAATAAAATCCTATGTGACAAACCTCAATGAAATCCTACTCAATTTTGAAAAGGTAAAGCTTTTCCTCTAAGCTAAGAGACAAGTCAGGGGTGTCCACTCTCACCACTTGTATTCAACACAGTACTACTGGACTCCTAGCCAGAGCACTCAGGCAAGAGACAGAAATAAAAAGCATCCAAACTGGGAAAGAAAAAGTATACTTGTCACTTTTTGTAGATGATATGATTCTTTATGTAGAAACTGTAGAGACCCCATCAAAAAACTGTTGAAACAATAAAACAATATAGTAAAGTTGCAAGATAAGTGTACAAAACCCCATTGCATCCCTGGTTTTTGTGAGCTGAAACTTGGGCCGGCCTCCCAGGTAGGGGCGGCAACCAGAAGAAGCGAGAAGGTGACCACCTTGGCTCGTGCTAGGCTCCCATGAGGAAAAGGTATGCTGTGCTATATCTGACTTGGCTTCCACAGTGTGAGGTGGAGCAGAAGAAGGCAGCCATGGAGGAGATCCAGCAGCGACTCAAGCAGAATAGAAGAAGCTCCAAGAGGGGGGCCACAGGTGTACTTGCAGAGGCCTACATGAGACAGAAGTTGTTTGAGGAGGGGAGGACCTGGACCCGCTGGTGACAACAAAGTCAGAGTCCATGCAGTGTGACCACCCCAACCACACAGTCAGTGTGACCACCTTCAGTGACATGGACTGCCCTGCCTGAGCATTGCGTTCAGCAGGTATGAGGAGGAGGTGCGATACATGGAGAAGCAGACTAAAGCCTTCCCCAGGAAATCCATGACCCCTTCTATCCCAGGAGATCTATCTCAGGGCATCTGCATCTGTGCCACACACATTTGCCAAGAGTCAAGGAATCATCTCCAACAGGCCCGGGACTCCACTGAAAAAGCCCGAATGCTACTCAGCAGCAAGACCCAGCAGTGCTGGGTGAACTGTGATGCCCTGCACAGCACACAGAGGATAGTGAGCCCGAGAACCAGGCCAGGCCCCAGCCCAGGCTGCCACGGTCTACCCTGTCCCCTCTTGGCTGTCACCACAAACAAGCCTTCATAAGGCCTGGGGCTTTTACCTTAGAAGTAGTGGGGTATCTGATGGAATAGTACTCAGCCAGAAGAAAAGATAAAATACTGTCAGGGTTGCATCTTAAAAATAATGACGCTAAGAGAAATAAGTTAGACAAAAAAGCCAAGAAATATATAATTTCACTCATATGTGAAATTTCACTCATATAAAACTGAAAGCAAGAAATAAACAAAAAACACAAACAAACAAACAAAGACGCATAGACACAAAGCACACTATGGTAATTACCAGAGGGAAAGGGTATTGGGGATGATGGTTAGTTAAGAGTAGAGGAGGCCAAGGATATAGTGACACAAGATTGGACTTGCGATGGTGGCACACAATGCAATGTACAGATGACGTGTCATTGAATTGTACACTTGAAACCTATATATTTTATTAACCAATGACACCCCAACAGATTTAAGAAAATCAGAAAAAATAAGATGAAGGAAATGTACTTGAAATTTCCTAAAATAAAATCACATAAAAGCGAGCAGTGAAATTAGAAGATGGAGAGAGAAGAATGTCTTAGGTTGTGCAGAAAAATTAATACATTTGGAAAGTCACAAACAGCAGCACAGAAATCATTCTACATTTACCTTGAAAAAATTTGGGAGTGTAGTTTTCTCTTTCAACCTTTAGCATCCAGTCTGGACCAGCAATGGGAATAGAATTTTCTGCAATGATAAAAATAGTCTATACTCTGCATTGTCCAATGACAACCACTTAGCTGTATGTTACTACTGAGAACTTGACATGTGCTAGTACGACGGAGAGAGCACATTTTACATTCTATGACGTCTTCATTCATTTACATTGAAGTAGCTACAGACAGCTAGTGGCTATATTAAACAAGGTGTGTCTTGACCAATGAAGTACTCAAACAAATGAGAATAAAAGAGAGAGTGCTTCATATTTTTATATATGTAGATCTCAAAACAGATGCACTAGGAACTGAATTCAGATGGTAAAAACCAAAATAAGTCTTTAAAAGTATTTGGCATGAAAGGAGCACGATAGAAATGTGAAATTCAATGGTACACAGGACGTCCAAAATCAACACAGAGGTAGGAAGAGACTGCCCCAAGGACAATAGTATAATAACCCAAACTCTAAAAGGTGGAAAAATGCATACATATGTGTTTATATAAACATACAGACATACACATAACACACATACTTAAATGATGTTTAAAATAAGGAAGTTTTTTTCTCTACATAAGTTGGAAAGAATTAAAAACAGAAAGAAGGAAGTTGGAGCAGTAGGCAGACACAGATTACCTTGTGTGCCTGGCTGTAAGGAATTCATGTTCCTTTCTCAGGCAGCAGGAAGTTAACACTTTTTAAGCAGTAGAATAACAAGACCATGTTTGGTTTGCAGAAACCGTTGTGGCAGAGGAGTAAGATGGATAAAGTGGGAGTAGTGGACGGTGAGGAGATCATGAGGATGACTTGTGTTGTTAGAGGAGAAAGGATGAGGGCCTGAGGTAAACCATGAGAGTCTAAGTTCATGTCAGTTAAGCCAAGAGCATGAATTCATAAACGATTCTTTTGGAAAGGAATGGGTATGAATGATCCGCCTCATGAACATTAGTACCCTGAGCTCTGACCAGTAGGGCTCAGTTGGTTAAGCACTGTCCCTCAAAACCAAAGGTCACGGGTTTGATTCCCAGTCAAGGCAGATGCAGAGGCTGCAGGTTCAGTCCCAAGTTCTGAGCGTGTGCAAGGGCAATCCATTGAACTCTCCGTTTCACAACATGTTTCCTTCCCCCTCTTTCTCAGGCCCTTCCCCTCTCTCTAAAAAAAAAAAAAATTAAAATAACTACAATTTAAAAATAAAAAAAGAACAGAAAATGAAATAAGGACCCTGAGCTGCTTTCATCAGCTCCATCCTCGGATCTTTGTGTTTTGGCGGTTGTGTTGGAAGATCCTTCAGTCCTTCAAGCCTTGTCAACAAAGGGGCCTCAGATACACTTACTGAGAGAAAATGCTTAATTTCCTAAGAGAGAAATTAGTTAAAAATGGAATTACTTTTGACATTTCTTGGTTAGGTCTATGAAACAAAACTTGAAAACAATCAGTAAATGCCTCTGGTAAACACAGACTCGTCTCACTATCACCATCAAACAGGTTAGAAGTGAATGGTTTCTTCCATTTCCAATCCTGCAGTGTTACAGTTTAAACTGTAATACACTCCCTCATGATACATCATTAGACTTTAAGAATGTTATATCATACTCACTTAGAGAGGAAAGGTTAAATTTCTATTTGTGTAGTACTATACCTCTACTTTTAGTCCTGCGTATGTATATTTGCATATTGATACATAGCAAAATATACAGTATAAAATTAAATATAAAGAGATGTATAAGAAAAAGACACCTGAATATAATTTTGAAATTTATAAATGTTAAAACAAAAGTAAAATTTCAAAAACTTTTTGAAGTGTGAAATATCTATAAATCAAACTTTAAATTTTCTCTAAAAAATCAGATGGTAATTTTAAGATATTAATGGAGGTTATGCCCATGAAAATCAAGCATACATTATATCATGCCTTGAATATTTAAATTCAAATGTTTATCAAGAAACTTTGATATTTATACTTTCACTGCAAAGCAAGAAATTGTATTAAGACTCCGTTTCTTATCTAAGAGGGTTGAACTCATGTTATCCTTCCATCACAATTTTTGAATAGATTTTATTTATTTGTTTTTAGATGGAGGGAAATGGAGGGAGAGAGGGAAGGAAACATCTATGCGGGAGAGAAACACTGATTGGCTGCTTCTTGTATTGGGCCTGACTGGAGACCAGTCCTGCAACCCAGGCACGTGCCCTGTCCTGGAATGGAACTGGCAACCTTTCGCTTTGTGGGATGACACCCAGTCAACTGAGCCACACCAGTCAGGGATCTTTTCATAATAATTAAAAATCACCCAATATTCATTCTTTCACATTGGGAGCATTAGCTGTTTGCAAAAGGTATTAGCGCCTTCTTTTCTAACCGAAAATGGTAAGATGATGGAATAATTATTACCTCGGAAAGTGAAAAAAGTCCTCTACTGCAATTGATTTTCTGCTGAGTAACACACAAATCCTTAAAGACAGAGCAATGAGGAAAAGAATCTAAAAGTTTAATCGTGATCTAATGGACTCCATTATCCTTGTTAATTATCACTAAATGTTAAAATAAGTCCAATACCTAAACACAATTTTAAAAGAAGAAATCAAAAGGAGAGAAATGCCTAACTATATTTCAAAGTAAAGTAACCAAACACATTGTGGTATATGATAACAACTCTGCTAACCAAATTCAGATACAAGATCCCAATTTCTTCTAAGGTACCAAGTTATTACTGTTTCTGTGCTTTCAAATAATTCAAAAAACTGCTAAAGTGCTTCTACAAGATGGGCATTGAGCTGTAAAAATGCCAACATTACTGAAACGTTTAATTTAAGTACTTTCTCACACACCAGCATAGTATCATACTGGTGCCAAGTGCTCTCCCCAGTTTTGACTACCTCTGCACTTCACCAAAAAGACAGAAGCTGTCAGGTTATTTATTAGATCAAAATTACGAGGTGTTCAGTAAATAAAGGTTTACAATGATTAAGTTATTGAGAAAGATTTAGCATCACTTTTCACAATTGAAAAAAAATATTTTCACAATTGTGAATTAGACCAATGACACATAGAACACTCAGCTCTTTCCAAGAACACCGTACACAAGTATTTCAAATATCATTTTGAAGATGAGTTCCAAAATCACCTGTTCCTGAACCTCCACCTGATCATCCACAAGGGGTGTCAGTGTACCAATGATAACACGAAGGCAATATTCTAAAGTCAGTTACTTTAAAAAACATTACTTTAGTAACATCCTTACAGTAAGTGTTTGCACCCTGAAAGGTTATGGGTTTGATTCTTGGTCAGGGCACATACCTAGGTTGTGAGTCCATTCCCAGGTCACAGCACAAACAGGATGTCCACCAATCCATGCCTCTCTCTCTCCACCTTCCACTCTCTCTCTAAAAAGTAATAAAAAAATATCATCAAGTGAGGATAGAAAAAGAAAGAAAAAGAATTGAAGAGCACAAACAAACACTGAAAATTAATTAACACCAATATTTCTCAAACTCTTCCAAAACAGAATAGAATGGGACTCCTCTTACTCATTTCATGAGAATAGCATTTCTCTTATACCAAGTCCAGCTAAAGACACAAAATTATAATACCCAATACCCTTTATGAATATAGATGAAAATCTCAAGAAAATACTAATAAACTCAATCTGAAGCATAGAAAAAGGATTGTATACAACGAGCAAGAAGGATTTATCCCATCAATTCTAGAAGATGTCAATAGAAGAAAATCACTCTATAGAACAGATATTAATGAAATGAACTTAATTATTGATTCCTTCAATAAATACAGAAGAGGCACTTAACAAATCTGACACCCTTTCATGATGAAAACACAGGAAAAAATGAATAGACAGGAACTTCCTCAGCATAATAAAGGGAACTGATGAAAACCCCACAGATAAACACGTGATCAATGTTGATGGACTGAAATGTTGCCCACTGGGATCAGAAACAGAACAAGGATGTCCATTTTCATCACCACTATTCAATACTATACTCAACCTCTGGCCAGAGCAATAGACAAGAAAAGGAAATGAAAGGGCTCTAAATATGAAAGGAAGAAGTAAACCATAGCACAGGCGGCAAGATTCCACATATATATATAATCTCCCAAACGCTCCACCATAAATGTACTAGTGCCAGCAACAAACACACTGAGAAACTTTGCAGACAACATACATAAAGCACTTGTGTTTCTATATATCAGCAATGACCAACCATGAAGAAAATTACAACTCCATTCCATTCTCAACAGCATCTAAAAGAACTAAATACTCAGAAATAAACTTAAGCAAGGATGTGAAAGACTAGTACATTGAAAACTGTTAAGAAAGGTTGAAATAAACTTAAAATATCTAAATAAAAAGAATGACATCCTGTGTTCATGGATTAGAACACAAATGACTGAGATGTCAATACTGTCTAAATGAGTATGTATTCAATGCAATTTCAATCAAACTTCAACACCTTTTTACATACATAGAAGAGGTTATCATCAAATTCACATGGATTGAAAGCAGCCCCCAAATAGCCAAAACAAAGTTGAAACAATACAAATCAGAGGACTCACACTTTTGATGTGCCCAGATTATGTGAAAAATTTTTAAATTAAAAAAATCAAAATAACTGTACTTTTTAAGAGAGATAGAGATCTGAAGATTCTGCCCCAAAGAAAATATATGGATGGTAATAAGCGCATGAGAAAATCCTCATTAGTTTTTCAGAAAGTACAACTTAGTGCCCCAAATGAAACACCAATGTTTACCTATTAGAATAGTTAGCATAAAAACCATTTAGAAAATCATCAGGTCTTTCATGGCATGTGAATAAACAAACTGACGTATAAATGGACAATGGAAGACAACTAAACAATTAAAAGTTACACACTATTGATTTAAACATGACTGAATCTTAAATTAACTATTATCAGTAGCTCTCAAATATCAATTCTAAACTAGTACCTGTGCCCCTGCTTCCCTCTGGGGCTCTGCACCCCAGGCAAAAGTACCTGTGCAGCGCGAAAGAGGGGAGGGGTCTGTCCAGCTGAGGGGGAGCTCCAGGGATCAGGGGCCCTGGCCCAGACACCAAACACAGGCAGCAGCTTTGGCATCAGGACGTGTGAGACTGTGCCTCCTGTTGGGTCTCTTCAAGTCACAGCTGTGTTACATAATGTGAGAGAAGCAAGTGGGCCATCCCACTGCTCCAGATCCTTACCAGTTCTCTCTCGCGTGCTTTGCTTCCCCAGTGGCCAGTTTCCTTCCATCCTGGAAAGGCCACGAAGTTCCCTCTTCATATTTGCCTGGCCCACCCCTTCATCTCCAACCTCCTACTACAGACAGTACGACCGCTCAGACCCCAGTGAGAGAAGTAGATTTGAGGGTTTCAGCTCCCTCTTCGCCAATCTCTGGCCACTGAACAAAGCCTGTGCTGTGATGCTGACTTGGGTCTTATGATTTTCTTTGCCAACACCTCACAGAAAAAAGTCCCTGCATTGGGCCTCAAACAAAGTTCTTCGTTCTTCAGTAAAAACTTGGTTGATGATCCAAAGGTCTTCTGGCAAAGCCATGGTGGGGCCCTAACTGCAATGTTTTCTTCTAGAGACAGAGAAGAGACCCCCAGAGGAAGCTATTTAGGTGGGGTGGTGTCCATGGGGGTGAGGTCTGTGCTGGCGGCAGGATTGGGAGCCAAGCCTGATAACTTGCTCCTTGAAGGGACCGCACTGACTGCTCAAGTCATGGGAAGGCTGGTGGTTCTCCCAGTGCTGGAGCTGCCCATAGCAGTGTCAGGGTAGCTGGGGGTGGAGGCTGGGACTGACACCCCACTGGATGCTGCGTTGCTGGTGGTGCCCAGCCCTCTGCTAGAAGGGTGGGCGATGTGCTTGGGGCACCTACTAGGACGGGAGTGAAGGTGGGGGCAGTGGTGCCCCCAAGCACAGGGTTGTTCTGATGGTTGGGTCCTGTGGTCACCACCAGGGTGCCCTGGGGAGTGTGCTTCCCGGAGGTCTGGCACACGCTTCCCCCAAAGCTCTGAGCGGCTGTACCAGAGGCACCGAGGGCAGCGGTGGCTGACCTGGGGCTGGTTTGTGTGCCCAAGGTGGCCTGTGTGGTGGTACCCAGGGATGGCTCTCCCGGAGTATAGGTTGGGGCCCGGGCTGGAGCAGCAGCTGCCGATTTTCCACCTCTGGAGTCCGGCGGAGCCCCTTAGGAAAGAACATAGGCAGGTGGGGTCGTGTCCATAGGGGTTGTGTCCATAGTGGTCATGTCCACCGGGGTCGTGTCCATTGGGGTGATGTCGCTGTCAGAAGCAGGCTTGGGAGCCAAGCCTGTGGGTGTGCAGGCTAAGGGGCCTGCACTGCCTGCAGAGGTGACTGGCAGGCTGGGGAACCAAGGGGAGCTAGGAGAACAGACAGGAGCCATTTCTGCCGCAGGCTGCGGGGAAGACCCCACAGGCTCTGGAGCCCCGCGGCCCGAGATGGCCTCTGTGTCACCTGACAGAGCACTGCTGATGCGCCGCCAAAGTGCCCTTTTCTCTGCATCGATGTCTTCAGGCGTCACTCTGTAACCCAGCTGAGGAGCAGGTGGCAGCTTCAGAGGGTCCCCTCGCCTGTGTGGCAGCAGAGGAAACTTCCTCTTTCGGGGCCTGTCACAGGAGGGTGAGCGGCTCCTTGGGGATGGTCTGTGAGGGCGGGTGTCCCCTGGGCCACTGTCAGGCTGGCTCTGCCTCTGAGATGAAAGGCCACTGGAGGAGGGAGCCTGAGGGCCCTGCTGGCTCACTGTCTTTGGGGCCCCCTGGGACAGCCTGGCCTGGCAAGTGGCGGGCTGCCTCCTCCTCTCCACTGACAGGAAGCCTCTAGTGGAGCTGTAGGAACTGGTGATTGCGATCCTTCGATCCTTCGGCAGCAGGAGCTCCTCACAGAGGCCTAGGGTTGCTGGTGGCATCTGTCTTCTGGGCCCCTTTCCTGATGGGCCGCCCTCTCTAGCACTCTGGGATGCTCGTCCTGTTGAGGCATCACTGTCCTTTGTCCACAGGCCCTCTGATGGCATCGCCTGCAGAACGAGGTAAGGACCCCCAGGAAAAGGCACAGGGCCCGGGGGATCCTCACACACAGTCTCAGGAATGCTACTACAGGCCATGCCCGCCAAATCCGCAGATAATTAGGGCAGCCTGGAGGTGCAGGGACAACTAGGTGCTGCTGGGGGACCAACTGGTGGGCGAAGTGAACACCATGGTGGCCCCCCCTTACCCGGGGTCGGGGAAGGGGACAGAGTCTTCCCAGGTAAATGCCCATTGTTCGCTTCGGTGAGGTCTGTCTTCAAAAAAAAAGCCGGATCTCCGAAGCTCCTTCAGTAGCCAACAGCACTGTTGAAAGCCAAGAGCCAACTGTTGGGCCTGTTGCTAGGATACACTCGGAACTCCCAGTTGGTGGGAGTGGGAGATGGGCGCGAGGAAGGAGTGTGCTTGCCAAGGTCCCGCGGGGAGAGGCGTTCCCAGAGGACCCTGGAGGACCCTTGGTTGCTTCTTGATCTCCATTTGAGGCAGGGGCAGGCGAAAGCCACCAAACTTTCACTACTCAGGGCTGTAGTCTTCCTAGAGCCTTAGAGGCCTGATGGTGACCTTGTTCTCCCAAGTCCCAGCACTGCTGCTTCTGCTCAGTGCCTGCCCCTGCAGCACCGCTTCTACCTGGTGGTGCTTGAAGTTCTGTGAGGCCAGGATGTTGGACCCTTGGGACTGCAGCCCAGCCTGCATGGGTCCTCCTGACACAGCCAAGAGATGACTGTGTCTTCATAGTCATTGCTTAATTGAGTGGAGCTCTTGTAGACAGTGATGTTGTTGCCTACCCTTCCCCCCAACACAGTCTTCCATGCATGGTAAGTATCAGCTCTTCTTCCTCAGTGCCAGAATGCTCCATCAGTAGGTTATTGGTCTTGGCACAGAGTCAATCTCTTCCTCTCCTCTTCCCTCTCCTCTTCCTCAGATACTGCCTCCTTCTCCTCCTGAGTCCCGCAGCCCAGGGTGAGTGCGGGGGTTTTGCCAGCCCCCAGGCCCTGCTGGACTCTTGCTCTCAGGCTTTGCCCACTGCAGCAGGACCACCACAGCCTCAACCTGGGCCACTTGGAGAGCTCACAGTGCTTCTAGTAGGGGGGCGTGACCTTGAGTCTGAGGTCCTGCTTCCCTCGAAACAGGTATTAGAAGCATAAATTGGTTGTTACAATATCGTCATGGTGATGTAAACTACAGCATAGGGAGTGTAGTCAATAATATTATAATAACTGTGTATGGTATCAGATGGATATTATTGAATAGGTTAATGGAGGTTAATCACTTTTAAATTATATAAACATAGCCTAATCACTCTGTCAGACACCTGAAACTGGTATAAGAGTATATCAACTATAATTTAAAAGTCATTTTAAGTATTATCAATAAAACTTAGGTATGGAAGTGCATAATTATGAAGCAGGTGCATTCAGGTGAGGGGTTCTAAAACTTACACCTCAGGAACTTCTTAGTCCATCCACTGTGGTTCCCACTCTCCCCTGGGATCTCATCTTGGATGCAGAATGTCCCACCATGAGAAGCCTGTGCCTGCCTGAGGTAGTCTTTAGTGAATCTGGGCCTAGAAAGAAGGACAATGTGGCCGATGGAAAGGGAGGTGTCTCAATGTCATCTTGGGACTCTACCCAGGACTATAGCTTTGACAGGAGAGGGCTCTGCCTGACTCCAGGTGCTGTTCAAAGTGTGGTCTCTGAGCTGTGTGTCTGTGAGCTGTTTGTTATCAATCAGGACAGTATCAATAAGACACTGAAATGACATATAAGTGTTGTTGAAACTCAGTGCTGAGCGTCTTGTGGAGGGAGCAGGTATCATGCACATAGGACCCCATCTCAGCCCGTGATGTCCTCGGAAAATGACAGAGCTGGCCCTTCACCACAGACAGTTTGAGACACACTCGTCTCTCACCTGTTAGGATTGTTGTCATTTTGAAAACAACCTATCATCAGCATTTCATTTCCTTTCATTCAAAGTGCAACACTAAAAACAATGATAGAAATGGAAAGTTCACCCAGGAATACTTTGTTTGAGGTCTCTTAGTTTAGCTTAGTTTCTTTTTAGAACAGATAAAGTATGAATATTTAATTTTTTTTCTTATAGTATACTTTTGTAATAGTCTTCTCTCCTGAGATTGTGAGTTTTTCATTAATGGTTAAAACCTCCCTGAAAATTTACTCCCTCCACACTTCCTTCATGATAAAATATGCACAATGCAATATTTATTGTTTTAACCACTCATAAGTGTACACACTTCAATGGCATGAAATATGTTCCCAATATTATGTAAACACCACCACAGATTATACCCAACACTTTTCATCATCCCCCCAAAAAGCTCAGTACTCATTAAGTAATCACTCTTTCTTGCTCCCTCCCTGCAGTCCCTAGCAAACTCTCTTTCTTATTTTGGTGCCCAATAGAACTGAAATCATGTAATATTTATCCTTGTGTGTCTGGCTTGGTTCACTTAGCATAATATTTTCCAGGGACATCCATTTTGTAGCATATGTCACACTTCACTCCTTATGGCTCAGTAATATTCCATTGTACATGCATATCACATTTTTTTTATCGATTCATTTGTTCATGGACTCTCAGGATGCTTCCACCTTGGCTATAATGAATAATGCTGCTATGAAAATCTGTGTTCAAGTATCTGAATCTTGTTTTCAGTTCTCTTGGATATACACCTATGAGTGAAATTGCTGGGTCATCAGTTTGTTCTCTGGTTAACCTTTTGAGAAACTGCCAAAATGTTTTTCAGAGCAGCTGCCCCATTTCACATTGCCATCCTCATTGCACAAAGGTTCCAAATTCTCTACATCTCAACACGACTTGTTATTTTCTTTTTTTAAATAAAAATTATAGCCATTCTGGTGGGTGTGAAATAGTTTTGATTTGCATGTTCCTAATGACTAATGATGTAATACCTTTGACAAGTGAAATCTTTTCCAATGTTTTTTGACCTTCGAATATGTTAACAAATGTCTATTCAAGCACTTTGCCCACTCTTTCAGTATTTAAAAGAATTATTGTACATTTTCCTTTACCATGTAGTCTCTTTATACCTCCCTCACCACCAGCAATCAGCACACTGTTGTCCATGTCCATGAGTCCTTTGCCTTTTTGCTCAATCCCTCTATCCCCTAAACCCCCCCAACCTTAGCTGTCATCCTGCTCTGTGTCTTTGAGTCTGTCCTCATTTTCCATGTTACTTCAGTTTCTTCATTGGATTGCACATATGAGTGAAATCATATGGCATTTTTCCCCTCTGGCTTATTGCAGTTAGCACAATGTTTTCCAGGTCCATCCATACTGTGGCAAGGGTAAAATCTTCTTCACTTTCATGGCCGAGTAGTATTTCATTGTGTAAATATCACATAGTCCATCATCTACTGATGGATGCTTGGGCTGCTTCCACATCTTGGCGATTCTAAATAACTCTGCAGTGAACATGGGGTGGAATATCGTCTTTGGAATTATTGTTTTCGGTTTCATGGGACTTTGTGATTGATGAGTTTTAGCAGTCTTTATATATTCTCAAATTAAATTCTTACCAGATATCTGATTTGAAAATATTTCCCTCCATTATAAAGGATGGCTTTTCACTTTCCCTTTCCACAAAAGTCTTGGGTTTGATGAAGTCAAATTTTTTTAGTTTTAATGCATGTTCCCTCAGTGTAATTTTTATCCATTTGTTGACAAACCCAGTGTCATAAAGATTTTTCTCAATGTTTTCTTCTGAGAGCTTCAGATTTTAACCTTTTGTGGTTAAGTCTTTGATACATTTTGAGTTAATTTTTAAATATTGTGTATGGTGAGAATCCAAACTCATTTTTTGTATGTAAATGTCCAGTTTTTGCAGTACCATTTGTTGAAGAGTCTGTCTTTTCGCAATGAATTGTCTTGGCTATGTTATTGAAAATTGATTGATCGTATAGGTGAAGATTTAGTTTGAGTTCTATAGTCTATTCCATTGGTCTACATGTCCCTCCTAAGCTAGTGCCATATTGTTGTAACTACTGTAGCTTTTCAGTTTCGCTTCTATTCAGGAGATGCCTGTTCTCCAATTTTGTTTTGTTTTTTTTTTCAAAATTGTTTTCGTTATACAGGGTCCCTTGCAATTACATGTGAATGAGAGGATAGACTTTTCTATACCTTAAAAAACAAATTTGAACTTTTTGTAAAAACTGCATTAAAGCTGGAGATTATTTTATATATTATTGAGGTCTTAAAAATATTCAGCTTACTATCCATGAACACAGGATGTCTGTCCATTTATTAGGTCTTCTTTAATTTCTTTTTAGCAATGTTTTATAGTTTTCAGCATACACATCCTATACTTTCTTAGTTAGATTTATTCCTAAGTATTTAATTGTTTTTGGAGTTTTGTAAATGGATTTGCTGACCTATTTCCATTTGAGATCGTTCAATGCTGCTATGTAGAAATAAAATCCTTTTCTGATTGTTGTTCATATATCCTGCAACCTTCCTGAACTCATCCAGTAACTTTAGAAGCCACACTGTGCATTCTTAGGACTTTCTATATAGTACGATAATGTCATCTGTGACTAGAGACAGCTTTGTTTTTTCCCTTCCAATTTGGTATTTTACCAACTGAACTATCTGGCACCACTTTTCCTTTACAGTTTGATTTTTTTTTTTTTTTGGTCTAACAGTTTTAGCTAAAACTTCCAGTGCAATGTTAAATGTCAGAGTGGGTGTTCTAGTATTTTGGCTGAGTTAGGGGTAAAGTTTTCAGTGTTTCACCAGAAAGGAGTAGGGTGAAATGTTCAAGGTGATAAAAAGCAAGGACCTACAGCCAAGGTTATCCAGAAAGGCTATCACTTAAAACTGAAAGAGAAATAAGGAGCTTCCCAGACAAAGCAAAACTAAAGGAGTGTGTGAACATGAAAGCAGTACTGTCACTAATATGAAAGGGCTTGATTTAAGAAGAAGGAGAAAGAGAAAGAGAAGGAGGAAGAGGAAGAGGAGGAGGAGCAGGAGAAGTAGAAGACAAAGAAGGAGGAGGAGGAGGAGGAAGAGAGAAAGTACACCAGAGGAAAACAGGCTAATAATCAAAAGGCACTAAATACATCTCTATCAATAGTTACCTTAAGTGTAAATGGTTTAAATGCTCCATCCAAAAGCCATGGGGTAGCTGAATGGGTAAGAAAACAAGACCCATACATATGCTGCCTCAAGAGACCCACCTCAGATCAAAAGATACCCGTAGACTAAAAGTTTAGGGCTGGAAAGAGGTATTTCATGCAAACAGCAAAGAAAAAAAAAAAGCTGGGCTAACTTTCATATCCAACAAAATAGACTTTAAAACCAAAGCTAACATAGGAAACAAAGAAAGCCACTCCATACTGATAAAGGGAACAATCCAGCAAGAGGATGTAACCCTAATAAGCATTTACACACCCAACATTGGAGCACCTAAACATGTAGAGCAAAGAAGGATGGACACAAAGGGAGAGACTGACAGTAATGCAGTTGGGGCTTTGAAAACCCTATTGACTTCAGTGGATAGAACTTCCAGACAGAAAGCCAACAAGGATATAGTGGCCTTTAATGACCCATTAGAGCAAGTGGATTTCTTTGATATCTTTAGAGCATTTCACCCCAAAGCAGAAGAATGTACATACTTTTCAAGTGCACATGTTTCACTTGGAATGTTTTCTAGGGTAGGCCACATGTTAGGACATAAAACGAGTCTCAACAAATTTAAGAAGGCTAAAATCATATCACACTTTTTCTCTGACCACAATGCTATGAAACTAGAAATCAATGACAAGAAGAACACTGAAAAACACACAAAGACATGGAAGCTAAATAACATGTTATTGAATAATCAGTAAGTCAACAGTCACATCAAGGGAGAAATCAAAAGATACCTTGGAACAAAGGAAAATGAGAACACAAGCATCCAAAATTGTGGGACACTGGGAAAGCAATCCTAAAAGGGAAATTCATGGACTTACAGGCTATCAAAAAAGGAAAAAACAAAACAAAACAAACATGACAAAGCTCAAATAAACAATCTACACTCAAAGGAACTTGAAAAAGAAAATGAAATGAAGCCCAAACTGAGGAGAATGAAGGAAATAATAAAGTTTGGAGCAGAAAGAAAAACAATAGACTCTAGAAAATGATAGAAAAGATCGATGACCCCAAGAGCTGGTTCTCTGAAAAGATAACATTGACAAACCTTTAAGGAGATTCATCAAGAAAGAAAGAACTACAAGGGAGTGTAAGAAAATATTATGAACAACTGTATGCTAATAAACTGGACAACTGGATGAAATGGATACATTTCTAGAGACATGCAATCTTCCAAAACTAAATCAAGACGAATCACAGGATCTGAGTAGATAGCTTACACCTAGTGAGGTTGAAGCAGCAATCAGAAAACTCCCAATAAACTAAAGCCTGGGGCTAGATGGCTTCACAGGAGAACTTTTACCAAACACTGTGGAAAGAACTAACACCTCTCCTTCTCAAACTCTTTCAAAAAATTTAAGTGGAGGGAGGCTACCAAACTCATTTTACCAAGCCTGCATTATCCTAATTCGAAAACCAGATACACTACAGAAAAAGAAAATAATGTAATGATATTATATGTTTCTAATAATCATGTTAAAATTCAGCCAACAGTAACAAGCTACACTTCCAAAACCCCAAACTCAAGGAGCAGTATTCAGTAATCACCTCTTTTGTCTCCTCAGGTAGTCCACAACAGCAAGCATCCTTCTCTGTGACTTTTACCCAGGCAGCATCAGGAGAAGTACCCTGCCTTTGACAAACAAGGATGCCTCCTCTCAGTCCCAGGGGCACTTGCTTAAGCCCATTCTTCCTCTTGTGTGTGTGCCTGCATCTCTACACACTATGGAAGGGTCGAGTCCAGTGGGCGGTGCCAAGCACAAAAGTGGTTGTTAATGAATACGAATTGATAAATGGAATGTGATGCCACTCTTTTTCTTTTAAAAGAAACTATTGTGCTTAATAAAACGAAGAAATTGCTGAAGTAGGGAAGATGGCGGCGAGATAGGTGGGAGCAGAGTCCACTTCCCCTCAACGCCAGTGAAATACCTAGCTGATCTGAGGAGCAGAGCGAACAGCCAACAGTATTCCAGCATATATGAAGATCGGAGACCAAAGATAGAGGACGTCGAAAGATCAGACGTTAAGAAGAGTGCTTAAGGACAATAAGATCCCTGGGACCCGCGTGGGGACGAGGGCAACTGAAGCCCTGCCCAGGGCGCAGGGTCTGCTGCAGCATTCTAAGGAGAGAGCCAGGCTGGGCTGAGTGAGCAGTCAGGTGCTTGTTTGGACCAGGGCGGCTTCAATAGGAAGAATTTCTCAAAAAGGAAAAGAAAATAGAGGCACCTTAGTAGCTAGTTAGAGAACTCTCCACAGTGCAGCCTCTGTTGCCCTTCCCCCCTCAGCCCCTGGACTGTGAATGAGGAAAAGCAGCCCAGCGCTCAACTGAGGTGAGGCTGGAGCGCATCTAGGGGCCCACACATGAAACCCCGGGTGAGCGCGAGCCCTGATAAGCGGCCCATCTCTCTGGGCACCAGACCCAAAGTGCCCCAGTGGGTGCGTACCCCAATCAGTGGCCTGGGGCCCACACCTGAAACCCCAGATGGGCGTGCACCCTGATAAGCACCCGGCTGCCTGGGAGCACAGGCAAAAAGTTCCTGGGTGAGCACGCAACCAGATCAGTGGCTGGCTGCCCCCGTGCACAGACCCAAACCAGGGGATCCGCAACCACCTGAAGTCCAAAGCTGAGATCGGCCACACAACCCCATCAATGGCCTGGCTGCTTGCAGGAGACCACAGCCAAAAGCACTGGTTCTAAAAAACTCCTACATAGCCCTTGCGCACAGAACTCTGCAGGGCCTACAGGCTCTCTAGGAGGAAGGAGGAAGGCAGAACGCCCAGCAGAGGGGAGCTGCAGGGTTGGAGAGACTGCATTCCCCGGAAAGACTCGACCCACTAGGGGGCTGAACTACCCCAAAGCAGCACCCAGAGCCCCTAGCATCTAAGACAGCAAAGAGCAAGAACGTGGAATGTGAGTTGCCCCTAACTGGTGCAAATCAAGGACAGCACAGCTGGTGAACTAAAGGCCTAGTGGGGAGCAGAAGGACCCGGAGGAACTAGACTGAAGGCTGAACAACAGTGAAGAGTGTGGCTCAGGAAGGGAGAAAAGTGAAACCAATCCTTCCAGCCACCCCGTCCCGTTCCACAGACAGGACGACCACCAGAATTAACCTGATCAGTTTAAAGCCAGCAGAAGACCATCTTCTTTTTTTTTTCTTTTTCTTTTTTCTATTTTCTTTCCTTCTTTCCCCCTGAATTCCTTCTTCCTTTCTGTCCTTGTTTCTTTTTTTATTCCTTCTCCCTTCCATCCTTTACCTTTTTTATTCCTTCTTCCTGCCTTCTTTTATTTATTCTGTTGTTTTAATTTTTGTTAAAATTCCTTCTTATCTTGCCTCTGATCTTTCTTTATTCCTTCTTCCTTCCTTCCTTACCTTCACTATTCCCTTTTTTCCTCCTTCCATTTTTTTTTTTTTTTGCTCCATTCCTCTTTTTCCCACAGGTGAGAAAAGAAAACCTGGAGTGCTGAAAAGACCAGAGTAAGACTTTGTTACACCCATAAACATCAGCTCAAGACCAGTGAGCACAGGAGATTAAGGAGACAGCACCACCAAATTCCATTGGCATTCTACCATAGAAGTTCATACCATAAACCCAGGGAGTCAGAACAGATCAATTCAAGAAGCAGAGGCTAACAAGAAGAGTCTCACAACCAATGGGAAGACAAAGAAACAATTCCCAAATGAAAGGAAAGGAGGAAGCCTCAGAAAGAATGCTAACTGAAAAAGAGGCAAGTCAACTATCAGAGACTGAGTTCAAAGCAATGGTCATCAGGAAGCTCACTGAGCTCTCTGAGCTCAAAGAGAACTACCAGAAACTACAGGGAAACTACAATGAACTCACTGCAAACTATATCAACATGAAAAAGGAAATAGAAACTATTAACAAGAGCCAAGAGCAAATGAAGAATACAATTTCTGAATTGAAGAACACAGTAGAAGGAATGAAAAGCAGACTTGATGAAGCAGAAGATCGGATCAGCGAGCTGGAGGACAAAGTACAAAAAAACACCCAGAAAGAGCAAGAAAAGGGAAAGAGGCTCAGAAAAAAGGAAGAGGCAATAAGGGAAATGCAGGACAACATGAAACATAACAATATCCATATAATAAGAATACCAGAAGGAGAAGAAGAAGTGCAAGGGATAGAAAACCTGTTTGAAAAAGTAATGATGGAAAATTTCCCTAATCTGTGGAGAGAAAAAGTCACCCAAATCCAGGAAACACAGAGTCCCAAGCAAGAAGAACCCAAAGAGACCCACTGCAAGACACATCATAATTAAAATGGCAAATTTCTAAGAGAAAGAGAGGATCTTAAAGGCAGCAAGGGAGAAAAAGGAAGTAACACACAAGGGAGCCCCAATAAGGTTAGCAACTGACTTCTCAATGGAAACGCTCCAAGCCAGAAGAGAATGGCAAAAAATATTCCAAGTAATGAGAACCAGAGGTCTGCAACCAAGACTACTTTATCCAGAAAGGCTCTCAATCAAGATAGAAGGCCAAATAAAGAGTTTCCCAGACAAAAGAAGTCTAAAAGAATACAGCTCCACCAAACCAGCTCTGCAAGAGATGCTAAAGGGACTGCTTTAAGGAAAGGAAGGAAAAGAGAAAGACAGAGGAACACAGGTAGGAAAAAATGGCAATGAATAACTACCTATCGATAATAACCTTAAACGTAAATGGATTAAATGCTCCAACCAAAAGACAGAGAATAGCTGAATGGATAAGAAAACATGACCCACACATATGCTGCCTACAAGAGACCCATCTCAGGACAAAAGACTTACACAGACTGAAAGTGAAGGCCTGGAAACAAATTTTCCAAACAAACAGACAGGAAAAAACAGCAGGGGTAGCAATACTCATATCAGACAAAATAGACTTCCAAAGAAGGGCCATAAAGAGAGACCCAGAAGGTCACTTCATAATACTCAAAGGAAGAATCCACCAAGAAGACATAAACATTGTAAATATATATGCACCCAACATAGGAGCACCCAAATACATTAAGAAAATCTTGGAGGACTTCAAGAAAGATAGTGACAGCAACACAATTATAGTAGGGGACTTTAACACCCCACTATCAAAAATGGACAGGTCTTCCAAACAAAGTATCAACAAGGATATTGTGTCACTTAACAATACCCTACAGGAAATGGACTTAACTGATATATATAGAAATTTTCATGCCAAAGAAGCAAAATACACATTCTTTTCAAGTGTCCATGGAACTTTTTCAAAGATAGACCACATGATAGGACACAAAGCAAGCCTCAACAAATTCAAGAAAATTGAAATCATATCAAGCATTTTCTCTGACCACAGGGGACTGAAACTAGAAACCAACCCCAAAGGAAAAAACCCAAAACACTCAAAATCATGGAGACTGAATAGCATGCTATTAAACAATGAATGGGTCAAGAATGAGATTAGGGAAGAAATCAAAAACTTCCTGGAAACAAATGAAAATGAACTCACAACAACCCAAAACCTATGGGACACAGCAAAGGCAGTCCTGAGAGGGAAGTTCATAGCAATATAGGCCTACCTTAAAAAGATAGAAACAGTTCAAACAAACAACCTAACCCTACGCCTACAAGAACTGGAGGAACAACAACAAAGACAGCCCAGAGCAAGCAGAAGGAAGGAAATAACCAAGATCAGAGCAGAACTAAATGACATAGAGACTAAAAGCACAATTCTAAGGATCAATGAATCCAGGAGCTGGTTCTTTGAAAAGATAAACAAAATTGACAAGCCTTTAAGTAGGCTCATCAAGAAGAAAAGAGAGAGGATCCAAATACACACAATTAGAAATGAAAGAGGAGAGATTACAACTGATACCACAGAAATATAAAGGATTGTAAGAAATTACTACGAAGAACTGTATGCTAAGAAATTTGAAAACCTAGGTGAAATGGACACATTTCTAGAAAAATATAATCTTCCAAAACAGAATGAAGAAGAAGCAGAAAACCTGAACAGACCAATAACATCAGACGAAATTGAAGCAGTCATCAAAAAACTCCCAACACACAAAAGCCCTGGACCAGATGGTTTCACAGGAGAATTCTACAAAGCATTTAAGGAAGAGCTAACCCCTATCCTCCGCAGACCATTCGAAAAAATCCAAACTGATGGAAGACTCCCAAACTCTTTTTATGAAGCCAGCATCATCCTAATCCCAAAACCAGATAAAGACACAACGAAGAAAGAAAACTTCAGGCCAATATCGCTGTTGAACATAGACGCTAAAATTCTCAAGAAAATATTAGCAAACCGCATCCAGCATTACATGAAAAAGATCATCCACCATGACCAAGTGGGATTCATCCCAGGGATGCAAGGATGGTACAATATTCGCAAATCAATAAACATAATACATCACATCAATAACTGCAAAGACAAAAATCACATGATCATATCAATAGATGCGGAAAAAATCATTTGATAAGATACAGCACCCATTTATGATAAAAACACTCAGCAAAGTGGGAATAAAGGGAGGATTCCTCAACATCATAAAGGCCATATATGAGAAACCTACAGTCAACATCACACTCAATGGACAAAAATTTAGAGCTTTCCCACTAAGATCAGGAACAAGACAAGGATCCCCTCTCTCACCACTCCTATTCAACAGAGTATTGGAAGTCCTAGCCACAGCAATCAGACAAGAAAAAGCAATAAAAGGCATCCGAATTGGAAAGGAGGAAATGAAACTGTCACTGTTTGCAGATGACATGATAGTGTACATGGAAAATCCTATAGACTCCACCAAAAAACTACTCGAGCTAATAAATGAATTTGGTAAAACAGCTGGATACAAAGTCAATACTCAGAAATCAAAGGCATTCCTGTACACCAACAACGAAACTGCAGAAACAGAAATCAGGAAAAAATCCCATTTGATATAGCAACAAGAAAAATAAAGTACCTAGGAATCAACCTAACCAAGGAGTAAAAGACCTGTACTCAGAGAACTACACAACACTGAAGAAAGAAATTAAGGAAGGCACAAACAAATGGAAGAATGTACGATGCTCATGGATTGGAAGAATTAACATCATCGAAATGGCCATACTACCGAAAGCAATTTATAGATTCAATGCAATCCCTATTAGAGTACCTATTACATATTTCACTGATATAGAACAAACATTTCAGAAATTCATATGGAAACATAAACAACCCTGAATAGGTGAAGCAATTTTGAGAAAGAAGAACAAAGCAGGAGGGATCACAATACCTGATATCAAACTGTATTACAAGGCCACAGTAATCAAAACAGCCTGTTACTGGCATAAAAACAGGCACATAGATCAATGGAACTGAACAGAGAGCCAAGAAATAAACATAAGTCTATAAGGTCAATTAATATTTGACAAAGTAGGCGGAAGCATGAAATGGAGCAAAAACAGCCTCTTCAACAGATGGTGTTGGGAGATCTGGACAGCTATGTGCAAAAAAATGAAACTCGATCACCAACTTACGCCATACACAAAAATAAACTCAAGATGGATAAAAGACTTAAATATAAGTTGTAACACCATAAAACTCCCTGAGGAAAACATTGGCAGGAAAATCTCAGACATTCCACGCAGGAACATCCTCACAGACATGTCCACTAAAGCAAGGGACATAAGGGAAAGAATAAACAAATGGGACCTCATCAAAATAAAAAGCTTCTGCATGGCTAAAGAAAACAGCACCAAATTACGTAGAGAATCAACAGTATGGGAAAACATATTTGCCAAAGATACCTCAGACAAGGGCCTGATCTCCAAAATATATAAAGAACTCACACGACTCCACTCCAGGAAGACCAACAACCCAATTAAAAAATGGGCAAAGGACTTGAACAGACACTTCTCCCAGGAAGACATACAGAGGGCCCAGAGACATATGAAAAAATGCTCAGCACCACTAGCCATCAGAGAGATGCAAATCAAAACCACAATGAGGTACCATCTCAAACCAGTCAGAGTGGCCAACATAAACAAATCCACAAACAAATGTTGGAGAGGATGCGGAGAAAAGGGAACCCTAGTGCACTGTTGGTGGGAATGCAGACTGGTGAGGCCACTGTGGAAAACAGAATGGAATTTGCTCAGAAAACTAAAAATGGAACTGCCCTTTGACCCAGTAATTCCGCTGCTTGGATTACACCCTAAGAACACTGAAACACCAATCCAAAAGAATCTGTGCACCCCAATGTTCATAGCAGCACAATTTACAATAGCCAAGTACTGGAAGCAACCTAAGTGCCCATCACCAAACGAGTTGATCCAAAAACAATGGTATATTTACACAATGGAATTCTATGCAGCAGAGAGGAAGAAGGAGCTTATACCGTTTGCAACAGCATGGATGGAACTGGAGAGCATTATGCTAAGTGAAAGAAGCCAGGAAGTGAGGGACAAATACCATGTGATCTCACCTTTAACTGGAACATAATCAATAGAAAAAAAAGCAAACAATATATAACCGGAGACATTGAAGTTAAGAACAATCTAACAATAGCCAGGGCGTGGGGGGGGGGGGAGGGACAGTGGGAAGAGGAGATTATAGGAACTACTATAAAGGACACATGGACAAAACCAAGAGGGAGGGTGGAGGTGGGGGAGGGAGTTGGGTTCAGCTGGGGTGGGGTGCAAGGATGGGGAGAAAAGGCATACAACTGTAATTGAATAACAATAAAAATTTTTAAAAAACTAAGAAATTATTTGTGATTTATATTTTCTTTCTGAAGAAGACTAATTCATTGATTCAATAAACATTTATCTAGGGTCTTTTAGGTTCTAGGTACTCTATACAACAACAAATAAGAGAGACTATTTCCGACCACCTAGAACTTACTGACTACCCTGAGAGACTCTTCGTACAATGTGATAAATGTTATGAGAGGAAAAGTTTAAAATACCTTAGAGGAGTATAGAAAGGAACGTGATCTCAACAAAATAAGTTCCAGAGCAAAAGTGAGATCTGGAAGAAGAGAAGTGGTCCAGCAGTAGAGGAGGAAACAGTGTATCACTCCAGGCAGCAGTGATACAACGTGAGATGCTGGAACAAGAAAGAACTTGGAGAACTTCCTGTAAGAAGTTCAATATGGCTGAACCACAGAGACATAGAGTGGTGAGGATGCTGGGAACAAAGTTATTTAACACAGAATTGGCAAGATTAGTAAAGAGATGAGACGTGTGAGAGAGATGTCTGGCTTGGGCAAGGGCATGCCAATCAGGAAGAGTAGAGAACAGAGAAGCAGGCTGGGGGAAGGGAATGAAGAGGATCAGTTTCCCTTCGGCCAGTTGAGTGTGAGACTCACATGGGACATGCGAGTGAAGGCAGTGAGACCTACAGACATCAGAAAAGGTAAGCCACTTCATTTGATAGAAATCTACATTTACTCTCCATTTCAATGATAGAATTTTACATGTAAAGTTTACATTTTCAATGAAGGCAATGAAAATATTGTCACTCTACACACACATAAAGCTGGCTGATTTTGCCTCTGAAGGTTTGTAGCATCAATGTGGAGGCACAAATGGTAAAGGTGAGAAATGTCTTGGCCGTGTTCAGGATAATAAAGTGTCAGGTTATCACAGGCAGTGGTTTCATGGAACTTGGTAGATGATAAAATTGTTTTAAATACTGCTTTAAATTACATAACAGTTACAGTGTAAATGTTTATTGCTAACTGTGTATTATTTATACCTGTATTTACTGAATTAATGAAAAGAGATCTAGAGAATTTGCAGAGTCTCTGTGAGAATTATTATTTTAGGACTTTCATTATAATGCCCTAAATAAAATTCATATAAGAATATTGTGGATTAGGTACATGACCAATTTATAACCTAGTAGGACCACAGAATGGGCATCCCTGTATGTTTGTAATTCTGTTATTTCAAAGAGATTTGCAGTTGCTGTTAGCCAATAGAAACACGACCACAGATAAAACATGAACAGAGCAAAGTGAAGTCTTAATGCCATCACGGTCGTGTCAAATTAAAGTTGCACCAGTGAAAGTCAGAAGCCGAGAAACCACGACCTACGTACGCCAAAGTCACTAGTCCAGGCTGGGAAGACAACTTAGGTGAAGCACACATCACATTCAATCAGTACTTTTCTTATAACGGTATTGGTCTTAAAATACAGTAAGGGAATTTGCACCTAGTTTTATGTTTGCACATAAAATACGTGAATACAATATATTAAAGGCAATAAGTTAACATTACAGGTGTATGAACGTTTCTTTTTTGAAATTTAAGTTGGAAAACCTGACCCATAATGAGCCCTCAACTCTGCACACACATGCAATGTGCACCCAGTCCCTGGTGGCATGTCTCCTGCTGTGGGCTCTTAGCATGGGAAACATTATACTTATAGAGCATGGAAGGAAAATTAGGTTACAAAAGTAAATAAAGTATAATCCCAGTTTTGTTTTAAAATACTGGAGGGATACATAGCAAATGCTACTTCTAATTATTCTAGATCATAGGACTATGGGGACTTTTAAATTAATGCTAATTTTTCTATATTTTCCACAATAAATATGATTTTGTAATGAAAAGGTTGCTTTTAGAAAATGAGTCGGTCAGAGCTTTAATATGAAAATTCCATCATATCTGCAATACTGCACCTGTACTAGTTGGCTGAACATCTGTCTGCGTGGTCCTTTGCTACAATATGGGGCGTGTCTTGTTCACACATATGTTGCCAGTGCCAAGCACAGTGCTTGACACATACTGAGTGCTGGATGAGTTGTTCCTTGACTGATAGCCAAATTTACCGAGGGAACACTGTCCATCAAGTATGATCTCATTGAAAGCTTCCTACAATTGTTATCTCCATTCTATAGGTGAAGAAACTCATGTCTAGAGGTTATGGAATCAAGCTTACAAAGCAACTTGATGTGATTCAAACAAATCTCTCTTCCCTTACACTGAGACTTTAACAGTATAAATGTGAGGAATTTAACAGAATACCTGAGTGCAACGTGCAGGAGTTGTGAATCAGTTCATTTGTTACGAGTGTGCAACCAGTTAGTGAAAAATCCCTGAATGTGTGTGGAAAGTAGATTTCTCCATGATTCATCTGTATCTTGGAGTAAAGTACCATGAGTCATGTATGGAAGCAAGTCTGACAAAGTCAGCTTTCACTGCAATACACGAACACTTTCGGTCAATGGTGTAAGTTAAAATAATATATTAAAAATTTCATTCCAACAAAATTAAAACCATCCACAATGTGGGAGAACATATTCACCAATACTTCTGATAAGGTGTTAATATCCAAAATTTATAAAGAACTTACAAAATTCCACAGCAAGAAAACAAACAACCCAATTATAAACTGGGCAAAGGATCTGAATAGACACTTCTCCAAAGAGGACATACAGATGGCCAGTAGACATATGAAAAATGCTCAACATCGTTAATCATCAGAAAAATGCAAATTAGAACCACAAGGAGAGATCATCTCACACCTGACAGAATGGCTGTCATCCATAAACCAAGTATCAACAAGTGCTGGAGAGAATGTGGAGAGAGGGGAACCCTTTTGCAGTGTGGGTGGGAATGCAGACTGGTGCAACCACTGTGCAAGTCACTATGGAGATACCTCAAAATATTAAAAATGGACCCTCCTTTGGACCCAGCGATTCCATTTCTGGAACCCAAACTCTGATTTGAGAGAAAGTATGCACCCCCATGTTCATTTCAATGTTCTATAATATCACCAAGATATGGAAGAGCCCAAGTGTCCATCAGTAGATGAGTGGATAAATCAACTAAGGGACATTTACACATGGAATACTATTTGGGCAGAAAAAGAAGAAGAAAGTTTTCCCCTTTGCGTCAGTGTGGATGGACCTGGAGAACATTATGCTAAGTGAAATAAGCCAGTCAGAGAAAGACAACTATGATATGATTTCACTCACATGTGGAATCTAACGAAGAAACTGAACTAATACGAAACATGGGGACAGACTCATAGACGGAGAGCAGGATGACAGCTAGAGATGGGGAGAGGGGTTGCGAGGTGAAGTAATTGAGCAAAAAGGCAAAAAGTCTCGTGGATATGGAAAACAGTGTGGTGATTGCAGGGGCTGTAAGGGTACTGAAGGGTAATGGAAAAAAGTACAATAACGATGTAAAAATAATTTAATAAATAAATAAATAATGAATAACTTTCATTCCATGTCACTGGCCTATGAGCTTTTAATGAATTGATAGGTGAATATACCATAAGCTCAATGTACCATTAAAAACATACAAAGACCATGTGTATCAGATTGTAGTTTTCAAGAAAAAATTCCAACTAACCTACAATATCTGTACAAAACTATGTGGTTAGTAATAATGTTAACTGTTCAATTCCAGTGTACACATTTTGCATATAATTGAACAGAATAGAGCTAACAAGTGAAATTATGACACTGTTGTAAACAAAATTAATTTACTAATCTCATTTTTAAAATGTATTTTAAATTATATCTGGCACAGTTTGGAAGAGATTCTATAGAAAGTTTGCAATCCTGAGCGGGAGCCATTGCTCCCTCTCGGCCCCTCCCCCACGTACAGCTTCACAGCCCAGGGACCCGCATTACCCGACCAAGTGATCACCTAAGATCCGCCCCTTTAAGTAACAGAAGAACAAAGACAAAAAAAAAAAATTGCACAAATGACAGAACACTTCAAAGCTCCAGAATAAGTACACTAAGTGAGGAAGAGATAGCCAACCTATCAGATGCACAGTTCAAAACACTGGTTATTAAGACGCTCACAGTATTGGTTCAGTTTGTTCGAAAACTAGGTGAAAAAATGAAGCCTATGCTAAGAGAAACAAAGGAAAATGTACAGGAAACCAATAGTGATGCGAAGGAAACTGGGACTCCAATCAATGCTGTGGACCAGAAGGAAGAAAGAAACATCCAACCAGAAAAGAAGGAAGAAACAATAATTCGGAAAAATGAGGAGAGGCTTAGGAACCTCCAGCGCATCTTGAAACATTCCAACATGCGAATTATAGGGGTGCCAGAAGGAGAAGAGGAAGAACAAAAAATTGAAAACTTATTTGAACAAATAATGAAGGAGAACTTCCCCAGTCTGGCAAAGGAAATAGACTTCCAGGAACTCCAGGAAGCTCAGAGAGTCCCAAAGAAGTTGGACCCAAGGAGGAACACACCAAGGCACATTATAATTACATTACCCAAGATGAAACAGAAGGAGAGAATCTTAGAAGCAGCAAGGGAAAAGGACACAGTTACCTACAAAAGGGGTTCCCATCAGACTGTCAGCTGATTTCTCAAAAGAAACCTTACGGAAGAAAAGGGGCTTGAAAGAAGTATATGAAGTCATGAAAGGCAAGGACCTACAACCAAGATTACTGTATCCAGCAAAACTATCATTTAGAATGAAAGGGCAGATAAAGTGCTACTCAGATAAGGTCAAGAAAAAGGAGTTCATCATCTCTAAGCCCTTATTACATGAAATGTTAAAGGGACTTATCTAAGAAAAAGAAGATCAAAAATAGAAACAGTAAAAATGACAGCAAACTTACAGTTATTAACAAACACACCTAAAACCAAAACAAAAGAAAACTAAGCAAACAACTAGAACAGAAACAGAACCACAGAAATGGAGATCACATGGAGGGTTATCAATAGGGGATTGGGAGGGGGAGAAAGAGGGGAAAGGTACAGAGAATAAATAGCATAAATGACAGGTGGAAAATAGACAGGGGGAGGGTAAGAATAGTGTAGGAAATGTAGAAGCCAAAGACCTTATAAGTATGACCCATGGACATGAACTACAGGGGGGGATGTGGGAGGGAGAGGGTGGGCAGGATGGAGTTGAGTGAAGGAGCGGAAATGGGACAACTGTAAGAGCATAATCAATAAATATATCAAAAAAAAGAAAGTTTGCACTCCTCAAGGACTTCACTTTTTACACAGTAGTTTGCTATTGGGTTATTAAAAAAGGTACACAGGGATTGGAGTTTGACTGACACTTGAGAGGCCTAGGTAACAGGTACAATCTGTTGCTCTCATGTTTTTGTATGAAGTAAAATACCACTACAGGTTTACAGCCCCTCGGGCCTACAGAGGACTGTTGACCAAGGCATTCCCACAACAGCTGGTCATGGAAGGCCGTGCTGAGGAAATGGCAACAGCTGACCTGAATGATCAGAAATCAGCTGGAAGATGATTAGGGATAAAACGTACCATTAAATCCACAATGAAAACCTGGCAGGTAGACACTACTGCCAATCACTTATCCCCCCAGAAAAAGGAGGGAGTGTTTGGAAGGAAACAGATGCAAAACACCTGTTGATCGTAGACAGATGCTATGCTGTAGGAAAAAATTCTTTCAACCCACATCCCCCAAATGGTGATGAGGTGCTCCAATATACCAAAACTCAATAGATCAACAGACAGACAAATGAGAAAGGGGCAAAGAAATACAGCAAAAGTAATCACATAACCACAAGCTAACATTATTCTAATATCTACTGTGATTTTCTTTTGCACAGAATAAATGGGTAAAAGTAAACGCTCTTACCAGTTTAAGAATATTTGAATTATGTAATTTCTCCTCCAGACTAACTTGAAAAGTATGAAGAGTCTAGCAGAAAAAAGTTGCCCATCTAAATTTGAAAAAGGCCCCGAATATCCCCGTAGGTATCCCCCTATCTTAATGGTCTATGTGGAAGCACCTGGCAATTTTCTTAGTATCTACTTGTCTAGTCTACTCTCACCAGAATTTGTCATGGACCTTGTCTAGTATATTCATCATTATCTCAAATGTCTGGTACATTATAGGGCTTCAGCAATTTCATACTCTAATCAAAATACAACAATTTTCATTAAAATCCATGAGACGGAAAGGAAAGTATGGCAATTTACAAGAGAAGCTTTAAAGTTATTGGAAAAGTTTCTTTATGTGAAATATCATTCTCTTTGAATGTCAGATTAAGTATCTGCTCTCATAAATAAAGTATCATTAAGTACTCACCAATCTTCTTCCAGTGTATTATTATTCAGGTATGTCAGCATGATGAGGGTCCTCTGAAGTTTTTAACTTCAAACACCTCCAAGGCCGTGGGGTAAGATATAGCTTTATGAGGATGTGTAGCTACCTTAGATAAATCTCTAGGGCCCACTTTTTCCAAGCAGCTTGTAAAAGCCTCTACATGTAGAATTTATATGTCAGTAGAGCTGCAACTAGGAGATCATACAAAGAACAGACATTTCTTACTTTACAAAATACAATGCCATTCCGTCATCATTTCAGAGTTGTGTTTCTCAAATATATTTCATAAATTGAAGGAGCTACAGAATACTGTATCATTTCCTTTATAAATCATCCACCTGGGCAATACTTTCCCCTATATTTTTTACTCAAGGGATATATTATTAGGTAAAGGAATATAGAAAATAAGGATAAACGTTTAAACATAGCTACAGTATAAGAGTATCAACAGTCTTTAAAAACTGTAATTTTAAAGGTTTTATGTACATAAGGACCAGAAACCTTAAACACTCACTTCAGCAGAAACTCACACATACACAAATGCACACATGTGCACACATGTACTGTATTTCCCATGTGTGTTGTCACTACCCAAATTAAAACAGAACATTTTCTTCCTGCCAACAACTGCCTCATGCTCTTGCCCAGTCATGGTGGAATTGATTAAAATATGCCCACAAATTCCGTGATAGTTAGCCCTCCTTTCAAAAGCTAAAGCCCAATTACCCCCTTCTTAAGTGTGGGCTGTCATTACTGACTCCCTTCCAACAAAGAGAACATGTATAGATCTTTAACCTCCTGGTTAAATTTATCTGCGAGTCTTTAATTCTTAGATGCTATTACAAATTAAACTGTAAATGAAATGCAGTTTCCTCTGTGGACTGTTCACTGCTGGTGTACAGAATCACGACTGAATTTTGTGTCTTCATCTTCTATCCTGCAATGTTACTACATTCATGTATTGCTCTATTCAGGTAGCTTCCTTATAGATTCTCAGGGATTTTCTATGTATAAATAATTATGTAACCAGTGAATAGAGATGATTTTGCATCTCCCTTTGCAATTTGAATAATTCTTATCTGATTTTCTTGTTCAATTTTTCTGGCTAAAATTTAGATATAGGGTTGAGTAGCAGTGGCAAAAGAGGGCAAACAATTCCCGTTTCTGATTTAGGGGAGAAAACTTTCAATCTCTTACCACTAAGTGCGGTGTAAGTCACGGGTACAAAGTTTTTATCTACACAGGAAAGCCACTAAGGGTACTTGTAGCAAATGCAGTTTTTCTCCAGAACCATTAGTACTTGGCAAAAAGGGGTCCATTTGTTGGATAAAGAAAACTTCTAGTGTATCACAGGTTGTGCTTCTTGGGCTGGGCCTAAATGCACAGTTTGTTCTACTTGTGAAAATTCTTGAAGTTCTATACTTGTGATCTGTACCCTTTCCTGATGTAAGATCTATTGCAATAAACAATTTACAAAAGAAAGTATCCTACAATTAGACTCCCAAAGAGAAGAAAGACTCCACTGAGAGGTAGTAAGGTCTGTAAGGCAGGACTTATTCTTTCACTTTTCTTATTTGAAGCATGCTGTCATGTCATCTTCAAGCTGATTTCCATGTGACTTTTCCCTTCTGTCATCACCAGACCTAAACACCTATGTGAGTCATGACAATAGTTCTTCAGCTTACATTAGGGTGCCCCAAGTGATGAGAGTAAAGGACTTGAACAGTTTTAATACTTGACTTTAATCCAGCACTTCAAGTCCTCAATTCTTATTTCTGTTATATGAAAGTATGTAAAGTACCCGTCATTTATAATATATACTACAATTCAACTTATTTTCAACTTTCCCATAAATGGGTATATCAGATTATCCTATCTATTTACCAGGCATCATTTTTAAATGGACTGTTATGCACATGTATAAGTTAGTAACTTCTTTCTTTATAGGATATATGCATATATGTATATGAATATCTAAGAATGAAAAATATGAAAAAGGGTAGCTTTCAGATACTTGAACTAAATAGAAATGTTGTGTAGCTAGCATCTCACATTTGTCCAATATCCCAAAGGATAAATGTTAACTGACTTGGAAAATATTACGAAGTGACCACTCAAACAAAACACTCAGAGCTCACAGTTACAGAGCCAAAGAGATTACCTACAACTTCCCTTTTGCAAGGTCACCATCTTGAATAACAGCCACCAGCTGAATGCGAGCGTCACCATTGTGCCATCTTGTGGGTTCCCTAGGAGCAGTTTTGAAAATATTAAACGATAATGAAACCACACTTTTCTTCACAATATGCTTACATATTAAAATTACCTCACCAGAACTGATATAAAATCATCTGAAAAGGATTTAAATCGTAAGCACTCAAAAATACTAAGAGATATCAAGCATATCCTCTAACATTAATGCTTGAAAATTAGAAATTAATTGCAAGAGGAAGTGGAAAAAACACAAGTATGTGGAGAGTAAACATCAAGCTACTAAAAACCAGCTGGGTGAAAGAAGCATAACATGGGAGGTCAAAGTATGTATAAAAACAAAAGAGAATGCCAATAGATCATATCAAAACTTCGATTTAAAAACAATATTTTTGAAAATGACCACAATGGGCCCGTTTATTTCTTTAAATTCTAGTTTATTCTATTATCGTTGTCCCAAAATTTCCCTTTTCCCCTCCTTCCTGCAGTCTACCCCACCACCCCACAGCCCATCCACACACCATTGTCCCTGTCCATGGGTCACTCAGACATGTTCTTTGAATAATCCCTTCCCCTCCTCTACAACATTTCCCTCCCCCATCTCCTCTGAAAGCTGACAGACGGTTCCCTGTTTCCATGGCTCTGATTCTGTTTCGCTTGTTACTTTATTTTGTTCATAACATTCCTCTTAGAAGAGAGATCATGTCAAAACTTCAGTAGTGCAGGGAATGTGGTAATAAGAGAGTTTATATCCTTATAGGATTATAAGAAACGAAAAACTCTGAGTAAATAACCTAATATAGTGTCTTAAAGAACTACAAAAAGGAAACCAAAAAGATCCCAAAGTCAGCAAAATAAAAGAAATGTAATAAAAAGTAGAGAACCCCTTGCTGAGTGGCTGGGTAGGGAGTTGTGTTGTCCTGTACAGAAAAGGGTCATGGGTGTGATTCCCAGTCAAGGTATATTGCTCGGTCGTGGGTACAATCTGCAGATAGGCACATCAGGGAAGCAACAAGTCAGTGTGTCTCTCATGTTGATGTTTCTCCCTCTCCCTGCGTCTCCCTCTCTCCCTCTCTCACTCTCTGTGTCTTTCTCGAATCACTAGGAATACCCTCAAGTGAAGTTTGGGAGAAAAAATAAAGAATAAAAATTAGAGTAGAATTAAATTACATAGAAAACAAAAACACTATTCAAAAAATTAAGACAACAAAGAGCTGGTTCTTTGAAGAGACTAATAAAATTCACAAACCTCTGGCAACACTCACTAAAGAAAAAAGGGAAAAGGTCGAGCAAAATCACAAAAGAGAAAGAAGTTACCACAGACAGAAGAAGAATATAAAGGATCCTACAAGGACACTATGAGAAACTCCATGAAACCAAAATCAATAACTAGAAGAAATGGGTTAGTTCCTAGAAATGTGTAACCTCCCTGGACTGTACCACAAGGACCTGGAAAATCTAAATAGACCCATCAAAAGTGAGGAAACTGAGACAACGATCAAGAACTTCCCCAAAAGTTAAAAGTCCAGGACCGGATGACTTCACTAGTGAATTACACCAAGCACAGAGAGAAAACTGGATACCTATCCTTCTCAAAGTCTTTTAAAAATGTGAAGAGGAGAAAAGAAAGATACTCATCAAAGGTTGTACATCAACCTTTGATGTACATCAAAGGCGTACATCAAAGGTTGTACAGAATATTCTATCATGTCCTTTACATATCATCCCTGTGAACAAAACTTTCTCCTGTAATTTTTCATCCAAAGGATGGATTAACTAGTAACAGAATATGGGTATTAAGGGTGAAAGTTTAAACATAGCTACTGTATGAGAATGTCAAAAGACTCTAAAACTTATAATGTTGGAGGTATTATGCACATAGGGACCACAATCCTTAAACATTCATGTAGCAAAAAATCCCACAGAATATGCACATTAAGGATGTAACAGAATATAGATATTAACGATGGAAGGAAGACAATATGGATATCAAAGATGAACATTTAAACGCAGCTACTGAGTGAGAGTAGCAACGAGACTCTAAAGGTGACAATGTTTTGAGGTGTTATGTACATAACCACCACAGACCTTAAACACTCACTTCAGCATCTCACACATACACAAATGCACACGGGCGCACACACGTACTGTATTTCCCATGTGTGTTATCACTAACCAGATGAAAACAGAACATTTTCTGCACACCAAGGACTCCCTCATGATCCTTCCCAGTCACAGTGGAATTGATTAAAATATGCCCACGTAAATTACGTGATCATCATCCTTTCAAAAGTTGAAGCCCAATCACCTCCCTCATAAAGGTGGGCTGTCCTTACTTACTCCCTAGTATCACAGAGAACGTGTACAGATCTTTAACCTCCTGATTAAATTTATCAGCAATTTATTGTTCTTCACATATATATATTTGCATATTACATAAATATGAATATAAATATACACATATACATATATGAATATCTAAGAATGAAAACTATGAGACAGGGTGGCTTCGGGATAGTTGAGCTAAAAAGAAATGTTCTTTAAATACCATTTTTTGAAAATATTATGAAAGGACCAATCAAACAAAAACCTCATAGCTCACACACATTCAGCCAAAGAGTTTACCCAAAACTTCCCTTCTGCAAGGTGAGTGGACTCCATCTTGGATGAGGGGAAGGAGCTGATGGCGAGAAACCCAATTGTATCATCTTGTGGGTTATCTAGACGCAGTTCCCAAAAAATTAAACTCTAATAGAAAGAGCACGTTTCTTTACAATATGCTTACATATTAAAATTACCTGACCAAGAAGCTAACATACAATATTTTGAAAAGTTTTTAAATCATGAGCACTTCAAAAATATTAAGTGATACCAAGCATTCCCTCTAACCAGAATGCTTTGAAATTAGAAATCAACTGCAGGAGGAAGGGCAAAAAACCACAAATCTGTTGACAGTAAACAACAAGCTAAAAAAACCAGCTGGGCCAAAGAGGAAATAAAAGGTGAGGTCAACATATAAATAAAAACAAAAGAGAATGGCACTATATCCTATCAAAACATTGATTTAAAATCAATTATTTTGAAAATGGCCACAATACGATGACTTTTTTTAAAGTCTTATTTATTTTACTATAGTTGTCGCAATTTTTCCTTTTCCCCTTCCTTCCTCTTGCCCAACCTGCCACCCCACAGTCCATCCCCACACCGTCGTCCCGTTCCAAGGGTCACTCAGACATGTTCTTTGACGAATCCCTTCCCCTCCTCTCCACCATTTCCCTACTCCCTTTCCTCAGGAAGCTGTCAGACTGTTCCTTGTTTACATGTTTCTGGTTCTGTTTTGTTTTTTACTTTATTTTGTTCATTACATTCCTCTTAGAAGTGAGGTCAAATGAAAACTTTGGGGGGACGGAGAAAGTGGTAGTAAGAGAGAAGTGTCATCATTACAGGTAAGCTTACATCAAGAAACAAGAAGTCCCTCGTAACCAACCTAATATAGTGTCTTGAAGAACTACAAAAAGGAAACCAACAGAAGGCCAAAGTCAGCAAAATAAAGGAAATATAACAAGAAGTAGAGGACCGCTGCCTGAGTGGCTGGGTAGGTAGGAGAGTTGTGCTGGACAGCAAAGGGACATGGGTGTGATTCCCAGTCAAGGGCCATACCTCAGTTGTGGGTACACTCCGCAGATAGGGCACAAAAGGGAAGCAACAAGTCAGTGTTTCTCTCACATCGAGGTTTCTCCCTCTTCCTGCCTATCCCCGTGTCTCTCTCTTCAATCAATAGGCATACCTTCAGGTGAGGATTGGGACAAAAAATAAAGAATAAGCATTAGACCAGAATTATATGCTATAAGGAACAAAAAGTCTATGCAAAATGTAAGGCAATAAAGAGCTGGTTCTTTTTTAGTGATTAATACAATTGACAAACCTCTGGTGACACTCACTAAAGAAAAGAGAGGAAAGACTCAAGCAAAACCAGAAATGACAAAGAAGTTACCACAGACAGCCCAAGAGTACAAAGCATCCTAGGAGGACACTATGAGAGACTCGACGCCATCAAATTCAATAACGTAGAAGAAATGGGTCAGTTCCTAGAAATGTATACCCTCCCTGGACTGAATCCCAAAGAACTGAAACACCCAAATAGACCCATCAACAGTGAGGAAACCGAGGCAGCCGTCAAGAACTTCCCCGAAAGTTAAAAGTCCAGGAGCACATGGCTTCACTAGTGAATTACACCAAGTACCCAGAGACCACTGGATACCTATCCTTCTCAAACTCCTTTAAGAATGTGAAGATGAGAAAACAAAGATATTGCGTACATCAAAGGAGGTACAGAATATTCTATCATGTCCTTTACATATCATCCCTGTGAACAAAACTTCCCCATATAATTTTTCATCCAAAGGATGGATTAACTAGTAACAGGATATGGGTACTAAGGGTGAAAGTTTAAACATAGCTAGTGTATGAGAATGTCAAAAGACTTTAAAACTTATAATGTTGGAGGAATTAGGCACCTAGGGACCACAATCCTTAAACATTCATGTAGCAAAAAACCACACAGAATATGCATATTAAGGATGTAACAGAATATAAATATTAACGATGGAAGGAAATCAATATGGATATTAAGGATGAAAGTTTAAACGCAGCTACTGAGTGAGAGTAGCAACGAGACTCTAAAGGTGACAATGTTTTGAGGTGTTATGTACATAACAACCACAGACCTTAAACAATCACTTCCGCATCTCACACATACACAAATGCACACGGGCGCACACAGGTACTGTATTTCCCGTGTGTGTTATCACTAACCAGATGAAAACAGAACATTTTCTGCACACCAAGAACTCCCTCATGATCTTTCCCAGTCACGGTGGAATTGACTAAAATATGCCCACGAAAAATTACGTGATCGTCATCCTTTCCAAAGGTGAAGCCCAATTACCCCCCTCACAAGGGTGGGCTGTCCTTACTGACTCCCTTCTAACACAGAGAACGTGTACAGATCTTTAACCTCCTGATTAAATTTATCGGCAATTTATTGTTCTTCACACATATATATATTTGCATATTATATAAATATAAATATAAATATACACATAGACATAGATGAATATCTAAGAATGAAAAAAATGAGAAAGGGTGGCTTTGGGATAGTTGAACTAAATAGAGATGTTCCTTAATTACCTTTTTTTTGAAAATATTATGAAAGGACCACTCAAACAAAAACCCCATAGCTCACACACATTCAGCCAAAGAGTTTACCCACAACTTCCCTTTTGCAAGGTGAGTGGACTCCATCTTGGATGAGGGCAAGGAGCTGATGGCGAGCAACCCAATTGTATCATCTTGTGGGTTATCTAGACGCAGTTCTGAAAACATTAAACTGTAACGGAATGAGCACATTTCTTTACAATATGCTTACAAATTAAAATTACCTGACCAAGAAGCTATCATACAATCTTTAGAAACGGTTTTAAATCATGAGCACTTCAAAATTATTGCGTGACACCAAGCATTCCCTCTGACCAGAATGCTTTGAAATAAGGACTCAACTGCAGAAGGAAGAGCAAAAAACCACAAATCTGTGGAGAGTGAACAACAAGCTACTAAACCCGAGCTTGGCCAAAGAGGAAATAAAAGGTGAGGTCAACATACAAATACAAACAAAAGAGAATGGCAATATGTCATATCAAAACTTTGATTTAAAGTCAATTATTTTGAAAATGGCCACAATGAGATGGCTTTTTTTTTTAATTCTTCTTTATTTTACTACACTTGTGCCAATTTTTCCTTTCACCCTTCCTTCCTCCAGCCCGACCTGCCACCCCACAGTCCATCCCCACACCATCGTCCCGTTCTAAGGGTCACTCAGACATGTTTTTTGACTAATCCCTTCCTCTCTTGGCCACCATTTCCATACTCCCTTTTCTCTTGAAGCTGTCAGACTGTTCCTTGTATACATGATTCTGTTTCTGTTTTGTTTGTTATTTTTTGTGTTCATTACATTACTCCTAGTAGTGAGGTCATATCAAAACTTTGGGTTACAGAGAAAGTGGTAGTAAGAGAGAAGTTTCATCATTACAGGTAAGCTTACATCAAGAAACAAGAAGTCCCTCGTAACCAACCTAATATAGTGTCTTGAAGAACTACAAAAGAGATACAATCAGGAGCCCAAAGTCAGCCAACAAAGGAAATATAACAACTAGAGGACCGCTGCCTGAGTGGCTGGGTAGGTAGGAGTGTTGTCTTGGACTGCAAAGGGTTATGGGTTTGATTCCCAGGCAAGGTACATACCTCCGCTGTGGGTACAATCCGCAGACAGGGCACATCAGGGAAGCAACAAGTCACTGTTTCTCTCACGTCGAGGTTTCTCCCTCTTCCTGCTTATGCCCGTCTCTCTCTCTCATTCAATATGCACACCTTCAGGTGAGGATTGCAACAAAAAATAAAGAATAAGCATTAGAGCAGAATTAAATGCTATAAAGAACAAAAAGTCTATCCAAAATTTAAGGCAATAAAGAGCTGGTCCTTTGCAGGGATTAATAAAATTGACAGACCTCTGGTGACACTCACTAAAGAAAAGAGAGAAAAGACTCCAGCAAAATCAGACATCAGAAAAAGGTTACCACAAGAATACAAAAGATCCTATAAGGTACTATGAAACACTCCATGACACCAAATTCAATAATGTAGAAGAAGTGGGTTAGTTCCAAGAAATATGTAACCTACCTGGACTGATTCAGAAAGAACAGGAAAATGCAATTAGACACACCAATCCTGACGAAACTGAGAGATACAATGGAATTTCCCCAAAAGTTAAAATTCCAGGACCAGATAGCATCACTACTGATTTACAACAAGCACTCAAAGAAGACTGGATACCTATTCTTCTCAACTCTTCCAAAAATGTGAAGAACAACATAACCTAATCACCAAACGTGGGAAGAACAATCCGCATAAGAGACAATTACAGACCAATATCTCTGATGAATAATGATGCAATTACCAGCAAATGAAACAGAACAATAAATTAAAAAGATAGCATTCAATACTGCACTGATCAGGTGGGGTTCATTCCAGAGGTACAAGGATGGTTACAACATATGCAAATCCCTCTATGTGATAATCTAAGTTGATTAACAAAATGAAGGATTAAAATTATATGATCATATCAATAGGTGCAGAAAAAGCACCTCACAGGATTTATTTATCCATTTATTATGAAAATACTCAATAAAATGTGTAACAAGGAAAGCACAAAACCTAATAAAATCCTATGTGACAAACCTCAATGAAATCCTACTCAATTTTCAAAACTTAAAGCTTTTCCTGTGAGCTCAGAGACAAGTCAGGGGTGTCCACTCTCACCACTAGTATTCAACATGGTACTACTGGAGTCCTAGCCAGAGAACTCAGGCAAGAGGCAGAAATAAAAGGATTCCAAACTGGGAATGTAAAAGTATACTTATCTTTTTGTAGATGATATGATTCTTCATGTAGAAACTGTAGAGACTGCATCAAAAACTGTTGGAAACAATAAAACAGTATAGTAAAGTGGCAAGATAAGTGTACAAAAACCCATTGCATCCCTCATCTTTGAGAGCTGGAACCTGGGCAGGCCTCCCATGTCGGGGCGGCAACACAAAGAAGCGAGAAGGTGACCACCTTGGCTCGTGCTCAGCTCCCACGAGGAAAAGCTGGGTCGTGGTATATCTCACTGGCATCCACAGTGTGAGGCGGGGCAGAAGAAGGCAGCCATGGAGGAGATCCAGCAGTGACTCAAGCAACAAAAAAGAAGCTCCGAGACAAGGGCCAGCAGGAGTACTTGCAGAGGCCTACAGTGAGAGACAGTAGTTGTTTGAGGAGGGGAGGACCTGGACCAGCTGGTGACAGCAAAGTCAAAGTCCATGCAGTGTGACCACCCCAACCACACAGTCACCATGACCACCATCAGCGACCTGGACCACCCCATCTCAGCAATGGGTTGGGTGGGTCTGAGGATGAGGTGGCATCACAGAAAAGCTCACCAAAGTCTTCCTCAGGAAGTCCATGACCCCTAATAGCCCAGGGGATCTCCTCTATCAGGGCATCTGCAACTCAGCCACACACAGTAGCAAAGAGTCAAGAGGAATCATCTCCAAGAGGCCTGGGACTCCACTGAGAAGGCCCGAATGCTACTCACCAGCAAGACCCAGCACTACCTGCTGAGCAGTGAAGCCCCACACAGCACGCAGCAGAGAGTGAGCCCGAGAGCCAGGCCAGGCACCAGCCCAGGGTCCCAGGGTCTCCCCTGTCTCCATTTGGCTGTCCCCCAAAACCAGCCTGCATAGAAGCCTGGGGCTTTTACCTCAGAAGTAATGGGGTATCTGATGGAATATTCCTTAGCCATAAGAAAAGATAAAATACTGCCAGAAATGGGTGCTAAAAATCATGACACTAAGAGAAATAATTTAGAAAAAAAATGTCAAGAACCGTATTATTTCACTCATATGTGGGGTATAAAACTGAAAGCAACTAATAAGAGAAACAAAGAAACAAAAACTCATAGACACTGACAACACTATGGTAGTTACCAGTGGGAATGGGTATTGGGGGGCATGGTTAGGTAAGGGTAGTGGGCGCCAAGGATATAGTGACAGAAGATTGGACTTGGGGTGGTAGGCACACAGTGCAATATACACATGACGTGCCATTGAATTGTACGCTTGACACATATATAATTTTATTAACTAGTGCCACCCCAATAGATTTAATAAAATCATAAAAAATAAGATGAAGGAATGCACTTGAATTTGCCTATAATGAAATCATGTCAAATTGATTGCAACATTTAGCAGATAGACAGAGATAAATGGCTTAGGCTGTGCAGAAAAGGTAATACCTTAGGAAAATCACAAACAGAAAAAAACAAAAAAAAGAAACAATCATTGAACACTGTGCTAGAAAAAACTTGGGCGCATGCTTTTCTTTTTCAACCTCTAGCATTCAGTCTAGACCAGCATTGGGAATATAATTTTCTGCACTGATAAACATAGTCTGTAATCTGCACTGTCCAATGACAGCCACTTAGCTATATGTTGCTACTCAGAACTTTACATGTGCTAGTACGATGGAGAGAGCAAATTTTACATTCTGTTAAGTTTTCATTCTTTCACATTGAAGTAGCTACAAAGAGCTACTGGCTGTGTCAAACAAGGCAGGTCTCTACTTATAAACTACTCAAACAAATGAGAATAAAAGAGAGTGTTTCATATGTTTATACATGTAGATCTCAAAACAGATGCACTGGAAACCCTGAATTCAGGTGGTGGAGATGAAAATAAGTCTTAAAAACTACTTAGCATAAAAGGACCATGATAGAAATGTGAAATTAAAGGGCCCACGGGATGTCCAAAATCAACACAGAGGTAGGAAGAGATTTCCCCAAGGACAATAGCATAATAACCCAAGCTCTGATGAACATAAAATGCTTTCTTAGGTTATAGAAAGCTTGAAACATACATACACATGTAAATGTATGGACACACACATAACTCACATTCTTAAAGGATGTTTAAAATGAAGCAGATTACTTTTCTCTAAGTAAGTTGTAAAGAAGCAAAACCAGAAAGAAGGAAGGTGGAGCAGTAGGCAGACACAGATTACCTTGTGTGCCTGGCTCTCAGGAATTCATGTTCCTTTCTCAGGCACCAGGAAGTTAACACTTTTTAAACAGTAGAATAAAGTGACCATGCTTGGTTTGGAGAAACCATTCTGGCAGACATGTCAGATGGATAAAGTAGGAGTAGTGGAAGGTGAGGAGACCTTGAGGAAGACTTGTGTTGTTAGAGGAGGAAAGATGAGGGCCTGAAGTAAATGAGAGTCTAAGTTCATGGCGATGAAGCCCAGAGCATGAATTTATAAAAAGATTACTTTGGAAAGGAAAGGGTACAAATCATCCACCTCATTAAAATTAGTGCCCTGAACCCTGACCAGTATGGCTCAGTTGCTTAAGCGCTGTCCCCCAAAGCCAAAGGTCACGGGTTTGACTCCTGGTCAGGGCACACTCGGAGGTTGCAGGTTCAGTCCCTAGTTCTGGGCGTTTGCAAGGGCCACCCATTGATCTCTCTCTTTTACAACGTGTTTCTTTCCTTCTCTATCTCCATTCGCTCCCCTCTCTCTCAAAAGCAATTAAAATTAACCAAACCTTAAAAATAAACAAATAAAATAAAGTGAAATAAGTACCCTGAGATGCTCTCATCAGCTCCATCCTCCGATCTTTGTGTTCTTGGGGTTGTCTTTGAAGATCCTCCTGTCCTTCAAGCCCTGTCAATGGAAGTGCGTCAGAAACACTTACTGACAGAAAATGGTTAATTTTCTAAAAGAGAAATTAGTTAAACATGGAATTACTTCTGACATTTATTGGTTCGGTCCATGAGCTAAACTTGAAAAGATCTGTAAGATCCTTTGATAAACACTGACTCATCTCACTAACACTGTCAAATAAATTAGAAGTTGATGGTTTCTTCTGTTTCAATCACACATTGTATCACCTCTCTAATATTTAAATTCCACCCTGGCTGGTGTAGCTCAGTGGGTTGGGCGTGGGCTGTGAACCACAGGGTTGCTGGTTCAATTCCTCCCAGTCAGGGTACAAATCAGGGTTGTGGGCCTGGTCCCCAGTGGGAGGCAACCACACGCTGATATATCACTCCTTCTCTTTCTCCCTCCCTTCCCCTCTCTCTAAAAAGTAAATAAATAATACCATTAAAAGATATTTAAATTCAAATGTTTATTAAGAAATTTTGATATTTATACTTTTACTGAAATGCAAGAAATTATATTAAGACTCAGTTTCTTATTTAGGAGGGTTGAACTCAGGTTGTCTTTTCATGACAATTTTTGAAAAGATTTCATTTCTTTTTTGACAGAGGGAAATGGAGGGAGAGGGGGAAGGAAACATCTATGCAGGAGAGAAACACTTTGGTGTTTCTTGCATTGGGCCTGACTGGGGACCAGTCCTGCAACCCAGGCACGTGCCCTGTCCTGGAATGGAACTGGCAACCTTTCGCTTTGTGGGATGGCACCCAGTCAACTGAGCCACACCAGTCAGGGCTCTCTTCACCTTAGTTAAAAAACACCCAATATACATTCTTTCACATTCAGAGCATTAGAGGTTTACAAAAGGTACGCGTGCCTGTCTTTCTTAACCTGAAATAGTAAGATGATGGAATAATTATTACCTCCAAATGTGAAAACGGTCCTGTACTGCAATGATTTTCTGCTGAGTAACATATAATCCCTAAAGACAGAGCAATGAGGAAGAGAATCTAAAAGTTTAATCGTGATCTAATGGTCTCCATTATCCTGGTTAATTATCACTGAATGTTTCAATAAGTCCAATACCTAAACACAATTTTAAAAGAACAAGTCAAAAGGAGAGAAATGCCTTATCTATATTTCAAAGTAAATTAACCAAACACATTGTAGTAAATGATAACAACTCTGCTAACCAAATTCAGAAAGAATATTCCAATTTCTTGTAAGGTACCAAGCTATTACTGTTTCTGTACTTTCAAATAATTCAAAAAACTGCTAAAGTGCTTCTACAGGATGGGCATTGAGCTGTAAAAATGCCAATATTACTGAAACGTTTAATTTAAGTACTTTCTCACACACCAGCATAGTATCATACTGGTGCCAACTGCTCTCCCCAGTTTTGACTACCTCGGCACTTGATCAAAAAAGACAGGAGCTATCAGGTTATTTATTAGATCAAAATTATGAGGTGTTCAGGAATTAAATGTTTACCACGATTAAGTTATTGAGAAAGATTTTGTATCACTTTTCACAATTGAGAAAAAATATTTCCACAATTATGAATTAGACCAATGACACATAGAACACTCAACTCTTCCCAAGAACACTGTACACAAGTATTTCAAATATCATTTTGCAGATGAGTTACAAAATCACCTGTTCCTGAACCTCCATCTGATCATCCACAAGGGGTGTAAGTGCGACAACAATAACACGAAGGCAATTTTCTAATGTCAGTTACTTTAGAAAACATTACTTTAGTAACATCCTTACAGTAAGTGTTTGCACCCTGAAAGGTTATAGGATTGAATCTTGGTCACGGCACATACCTAGGTTGTGAGTCCATTCCCAGGTCACAGCACAAACAGGATGTCCACCAATCCATGCCTCTCTCTCTCCACCTTCCTCTCTCTCTCTCTAAAAGCAATAAAAAATATCATCAAGTAAGGATAGAAAAAGAAAGAAAAAGAGTTGAAGAACACTAACAAACACTGAAAATTAATTAACTCCAACATTTTCAAACTCTTCCAAAATAGAATAGAATGGGACTCCTCTTACTCATTTGATGAGAATAGCATTTCTTTTACACAAAGTACACCTAAAGACACAAAATTTTAATACCCAATACTCTTTATGAATATAGATGAAAATCTTCTCAAGAAAATACTAATAAACTCAATCTGAAGCATAGAAAAAGCATTAAATAACATGAGCAAGTTTTATTTATCCCACCGATGCAGGAAGAGGTCAATAGAAGAAAATCACTCTATATAACAGATATTAATGAAATGAACTTAATTATTGATTACCTCAATAAATACAGAAAAGGTACTCAATTAAATCTGACACACTTTCATGATGAAAACACAGAGAAACATGAATAGACAGGAACTTCCTCAACATAATAAAGGGAACTGATGAAAACCGCATAGACAAACACGTGATTAATGTTGATGGACTGAAATGTTTCCCACTGGGATCAGGAACAGAACAAGGATGTCCATTTTCATCACCACTATTCAACACTATACTCAACTGCTAGCCAAAGGAATGGAACAAGAAAAGGAAATAAAAAGGCATCTAAATCTGAAAGGAAGAAGTAAACAATAGCACAGGTGGCATGATTCCATATATATATAATCTCCCAAAGGATCCACCATAAATTTACTGTGGTGGTAACAATGGACACACTGAGCAAATTTGCAGGTCAGAAAATCAACGTCCAAAAAGCACTTGTACTTCTGCACACCAGTGGTGACCCACCATGCGGAAAATTAAACTCAATTCCATTCTCAATCGCATCTAAAAGGACTAAATACTCAGAAATAAACTTAAGCAAGGATATGAAAGACTCGTATATTGAAAAGTATAAACAATGGATGAAAGAAATTTAAAGTATCTAAATAAAGAGAATGACATCCTGTGTTCATGGATTAGAAGACAAATGATGGAGATGTCAATACTGTCGGAATGAGTACATGTTGACGGTAATTTCAAGCAAATTTCAACATCTTTTTTACACACATAGAAGAGCTGATCACCAAATTCACATGGAATTGCAGGAATCCCCAAAATAGACAAAGCAAAGTTGAAAAAGGACGAATCAGAGGACTAGCACTTTTCATGTGCCCAGATTATGTGAAAAAATTTTAAATAAAAAAATCAAAATAACTGCATTTTAAAGTGAGACAGGGATCTGAAGATTTGCCCCAAAGAAAATATATGGATGGTAATCAGCGCAGAAGAAAATCCTCACTAGTTCTTCAGAAACTACAACTTAATGCCCCAAATGAAACACCAATGTTTACCTATTAGAAAAGTTAGCATAAAAAACCATTTAGAAATTCATCAGATCTTTCATGGCATGTGAATAAACAAACTGGCATATATCCACACAATGGAATGCAACTAAACAATTGAAAGTAACACACTATTGCTCACTTGAACATGACTGAATCTTAAATAAACTATTCTCAGTTGCTCTAAAATATCAATTATAAACAAGTAACTGTGCCTCTGCTTCCCTGGGGGGCTCTGCAGTGCAGGCAGAAGTACCTGTGCAGCACTAAAGAGGGGAGGGGTCTGTCCAGCTGAGGGGGAGCTCCGGGGAGCAGGGACCCTGGCCCAGCCACCAGACACAGGCAGCAGCTTTGGCATCAGCACGTGTGAGACTGTGCCTCCTGTTGGGTCTCTTCAGGTCACAGCTGTGTTTCATAATGTGAGAGGGGCAAGTCGGCCATCCCACTGCTCCAGATCCTTACCAATCCTTTGTCTCTCCCTTTGATTCTGCAGTTGCCAGCTTCCCTCCGTCCTGGAAAGACCACGAAGTTTCCTTCTTCATATTTGCCTGGCCCACCCCTTCATCTCCAACCTCCTGCTACAGACAGTACAACCTCTCGGACCCCAGTGAAAGAAGTAGATTTGAGGGTTTCAGCTCCCTCTTCGCCAATCTCTGGCCACTGAACAAAGCCTGTGCTGTGCTGCTGACTTGGGTCTCATGATTGTCTTTGCCAGCACCTCGCAGAAAAGAGTCCCTGCATTGGGCCTCAAACAAAGTTCTTTGTACTTCAGTAAAAACTTGGTTGATGACTCAAAGGTTTTCTGGCAAAGCCATGGTGGGGCCCTAACTGCAAGGTTTTCTTCTAGAGACAGAGAGGAGACCCCCAGAGGAAGCTATTTAGGTGGGGTGGTGTCCATGGGGGTGACGTCTGTGCTGGAGGCAGGATTGGGAGCCAAGCCTGACCACTTGCTCGTTGAAGGGACCGCACTGAGTGCCCAAGTCATGGGTAGGCTGGTGGTATTCCCAGTGCTGGAGCTGCCCATAGCAGTGGCAGGGTAGCTGGGGGTGGAGGCTGGGACTGAAACCCCACTGGATGCCGTGTTGGTGGTGGTGCCCAGCCCTCTGCTAGAAGGGTGGGCACTGTGCTTGGGGGCAACTCCTAGCATGGGAGTTAAGGTGAGGGCAGTGGTGCCCCCAAGAACAGGGTTGTTCTGAGTGGTGGGGCCTGTGGTCACCAGGAGGGTGCCCTGGCGAGTGCGCTTCCGGGAGGTCTGGGACATGCTTCCCCCGAAGCTTTGAGTGGCTGTGCCAGAGGCACTGAGGGCAGCAGTGGCTGAGCTGGTGCTGGCCTGTGTGCCCAAGGTGGCCTGTGTGGTGGCGCCTGGAGCTGACTGGACCAGAGGAGAGGTTGGGGCCCGGGCTGGGGCTGCAGCTGCCTGTTTTCCACCTCTGGAGTCTGGTGGAGCCCCTGAGGAAAGAGCGTAGGCTGGTGGGGTGGTGTCCATAGGGGTCGGGTCCATACTGGTCATGTCCACCACCGGGGTCGTGTCCATTGGGGTGATGTCGCTGTCGGAAGCAGGCTTGGGAGCCAAGCCTGTGGATGTGCAGGCTGAGGGGCCTGCACTGCCTGCAGAGGTGACTGGCAGGCTGGGCGTCCAAGTGGTGCTGGGAGCAGAGACAGGAGCAATCCCTGCAGCAAGCTGCGGGGAAGACCCCACAGGCTCTGGAGCCCTGCGGCCCGAGATGGCCTCTGTGTTGCCTGAGAGAGCACTGCTGATGCGCCGCCAAAGTGCCCTTTTCTCCTCATCGATGTCTTCAGGCGTCACTCTGTAACCCAGCTGAGGCGCAGGTGGCAGCTTCAGAGGGTCCCCTCGCCTGTGTGGCAGCAGAGGAAACTTCCTCTTTCGGGGCCTGTCACAGGAGGGTGAGCGGCTCCTTGGGGATGGTCTGTGAGGGCTGGTGTCCACTGGGCCACTGTCAGGCTGGCTCTGCCTCTGAGATGTGAGGCCACTGGAGGAGGGAGCCTGAGGGCCCTGCTGGCTCACTGTCTTTGGGGCCCTCTGGGACAGCCTGGCCTGGCAAGTGGCTGGCTGCCTCCTCTTCTCCACTGGCGGGAAGCCTCGAGTGGAGCTGTAGGAACTGGTGATTGCGTTCCTTCGGCAGCAGGAGCTCCTCACAGAGGCCTGGGGTTGCTGGTAGCATCTGTCTTCTGGGCCCCTTTCCTGATGGGCCGCCCTCTCTAGCACTCTGGGATGCTGGTCCTGTTGAGGCATCACTGTCCTTTGTCCACAGGCCCTCTGATGGCATCGCCTGCAGAACGAGGTAAGGACCCCCAGGAAAAGGCACAGGGCCCTGGGGATCCTCATACAGAGTCTTAGGAATGCGACCACTGGCCAGGCCCGCCAAATCCGCAGATAATTAGGGCAGCCTGGAGGTGCAGGGACAAATGGGTGCATCTGGAGGACCAACTGGCGGGCGAAGTGAGCACCATGCTGGCCCCCCGGTACCCGGGGTCTGGGATGGGGGCAGAGTCTGCCCAGGTAAGTGCCCATTGGGCTCTTCAGGGAGGTCTGTCTTCAAACAAATAGCCGGATCTCAGAAGCTCCTTCAATAGCCAACAACACTGTTGAAAGCCAAGAGCCAACTGTTGGGCCTGTTGCTAGGATACCCTCGGAACTCCCAGTTGGCCTGGGGTGGGGGTGGGGGGTAGTGGGGAATGGGCGCGAGGAAGCAGTGTGCTTGCCAAGGTTCTGGTGGTGAGGGCGCACCCAGAGGACCCTCGAGGACCCTTAGGTGCTTCTTGATCTCCATTTGAGGCTGGGGCAGGCGAAAATCACCAAACTTTCTCTACTCATTCACTAGTCTTCCTGGAGCCTCAGAGGCCTGATTATGACCATGTTCTCCAGAGATCTACCAGGGCTGCTTTTGCTCAGTGCCTGCCTCTGCAGCACCTCTTCTACCCGGTGGTGCTTGCAGTTCTGCGAGGCCAGGATGTTGGACCCCTGGGACTCCAGCCCAGCCTGCAGGGTCCCTGCTTACACACCTGAGAGATGACTGTGCCCTCATAGTCACCGTTTAAGGGGGTGGAGCTCTTGCAGCCAGTAACACTGATGCCTACCCTTCCCCCCAACCCAGTCTTCCACTCCTTGGTGAGTGTCAGCTCTTCTTCCTCAGTGCCAGAGCGCTCCATCAGTAGGTTATTAGTCTTGGTGGAGGGCACAGAGGCCATGGCCTCCTCCCTTTGTCCCGGACTCTTCCTCACACGCTGCCTCCTCCTCCTCCTGAGTCCAGCAGCCCAGGGTGAGTGCGGGCATTTCACCAGCCCCCAGGCCCTGCTGGACTCTTGCTCTCAGGCTTTCCACTGCAGCAGGACCATCACAGCCCCAAGCTGTTCCAATTGGAGAGGTCACAGTATTTCTAGTAGGAGGGCGTGACCTGGAGTCTGAGCCCCTACTTCTCTGCAAGCAGGGGTCAGAAACATAATTTGGTTTTTACAATATCGTCATGGTGATGTAATATGCACATAGGGAATATAGTCAAGAATATTATAATAACTGTGTATGGTATGAGATGGATATTATTGAATAGGTTTATGCAGGTGATCACTTTATAAATGATATAAACATAGGCTAATCCCTCTGTCAGACACCTGAAAGTACTATAATGGCCTGTCAACTGTAATTAAAAAATCATTTTAAGTGGTACCAATAAAACTTAGGTATAGAAGTACATATTTATTCAGCAGGTGCATTCAGATGACGGATTTTGAAACTTACACCTGACTAACTTCTTAGTCAAATTACTGTGGTTCCCACTCTCCCCTGGGATCCCACCTTAGATGCAGAATATCCCACCATCAGAAGCCTGTGACTGCCTCAGGTAGTGTTTAAGGAATCTGGGCCTAGAAAGAAGTACAATGTGGTGGATTGGGAGGTGTCTTAATGTCAGCTTGGGACTCTACCCAGGACTATAGCTATGACAGGAGAGGGCTCTGCCTGACTCCAGGTGCTGTTCAAAGTGTGGTCTCTGAGCTGTGTGTCTATGAGCTGTTTGTTATCAATCCAGGCACTGAAATGACATATAGGTGTTGTTGAACCTCAGTGCTGAGCAGCTTGTGGAGGGAGCTGGTACTGGGCACACAGAACCCCATCTCAGCCCGTGATGTCCTCGGAAAATGACAGAGTTGGCCCCTCACCTCAGACAGTTTGAGACACACTCGTCTCTCAGTTGTTAGGATCATTCCTGAGGCAGCTCCGCCCACAAGGCTCCTATGGGCACCATGGATGAGAATTCGTCTACCAAGACATGATCTGCTTGGGGAGGGAAGGTGGCTGATCTCTCAAAGGAGAAGGGCCAAGAGCCTTTTCCTCAATGGGCTTTTGTTGAGTGCAATTTGCCCAGGAATACAAGTAAAGGTCATCAATCATGGTCAGGCAGTAAGGATCAGACAATAGATAACAAAGAACTCTGAGGGCTTATTCTGAGTCAGAGTCAGTTAGCTAAAGGGCTATAAAACTTTGGGAAACAAACTCGCTTCATGCTTGGACCCCTATCAGAAAACTGAGGGCATTCTTAGCAAAGCAGGTTCACAGGGTTTTATGTATTCTTTCTTAGGCCTGATCTTTTTAACGTATTGCTGGATGCTGTTTGTCAATATTCTGTTAAGGATTTTAGCATTTATGTTCATCAGCGATATTGGCCTCAAGTTTTTTTTCTTTGTAATGTCTTTATCTGGTTTTGGGGTTAGGATGATGCTGGCTTCATAAAAAGACTTTGGGCGTCTTCCACCTTTTTTAATTTTTCGTTTAATCTGTGATGGATAGGGGTTAGCTCTTCCTTGAATGCTTTGTAAAATTCTTGTGTGAAAAGATCTGGTCCAGGGCTTTTGTGTATTGGGAACTTTTTGATTACTGCTTCAATTTCTTTGGCTATTATTGGTCTATTCAAGTTTCCTGCTTCTTCTCCATTCAGATTTGGAAGATTATATTTTTATGGAAATTTGTCCATTTCACCTAAGTTTTCAAATTTCTTGGCATACAGTTCGTCGTAGCAATTTCTTTCAACCCTTTGTATTTCTGTGGTATCAGTTGTAATCTCTCCTCTTTCATTTCTGATTGTGTTTATTTGGGTCCTCTCTCTTTTTGTTTTCATGAGTCTGTTTAAAGGCTTGTCGATTTTGCTTATCTTTTCAAAAAACCAGGTCCTGGATTTATTGATCGCTAGAATTTGGTTTTATTCTCCATGTCATTTAATTCTGCTCTGATCTTGGTTTTTTCCTTCCTTCTACTTGCTCCCGGCTCTCTTTGTTGTTGTTCCTCACTTCTTGTAGGCCTAGGGTTAGCTTCTTTGTTGGAAATGTTTCTATCTTTTTTAGATAAGCCTGTATCACCAAGAACTTCCCTCTTAGGACTGCCTTTGCTGTGTTCCATAAATTTTGGATTGTTGTGAGTTCATTTTTATTTGTTTCTAGAAATCTTTTGATTTCTTCCTTAATCTCATTCTTAATCTCATTTTTCCTTAATCTCATTCTCATTCATGGTTTAATAGCATGCTATTCAATCTCTATCAGTTTGAGTATTTTTGAGTTTTTCCCTTGAAGTTCGTTTCTAGTTTCAGTCCCTTGTGTTCAGACAAAATGATTGATATGATTTCAATTTTCTTGAATTTGTTGAGGCTTGTTTTGTGTCTTATCATGTCGTCTATCTTTGAAAATGTTCCATGTGTATTAGAAAATAATGTTTATTTTGCTTCTTTGGGATGAAAGGCTCTATACATGTCAGTTAACTCCATTTGATCTAGGGCATTGTTCAATGCCACAATATCTTTGTTGATATTTTGTTTGGAAGATCTGTCTATCTTTGACAGTGGGGTGTTAAAATCCCCTATTGCTGTCAATATCTTTCTTGAAGTCCTCCAAGATTTTCTTTATGTATTTGAGTGCTCTGATGTTGGGTGCATATACATTTACCATGTTAATGTATTCTGGATGGATTCTTCCTTTGAATATTCTGAAGTAACCTTCTGGGTGTCTTTTAATGGCCCTTCTTTTGAAGTCTACTTTGTCTGATATGAGTATTACTTTTTTACTTTTACCCCACCCTTTTTTCCTGTCCATTTTCTTGGAATATTTGCTTTCAGCCCTTTTTTTCAGTCTGTGTAGGTCTTTTGTCCTGAGGTGGGTCTCTTGTAGACAGCATAAGTGTGGCTCATGCTTTCTTATTCATTCTGCTATTCTATGTCTTTTGATTGAGGCGTTTCATCCATTTACACTTAATGTTATTATAGATAGGTTCTTATTCATTGCCAGTTTTCATACCTGTGTTTCTCCCTCTCTCTCACTATTTTTCTTCCTGTTCTTAAAGCAGACCCTTTAGCATGTGTGCATAGCAGGTTTGGAGAGGAGGTCTATTCTTTGAGGTTTCTTTTATCAGGGAAGCTTCTTATTTGGCCTTCTATTTTAATTGAGAGGCTTGCTGGGTAAAGTAGTCTTGGTTGCAGGCCTCTGCTTTTCATAACTTGGAATATGTCTTGCCATTCCCTTCTGGCTTGGAGCGTTTCCATTGAGAAGTCAGCTGCTAGTCTCATCGCAGCTCTCTTGTATGTCACTTCATGTTTTTCCCTTGCTGCCTTTAGGATCCTCTCTTTGTCTTGGAATTTTGCCATTTTAATTATGATGTGTCTTGAAGTGGGTCTCTTTGGGTTACTTTTGATTGGGACTCCCTGTGTTTCCTGGATTTGGGTGACATTTCCTCTCATCAACTTAGGGAAGTTTTCCATCATTACTTTTTCAAACAGGTTTTCTATCCCTTGCTCTTCTTCTTCTTCTGGTATCCCTATTATATCCACATTATATGGACATTTCATGTTGTCCTGCATTTCTCTCAACCCCTCTTTATTCTTTCTGAGTCTGTTCCTTTTCTTGCTCTTTCTGGGTGTTTCTTTCTACGTTGTCCTCCAGCTCGCTGATCAGATCTTTTGCTTCATCGAGCCTGCTTTTGATTCCTTCTACTATGTTCTTCAATTCAGAAATTGTATGCTTCATTTCTTCTTGATCCTTGTTGATAGTTTCTATTCCCTTTTTAAGGTTAATATAGTTTGCAGTGAATTCATTGTAGTTTCCCTATATTTTTTGGTAATTCTACGTGAGCTCATTGAGCTTCCTGATGACCATTGCTTTGAACTCAGTATCTGATAGTTGACTTACCTCTATTTCATTTAGCATTATTTCTGAGGATTCCTCCTTTCCTTTCATTTGGGGATTGTCTTCCCATTGTTTGTTTGTGTTCATTTGGAGAGGGAAGGCAAAGGGTTTAATACAGTGGGAACGTATTCCATGGCATTTAAAGTACCAACCCATAGAGAAGAGATAGGAAATACTTTGGATATGTACAGTGTTAACCATGATATTTCACCCAAGTAGCCACTTTTTAGAAAGGGTGGAAAAGAGATAAGACTTTTGTTAGGAAGGGCGAAGGATTGTGAATTGGATCTAGAAAGCAGTGAGCTTGTGGGAGATCAGTTTATGAGGTAAAATGACAGTAAAGGATAAAAAATAGCTGTAGTGTGTGAGAGAATAGAGTTAACCACAATAGTATTGACTTTCCAGAAACAGTGAAGAGAAATGATGTCTGAGAGGGCTGCTGTGTAGTATTTACAATTGTATGGAACCACAATTATTTGCAATAGTAAAGGAGCAACAATCATATGATAGAATCTTTGTGATCTTAATAGTAAGAATGGGAGGTACAGGACCGTGAGTAGTGTGCTATTGGAATAAAAGTGAAGTGAAAGAGAGAAAATTTAAAATATTCTATGAGAGAAAGAACAAGGGAAAGCCGTCAAACAATGCAATTTAACAAGCCAAGTGAATAAGACTAAACAGAGAGAAAAGAAATAAAACAATACTAATAAAATAAAACATGTAGAAATAATGAAAAAATAATAATAATACAAATATATGGTAAGTTGTAAGTTCTCTAGAGTAGCAAAGTGAAATTTGTCTCACTGTCTCAGTTGTTGGGATGGCCCCTCTTTCGCCCTAACTCTGGTCCTGTCATGGCTCCAGGAATAAAAAAAAAAAGGAAGGAAGGAAGGATGAATTAAAAAAAGAAAGAGGAAGAAGGAATAAAAAAGAAAAGAAAGGAAGACTGAATTTAAAAAATGAAAAAAACATAGAAGGAAGGAAGGAAGAAGGAATTAAAGACAGAAGGGAAGGGAGAAGAAATAAAAAAGGAAAGAAGGAAAGAAAGGAGGAGGGAATTAAAAAAGAAAAGAAAACAAAAGGAACCTTCCTGTTGGATTGAAACAAGCCAAACTAGTTCTCCTAGTCTTCCTGGCTGCAACTAGCTGAGGGGGAAGTAGTGGGCTTTTGTGGAAGGTGCCTCTGGGGGACTGGGTCAGAAGCTCTCTGTCCAGGGAGCTGGGGCTTGAGCACTTGGCCTCTATTGCTAGGGTGGGACTGGCAGCCACTGGTCCGAGGTTTGGGGCATGCACTGTCCCCAGGGCTGCAGGCCTGAGTGCTCAGCCTCCTCTGCTGGGGCAGGATGGGCTGCCTCTGGGAGGGTAGTTGGAGTGCGCACCAGGGCCTCAGGTATGAGTGCGCGGCATCCACTGCTGCTGCAGGGGGACCTGGGACTGTGGGTCAGGAACACTCCAGCCTAGGGGCTGTGGGCCTGGGTGTTTAGCCTTCACTCCCAGAGTGGGATTGGCGCTTGGCCTGCGGGGTTTGGGTGTCCACTGTCCCTGAGGTTTTGAGTGTGAGCATAAAGCCACTTGTGCATGGCAGCCAGGGCATGGTGGGGGGTGGCAGGGTCGGTGGCACACTTCTGGGTTTACAGGTGCGGCCGGGCACCCTCCTTCGCAGGGGACAGGATTAGGGGCTCTAGTGGAGTCCTGGCAGCAGAGGTGGGTCCATGGCTTAGGCTGCTCAGGCTCAGCCCTAGGGAGGTGGGGGTGACTGCCCTGGGAAAACTCCCCAAACAGCTGCTGAGTGCCTCTTTTTTCTTTTTCTTTTTGAAAAATTCCCCCTGCTCAAGCCTCCCACTCCATACAAGGGCCTGGCCTCTCACACAGCCCAACTCTCCAACCAGACCAGGGACTGTCCTTGTCAGGCCCATCATGGCCCAACTCTTTCCAGTCTGTGACCACAGTCTGTGTGGGTGCAAACAGCCCCCCGGTGTTTGCCACTTCATCCTTATTCCCCCCAGCAACTTCAAGCATCCAGGTTTCTCTGGCGCTGCTCAAAACTTGTTTGCCAATGGAGGGAGCTGTTGTCCTGGCTGGCTCCCAAGAATCTTGCAGCAGACCCAGCAGATGCAGGGCCTGGGGCTCTAGCCACCCTGGTCCCTGCACTGGACCCGGGAAACTTATTGTCCCAAACAATCTCCTTACCATCTGATTTTTCAATGTCCTCTACAATTTTGGCCTCCAATCTTCATATATGCTGAGATACCGTTGGCTGTTTACTGTTCCTCAGAAGGTTGGCTAGGTTTTCCACCCATGTGCAGGGAGAAGTGGACTCCACTCCCACCTTTCCGCCACCATCTTCCCTCCCTCTTGTTTTTTTTATTTCATTGCTCAAATTGTTCCAGCTTTGGCCTTTGGAAACTCTTTCAGTTGCTCCTAGATCCCTATGATATAACCTCATCAATGTAGGTTGGTGTTTGTTTGCTTTTTATTACATTCATTTTTTTTTCACTACTAAATGCTGCAGGCTCATCTGATTTCCTGCCCCACTTGGAGAATCAACCCTTTCTTTAAAAGGAGGGCAGGATTTTTAAGATACTGTTTTTCCCACTTTTCAATGGAGATAATAGAAGCACATTAGGCAACTCATTTAAGTTTCCAGAGATAACCCATAATAAAATAAGTGTAAGAATCCCAGGTTCTTTCCACTGGACCATAGTTTTTATCTGCTTAGTTAATAAATATTATTAGGTTCTGCACAGGACTTTCAAGGAAGCACAGACTTCCAAAAGTTCTTAGCATACAACCCCAGTCATTTGCTGAGGATTGTAAAGTTCTCAATGTTGAAATCTAGTAGATGGCACACTCTAAAAACTGGAGAACAGATGGGAGTATTGAGAAGACTTGTGATGAAACCTTGGCTAATCCACGGAGCAGTTGTCATCTCTCAGAGAATTGGGTTTCTGTGGGAGTCTGAGTAGGTCTTGGAGCAGGAAAGGGCCCCTGATAGGGATGCAGTGTCTGCCAGGGGTGCAGGGACCCTGTGGCTCAAGTCACAGGAGCCAGGGTACCCAGCAGGAAGCTGGCTCTCTGTGTAGCCCCAGGTTCTCTTGCACAGGGTTCTTACTTCTCAGGGAGCTTATGGAAAACTTTGGGAGTGGCTAACATAGAAATGCTCAGAATAATTTATGATGCTTTGAGTATAAGCTTAGCCTTGTGAATCAAGTTGGGGATTATTACCCAAACTCTGTGACTGAAGCCTTCAGACATTCTGGAGGCAGAATGTTCTCATTACACGGTTCCTGGGAAAGATATTAAACTGCCAAGCTGGGGATCTAAGCATGAAGTGTGCTCTTTCCATGACCAACACCCATTAATGTTCACATCCTGTCACTTGGGGCAAAAAGCCGTTGTTAATCTAAATTGACCAGTGGGATTTATCAACCTGGACTCTGTTTCCCATTGATTTGTTTTCTTGAAATTCCCCAGTGCTCATCCATAGATCCCCAAGGAAGTTCTCTTATTTGAATTTAAGTTTCTACCAGTAACTTATTGCTATATTAAATGAACGTTATTAAAATAAAAATTATTTTATACAGATTCTCTTCCCTTCTCTAGTGTAGTATTTTAGCCTATTTCCTGCATGTTTAGAGGCCCCACAAGAAAATTAGGATAAAATTGGGTGATGAATCATCTGCAACATTGCTTGTACTATAGTCTCTATTTTATCACTGTCCATGATTTCATCTTAAACAAAGATGTTAATATTCTTGATAAACACCACCATTTCCAGAGAGCACATTCAAAGCTTTGAATATGTATGACAGTTGTCTGAGTTGTACACAATAAATATGTTCAGTTCTGCCCTTGGCCTATGGGGGCATTTAGCAATGATCCTTGATAAGTACTAGGGATCATCTGTATTGGTCAGAGATTAGACAGACACAGAAACCATGGCAGTGATTTCATAACACAGAGAATTTAACATGAAAGATTGTTAGCTGGGTATCAAGAATTGTCAACAAAATAGGTAACTAAAAAGTTAGATAGAGAACTAAGATATCACAGTGGTAGCAAATGCAAGAAGACACTCCCATTTCTGGGCTGGGAGAACAGAAGGAAGAGGTTGTGATTATTAAAATTCAGAAGCTTGAAGAGCTGCAAGTTAGATCTCAGCATGGGTGGTAACCTCTCAGGTAGTCCTGGCATTTCTGTGCATGGAAGAAGGGCCCTGGTCTGAGGCGCATGGGGGCATCAGGTATGAGTGCAAGGCATCCTAAGACCACCTACCTCAGAGGAAGGGCACCTGCTGACTGGTGGTACAAGCCTGACTCCATGAATATTGGACAAGTTGCTGACCCTGGAACAACAGCCATGGCCAGGGAAAGGGCTGGGGAACAGTGGCAGGAAGGGAGACCAGGCCGTGTGGATGGTGGCTATAAGAACCTCTTCTGGATTCAGAATGACTGTTTTTGCACCCAGCTCCGCTACTTGCTAACTCTGTGAAAGTTTCTTAAACTTTGGGCAAGTTACTTAACCTCTAATAGCCTCAGTTTTCCTGTACATAAAATGGAGTTGGCATTCTGTATCTCATACTTCTTACCTGAGGATTCACAGTGACAGTCTATGTAAGGTGCTTGGCAAAGTACCTCATACATAAATTCCAAATGCACAGTTGCTGCTATAGCTGTTAACAAATGCATGAAGGTTTAAATCAATGCTCCTTACTCCAGGGTGGTACTTTTTTCTCTCAAGGGACATTCAGCGATGCCCGGAAATATTTTTGATTGTCATGACTTGGGGGCTGTGCTCTGGCATCTAGTGGATAGAGGCCAGGATGCTGCTTAACACCCTGTAACATACAGGAAAACAAAGAAATCTGGCCTAAATTTCAATTGTGCTGAGGTTAGGAGACCCTGGTTTAAATAAAAAACAAAGAGTATGTTATAAGAACTGGGAAGAAATAATAATTCAGAAGGAGGAGAGCTCAGTGAAGGCCAGAGTTGTCTGGCCACAGTTTGGAGATGAAAGGTTCGGAAAGATGGATGGAATTGGCTGAACAATGTGGGTAAAAGGGCATTCTAGGCAGGGGAAAGACAAGACAAATGTTTGAAGGTGGAACCTGGACTCCTTCTCTGCCTTCATGAGTAAGTCACACATCCAGACCCTCACAGATACAGCGTAAATCACTGACTCTGAAAGGGAATGCTAAATGTGAGTCTCCATTCAGGTTGCTTGTCTCACAGAGATCTCACACAACCACATGTTACCAATATGTGGGAGGAAGTGTTCCTGCATGGTGTATCCTGGACTTACCTGTGTGTCAGTCTGAGCATTTCACAGAACTGGCACCACAGTCAGACAAGTTTCAGATGATGGGGGGAGGCACAGAAAATCGGCTACCTTTCCAGACTCCTGCCTTCTAAAAAATTCTATGTCCTTTAGAAATTTGATGACTTTTCCAAGTTTTTATTGCAATGTTTCCATTACCACTTAGCCCTCTTACACATCCTGCCCCCGCAATTACCACACTGTTGTCTATGTCCATGAGTCATTTTCCTGTTTGCTTTACCCCCTGACCTTCCCCCTATAGCTGTCAGCCTGCTCTCTATCTATGAGTCTGTATCTGTTTTGCTTGTTAGGTCAGTTTGTTCATTAGACTCCACATACATGTGACATTGTATGGCATTTATCTTGCTCTGACTGGCTTATTTCAGCACAAACTTCTCCAGGTCCATCCATATTGTCACAAAAAGTAAAATTTTCTTCTTTTATGGTGGAGCAATATTCCAGTGTGTAAATGCCCCAAAGTTGTTTTAGGCATTCATCTACTGATGGACACTTGGGCTGCTTCCATATCTTAGCTATTGTAAATAATGCTGCAATGAACATAGGGGTGCTTATGTTCTTTCAAATTAGTGTAGTGAGTTTCTTTAGATATATTTTCAGAAATGGGACCTGTACTCAGAAAATTATAGGACAGAAAGGAAATTGAAGAAGATACAAATAAGTGGAACACATACCATGTTCATGGATAGGAAGAATGAGCATCACTAAAATGTCCATGCCACCCAAAGCAATTTATGGATTCCTATCACGATTCCAATGATGTATTTCACAGAACTAGAACAAATATTTCAAAAATTTATATGGAACCACAAAAAGCCCCACATAGCAAGTGAGAAAGAAGACACTTGGAAGAATCATGCTACCTATTTTCACGCTATACTATAAGGCCATTGTAATCAAACTAGCATGGTACTGGCATAAAAACAGGCACACAGATCAATGGAACAGAATAGAGAGACCAGAAATAAACCTATACCTTCAGAGTCAATTGATGACTTCTCAGAATACTGGCTTTCAGAGGAAGCCAACCATTCTGGCTAAACCACTGCTTGGCAAAATGCTTGGCTTTAGATTTCATACTTTACCTTATGCAAATGCCCTTACACAGTTATTATAAAAAGACACTGTGCAAGTGATGCGGATTCCGGCCCACAGGATCTGTGTGTTATGGCAGCAATGAACAAATGCACACAGACTACAGAAATCCTGTGGAGAAAAAGGAATGGCATGGCCACTCTCTGAGTGAGAGAGGGTGAGAGGGCCAGAGACAGCCCGACCCCTGCCTGGACAGTCTGGTACTGCTTTTCTGGGCACATTACATAAGGATGGTCCTCATTTACTATGCACAGGTTCACTGTAGGTGATTACCTTTACATACAACAAAGGAAAGAATGCTGCTAATTATTTCAAAGAGAAGCATGTTACAGATGAAGGGGGAAAGTGGTTGAACTGGTTATATTTCATACTTGGGAGGTTTAGCACAGACTTTAGGAAGTTAAGGATACTCAGTAAACATTTCCTGCCTCAATTCAGGGTGAGGGAGTTTTAGCCTAAGCAAGTCTCACAGCAGCCTAAGTACAATGCAGGCCTGATTCCCCACAGGAGAACCAGTCTGTGGATGTGGGTCCTGTGGGCCAGACCTCACACCCACTGGCTTTCCGAGTCGGAGCTGGGCTACATTTCCAAAGTGTGGAATAGTTCCCTATATGTTAGTCCTATTTTTTATTTTTCTTTCAATGCCTTTTCTTTAAGTGACATTTCCAAAACAATCATTGTCTCAACCCATATCAAGGTGCTTATCTTTTATGTGCTCTTCTAGTTCTATTGTTTCATGTCTCACAACAAGTCTTGAATCTATCTTTAGTTACTTTGCTCTATCTTCCCATGATCATTACCGAATTATTCACAACAGCTAGGATATGGAAACAACCTAATTGTCTGTTAGTGAAGGAATGGATAAAGAAGACTTGGTCCATATTTACAATGGAATATAACTCAGCAAAGAGCGAGAATATAATCTTGCCACTTGCAAAAACATGGATGGACCTTGAGGGCATGTGTTCAGTGAAATAAGTCAGCCAGAGAAAGACAAATACTGTATGATGTCACCTCTATGTGGAATCTAAGACGCCAAACTCATAGGAACTGAGACTAGAATGGTGATTGCCAGAGACCTGGGAATGTGGGGTGGGATGGGGAGACGTTGGTCAAAGGGTACACACTCTAGGTATACAATGAATAACTTTGAGAAATGTAATGTGCAGGGTGGTGATTTTCCTGTGTTATGTATGTGCAACTTCCTAAGAAAGTAGATCTTCAATGCAATCATCACAAAAAAGAAAGGGTCATACTGTGCCATGAGAAGGTGTTTGCTAACACTATGGTGGTGATCACTTTGCAATAATAAGTGTAGCCTATCAACAGGTGGCACACCTAAAACTTATATAATGTTATTCATCAATGAAATTTCAATAGATCTGGAGGAAAAAGACTCCGATCACTTTCAATACTGTACCATAAATGAGATGCTTGGAAGTGCTCATGTTTTAGAAGAAAGAGGTTGAGGATCTAACCAGCGATGTTCCTTGAACAAGGCCATGGACATCTCTTTGCCTCACACTGAAATTTAGGAGAATGGACAAAGGTTGGTTCCTTGGGTTGGTTCAGGGTACACATTTCTAGAGTTTATCTTGCTTTTATCTTTTCAGAATCTAAAGTCTCCAGATCTTCCTTACTAATGTTAAAACACTAGTTATTTTTTTACATCTTCCTTTTCCTGCTGCAGTGAATATTCCATGAGGATAAGAATGGATTTATTTTGACTATAAATTTTTGGATGTGTCTTTAGCACCTAGAATATTCCCTGGCTCATAGAGGAGACTCAATAAATATTTGTTGAAAGGTGAATGATCTCAACTCCCCCATGGTCTAGAGGTTGAGAAAGAAAAAATGAGGATAGAGAGAAAGAAACAGAGAGAGAGGGGGAGCAATAAGTATTTGAGAATGCAGTCTTGGCAGAGTAGAATAAGAAAAAGCTTCAAGATATGTTACTTGAGCTGTGCTTGTAGTATGAGTAGGAGTGTGCATGGGGAAAAGTGAGGGAGGAGACTCTAAAAAGACTGAGATATGCTAAGGCTCAAGAAGAAGGAAAAGAAAAGTTTTTTTCAAAAACTGCAGATTGCCATAGTTCAGCTCTGGCGAGTCATAAGATACCGCAGGGCTGACATGAGAAGATAATCTGAGAGGAGGGCCAGGCCTGAGGGAGCCCTGTGTGCCAGCTGGCTCTCACCTTCAGTTAATGCAGAGCAACCAAAGAGTACTGACATGACCAGACTGGGATGTGACAGAGCTTTTACTAGAGCAATGGGGAAATGTGGGGCCAAGCAAGAGGCAGGGAGTGGGTTTAGACACAAGGCCTGCCTGTGGCTGAGGGGGAGATTGTAGATCTCTAATCCATTAGATCTTCGGAGTTATGCTGGGTGTATTAAATTGACTGTTACCTGGGGTGTCTCTGCTCTTCAGTATAGTCCACCAAGTTCTCAAAACAACTTCAAAACTCAAAATACCCTATAGCAGATTAATTATTGGGTACACTTTGCTAGACTCAAGTGAGATGTTAGTTGCTATTTCCATCACTAAGGAGTTTCTACTTCTAATGTGATGACTGGGTTTGAATGAGTTTTACAATGGCAGGTTTTTGTATTTAGGTCATACTGTAGGTATTTCCTTGGCAATTTCAATAAGATATTCTGTTGTTATTATTGTCAAATTGCCTGGCAGGCTTTGTTTAAGTGCACTTGCAAATACTTGTTTTGAACTTTGAATTTTCCCCACCAAACTCCTCATTCATGGAAAAATAATATTTGTAAGATAATGATTTCTTACCGGGCAATGCCAAAAATCACCAAATGGGATTATGTAGAAACAACGAAGGAAGGTTTCTCAGTTTCTCATCATTTTGAGATTGAACATGTCCTTCTGGACAAAAGGATTTATGCTCATGGAAACCTTGTGTTTTCCTTTTCCTTTTGCGTATTCGCTTATGTCATTTTACGGTCTCCTTGTTCTCCCTTTTCTTTTTTATGTTTTCATGTATAACTGTCTCAATATCAAGAAGGGAAGATGGGCCATTAGGGTCCAGACTCCACTCCCATTGTTGGATTACCTGTTCAGCAAGCAAGTTTATCGTCCTCTTTAAGATTTTCTTTTTGTGTACATAATTGCGATGTTTTTTCTATTAAAATGGCCGGACCCCTTTGTATCTAGCAGAGCACACACTCTTCCCCCAACTACAGGTGAAGCCCAAAGAGCACCATTGAATGGGTGGATATCAGTGAGGGTCATATCACTAGGGCTTATCTACCTCATCACTCTGCTTTAATTAGCCCTCTAATTACTTCTAGCTGCTACTAATGTGCTTTAGATGTGGAAAGAAACACACCTTTATGTAAGCATAATGAAAACTACATTTGCTCAGCTTTTCAAGTCAGTCAAGAGGGTACATTCACAGGTTTACTGGCAGTAAAGGTCATAATGACTTTCTTTCCTGTCGATACAGCTGATCGTGTTGCACTTTCATCAAACTGATCATCTTCACTCCACAATCTGATCATGTGTTTTTTTCTCTGTTCATGGAAGAGAAACCCTTAATTCAGTCTTTGTTTAATTTCTTTCAACTTGGAAAAATCCAGAGAAGTTTCAGCTGAAACACTAATTTTTCTCCCTAGTGAGCATATGCAGCACACCTTTCAAAATCATCGTGCCGATGCCTTCCAGACTTGGAAATTCATATAAAGAACCATGACAGATAGTGTGTGCTGTACTGAAAGTATGCCTTTCTGTTCCATTCCTCAGGTCTTCACTGAACATTTACTACGTGCTTTCCTCACATCACAGGGCTGCTAAAAACTTTCCAGTGCTGCTCCATTATTTACAGAATAAAATTCAAACCACTTATCCTTATATCTGAGGCCTGACTCTGGTGATTCTATTCCCCATCTTCCCCCAGCTACAACCAACACACACACACACACACACACACACACATGCTTCAGACATGAGTCTCTGAATCATGAGTCTCCACATGTAAGTACCATTCCTTCTTTTGAACCTATCCTTATACTCTGGTACTGCCTAGAGTCCCCCTTCCCTCCCTATGTAATAAATATTTTACAACCACTTCTCCCAAAACACAAACACATAAACAGATTTGCAGCATTACAGATTTCCATGGAGGAAACACTCCCATTATGGACAATTTCAATGGACCAATGTGGTGTCACTGAATACAGAGCTGGGAAGAGATGAGCAGTGGCCCACCATGATGAAATATTTCTATCATCATTTCATAAATAAAATCAAACAATCTCAAGAACAAGATAGTGGAGGAGTGTGAAGTAATTAGGAAATGATGAGTGGATTATTTATTACCTGTGTGGAGGCTCTGCCCATAGGGCTCCCGCGCCGCCATGGATGAGAATAAGTCTACCAAGACAGTATCTTCTTGGGGAAGAAAGGTGGTCAATCTCTCAAAGGAGAAGGGCCAAGAGCCTTTTCTTCAAGGGCTTTTTTTGGTTCAGTTTGCACAGGAATACAGGTAAAGCATATCAATCATTGCCAGGCAGTAAGGATCAAATAATAAAAACATACAAAGAACTACAAGGGCTGTTTCTGAGTCAGGGACAGTTAGCTAAAGGGCTATAAAACTTTGGGAAACAAACTCGTTTCAGGCTTGGACACTTATCATTTAATTTGAGGGTATTAGCAAAGCAGGTTTCACATGGTTTTGTGTATTCTTTTTAGGACTGATCACCCCAGGGAATCCACCCTTTCCAGCACAGGACTGCACTGCCCTGTGTCATTGTTTCAGGTTTAAGTCAGTCAGGGGAAGTAAGTCAGCCAAGAGATTAGGAGACTTCTTGCAGACAGAATGAGGACTCAGGGTCTGTCAAAGACGAGGGGCGAGGGTCCATCACTCCCTTTTTCTATGGTCCCCCAAGTCCTTCCCTGTGGGCCTCTTCATGACCATGCCTGTCTTAGGTTGTCCCTCCCTTGAGGAATCTTACCCGTCATTGGCTAACTGGTCAGGCTCAGGGCCCAGCAGGGTAAATTAAAGTGGGCAGAGATGGCACCCCTGCCAGGGAGATAACCTTTGTCCTCTTAGTGGCTTATGGTCCCAAGGTCCCTGACTCAGCCATAGCCATGGGGGTTCACAGCTTCTGAAATCAGGCAGGGCAGTTCCCAACAATGACCTTTATTTTTCACATAGTTTAATAATAACACATTTAATTTACTTTTTAATAATGGCCATATGTAACAACTGAACATTTGACAATTGCCTCTTGTGAGTTGGTTTAAGCCAACTCCAGCACACCAGTGCGTGGACCCTACCATTAATTCCCTAACCCACAGAAATTTCCCTCTGTATGCATTACCGGGTTCATAAGTATTCTGACAATTCATTCAAGCCACTGTTAATTGAGATCCTACTATGTACCAGAAATTCTAGCTCAGGGATTCAGGCAAAAAGCACACAGGGAAATAAAAACACAATTTCAGGTGTAATCACTTCCACCAAGAGAATAGTGACTTGGGAGGCAGGGAGTGGTACCATTTATAATGGATGAACACAAATGGGGAGGTGAGGCGGAGGCTAGGGGCTTGGATTTAAATATGTTAGGCTTTCGATGCCTTTTAGATATCTAAGGGGGAGAAGCTGTCAGAAAAATCTTTATATGGATTCTAGAGCTCAGAGTAGAGCCAAGGCTGAGGGGGAATGCCTTATATTTGTCTTGCATGTCATACTTCACATCAACAGCTTGCGAGGCAGCCGAGTTAGCATTATCACAACCATTCTAGAGCAGAGACAGTGAGCCCTGAGAGGGGTAGAGAGAGAGCAGGATCTGGGGCAGAACCAGGAATGGAATTCAGAGTTTCTGTCTCCCTGTCTGTTTGGGATCCAGGGGAGTTTTTGTTAGAAAGGCTGATTCCTCAAGGGAACCTTAGGATCCAAGAAGGTATCAAATTAAAAGTGCCAGGATGCCTGGCTGGTGTGGCTCAGTGGATTGAGCACCAAATGCAAACCAAAGGGTTGCTGGTTCCATTCCCAGTTAGGGCATATGCCTAGGTTGAGGGCCAGGTCCCCAGTGGGGTTGTTTGAGAGGAAACTAAACATTGATATTTCTCTCCCTCCCTTCCCCCCCTTTTCCATTCTAAAAATAAATCAAGAAAATCTTTATCAATGTCAATATCAATCAGACACTGAAATGACATATAGGTGTTGTTGTGACACAGTGGTGAGCTGCTTGTGGAGGGAGCTGGTGCTGTGCACATAGGACCCCATCTCAGCCTGTGATGTACTTGGGAAAATGACAGGGCTGACCCTTCACACACACTCATCTCTCACTTGTTAGGATCGTTGTCATTTTGAAAACAACCTATCATCAACATTTCATTTCATTTCATTCAAACCCGTACAATAAGAAAAGCAATGATAAAAATGGAAAGCTAACCCAATAGGAATTTGTTTGAGGTCTGGTTTAGTTTCTTTTTAAACAGACGAAGTACTAATATTTAATCTTGTTTCTTATATTATTTTTTTCTCATCATCTTCTCTCCTGCGATTGTGAGCTTTTCTTTAATTATTAAAAGCTCTCAGAAAATTAACTTTCACTCCCTATGCTCTTGTTTCATGGTAAAATATGCTTAATACAATAATTATTGTTTTAACCACTCATATGTGTACACACTTCAATGGCAAAAAATGTGGTCCCAATTTCATGGAAACAGCACCACTGATTATACCCAGAACTTTTCATCATCCCCAACAAAAGCTCAGTACTAATTAAATAATAACACTTTCTTGCTCCTTCCTTGCAGGCTCTAGCAACCTCTATTTCTTATTTTGGTCACTAATATACATGAATTCATGTAATATTTATCCATGTGTGTTGGCTTGTTTCACTCAGCATAATATTTTCAAAGTCCATCCATTTTGGAGCATATATCTGAACTTCACTCCTTCTTAGGGCTCAGTAATATCCCATTGGGCGTGTATGTCACTTTTGTTGTGTGATCCATTTCTTGATGGACTCTCAATGGTTTCCACCTTTTGGTTATTATGAATAATGCTGCTATGAACATTGGTGTACAAATATCTGTGTCCTGCTTTCAATTCTCGGATATATTGAGAAAATTCGTTTCTACATCTTAGAAAAGAAATTTGAATTTTTGTAAAAAATGGAATTAAAATGGGAGATTATTTTGAGGTCTTAAAAATGTTCAGCTTCCTATCCATGAACACAAGATGTCTTTCCATTTAGTTCAGTCTCTTTTAATTTCTTTTAGCAATGTGTTGTACTTTTCAGCATACAAGTCCTTCACGTACTTACTTAGATTTATTCCTAAGAATTTAATTATTTTTGGTGTTTTATAAATGGATTTGCTCTGCTATTTCCCTCTGAGATTGTTCAATGTTGATATATAGAAATAAAATCTTTTTTTGATTATTGATCTAGTACCCTGCAAGTTTCCTGAATTTATTCATGAACCATAGATTCCACCCTGTAGATTCTTGGGACTTTCCAATTAAAAAAATAATGTCACCTGTGGCTAGAGATATTTTTATTGTTTCCTTTTCAATTTGAATGCCTTTTTATTCTTGTCGAACAGTTTTGGCTGAACATCCAGTACAATGCTCAATGTTGCCATGAAAGTGGGCATCCTAGTATTGTGTCTTGATGTTAGGGGTAAAGTTTTCAGTCTTTCACCAGCAGAGAGTGGTGCGAAATGTTCAAGGTCATGAAAAGCAAGGACCTATAACCAAGGCTACTTTACCCAGAATGGCTATCATTTAAATCTGTAGGAGAAATAAGGAACTTAACAGGCAAGAAAAAGCTACAGGATTTTGTCAACACAAAACCAGTACTGCAACTAATGTTAAAGGACTTCCTTTAAGAACAAGGAGTAGGACGAGGAGGAGATTAAGGAGAAGAAGGAGAAGAGGAAGAAGAAGAAGAAGGATGATGATGAGGAAGAGGAAATATAAGTGAAAGTAAGAAAGAACACAGGAAACTAGGGTTAAAATAAAATGGCACTAAATATGTATCTATCAATAGGCACTTTAAAGATAAATGGCTTAAATGCTCCAATCAAAAGACATAGGGTAGATGAATAGATAAGAAAACAAGTTCCATATATGTGCTGCCCCAAAAGACCCATCTCAAATCCAAAGACACACAAAGTACAAAAGTATAGGAATGGATAGAGATATTTTTGCAAAGAAAAAGAAAAAGCTGGGGTAGCATTATTATCCAACAGAATAGACTTTAGAACCAAGGTTATTTTAATTGACAAAGAAAGCCATTACATACTGATAAAAGGAACAATCCAGCAAGAGGATTTAATCCTAATTAATATTTACACACCCAACATAGTAGCACCTAACTATGTATAACAATATTGATGGACACAAAGGGAGAGGATGACAGAAATACAGTCCTAGTCAGGGATTTTAACACCCCATTGACTTCAGTGGATAGGTTTCCAGATGGAAAACCAACAGGAAAATGGTGACTTTAAATGACACATTAGAGCAAATGGGTTTATTTGATATCTTCAGAGCATTTCACCCCTATCAGTAGAATATACAGATTCTTCAAGGGAACATGGAATGTTTTCTAGAGTAGACCATCTGTTATGACATAAAGTGAGTCTCAACAAATTTCACAAGGCTGAAATTATCTCAAACTTTTTCTCTGACCACAATGGTATGGAACTAGAAATCAATCATAAGAAGTACCCTGAAAAACACAAAGACATGGAAGCTAAATAACATGTTACTAAACTATCAGTAAGTCAACAATGAGATCAAGGAAGCAATGAATAGGCACCCTGCAGCAACTGACAAACAGACCAGAGCAATCCAATATCTGTGGGACACTGGGAAAGCAATCCAGAGGAAAATTCATAGAATTACAGGCCTATCCCAAACAAAACAAAACAACATGAAAAAACCCCACCAATAAGCTCCAATAAACAACCTACAGTTCAAAAATTGGAAAAAGAAAAACAAGCAAAGCTCAAAGTGTGTATAGGGAAGGAAATAATAAAGATCAGGGAAGAAAGACACATAATAGAGTCTCAAAAATGATGCAAAAGATCAATGAATCCAAGAGCTGGTTCTCTGAAAATATAATATTGACAATCCTTTAATCAGACTCATCAAGAAGAAAAGAAATACAAAGGAGTGTAAGAAATATTATGAAAAAATATATGTTAATATACTGGACAACCTGGATGAAATGGATACATTTCTAGACACATACTATCAGTAAAAACAAAACTGATGCAGGGGGCTCCACCAGTAGAACTCCCCTAGTCATTGAAAATGAGAAATAAAGTGCCCAATGCATGATTTACTTGGGGAGGACACGTGACCAGTCCCTAAAGAAGAAAGGTCCTGAATACCTTCTTCCCTGCATTTTCATTGAGTTTAGCTCACACAGACATTCATAGTATGTATGAATATCTCATTAACCAGTGCTCAATAGTCTACTGCCATCATTTACAGAATATAGTTGAAGAGACACAGGGATTGCTTCTGGTCAGGGTTGGCTTTAGCTCAAGTGTCTGTTTCATAGCAACAGGGCAGAGCAGGTCTCAAAGGAAACAATGTATATTCTTTCTCTGGCCAGATTGGGACCCCAGGAGCCATGTGATCCAGTACAAGGTCTATGGCATAGTTCCCATGCTGAGTCAGTCAAGGAGAGCAAAACAGCCAAGAGACTAGGAGACTTGCAGAAAGACTGAGGACTCAGGCTATGACAAAGCCAAGGGGTGAGGGTCTTTCTGCCCATTCTCTGAAGACCCCTAAGGCCTTCCCTGATGGCCCATTGCAACAGTGCCTGTCTTAGGCTGTCCCTTCTCCTTTGAGGGATCTTACCATTGTTGGCTAAACTGTCATCAACCTGGGCAAAGCAGTGGGAAGTGATGGAGGCAGGGGCTACACTCCTGCCAGGAGCAAAGGTTCTGTCTCCTTAGTGGCTCATGTCCCCAAGGCCTTTTCATGTAGCTCTAGCCATGGGACAAAAGGCGACCCTGAAACTAGGTGGGACGGCTCCCAACGCAACCGAGAAGAATCAGAGGACCTGAGTAGATGGATTAGACCTAGTGAAAATGAAGCACCAATCAGAAAATTCCCAATAAACACAAGCCCTGCACTAGGTAACTTTACAGGTGAATTTTATCAAACATTCTGGAATGACCTAACACCTCTGCTTCTCAAACTATCTCAAAAAATATAAGTGGAGGGGGGCTACCAAACTCATTTTCTAGGCCTTCATTATTCTATTTCCAAAACGTGATAAAGGCACTACCAAAAAGAAAATTATAGGCCAATGTCCCTGATAAACATAGACACTAAAAATCACCAAAGAAACATTGACACACTGAATACAGCAGCACAGGAACAAGATCATACACCATGATCACGTGGGATCTATTCCAGGAATGCAAGGTAGGTACGACACTCACAAATCAATAAATCTGATCCACCGCATAAACAAAATGAAGGACTAAAATCACACTGTCATATGAACACATGTAGAAAAAACACTTGATAAAACCCAGCATGCATTTATAAGGAAAAATCTCAGCAACGTGGGAACAGAGGGAACATACCTAAGTGTAGCTAAGGCAAGTTATGACCAACCCACTGCCAGGATCATACTCAACAGGCAAAATCTACAATTGTTCCCCTTTACACTGAGAATGACACAATAAATGCTGTTGGGAATATTGGACAGATGCATACAGAGAAAAATGAAACTAGATCATCTTTTTACACCAAACACCAGAATACATTCAACAATGATTAAACATTAAATATTAGACCTGAAACCATAAAAATCCTAGAAGAAAACTTAGGCATAAGAGCACAGTCTCAGACTTTGGTCATAAAAATATGTTTTCAGATATATTTCCACAGGCAAAGAGAACAAACAAACAAAAATTAAACAAATGTTACTATATCAAACTGAAACATGTTTGAACAGCAACGGAAAGAACATCAACAAAATAAGAAGTCAATCCACAATAGGGGACATCATATTTGCCAATACTTCTAATAAGGGGTGAATATCCAAAATATGCAAAGAACTTACAAAAATCAACACCACAAAAACAAACAAGCCAATTATAAAATGTACAAAGCAGCTGAATAGACACTTCTCCAAAGAGGACATATTGATGGCCAAAAGATATATGAAAAGATGCTCAGCATCACTAGTGATCAGAGAAATGCAAATTAGAACTATAATGAGATGTCATCTCACACCTGACAGAATGGCTGTCATCCATAAACTGACGAAGAGCAAGTGCTGGCAAGAGTGTGGAGCATGGGGGACCCTTTTGCACTGTGGAAGGGAATGCAGACTGGTGCAACCACTGTGGAGATCAGTATGCAGATAGATGATCAGTAGGTAAAGAATTAAAAATGGATCCTCCTTTGGACCCAGTGATCCCACTTCTGTGTGTATATACAATGAAAACCAAAACACTAATTCCAAATAACATAAGCACCCCATGTTCATTGCAGTGTTCTTTACAATCACCAAGATAAGGAACCAGACCAAATGTCCATCAATAGATGAGTAGATAAAGCAACTGTGGAACATTTACACAATGGATTATGACTTGGCCATAAAAAGAAGACAATTTTACCTTTTGTGACAGTGTGGATGGACACAGAGAACATTATGCTAAGTAAAATAAGCCAGACAGAGAAAAACAAATACCATATGATTTCACTCACACGTGGAATCTAACGAAGAAACTGAACTAACAAGGAAAATGGGGACAGATTCATAGATGGTGAGCAGGATGACAGCTAGAGATGGAGGGAGGGTGTAGGTGGTGGAGGGATTGAGCAAAAAGGCAAAAGCACTCATGGACGTGGACACCAGTATGGTGATTGCTGGGGGTATAAGGGCACTACATCGTAATAGAAAAAATACAATAAAGATTAACAAGTAAATTAATAAATATTAAATGAATAAATAAATTTCACTGCATGTAACAGGCATAGTAGCTTCTAATAATTGATAGATGAATATGCAATGAGTTTGATGTACCGTTAAAAACATACAAAGGCCATGTGTACCCGAGAGTGTTTTTTAAAAAGTGTTCAAACTAAACTACAATATCTCTATGAAACTATGTGGTCAGTTACAATGTTAATTGTTCAATTCCAGTCTAGGTGTGGTGCATACAGTGAAACAGAATAAAACTTACAATTGAAATCATGTCACTGCTGTAAACATAATTTATTAATTGAACTCATTTTAAAATGTATTTTAAATTATATCTGGCACAGTTTTGAAGAGATTTTCCACAGAAAGTTTGCACTCCTTAAGTATTTCATTTTTTACACAATTTTTTGCTATTTGCATATTTTAAGAAAGATACACAGTGATAGGAGTTTGACTTAAACTTGAGAGGTGTAGGTATCGGGTATAATTGGTTGCTCTTATGTTTTTGTAAGAGGAAAAATACCACTACAGGTTTACACCCCTTCAGGTCTACGGAGGGCTGTTGACCTAGGAATTCCCACAACTGCTGGTCATGGAAGGACATGATGAGGAAATAGAATTGTGCTGACCTGAATGATCAGAAATCAGCTGGAAGATGTTTAGGGATAAAACGTTCGTTACATCCACAATGAAAACATGGCAGGTAGACATTACTGCCAATCATTCATTCCCCCTGAAAAAGGAGGGAGTGTTTGGAAGGAAACAGAGCAAAACACATATTGACCTTAAATAGATGCTCAGTGGAGGGCAAAAATTCTTTGAACTCACACCCCCACAATGGTAGTGAGGTGCTCTAATACACCCAAAATCAACAAATAAACACACAGAAAACTGGGAAGGGAGGCAACGAAGGGAGCAAAAGGAATCTCGTAACCAGCAAGCTGGTATTCTAATATCTGTTGTGATTTTGTTTTGCAGAGAGTAAATGGATAAAAGAAAGCTGAGCTGATTTAGAATTTTTGAATTATGAAATTCCTGTTCTAGAATAATTTGAGAAGTATCCAAAGACTCTAGTAGATAAAGGTGGCACACTTGACTTTGATAAAGGCCCCAAGTATCTCAGTTTGCATCCCCCTATCTTACAGCTCTATGTGGAAGCACCTGGCAATTTTCTTATTATCTCTTTGTCTAGTCTACTCTCACCAGAATTTCGCAGGGACCTTGTTTAGTATATTCATTATTATATCAAATCCTGGTACATAATAGAGTTTCAGTATTTCATTCACTAATAAAAATACAATGATTTTCGTTAAAGTACTTGAGACCAAAAGAAATGTATGGCAACTTAAAAGAGAAAGCTTTAAAGTTACTAGAAAAGTTGATTTTTGTGAAGTATCATTCTCCTTGAATATCAGAATAAGTAAATGCTCTCAGAAATAAAGTATCACTAAGTACTTACCAATAATCTACACGTGTGTTATGATTCAGGTAGGTCAGCATTATGAGGGTGCATTGAAATTTTTAACTTCCCTTACCTCAAAAGCCTTGGGGTAAGATGTATCTTTACCGGGTTATGTAGCTGCCTTAGAGAAATCTACAGGGCCCAAGTTGCCCAAGCACCTTCCAAAAGCATCTACATGTAGAATTTACACTGAAGTAGAGTTACGACTAAGAGGTCATACATAGAACAAGCAATTTTTCAGGTCATACAATCAGTTATGTTTTTACACACCAGCAATGAGAATTCTGACAAAATTATAAATGCCAGTTCTATTTTCAATAGCATCTAAAAGAACTAAATACCTATAAACATACTTAACCAAATGTATGAAAGATTTGTACACTCAACACAATAAAGAATGGATAAAAGAAATTAAAATGTCCAAATGAAGAGGATGACCTGCTGTGTTCCTGGATTAGACAGGAAATTACCGAGAGGTCAATACTGTCTAAATCAGTACATATTATACGTGATTTCAATCAAAATTTCACCCTTTTTTAATTAAATAGAAAAGCGGGTCATTAAATTCACATGGAATTGCAAGGAGCCCAAAGTAGCAAAACCAATGTTGAAAAAGAACAAAATTGGAGGACTCACACTGTTATAAGGAATATGTGCCCAAAACCGGTTAAAACCTGTTAAATTAAAATACTAAAACACGAATAACTGCATTTTATGTGTGAAAGCGATCTGAAGATTCTGCCCAACGAAAATATATGGATGGTAATAAGCACAGGAGAACATCCTCATTAATCATAGGAATGACACATTAATGCCCCAATGAGATACCAGTGTTTACCTATTAGAATGCGTAGCATAAAAAAATTGTCAAAACTGTCTGATGTTTCATGGCATCTGAATAAACAGACAGTGGTATACCCATCCAATGGAACAGTACTAAACAATGAAAGGGAACACCCTATTGTTTTAAACAACGTGACCAAATCTTACATAAACGTCTCTGAGTTTTTCAAAAATATCAATTTTAAACAAGTAACTGTGGCCCTGCTTCCCTGGGGGGCTGTGCAGCTCAGGCAGAAGGACCCATGCAGCACTAAAGAGGGGAGGGGTCTGCCAAGATGAAGGGGAGGTGAGGAAACAAGGGCCCTGGCCCAGACAGTAAACACAGGCAGCAGCTTTGGCAGCAGCACTTAACAGACTGTGCTGTAGATTTTTGGTCCCTACAAGTAACACATACATTGCACAATGTTAGAGAGAAAGTAGGCTATCACATTGATCCTGGTCCTTTCCAATTCTGTTTCTCTCCCATCATTTCTGCAGTTGCCAGCCTCCTTTTTCCTGGAATGACCATGAGGATTCCTCCTTATTTCCCTGGACAGTCCCTTCATTTCCAAACTTGTACTACAGACAGTACAACCTCTCAGACCCCAGCTAAAGAGAAGTACATTTGAGAGATCCGCCTCCCTCTTCACCATTCTGTGGCCACTGAACAAAGCCTGTGCTTTGACACTGACTTGGGTTTCGTGGTCCTCTTTCCCACAACTCACAGAAAAATAACCATGCAATTGGACTCAACCAACGCACTTAGCTCTTTGGGAAAAACTTGGTTGATGACTGAATGGCAAAGTGATGGTGGAGCCCTAACTGCAAAGCTTTTCCCACTAGAGCCAGAGAGGGGCCCCCTGGAGGAAAGGGAATGAGGTAGGGTGGCGTCCAGGTGGTGACCTGGAAGTCACAGGAGGGCTGGGTGCCAATCCTGCAGCTGTATTTGTTGATGGGCCTGCACTGACTGCTGAAGTGATTGGTGGCCTGGTGGTCCTGTCAGTCTTTCCTGTGCACCCAGCAGAGGCAGGGAAACTAGGGGTGGAGGCCAGGACCCACGCCCCACTAGAGATGGCCTGACTGCTGTTGGTGTAGAACCATCCACTGGGAGAGTTGGCCCGTGCACTGTGGCACCTCCCAGGATGGGACTTGAGGTGGAGGCGGTGGTGCCTCCAAGCACAGGGAGTTTCTGAGGGTTGCGTTCTGTGGTGGGTATTAGTGTACCTTGCCAAGTGTGCTTACTGGAATCCTGGCCCACGCTTCCCACACAGTGCTGAGTGGCTGTGACAGAGGGACCCAAGCAGTAAAGGCTGGCCTGATGCAGCCTGTGTCCCCAAGTTGGCCTGTGTGGTGTTGCCCAGGGCTGGCTGGCCTGCAGTAAGGGTTGGGGAATGGGATGGGGCAGAAGCTTCAAGTTCCATACTTCTAGTATCAGGGGGAGCCCCTGAGAGACCATCGTAGGTAGATGGGTTGGTGTCCTTTGGGGTGACCTCTGTGTGGGAAGCTGCCTTGGGAGACAAGTCTGAAGATGTGCATGCTGAGGGGCCGGCACTCCCTGCAGAGGTGACTGGCAGGATGGGGGATGAAGGGGTGCTAGGAGTAGCCACAGGAGCAGGCCCTGCAGCAGGCTGAGGTGAAGACCCCAAGGCTCTGAAGCATCACAGCCCAAGGTGGCCTACACCTCACCCCACAGATGTGCTGCCACAGTGCTTGCTTGTCTGCATCAGTATCTTCGGGAGCAACTCTGTAACCCAGTTTAGGATGGGATGACAGCCTCAGCTATTTCCCGCCCCTGCGCAGAAGCAGAGGAGCCTTCTGCCTTTGGGACCTGTCACAGGCAGTTGAGCTGCTCCTCAGGGATTGAGTCTGCCCGTGGGTTTCACCTTGGCCTTTCTGAGGCTGGCTTTTCCTCTGGGAAGTCACAGCTTCTGAGAAGGGGGCCTGAGGGCCCTGCTGACTCCCTGTCTTTGTGAAACTCTAGAGCAGCCTGGCATGGCAAGTTCGGTCAGCCTCCTCCTCTCCACTGCTGGGAAGGCTTGAGTGGAGTTGTAGGATCTGGTGATGGCATTCCTTTTGGAAAAGGAGCCCCTTAGAGGCCTGGGGTTTCTGGTGGCATCTGTCTTCTGCACCCCTGCCCTGATCCTCAAGCCCCTCTAGGACTGTGGGGACTTCCTCCTTTATAGGCATCTCTTTCCTGCAATGCTTACAGGCCTGCCGAAAGAAGCACCTGCAGAATGAGGTAAGGATCCCCAGGAAAAGACACAGGGCCCTTGGTAGCCTGAAACACAGTCTCAGAAATGCGGGAACACAGCCCCATCACCAGATCAGTAGATACAGAGCAGGATGGCCTTGGAGTAGAAGGATGTTCATGGACAACTGGGTGGCACTGGCCAACCATCTGTTGGGTAAGGTGAGCAGTGTGCTGGCTCCCCAGTACCCAGGGTGGGGGATGGGCAGTGTCTGCCCAGTAAGTACCCATTGGGCTCTTCAGTGAGGTGGGTCCTCGAACAAACAGTAGGATCTCAGCAAGGTCCTTCACCAGTGAACAACACTGTTGAAAGCCAAGAGCTGTTCTTTGGGCCTACTGTTAGGATACACTGGGAACACCCAATTTAGAGGTCCCAGGAATAGGAGCGAGGAATGAGTGTCCTTGCCAAGGTTCTGGGGAGTGGGGTGCACCCAGAGGATGCTCGAGGACCCTTAGGTATTTCTCCATCTCCAGTTGGGGCAGGAACAGGCAACACTGCCAAACATCTGTTCCCCAGGACTGTAGTCACCATTGGGCCTCAGAGGCCTGAGGGTGACCGCATTCTCTGGGCTCCCACCACAGCCACATCTGCACTGTGCCTGCCCCTACACAGTCTCCTTTCACCGCTGGTGCATGTTGTTCTGCAAGGCCCTGACCTTGGACCTTTGGAACTCCATCCTGGCCTTCAGAGGCCCTCCTCACACACCTCAGAGATGACTTTGCCCACTTAAATGCCCTTGAAGGTAGGTGAACCCTTGCAGACAAGCACTGTGATGTCCAACCTTCCCACAAGCCCATCTGCCACTGGGTGGTAAGTACACATCTTTTTCCTCAGTGCCAGACCCCTCTATCAGTAGGATATTGGCCTTGGTGGAGGACACAGAAGCCATGGAATCTTCGTCCTCCTCCTCCACACACACTGCCTCCTCCTCCTCCTGATCTCAGTAGCCCAGAGTGAGTGCTGGTGGTTGCCAGCCCCCACATCCTGCTGGGCCCTCCTTTTCTACCTTAGTCGCTGAATCAAAGCCTCCACAGCCTCAAGCTGGGCCTCTCAGAGAGCTCACAGTGCTTCTAGTAGGGGGCTGTGTCCTTGAGTCTGAGCCCCTGCTTCACTGCAAGCAGGGGAGAGAAGCATAAATTGGTTGTTACAATACAGTCATGGTGATGTAAAATGTGGCACAGGAATATAGATATTAACATTGTAATAACTGTGTGTGGTGTCAGATGGATACTATAGAATAGGTTTATGCAGGTGATCACAGTGTAAATTATATAAATGTCTAATCACTATCTTATACACCTAAAATGATTATCATAGTATGTAAACTGCAATTTAAGATTATTTAAAAATTTATTAATAAGCCTTGGCTGGTGAGACTCAGTGGATTGACTGCTGGCCTGAGAATCAAAGAGTCACTGTTTGGAATCCCAGCCAAGGACACATGCCTGGGTTGCAGGCCAGGTCTACACTAAGAGGTGCTCAAGAGGCATCCATACACTAATATTGCTCTGTCTCCTTCCCTTCCTTATATCTAAAAATAAATACATAAAATATTTAAAAATTATTAATAAAACTTAATGATGTAAGTACATATTTATTTAGCAGGTGCATTCAGATGAGGGGTTCTGAAACTTACACCTCAGGAACTTCATAGTCCATCCACTGTGGTTCCCAGTCTCCTGTGGGATCCCACCTTGGATGCTGATTCATTAGCTCTATTAGTGTAGCTTTCTTGTACATTCACTGATATTACATACAGATACACACACAAACCCCATAGGTATCACCTGTGTGGAGAGATGGTTTTACTTTTCCCTTTCAAATTTGAATAATACTCTCATTTTTGCGGTCAATTGCTCTGGCTAAAACCTGATGTAATGTTGCAGAGCAGTGGTAAAATTGGGCAAATTTTTCACACTTCTGATTTAGGTGACTAAACTTTCAATCTCTTACCACTTAGTATGATATTAATCTCGGGTTCAAAGATTTCGCACTACACAGGAAAGCCTCTTAGGGTTCTTTTAGCAATTGCGGTTTGTCCCCAAACCCAGTATTACTATGCACAAGGGGTCCATTTGTGGGTTAAAGAAAACTTCTAGGGTATCACAGGTTCTGCTTCTTGGCCTGGGCCTAAATGCACAGTGTGTTCTACTTGTGAAAACTCATGAACTTTTATACATGTGACCTGTACACTTTCCTGATATAAGATACGTTTCATTTTTTAAAGATTTTATGTATTTTTAAGAGAGAGGGGAAGGGAAGGAGAAAGAGAGGGAGAGAAATATCAATACGTGGTTGCCTCTTGCACTCCCTCTGCTGGAGACCCGGCCTGCAACCCAGGCATGTGTCCTCCCTGGGGATGGAATTTGCAATCCTTCTCTTCACAGTCTGGTGCTCAATCTTCTGCTCCACACCAACCAGGGCATAACATATATTTCAAAAAAATGTACAAACAGAAAGTGTCCTAGAATTAGACTTCCAATGAGAGGAAAGACTCCCCTGGAAGGTGGTGAGGTCTGGGAAGCAGCTCTTATTCTTTCATTTTTCTTGGTTGCAGCACGCCGTCACATCATCTTCACGCTGATTTCCATGTGACTTTTCCCTTCTGTCCTCACCAAACCTAAACACTTATGTGAGTCATGACATTGGCTGTTTACCTTACATTAGGGTGCCCCAAATGGTCATAGTAAAAGACTTGAAAATTTTTAAATATTTGACTTTAATCCACCATTTCAAGTCCTCATTCTTATTTCTGTTATATGAAAATATATAAAGTACCAGACATTTGTAAAGTATACCAGAATTCAATTTACACAACTTTGCTATAAATAGGTATATCTGATTATCCTGAATATTTACTGGGCTTCATTTTGAAATGCACAGTTATGCACATTTGTAAGTGAGTAACGTTTCCCTCCATACATATATTTGTACACATATATACATATACATGTATGAATGTCTAAGGAAGAATAAAATGAGAGAGGGTGGCTTTGGGAAATGAATGATGTAGAAATATTACTTAGCTAGCATCTCACATTTCCCCAATATCCCAAATGACAAACTTTCACAGATATAGAAAATATTACAAAATGACCCCTGAAACAAAAAAGTGAAGCCTCATAGTCATTCAGCCAAAGACTTTACCTAAAACTGTCTTTTTGCAAGGGTGAATTTACGCCATCTTGGATAACAGCATCAAGCTGACAACCAGCATCACCATTATGCCATCTTGTGGATTATCTGGGAAAAGTTTTGAAAAAATTAAACTATAATGGAGATAGCACTTTTCTTTACCATATGCTGATATATTAAAATTATCTGACCAGAACACTGATATAAGTCTTTTGAAGCACTTTAAAAACATTTCAGGGGAAAAGGGTGAAGGGTTTGTAGGAACAATTATAAAGGACACATGGACAATAATGGGGGGGCGTGAAGGTGGAAACAGGAAGGAGGTGGGGAGGGCTGGGGTTTAGGCTTGGGTGGAGGGAAAAGGAGGAGAACTGTACTTGAATAACAATAAAATTAGAGGAAAGAAAAGAAAAAAAAACATTAAATGATATCAACTATATCCTAACCAGAATGCTTTGAAATTAGAAATCGAGTGCAAAAGGAAGTGGAAAAAACCACATATATGTGGAGAGTAAACAACATTCTAGTAAACAAGCTGGGTCAAAGAAGAAATAAAAGGTGAGATCAAAATCTATATCCAACCAATGAGAATGGCAATTACATCATGTTGAAATGTCGGTTTTAAAAAATATTTCTGTAAAATGGGCACAATTGTCTGTTACTTTTTTAAAAGTCTTGTTTATTCTATTACAGTTGTCCCAAATTTTCCTTTTTCTCCTCCTTCCTCCAGCCCACTCTGCCACCCTGCAGTCCATCCCCACACTGTTGTTCGTGTCTGTGGGTCACTGAGACATGTTCTTTGACTAATCCCTTCCCCTTCTCTCCACCACTCTCCCTCCCTCATTTCTTCTGGAAGCTCTCAGTGTGTTCCCTGTTTCCATGTCTCTGGACCTTTTTCTTTTTTCTTCTTACTTTATTTTGTGCATTAGATTCCTCTTATAAGTGAGATGATATGAAAACATTGGGGGGGCAGCAAAAGTGATGGTAAGAGAGAAGTTTATGTCATTATAGTCTTATATCAAGAAATGTGAAGTCCCAAGTAAATAATCTAATACTATATCTTAAAGAACTACAAAAGAAAAACAAAAGGAGCCCAAATTCGGTGAAATAAAAGAATTATAATAAAAATAGAGCACCCCTGGCTGATCAGATGGGTAGGTAGGAGTGCTGTCCAGTACACCCAGGGGTAACGGGTTTGATTCCAAGTCAGGGTACATACCTCGGGTGTGGCTACAATCCGCAGATAGGGCACCTAAGGGAGGCAACAAATCAGTGTCTCTCTCATGTCGATGTTTCTCCCTCTCCCTCCATCTCCCTCTCTCTCCCTCAAATCAATAGGTATACCCTCAGGTGAGGATTGGGGGAAAATATGAAATAAAAATCAGAACAGAATTAAATGAAATAGAGAAGAAAAGAACTATACAAGACTTATTGCAGGAAAGAGCTGGTCTTTGAAGTGATTAATACAAATGACAAACCTCTGGCAACTCTCAGTAAAAAAAAAGTGAAAAACCTCCAGCAAAGTCAGAAATGAGAAAGAAGTGACCACAGACAGCACAAGAATACAAAGGATCCTACAAGGACACTATGAGAGACTCTATGACACCAAATTCAATAACACAGGAAAAATGGATAAGTTCCTAGAAATGTGTGACCTCCCCAGAGTGAATCATGACGAAGTGGAAAATCCAAATAGACCCATCAACTGTGAGGAAAGTGAAACAGATGTCATGAACTTCCCCGAAAGTTAAAATGCAGGACCGGAGGGCTTCACTAGTGAATTATACCAAGTATTGAAAGGAGACTAGATATCTATCCTTCTCAACCTCTTCCAAAAATGTGAAGAAGAAGCAGTACTTCCTAACACATTTTATGAGGCCAACATTATCCTACTACTGAACCTGGCAGGAGAGGCTCACACACACACACACACGCTCACACACACACAACAGATCATTACTTCTGATGAATCTAGATGCAAAATACCAGCAAATCAAATACTGTGATACATGAAAAAGATAATATTTGACACAAAACCAGTCAAGTGGGGTTCATTCCAGAGGGATAAGGGTGGTTCCTCATATGCAAATAACTCGATGTGATATACCACATTGATTAACAAAATAAAGGACAAAAATTATATGATCATACCAATAGGTACAGAAATAAACTGATAGGATACAACATCCACTTATTATGAAAACACTCAATAAAATGACTCTACAAGGAAAGCACCATAACCTAATAAAAGCCATATTTGACAAAACCTCTGTGAATATCCTACTCAATGTTGAAAAGGCGGAAGCTTATCATCTAAGCTCAGGGACAAGTCAGGGGTGTGCACTCTCACCACTATTGCTCAACACAGTACTACTGGAAGCCCCAGCCAGAGCATTCAGGCAAGAGAAAGAAACAAAAAGCAACCATTTTGGGAATGAAAAATTATATGTGTCACTTGTTATAGATGATAGGATTCTTTAGGTAAAAACTGTAGAGACCCAGTCAAAAAACTGTTAGAAACAATAAAACAATATAGTAAAGTAGCAAGATACAAAATCAGTGTACAAAATCCATTGCATTCCTTCTCTTGGGTGAGTTGGAACCCAGGCAGGTCTCCCAGTTAGGGGCAGCAACAAGAAGAAGCAAGATGGGGACCAGCTTGGCTGGTGCTCAGCTCTCGGGGGAGAAGCTGTGCTATGGCAGCATGTCTGACAGGCTTCCACAGTGACAGGGGAGAGCAAGAATAGAGTCATGGAGGAGATGAAGCAGGGACTCAAGCAAAAAAGAAGCTCCAAGAGAAGAGCCACCAGGAGTGCCTGCAGAGGCCTACAGCAAGAGAGACAAGTAGTTTGATCAGGGGATGAACAAGACTGGCTGGTGACAGCAAAGTCAGAGTCAGTGCAGTGCGACCACCCCAACCACACAGTCACTGTGACCACCTTCAGTGACATGGACAGCCATGTCTGAGGAAGGGGCTGGGGCTGGTGTGAGGAGGAGGTGGGATCCATTGAGAAGATGGACAAGCCTTTCCCTGGAAGTCCAGGAGCCCCCTGCTATCCCAGTGGATCTCCTCTCTCAGGGCATCTGCATCCATGCTGCACACAGTCGCAATGAGTCAATAAGAATCATCTGCAACAGGACCGGGATCCACCTAGGAGGCCCAAATGCTCACCAGCAAGACCCAGCAGTGCTGGCTGAACAGTTAAGTGCCACACAGTGCGCAGCAGAGAGTGAGCCTGAGAACCAGGCAGGCCCCTACCTAGCCAGCCAGAATCTCTTCTCTCTTCACTTGGCTGTCCCCGTAAACCAGCCTGCATAGAGGCCTGGGGTTTTCACCCCACAAGTAGTGGGGTATATAATGGAATATTACTCAGCCATAAGAAAGATAAAATGCTGCCACTGATGAATCTTGGGAATAATCGCACAAAGTGAAATAAGACAAAACATGTCAAGAACCATATTATTTCACTCCTATGTGGGATAAAAAACTGAAAGTAATTAATGAACAAATACGACAAAGAAACAAACAAAGCCTCATAGACACAAAGAGCAATATGGTAGTAACTTGAGGAAGAGGTATTGGTGGGGTTGTTTAGAGAATGGTGGAGAGGGCCAAGTATATAGTGACAGATGCTTGGACTTTGGGTGGTGGGCACGCAATGCAATATACAGATGATGTGTCATAGAATTGTAAACTTGAAACCTATATAATTTTATTAATCAATGTCACCCCCATAAGTTTAATCAAATAATAAAAATAAACGTACTTACAGTAAATGTACTTGAAATTGCCTGTAATAAAATCATGTAAATGCGATCAGCAATGATGAGCAGATGGAGAGAGAAAAACGTTTTATGTTATTCAGAAAAGTTCATACCTTAGCAAAATCACAAACAGAAACACAAAAATCATTCAACATTAGGTAGAAAAAAAATTTGGGAGCATGCTTTTCTTTCTTTACCTCCAGCATTCAGTCTAGACCAGCACTGGGAATAGGATTTTCTGCAATGATGGAAATATTCTATAATCTGCACTGTCCAATGGCAGCCACATAGCTGTATGTTACTCCTGAGAACTTGACATGTGCTAACATGATGGAGAGAGCAAATTTTACATTTATTACGTTTGAAGTCGTTCACATTGAAGTAGCTACAAACAGCTGGTGGCTGTATTAAACAAGGCAGGTCTCGACCAATAAAATACCCAGAGAAATGAGAATAAATGATAGATGCTTCATATTTTGTATATATGTAGATCTCAAAACACATGCACTTGAAACTCTGATTTCAGATGGCTGAAACCAAAATACATCTTAAAACATACTTAGCACAAGAGTACGATGGAAATATAAAATTAAAGGGCACATGGGATGATAAAAATCAACACAGAAACAGGAAAAGATTGCTCTGTGGACAATAGTATAATAACCCAAACTCTACTGAACATAAAATGCTTTCTTATGTTAATAAAGCTAGAAAGATGTATATATGTGTGTAAATAAATGTGCAGACATACACAGAACACAAATAATTAAATGATGTTTACAATGAGACAAATTTCTTTTATCTAAATAAGTTGGAATGAAGGAAAAAAAGGAAGTTGGAGAAGTAGGTGGACACAGTTTACTTTGAGTGCCTGGCTCTAAGGAATTCATGTTTCTTTCAGGCAGCAGAACTTAACACTTTGTAAGCACATGAATAACTAGACCATGTATGGTTTGGAGAAACCATCCTGGCAGAGGTGTAGGATGGATAAAGGGGGAGTAGTAGACGGTGAGGAGACCATGAGGAAGACTTGTGTTGTTAGAGGAGAAAGGATGAGGGCCTGAAGTAAATGATGAGAGTCTAAGTTCAGGCAATGAAGCCCAGAGCATGAATTTATAAAAGATTATTTCGGTAAGGAATGGGTACAAATGATCCGCCTCTTTAAAATTTGTACCCTGAGCCCTGACCTGTAGGGCTGAGTTGGTTAAGCATCATCCCTCAAAGTCAAAGGTCACGGGTTTGAATCCCTGTGAGGGCACATGCATGGGCTGCAGGTTCAGTCCCCTTTTTGGGCATTTGCAAGGGCAACCCATGATCTTTCTCTTTTGAAACATTTCTCTCTCCCACTCTTTCAGCATTTATTGCCCTCTGTCTAAAAAAAGTTAAGAAAACTACACTTTCACAATAAATTTACAAAAATAAATGAAGTAAGGACCCTGAGATGCTCTCATCAGCTCCATCCTCAGATCTTTGTGTTCTGGTGGTTGTCTTGGAAGATCCTTCAGTCCTTCAAGCCATGTCAATGGAAGGGCGTCAGAAACACTTACTGAGAGAAAATGGTTAGTTTCCTAAAAGAGAAAGTAGGTAAAAATGGAATTACTTTTGACATTTATTGCTTAGGTCTATGAACTAAAGCTTTAAAATAACCAGTAAGTACCCTTGAGAATCACTGACTCGTCTCACTATCACTGTCAAACAGGTTAGAAGTGAATGGTTTCTTCCATTTCACATCCTACAAAGTTTTTATTTAAACTCTAATAGACTCCCTCATGAGACATCGTTACATGTTAAGAATGGTAGAGCATACTCAACTAGAGAGAAAAGCTAAAATTTCTGTTTGTTTAGTACTGTAGCTCTACTTGTAGATCTTAACATACTTGCCTATATTTTCATATTGATACATAGCAAAATACAGAGTACATATATTAAATTATAAGGTTTATAAGGAAAAATATCCCTGAACATAATTTTGAGGTTTATTAAGGCTAAAACAAAACTAAAACCTCAAAATTCTTTATTTAAGTGTTAAATATCTATAATTCAAACCTTAAATTTTCCTTCAAGGAATCAGATGGTAATTTTGAGATATTAATGGATCTCAGCATATGAAAATCAAGCACACGTCATATCACATTTCTTCATTATTTCAATTCAGATGTTAATTGAGAAACGTATATATTTGTACTGCTGCAAAGCAAGAGGACATATTTAGATTTGCGGAATGGGATGGGCAGAGGAAGGCAAAGGAGGAAAAATTGGGACAACTGTAACACAATAACAATAAAACTGATTTAATAACAAAAATTAAATACATCTATAAAAAAGATTCAGTTTCTTATTTAAGAGGGTTGATCTGCCATTTTTTAATCATAATTTTTAAAAGATTTGATTTATTTTTCTTTTAGCAAGATGGAAAGGGAGGGAGGTGGAGGGGAAAAAACGACAATGTGCCAGAGAAAGACAGACAGCCCTGTCTCATGAGCCCTGACCTGGAACCAAACCTGCCACCAAGGACTGTGTCCTGTCACTTTGCAGAAGGACACCAACCACCTGAGCCACACCAGTCAGGCCCTTTTCATCCTAATTTAAAACAAGAAAATCAGTTTTTCACATTCTCAGCATTAGAGGTTTTCAAAACGTCTACAGTCTATCTTTTCCAATATAATAGTAAAGATGATAGCATAAACATTACCTCCAAAAGTGAAAAAGGTCCTCTACTCTCTTTAATATTCTTCTGAGCAATACATATTTCCTTAAAGACAACATACTCAGAAATAAGATCTGAAATTTTAGTCCTGATCTAGAGGTTCCCAGTGTCTTTGTTACCTATTGCTAAGGATTTCTACAAGTCCAATACCTAAGCATAATTTCAGAAGAAGAAAAAAACAAAAGGAGAGAAATGCCTCAGTTACATTTAAAGTAAAATAACCAAACACATTGTAATATGTGATAAATCTGCTAACCTAATTCAGATAAGATATTCCAATGTCTTGTAAGGTACCCAGGTATTCCTGTTTTCCTGCTTTCATGTAATTGAACAAACAGTAAAGTGCTTCTACAGGGTGGACACTGATGTGTAGAAATGCCAAGATTACGGAAACATTTAATTTAAGTAATATCTCATACACCATCATAGTGGGGCCAACTGCTAATCCTGGTTTTGACAACCTTTACACTTCACCATAGAAGACAGAAACTATCAGGTTATAGTTATTAGATCAACATTACTAGGTGTTCAGTAATTGAATGTTTACAACCACTAAGTTACTGAGAATGTTTTTCATCACTCAAAAAATATTTTCATTCCAATTATGAATTACACCAAAGATATAAATCACTCAGATCATCCCAAGAATACTTTACACATGTATTGCAAATATCATTTTGAGGATGATTTACAAAATTAAGTGTTCCTGATCCTCCATGTGCTCATCCACTAGAGGTGCAAATGTGCCAACAATAATATGAAGGCAACTTTCTAAAGCATCTGTAGGGTAGTTCAGTGCTTTGCCACAGACCCAGTTACTTAATACACAAGAAGGGGGCAATCCAGGTAATGACACATTAATAAAATGAGAAAGTGTGATACAAAAAGACAAAAACTGTTACACCCTGGGTGGTGTAGCTCACTGGACTGAATGCCAGCCTGTGCACACCGAAAGGTTACCGCTTTGATTCCCAGTCAGGGAACATGCCCGGCTTTCCCACCAGCTTCCCAGTTGGGGTTGTGTGAGAGCCAGAGGACTGAGGTGTCCCTTGCACATCAAAATTTCTTGTCTCTCTCTTTCTCCCTTCCTTCCCGTCTCTAAAATTAAATAAATAAAATATTTCATTGAAAAAGAAGAGTTAAGCTCTAGTAAACTCCTTTGATATAAACTCATTCACACATCATTTTAGTTCAACAGCTCTAACTCTGACAGGTCTTGACATAAAAGTGACTTTCATATCCACTTCTTTAAAGCCCAACAGAGAAGTGACATCAGCAATCTCCCCTGACAGAAACACTGACAAACAAGCAGAACTATGAATTGGTTTCTATTTCTTTGTTAATTTTTCTAGAATCCACAATAAGTGAAACCATATAGTATTTGTCTTTTTCTTCTGTCTTTAGCATAATACTCTTTTTTTTAAATTTTTATTGTTTTTCAATTACAGTTGTATGCCTTTTCTCCCCATCCCTCCACCCCACCCCAGCTGAACCCAACTCCCTCCCCCACCTCCACCCTCCCCCTTGGTTTTGTCCATGTGTCCTTTATAGTAGTTCCTGTAATCACCTCTTCCCATGACCCCCCACTCCGCTACTGTTAGATTGCTCTTAACTTCAATCTCTCTGGTTATATTTTGTTTGCTTTTTCTTCTATTGATTATGTTCCAGTTAAAGGTGAGATCATATGGTATTTGTCCCTCACCGCCTGGCTTATTTCACTTAGCATAATGCTCTCCAGTTCCATCCATGCTGTTGCAAAGGGTATAAGCTCCTTCTTTCTCTCTGCTGCATAGAATTCCATTGTGTAAATATACCATAGTTTTTGGATCCGCTCTCTTGCTGATGGGCACATCAGTTGCTTCCACTACTTGGCTATTGTAAATTATGCTGCTATGAACATTGGGGTGCACAGTTTCTTTTGGATTGGTGTTTCAGGGTTCTTAGGGTATAATCCCAGCAGTGGAATTGCTGGGTCAAAGGGCAGTTCCATTTTTAGTTTTCTGAGCAAATTCCATACTGTTTTCCACAGTGGCCTCACCAGTCTGCATTCCCACCAACAGTGCACTAGGGTTCCCTTTTCTCCGCATCCTCTCCAACATTTGTTTGTGGATTTGTTTATGTTGGTCACTCTGACTGGTGTGAGATGGTACCTCATTGTGGTTTTGATTTGCATCTCTCTGATGGCTAGTGATGCTGAGCATATTTTCAAATGTCTCTGGGCCCTCTGTATGTCTTCCTTGGAGAAGTGTCTGTTCAAGTCCTTTGCCCATTTTTTAATTGGGTTGTTTGTCTTCCTGGAGTGGAGTCGTGTGAGCTCTTTATATATTTTGGAGATCAGGCCCTTGTCTGAGGTATCATTAGCAAATATGTTTTCCCATACTGTTGGTTCTCTTTGTAATTTGGTGCTCTTTTCTTTAGCCATGCAGAAGCTTTTTATTTTGATGAGGTCCCATTTGTTTATTCTTTCCTTTATGTCCCTTGCTTTAGGGGACATGTCTGTGAGGATGTTGCTGCGTGGAATGTCTGAGATTTTCCTGCCAATGTTTTCCTCAAGGACTTTTATGCTGTTACAACTTATATTTAAGTCTTTTATCCATCTTGAGTTTATTTTTGTGTATGGCGTAAGTTGGTGATCGAGTTTCATTTTTTTGCACGTAGCTGTCCAGGTCTCCCAACACCATCTGTTGAAGAGGCTGTTTTTGCTCCATTTCATGCTTCTGCCTACTTTGTCAAATATTAGTTGACCTTATCGTCTTGAGTTTATTTCTGGGCTCTCTAATCCTAGGGTCACATAATACTCTTTATGTTTATAAATGTATCACAAATTCCAAAATGTATTTCTTTTTATGACCGAGTAATATTCCTCTGAGTTGGTATATGCCATGCCTTCTTGACCTAGTCATCTATGGTGGACACTCAGGTTGACCCCATGTCCTGACTTTTGCAAATGCTGCTGCAAGGAAAGGAGGGGTACATATGTCTTTTCTGGATTTTTTCAGATCAATATCCAGAAATGAAATAGTTGTGTCTTGTGGTAGATCTTTTGAATATTTTGAGAGACCTCCATAATGTTTTCCATAAAACAAGGAAGACACAGAGGAACAAAACCTAAGTGTTGAAGGAAAAGCAGTGCTGAGAGAAATATGGATACGTATACACTGACATTAAAAAGATGACTTGAGCCCTGGCTGGTGTGGCTCTGTTGTTTAGATGGTCATGCTACAACAGACAGGTTGTGGGTTTCATTCCTGTTAGGGTACAGGTCTAGACTGCAGGTTCCTATATTGGTCAGGGCAGCTATGAAACATCAACTAATTGATGCCTCTGTCTTTCTCTGTCCATTCCTCTCCCTCTCTATAAAGCAATAAAAATAAATATTTTCAAGTAAGAATAAAAAAAGACAAAGCTTAAAGAAGAGAATCAAACACTTAGGAAGAATTCACTTGACTATTTCTTATACTCTTCCAAATGAGAGCAGGAGGGAACTTTTCCTAACACATTTGATGAGACCAGCATTTCTCTTATACTAAGGTCAGATAAAGATAACACAGGAAAATCATAATATCCAATGCCCTTTACGAAAATACATGAAAAACAACTCAGCAATATACTAATGAACTCAATCTGAAGCATAGAAAAAGGGTGAAATACCATGAGCAAGTAGGATTTATCCCAGGAATGCAAGAAGAGGTCAGTATAAGAAAATCAATCCTGGAGTACCAAGATGGCGGCGTAGGTAGACACACTGCACCTCCTGGCACAACCAGAACTGACAGAGAATCGAACAGCTAGGGGGTCCGGCACCAAGGAAATAAAAATAAACACTCATCTAGACCGGTAGGAGGGGCGGAGACCAGCACCGGGGTGGAGAGGACTAGCGTAGCTCTGGCGGGACCGAGACTGGGGGAGTGTGGGACGACCAGGGCAGGCAGTCCGAGCACAAGCAGACCCTGCAGCCCCACATTCGCGCAGATAATCCCAGAGGGCTGGACTCAGAGTGGCGGAGAACTGGGCAGGCAGAGCAGTGGGTAGCAGGCCCCACATTCGGGCATAGATAAACCGGGCAAATGGCGGCGGGTGAAGCAGACCACTTAACCCAGGGCTCCAGTGCTTGGGAAATAAAGCCTCAAACCTCTGAGTGAAAACACCCGTGGGAATGGAGGCGGCAGCAGCAAAAACTCCCAGCATTACAGGAGAGGTTGTTGGAGAGACCCACAGGGGCCTAGAGCGTGCACAAGCCCACCCACTCAGGAAACAGCACCAGAGGGGCCCAATTTGATTGTGGGTAGCACAGCGAGTGACTGAAATCTGGTGGAGAGTGGAGCGGGTGCCATTACTCCCTCTCGGCCCCTTCCCCATGTACAGCATCACAGCACAGCATCACAGCACAGCAGCCAGTGTTACCTTGCCCCAGGGAACACCTAAAATTCCGCCCCTTTAAGTAACAGAGGCACCAAGACGAAAAAAAAAAAAGGCCCAAATGACAGAACACGTCAAAGCTCCAGAAATAATTCAACTAAGCAGCGCACAGATAGCCAACCTATCAGATGCACAGTTCAAAACACAGGTAATCAAGAAGCTCACAGAATTGGTTGAATTTGTTTGAAAAGTATATGAAAAAATGAAGGCTATGCTAAGAGAGACAAAGAAAAATATACAGGGAACCAATAGTGAGGCGAAGGAAACTGGGACTCAAATAAACGGTGTGGACCAGAAGGAAGAAAGAAACATCCAACCAGAAAAGAAGGAAGAAACAAGAATTCGGAAAAATGAGGAGTGGCTTAGGAACCTCCACGACATCTTGAAATGTTCCAACATCCGAATTATAGGGGTGACAGAAGGAGAAGAGGAAAAACAAAAAAATGAAAACTTATTTGAACAAATAATGAAGGAGAACTTCCCTAATCGGGCAAAGGAAATAGACTTCCAGGAAGTCCAGGAAGCTCAGAGAGTCCCAAAGAAGTTGGACCCAAGGAGGAACACACCAAGGCACATCATAATTACATTAGCCAAGATGAAACAGAAGGAGAGAATTTTAGAAGCAGCAAGAGGATAGAACACAGTTACCTACAATGGCGTTCCAATAAGACTGTCAGCAGATTTCCCCAAAGAAACCTTACAGGCAAGAAGGGGCTGGAAAGAAGTATTCCAAGTCATGAAAGGCAAGGACCTACATCCCAGATTACTGTATCCAGCAAAGCTATCATTAAGAATAGAAGGGAAGAGAAAGTGCTTCTCAAATAAGGTCAAGTTAAAGGAGTTCATCATCACCAAGCCCTTAGTATATGCAATGTTAAAGGGACTTACCTAAGAAAAAGAAGATCAAAAATAGGAACAGTAAAAATGACAGCAAAGTCACAGTTATTAACAACCACACCTAAGACAAAAACAAAAGCAAACTAAGCAAACAACTAGAACAGGAACGGAACCATAGAGATGGAGATCACATGGAGGGTTATCAACAGGGAACTAGGAGGGGGACAGGGGGGAAAGGTACAGAGAATAAGTAGCATAGATGGTAGGTGGAAAATAGACAGGGGGAGGGTAAGAACAGTGTAGGAAGCCAAAGAACTTATAAGTATGACCCATGGACATGAACTATAGGGGCGGAATGTGGGAGGGAGGGGGTGGGCAGGATGGAGTGGAGTGGTGGGGGGAATGGGAAAACTGTAATAGCATAACAATAAATATATTTAAAAGAAAGTAAATCAATCCATATCATAGACATTAATGGAATGAAACTAATTTTTGATCACCTCAGTAAACACAAAAAGGCATTTAACACCCTGTCATGATAAAAACACTGAGAAAATGTGAATAGACAGGAACTCCCTCAACATTAGAAAGATAACCTATGAAAACACCACAGATAACAACATAGTCAATGTTGAAAGACTGGTAGCTTTCCCAGTGGGGTCGGAACAAAACCCATTTTGTTCAACATGCCCATTTTCACCACTGCTATTCAATACGTCTGGCCAGAGCAAATAGACAGAAAATAATGGTATATAAAGGCATCCAAATGAGAAAGGAGGAAGTAAAACTGTATCACAGATAGCATAACTGTATATATTAAAAGAGAATCCATCATAAATCTACTGGTTGTAACAACAAACACACTGAGCAAATTTGCAGGTGATAAGATGAACATACAAAAATCAGTTCAGTTTCTATACCACAGCAATGAGAATCCATGACGAACAGTATAAAAACCAGTTCCATTTTCAATAGCATCTGAAAGAACTAAATACCTGCAAATAAATGTCAACAAGGCTATGAAAGAACTTGTACACTGAAAAATATAAAGAATGAATAAAAGAAATTTAAAATATCCAAATAAAAAGGATGACATCCTGTGTTTCTGGATTAGAGGGCAAAGAGAGAGGTCAATACTGTCTAAATCAGAACCTATATATGCAATTTCAATCAAAATTTCACCACCCATTTTTACATAAATGGAAAAGCAGGGCATCAAATTCACATGGAATTGCAAGGAGCCCAAAGGAGCAAAGCAATGTTGAAATAGAACAAAATTGGAGCACTCAGTCTTATAAAGAATATGTGCCCAAAACAGGTTACAAACTGTTAAATTAAAATAAAAAAAACGCATGAATAAGTGAATTTTATGTGTGAAAGTGTTCGGAAGATTCTGCCCCAAAGAAAATGTATGGATGGAAAGAAGCACAGGAGAACATCCTCACTAGTCATTAGGAACGACACATTAATGCCCCAATCAGATACCAGTGTCTACCTATGAGAATGCGTAGCATAAAAACCCATTTGGAAAACTCAGACCTTTCATGGCATGTGAGTAAACAAATGGTGGCATTTCCACCCAATGGGACTCTAGTAAACAATAAAAGGTGACCCCCTTTTGATTTAAACAAGATGAATTAATCTTACTTAAATGATTCCGAATTCTTGTAAAATAATTTTAGATGAGTAACTGTGGCCCTGCCCCCTGGGGACTGTGCAGCCAAGGCAGAAGTACCTGTGCAGCACTAAAGAGGGGAGGGGTCTGTCAAGATGAAGGGGAGCCCAGGGAGCAAAGGTCCTGGCACAGCCTCCAGACAGAGGTGGCAGCTTTGGCATCAGCACCTAAGAGGCCATAGCATACCTATTTTTCCCTACAAGTTATACAAATATTGCACAATCTACGAGAGGAAGTAGGCCGTCACATTGACCCAGATCCTTACCAATTCTATTTCTCTCTCTTTGTCTCTGCAGTTGCAGCTTCCTTCATTCCAGGAAAGACCATGAAGATTCCCCCTTCTTACTGCCTGGACCACCTCTTCATTACCAACCTTCTATTAGAGATAGCACAACCTCTCAAATGCCAGCAAACCACGAAGTACATTTGAGAGATCCAACTCCCTCTTCTCCATTCTCTGGCCACTAAACAAAGCCTGAGTTGTGATGCTGACTTGATTTCATGATTGTCTTTGCCACACTTCGCAGACAAAAGACCCTGCCTTGGGGCTCAAAGTTCTTCATTCCTCCATAAAAACGACATTGATGGCCCAATGGATTTCTGGCAAAGCAATGGTCGGGCCCTAACAGAAGGCTTTTCCTGCTATACAGAGAGAGAGCCCCCCTGGAGCAAAGTTAATTAGGTGGTGTGTTGTCTATGGGGGTGATCTGGGAGTCACTGGTGAGCTGGGCAGCTGATCCTCCAGGTGCGCTGGCTTATGGGCCCACATTTACTGACAAAGTGAGTGGTGGACCATTGGTTCTCAGAGTCCTTGCTGTGCACACAGCAGAGGCAGTGTACCTGGGGGTGGAGGCCAGGTTACACACTCTGCTAGAGGCAGTTGTCAGCTGGCGGTACAGAGCCTTTTGCTGGAGGAATAGGTGCAGTGCACTGTGCCACCTCCAAGGATGGGACTTAATATTGGGGTAGTGGTACTTCCAAGCAAAGGGTTGTTCTGAGGGCTGAGACTTGTGGTGGTTATAAGGGTGACCAGGCGAGGGTGCTTATGGGAGTTCTGGCCCAGACTTCCCCACAGTACTGAGTGGCTGGGCCAGAAGGACCCATAGCAGCAAAGGCTGGCCCGTTGCTGGCCTTTGTAGTGCTGCTCAGGGCTGGCTGGCCTGGAGTAGAGATTGGGGGCTGGAATGGGGCACAAGCTGCGTGTTCTTATCCTCTGCAGTCAGGGGTAGCCCTGAGAGAAGATCATAGATAGGAGGGTGATGTCCTTTGGGGTGACCTCAGTGTCTGAACCAGGCTTCAGAGCCAAGCTTAGCCATGTGCCTGCTGAGGAGCCAGCACTTCCTGCAGAGGTGACTGGCAGGCTGTGGGATGAAGGGGTGTGAGGAGTGCTGACAAGACCAAGACTTGCAGCAGGCTGCAGGGAAGACACAAAGGTTCTGGAGCACTGCAGCTCAACATGGCCTCCACATAACCTGAAAATGCACCCTGGATCCAGTGCCACAGTGCTGTTTTGTCTGAATTGATATCTTTTGTCTTGAGAGTGTATCCCAGCTGAGGAGGCAGTGGCAGCCTCAGAGGTGGTTCCCTAGCCTGGCTCACAGCAGAGGAACCTTCTGCCTTAGGGGCCTATCACAGGCAGGTGAACAGGTACCTGAGGGATCAATTCTATGGAAGGTTGTCACCTTGGCCCTTTTCAGGCTGGCTATTCCTCTGGGCAATCGCAGCTGCTGAGGGGATAGCCTGAGGGCCCTGCTGACTCAGTGTCTTTGTGAATCTTTGGGACACACTGGTGTGGCAAGTGGCTGGTTGTCTCCTCCTCTCCACTGGCGGGAAACCTCGAGTGGAGCTGTGGAACTGGTGGTAGAGTTCTTTTGGGGACAGGAGCTCCTCAGAGAGACTTAGGGTTTCAGGTGGCATCTGTCTTCTGGGACCCTTCCCGGATTGGCCTGCCCCTGTAGGACTGTGTGATCTTCCACCTGTTCAGGCATCTCTTTCCCACTTTGTCCACAGTCCCTCTGAAGGCAACAGGTGCAGAATGAGGAAAGGAACCCAAGAAAAGGCACAGGGCCCTTGGGGTCCTGAAACACAATCTCAAGAATGAGGGAACACGGCATGGCTGCCAGATAGGCTCATACATAGTGCAGGATGGTCTTGAAATAGAGGGAGATGCATGCACAACCGGTTGTCATGGCAGGCCAATTGGTGGGCAAGGTGACACTCTGCTGGCTATCCAGTACCCAGTGTGGGGGACAGGGGCAGAGTCTGCCCAGGTAAGTGCCCATTGCGCTCTTCAATGAGGTTTGTCCTGGAACAAATAGTCGGATCTCAGCAAGCTCGTTTCGCAGCCAACAACACTTTTGATATCCAAGAGCTGTCTATTGCGCCTGTTGTTAGGATTAATTTGGAACTCCCCTTTGGGGGTGTCAGGGGATGGGAGGGAGGAAAGGTTCTCTTGCCAAGGTTCTGCTTGGGCGGGTGCACCCAGAGGATACCCAAAAACACTTAGGTGATTCCTGCTCTCTAGCTGGGGCAGGAGCAGGCGAAAGCCACCAAACCTCTGGTCCCCAGGGCTGTAGTCATCCTGGAGCCACAGAGGCATGAGGGTGACTGTATTCTCTGGGCTCCCACCACAGCCACATCTTCACTGTGCCCGCCCCTGACTCACCCTGGTGTGCTTGTTGTTCTGCAAGGCCCTGACCTTGCACCACTGGGACTCCATCGCTGGCTGCAGGGGCCCTCCTGCAGATGACGGCATCTCCCTCAGAGATGACTATGCCCTCCTAATTACCTGAGAAGGAAGTGGAGCCCTTGCAGTCAACTACTGTGGTGCCCGCCCTTCCCCACAACCCCATCTGCCACTGGGGGATAAGTGTCAGCTCTTCTTCCTCAGTGCCGGAAGGCTCCATCAGTAGGTTATTGGTTTTGTGGAGGGCAGTGAGGGCATGGACTTTTCACCCTCTCTTCCTCCTCAGACACTGCCTCCTCCTCCTCCTGAGTCCAGGAGCCCAGGATGAGTTTCGGCATTTTGCCAGCCTCCAGGCCCTGCTGGACCCTTGCTCTCTGCCTCTGTCCCCCGCCACAAGGCCACCACAGCCTCAAGCTGGTCCTCTTGGAGTACTCCCAGTGCTTCTAGTAGGAGGACATGACTTTGCTCCTGAGCTTGTGCTTGCCTGCAAGGGGAGTTCAGAGGCATAAACTGGTTGTTAAAATGTAGTCATGGTGATGTAAAATACTGCATGGGAAAAAGGACACTAATATTGTAATAACTGTGTATGGTGTCATATGGATACTGTTGAATTGGTTTATGGAGGTGATCACTTTGTAAATTATATAAATGTCTAATCACTATGTCATACACCAGAAACAATTATAATAATATGTGAACTGCAATTAAACACTTATAAAAAAAATTATGAATAAGTCCTGACTGTTGTTTCTCAGTGGATTGGGTCCTAACCTGTAAATCAAAGGGTCACTGGTTCGCTTCCCAGTTTAGGGCACATGCCTGGGTTACAGGCCAGGTCCACAGTTGGGGGTGCACAAGAGGCAACCACACATTGATGTTTCTCTCTCTGTCTCCTTCACTTCCCCCTATATCTAAAAATAAATGTATAAAATCTTTAAAAATTATTAATAAAACTTAAGGATAGAAGTACATATGTATTTACTAGGTACATTCAGATGAAGGGTTCTGAAACTTACACATCAGGAACTTCTTAGTCCATCCACTGTGATCCCAGTTTCCTGTGGGATCCCACCTTGGATGCTGAATGTCCCACCATCAGAAGCCTGTGCCTGCCTCAGGTAGTCTTTAGGGAATCTGGGCCTAGAAAGAAGTACAACGGGGCCTACGGTGAGGTATCTTAATATCATCTTTACTTAATGGACTCTCCATAGGACTATAGCTATGACAGGAGAGGGCTCTGCCTGACGCCAGGTGCTGTTCAAAGTGTGTTCTCTGAGCTGTGTGTCTGTGAGCTGTTTGTTTTCAATCCAGGACAGTATTGAGCAGACAATGAAATGACATATAGGTGTTGGTGAAACTCAGTGCTGAGGTGCTTGTGGAGGGAGCGAGCATCATGCACATAGGACCCCATCTCAGCCCGTGATGTCCTGGGAAAATGACAGAGCTGGCCCTTCACTACAGACAGATTGAGACACACTCATTTCTCACTTGTTAGGGTCATTGCCATTTTGAAAACAACCTACTATCAGCATTTTACTTCATTTCATTCAAAGTGGAACAAAAAAACAATGATAAAGATAGAAAGTTAAACCAGTAATAATTTGTTTGAGGTCTGGTTTAGTTTCTTTTAAAACAGATAAAGTATGAATATTTAATCTTTTTTCTTATAGTACATTTTTCTCATAGTCTTCTCTCCTGATACTGTGAGTTTTTCATTAATTGTTCAAAACCTCCCTGAAAATTTACCCCCTCCACTCTTCTTTCATGATAAAATATGCACAATTCAATATTTATTGTTTAACCACTCCCAAGTGTACACACTTCAATGGCATGAAATGTGTTCCCAATGATATGTAAACACCACCACTGATTATACCCAAAACTTCTCATCATCCACAACAAAATGTAAGTACTCACTATGCAATCACTCTTTCTTGCTCCCTCCCTGCAGTCCCTAGCAACCTCTCTTTCTAATTTTGGTACCCAATATAAATGAAATCATGTAATATATATCATTGTTGAGGTTTAGCAGTTCTTTATGTGTTCTGGATATTAATTCCTTATAAGATATATGATTAAAAATGTTTTCATCTATTAAAAATGATGGACTTTCACTTTCTCTTTCCACAAATGTCTTGAGTTTGATGAAGTCAAAATTTTATTTTTTGTTGCGTGTCTTTTCAGTGTCATTTCCATCAAGTTGTTACCAAACCCAACGTCAGGAAGATTTTTCTCAATGTTTTATTCTGAGAGCTTCAGAGTTTTCCCTTTTACGGTTCAGTCTCTGATCCATATTGAGTTAATTTTTAAGTATAGTGTGTATGGTGAGAATCAAAACTCACTTTTGAGTACTAAATATCCAGTATTTCCAGTACCATTTGTAGAAGCTGTCTTTCCCCAATGAATTGTCTTGGCTATCTTATCAAAAATTGATTGACCTTATAGGTGAGGATCTAGTTTGAGTTCTCTGTTCTATTCCATGGCTGTAGATGTCTGTCCTACGGTAGTGCCATATTGTCTTAACGACTGTATCTTCTGAGTTAAACTTCCAAGTCAGAAGGTGTGTGTTCTCCAATTTGCTCTTTTTCTTTCAATATTGTTGTTTTTATACATGACACCCTACAATTACACATAAAATAGAGGATGGACTTTTCTATGTCCTGGGAAAGAAATTGGAGTTTTTGTAAAAATTGAATTAAAACTGGGGATTATTTTGTATATTGTTAAGATCTTAAACATATTCAGCTTCCTATGGATGGACAGAGGATATCTTACCATTTATTTAGGTCTTCTTGAATTTCTTTTATCAATGTCTTGTAGTTTTCAGCATACAATTCCTTTACTTTCCTAGTTAGATTTATTCCTATTTAATTCTTTTTTGTGTTTTTCTAAATGGATTTCCTCTCCTATTTACTTTTGACATAGTTCACTGCTGATATATAGAAATAAAATCCTTTTTGATTGTTAACCTTGTACACTGCAAGTTCCCCTGAATTTATTTATTAACTTTAGAAGCCACCCTGTGGATTCTTGGGGCTTTCTAAATAATAAGACAATGTCACCTATGACTAGAGACATTTTTATTGTTTTCCTTTCCAATTTGAATGCCTTGTTTGCCTTGTCTAACACTTTTGACTACAACATCCAGTACAATGTTGAATGTCAGCACTGATAATGGGCCTCCTAATATTTTTTGCTGATATTAGTGGTAACATTTTCAGTGTTCCAACCAGAAGAGTATGGAGTGGAGAGTTCAAGGTGATGAAAGGAAGGACCTACAACCAAGGCTACATTACCCAGAAAAGCTCTCATTTAAAACTGAAGGAGAAATTAGGAGCTTCATGGACAAGAAAAAACTAAAGGAGTTTGTGAACCCAAAACCAGCACTGCAACTAATATTAAAGGGCTTGCTTTATTAAGAAGTGGAAAGAGAAGGAGAAGGAGAAAGAAAAGAAGGAGGACGAGACACAGGAGGAGGAGGAGGAGATGAAGAAAAGGAAAAATGAAAGTAAAAAACAGAGGAAAATAGGGTAACAATGAAATGTCACTAAATACTTATCTAGCAATAGTCAATTTAATTAAATGGCTTAAATGCTGCAACCAAAAGACATAGGGTAACTTAATGGATAAGAAAACAAAACCCATATATATGCTGTTCCAAGAGACCCGTCTCAAATGAAAAGATACAAAAAGTCTAAAAGTATAGGAATCACATTCACTTCCAGCCAAGATGGAGGCATAGGTAGACACACTGTGCCTCCTTGCACAACCAAAACAAGGACAACAACAAATTTAAAAAAAAAACACAATGAGAACTGACAGAAAATCAAACTGTATGGAAGTCCCACAACCAAGGAATTACAGAAGAAACATTCATCCAGACAGAGAGGAGGGGCTGAAATGGGCGCTGGGTAGAGAGGACTCACAGCAAGGCAGTGGCTGGTGGACTGGCCGAGACGGTGGTTTGCAGACTGGGCAGTCCCACATTCACGTGCAGATAAACCAGGAGGAACAACTAGGGAGCGAGAATCACCACACAACCCAGAGTTTCAGTGTGGGGAAATAAAGTCTCAAAGCCTCTGACTGAAAACACCTGTGAGGGTTGACAGCAGGAGAAACTCCCAGCCTCACAGGAGAGTTCCTTGGATAGACCCACAGGGTCCTGCAACGTACAAAACCGCACCCACCTGGGAATCAGCACCAGAAGGATCCAATTTGATTGTGGGTAGCTGGGGAAGTGACTGAAAAAGCAGAGAGCAGAGCAAGCAGCACTGTTCCCTCTCGGACACCTCCCCCACATACAGCATCACAACACAGCCATGTGAGTTGGCCCTCCCTGGTGAACACCGAAGGCTCTGCCCCTTATTATCTAACGGATGCACTGAGACAGTAAAAAGTGACCCAAATGAAAGAACAGTTCAAGGCTCCAGGAAAAGTACAGCTAAGAGACAAAGACATAGACAACATATCAGATACACAGTTCAAAACACTTGTTATCAGGATGCTCCAGAAGCTCAGTGGGTACTTCAACAGCATAAAAGAAGACCCAAGCAGCAATGAAGTTCACATTAAGGGGAATAAAGAAAAATCTACAGGGAACCAACAGTGACAGAAAAAAAACCAGGACTCACATCAACAGTTTGGACCAGAGGAGGAACAAAACATTCAAGCAGAACAGAATGAAGAAATAAGATTTCAAAAAAATGAGGAGAGGCTGAGGAACCTCCAGGACATCTTGAAACGTGCCAACCACTGAATCATAGGTGTGCCAGAAGGAGAAGAGGAACACCAAGAAATTGAAGACTTATTTGAACAAATAATGAAGGAGAACTTCCCCAATCTGGCAAAGGAAATAGACTTCCAGGAAGTCCAGGAAGCTCAGATAGTCCCAAAGAATTTGGACCCAAGGAGGATCACACCAAGGCACATCATAATTACATTACCCAAGATTAAAGATAAAGGGAGAATCTTAAAAGCAGCAAGAGAAAGGGGAGTGTTACCTACAAAGGAGTTCCCATAAGACTCTAAACTCATTTCTCAAAAGAAATGTACAGGCAAGAAGGGGCTAGAAAGAAGTATTTCAAGTTATGAAACACAAGGACCTACATCCAAGATTACTCTATCCAGCAAAGCTATCATTTATAATAGAAGGGCAGATAAAGTGCTTCCCGGAGAAGGTCAAGTTAAAGGAGTTCATCATCTCTAAGCTTTTATTATATGAAATGTTAAAGGAACTTATCTAAGAAAAAGAAGATAAAAAATATGAACACTAAAATGACAACAAACTCACAGCTGTTAACCACCAAACCTAACAAAACAAAAGAAAACAAAACAAAAACAAACTAAGCAAACAACTACAACAGGAACAGAATCTCAGAAATGGAGATCATGTGGAGGGTTATCAGTGGGGAAGTGGGAGGGGGAGAGAGGAGGAAAGTGCAGAGAATAAGTAGAAGAAATGGTAGGTAGAGAATAGACAGGGGGAGGTTAAGAATAGTATAGGAAATGTAGAAGCCAAAGATCTTATGTATACGACCCATGAACATAAACTAAAGAGGGGGAATGTGGGTGAGAGGAGGTGTTCAGGGAGGAGGGAAATAAACGGGGGAAAATGGAACATCTGTAATAGCATGATCAATAAAATATATTAAAAAGTAAAATTATAGGAAAGGATAGAGATATTTCACGCAAACAGAATGAAAAAAAAAAAAGCTGGGGTAACATTATCTGACAACATAGACTTTAAAACCAAGGTTATCTTAAGAGACAAAGAAAACCAATACATACCGATAAAGGAAATAATCCAGCAAGAAGATATAACCTTAATAAATATTTACACACCCAACACAGGAGAACCTAAACATGTAGAGCAAATATTGATGGACCAAAAGGGAGAGGATGACAGAAGTACAGTCCTAGTCAGGGATTTTAACACCCCATTGACTTCAGTGGATAGGTTTCCAGATGGAAAACCAACAGGAATATGGTGACTTTAAATGACACATTAGAGCAAATGGGTTTATTTGATATCTTCAGAGCATCTCACCCATATCAGTAGAATATACAGATTCTTCAAGGGCCCATGGAATATTTTCTAGGGTAGACCACCTGTTATGACATGAAATGAGTCTCAACAAATTTCAGAAGGCTGAAATCATCTCAAACTTTTTCTCTGACCACAATGGTATGGAACTAGAAATCAATCATAAGAAGTACCCTGAAAAACACACAAATACATGGAAGCTAAATAACATGTTATTAAACTATCAGTAAGTCAACAATGAGATCAAGGAAGCAATAAATAGGCACCCTGCAGCAACTGAAAACCAGACCACAGCAATCCAATATCTGTGGGATACTGGGAAAGCAATTCTAAGAGGGAAATTCATAGAATTACAAGCCTATCTCAAAAAAGAAAAAAAAGAAAACATGAATAAGCTCCAATAAAAATCTACACATAAAGGAATTTGAAAAGAAAAAAAGTCCAAAGTGAGTACAGGAAGGAATAAAGAAGATTAGAGTAGAAAGAAACACAACAGTTTCAAAAAAATAATACTAAAGATCAAAGAACCGAAAAGCTATTTCTCCGAAAAAATAATATTGACAATACTTTACAGACTATCAAGGAAAAAAGATATACAAAGAATTGTAAGAAAATATTAGGAAAAACTATATGGTACTAAACCAGAGAACCTGGATAAAATGAATAAATACCAAGACACACACACAATCTGCAAAAACTAAACCAAGAAGGATCAGAGGAACTGAGTAGATGGATTAGACCCAGTGAAACTGAAGCAGCAATCAGAAAATTCCCACTAAACACAAGCCATGCACTAGATAACCTCACAGGTGAATTTCATCAAACATTCTGGAATGACCTAACACCTCTGCTTCTCAGAGTATCTCAAAAAATTTAAGTGGAGGGAGGCTACCAAACTCAATTTCCAGGCCTTCATTATTCTATTTCCGAAACGTGATAAAGGCAGTACCAGAAAGAAAATCTTAGGCCAATGTCCCAGATAAACACATACACTAAAAACCATAGAAGAAACATTGGCAAACTGAATACAGCAACACAGGAACAAGATCATACACCATGATCAAGTGGGATCTATTCCAGAAATGCAAGGTAGGTATGACACTCACAAATCAATAAATCTGATCCACCACATAAACAAAATGAAGGACTAAAATCACACGATCATATGAACAGATGTAGAAAAAACACTTGATAAAACCCAGCATGCATTTATAAGGAAAAATCTCAGCAACGTGGGAACAGAGGGAACATACCTAAGTGTAGCTAAGGCAAGTTATGACCAACCCACTGCCAGGATCATACTCAACAGGCAAAATCTACAAGTGTTCCCCTTCACACTGAAAATGAGACAATAGATGCTGTTCAGAATATTGGACAGATGCATACAGAAAAAAAAAAGAAGGAAACTAGACCATCTTTTTACACCAAACTCCAGAATGAATTCAACAATGATTAAACATTAAATATTAGACCTGAAACCATAAAAATCCTAGAAGAAAACTTAGGCAGCACAGTACAATTTCAGACCTTGGTCATACCAATATAATTTCAGATATATTTCCACAGGCAAAGAGAACAAAAAAACAAAAAATTAAACAAATGTAACTACATCAAACTGAAAAGTTTTGCACAGCAAAAGAAAACATAAAAAAAATAAGAAGACAACCCACAATAGGGGAGAACATATTTGCCAATACTTCTAATAAGAGGTGAATATCCAAAATTTACAAAGAACTTAGAAAAATCAACACCACAACAAACAAACAAGCCAATTATAAAATGCACAAAGGATCTGAGTAGACACTTCCCCAAAGAGGACATACAGATGGCCAAGAGACATATGAAAAGATGCTGAACATCACTAGTGATCAGAGAAATGCAAATGAGAACTATGATGAGATATCATCTCACACCAGACAGAATGGCTGTCTTCCATAAACTGACAAACAGCAAGTGCTGGCAAGAGTGTGGAGCATGGGGGACCCTTTTGCCCTGTGGGTGGGAATGCAGACTGGTGCAACCTCTGTGGAAATGCATATGGAGATAGATCAAAAAATTAAAAATGGATCCTCCTTTGGACCCCGTGATCCCCCTACTGGGTGTATTTACAATGGAAACCAAAACACTAATTCCAAAGAACATAAGCACCCCTATGTTCATTGCACTGTTCTGTACAATCACCAAGATATGGAAGCAGCCCAAGTGTCCATCAACGGATGAGTGGATAAAGCAACTATGGGTCATTTATGTAATGGAATATTACTTGGACATAAAAAGAAGAGAAAAATTTTACCCATTGTGACGGTATGGATGGACACAGAGAATATTATGCTAAGTAAAATAAGCCAGACAGAGAAAAACAAATACCATATGATTTCACTCACATGTGGAATCAATGAAGAAACTGAACTAACATGGAAAATGGGCACAGACTCATAGACAGAGAGCAGGATTACAGCTAGAGACCAGGGGAGGGGTTAGGTGGTGGAAGGATTGAGCAAAAAGGCAAAAGCACTCATAGACACGGACACCAGTGTGGTGATTGCTGGGGGTATAAGGGCACTGCAGCGTAATAGAAAAAATACAATAAAGATTAAAAAGTACATTAATAAACACTAAATGAACAAATAAATTTCATTGCATGTGACTGGCATATTAGCTTCTAATACATTGATAGATGAATATACAATGAGGTTGATGTACTGTTTAAAACATACAAAGACCATGTGTACCAGAGAGTGTTTTGAAAGAAAATATTCCAACTAAACTACAATATCTCTATGAAACTAAGTGCTCAGTCACAATGTTAATTGTTCAGTTCCAGGCTAGGTGTGTTGCATATAGTGATACAGAATAGAAAATACAAATTAAATTATGTCACTTCTGTAAACAGAATTTATTAATTAATCTCATTTTAAAAATATATTTTAAATTATATCTGATATAGTTTTGAAGAGATTTTCCACAGAAAGTTTGCACTCCTAAAGTGTTTCATTTCTTACACAGTAATTTGCTATTGTTTTCCTTAAAGAAGATACACAGAGATAGGAGTTTGACTTAAACTGAGAGGCCTAGGTATCAGCTACAATTTGTTGTTCTATCTTTTTGAAGAGGAAAAATACCATTACAGGTTACAGCCTCTCAGGTCTATGGAAGGCTGTTGACCAAGGCATTCCCACAACAGCTGGTCATGGAAGGCTGTGCTGAGGAAATGGCATCCTGCTGATCTGACTGATCAGAAATCAGCTGGAAGATGATAAGGGATGAAATGTTCCATTAAATGAACGATGAAAACATGGCAGGTAGACACTACTGCCAATCCATTATAACCCCAGAAAGAGGAGGGAGTGTTTGGAATGAAACAGATGTAAAACACCTATTGATCTTACATAGGTGCTCAGTTGTGGGGAAAAATTCTTTGAACCCACATCCCTCAAATGGTGATGAGGTGTTCAATTATAGCAAAAATCAATAGATCAACAGATAGATAAATGGAGTGAAAAGAAAGAGAGCAAAGGTAATCTCAACCAGCAAGCTGACATTATTCTAATATCTACTGTGATTTTCTTTTGCAGAGAATAAGTGGGTAAAAGAAAACTGTCTGTCCAGCTTAAGAATTTTTTAGTTATGTAATTTCTGCTCTAGACTAATTTGAAAAGTATCAAAAGAGTCCAGCAGAAAAAAGTGGCACACTCAATTTTGACAAAGGCCCCAAATATCCCAGTTTGCATTTCCTTATCTTAATGGTCTATGTGGAAGCACCTGGCAATTTTCTTAGTATCTATTTCTCTAGTCTACTCTCACCAGAATTTGTCATTGCCCTTGTCTAGTATATTCATCATTATATGAAATAATAGGGTTTCAGTAATTTTGTACTCTAATCAAAATACAACAATTTTCATTAAAATACTTGAGTCTGAAAGGAAAGTATGGCAACTAAAACCAAAAAGGCTTAAAGCTATTGGAAAAGTTTATTTATGTGAAGTATCATTTTCCTTGAATGTCATCTTAAGTATCTGCTCTCATAAATAAAGTATCATTAAGTACTCACCAATGTTCTACCAGTGTATTATTATTCAGCTAGGTCAGCATGATGAGGGTCCTCTGAAGTTTTTTTACTTCAAACACCTCAAAGGCCATGGGGTAAGATGTAGCTTTACAAGGCTGTGTACCTACCTTAGGTAAATCTACAGGGCCCTCTTCTCCCAAGCAGCCTGTAAAAGCCTCTACATGTGGAATTTATATTTCAGTAACGTTACAATTAAGAGATCATACAAGAACAGACATTTCCTACTTTCCAAAATACAATGCCATTTCGTCATCATTTCAGAGTTGTGCTTCTCAAATATATTTCATAAATTGAAGGAGCTACAGAATATTGTATCATTTCCTTTATAAATCATCCACCTGGGCAATACTTTCCCCTATATTTTTTACTCAAAGGATATATTATTAGTAAAACAATATAGATTAGAAGGGTAAAAGATTAAACATACCTACAGTATGAGAGTATCAACAGTCTTTAAAAACTTACAATTTTAAAGGTGTTATGTACATAAGGACCACAAACCTTAAACACTCACTTCAGCAAAATCTCACACATACACAAATGCACACGGGTGCACACACGTACTATATTTCCCATGTGTGTTGTCACTACCCAGAAGAAAGCAGAACATTTTCTACATGCCACACATCTCCCTCATGCTCCTTCCCAGTCTTGGTGGAGTTGATTAAAAATGCCCACAAATTCCGTGATAGTTAGCCCTCCTTTCAAAAGCTGAAGCCCGATTACCCCCGTCATAAGTGTGGGCTGTCTTTCCTGACTCCCTTCTAAAAAAGAGAATGTGTACAGATCTTTAACCTCCTGATTAAATTTATCTGTGAGTCTTTAATTCTTAGATGCTGTTAAAAATAAAATTGTAAATGAAATACACTTTCCTCTGTGGACTGTTCACTGCTGGTGTACAGAATCACGACTGAATTTTGTGTCTTCATCTTCTATGCTGCAAAGTTACTACATTCATTTATTTTCTCTATTTGGATAGCTTCCTTATAGATTCTCAGGGATTTTCTATGTATGTATGTAATTATGTAACCAGTGAATAGAGAAGAATTTGCATCTCCCTTTACAATTTGAATAATTCTTATCTCATTTTCTTCTTCAATTTTTCTGGCTAAAACTTCTGATATAGGGTTGAATAGCAGTGTCAAAAGTGGGTAAACAATTCACATTTCTGATTTAGGAGAGAAAACTTTCAATCTCTTACCACTAAGCACAGTGTAAGTCCTGGGTACAAAGATTTCATCTACACAGGAAAGTCACTTAGGGTTCTTGTGGCAAATACGGTTTGTCCCCAGAATCATTAGTACTAGGCACAGAGGGGTCCATTTGTTGGTTAAAGAAAACTTCTAGTGTATCATAGGTTCTGCTTCTTAGGCTAGGCCTAAACACACAGGTGTGTTCTGCTTGTGAAAATTCTTGAAGTTTTATGTACATGATCTATACAGTTTCCTGATGTAACATCTATTGCAATAAAGAATTTATAAATAGAGAGTATCCTACAACTAGACTCCCAATGAGAAGAAAGACTCCACTGAGAGGCAGTAAGGTCTGTAAAGCAGCTCTTATTCTTTCATTTTTCTTATTTGAAGAATGCTGTCACTTCATCTTCAAGCTGATTTCCATGTGACTTTTCCCTTCTCTCATGACCAGACCTAAACACCTACATGAGTCATGACAATGGCTCTTCCCCTTACATTAGGGTACCCCAAGTGGTGACAGTAAAGGACTCGAACAGTTTTAATATTTGACTTCAATCCAGCACTTCAAGTCCTCAATTCTCATTTCTGTTATATGATGGTATATAAAGTACCGGTCATTTATAATATATGCCAGCATTCAACTTATTTATGACTTGGCTATAAACAGGTATATCTAATTTTCCTAAATATTTACCAGGCACCATTTTCAAATAGATAGGCATGCGCATGTATAAGTGATTAATGTTATTCTTTATATAAATATTTGAGAGCATATATATAATTATAAATATACACATGTAAATATATAAATATCTGGGATTGAAAAATATGAGAAAGGGTGGCTCTGGGATAGTGGATCGAAATAGAAATATTTAGTTAGCACCCCACATTTGCCAAATACCCCAAATGAGAAACGTTTAATGACGCCGAAAATATTACAAAATGACGAAACAAACATAAAACTCAGAGCTCACAGTCATTAAGCCAAGGAGTTTACCTACAACTTCCCTTTTGTAAGGAGGGTGGGCACAATCTTGGATAACAGCAGGGAGCTGATGGTGAGTGACACAATTGTATCCTCTTGTGGGTTATCTAGAGGCAGTTCTGAAAACATTAAACTCTAATGGAAAGAGCACTTTTCTTTACAATATGCTTACATATTAAAAATACCTGACCAAGAAGCTAACATAAAATCTTGTGAAAAGGTTTTAAACCATGAGCACTTCAAAAATATTAAGTGATACCAAGCATTCCCTCTAACCAGAATGCTTTGAAATTAGGAATCAACTGCAGAAGGAAGGGCAAAAAACCACAAATCTGTGGAGAGTAAAAAACAAGCTACTAAAACCCAGCTGTGCTTAAGAGGAAATAAAAGGTGAGGTCAACATATAAATAAAAACAAGGGAATGGCACTATATCATATCAAAACTTTGACTTAAAATATATTATTTTAAAAATGGCCACAATGAGATGGCTTATTTTTTTTTAATTCTTCTGTATTTTACTACACTTGTGCCAATTTTTCCTTTTACCCTTCCTTCCTCCAGCCCAACCCACCACCCCACAATCCATCCCCACACCGTCGTCCCGTTCCAAGGGTCACTCAGACATGTTCTTTGACGAATCCCTTCCCCTCCTCTCCACCATTTCCATACTCCCTTTCCTCAGGAAGCTGCCAGACTGTTCCTTATTTACATGTTTCAGGTTCTGTTTTGTTTTTTACTTTATTTTGTTCACTACATTCCTCTTAGAAGTGAGGTCATATGAAAACTTTGGGGGGACGGAGAAAGTGGTAGTAAGAGAGAAGTTTCATCATTAAAAGTAAGCTTACCTCAAGAAACAAGAAGTCCCTAGTAACCAACCTAATATAGTGTCTTGAAGAACTACAAAAAGGAAACCAACAGGAGCCCAGTCAGCAAAATAAAGGAAATATAACAACAAGTAGAGGACCGCTGCCTGAGTGGCTGGGTAGGTAGGAGTGTTGTCCTGGACAGCAAAGGGTCATGGGTTTGATTCCCAGTCAAGGTACATACCTCCGTTGTGGGTACAATCCGCAGATAGGGCTCATATGGGAAGCAACAAGTCAGTGTTTCTCTCACGTCGATGTTTCCCCCTATTCCTGCGTATTCCCCTCTCTCTCTCTCCTTCAATAGGCGTACCTTCAGGTGAGGATTGGGACAAAAAATAAAGAATAAGCATTAGAGCAGAATTAAATGATATAAAGAACAAAAACACTATACAAAATTTAAGGCAACAAAGAGCTGGTTATTTGCAGTGATTAATAAAATTCACAAAGCTCTCGTGACACTCACTAAAGAAAAGAGAGAAAGGACTCAAGCAATAGTATAAATCAGAAATAGGTTACCACAAGAATACAAAAGATCCTATAATATACTATGAAACACTCCATGACACCAAATTCAATAATGTTTATGAAGGGGGTTAGTTCCTAGAAATATATAACCTCCCTGGACTCAATCAGGAAGAACTGGAAAATGCAATTAGACACACCAATAGTGAGGAAACTGAGAGAACCTTCAGGAACTTCCCCAAAAGTTAAAAGTCCAGGACCAGATAGCATCACTACTGAATTACAACAAGCACTCAAAGAAGACTGGATACATATTCTTCTTAACTCTTCCAAAAATGTGAAGAAAAGCCTATACTTCCTGACAAATCTTATGAGTTCAACATAACCCTATTAAAAAACCTGGGAAGGGCAATCCACATAAGAGACAATTACAGACCCATATCTCTGATGAATAACAATACAAACTACCAGTAAATGAAACAGAACAATAAATTAAAAAGAAAGCATTCAATACTGCACTGATCAGGTGGGGTTCATTCCAGAGGTGCATGGATGTTTCCAACATATGCAAATCCCTCTGTGATCATCCAAGTTGATTAACAAAATAAAGGAATAAAATTATATGATCATATCAATAGGTGCAGAAAAAGCACCTCACAGGATACAATATCAATTTATTATGAAAACACTCAATAAAATGTGTAACAAGGAAAGCACAAAACCTAATAAAATCCTATGTGACAAACCTCAATGAAATCCTACTCAATTTTGAAAAGGTAAAGCTTTTCCTCTAAGCTCAGAGACAAGATAGGGGTGTCCACTCTCACCACTAGTATTCAACACAGTACTACTGGAGTCCTAGCCAGAGCACTCAGGCAAGAGACAGAAATAAAAAGCATCCACACTGGGAAAGAAAATGTATACTTGTCACTTTTCGTAGATGATATGATTCTTTATGTAGAAACTGTAGAGACCCCATCAAAAAACTGTTGAAACCATAAAACAATATAGTAAAGTTGCAAGATAAGTGCACAAAAACCCATTGCATCCCTGGTCTTTGTGCGCTGAACCTGGGCAGGCCTCCCAGGTAGGGGCGGCAACAAGAAGAAGCGAGAAGGTGACCGCCTTTGCTCGTGCTAGGCTCCCACGAGGAAAAACTATGCTGGGGTATAACTGACTTGGCTTCCACAGTGTGAGGTGGAGCAGAAGAAGGCAGCCATGGAGGAGATCCAGCAGCGACTCAAGCAAAACAGAAGAAGCTCCAAGAGGGGGGCCACGGGTGTACTTGCAGAGGCCTACATGAGACAGAAGTTGTTTGAGGATGGGAGGACCTGGACCCGCTGGTGACAACAAAGTCAGAGTCCATGCAGTGTGACCACCCCAACCACAGTCAGTGTGACCACGGTCAGTGACATGGACTGCGCTGTCTGAGCAATGCGTTCAGCAGTTATGAGGAGGAGGTGTGATACATGGAGAAGCTGACCAAAGCCTTCCCCAGGAAACCCATGACCCCTGCTATCCCAGGAGATCTATCTCAGGGCATCTGCATCTGTGCCACACACAGTTGCAAAGAGTGAAGGAATCATCTCCAACAGGCCCGGGACTCCACTGAAAAAGCCCGAATGCTACTCAGCAGCGAGACCCAGCAGTGCTGGGTGAACTGTGATGCCCTGCACAGCACACAGAGGATAGTGAGCCCGAGAACCAGGCCAGGCCCCAGCCCAGGCTGCCACGGTCTACCCTGTCCCCTCTTGGCTGTCACCACAAACAAGCCTTCATAAGGCCTGGGGCTTTTACCTTAGAAGTAGTGGGGTATCTGATGGAATAGTACTCAGCCAGAAGAAAAGATAAAATACTGTCAGGGTTGCATCTTAAAAATAATGACGCTAAGACAAATAAGTTAGACAAAAAAATCCAAGAAATATATAATTTCACTCATATGTGAAATTTCACTCATATAAAACTGAAAGCAAGAAATAAACAAAAAACACAAACAAACAAACAAAGACGCATAGACACAAAGAACACTATGGTAATTACCAGAGGGAAAGGGTATTGGGGATGATGGTTAGTTAAGAGTAGAGGAGGCCAAGGATATAGTGACACAAGATTGGACTTGCGATGGTGGCACACAATGCAATGTACAGATGACGTGTCATTGAATTGTACACTTCAAACCTATATAATTTTATTAACCAATGACACCCCAACAGATTTAATAAAATCAGATAAAATAAGATGAAAGAAATGTACTTGAAACTTTCTATAATAAAATCATGTAAAAGTGATCACAAATTTAGCAGATGGAGAGAGAAAAATGTCTTCGGTTGTGCAGAAAAATTAATACATTTGGAAAGTCACAAACAGCAGCACAGAAATCATTCTACATTTACCTTGAAAAAATTTGGGAGTGTAGTTTTCTCTTTCAACCTTTAGCATCCAGTCTGGACCAGCACTGGGAATAGAATTTTCTGCAATGACAAAAATAGTCTATAGTCTGCATTGTCCAATGACAACCACTTAGCTGTATGTTACTACTGAGAACTTGACATGTGCTAGTACGATGGAGAGAGCACATTTTACATTCTATGACGTCTTCATTCATTTACATTGAAGTAGCTACAGACAGCTAGTGGCTATATTAAACAAGGTGTGTCTTGACCAATGAAGTACTCAAACAAATGAGAATAAAAGAGAGAGTGCTTCATATTTTTATATATGTAGATCTCAAAACAGATGCACTAGGAACTGAATTCAGATGGTAAACGCCAAAATAAGTCTTTAAAAGTACTTGGCATAAAAGGAGCACGATAGAAATGTGAAATTCAATGGTACACAGGACGTCCAAAATCAACACAGAGGTAGGAAGAGACTGCCCCAAGGACAATAGTATAATAACCCTAACTCTAAAAGGTGAAAAATGCATACATATGTGTGTATATTAACATACAGACATACACATAACACACATACTTACATGATGTTTAAAATAAGGAAATTTTTTTCTCTACATAAGTTGGAAAGAATTAAACACAGAAAGAAGGAAGTTGGAGCAGTAGGCAGACATAGATTACCTTGTGTGCCTGGCTGTAAGGAATTCATGTTCCTTTCTCAGGCAGCAGGAAGTTAACACTTTTTAAGCAGTAGAATAACAAGACCATGTTTGGTTTGGAGAAACCATTCTGGCAGAGGAGTAAGATGGATAAAGTGGGAGTAGTGGAGGGTGAGGAGATCATGAGGATGACTTGTGTTGTTAGAGGAGAAAGGATGAGGGCCTGAGGTAAACCATGAGAGTCTAAGTTCATGTCAGTTAAGCCAAGAGCATGAATTCATAAACGATTCTTTTGGAAAGGAATGGGTACGAAAGATCTGCCTCATGAACATTAGTACCCTGAGCTCTGACCAGTAGGGCTCAGTTGGTTAAGCATTGTCCCTCAAAACCAAAGGTCATGGGTTTGTTTCCCAGTCAAGGCAGATGCAGAGGCTGCAGGTTCAGTCCCAAGTTCTGAGCGTGTGCAAGGGCAATCCATTGAACTCTCCGTTTCATAACATGTTTCCTTCCCCCTCTTTCTCAGGCCCTTCCCCTCTCTCTAAAAAAAATTAAAATAACTACAATTTAAAAATAAAAAAAGAACAGAAAATGAAATAAGGACCCTGAGATGCTCTCATCAGCTCCATTCTCTTATCTTTGTGTTTTGGCGGTTGTCTTGGAAGGTCCTTCAGTCCTTCAAGCCTTGTCAACAAAAGGGTGTCAGATACACTTACTGAGAGAAAATGCTTAATTTCCTAAGAGAGAAATTAGTTAAAAATGGAATTACTTTTGACATTTCTTGGTTAGGTCTATGAAACAAAACTTGAAAACAATCAGTAAATGCCTCTGGTAAACACAGACTCGTCTCACTATCACCATCAAACAGGTTAGAAGTGAATGGTTTCTTCCATTTCCAATCCTGCAGTGTTACAGTTTAAACTCAATTACACTCCATCATGATACTTCGTTAGACTTTAAGAATGTTATATCATACTCACTTAGAGAGGAAAGTTTAAATTTTTATTTGTCTAGTACTGTAGCTCTACTTTTAGACATGGGTATATATATTTGCATATTGATACATAGCAAAATATACAGTAAAATTAATATAAAGAGATGTATAAGAAAAAGACACATGAATATAATTTTGAAATTTATAAAGGTTAAAACAAAAGTAAAATTTCAAAAACTTTTTGAAGTGTGAAATATCTATAAATCAAACTTTAAATTTTCTCTAAAAAATCAGATGGTAATTTTAAGATATTAATGGAGGTTATGCCCATGAAAATCAATACATTGTATCATGCCTTGAATATTTAAATTCAAATGTTTATCAAGAAACTTTGATATTTATACTTTCACTGCAAAGCAAGAAATTGTATTAAGACTCCGTTTCTTATCTAAGAGGGTTGAACTCATGTTATCCTTCCATCACAATTTTTGAATAGATTTTATTTATTTGTTTTTAGATGGAGGGAAATGGAGGGAGAGAGGGAAGGAAACATCTATGCGGGAGAGAAACACTGATTGGCTGCTTCTTGTATGGGCCTGACTGGAGACCAGTCCTGCAACCCAGGCACGTGCCCTGTCCTGGAATGGAACTGGCAACCTTTCACTTTGTGGGATGACACCCAGTCAACTGAGCCACACCAGTCAGGGATCTTTTCATTATAATTTTAAAAGAACAAAGCAAAAGGAGAGAAATGCCTAACTATATTTCAAAGTAAAGTAACCAAACACATTGTAGTAAATGATAACAAATCTGCTAACCAAATTCAGATACAAGATTCCAATTTCTTCTAAGGTACCAAGCTATTACTGTTTCTGTGCTTTCAAATAATTCAAAAAACTGCTAAAGTGCTTCTACAGGATGGGCATTGAGCTGTAAAAATGCCAACATTACTGAAACGTTTAATTTAAGTACTTTCTCACACACCAGCATAGTATCATACTGGTGTCAAGTGCTCTCCCCAGTTTTGACTACCTCTGCACTTCACCAAAAAGACAGAAGCTATCAGGTTATTTATTAGATCAAAATTACGAGGTGTTCAGTAAATAAAGGTTTACAATGATTAAGTTATTGAGAAAGGTTTAGCATCACTTTTCACAATTGAGAAAAAAATATTTTCACAATTGTGAATTAGACCAATGACACATAGAACACTCAGCTCTTTCCAAGAACACCGTACACAAGTATTTCAAATATCATTTTGAAGATGAGTTACAAAATCACCTGTTCCTGAACCTCCACCTGATCATCCACAAGGGGTATATGTGTACCAACGATAATACAAAGGCAATATTCTAAAGTCAGTTACTTTAGAAAACATTACTTTAGTAACATCCTTACAGTAAGTGTTTGCATCTTGAAAGGTTGTGGGTTTGATTCTTGGTCAGGGCACATACCTAGGTTGTGAGTCCATTCCCAGGTCACAGCACAAACAGGAAGTCCACAAATCCATGCCTCTCTCTCTCCGCCTTCACCTCTCTCTCTAAAAAGCAATAAAAAAATAATATCATCAAGTGAGGATAGAAAAAGAAAGAAAAAGAATTGAAGAGCACCAACAAACACTGAAAATTAATTAACTCCAATATTTCTCAAACTCTTCCAAAACAGAATAGAATGGGACTCCTCTTACTCATTTCATGAGAATAGCATTTCTCTTATACCAAGTCCAGCCAAAGACACAAAATTATAATACCCAATACCCTTTATGAATATAGATGAAAATCTTCTCAAGAAAATACTAATAAACTCAATCTGAAGCATAGAAAAAGGATTGTATACAACAAGAAAGAAGGATTTATCCCATCAATTCTAGAAGATGTCAATAGAAGAAAAGCACTCTATATAACAGACATTAATGAAATGAACTTAATTATTGATTACCTCAATAAATACAGAAAAGGCACTTAACAAATCTGACACCCTTTCATGATGAAAACACAGGAAAACATGAATAGACAGGAACTTCCTCAGCATAATAAAGGGAACTGATGAAAACCCCACAGATAAACACGTGATTAATGTTGATGGACTGAAATGCTTCCCACTGGGATCAGGAACAGAACAAGGATGTCCATTTTCATCGCCATTATTCAATACTATACTCAACCGCTAGCCAGAGCAATTAGACAAGAAAAGGAGATGAAAAGGCTCTAAATATGAAAGGAAGAAGTAAACCATAGCACAGGAGGCATGATTCCGCATATATATATAATCTCCTAAACGCTCCACCATAAATGTACTAGTGCCAGCAACAAACACACTGAGCAACTTTGCAGACCACATACAAAAAGCACTTGTGTTTCTATATATCAGCAATGACCAACCATGAAGAAAATTACAACTCCATTCCATTCTCAACAGCATCTAAAAGAACTAAATACTCAGAAATAAACTTAAGCAAGGATGTGAAAGACTTGTACATTGAACACTATAAAGAAAAGGTGAAATAAATTTAAAATGTCTAAATAAAGAGAATGAGATCCTGTGTTCATGGATCAGAAGACAAATGATTGAGATTTCAATACTGTCTAAATGAGCATTTATTCAAAGCAATTTCAATCAAATTTCAACACCTTTTTACATACATAGAAGAGGTTATCATCAAATTTACATGGATTGAAAGCAGCCCCAAAATAGCCAAAATGAACTTGAAACAATACAAATCAGAGGACTCACACTTTTGATGTGCCCAGATTATGTGAAAATTTTTTAAATTAAAAAAAATCAAAATAACCGTACTTTTTAAGAGAGATAGAGATCTGAAGATTCTGCCCCAAAGAAAATATATGGATGGTAATAAGCGCATGAGAAAATCCTCATTCGTTTTTCAGAAACTACAACTTAGTGCCCCAAATGAAACACCAATGTTTACCTATTAGAATAGTTAGCATAAAAACCATTTAGAAAATCATCAGGTCTTTCATGGCATGTGAATAAATAAACTGATGTATAAATGTACAATGGAATACAACTAAAGAATTAAAAGTTACACACTATTGATTTAAACATGACTGAATCTTAAATAAACTATTCTCAGTTCCTCTAAAATATCAATTCTAAACAAGTAACTGTGCCCCTGCTCCCCTGTGGGGTTCTGCAGCCCAGGCAGAAGTACCTGTTTAGTGCTAAAGAGGGGAGGGTTCTGTCCAGCTGAGGGGGAGCTCCAGGGATCAGGGGCCCTGGTTCAGCCACCAAACACAGGCAGCAGCTTTGGCATCAGCACGTGTGAGACTGTCCCTCCTGTTGGGTCTCTTCAAGTCACAGCTGTGTTAGAAAATGTGAGAGAAGCAAGTGGGCCATCCCACTGCTCCAGACCCTTACCAGTTCTCTCTCGCGTGCTTTGCTTCCCCAGTGGCCAGTTTCCTTCGATCCTGGAAAGACCACGAAGTTCCTTCTTCATATTTGCCTGGACCACCCCTTCATGTCCAACCTGTACTACAGACAGTACAACCTCTCGAACCCCAGCAAAACGAGAAGGAGATTTGAGGGTTTCAGCTCCCTCTTTGCCAATCTCTGGCCACTGAACAAAGCCTGTGCTGTGCTGCTGACTTGGGTCTCACGATTTTCTTTGCAACACCTCACAGAAAAAAGTCCCTGCATTGGGCCTCAAACAAAGTTCTTTGTTCTTAATTAGAAACTTGGTTGATGACCCAAAGGTTTTCTGGCAAAGCCATGGTGGGGCCCTAACTGCAATGTTTTCTTCTAGAGACAGAGAGGAGACCCCCAGAGGAAGCTATTTAGGTGGGGTGGTGTCCATGGGGGTGAGGTCTTTGCTGCAGGCAGGATTGGGAGCCAAGCCTGATAACTTGCTCCTTGAAGGGACCGCACTGACTGCTCAAGTCATGGGAAGGCTGGTGGTTCTCCCAGTTCTGGAGGGGCCCATAGCATTGGCAGGGTAGCTGGGGGTAGAGGATGGGACTGACAACCCATGGGATGCTGCGTTGCTGGTGGTGCCCAGCCCTCTGCTGAAATGGTGGGCGCTGTGCTTGGGGCACTTACTAGGACAGGAGTTAAGGTGGGCCAGTGGTGCCTCCAAGCACAGGATTGTTCTGATGGTTGGGGCCTGTGGTCACTACCAGGGTGCCCTGGGGAGTGCGCTTCCAGGAGGTCTGGCACACGCTTCCCCCAAAGCTCTGAGCGGCTGTACCAGAGGCACCGAGGGCAGCAGTGGCTGAGCTGGTGGTGGCCTGTGTGCCCAAGGTGGCCTGTGTGGTGGCGCCTGGAGCTGACTGGACCAGAGTAGAGGTTGGGGCCTGGGCTGGGGAAGCAGCTGCCGATTTTCCACCTCTGGAGTCCAGCGGAGCCCCTGAGGAAAGAGCGTAGGCAGGTGGACTGGTGTCCATAGGGGTTGTGTCCATAGTGGTCATGTCCACCGGGTCGTGTCCATTGGGGTGATGTCGCTGTCAGAAGCAGGCTTGGGAGCCAAGCCTGTGTATGTGCAGCCTGAGGGGCCTGCACTGCCTGCAGAGGTGCCTGGCAGGCTGGGGAACCAAGGGGAGCTAGGAGAACAGACAGGAGCCATTTCTGCCGCAGGCTGCGGGGAAGACCTCACAGGCTCTGGAGCCCCGCGGCCCGAGATGGCCTCTGTGTCACCTGACAGAGCACTGCTGATGCGCTGCCAAAGTGCCCTTTTCTCTGCATTGATGTCTTCAGGCGTCACTCTGTAACCCAGCTGAGGCGCAGGTGGCAGCTTCAGAGGGTGCCCTCGCCTGTGTGGCATCAGAGGAAACTTCCTCTTTCGGGGCATATCACAGGAGGGTGAGAGGTTCCTTGGGGATGGTCTGTGAGGGCGGGTGTCCCCTGGGCCACTGTCAGGCTGGCTCTGCCTCTGTGATGACAGGCCACTGGAGGAGGGAGCCTGAGGGCCCTGCTGACTCACTGTCTTTTTAACCCTCTGGGACAGCCTGGCGTGGAAAGTGGCGGGCTGCCTCCTCCTCTCCACTGGCGGGAAGCCTCGAGTGGAGCTGTAGGAACTGGTGATTGCGTTCCTTCGGCAGCAGGAGCTCCTCACAGAGGCCTGGGGTTGCTGGTGGCATCTGTCTTCTGGGCCCCTTTCCTGATGGGCCTCCCTCTCTAGGTATCTGGGGTTGCTCACCCTGTTGAGGCATCACTCTCCTTTGTCCACAGGTCCTCTGATGGCATCGCCTGCAGAACGAGGTAAGGACCCCCAGGAAAAGGCACAGGGCCAGGGGGATCCTCATACAGAGTCTTACGAATGCTACCACAGGCCATGACCACCAAATCCGCAGATAATTAGGGCAGCATGGAGGTGCAGGGACAACTGGGTGCTGCTGGGGGACCAACTGGTGGGCGAAGTGAGCACCATGCTGGCCCCCCGGTACCCGGGGTCGGGGATGGGGACAGAGTCTGCCCAGGTAAGTGCCCATTGGGCGCTTCCGTGAGGTCTGTCTTCAAACAAATAGCCAGATCTCAGAAGCTCCTTCAGTAGCCAAGAGCACTGTTGAAAGCCAAGAGCCAACTGTTGGGCCTGTTGCTAGGATACACTCAGAACTTCCAGTTGGTGGGAGTGGGAGATGGGGGCCAGAAAGGAGTGTGCTTGCCTAGGTCCTGTGGGGGAGAGGCGTTCCCAGAGGACCCTGGAGGACCCTTAGGTGCTTCTTGATCTCCATTTGAGGCAGGGGCAGGCAAAAGCCACCAAACTTTCACTACTCAGGGCTGTAGTCTTCCTAGAGCCTCAGAGGCCTGTTTGTGACCTTGTTCTCCCAACTCCCAGCACTGCTGCTTCTGCTCAGTGCCTGCCCCTGCAGCACCGCTTCTACCTGGCGGTGCTTGAGGTTCTGTGAGGCCAGGATGTTGGACCCTTGGGACTCCAGCCCATCCTGCATGGGCCCTCCTGACACACCTGAGAGATGAAGGTGACTTCATAGTCATTGCTTAATTGGGTGGAGCTCTTGTAGACAGTGATGTTGTTGCCTACCCTTCCCGCCAACCCAGTCTTCTACTCCATGTTGTCAGCTCTTCTTCCTCAGTGCCAGAACGCTCCATCATTTGGTGATTGGTCTTGGCACACAGTCAATCTCTTCCTCTCCTCTTCCCTCTCCTCTTCCTCAGATACTGCCTCCTTCTCCTCCTGAGTCCCGCAGCCCAGGGTGAGTGCGGGGGTTTTGCCAGCCCCCAGGCCCTGCTGGACTCTTGCTCTCAGGCTTTGCCCACTGCAGCAGGACCACCACAGCCTCAAGCTGGGCTGCTTGGAGAGCTCAAAGTGCTTCTAGTAGGGGGGCGTGACCTTGAGTCTGAGGTCCTGCTTCCCTCCAAACAGGTATTAGAAGCATGAATTGGTTGTTACAATATCGTCATGGGATTGTAAACTACAGCATAGGGAGTGTAGTCAATAATATTATAATAACTGTGTATGGTATCAGATGGATACTATTGAATAGGTTAATGGAGGTTAATCACTTTTAAATTATATAAACGTAGCCTAATCACTCTGTCAGACACCTGAAACTTGTATATCAACTGTAATTTAAAAGTCATTTTAAGTATTATCAATAAAACTTAGGTATAGAAGTACATATTTATTTAGCATGTGCATTCAGGTGAGGGATTCTGAAACTTACACTTCAGGAACTTCTTAGTCCATCCACTGTGGTTCCCACTCTCCCCTGGGATCCCACCTTGGATGCAGAATGTCCCACCATCAGACGCCTGTGCCTGCCTGAGGTAGTCTTTAGGGAATCTGGGCCTAGAAAGAAGGACAATGTGGCCGATGGAAAAGGAGGTGTCTCAATGTCATCTTGGGACTCTATCCAGGACTATAGCTTTGACAGGATGGGGTTCTGCCTGACTCCAGGTGCTGTTCAAAGTGTGGTCTCTGAGCTGTGTGTCTGTGAGCTGTTTGTTATCACACCAGGACAGTAGCAATCAGACACTGAAATGACATACAGGTGTTGTTGAAACTCAGTGCTGAGCGTCTTGTGGAGGGAGCAGGTATCATGCACACAGGACCCCATCTCAGCCCGTGATGTCCTTGGAAAATGACAGAGCTGGCCCTTCACCACAGACAGTTTGAGACACACTCGTCTCTCACCTGTTAGGATTGTTGTCATTTTGAAAACAACCTATCATCAGCATTTCATTTCCTTTCATTCAAAGTGCAACAATAAAAACAATGATAAAAATGGAAAGTTCACCCAGGAATAATTTGTTTGAGGTCTCTTAGTTTAGCTTAGTTTCTTTTTAGAACAGATAAAGTATGAATATTTAGTATTTTTTCTTGTAGTATACTTTTGTAATAGTCTTCTCTCCTGAGATTGTGAGATTTGAATGAATTGTTAAAACCTCCCTGAAAATTTACTCCCTCCACACTTCTTTCATGATAAAATATGCACAATGCAATATTTATTGTTTTAACCACTCATATGTGTACACACTTCAATGGCATGAAATATGTTCCCAATATTATGTAAACACCACCACTGATTATACCCAACACTTTTCATCATCCCCCCAAAAAGCTCAGTACTCATTAAGGAATCACTCTTTCTTGCTCCCTCCCTGCAGTCCCTAGCAACCTCTCTTTCTTATTTTGGTGCCCAATAGAACTGAAATCATGTAATATTTATCCTTGTGTGTCTGGCTTGGTTCACTTAGCATAATATTTTCCAGGGACATCCATTTTGTAGCATATGTCAAACTTCACTCCTTATGGCTCATTAATATTCCATTGTACATGCATATCACATTTTGTTTATCGATTCATTTGTTCATGGACTCTCGGGATGCTTCCACCTTGGCTCTAATGAATAATGCTGCTATGAAAATCTGTGTTCAAGTATCTGAATCTTGTTTTCAGTTCTCTTGGATATACACCTATGAGTGAAATTGCTGGGTCATCAGTTTGTTCTCTGGTTAACCTTTTGAGAAACTGCCAAAATGTTTTTCAGAGCAGCTGCCCCATTTCACATTGCCATCCTCATTGCACAAAGGTTCCAAATTCTCTACATCTCAACACGACTTGTTATTTTCTTTTTTTAAATAAAAATTATAGCCATTCTGGTGGGTGTGAAATAGTTTTGATTTGCATGTTCCTAATGACTAATGATGTAATACCTTTGACAAGTGAAATCATTTCCAATGTTTTTTGACCTTTGAATATGTTAACAAATGTCTATTCAAGCACTTTGCCCTTCTTTCAGTATTTAAAAAAAAATATTGTACATTTTCCATTACCATGTAGTCCCTTTATACCTCCCTCAACCCCAGCAATCAGCAACTGTTGTCCATGTCCCTGAGTCCTTTGCCTTTTTGCTCAATCCCTCCATCCCCTAAAGCCCCCCAACCTTAGCTGTCATCCTGCTCTGTATGTTTGAGTCTGTCCTCATTTTCCATGTTAGTTCACTTTCTTCATTGGATTGCATATATGAGTGAAATCATATGGCATTTTTCCCCTCTGGCCTATTGCAGTTAGCGCAATGTTTTCCAGGTCCATCCATACTGTGGCAAAGGGTAAAATTTTCTTCACTTTCATGGCTGAGTAGTATTCCATTGTGTAAATATCACATAGTCCATCATCTACTGATGGACGCTTGGGCTGCTTCCACATCTTGGCAATTCTGAATAACTCTGCAGTGAACATGGGGTGGCAGATGGTCTTTGGAATTATTGTTTTCGGTTTCATGGGGCTTTGTCATTGATGAGTTTTAGCAGTCTTTATATATTCTGAAAATTAAATTCTTACCAGATACATGATTTAAGAATATTTCCCTCCATTATAAAGGATGGCTTTTCACTTTCCCTTTCCACAAAAGTCTTGAGTTGGATGAAGTCAAATTTTTTATTTTTTGTTGCATGTGCCCTCAGTGTAATTTTTATCAGGTTGTTGACAAAGCCAATGTCATAAAGATTTTTCTCAATGTTTTCTTCTGAGAGCTTTAGATTTTTACCTTTTGTGGTTAAGTCTTTGATACATTTTGAGTTAATTTTTAAATATTGTGTATGGTGAGAATCCAAACTCATTTTTTGTATGTAAATATCCAGTTTTTGCAGTACCATTTGTTGAAGAGGCTGTCTTATCACAATGAATTGTCTTGGCTATGTTACTGAAAATTGATTGACCATATAGGTGAGGATTTTGTTTGAGTTCTCCATTCTATTCCATTGGTCTACATGTCTGTCCTACGTTTGTGCCATATTGTTGTAACTACTGTAGATTTTCAGTTGAGCTTCTAAGTCAGGAGATGTGTGCTCTCCAATTTTTTTTTTTCAAAATTGTTTTCGTTATACAGGGTCCCTTGCAATTACATGTGAATGAGAGGATAGACTTTTCTATACCTTAAGAAACAAATTTGAACTTTTTGTAAAAACTTCCTTAAAGCTGGAGATTATTTTATATATCATTGAGGTCTTAAAAATATTCAGCTTACTATCCATGAACACAGGATGTCTGTCCATTTATTTAGGTCTTCTTTAATTTCTTTTTAGCAATGTTTTATAGTTTTCAGCATACACATCCTATACTTTCTTAGTTAGATTTATTCCTAAGTATTTAATTGTTTTTGGTGTTTTGTAAATGGATTTGCTGACCTATTTCCATTTGAGATCGTTCAATGCTGCTATGTAGAAATAAAATCCTTTTCTGATTGTTATTCATATATCCTGCAACCTTCCTGAACTCATCCAGTAACTTTAGAAGCCACACTGTGCCTTGTTAGGACTTTGTATATAGTACGATAATGTCATCTGTGACTAGAGACAGCTTTGTTTTTTCCCTTCCAATTTGGTATTTTACCAACTGAACTATCTGGCACCACTTTTCCTTTCCAGTTTGATTTTTTTTTTTTTGGTCTAACAGTTTTAGCTAAAACTTCCAGTTCAATGTTAAATGTCAGAGTAGGTTTTCTAGTATTTTGGCTGAGTTAGGGGAAAAGTTTTCAATCTTTCACCAGAAAGGAGTGGGGTGAAATGTTCAAGGTGATGAAAAGCAAGGACCTACAGCCAAGGTTATCCAGAAACGCTATCACTTAAAACTGAAAGAGAAATAAAGAGCTTCCGAGACAAAGCAAAGCTAAAGGAGTGTGTGAACATGAAAGCAGTACTGTCACTAATATGAAAGGGCTTGCTTTAAGAAGAAGGAGAAAGAGAAAGTGAAGGAGGAAGAGGAAGAGGAGGAGGAGCAGGAGGAGAAGTAGAAGACAAAGAAGGAGGAGGAAGAGGAAGAGAGAAAGTACACCAGAGGAAAACAGGCTAATAATGAAAAGGCACTAAGTACATCTCTATCAATAGTTACCTTAAATGTAAATGGTTTAAATGCTCCATCCAAAAGACATGGGGTAGCTGAATGGGTAAGAAAACAAGACCCATACATATGCTGCCTCAAGAGACCCACCTCAGATCAAAAGATACCCATAGACTAAAAGTTTAGGGCTGGAAAGACATATTTCATGCAAACGGCAAGGAAAACAAAAAAAAGCTAGGGTAACTTTCATATCCAACAAAATAGACTTTAAAACCAAAGCTAACATAGGAGACAAAGAAAGCCACTCCATACTGATAAAGGGAACAATCCAGCAAGAGGGTGTAACCCTAATAAGCATTTACACACCCAACATAGGAGCACCTAAACATGTAGAGCAAATAAGGATGGACACAAAGGGAGAGAGTGATAGTAATGCAGTTGGGGCTTTGTACATGCTATTGTCTTCAAAGGATAGAACTTCCAGACAGAAAAGCAACAAGGATATAGTGGCCTTTAATGACCCATTAGAGCAAGTGGATTTCTTTGATATCTTTAGAGCATTTCACCCCAAAGCAGAAGAATATACATACTTTTCATGTGCACATCTTTCACTTAGAATGTTTTCTAGGGTAGGCCATATGTTAGGACATAAAACGAATCTCAACAAACTTCAGAAGGCTAAAATCATATCAAGCTTTTTCTCTGACCACAATGCTATGAAACTAGAAATCAATGACAAGAAGAATACTGAAAAACACACAAAGACATGGAAGCTAAATAACATGTTACTAAATAATCAGTAAGTCAATAGTCACATCAAGGGAGAAATCAAAAGATACCTTGAAACAAAGGAAAATGAGAACACAACAATCCAAAATTGTGGGACACTGGGAAAGCAATCCTAAAAGGGAAATTCTTAGAATTACTGGCTATAAAAAAAAAAAAAAAAACCCACACAACAAAGCTCAAATAAACAATCTACACTCAAAGGAACTTGAAAAAGAAAAAGAAACGAAGCGCAAAGTGAGGAGAAGTGAGGAAATAATAAAGATTGGAGCAGAAAGAAAAATAATAGACTCTAGAAAATGATAGAAAAGATCAATGACCCCAAGAGCTGGTTCTCTGAAAAGATAACATTGACAAACCTTTAAGCAGATTCATCAAGAAAGAAAGAAATACAAGGGGGTGTAAGAAAATACTATGAACAACTGTATGCTAATAAACTGGACAACTGGATGAAATGGATGCATTTCTAGAGACATGCAATCTTCCAAAACTAAATCAAGATGAATCACAGGATCTGAGTAGATAGCTTTCACCTAGTGAGATCGAAGCAGCAATCAGAAAACTCCCAATAAACTAAAGCCCGGGGCTAGATGGCTTAACAGGAGAACTTTTATCAAACATCGTGGAAAGAACTAACACCTCTCTTTCTCAAACTCTTTCAAAAAATTTAAGTGGAGGGAGGCTACCGAACTCATTTTGCCAAGCCTGCATTATCCTAATTCGAAAACTAGATAAAGACACTACAGAAAAAGAAAATAATGTAATGATATTATATTTTTCAAATAATCATGTTAAATTCAGCCACCAGTAACAAGCTACACTTCCAAAACCCCAAACTCAAGAAGCAGTATTCAGGAATCACCTCTTTTGTCTCCTCAGGTAGTCCACAACAGCAAGCATCCTTCTCTGTGACTTTTTACCCAAGCAGCATCGGGATAAGTACCCTGGCTTTGACAAACAAGGATGCCTCCTCTCAGTCCCAGGGGCACTTGCTTAAGCCCATTCTTCCTCTTGTGTGTGTGCCTGCATCCCCCCTCACTATGGAAGGGTCGAGTCCAGTGGGCGGTGCCAAGCACAAAAGTGGTTCTTAATGAATACGAATTGATAAATGGAATGTGATGCCACTCTTTTTCTTTTAAAAGAAACTATTGTGCTTAATAAAACGAAGAAATTGCTGAAGTAGGGAAGATGGCGGCGAGATAGGTGGGAGCAGAGTCCACTTCCCCTCAACGCCAGGGAAATACCTAGCTGATCTGAGGAGCAGAGCTAACAGCCAACAGTATTCCAGCATATATGAAGATCAGAGACCAAAGATAGAGGACATCGAAAGATCAGATGGTAAGAAGAGTGCTTAAGGACAATAAGATCCCTGGGACCCATGTGGTTACCAGGGCGACTGAAGCCCTGGCCAGGGTGCAGGGTGTGCTGCAGGATTCTAGGGAGAGAGCCAGGCTGGGCTGTGTGTGCAGCCAGGCGCTTGTTTGGACCAGGGGGGCTTCAATAGGAAGAATTTCTCAAAAAGGAAAAGAAAATAGAGGCACCTTAGTAGCTATTTAGAGAACTCTCCACAGCAGCCTCGGCCTCTGTTGCCCCTCCCCGCTCAGCCCCAGGACTGTGAATGTGGAAAAGCACCCCGTGCTCACCTGATGTCCAGCTACAGCGCATCTAGGGACCCACACCTGAAACCCCGGGTGGGCGCGTGCCCTGATAAGCGCCCGGCTGCCTGGGAGCACAGACAAAAAGCTCCTGGGTGAGCACGAAACCGGATCAATGGCTGGCTGCCCCCATGCACAGACCCAAACCAGGGGATCTGCAACCAACCGAAGTCCAAAGCGGAGATCAGCCACACAACCCCATCAATGGCCTGGCTGGCAGCAGGAGACCACAGCCAAAAGCACTGGTTCTAAAAAACTCCCACGTAGCCCCTGCGCACAGAACTCTGCAGGGCCTACAGGCTCTCTAGGAGGAAGGAGGAAGGCAGAACGCCCAGCAGAGGGGAGCTGCAGGGCTAGGAGAGACTGCATTCCCCAGAAAGACTCGACCCACTAGGGGGCTGAACTACCCCAAAGCAGCACCCAGAGCCCCTAGCGTCTAAGACAGCAAAAAGCAAGAAGGTGGAATGTGAGTTGCCCCTAACTGGTGCAAATCAAGGACAGCACAGCTGGTGAACTAAAGGCCTAGTGGGGACAGGAAGGACCCGGAGGAACCAGACTGAAAGCTGAACAGCAGCTAAGAGTGTGGCTCAGGAAGGGAGAAAAGTGAAACCAATCCTTCCAGCCACCCCGTCCCGTTCCACAGACACGAGGACCACAGGAACTAACCTGACCAGTTTAAAGACAGAAGAAGACCTTCTTCTATTTTTTTTCTTTTTCTTTTTTCTATTTTCTTTCCTTCTTTCCCCCTGAATTCCTTCTTCCTTTCTGTCTTTCTTTCTTTTTTTATTCCTTCTTCCTTCCATCCTTCACCTTTTTTATTCCTTCTTCCTGCCTTCTTTTATTTGTTCTGTTGTTTTAATTTTTGTTAAAAAATTCCTTCTTATCTTGCCTCCGATCTTTCTTTATTCCTTCTTCCTTCCTTTCCTTTCCTATTCCCTTTTTTCCTCCTTCCGTTTTTTTTTTTTTTTTTTTTTTTTTTTTTTGCCCTCATTCCTCTTTTTCTCAAGGGTGGCACAAGAAAACCTGGAGTGCTGAAAAGACCAGAGTAAGACTTTGTTACACCCATAAACATCAGCTCAGTATGAGTGAGCACAGGAGATTAAGGAGACAGCACCACCGAATCCCATTGGCATTCTACCATAGAAGTTCATACCATAAACCCAGGGAGTCAGAACAGATCAATTCAAGAAGCAGAGGGTAACAAGAAGAGTCTCACAAACAATGGGAAGACAAAAAAACAATTCCCAAATGAAAGGAAAGGAGGAAGCCTCAGAAAGAATGCTAACTGAAAAAGAGGCAAGTCAACTATCAAAGACTGAGTTCAAAGCAATGGTCATCAGGAAGCTCACTGAGCTCTCTGAGCTCAAAGGGAACTACCAGAAACTACAGGGAAACTACAATGAACTCACTGCAAACTATATCAACATGAAAAAGGAAATAGAATCTATCAACAAGAGCCAAGAGGAAATAAAGAATACAATTTCTGAATTGAAGAACACAGTAGAAGGAATGAAAAGCAGACTTGATGAATCAGAGGAGCAGATCAGCGAGCTGGAGGACAAAGTAGAAAAAAACACCCAGAAAGAGCAAGAAAAGGAAAAGAGGCTCAGAAAGAAAGAAGAGGCAATAAGGGAAAAGCAGGACAACATGAAACATAACAATATCCATATAATAGGAATACCAGAAGGAGAAGAAGAGCAAGGGATAGAAAACCTGTTTGAAAAAGTAATGATGGAAAATTTCCCTAATCTGAGGAGAGAAAAAGTCACCCAAATCCAGGAAACACAGAGAGTCCCAAGCAAGAGGAACCCAAAGAGACCCACTGCAAGACACATCATAATTAAAATGGCAAATTTCCAAGACAAAGAGAGGATCTTAAAGGCAGCAAGGGAGAAAAAGGAAGTTACACACAAGGGAGCCCCAATAAGGTTAGCAACTGACTTCTCAATGGAAACGCTCCAAGCCAGAAGAGAATGGCAAAAAATATTCCAAGTAATGAGAACCAGAGGTCTACAACCAAGACTACTTTACCCAGAAAGGCTCTCAATCAAGATAGAAGGCCAAATAAAGAGTTTCCCAGACAAAAGAAGTCTAAAAGAATACAGCTCCACCAAACCAGCTCTGCAAGAGATGCTAAAGGGACTGCTTTAAGGAAAGGAAGGAAAAGAGAAAGACAGAGGAACACAGGTAGGAAAAAATGGCAATGAATAACTACCTATCGATAATAACCTTAAGCATAAATGGATTAAATGCTCCAACCAAAAGACAGAGAATAGCTGAATGGATAAGAAAACATGACCGACACATATGCTGCCTACAAGAGACCCATCTCAGGACAAAAGACTTACACAGACTGAAAGTGAAGGCCTGGAAACAAATTTTCCAAACAAACAGACAGGAAAAAACAGCAGGGGTAGCAATACTCATATCAGACAAAATAGACTTCCAAAGAAGGGCCATAAAGAGAGACCCAGAAGGTCACTTCATAATACTCAAAGGAAGAATCCACCAAGAAGACATAAACATTGTAAATATATATGCACCTAACATAGGAGCACCCAAATACATTAAGAAAATCTTGGAGGACTTCAAGAAAGATAGTGACAGCAACACAATTATAGTAGGGGACTTTAACACCCCACTATCAAAAATGGACAGGTCTTCCAAACAAAGTATCAACAAGGATATTGTGTCACTTAACAATACCCTACAGGAAATGGACTTAACTGATATATATAGAAATTTTCATGCCAAAGAAGCAAAATACACATTCTTTTCAAGTGTCCATGGAACTTTTTCAAAGATAGACCACATGATAGGACACAAAGCAAGCCTCAACAAATTCAAGAAAATTGAAATCATAGCAAGCATTTTCTCTGACCACAAGGGACTGAAACTAGAAACCAACCCCAAAGGAAAAAACACAAAACACTCAAAATCATGGAGACTGAATAGAATGCTATTAAACAATGAATGGGTCAAGAACGAGATTAGGGAAGAAATCAAAAACTTTCTGGAAACAAATGAAAATGAACTCACAACAACCCAAAACCTATGGGATGCAGCAAAGGCAGTCCTGAGAGGGAAGTTCATAGCAATACAGGCCTACCTTAAAAAGATAGAAACAGTTCAAACAAACAACCTAACCCTACGCCTACAAGAACTGGAGGAACAACAACAAAGACAGCCCAGAGCAAGCAGAAGGAAGTAAATAACCAAGATAAGAGCAGAGTTAAATGACATAGAGACTAAAAGCACACTTCTAAGGATCAATGAATCCAGGAGCTGGTTCTTTGAAAAGATAAACAAAATCGAGAAGCCTTCAAGTAGGCTCATCAAGAAGAAAAGAGAGAGGATCCAAATACACACAATTAGAAATGAAAGAGGAGAGATTACAACTGATACCACAGAAATACAAAGGATTGTAAGAAATTACTACGAAGAACTGTATGCTAAGAAATTTGAAAACCTAGATGAAATGGACACATTTCTAGAAAAATATAATCTTCCAAAACAGAATGAAGAAGAAGCAGAAAACCTGAACAGACCAAGAAGAGCAGATGAAATTGAAGCAGTCATCAAAAAACTCCCAACACGCAAAAGCCCTGGGCCAGATGGTTTCACAGGAGAATTCTACAAAGCATTTAAGGAAGAGCTAACCCCTATCCTTCACAGACTATTTGAAAAAATCCAAACTGATGGAAGACTCCCAAACTCTTTTTATGAAGCAAGCATCATCCTAATCCCAAAACCAGATAAAGGCACAACGAAGAAAGAAAACTTCAGGCCAATATTGCTGATGAACACAGACGCTAAAATTCTCAACAAAATATTAGCAAACCGCATCATGCAATACATTAAAAATCATCCACCATGACCAAGTGGGCTTCATCCCAGGGATGCAAGGATGGTACAACATTCGCAAATCAATAAACATAATACATCACATCAACAACAGCAAAGACAAAAATCACATGATCATATCAATAGATGCGGAAAAAGCGTTCGATAAGATACAGCATCTATTTCTGATAAAAACACTCAGCAAAGTGGGAATAGAGGGAGCATTCCTCAACATAATAAAGGCCATATATGAGAGACCTACAGCCAACATCACACTCAATGGACAAAAACTTAGAGCTTTCCCACTAAGATCAGGAACAAGACAAGGATGCCCTCTCTCACCACTCCTATTCAACAGAGTATTGGAAGTCCTAGCCACAGCAATCAGACAAGAAAAATCAATAGAAGGCATCCAAATTGGAAAGGAGGAAATGAAACTGTCACTGTTTGCAGATGACATGCTAGTGTACATGGAAAATCCTATAGATTCCACCAAAAAACAACTCGACCTAATAAAGGAATTTGGCAAAACAGCTGGCTACAAAGTCAATACTCAGAAATCAAAGGCATTCCTGTACACCAACAACGAAACTGCTGAAACAGAAATCAGGAAAAAAAATCCCATTTGATATAGCAACAAGAAAAATAAAGTACCTAGGATTCAACCTAATCAAGGAGGTAAAAGACCTGTACTCAGAAAACTACACAACACTGAAAAAAGAAATTAAGGAAGACGCAAACAAATGGAAGCATATACCATGCTCATGGATTGGTAGAATTAACATCATCAAAATGGCCATACTACCCAAAGCAATTTATAGATTCAATGCAATCCCTATTAGAGTACCCATTACATATTTCACTGATATAGAACAAACATTTCAGAAATTCATATGGAACCATAAACGACCCCGAATAGGTGCAGCAATTTTGAGAAAGAAGAACAAAGCAGGAGGGATCACAATACCTGATATCAAACTGTATTACAAGGCCACTGTTATCTAAACAGCCTGGTACTGGCATAAAAACAGGCTCAGACCAATGGAACAGAACAGAGAGCCCAGAAATAAACCCAAGTCTCTATGGTCAAGTAATAAATGACAAAGGAGGCAGAAGCATAAAATGGAGCAAAAACAGCCTCTTCAACAGATGGTGTTGGGAGATCTGGACAGCTACGTGCAAAAAAATGAAACTCGATCACCAACTTACGCCATACACGAAAATAAACTCAAGATGGATAAAAGACTTAAATATAAGTTGTAACACCATAAAAGTCCTTGAGGAAAACATTGGCAGGAAGATCTCAGACATTCCACGCAGCAACATCCTCACAGACATGTCCCCTAAAGCAAGGGACATAAAGGAAAGAATAAACAAATGGGACCTCATCAAAATAAAAAGCTTCTGCATGGATAAAGAAAACAGCTCCAAATTACGTAGAGAACCAACAGTATGAGAAAACATATTTGCTAATGATACCTCAGACAAGGGCTTGATCTCCAAAATATATAAAGAACTCACACAACTCCACTCCAGGAAGACAAACAACCCAATTAAAAAATGGGCAAAGGACTTGAACAGACACTTCTCCCAGGAAGACATACAGAGGGCCCAGAGACATATGAAAAGATGCTCAGCATCACTAGCCATCAGAGAGATGCAAATCAAAACCACAATGAGGTACCATCTCACACCAGTCACAGTGGCCAACATAAACAAATTCACAAACAAATGTTGGAGAGGATGCGGAGAAAAGGGAACCCTAGTGCGCTGTTGGTGGGAATGCAGACTGGTGAGGCCACTGTGGAAAACAGTATGGAATTTGCTCAGAAAACTAAAAATGAAACTGCCCTTTGACCCAGCAAATCCACTGCTGGGATTATACCCTCAGAAACCTGAAACACCAATCCAAAAGAACCTGTGCACCCCAATGTTCATAGCAGCACAATTTACAATAGCCAAGTACTGGAAGCAACCTAAGTGCCCATCAGCAAACGAGTTGATCCAAAAACTATGGTATATTTACACAATGGAATTCCATGCAGCAGAGAGAAAGAAGGAGCTTATACGCTTTGCAACAGCATGGATGAAACTGGAGAGCATTATGCTAAGTGAAAGAAGCCAGGAGGTGAGGGACAAATACCATATGATTTCATCTTTAACTGGAACATAATCAATAGAAGAAAAAAGCAAACAAAATATAACCAGAGACATTGAAGTTAAGAACAATCTAACAATAGCCAGGGCAGGGGGAGGGGGGGAGGGGGAGGGGACAGTGGGAAGAGGGGATTACAGGAACTATTATAAAGGACACATGGACAAAATCGGGGGGTAGGGTGGAGGTGGGGGAGGGAGGTGGATTCAGCTGTGGTGGGGTGGAAGGATGGGGAGAAAAGGCATACAACTGTAATTGAATAACAAAAATTAAAAAATAACTAAGTAATTGTGATATATATTTTCTTTCTGAAGAAGACTAATTCATTGATTCAATAAATATTTATCTAGGGTCTTTTAGGTTCTAGGTACCCTATACAGCAGCAAATAAGACAGGCTATTTCCGACCACCTAGAACTTACTGACTAGCCTGAGAGACTCTTCGTACAATGTGATAAATACTATGATAGGAAAAGTTTAAAATACCTTAGAGGAGTATAGAAAGGAACATGATCTAAACAAAATAAGTTCCAGAGAAAAACTGAGATCTGGAAGAAGAGAAGTGGTCCAGCAGGAGAGGAGGAAACAGTGTATCACTCCAGGCAGCAGTGATACAACGTGAGATGCTGGAACAAGAAAGAACTTGGTGAAATTCCTATAAGTTCAATATGGCTGAACCACAGAGACGTAGAGAGGTGAGGATGCTGGGAACAAAGTTATTTAACACAGAATTGGCAAGATTAGTAAAGAGATGAGACGTGTGAGAGAGATGTCTGGCTTGGGCAAGGGCATGCCATTCAGGAAGAGTAGAGAACAGAGAAGCAGGCTGGGGGAAGGGAATGAAGAGGATCAGTTTCCCTTCGGCCAGTTGAGTGTGAGACTCACATGGGACATGCGAGTGAAGGCAGTGAGACCTACAGACATCAGAAAAGGTAAGCCACTTCATTTGATAGAAATCTACATTTACTCTCCATTTCAATGATAGAATTTTACATGTAAAGTTTACATTTTCAATGAAGGCAATGAAAATATTGTCACTCTACACACACATAAAGCTGGCTGATTTTGCCTCTGAAGGTTTGTAGCATCAATGTGGAGGCACAAATGGTAAAGGTGAAAAATGTCTTGGCCGTGTTCAGGATAATAAAGTGTCAGGTTATCACAGGCAGTGGTTTCATGAAACTTGGTAGATAATAAAATTGTTTCAAATACTGCTTTAAATTACAGAATGAAGGGCAGATAAAGTGCTTCTCAGATAAGGTCTAGTTAAAGGAGTACATCATCACCAAGCCCTTATTACATGAAATGTTAAAGGGACTTATCGAAGAAAAAGAAGATCAAAAATAGGAACAGTAAAAGTGAGAGCAAACTCACAGTTATTAACAAACACACCTAAAACCAAAACAAAAGCAAACTAAGCAAACAACTAGAACAGAAACAGAACCACAGAAATGGAGATCACATGGAGGGTTATCAATAGGGGATTGGGAGGGGGAGAGAGGGGGAAAGGCAGAGAGAATAAATAGCATAAATGATAGGTGGAAAATAGACAGGGGGAGGGTAACAATAGTGTAGGAAATGTACAAGCCAAAGACCTTATAAGTATGACCCATGTACATGAACTATAGGGGGGGGAATGTGGGAGGGAAGGGGTGGGCAGGATGGAGTTGAGTAAAGGGGCGGAAAAGGGGCAACTGCAATAGCATAATCAATAAATATATCGAAAAAAAGAAAGTTTGCACTCCTTAAGGACTTCATTTTTGACACAGTAATTTGCTATTGGGTTTTTAAAAAAGGTACACAGGGATAGGAGTTTGAGTAACACATGAGAGGCCTAGGTAACAGGTATAATCTGTTGCTCTCATGTTTTTGTATGAAGTAAAATACCACTACAGGTTTACAGCCCCTCGGGCCTACAGAGGACTGTTGACCAAGGCATTCCCACAACAGCTGGTCATGGAAGGCCGTGCTGAGGAAATGGCAACAGCTGACCTGAATGATCAGAAATCAGCTGGAAGATGATTAGGGATAAAACGTACCATTAAATCCACAATGAAAACCTGGCAGGTAGACACTACTGCCAATCACTTATCCCTCCAGAAATAGGAGGGAGTGTTTGGAAGGAAACAGATGCAAAACACCAGTTGATCGTAGACAGATGCTCGGCTGTAGGAAAAAATTCTTTGAACCCACATCCCCCAAATGGTGATGAGGTGCTCTAATATACCAAAACTCAATAGATCAACAGACAGATAAATGAGAAAGGGGCAAGGAAATACAGCAAAGGTAATCACATAACCACAAGCTAACATTATTCTAATATCTACTGTGATTTTTTATGCACAGAATAAATGGGTGAAAGTAAACGATCTTACCAGTTTAAGAATATTTGAATTATGTAATTTCTCCTCTAGACTAACTTGAAAAGTATGAAGAGTCTAGCAGAAAAAAGTTGCCCATCTAAATTTGACAAACACCCCGAATATCCCACTAGGTATCCCCCTATCTTTATGGTCTAAGTGGAAGCACCTGGCAATTTTCTTAGTATCTACTTGTCTAGTCTACTCTCACCAGAATTTGTCATGGACCTTGTCTAGTATATTCATCATTATCTCAAATGTCTGGTACATTATAGGGCTTCAGCAATTTCATACTCTAATCAAAATACAACAATTTTCATTAAAATACTTGAGACGGAAAGGAAAGTATGGCAACTTACAAGAGAAGCTTTAAAGTTATTGGAAAGGTTTCTTTATGTGAAGTATCATTCTCTTTGAATGTCAGATTAAGTATCTGCTCTCATAAATAAAGTATCATTAAGTACTCACCAATCTTCTTCCAGTGTATTATTATTCAGGTATGTCAGCATGATGAGGGTCCTCTGAAGTTTTTAACTTCAAACACCTCCAAGGCCGTGGGGTAAGATGTAGCTTTATGAGGATGTGTAGCTACCTTAGATAAATCTCCAGGGCCCACTTTTTCCAAGCAGCTTGTAAAAGCCTCTACATGTAGAATTTATATGTCAGTAGAGATGCAACTAGGAGATCAAACAAAGAACAGACATTTCTTACTTTCCAAAATACAATGCCATTCCGTCATCATTTCAGAGTTGTGTTTCTCAAATGTATTTCATAAATTGAAGGAGCTACAGAATACTGTATCATTTCCTTTATAAATCATCCACCTGGGCAATACTTTCCCCTATATTTTTTACTCAAGGGATATATTATTAGGTAAAGGAATATAGAAAATAAGGATAAACGTTTAAACATAGCTACAGTATAAGAGTATCAACAGTCTTTAAAAACTGTAATTTTAAAAGTTTTATGTACATAAGGACCAGAAACCTTAAACACTCACTTCAGCAGAAACTCACACATACACAAATGCACACATGTGCACACATGTACTGTATTTCCCATGTGTGTTGTCACTACCCAAATGAAAACAGAACATTTTCTTCCTGCCAACAACTGCCTCATGCTCTTGCCCAGTCATGGTGGAATTGATTAAAATATGCCCACAAATTCCGTGATAGTTAGCCCTCCTTTCAAAAGCTAAAGCCCGATTACCCCCTTCTTAAGTGTGGGCTGTCATTACTGACTCCCTTCCAACAAAGAGAACATGCATAGATCTTTAACCTCCTGGTTAAATTTATCTGTGAGTCTTTAATTCTTACATGCTATTACAAATTAAACTGTAAATGAAATGCTGTTTCCTCTGTGGACTGTTCACTGCTGGTGTACAGAATCACGACTGAATTTTGTGTCTTCATCTTCTATCCTGCAATATTACTACATTCATGTACTTGCTCTATTCAGGTAGCTTCCTTATAGATTCTCAGGGATTTTCTATGTATATAATTATGTCACCCGTGAATAGAGATGATTTTGCATCTCCCTTTGCAATTTGAATAATTCTTATCTTATTTTCTTGTTCAATTTTTCTGGCTAAAATTCAGATATAGGGTTGAGTAGCAGTGGCAAAAGAGGGCAAACAATTCACGTTTCTCATTTAGGGGAGAAAACTTTCAATCTTTTACCACTAAGTATAGTGTAAGTCGTGGGTACAAAGTTTTCATCTACACAGGAAAGCCACTAAGGGTTCTTGTAGCAAATGCAGTTTTTCTCCAGAACCATTAGTACTTGCCACAAAGGGGACCATTTGTTGGATGAAGAAAACTTCTAGTGTATCACAGGTTGTGCTTCTTGGGCTGGGCCTAAATGCACAATGTGTTCTACTTGTGAAAATTCTTGAAGTTCTATACACGTGATCTATACACTTTCCTGATGTAAGATCTATTGCAAGAAACAATTTACAAAAGAAAGTATCCTACAATTAGATTCCCAAACAGAAGAAAGACTCCACTGAGAAGCAGTAAGGTCTGTAAAGCAGGTCTTATTCTTTCATTTTTCTTATTTGAAGCATGCTGTCATGTCATCTTCAAGCTGATTTCCATGTGACTTTTCCCTTCTGTCATCACCAGACCCAAACACCTACGTGAGTCATGGCAATGGCTCTTCAGCTTACATTAGGGTGCCCCAAGTGGTGACAGTAAAGGACTCGAACAGTTTTAATATTTGACTTTAATCCAGCACTTCAAGTCCTCAATTCTTATTTCTGTTATTTGAAAGTATATAAAGTACACGTCATTTATAATATATACTACAATTCAACTTATTTTCCACTTTCCCATAAACGGGTATATCAGATTATCCTAACTATTTACCAGGCATCATTTTTGAATGGACTTTTATGCACATGTATAAGTTAGTAACTTTTTTCTTTATAGGATATATGCATATATGCATATGAATATCTAAGAATGAAAAATATAAAAAAGGGTAGCTTTCAGATACTTGAACTAAATAGAAATATTGTGTAGCTAATATCTCACATTTGTCCAATATCCCAAAGGACAAACGTTAACTGACTTGGAAAATATTATGAAGTGACCACTCAAACAAAACACTCAGAGCTCACAGTTACACAGCCAAAGAGTTTACCTACAACTTCCCTTTTGCAAGGTCACCATCTTGAATAACGGCCACCACCTGAATGTGAGCATCACCATTGTGCCATATTGTGGGTTCCCTAGGAGCAGTTTGGAAAATATTAAATGATAATTAAACCACACTTTTCTTCACAATATGCTTACATATTAAAATTATCTCACCAGAACTGATATAAAATCATCTGAAAAGGATTTAAATCATGAACACTCAAAAATAATAAGTGATATCAAGCATATCCTCTAACCAGAATGCTTTAAAATTTGAAATCAATTGCAAGAGGAAGTGGAAAAAACGCAAATATGTGGAGAGTATTCAACGAGCTACTAAAAACCAGCTGGGTCTAAGAAGACATAACATGGGCGGTCAAAGTATGTATAAAAACAAAAGAGAATGCCAATAGATCATATCAAAACTTCGATTTAAAAACAATATTTTTGAAAATTGCCACAATGGGCCCGTTTATTTCTTTAAATTCTAGTTTATTCTATTATTGTTGTCCCAATATTTCCCTTTTCCCCTCCTTCATGCAGTCTACCCCACCACCCCACAGCCCTTCCACACACCATTGCCCCTGTCCATGGGTCACTCAGTCATGTTCTTTGAATAATACCTTCCCCTCCTCTACAACATTTCCCTCTCCCGTCTACTCTGGAAGCTGTCAGACTGTTCCCTGTTTCCATGGCTCTGATTCTGTTTTGCTTGTTACTTCATTTTGTTCATTACATTCCTCTTAGAAGAGAGATCATGTCAAAACTTCAGGATTGCAGGGAAAGTGGTAGTAAGAGAGTTTATATCCTTATAGGAATATAAGAAATGAAAAACCCTGAGTATATAACCTAATATAGTGTCTTAAAGGACTACAAAAAGGAAACCAAAAGGAGCCCAAAGTCAGCAAAATAAAAGAAATGTAATAAAAAGTAGAGAACCCCTTGCTGAGTGGCTGGGTAGGGAGTTGTGCTGTCCTGTACAGAAAAGCGTCATGGGTTTGATTCCCAGTCAAGGTATATTGGTCGGTCGTGGGTACAATCTGCAGATAGGGCTCAAAAGAGAAGCAACAAGTCAGTGTGTCTCTCACGTTGATGTAACTCCCTCTCCCTGCGTCTCCCTCTCTCCCTCTCTCCCTCTCTCTGTGTCTTTCTCGAACCATTAGGCATACCCTCAAGTGAAGTATGGGAGAAAAAATAAAGAATAAAAATTAGAGTAGAATTAAATTATATAGAAAACAAAAAGACTATTCAAAAACTTAAGAAAACAAAGAGCTGGTTCTTTGAATAGACTACTAAAATTGACAAACCTCTGGCAACACTCACTAAAGCAAAGAAGGAAAAGGTCAAGCAAAATCACAAATGAGAAAGAAGTTACCACAGACAGCACAAGAATATAAAGGATCCTACAGAACACGGTGAGAGACTCTATGACACCAAATTCAAGAACTAGAAGAAATGGGTCAGTTCCTAGAAATGTGTAACCTCCCTGGACTGAACCACAAGGAACTGGAAAATCCAAATAGCCCCATCAACAGTGAGGAAACGGAATCAACCATCAAGAACTTACCCAAAATTTAAAAGTCCAGGACAAGATGGCTTCACTAGTGAATTACAACAAGCACTCACAGAAGACTGGACACTTATCTTTCTCAAACTCTTGTAAAAATGTGAAGATAAGAAAAGAAACATAGTGCGTACCTCAAAGTAGGTACAGAATATTCTATCATGTCCTTTACATATCATCCCTGTGAACAAAACTTTCCCCTATAATTTTTCATCCAAAGGATGGATTAACTAGGAAGAGAATATGGGTATTAAGGGTGAAAGTTTAAACATACCTACTGTACGAGAATGTCAAAAGACTTTAAAATTTATAATGTTGGAGGTATTATGCACATAGGGAACACAAACCTTAAACATTCATGTAGCAAAAAATCCCACAGAATATGCACATTAAGGATGTAACAGGATATAGATATTAATGATGAAAGGAAGACAATATGGATATTAAGGATGAAATTTTAAACGTAGCTACTGTGTGAGAGTAGCAAGGAGACTCTAAAGGTGACAATGTTTTGAGGTGTTATGTACATAAGCACCACAAACCTTAAACACTCCCTTCAGCATCTCACACATACACAAATGCCCACGGGTGCACACACGTACTGTATTTCCCATGTGTGTTATCACTAACCAGATGAAAACAGAACATTTTCCAGATACCAAGAACTCCCTCATGATCTTGCCCAGTCACAGTGGAATTGATTAAAATATGCCCACGTAAACTTACGTGATCGTCATCCTTTCAAAAGGTGAAGCCCAATCACCTCCCTCATAAGGCTGGGCTGTCCTTACTGACTCCCTTCTAACACAGAGAACGTGTACAGATCTTTAAACTCCTGATTAAATTTATCGGCAATTTATGTTTCTTCACATATATATATTTGCATATTATATAAATATAAATATAAACATAGACATAGATGAATATCTAAGAATGAAAAATATGAGACAGGGTGGCTTGGGGATAGTTGAGCTAAAAAGAAATGTTCCTTAATTACCTTTTTTTGAAAATATTATGAAAGGACCACTCAAACAAAAACCTCATAGCTCACACACATTCAGCCAAAGAGTTTACACACTTTCCCTTTTGCAAGGTGAGTGTACTCCATCTTGGATGAGGGCAACGAGCTGATGGCGAGCAACCCAATTGTGTGGTCTTGTGGGTTATCTAGACACAGTTCTGAAAACATTAAACTCTAATGGAAACAGCACTTTTCTTTACAATATGCTTACATATTAAAATTCCCTGACCAAGAAGCTAACATACAATCTTTTGAAAAGTTTTTAAATCATGAGCACTTCAAAAATATTAAGTGATACCAAGCATTCCCTCTAACCAGAATGCTTTGAAATTAGGAATCAACTGCAGGAGGAAGGGCAAAAACCCACAAATCTGTTGACAGTGAACAACAAGCTACAAAAACCAGCTGGGCCAAAGAGGAAATAAAAGGTGAGGTCAACATATAAATAAAAACAAAAGAGAATGGCACTATATCATATCAAAACTTTGATTTAAAATCAATTATTTTGAAAATGGCCACAATGCGATGACTTTTTTTTTAGTTCTTATTTATTTTACTACAGTTATCGCAATTTTTCCTTTTCCCCTTCCTTCCTGCAGCCCAACCTGCCACTCCACAGTCCATCCCCACACCGTCGTCCCATTCCAAGGGTCACTCAGACATGTTCTTTGACTAATCCCTTCCCCTCCTCTACACCATTTCCCTATTCCCTTTCCTCAGGGAGCTGTCAGACTGTTCCTTGTTTACATGGTTCAGGTTCTGTTTTGTTTTTTACTTTATTTTGTTCACTACATTCCTCTTAGAAGTGAGGTCATATGAAAACTTTGGGGGGACGGACAAAGTGGTAGTAAGAGAGAAGTTTCATCATTACAGGTAAGCTTACCTCAAGAAACAAGAAGTCCCTCGTAACCAACCTAATATAGTGTCTTGAAGAACTACAAAATGGATACCAACGGGTGCCCAAAGTCAGCCAAATAAAGGAAATATAACAACAAGTAGAGGACAGCTGCCTGAGTGGCTGGGTAGGTAGGAGTGTTGTCCTGGACTGCAAAGGGTCATGGGTTTGATTCCCAGTCAAGGTACATACCTCCGTTGTGGGTACAATCTGCAGATAGTGCACATAAGGGATGCAACAAGTCAGTGTTTCTCTCACGTCAATGTTTCCCCCTCTTCCTGCGTGTTTCCCTCTCTCTCTCTCCTTCAATAGGCATACACTCAGGTGAAGTTTGGGACCAAAATAAAGAATAAGCATTAGAGCAGAATTAAATGCTATAAAGAAGAAAAACACTATACAAAAATTAAGGCAACAAAGAGCTGGTTCTTTGCAGTGATTAATAAAATGGACAAACCTCTGGGGACACTCACTAAAGAAAACAGAGAAAAGACTCAAGCAAAATCAGACCTCAGAAAAAGTATACCAGAAGAATACAAAAGATCCTATAAGGTACTATGAAACACTCCATGACACCAAATTCGATAATATAGATGAAGTGATTAGTTCCAAGAAATATGTAACCTACCTGGACTGAATCAGAAAGAACTGGAAAATGCAATTAGACACACCAGTCCTGACGAAACTGAAAGAAACATCAGGAACTTCCCCAAAAGTTAAAAGTCCAGGACCAGATAGCGTCACTACTGACTTACAACAAGCACTCAAAGAAGACTGGATAACTATTCTTCTCAACTCTTCCAAAAATGGGAAGAACAACATAACCTTATTACCAAAACGTGGGAAGAGCAATCCACATAAGAGACAATTACAGACCCATATCTCTGATGAATAATGATGCAAACTACCAGCAAATGAAACAGAACAATAAATTAAAAAGATAGCATTCAATACTGCACTGATCAGGTGGGGTTCATTCAGGAGGTGCATGGATGGTTCCAACATATGCAAAACCCTCTATGTGATAATCCACAAATTGATTAACAAAATAAAGGAATAAAATTATATGATCATATGAATAGCTGCAGAAAAAGCACCTCACAGGATACAATATCCATTTATTATGAAAACACTCAATAAAATGTGTAACAAGGAAAGCACAAAACCTAATAAAATCCTATGTGACAAACCTCAATGAAATCCTACTCTATTTTGAAAACGTAAAGCTTTTCCTCTGAGCTCAGAGACAAGTCAGGGGTGTCCACTCTCACCACTAGTATTCAACACAGTACTACTGGAGTCCTAGTCAGAGAACTCAGGCAAGAGGCAGAAATAAAAGGCATCCAAACTGGGAATGGAAAAGTATACTTATCCTTTTTGTAGATGATATTATTCTTCATGTAGAAACTGTAGAGACCGCATCAAAAAACTGTTGGAAACAATAAAACAGTATAGTAAAGTGGCAAGATAAGTGTACAAAAACCCACTGCATCCCTCATCTTTGAGAGCTGGAACCTGGGCAGGCCTCCCAGGTAGGGGCGGCAACAAGAAGAAACGAGAAGGTGACCACCTTGGCTCGTGCTCATCTGCCACGAGGAAAAGCTGGGCCGTGGTATATCTCACTGGCATCCACAGTGTGAGGCGGGGCAGAACAAGGCAGCCATGGAGGAGATCCAGCAGTGACTCAAGTAACAAAAAAGAAGGTCCGAGGCAAGGGCCAGCAGGAGTACTTGCAGAGGCCTACATGTGAGAGAGAGAAGTTGTTTGAGGAGGGGAGGACCTGGACCAGCTGGTGACAGCAAAGTCAGAGTCCATGCAGTGCGACCACCCAAACCACACAGTCACCGTGACCACCATCAGCGACCTGGACCGCCCCATCTCAGCAATGTGTTGGGTGGGTCTGAGGAGGAGGTGGCATCACAGAGAAGCTCACCAAAGACTTCCTCAGGAAGTCCATGATCCCTGCTAGCCCAGGGGATCTCCTCTATCAGGGCATCTGCATCTCTGCCACACACAGTAGCAAAGAGTCAAGAGGAATGATCTCCAACAGGCCCGGTACTCCACTGAGAAGGCCCGAATGCTACTCACCAGCAAGACCCAGCACTACCTGCTGAGCAGTGAAGCCCCACACAGCACGCAGCAGAGAGTGAGTCTGAGAGCCAGGCCAGGCACCAGCCCAGGCTCCCAGGGTCTGCCCTATCTCCATTTGTCTGTCCCCCAATACCATCCTGCATAGAAGCCTGGGGCTTTTACCTCAGAAGTAATGGGGTATCTGATGGAATATTCCTTAGCCAGAAGAAAAGATAAAATACTGCCAGGGATGGGTCTTAAAAATCATGACACTAAGAGAAATAAGTTAGAGGAAAAATGTCAAGAACCATATTATTTCACTCAGATGTGGGATATAAAACTGAAAGCAACTAATAAGACAAACAAACAAACAAAAACTCATAGACAAAGACAACAGTATGGTAGTTACCAGTGGGAATGGGTATTGGGGGGCATGGTTAGGTAAGGGTAGGGGGCACCAAGGATATAGTGACAGAAGATTGCTCTTGGGCTGGTAGGCACACAATGCAATATACACATGACGTGCCATTGAATTCTACGCTTGAAACCTATATAACTTTATTAACTAATGACACCCCAAGAGATTTAATAAAATCATAAAAAAAGATGAAGGAAATGTACTTGAAATTGCCTATAATAAAATCATGTCAAATTGATTGCAACATTTAGCAGATAGAGAGAGATAAATGGGTTAGGTTGCACAGAAAATTTAATACCTTAGGAAAATCACAAACAGAAAAAAAAATCATTCAACAATGTGCTAGAAAATACATGGGCGCAGGCTTTTCTTTTTCAACCTCTAGCATTCAGTCTAGACCAGCATTGGGAATAGAATTTTCTGCAATGATAAACATAGTCTGTAATCTGCACTGTCCAATGACAGCCACTGAGCTGTATGTTGCCACTGAGAACTTGACATGTGCTAGTACGATGGAGACAGCAAATTTTACATTCTGTCACGTTTTCATTCGTTCACATTGAAGTAGCTACAAAGAGCTACTGGCTGTATCAAACAAGGCAGGTCTCTACTTATAAACTACTCAAACAAATGAGAATAAAAGAGAGTGTTTCATATGTTTATACATGTAGATCTCAAAACAGATGCACTGGAAACCCTGAATTCAGGTGGTGGAGATGAAAATAAGTCTTAAAAAGTACTTAGCATAAAAGGACCACGATAGAAATGTGAAATTAAAGGGCCCACGGGATGTCCAAAATCAACACAGAGGTAGGAAGAGATTTCCCCAAGGACAATAGCATAATAACCCAAGCTCTAATGAACATAAAATGCTTTCTTAGGTTAAAGAAAGCTGGAAACATACATACACATGTAAATGTATGGACATACACATAACGCACATACTTCAACGATGTTTAAAATGAAGCAGGTTACTTTTCTCTAAGTAAGTTGGAAAGAAGGAAGGTGGAGCAGTAGGTAGACACAGATTACCTTGTGTGCCTGGCTCTCAGGAATTCATGTTCCTTTCTCAGACACCAGGAAGTTAACACTTTTTAAACAGTAGAATAAAGTGACCATGCTTGGTTTGGAGAAACCATTCTGGCAGACATGTAGAATGGATAAAGTAGGAGTAGTGGAAGGTGAGGAGACCTTGAGGAAGACTTGTGTTGTTAGAGGAGAAAAGATGAGGGCCTGAAGTAAATGAGAGTCTAAGTTCATGGCGATGAAGCCCAGAGCATGAATTTATAAAAAGATTACTTTGGAAAGGAAAGGGTACAAATCATCCACCTCATTAAAATTAGTACCCTGAACCCTGACCAGTATGGCTAAGTTGGTTAAGCGCTGTCCCCCAAAGCCAAAGGTCACAGATTTGATTCCTGGAAGGGTACACTCGGAGGTTGCAGGTTCAGTCCCTAGTTCTGGGCGTTTGCAAGGGCCACCCATTGATCTCTCTCTTTTACAACGTGTTTCTTTCCTTCTCTATCTCCATCCCCTCCCCTCTCTCTCAAAAGCAATTAAAATTAACCAACCTTAAAAATAAATAAATAAAATAAAGTGAAATAAGTACCCTGAGATGCTCTTATCAGCTCCATCCTCCGATCTTTGTGTTCTTGGGGTTGTCTTTGAAGATCCTCCTGTCCTTCAAGCCCTGTCAATGGAAGTGAGTCAGAAACACTTACTGACAGAAAATGGTTAGTTTCCTAAGAGAGAAATTAGTTAAAAATGGAATTACTTCTGACATTTATTGGTTCGGTCTATGAGCTAAACTTGAAAAGATCTGTAATATCCTTTGATAAACACTGACTCGTCTCACTAACACTGCCAAATTAATTAGAAGTGGATGGTTTCTTCTGTTTCAATCACACATTGTATCACCTCTCTAATATTTAAATTCCACCCTGGCTGGTGTAGCTCAGTGGGTTGGGCGTGGGCTGTGAACCACAGGGTTGCTGGTTCAATTCCTCCCAGTCAGGGCACAAATCAGGGTTGTGCACCTGGTCCCCAGTGGGAGGCAACCACACGCTGATGTATCCCTCCTTCTATTTCTCCCTCCCTTCCTCTCTCTCTAAAAAGTAAATAAATAATACCATTAAAAGATATTTAAATTCAAATGTTTATTAAGAAATTTTGATATTTATACTTTTACTGCAATGTAAGAAATTATATTAAGACTCAGTTTCTTATTTAGGAGGGTTGAACTCAGGTTGTCTTTTCATCACAATTCTTGAAAAGTTTTCATTTCTTTTTTGACAGAGGGAAAAGGAGGGAGAGGGGGAAGGAAACATCTATTCGGCAGAGAAAATGATTGCTGTTTCTTGCATTGGGCCTGACTGGGGACCAGTCCTGCAACCTAGGCACGTGCCCTGTCCTGGAATGGAACTGGCAACCTTTCGCTTTGTGGGATGGCACCCAGTCAACTGAGCCACACCAGTCAGGGCTCTCTTCATCTTAATTAAAAAACACTCAATATTCATTCTTTCACATTCAGAGCATTAGAGGTTTGCAAAAGGTACGAGTGCCTGTCTTTTCTAACCTGAAATAGTAAGATGATGGAATAATTATTACCTCCAAAAGTGAAAACGGTCCTGTACTGCAATGATTTTCTGCTGAGTAACATATAATCCCTAAAGACAGAGCACTGAGGAAGAGAATCTAAAAGTTTAATTGTAATCTAGAGGTCTCCATTATCCTTGTTAATTATCACTAAATGTTTCAACAAGTCCGATACCTAAACACAATTTTTAAAGAACAAAGCAAAAGGAGAGGAATGCCTTATCTATATTTCAAAGTAAAGTAACCAAACACATTGTAGTAAATGATAACAACTCTGCTAACCAAATTCAGAAAGAATATTCCAATTTCTTGTAAGGTACCAAGCTATTACTGTTTCTATGCTTTCAAAAATTCAAAAAACTGCTAAAGTGCTTCTACAGGATGGGCACTGAGCTGTAAAAATGCCAATATTACTGAGACATATAGTTTAAGTACTGTCTCACACACCATCATAGTATCACACTGGTACATACTGCTATCCCCAGTTTTGACTACCTCTGCACTTGATCAAAAAAGACAGGAGTTTCAGGTTATTTTTTAGATCAAAATTACGAGGTGTTCAGGAATTAAATGTTTACAGCGATTAAGTTATTGAGAAAGATTTTGTATCACTTTTCACAATTGAGAAAAAATATTTTCACAATTATGAACTAGACCAATGACACATAGAACACTCAACTCTTCCCAAGAACACTGTACACAAGTATTTCAAATATCATTTTGAAGATGAGTTCCAAAATCACCTCTTCCTGAACCTCCATCTGATCATCCACAAGGGGTGTAAGTGTGCCAACGATAACTCGAAGGCAATATTCTAAAGTCAGTTACTTTAGAAAACATTACTTTAGTAACATCCTTACAGTAAGTGTTTCCACCCTGAAAGGTTATGGGTTTGAATCTTGGTCAGTGCACATACCTAGGTTGTGAGTCCATTCCCAGGTCACAGCACAAACAGGATGTCCACCAATCCATGCCTCTCTCTCTCCACCTTCCTCTCTCTCTCTAAAAGCAATAAAAAATGTCATCAAGTAAGCATAGAAAAAGAAAGAAAAAGAGTTGAAGAATACTAACAAACACTGAAAATTAATTAACTCCAACATTTTCAAACTCTTCCAAAATAGAATAGAATGGGACTCCTCTTACTCATTTGATGAAAATAGCATTTCTCTTACACAAAGTACACCTAAAGACACAAAATTATAATACCCAATACCCTTTATGAATATAGATGAAAATCTTCTCAAGAAAATACTAATAAACACAATCTGAAGCATAGAAAAAGGATTATATAATATGAGCACGTTGTATTTATCCCACCGATGCAAGAAGAGGTCAGTAGAAGAAAATCATTCTATGTAACAGATATTAATGAAATGAACTTAATTATTGATTACCTCAACAAATACAGAAAAGGCACTCTATAAAATCTGACACCCTTTCATGATGAAAACACAGAAAAACATGAATAGACAGGAACTTCCTCAACATAATAAAGGGAACTGATGAAAACCGCACAGACAAACACGTGATTAATGTTGATGGACTGAAATGTTTCCCACTGGGATCAGGAACAGAACAAGGATGTCCATTTTCATCACCACTATTCAAAACTATACTCAACCTCTAGCCAGAGCAATTAGACAAGAAAAAGAAATGAAAAGGCATCTAAATCTGAAAGGAAGAAGTAAACAATAGCACAGGCGGCATGATTCCATATATATATAATCTCCCAAAGGATCCACCATAAATTTACTGTGGTGGTAACATTGGACACACTCAGCAAATTTGCAGGTCAGAAGATCAACGTACAAAAAGCACTTGTACTTCTATACACCAGTGGTGACCTACCATGCGGAAAATTAAACTCAATTCCATTCTCAATAGCATCTAAAAGGACTAAATACTCAGAAATAAACTTAAGCAAGGATATGAAAGACTCGTATATTGAAAAGTATAAACAATGGATGAAAGAAATTTAAAGTGTCTAAATAAAGAGAATGGCATCCTGTGTTCATGGATTAGAAGACAAATGATTGAGCTGTCAATACTATCGGAATGAGTACATGTTGACGGTAATTTCAAGCAAATTTCAACATCTTTTTTACACACATAGAAGAGCTGATAATCAAATTCACATGGAATTGCAGGCATCAACAAAATAGCCAAAACAAAGTTGAAAAAGGACGAATCAGAGGACTAACACTTTTAATGTGCCTAGATTATGTGAAACAATTTTAAATGAAAAAATCAAAATAACTGCATTTTAGAGTGAGATAGGGATCTGAAGATTTGCCCCAAAGAAAATATATGGATGGTAATCAGCGCATGAGAAAATCCTCACTAGTTCTTCAGAAACTACAACTTAATGCCCCAAATGAAACACCAATGTTTACCTATTAGAAAAGTTAGCATAAAAAACCATTTAGAAATTCATCAGATCTTTCATGGCATGTGAATAAACAAACTGGCATATATCCACACAATGGAATGCAACTAAACAATTGAAAGTAACACACTATTGCTCACTTGAACATGACTGTCTCTTAAATAAACTATTCTCAGTTGCTCTAAAATATCAATTCTAAACAAGTAACTGTGCCTCTGCTTCCCTGGGGGGCTCTGCAGTGCAGGCAGAAGTACCTGTGCAGCACTAAAGAGGGGAGGGTTCTGTCCAGCTGAGGGGGAGATCTGGGGAGCAGGGACCCTGGCCCAGCCACCAGACACAGGCAGCAGCTTTGGCATCAGCACGTGTGAGACTGTGCCTCTTGTTGGGTCTCTTCAGGTCACAGCTGTGTTTCATAATGTGAGAGGGGCAAGTCGGCCATCCCACTGCTCCAGATCCTTACCAATCCTTTGTCTCTCCCTTTGATTCTGCAGTTGCCAGCTTCCCTCCGTCCTGGAAAGACCACGAAGTTTCCTTCTTCATATTTGCCTGGCCCACCCCGTCATCTCCAACCTCCTACTACAGACAGTACAACCTCTCGGACCCCAGTGAAAGAAGTAGATTTGAGGGTTTCAGCTCCCTCTTCGCCAATCTCTGGCCACTGAACAAAGCCTGTGCTGTGCTGCTGACCTGGGTCTCATGATTTTCTTTGCCACCACCTCGCAGAAAAGAGTCCCTGCATTGGGCCTCAAACAAAGTTCTTTGTACTTCAGTAAAAACTTGGTTGATGACTCAAAGGTTTTCTGGCAAAGCCATGGTGGGGCCCTAACTGCAAGGTTTTCTTCTAGAGACAGAGAGGAGACCCCCAGAGGAAGCTATTTAGGTGGGGTGGTGTCCATAGGGGTGACGTCTGTGCTGGAGGCAGGATTGGGAGCCAAGCCTGACGACTTGCTCGTTGAGGGGACCGCACTGAGTGCCCAAGTCATGGGTAGGCTGGTGGTATTCCCAGTGCTGGAGCTGCCCATAGCAGTGGCAGGGTAGCTGGGGGTGGAGGCTGGGACTGAAACCCCACTGGATGCCGCGTTGGTGGTGGTGCCCAGCCCTCTGCTAGAAGGGTGGGTGCTGTGCTTGGGGGCAACTCCTAGCATGGGAGTTAAGGTGGGGGCAGTGGTGCCCCCAAGAACAGGGTTGTTCTGAGTGGTGGGGCCTGTGGTCACCACGAGGGTGCCCTGGCGAGTGCGCTTCCGGGAGGTCTGGGGCATGCTTCCCCCGAAGCTTTGAGTGGCTGTGCCAGAGGCACTATGGGCAGCAGTGGCTGAGCTGGTGCTGGCCTGTGTGCCCAAGGTGGCCTGTGTGGTGGCGCCTGGAGCTGACTGGACCAGAGTAGAGGTTGGGGCCCGGGCTGGGGCTGCAGCTGCCTGTTTTCCACCTCTGGAGTCTGGTGGAGCCCCTGAGGAAAGAGCGTAGGCTGGTGGGGTGGTGTCCATAGGGGTCGGGTCCATACTGGTCATGTCCACCACCGGGGTCGTGTCCATTGGGGTGATGTCGCTGTCGGAAGCAGGCTTGGGAGCCAAGCCTGTGGATGGGCAGGCTGAGGGTCCTGCACTGCCTGCAGAGGTGACTGGCAGGCTGGGCGCCCAAGTGGTGCTGGGAGCAGAGACAGGAGCAATCCCTGCAGCAAGCTGCAGGGAAGACTCCACAGGCTCTGGAGCCCCGCGGCCCGAGATGGCCTCTGTGTTGCCTGACAGAGCACTGCTGATGCGCCGCCAAAGTGCCCTTTTCTCCTCATCGATGTCTTCAGGCGTCACTCTGTAACCCAGCTGAGGCGCAGGTGGCAGCTTCAGAGGGTGCCCTCGCCTGTGTGGCAGCAGAGGAAACTTCCTCTTTCGGGGCCTGTCACAGGAGGGTGAGCGGCTCCTTGGGGATGGTCTGTGAGGGCGGGTGTCCCCTGGGCCACTGTCAGGCTGGCTCTGCCTCTGAGATGTGAGGCCACTGGAGGAGGGAGCCTGAGGGCCCTGCTGGCTCACTGTCTTTGGGGCCCTCTGGGACAGCCTGGCGTGGCAAGTGGCGGGCTGCCTCCTCTTCTCCACTGGCGGGAAGCCTGGAGTGGAGCTGTAGGAACTGGTGATTGCGTTCCTTCGGCAGCAGGAGCTCCTCACAGAGGCCTGGGGTTGCTGGTGGCATCTGTCTTCTGGGCCCCTTTCCTGATGGGCCGCCCTCTCTAGCACTCTGGGATGCTGGTCCTGTTGAGGCATCACTGTCCTTTGTCCACAGGCCCTCTGATGGCATCGCCTGCAGAACGAGGTAAGGACCCCCAGGAAAAGGCACAGGGCCCTGGGGATCCTCATACAGAGTCTTAGGAATGCGACCACCGGCCATGCCCACCAAATCCGCAGATAATTAGGGCAGCCTGGAGGTGCAGGGACAAATGGGTGCATCTGGGGGACCAACTGGCGGGCGAAGTGAGCACCATGCTGGCCCCCCGGTACCCGGGGTCGGGGATGGGGGCAGAGTCTGCCCAGGTAAGTGCCCATTGGGCTCTTCAGGGAGGTCTGTCTTCAAACAAATAGCCGGATCTCAGAAGCTCCTTCAATAGCCAACAACACTGTTGAAAGCCAAGAGCCAACTGTTGGGCCTGTTGCTAGGATACCCTCGGAACTCCCAGTTGGCCTGGGGTGGGGGTGGGGGGGTAGTGGGGAATGGGCGCGAGGAAGGAGTGTGCTTGCCAAGGTTCTGGTGGTGAGGGCGCACCCAGAGGACCCTTGAAGACCCTTAGGTGCTTCTTGATCTCCATTTGAGGCTGGGGCAGGCAAAAATCACCAAACTTTCCCTACTCATTCACTAGTCTTCCTGGAGCCTCAGAGGCCTGATTTTGACCATGTTCTCCAGAGATCTACCAGGGCTGCTTTTGCTCAGTGCCTGCCTCTGCAGCACCTCTTCTACCTGCTTGTGCTTGAAGTTCTGCAAGGCCAGGATGTTGGACCCCTGGGACTCCAGCCCAGCCTTCAGGGGCCCTGCTGACACACCTGAGAGATGACTGTGCCCTCATAGTCACCGTTTAAGGGGGTGGAGCTCTTGCAGCCAGTAACACTGATGCCTACCCTTCCCCCCAACCCAGTCTTCCACTCCATGGTGAGTGTCAGCTCTTCTTCCTCAGTGCCAGAGCACTCCATCAGTAGGTTATTAGTCTTGGTGAAGGGCACAGAGGCCATGGCCTCCTCCCTTTGTCCCGGACTCTTCCTCACACGCTGCCTCCTCCTCCTCCTGAGTCCAGCGGCCCAGGGTGAGTGCGGGCATTTTGCCAGCCCCCAGGCCCTGCTGGACTCTTGCTCTCAGGCTTTCCACTGCAGCAGGGCCATCACAGCCTGAAGCTGTTCCAATTGGAGAGCTCAAAGTGCTTCTAGTAGGGGGGCGTGACCTGGAGTCTGAGCCCCTGCTTCTCTGCAAGCAGGGGTCAGAAACATAATTTGGTTTTTACAATATCGTCATGGTGATGTAATATGCACATAGGGAATATAGTCAAGAATATTATAATAACTGTGTATGTTATCAGATGGATATTATTGAATAGGGTTATGCAGGTGATCACTTTGTAAATGATATAAACATAGCCTAATCCCTCTGTCAGACACCTGAAAGTACTATAATTGCATGTCAACTGTAATTTAAAAATCATTTTAAGTGTTACCTGTAAAATTAGGTATAGAAGTACATATTTATTCAGCAGGTGCATTCAGATGAGGGATTCTGAAAATTACACCTCACTAACTCCTTAGTCCAATCACTGTGGTTCCCACTCTCCCCTGGGATCCCACCTTGGATGCAGAATGTCCCACCATCAGAAGCCTGTGACTGCCTCAGGTAGTGTTTAAGGAATCTGGGCCTAGAAAGAAGTACAATGTGGCGGATTGGGAGGTGTCTTAATGTCAGCTTGGGACTCTACCCAGGACTATAGCTATGACAGGAGAGGGCTCTGCCTGACTCCAGGTGCTGTTCAAAGTGTGGTCTCTGAGCTGTGTGTCTGTGAGCTGTTTGTTATCAATCCAGGACAATATTGAGCAGACACAGAAATGGCATATAGGTGTTGGTGAAACTCAGTGCTGAGTTGCTTGTGGAGGGAGCTAGCATCATGCACATAGGACCCCATCTCAGCCCGTGATGTCCTCGGAAAATGACAGAGCTGGCCCTTCACCTCAGACAGTTTGAGACACACTCGTCTCTCAGTTGTTAGGATCATTCCTGGGGCAGCTCCGCCCACAAGGCCCCTATGGGCACCATGGATGAGAATTCCTCTACCAAGACATGATCTGCTTGGGGAGGGAAGGTGGCTGATCTCTCAAAGGAGAAGGGACAAAAGCCTTTTCCTCAATGGGCTTTTGTTGAGTGCAATTTGCCCAGGAATACAAGTAAAGGTCATCAATCATTGTCAGGCAGTAAGGATCAGACAATAGATAACAAAGAACTCTGAGGGCTTATTCTGAGTCAGGGTCAGTTAGCTAAAGGGCTATAAAACTTTGGGAAACGAACTCACTTCATGCTTGGACCACTATCAGAAAACTGAGGACATTCTTAGCAAAGCAGGTTCACAGGGTTTTATGTATTCTTTCTTAGGCCTGATCTTTTTAAGGTATTGCTGGATGCTGTTTGTCAATATTTTGTTAAGGATTTTAGCGTTTATGTTCATCAGCGATATTGGCCTCCAGTTTTTTTTCTTTGTTATGTCTTTATCTGGTTTTGGGGTTAGGATGATGCTGGCTTCATAAAAAGACTTTGGGCGTCTTCCATCTTTTTTAATTTTGGGAATAATCTGTGATGGATAGGGGTTAGCTCTTCCTTGAATGCTTTGTAAAATTCTTGTGTGAAACAATCTGGTCCAGGGCTTTTGTGTATAGGGAACTTTTGGATTACTGCTTCAATTTCTTTGGCTATTATTGGTCTATTCAAGTTTCCTGCTTCTTCTCCATTCAGATTTAGAAGATTATATTTTTATGGAAATTTGTCCATTTCACCTAGGTTTCCAAATTTCTTGGGATACAGTTCTTCGTAGCAATTTCTTTCAACCCTTTGTGTTTCTGTGGTATCAGTTGGAATCTCTCCTCTTTCATTTCTGATTGTGTTTATTTCGGTCCTCTGTCTTTTTGCTTTGATGAGACTGTTTAAAGGCTTGTCGATTTTGTTTATCTTTTCAAAAAACCAGGTCCTGGATTTATTGATTGCTAGAATTTGGTTTTAGTCTCCATGTCGTTTAATTCTGCTCCGATCTTGGTTATTTCCTTCCTTCTACTTGCTCTGGACTCTCCTTGTTGTTGTTCCTCACTTCTCGTAGGCGTAGGATTAGGTTCTTTGTTGGAAATGTTTCTATCTTTTTTAGATAGGCCTGTATCACCAGGAACTTCCCTCTTAGGACTGCCTTTGCTGTGTCCCATAAGTTTTGGATTGTTGTGGGTTCATTTTTATTTGTTTCTAGAAATTTTTTGATTTCTTCCTTAATCTCATTTTTCCTTAATCTCATTCTCATTCATGGTTTAATAGCATGCTATTCAATCTCCATCGGTTTCAGTGTTTTTGAGTTTTTCCCCTGAAGTTAGTTTCTTGTTTCAGTCCCTTGTGTTCAGAGAAAATGCTTGATATGATTTCAATTTCCTTGAATTTGTTGAGGCTTGTTTTGTGTCTTCTCATGTCGTCTATCTTTGAAAATGTTCCATGTGTATTAGAAAATAATGTTTATTTTGCTTCTTTGGGATGAAAGGCTCTATATATGTCAGTTAACTCCTTTTGATCTAGGGCATTGTTCAATGCCACAATATCTTTGTTGATATTTTGTTTGGAAGATCTGTCTATCTTTGACAGTGGGGTGTTAAAATCCCCTATTGCTGTCAATATCTTTCTTGAAATCCTCCAAGATTTTCTTTATGTATTTGAGTGCTCTGATGTTGGGTGCATATACATTTACCATGTTAATGAATTCTGGATGGATTCTTCCCTTGAATATTATGAAGTGACCTTCTGGGTGTCTTTTAATGGCCCCTCTTTTGAAGTCTACTTTGTCTGATATGAGTATTACTTTTTTCCATTTACCCCACCTTTTTTTCTGTCCATTTTCTTTGAATATTTGTTTTCAACCCTTTCTTTCAGTCTCTGTAGGTCTTTTGTCGTGAGGTGGGTCTCTTGTAGACAGCATAAGTGTGGCTCATGCTTTCTTATCCATTCTGCTATTCTATGTCTTTTGATTGAGGCATTTCATCCATTTACACTTAATGTTATTATAGATAGGTACTTATTCATTGCCATTTTTCATACCTGTGTTTCTCTCCCTCTCTCGCTATTTTCCTTCCTGTTCTTAAAGCAGACCCTTTAGCATGTGTTGCAGAGCAGGTTTGGAGGAGGTCTATTCTTTGAGGTTTCTTTTGTTAGGGAAGCTTCTTATTTGGCCTTCTATTTTAATTGAGAGGCTTGCTGGGTAAAGTAGTCTTGGTTGCAGGCCTCTGCTTTTCATAACTTGGAATATGTCTTGCCATTCCCTTCTGGCTTGGAGCGTTTCCATTGAGAAGTCAGCTGCTAGTCACATCGGGGCTCCCTTGTATGTCACTTCATGTTTTTCGCTTGCTACCTTTAGGATTCTCTCTTTGTCTTGGAATTTTGCCATTTTAATTATGATGTGTCTTGAAGTGGGTCTCTTTGGGTTACTTTTGATTAGGACTCTCTGTGTTTCCTGGATTTGTGTGACATTTCCTCTCATCAACTTAGGGAAGTTTTCCATCATTACTTTTTCAAACAGGTTTTCTCTACCTTGCTCTTCTTCTCCTTCTGGTATCCCTATTATATCCATATTATATGGACATTTCAGGTTGCCCTGCATTTCTCTCAACCCCTCTGTGTTCTTTCTGAGTCTGTTCCTTTTCTTGCCCTTTCTGGGTGTTTCTTTCTACCTTGTCCTCCACATCACTGATCTGATCCTTTGCTTCATCGAGCCTGCTTTTGATTCCTTCTACTATGTTCTTCAATTCAGAAATTGTATTCTTCATTTCTTCTTGGTCCTTGTTGATACTTTCTATTCCCTTTTTCAGGTTAATATAGTTTCCAGTGAATTCATTGTAGTTTCCCTATATTTTTTGGTAATTCTATGTGAGCTCATTGAGCTTCCTGATGACCATTGCTTTGAACTCAGTATCTGATAGTTGACTTACCTCTATTTCATTTAGCATTCTTTCTGAGGATTCCTCCTTTCCTTTCATTTGGGGATTGTTTCTTTGTCTTCCCATTGTTTGTTTGTGTTCAGTTAGAGAGGGAAGGCAAGTGGTTTAAAACAGTGGGAATGTATTCCATGGGTATTTAAAGTACCAACCCATAGAGAAGAGATAGGAAATACTTTGGATATGTACAGTGTTAACCATGATATTTCACCCAAGTAGCCACTTTTTAGAAAGGGTGGGAAAGAGATAAGACTTTTGTTAGGAAGGGGGAAGGATTGTGAATTGGATCTAGAAAGCAGTGAGCTTGTGGGAGATCAGTTTATGAGGTAAAATGACAGTAAAGGATAAAAAATAGCTGTAGTGTGTGAGAGAATAGAGTTAACCACAATAGTATAGACGTTCCGGAAACAGTGAAGAGAAATGAGTTCTGAGAGGGCTGCTGTGTAGTATTTACAATTGTATGGAACCACAATTATTTGCAATAGTAAAGGAGCAACAATCATATGATAGAATCTTTGTGATCTTAATAGTAAGAATGGGAAGTACAGGACCTTGAGTAGTGTGCTATTGGAATATAAGTGAAGTGAAAGAGAGAGAATTAAAAATACTCTATGAGAGAGAGAACAAGGGAAACCTGTCAAACAATGCAATTTAACAACCAAGTGAATAAGACTAAACAGAGAGAAAAGAAATAAAAGAATACTAATAAAATAAAAGAAGTAAAAATAATGAAAAAATAATAATAATACAAATATATGATAAGTTGTAAGTTCTCTGGAGTAACAAAGTAAAATTTGTCTCACTGTCTCAGTTGTTGGGATGACCCCTCTTTGGGCCTAACTCTGGTCCTTTCATGGCTCCAGGAATAAAAAAAAAAAAAAAGGAAGGAAGGAAGGAGGAATTTAAAAAGGAAAGAGGGAGAAGGAATAAAAAAGGAAAGAAAGGAAGACTGAATTTAAAAAATGAAAAAAATATGGAAGGAAGGAAGGAAGAAGGAATTAAAGACAGAAGGGAAGGGAGAAGAAATAAAAAAGGAAAGAAGGAAAGAAAGGAGGAGGGAATTAAAAAAGAAAAGAAAACAAAAGGAAGCTTCCTGTTGGCTTCAAACAGGCCAAACAAGTTCTCCTGGTCTTCCTGGCTGCAACAAGCTGAGGGGGAAGTGGTGGGCTTCTGTGGAAGGTGCCTCTGGGGGACTGGGTCAGAAGCTCTCTGTCCAGGGAGCTGGGGCTTGAGCACTTGGCCTCTATTGCTAGGGTGGGACTGGCAGCCACTGGTCCGAGGTTTGGGGCAAGCACTGTCCCCAGGGCTGCAGGCCTGAGTGCTCAGCCTCCTCTGCTGGGGCAGGATGGGCTGCCTCTCGGTGGGTAGTTGGAGTGCGCACAAGGGCCTCACGTTTGAGTGTGCGGCATCCACTGCTGCTGCGGGGGGACCTGGGACTGTGGGTCAGGCACACTCCAGCCTAGGGGCTGTGGACCTGGGTGTTTAGCCTTCACTCCCAGAGTGGGACTGGCGCTTGGCCTGCAGGATTTGGGTGTCCACTCTCCCTGAGGTTTTGAGTGTGAGCATAAAGCCACTTGTGCATGGCAGCCAGGGCATGGTGGGGGGTGGCAGGGTTGGTGGCACACTTCTGGGTTTACAGGTGCGGCTGGGCACCCTCCTTCGCTGGGGTCAGGGTTAGGGGCTCTGGTGGGGTCCTGGCAGCAGAGGTGGGCCCATGGCTTAGGCTGCTCAGGCCCAGCCCTAGGGAGGTGGGGGTGACTGCCCTGGGAAAACTCCCCAAACAGCTGCTGAGTGACTCTTTTTTCTTTTTCTTTTTGAAAAATTCCCCCTGCTCAAGCCTCCCACTCCATACAATGGCCTGGCCTCTCACACAGCCCAACTCTCCAACCAGACCAGGGACTGTCCGTGTCAGGCCCATCATGGCCCAACTCTTTCCAGTCTGTGACCACAGTCTGTTTGGGTGCAAACAGCCCCCCTGTGTTTGCCACTTCATCCTTATTCCCCCCAGCGACTTCAAGCATCCAGGTTTCTCTGGCGCTGCTCAAAACTTGTTTGCCAATGGAGGGAGCTGTTGACCTGGCTGGCTCCCAAGAATCTTGCAGCAGACCCAGCAGATGCAGGGCCTGGGGCTGCAGCCACCCTGCTCCCTGCACTGGACCCGGGCAACTTATCGTCCCAAACAATCTCCTTATCATCTGATTTTTCAATGTCCTCTACAATTTTGGCCTCCAATCTTCATATATGCTGAGATACCGTTGGCTGTTTACTGTTCCTCAGAAGGTTGGCTAGGTTTTCCACCCATATGCAGGGAGAAGTGGACTCTACTCCCACCTTTCCCGCCACCAACTTCCCTCCCTCTAGTTTTTTTATTTCATTGCTCAAATTGTTCCAGCTTTGGCCTTTGGAAACTCTTTCAGTTGCTCCTAGATCCCTATGATATAACGTCATCAATGTAGGTTGGTGTTTGTTTGCTTTTTATTACATTCATTTTTTTTCACTACTAAATGCTGCAGGCTCATCTGATTTCCTGTCCCAGTTGGAGAATCAACCCTTTCTTTAAAAAGGAGGGCAGGATTTTTAAGATACTGTTTTTCCCACTTTTCAATGGAGATAATAGAAGCACATTAGGCAACTCATTTAAGTTTCCAGAGCTAACCGATAATAAAATAAGTATAAGAATACCAGGTTCTTTCCACTGGACCATAGTTTTTATCTGCTTAGTTAATAAATATTATTAGGTTCTGCGCAGGACTTTCAAGGAAGCACAGACTTCCAAAAGTTCTTAGCATACAACCCCAGTCATTTGCTGAGGATTGTAAAGTTCTCAATGTTGAAATCTAGTAGATGGCACACTCTAAAGACTGGAGAACAGATGGGAGTATTGAGAAGACTTGTGATGAAACCTTGGCTAATCCACGGAGCAGTTGTCATCTCTCAGAGAATTGGGTTTCTGTGGGAGTCTGAGTAGGTCTTGGAGCAGGAAAGGGCCCCTGATAGGGATGCAGTGTCTGCCAGGGGTGCAGGGACCCTGTGGCTCAAGTCACAGGAGCCAGGGTACCCAGCAGGAAGCTGGCTCTCTGTGTAGCCCCAGGTTCTCTTGCACATGGCTCTTACTTCTCAGGGAGCTTATGGAAACCTTTGGGAGCAGCTAACATAGAAATGCTCAGAATAATTTATGATGCTTGAGTATAAGCTTAGCCTTGTGAATCAAGTTGGGGATTATTACACAAACTCTGTGACTGAAGCCTTCAAACATTCTGGAGGCAGAATGTTCTCATCACAAGGTTCCTGGGAGAGATATTAAACTGCCAAGCTGGGGATCTAAGCATGAAGTGTGCTCTTTCCATGACCAACACCCATTAATGTTCACATCCTGTCACTTGGGGCAAAAAGCCTTTGTTAATCTAAATTGACCAGTGGGATTTATCAACCTAGACTCTGTTTCCCATTGATTTGTTTTCTTGAAATTCCCCAGTGCTCATCCAAAGATCCCCAAGGAAGTTCTCCTATTTGAATTTAAGTTTCTACCAGTAACTTATTGCTATATTAAATGAACCTTATTAAAATAAAAATTATTTTATACAGATTCTCTTGCCTTCTCCAGTGTAGTATTTTAGCCCATTTCCTGCATGTTTAGAGGCCCCACAAGAAGATTAGGATAAAATTGGGTGATGAATCATCTGCAACATTGCTTGTACTATAGTCTCTATTTTATCACTGTCCATGATTTCATCTTAAACAAAGATGTTAATATTCTTGATAAACACCACCATTTCCAGAGATCACATTCAAAGCTTTGAATATGTATGACAGTTGTCTGAGTTGTACACAATAAATATGTTCAGTTCTGCCCTTGGCCTAGGGGGCATTTAGCAATGATCCTTGATAAGTACTAGGGAGCATCTGTATTGGTCAGAGCTTAGACAGACACAGAAACCATGGCAGTGATTTCATAACACAGAGAATTTAACATGAAAGATTGTTAGCTGGGTATCAAGAATTGTCAACAAAATAGGTAACTAAAAAGTTAGATAGAGAACTAAGATATCACAGTGGTAGCAAATGCAAGAAGACACTCCCATTTCTGGGCTGGGAGAACAGAAGGAAGAGGTTGTGATTATTAAAATTCAGAAGCTTGAAGAGCTGTAAGTTAGATCTCAGCATGGGTGGTAACCTCTCAGCTAGTCCTGGCATTACTGTGCATGGCAGAAGGGCCCCGGTCTGAGGCGCATGGGGGCCTCAGGTATGAGTGCAAGGCATCCTAAGACCACCCACCTCAGAGGAAGGGCACCTGCTGACTGGTGGTAAAAGCCTGGCTCCATGAATATTGGACAAGTTGCTGACCCTGGAAGGAACAGCCATGGCCAGGGAAAGGGCTGGGGGACAGTGGCAGGAAGGGAGGCCAGGCCGTGTGGATGGTGGCTATAAGAACCTGTTCTCGATTCAGAATGACTGTTTTTGCACCCAGCTCCGCTACTTGCTAACTCTGTGAAAGTTTCTTAAACTTTGGGCGAGTTACTTAACCTCTAATAGCCTCAGTTTTCCTGTACATAAAACGGAGTTGGCATTCTTTATCTGATACTTCTTACCTGAGGATTCACAGTGACAGTCTATGTAACGTGCTTGGCAAAGTACCTCATACATAAATTCCAAATGCACAGTTGCTGCTATAGCTGTTAACAAATGCATGAAGGTTTAAATCAATGCTTCTTACTCCAGGGTGGTACTTTTTTCTCTCAAGGGACATTCAGTGATGCCCGGAAATATTTTTGATTGTCATGACTTGGGGGCTGTGCTCTGGCATCTAGTAAATGGAGGCCAAGATGCTGCTAAACTCCCTGTAACATACAGGAAAACAAAGAAATCTGGCCTAAATTTCAATTGTGCTGAGGTTAAGAGACCCTGGTTTAAATAAAAAACAAAGAGTATGTTATAAGAACTGGGAAGAAATAATAATTCAGAAGGAGGAGAGCTCAGTGAAGGCCAGAGTTGTCTGGCCACACTTCGGAGAAGAAAGGTTCGGAAAAATGGATGGAAATGGCTGAACAATGTCGGTAAAAGGGCATTCTAGGCAGGGGAATGACAAGACAAAGGCTTGAAGGAGGAACCTGGACTCCTTCTCTGCCTTCATGAGTAAGTCACACATCCAGACCCTCACAGAGACAGTGTAAATCACTGACTCTGAAAGGGAATGCTAAATGTGAGTCTCCATTCAGGTTGCTTGTCTCACAGACATCTCACACAACCACATGTGACCAATATGTGGGAGGAATTGTTCCTGCATGGTGTATCCTGGACTTACCTGTGTGTCAGTCTCAGCATTTCACAGAACTGGCACCACAGTCAGACAAGTTTCAGATGATGGGGGGAGGCACAGAAAATCGGCTACCTTTCCAGACTCCCGCCTTCTAAAAAATTCTTTGTCCTTTAGAAATTTGATGATTTTTCCAAGTTTTTATTGCAATGTTTCCATTATCGCTTAGCCCTCTTATACACCCTGTCCCCGCAATTACCACACTGTTGTCTATGTCCATGAGTCCTTTTCCTGTTTGCTTTACCCCCTGACCTTCCCCCTATAGCTGTCAGCCTGCTCTCTATCTATGAGTCTGTCTCTGTTTTGCTTGTTAGGTCAGTTTGTTCATTAGTCTCCACATACATGTGAAATCGTATGGTATTTATCTTGCTCTGACTGGCTTATTTCAGCACAAATTTCTCCAGGTCCATCCATATTGTCACAAAAAGTAAAATATTCTTCTTTTATGGTGGAGCAATATTCCAGTGTGTAAATGCCCCAAAGTTGTTTTAGGCATTCATCTACTGATGGACACTTGGGCTGCTTCCATATCTTAGCTATTGTAAATAATGCTGCAATGAACATAGGGGTGCTTATGTTCTTTCAAATTAGTGTAGTGAGTTTCTTTAGATATATTCTCAGAAATGGGACCTGTACTCAGAAAATTATAGGACAGAAAGGAAATTGAAGAAGATAAAAATAAGTGGAACACATACCATGTTCATGGATAGGAAGAATGAGCATCACTAAAATGTCCATGCCACCCAAAGCAATTTATGGATTCCTATCACGATTCCAATGATGTATTTCACAGAACTAGAACAAATATTTCAAAAATTTATATGGAACCACAAAAGGCTCCACATAGCAAGTGAGAAAGAAGACACTTGGAAGAATCATGCTACCTATTATCAAGCTATACTATAAGGCCATTGTAATCAAACTAGCATGGTACTGGCATAAAAACAGGCACACAGATCAATGGAACAGAATAGAGAGACCAGAAATAAACCCATACCTTCAGAGTCAATTGTTGACTTCTCAGAATACTGGCTTTCAGAGCAAGCCAACTATTCTGGCTAAACCACTGCTTGGCAAAATGCTTGGCTTTAGCTTTCATACTTTACCTTATGTAAATGCCCTTACACAGTTATTATAAAAACACACTGTGCTAGTGATGCGGATTCCGGCCCACAGGATCTGTGTGTTATGGCAGCAATGGACAAATGCACACGGACTACAGAAATCCTGTGTAGAAAAAGGGATGGCATGGCCACTCTCTGAGTGAGAGAGGGTGAGAGGGCCAGAGACAGCCCGACCCCTGCCTGGACAGGCTGTTACTGCTTTCCTGGGCACATTACATAAGGATGGTCCTCATTTACTATGCACAGGTTCACTGTAGGTGATTACCTTTACATACAACAAAGGAAAGAATGCTGCTAATTATTTCAAAGAGAAGCATGTTACAGATGAAGGGGGAAAGTGGTTGAACTGGTTTTATTTCATACTTGGGAGGTTTAGCACAGACTTTAGGAAGTTAAGGATACTCAGTAAACATTTGCTGCCTCAATTCAGGGTGAGGGAGTTTTAGCCAAAGCAAGTCTCATAGCAGCCTAGGTACAATGCAGGCCTGATTCCCCACAGGAGAACCAGTCTGTGGATGTGGGTGCTGTGGGCCAGACCTCACACCCACTGGCTTTCCGAGTGGGAGCTGGGCTACATTTCCCACGTGTGGAATGGTTCCCTATATGTTAGTCCTATTTTTTATTTTTCTTTCAATGCCTTTTCTTTAAGTGACATTTTCAAAACAATCATTGTCTCAACCCATATCAAGGTGCTTATCTTTTATGTGCTCTTCTAGTTCTATTGTTTCAGGTCTCACTGCATGTCTTGGATCTATCTTGAGTTACTTTGCTCTATCTTCCCATGATCATTACCGAATTATTCACAACAGCTAGGATATGGAAACAACCTAATTGTCTGTTAGTGAATGAATGGATAAAGAAGACATGGTCCATATTTATAATGGAATATAACTCAGCCAAGAGGGAGAATATAATCTTGCCACTTGTAAAAACATGGATGGACCTTGAGGGTATGTGTTCAGTGAAATAAGTCAGACAGAGAAAGACAAATACTGTGTGATGTCAACTCTATGTGGAATCTAAGACGCCAAACTCATAGAAACAGAGACTAGAATGGTGATTGCCAGAGACCTGGGAATGGGGGGTGGGATGGGGAGACGTTGGTCAAAGGGTACACACTCTAGGTATACAATGAATAACTTTGGGAAATGTAATGTGCAGGGTGGTGATTATCCTGTGTTATGTATGTGCAACTTCCTAAGAAAGTAGATCTTCAATGCAATCATCACAAAAAAGAAAGGGTCATACTGTGCCATGAGAAGGTGTTTGCTAACACTATGGTGGTGATCACTTTGCAATAATAAGTGTAGCCTATCAACAGGTGGCACACCTAAAACTTATATAATGTCATTCATCAATGAAATTTCAATAGATCTGGAGGAAAAAGACTCCGATCACTTTCAAGACTGTTCCATAAATGAGATGCTTGGAAGTGCTCATGTTTTAGAAGAAAGAGGTTGAGGATCTAACCTGCGATGTTCCTTGAACAAGGCCATGGACATCTCTTTGCCTCACACTGAAATTTAGGAGAATGGACAAAGGTTGGTTCCTTGGGTTGGTTCAGGGTACACATTTCTAGAGTTTATCTTGCTTTTATCTTTTCAGACTCTAAAGTCTCCAGATCTTCCTTACTAATGTTAAAAACACTAGTTATTTTTTTACATCTTCCTTTTCCTGCTACAGTGAATATTCCATGAGGATAAGAATGGATGTATTTTGACTATAAATTTCTGGCTGTGTCTTTAGCACCTAGAATATTCCCTGGCTCATAGAGGAGACTCAATTAATATTTGTTGAAAGGTGAATGATCTCAACTCCCCCAGGGTCTAGAGGTTGAGACAGAAAAGATGAGGACAAAGAGAAAGAAACAGAGAGAGAGGGGGAGCAATAAGTATTTGAGAATGCAGTCTTGACAGAGTAGAATAAGAAAAAGCTTCAAGATTTGTTACTTGAGCTGTGCTTGTAGTATGAGTAGGAGTGTGCATGGGGAAAAGTGAGGGAGAAGACTCTAAAAAGACTGAGATATGCTAAGGCTCAAGAAGAAGGAAAAGAAAAGTTTTTTTCAAAAACTGCAGATTGCCATAGTTCAGCTCTGGTGAGCCATAAGGTACCGCAGGGCTGACATGAGAAGATAATCTGAGAGGAGGGCCAGGCCTGAGGGAGCCCTGTGTGCCAGCTGGCTCTCACCTTCAATTAATGCAGAGCAACCAAAGAGTAGTGACATGACCAGACTGGGATGTGACAAAGCTTTTACTAGAGCAATGGGGAAATGTGGGGCCAAGTAAGATGCAGGGAGTGGGGTTAGACACAAGGCCTGCCTGTGGCTGAGAGGGAGATGGTAGATCTCTAATGCATCAGATCTTCTGAGTTATGCTGGGTGTATTAAATTGACTGTTATCTGGGGTGTCTCTGCTCTTCAATATAGTCCACCAAGTTCTCAAAACAACTTCAAAACTCAAAATACCCTATAGCAGATTAATTATTGGGTACACTTTGCTAGACTCAAGTGAGATGTTAGTTGCTATTTCCATCACTAAGGAGTTTCTACTTCTAATGTGATGACTGGGTTTGAATGAGTTTTACAATGGCAGGTTTTTGTATTTAGGTCATACTGTTGGTATTTCCTTGGCAATTTCAATAAGATATTCTGTTGTCATCATTGTCAAATTGCCTGGCAGGCTTTGTATAAGTGCACATGCAAATACTTGTTTTGAACTTTGAATTTTCCCCACCAAACTCCTCATTCATGGAAAAATAATATTTGTAAGATAATGATTTCTTACCGGGCAATGCCAAAATCACCAAATGGGATTATGTAGAAACAATGAAGGAAGGTTTCTCAGTTTCTCATTATTTTGAGATTGAACATTTCCTTCTGGACAAAGGGATATATGCTCATGGAAACCTTGTGTTTTCCTTTTCCTTTTGTTTATTTGCTTATGTCATTTTAAGGACTCCTTGTTCTCCCTTTTCTTTTTTATGTTTTCATGTATAACTGTCTCAATATCAAGAAGGGAAGAAGGGCCATTAGGGTCCAGACACCACACCCATTGTTGGATTAACTGTTCAGTAACCAAGGTTATTGTCCTCTTTCATATTTTCTTTCTGTGTACATAATTGCGATGTTTTTTCTATTAAAATGGCCGGACCCCTTTGTATCTAGCAGAGCACACACACTTCCCCCAACTACAGGTGAGGCCCAAAGAGCACCATTGAATGGGTGGATATCAGTGAGGGTCATATCACTAGGGCTTATCTACCTCATCACTCTGCTTTAATTAGCCCTCTAATTACTTCTAGCTGCCAGTAATGCGCTTTAGATGTGGAAAGAAACACACCTTTATGTAAGCATAATGAAAACTACATTTGCTCAGCTTTTCGTGTCAGTCAAGAGGGTATATTCACAGGTTTATTTGCAGTAAAGGTCATAATGACTTTTTTTCCTGTTGATACAGCTGATCGTGTTGCACTTTCATCAAATTGATCATCTTCACTCCACAATCTGATCATGTGTTTTCTTCTCTGTTCATGGAAGAGAAACCCTTAATTCAATCTCTGTTTAATTTATTTCAACTTGGAAAAATCCAGAGAAGTTTCAGCTGAAACACTAATTTTTCTCCCTAGTGAGCATATGTAGCACACCTTTCAAAATCATTGTGCCGATGCCTTCCAGACTTGGAAAATCATATAAAGAACCATGACTGATAGTGTGTGCTGTACTGAAAGTATGCCTTTCTGTTCCATTCCTCAGGTCTTCACTGAACATTTACTACGTGCTTTCCTCACATCACAGGGCTGCTAAAAACTTTCCAGTGCTGCTCCATTATTTACAGAATAAAATTCAAACCACTTATCCTTTTATATCCTAGGCCTGACTCTGGTGATTCTATTCCCCATCTTCCCCCAGCCACAACCAACACACACACACACACACACACATGCTTCAGACATGAGTCTCTGAATCATGAGTCTCCACATGTAAGTACCATTCCTTCTTTTGAACCTATCCTTACGCTCTGGTACTGCCTAGAGTGCCCCTTCCCTCCCTATGTAATAAATATTTTACAACCACTTCTCCCAAAACACAAACACATAAACAGAGTTGAAGCATTTACAGATTTCCATGGAGGAAACACTCCCATTATCGCCAATTTCAATAGACCAATGTGATGTCACTGAAAGCAGAGCTGGGAAGAGGTGAGCAGTGACCCACCATGATGAAATATTTGTATCATCATTTCATAAATAAAATCAAACAATCTCAAGAACAAGATAGTGAAGGAGTGTGAAGTAATTAGGAAATGATGAGTGGATTATTTATTACCTGTGTGGAGGCTCCGCCCATAGGGCTCCCCGTGCCGCCATGGATAAGAATAAGTCTACCAAGGCAATATCTTCTTGGGGAAGAAAGGTGGTCAATCTCTCAAAGGAGAAGGGCCAAGAGCCTTTTCTTCAAGGGCTTTTATTGGGTTCAGTTTGCACAGGAATACAGGTAAAGCTCATCAATCATTGACAGGCAGTAAGGATCAAATAATAGATAACAAACAAAGAACTACAAGGGCTGATTCTGAGTCAGGGACAGTTAGCTAAAGGGCTATAAGACTTTGGGAAACAAACTTGTTTCAGGCTTGGACCCTTATCATTTAATTTGAGGGTATTAGCAAAGCATTTTTCACATGGTTTTGTGTATTCTTTCTTAAGCCTGATCACCCCGGGGAATCCACCCTTTCTACCACAGGACTGCACTGCCCTCTGTCATTGTTTCAGGCTTAAGTCAGGCAGCGGAAGTAAGGCTGCCAAGAGATTAGGAGACTTCTTGCAGACAGAAAGAGGACTCAGGCTCTGTCAAAGCTGAGGGGCAAGGGTCCATCACTCCCTTTTTCTATGGTCTCCCAAGTCCTTCCCTGTGGGCCTCTTTGTGACCATGCCTGTCTTAGGTCGTCCCTCCTTGAGGAATCTTACCCGTCATTGGCTAAATGGTCAGGCTCAGGGCCCAGCAGGGTAAATTAAAGTGGGCAGAGATGGCACCCCTGCCAGGGAGATAAGCTTTGTCCTCTTAGTGGCTTATGGTCCCAAGGTCCCTGACTCAGCCATAGCCATGGTGGTTCACAGCTTCTGAAACCAGGCAGGGCAGTTCCCAACAATGACCTTTATTTTTCACATAGTTTAATAATAACACATTTAATTTACTTTTTAATAATGGCCATATGTAACAACTGAACATTTGACAATTGCCTCTTGTGAGTTGGTTTAAGCCAACTCCAGCACACCAGTGCGTGGACCCTACCATTACTTCCCTAACCCACAGAAATTTCCCTCTGTACGCATTTACCGGGTTCATAAGTATTCTGACAATTCATTCAAGCCACTGTTAATTGAGATCCTACTATGTACCAGAAATTCTAGCTCAGGGATTCAGGCAAAAAGCACACAGGGAAATAAAAACACAATTTCAGGTGTAATCACTTCCACCAAGAGAATAGTGACTTGGGAGGCAGGGAGTGGTACCATTTATAATGGATGAACACAAATGGGGAGGTGAGGCGGAGGCTAGGGGCTTGGTTTTAAATATGTTAGGCTTTCGATGCCTTTTAGATATCTAAGGGGGAGAAGCTGTCAGAAAAATCTTTATATGGATTCTAGAGCTCAGAGTAGAGCCAAGGCTGAGGGGGAATGCCTTATATTTGTCTTGCATGTCATACTTCACATCAACAGCTTGCGAGGCAGCCGAGTTAGCATTATCACAAACATTCTAGAGCAGAGACAGTGAGCCCTGAGAGGGGTAGAGAGAGAGCAGGATCTGGGGCAGAACCAGGAATGGAATTCAGAGTTTCTGTCTCCCTGTCTGTTTGGGATCCAGGGGAGTTTTTGTTAGAAAGGCTGATTCCTCAAGGGAACCTTAGGATCCAAGAAGGTATCAAATTAAAAGTGCCAGGATGCCTGGCTGGTGTGGCTCAGTGGATTGAGCACCAAATGCAAACCAAAGGGTTGCTGGTTCCATTCCCAGTTAGGGCATATGCCCGGGTTGTGGGCCAGGTCCCCAGTGGGGTTGTTTGAGAGGAAACTCAACATTGATATTTCTCTCCCTCCCTTCCCCCCCTTTTCCATTCTAAAAATAAATCAAGAATATCTTTATCAATGTCAATATCAATCAGACACTGAAATGACATATAGGTGTTGTTGTGACACAGTGGTGAGCTGCTTGTGGAGGGAGCTGGTGCTGTGCACATAGGACCCCATCTCAGCCTGTGATGTACTTGGGAAAATGACAGGGCTGACCCTTCACACACACTCATCTCTCACTTGTTAGGATCGTTGTCATTTTGAAAACAACCTATCATCAACATTTCATTTCATTTCATTCAAACCCGTACAATAAGAAAAGCAATGATAAAAATGGAAAGCTAACCCAATAGGAATTTGTTTGAGGTCTGGTTTAGTTTCTTTTTAAACAGACGGAGTACTAATATATAATCTTGTTTCTTACTTTATTTTTTCTCATCATCTTCTCTCCTGCGATTGTGAGCTTTTCTTTAATTATTAAAAGCTCTCAGAAAATTAACTTTCACTCCCTATGCTCTTGTTTCATGGTAAAATATGCTTAATACAATAATTATTGTTTTAACCACTCATATGTGTACACACTTCAATGGCAAAAATGTGGTCCCAATTTCATGGAAACAGCACCACTGATTATACCCAGAACTTTTCATCATCCCCAACAAAAGCTCAGTACTAATTAAATAATAACACTTTCTTGCTCCTTCCTTGCAGGCCCTAGCAACCTCTATTTTTTATTTTGGTCACTAATATACATGAATTCATGTAATATTAATCCATGTGTGTTGGCTTGTTTCACTCAGCATAATATTTTCAAAGTCCATCCATTTTGGAGCATATATCCGACCTTCACTGCTTCTTAGGGCTCCGTAATATTCCATTGGGTGTGTATGTCACATTTGTTTTGTGATCCATTTCTTGATGGACTCTCGATGGTTTCCACCTTTTGGCTATTATGAATAATGCTGCTATGAACATTGGTGTACAAGTATCTGTGTCCTGCTTTCAATTCTCGGATATATAGAGAAAATTCTTTTCTATATCTTAGAAATGAAATTGGAATTTCTGTAAAAATGGAATTAAAATGGGAGATTTTTTTTGACGTCTTAAAAATGTTCAGCTTCCTATCCATGAACACAAGATGTCTTTCCATTAAGTTCGGTCTCCTTTAATTTCTTTTAGCAATGTGTTGTACTTTTCAGCATACACGTCCTTCACATACTTACTTAGATTTATTCTTAAGGATTTAATTATTTTTGGTGTTTTATAAATGGATTTGCTCTGCTATTTCCCTCTGAGATTGTTCAATGTTGATATATAGAAATAAAATCTTTTTTTGATTATTGATCTAGTACCCTGCAAGTTTCCTGAATTTATTCATGAACCGTAGATGCCACCCTGTAGATTCTTGGGACTTTCCAATTAAAAAAATAATGTCACCTGTGACTAGAGACATTTTTATTGTTTCCTTTTCAATTTGAATGCCTTTTTATTCTTGTCTAACAGTTTTGGCTGAACATCCAGTACAATGCTCAATGTTGCCATGACAGTGGGCATCCTAGTATTGTGTCTTGATGTTAGGGGTAAAGTTTTCAGTCTTTCACCAGCAGAGAGTGGTGTGAAATGTTCAAGGTGATGAAAAGCAAGGACCTATAACCAAGGCTACTTTACCCAGAATGGATATCATTTAAATCTGAAGGAGAAATAAGGAACTTAACAGGCAAGAAAAAGCTAAAGGAGTTTGTCAACACAAAACCAGTACTGCAACTAATGTTAAAGGACTTCCTTTAAGTACAAGGAGGAGGACGAGGAGGAGATTAAGGAGAAGAAGGAGAAGAGGAAGAAGAGGAAGAAGAAGAAGAAGAAGAAGAAGAAGAAGAAGAAGAAGAAGAAGAAGAAGAAGAAGAAGAAGAAGAAGAAGAAGAAGGAGAAGAGGAATGATGATGAAGAAGGAGAAGAGGAATGATGATGATGAAGAGGAAATATAAGTGAAAGTAAGAAAGAACACAGGAAACTAGGGTTAAAATAAAATGGCACTAAATACGTATCTATCAATACGCATTTTAAATATAAATGGCTTAAATGCTCCAACCAAAAGACATAGGGTAGATGAATAGATAAGAAAACAAGATCCATATATGGGCTGCCCCAAAAGACCCATCTCAGATCAAAAGACACACAAAGTACAAAAGTATAGGAATGGATAGAGATATTTTATGCAAAGTGAAAGAAAAACCTAGGGTAGCATTATTATCGAAAAAAAATAGACTTTAGAACCAAGGGTATTGTAAGAGACAAAGAAAGCCATTACATACTGATAAAAGGAACACTCCAGCAAGAGGATTTAATCCTAATTAATATTTACACACCCAACATAGAAGCACCTAACTATGTAGAACAAATATTGACTGACACAAAGGGAGAGGATGACAGAAATACAGTCCTAGTTGGGGCTTTTAACACCCCATTGACTTCAGTGGATAGATTTCCAGACAGACAACCAACAGGGAGGCACCGACTTTAAATGACACATTAGAGCAAAAGGATTTCTTTGATATCTTCAGAGCATTTCACCCCTAAGCAGTAGAATATACATATTCTTCAAGGCCACATGGAGTGTTTTCTAGGGTAGACCACCACTTATGACATAAAATGAGTCTCAAAAATTTAAGAAGGCTGAAATCATCTCAAGCTTTTTCTCTAACCCAGTGCTATGGAACTAGAAATCAATCATAAGAAGTACCCTGAAAAACACACAAAGACATGGAAAGTAAATAACATGTTATTAAACAATCAGTATGTCAACAATGAGGCAAAGGAAGCAATGAGAAGGCACCTTGCAACAAATGAAAATGAGACAACAACAATCCAACACCTGCGGGACACTGGGAAAGCAATCAGAGGAAAATTCATAGAATTACAGGCCTATCTCAAGCAAAACAAAACAACATGAAAAAACCCCCACCAATGAGCTCCAATAAACAACCTACAGTTCAAAAATTGGAAAAAGAAAAACAAGCAAAGCTCAAAGTGTGTATAAGGAAGGAAATAATAAAGATCAGGGAAGAAAGAAACATAATAGAGTCTCAAAAATAATGCAAAAGATCAATGAATCCAAGAGCTGGTTCTATGAAAATACAATATTGACAATCCTTTAATCAGACTCATCAAGAAGAAAAGAAATACAAAGGAGTGTAAGAAATATTATGAAAAAATATATGCTAATATACTGGACAACCTGGATGAAATGGATACATTTCTAGACACATACTATCAGTAAAAACAAAACTGATGCAGGGGGCTCCACCAGTAGAAATCCCCTAGTCATTGAAAATGAGAAATAAAGTACTCAATGCATGATTTACTTGGGGAGGACACGTGACCAGTCCCTAAAGAAGAAAGGTCCTGAATACCTTCTTCCCTGCATTTTCATTGAGTTTAGCTCACACAGACATTCATAGTATGTATGAATATCTCATTAACCAGTGCTCAACATTCTACTGGCATCATTTACAGATAATAGTTGAAGAGACACAGGGATTGTTTCTGGTCAGGGTTGGCTTTAGCTCAAGTGTCTGTTTCATAGCAACAGGGCAGAGCAGGTCTCAAAGGAAACAATGTATATTCTTTCTCTGGCCAGATTGGGACCCCAGGAGCCATGTGATCCAGTACAAGGTCTATGGCATAGTTCCCATGCTGAGTCAGTCAAGGAGAGCAAAACAGCCAAGAGACTAGGAGACTTGCAGAAAGACTGAGGACTCAGGCTATGACAAAGCCAAGGGGTGAGGGTCTTTCTGCCCATTCTCTGAAGACCCCTAAGGCCTTCCCTGATGGCCCATTGCAACAGTGCCTGTCTTAGGCTGTCCCTTCTCCTTTGAGGGATCTTACCATTGTTGGCTAAACTGTCACCAACCTGTGCAAAGCAGGGGGAAGTGAAGGAGGCAGGGGCTACACTCCTGCCAGGAGCAAAGGTTCTGTCTCCTTAGTGGCTCATGTCCCCAAGGCCTTTTCATGGGGCTCTAGCCATGGGACAAAAGGCGACCCTGAAACTAGGTGGGACGGCTCCCAACACAACCGAGAAGAATCAGAGGACCTGAGTAGATGGATTAGACCCAGTGAAACTGAAGCAGCAATCAGAAAATTCCCACTAAACACAAGCCGTGCACTAGATAACCTCACAGGTGAATTTCATCAAACATTCTGAATGACCTAACACCTCTGCTTCTCAGAGTATCTCAAAAAATTTAAGTGGAGGTAGGCTACCAAACTCAATTTCCAGGCCTTCATTATTCTATTTCCGAAACGTGATAAAGGCAGTACCAGAAAGAAAATCTTAGGCCAATGTCCCAGATAAACACATACACTAAAAACCATAGAAGAAACATTGGCAAACTGAATACAGCAACACAGGAACAAGATCATACACCATGATCAAGTGGAATCTATTCCAGAAATGCAAGGTAGGTATGAAACTCACAAATCAATAAACCTGATCCACCACATAAACAAAATGAAGGACTAAAATCACACGATCATATGAACAGATGTAGAAAAAACACTTGATAAAACCCAGCATGCATTTATAAGGAAAAATCTCAGCAACGTGGGAACAGAGGGAACATACCTAAGTGTAGCTAAGGCAAGTTATGACCAACCCACTGCCAGGATCATACTCAACAGGCAAAATCTACAAGTGTTCCCCTTCACACTGAAAATGAGACAATAGATGCTGTTCAGAATATTGGACAGATGCATACAGAAAAAAATGAAACTAGACCATCTTTTTACACCAAACACCAGAATGAATTCAACAATGATTAAACATTAAATATTAGACCTGAAGCCATAAAAATTCTAGAAGAATACTTAGGCAGCACAGCACAGTCTCAGACATTGGTCATAACAATATGTTTTCAGATATATTTCCACAGGCAAAGAGAACAAACAAACAAAAATTAAACAAATGTAACTATATCAAACTGAAACGTGTTTGAACAGCAATGGAAAGAACATCAACAAAATAAGAAGACAATCCACAATAGGGGACAACATATTTGCCAATACTTCTAATAAGGGGTGAATATCCAAAATTTACAAAGAACTTACAAAAATCAACACCACAAAAACAAACAAGCCAATTATAAAATGTACAAAGCAGCTGAATAGACACTTCTTCAAAGAGGACATATTGATGGCCAAGAGATATATGAAAAGAAGCTCAGCATCACTAGTGATCAGAGAAATGCAAATTAGAACTATAATGAGATGTCATCTCACACCTGACTGAATGGCTGTCATCCATAAACTGACAAAGAGCAAGTGCTGGCAAGATTGTGGAGCATGGGGGACCCTTCTGCACTGTGGGAGGGAATGCAGACTGGTGCAACCACTGTGGAGATCAGTATGCAGATAGATGATCAGTAGGTAAAAAATTAAAAATGGATCCTCCTTTGGACCCAGTGATCCCACTTCTGGATTTATATACAATGAAAACCAAAACACTTATTCCAAAGAACGTAAGCACCCCTATGTTCATTGCAGTGTTCTTTACAATCACCAAGATATGGAAGCAGACCAAATGTCCATCAATAGATGAGTAGATAAAGCAACTGTGGAACATTTACACAATGGAATATGACTTGGCCATAAAAAGAAGACAATTTTACCCTTTGTGACAGTGTGGATGGACGGAGAGAACATTATGCTCAGTAAAATAAGCCAGACAGAAAAAAACAAATACCATATGATTTCACTCACACGTGGAATCTAACGAAGAAACTGAACTAACAAGGAAAATGGGGACATATTCATAGACGGTGAGCAGGATGACAGCTAGAGATGGAGGGAGGGTGTAGGTGGTGGAGGGATTGAGCAAAAAGGCAAAAGCACTCATGGACGTGGACACCAGTATGGTGATTGCTGGCGGTATAAGGGCACTGCATCGTAATAGAAAAAATACAATAAAGATGAACAAGTAAATAAATATTAAATGAATAAATAAATTTCACTGCATGTAACAGGCATAGTAGCTTCTAATACATTGATACATGAATATGCAATGAGTTTGATGTACTGTTAAAAACATACAAAGGCCATGTGTACCAGAGAGTGTTTTTTAAAAAGTGTTCAAACTAAACTACAATATCTCTATGAAACTATGTGGTCAGTTACAATGTTAATTGTTCAATTCCAGTCTAGGTGTGTTGCATACAGTGAAACAGAATAAAACTTACAATTGAAATTATGACACTGCTGTAAGCAAAATTTAGTAATTGAACTCATTTTAAAATGTATTTTAAATTATATCTGGCACAGTTTTGAAGAGATTTTCCTCAGAAAGTTTGCACTCCTTAAGTATTTCATTTTTTACACAGTTTTTTGCTATTTGCGTATTTTAAGAAAGGTACACAGTGATAGGAGTTTGACTTAAACTTGAGAGGTGTAGGTATCGGATATAATTGGTTGCTCTTATGTTTTTGTAAGAGGAAAAATACCATTACATGTTTACACCCCTTCAGGTCTACGGAGGGCTGTTGACCTAGGAATTCCCACAACTGCTGGTCATGGAAGGCCATGATGAGGAAATAGAATTGTGCTGACCTGAATGATCAGAAATTAGCTGGAAGATGATTAGGGATAAAATGTTCGTTACATCCACAATGAAAACATGGCAGGTAGACTTTACTGCCAATCATTCATTCCCCCTGAAAAAGTAGGGACTGTTTGGAAGGAAACAGAGCAAAACACCTATTGAGCTTAAAGAGATGCTCAGTGGAGGGCAAAAATTCTTTGAACCCACACACCCACAATGGTAGTGAGGTGCTTTAATACACCAAAAATCAACAAATAAACACATAGAAAACTGGGAAGGGAGGCAACGAAGGGAGCAAAAGAAATCTCGTAACCAGCAAGCTGGTATTCTAATATCTGTTGTGATTTTGTTTTGCAGAGAGTAAATGGATAAAAGAAAGCTGAGCTGATTTAGAAGGTTTGAATTATGAAATTCCTGTTCTAGAATAATTTGAGAAGTATCCAAAGACTCTAGTGGATAAAGGTGGCACACTTGATTTTGACAAAGGCCCCAAGTATCTCAGTTTTCATCCCCCTATCTTAAAGCTCTGTGTGGAAGCACCTGGCAATTTTCTTATTATCTCTTTGTCTAGTCTACTCTCACCCGAATTTCACATGGACCTTGTTCAGTATATTCATCATTATATCAAATCCTGGTACATAATAGTCTTTCAGTATTTCACTAACTAATAAAAATACAACGATTTTCTTTAAAGTACTTGAGACCAAAAGAAATGTACGGCAACTTAAAAGAGAAAGCTTTAAAGTTACTAGAAAAGTTGATTTTTGTGAAGTATCATTCTCCTTGAATATCAGAATAAGTAAATGCTCTCAGAAATAAAGTATCACTAAGTACTTACCAATCACCTACTCGTGTGTTATGATGCAGGTAGGTCAGCATTATGAGGGTGCATTGAAATTTTTATCTTCCCTTACCTCAAAAGCCTTGGGGTAAGATGTATCTTTACCAGGTTGTGTAGCTTCCTTAGAGAAATCTACAGGGCCCAAGTTGCCCAAGCACCTTCCAAAAGCATCTACATGTAGAATTTACACTGAAGTAGAGTTATGACTAAGAGGTCATACATAGAACAAGCAATTTGTCTGGTCATACGATCAGTTATGTTTTTACACACCAGCAATGAGAATTCTGAAAAAATTATAAATGCCAGTTCTATTTTCAATAGCGTCTAAAAAAACTAAATACCTATAAACATACTTAACCAAATCTATGAAAGTTTTGTACACTCAACACAATAAAGAATGGATAAAAGAAATTAAAATGTCCAAATGAAGAGGATGACCTGCTGTGTTCCTGGATTAGATGGGAAATTACCGACAGGTCAATACTGTCTAAATCAGTACATATTATACGTGATTTCAATCAAAATTTCACCCTTTTTTAATTAAATAGAAAAGCGGGTCATTAAATTCACATGGAATTGCAAGGAGCCCAAAGTAGCAAAACCAATGTTGAAAAAGAACAAAATTGGAGGACTCACACTGTTATAAGGAATATGTGCCCAAAACCGGTTAAAACCTGTTAAATTAAAATACTAAAACACGAATAACTGCATTTTATGTGTGAAAGCGATCTGAAGATTCTGCCCCAAAGAAAATATATGGATGGTAATAAGCACAGGAGAACATCCTCATTAATCGTAGGAATGACACATTAATGCCCCAATGAGATACCAGTGTGTACCTATTAGAATGCGTAGCATAAAAAAATTGTCAAAACTGTCTGATATTTCATGGCATGTGAATAAACAGACAGTGGTATACCCATCCAATGGAAGAGTACTAAACAATGAAAGGGAACACCCTATTGTTTTAAACAACCTGTCCGAATCTTACATAAACCTCCCTGAGTTTTTCGAAAATATCAATTTTAAACAAGTAACTGTGGCCCTGCTTCCCTGGGAGGCTGAGCAGCTCAGGCAGAAGGACCCATGCAGCACTAAAGAGGGGAGGGGTCTGCCAAGATGAAGGGGAGGTGAGGAAACAAGGGCCCTGGCCCAGACAGTAAACACAGGCAGCAGCTTTGGCAGCAGCACTTAACAGACTGGGCTGTAGATTTTTGGTCCCTACAAGCCATACATACATTGCACAATGTTAGAGAGAAAGTAGGCTATCACATTGATCCTGGTCCTTTCCAATTCTGTTTCTCTCCCTTCATTTCTTCAGTTGCCAGCCTCCTTTTTCCTGGAATGACCATGAGGATTCCTCCTTATTTGCCTGGACCGTCCCTTCATTTCCAAACTTGTACTACAGACAGTACAACCTCTCAGACCCCAGCTAAAGAGAAGTACATTTGAGAGATCCGCCTCCCTCTTCACCATTCTGTGGCCACTGAACAAAGCCTGTGCTTTGACACTGACTTGGGTTTCATGGTCCTCTTTCCCACAACTCACAGAAAAATAACCCTGCAATTGGACTCAACCAAGGCACTTAGCTCTTTGGGAAAAACTTGGTTGATGACTGAATGGCAAAGTGATGGTGGAGCCCTAACTGCAAAGCTTTTCCCACTAGAGCCAGAGAGGGGCCCCCTGGAGGAAAGGGAATGAGCTAGGGTGGGGTCCATGTGGTGACCTGGAAGTCACAGGAGGGCTGGGTGCCAATCCTGCAGCTGTATTTGTTGATGGGCCTGCACTGACTGCTGAAGTGATTGGTGGCCTGGTGGTCCTGTCAGTCTTTCCTGTGCACCCAGCAGAGGCAGGGAAACTAGGGGTGGAGGCCAGGACCCACGCCCCACTAGAGATTGCCTGACTGCTGTTGGTGTAGAACCATCCACTGGGAGAGTTGGCCCGTGCACTGTGGCACCTCCCAGGATGGGACTTGAGGTGGAGGCGGTGGTGCCTCCAAGCACAGGGAGTTTCTGAGGGTTGCGTTCTGTGGTGGGTATTAGTGTACCTTGCCAAGTGTGCTTACTGGAATCCTGGCCCATGCTTCCCACACAGTGCTGAGTGGCTGTGACAGAGGGACCCAAGCAGTAAAGGCTGGCCTGGTGCAGCCTGTGTCCCCAAGTTGGCCTGTGTGGTGTTGCCCAGGGCTGGCTGGCCTGCAGTAAGGGTTGGGGAATGGGATGGGGCAGAAGCTTCCAGTTCCAGACTTCTAGTATCAGGGGGAGCCCCTGAGAGACCATCGTAGGTAGATGGGTTGGTGTCCTTTGGGGTGACCTCTGTGTGGGAAGCTGCCTTGGGAGACAAGTCTGAAGATGTGCATGCTGAGGGGCCGGCACTCCCTGCAGAGGTGACTGGCAGGATGGGGGATGAAGGGGTGCTAGGAGTAGCCACAGGAGCAGGCCCTGCAGCAGGCTGAGGTGAAGACCCCAAGGCTCTGAAGCATCACAGCCCAAGGTGGCCTACACCTCACCCCACAGATGTGCTGCCACAGTGCTTGCTTGTCTGCATCAGTATCTTCGGGAGCAACTCTGTAACCCAGTTTAGGATGGGATGACAGCCTCAGCTATTTCCCGCCCCTGCGCAGAAGCAGAGGAGCCTTCTGCCTTTGGGACCTGTCACAGGCAGTTGAGCTGCTCCTCAGGGATTGAGTCTGCCCGTGGTTTTCACCTTGGCCTTTCTGAGGCTGGCTTTTGCTCTTGGCAGTCACAGCTTCTGAGAAGGGGGCCTGATGGCCCTGCTGACTCCCTGTCTTTGTGAACCTCTAGGGCAGCCTGGCATGGCAAGTTCGGGCAGCCTCCTCCTCTCCACTGGTGGGAAGGCTCCAGTGGAGTTGTAGGATCTGGTGATGGCATTCCTTTTGGAAAAGGAGCCCCTTAGAGGCCTGGGGTTTCTGGTGGCATCTGTCTTCTGCACCCCTGCCCTGATCCTCAAGCCCCTCTAGGACTGTGGGGACTTCCTCCTTTATAGGCATCTCTTTCCTGCAATGCTTACAGGCCTGCCGAAAGAAGAACCTGCAGAATGAGGTAAGGATCCCCAGGAAAAGACACAGGGCCCTTGGTACCCTGAATCACAGTCTCAGAAATGCGGGAACACAGCCCCATCACCAGATCAGTAGATACAGAGCAGGATGGCCTTGGAGTAGAAGGATGTTCATGGACAACTGGGTGGCACTGGCCAACCATCTGTTGGGTAAGGTGAGCAGTGTGCTGGCTCCCCGGTACCCAGGGTGGGGGATGGGCAGTGTCTGCCCAGTAAGTACCCATTGGGCTCTTCAGTGAGGTGGGTCCTCGAACAAACAGTAGGATCTCAGCAAGGTCCTTCACCAGTGAACAACACTGTTGAAAGCCAAGAGCTGTTCTTTGGGCCTACTGTTAGGATACACTGGGAACACCCAATTTGGGGGTCCCAGGAATAGGAGCGAGGAATGAGTGTCCTTGCCAAAGTTCTGGGGATTGGGGTGCACCCAGAGGATGCTCGAGGACCCTTAGGTATTCCTCCATCTCCAGTTGGGGCAGGAACAGGCAACACTGCCAAACTTCTGTTCCCCAGGACTGTAGTCCCCATTGGGCCTCAGAGGCCTGAGGGTGACCGCATTCTCTGGGCTCCCACCACAGCCACATCGGCACGGTGCCTGTCCCTACACAGTCTCCTCTCACCGCTGGTGCATGTTGTTTTGCAAGGCCATGACCTTGGACATTTGGGACTCCATCCTGGCTTTTAGGGGCCCTCCTGACACACCTCTGAGATGGCTTTGCCCACTTAGTTGCCCTTGAAGGGAGTTGAACCCTTGCAGACAGGCACTGTGATGTCCAACCTTCCCAGAAGTCCATCTGCAACTGGGTGGTAAGTACACATCTTCTTCCTCACTGCCAGACAACTCTATCAGTAGGATATTGGCCTTGGTGGAGGACACAGAGGCCGTGGAATCTTCGTCCACCTCCTCCACACACACTGCCTCCTCCTCCTCCTGATCTCAGTAGCCCAGAGTGAGTGGTGGTGGTTGCCAGCCCCCACATCCTGCTGGGCCCTAACTCTCTGCGTTTGTCCCTGAATGAAAGCCTCCACAGCCTCAAGCTGGGCCTCTCAGAGAGCTCACAGTGCTTCTAGTAGGGGTCGTGACCTTAATCTTAGCCCCTGCTTCACTGCAAGCAGGGGAGAGAAGCATAAATTGGTTGTTACAATACAGTCATGGTGATGTAAAATGTGGCACGGGAATATAGATATTAACATTGTAATAACTGTGTGTGGTGTCAGATGGATATTATAGAATAGGTTTATGCAGGTGATCACTGTGTAAATTATATAAATGTCTAATCACTATCTTATACACCTAAAATGATTATCATAGTATGTAAACTGCAATTTAAGATTATTTAAAAATTTGTTAATAAGCCTTGGCTGGTGAGACTCAGTGGATTGACTGCTGGCCTGAGAATCAAAGAGTCACTGTTTGGAATCCCAGCCGAGGGCACATGCCTGGGTGGCAGGCCAGGTCCACACTAAGAGGTGCTCAAGAGGCATCCGTACACTAATATTGCTCTGTCTCCTTCCCTTCCTTATATCTAAAAATAAATACATAAAATCTTTAAAAATTATTATAAAACTTAATGATGGAAGTACATATTTATTTAGCATGTGCATTCAGATGACGGGTTCTGAAACTTACACCTCAGGAACTTCATAGTCCATCCACTGTGGTTCCCAGTCTCCTGTGGGATCCCACCTTGGATGCTGATTCATTAGCTCTATTAGTGTAGCTTCCTTGTACATTCACTGACATTACATACAGATACACACACAAACCCCATAGGTATCACCTGTGTGGAGAGATGGTTTTACTTTTCCCTTTCAAATTTGAATAATACTCTCATTTTTGCGGTCAATTGCTCTGGCTAAAACCTGATGTAATGTTGCAGAGCAGTGGTAAAAATGGGCAAATTTTTCACACTTCTGATTTAGGTGACTAAACTTTCAATCTCTTACCTCTAAGTATGATGTTAACCTCGGGTTCAAAGATTTCGCACTACACAGGAAAGCCTCTTAGGGTTCTTTTAGCAATTGCGGTTTGTCCCCAAACCCAGTATTACTATGCACAAAGGTTCCATGTGTGAGTTAAAAAAACTTCTAGTGTATCACAGGTTCTGCTTCTTGGCCTGGGCCTAAATGCTCAGTGTGTTCTACTTGTGAAAACTCATGAATTTTTATACATGTGATCTGTACACTTTCCTGATATAAGATACGTTTCATTTTTTAAAGATTTTACATATTTTTAAGAGAGAAGGGAAGGGAAGGAGAAAGAGAGGGAGAGAAATATCAATACGTGGTTGCCTCTTGCACTTCCTCTGCTGGAGACCCGGCCTACAACCCAGTCATGTGTCCTCCCTGGGGATGGAATTTGCAGTCCTTCTCTTCACAGTCTGGTGCTCAATCTTCTGCTCCACACCAACCAGGGCATAACATATATTTCAAAAAAATGTACAAACAGAAAGTGTCCTAGAATTAGACTTCCAATGAGAGGAAAGACTCCCCTGAAAGGTGGTTAAGGTCTGGGAAGCAGCTCTTATTCTTTCATTTTTCTTGGTTGCAGCACGCCGTCACGTCATCTTCACGCTGATTTCCATGTGACTTTTCCCTTCTGTCCTCACCAAACCTAAACACTTATGTGAGTCATGACATTGGCTGTTTACCTTACATTAGGGTGCCTCAAATGGTCATAGTAAAGGACTTGATACATTTTTAATATTTGACTTTAATCCAACACATCAAGTCCTCATTCTTATTTCTGTTATATGAAAATATATAAAGTACCAGACATTTGTAAAGTATACAGGAATTCAATTTATACAACTTTGCTATAAATAGGTATATCTGATTATCCTGAATATTTACTGGGCTTCATTTTGAAATGCACAGTTATGCATATTTGTAAGTGAGTAACGTTTTCCTCCATATATATATTTGTACACATATATACATATACATGTATGAATGTCTAAGGAAGAATAATATGAGAGAGGGTGGCTTTGGGATACTTGAATGATGTAGAAATATTACTTAGCTAGCATCTCACATTTGCCCAATATCCCAAATGACAAACTTTCACAGCTATAGAAAATATTACAAAATGACCCCTGAAACAAAAAAGTGAGGCCTCATAGTCATTCAGCCAAAGACTTTACCTAAAACTGTGTTTTTGCAAGGGTGAATTTACGCCATCTTGGATAACAACATCAAGCTGACAACGAGCATCACCATTATGCCATCTTGTGGAATATCTAGGAAAAGTTTTGAAAAAATTAAACTATAATGGAGATAGCACTTTTCTTTACAATATGCTGATATATTAAAATTATCTGACCAGAACACTGATATAAGTCTTCTGAAGCACTTTAAAAACATTTCAGGGGAAAAGGGTGAAGGGTTTGTAGGAACAATTATAAAGGACACATGGACAATAATGGGGGGGGCGTGAAGGTGGAAACAGGAAGGAGGTGGGGAGGGCTGGGCGTTAGGCTTGGGTGGAGGGAAAAGGCGGAGAACTGTACTTGAATAACAATAAAATTAGAGGAAAGAAAAGAAAAAAAAACATTAAGTGATATCAACTATATCCTAACCAGAATGCTTTGAAATTAGAAATCGAGTGCAAAAGGAAGTGGAAAAAACCACAAATATGTGGAGAGTAAACAGCATTCTAGTAAACAAGCTGGGTCAAAGAAGAAATAAAAGGTGAGATCAAAATCTATATAAAACCAAAGAGAACGGCAATTACATCATGTTGAAATGTCAGTTTTAAAAAATATTTCTTTAAAATGGGCACAATTGTCTGTTACTTTTTTAAAAATCTTGTTTATTCTATTACAGTTGTCCCAATTTTTCCTTTTTCTCCTCCTTCCTCCAGCCCACCCTGCCACCCTGCAGTCCATCCCCACACTGTTGTTCGTGTCTGTGGGTCATTCAGACATGTTCTTTGACTAATCCCTTCCCCTTCTCTCCACCACTCTCCCTCCCCCATTTCTTCTGGAAGCCCTCAGTGTGTTCCCTGTTTCCATGTCTCTGGACCTTTTTCTTTTTTCTTGTTACTTTATTTTGTGCATTAGATTCCTCTTATAAGTGAGATGATATGAAAACATTGGGGGTGCAGCAAAAGTGATGGTAAGAGAGAAGTTTATGTCATTATAGTCTTATATCAAGAAACGTGAAATCCCAAGTAAATAATCTAATACTATATCTTAAAGAACTAAAAAAGAAAAACAAAAGGAGCCGAAATTCGGTGAAATAAAAGAATTATAATAAAAATAGAGCACCCCTGTCTGATCAGATGCGTAGGTAGGAGTGCTGTCCAGTACACCCAGGGGTCATGGGTTTGATTCCCAGTCAGGGTACATACCTCAGGTGTGGCTACAATCCGCAGATAGGGTGCCTAAGGGAGGCAACAAATCAGTGTCTCTCTCATGTCGATGTTTCTCCCTCTCCCTTCATCTCCCTCTCTCTCCCTCAAATCAATAGGTATACCCTCAGGTGAGGGTTGGGGAAATATATGAAATAAAAATCAGAACAGAATTAAATGAAATAGAGAAGAAAAGAACTATACAAGAATTATTGCAGGAAAGAGCTGGTCTTTGAAGTGATTAATACAAATGACAAACCTCTGGCAACTCTCAGTAAAAAAAGAGCGAAAAAACTCCAGCAAAGTCAGAAATGAGAAAGAAGTGACCACAGACAGCACAAGAATACAAAGGATCCTACAAGGACACTATGAGAGACTCTATGACACCAAATTCAATAACACAGGAAAACTGGATAAATTCCTAGAAATGTGTGACCTCCCCAGAGTGAATCATGACGAAGTTGAAAATCCAAATAGACCCATCAACTGTGAAGAAAGTGAAACAGATGTCATGAACTTCCCCGAAAGTTAAAATGCAGGACCAGAGGGCTTCACTAGTGAATTACACCAAGTATTGAAAGGATTCTGGATATCTATCCTTCTCAACCTCTTCCAAAAATGTGAAGAAGAAGCAGTACTTCCTAACACATTTTATGAGTCCAATATTATCCTACTACCGAACCTGGCAGGAGAGGTGCACGCACACACACACACACACACACACACACTCACACACACACAACAGAGCAGTACCTCTTATGAATCCAGATGCAAAATACCAGCAAATCAAATACTGTGATACATGAAAAAGATAATATTTGACACAACACCAGTCAAGTGGGGTTCATTCCAGGGGGATAAGGGTGGTTCCTCTTATGCAAATAACTCTATGTGATATACCACATTGATTAACAAAATAAAGGACACAAAGTATATGATCATAACAATAGGTACAGAAATAAACTGATAGGATACAACATCCATTTATTATGAAAACACTCAATAAAATGACTCTACAAGGAAAGCACCATAACCTAATAAAAGCCATATTTGACAAAACCTCACTGAATATCCTACTCAATGTTGAAAAGGCGAAAGCTTATCATCTAAGCTCAGGGACAAGTCAGGAATGTGCACTCTCACCACTGTTACTCAACACAGTACTACTGGAAGCCCCAGCCAGAGCATTCAGGCAAGAGAAAGAAACAAAAAGAAACCATTTGGGGAATTTAAAATTATACGTGTCACGTGTTATAGATGATAGGATTCTTTAGGTAAAAACTGTAGAGACCCCGTCAAAAAACTGTTAGAAACAATGAAACAATAGTGTAAGGTGGCAAGATACAAAATCAGTGTACAAAATCCATTGCATTCCTTCTCTTGGGTGAGTTGGAACCCAGGCAGGTCTCCCAGTTAGGAACAGCAACAAGAAGAAGCAAGATGGGGACCACCTTGGCTGGTGCTCAGCTCTCGGGGGAGAAGCTGTGCTATGGCAGCGTGTCTGACAGGCTTCCACTGTGACAAGGGAGAGCAAGAATAGAGTCATGGAGGAGATGAAGCAGGGACTCAAGCAAAAAAGAAGCTCCAAGAGAAGAGCCACCAGGAGTGCCTGCAGAGGTCACTGATGAATCTTGAGAATAATCGCGCAAAGTGAAATAAGACAAAACATGTCAAGAACCATATTATTTCACTCCTATGTGGGATAAAAACTGAAAGTAATTAATGAACAAATACGACAAAGAAACAAACAAAGCCTCATAGACACAAAGAGCAATATGGTAGTAAGTTGAGGAAGAGGTATTCGTGGGGTTGTTTAGAGAACGGTGGAGAGGGCCAAGTATATAGTGATAGATGCTTGGACTTTGGGTGGTGGGCACGCAATGCAATATACAGATGATGTGTCATAGAATTGTAAACTTGAAACCTATATAATTTTATTAATCAATGTCACCCCCATAAGTTTAATCAAATAATAAAAATAAACGTACTTACAGTAAATGTACTTGAAATTGCCTGTAATAAAATCATGTCAATGCGATCAGCAACGATGAGCAGATGGAGAGGGAAAAACGTCTTATGTTATTCAGAAAAGTTCACACCTTAGCAAAATCACAAACAGAAACACAAAAATCATTCAACATTAGGTAGAAAAAAAATTTGGCAGCATGCTTTTCTTTCTTTACCTCCAGCATTCAGTCTAGACCAGCACTGGGAATAGGATTTTCTGCAATGATGGAAATATTCTATAATCTGCACTGTCCAATGGCAGCCACATAGCTGTATGTTACTCCTGAGAACTTGACATGTGCTAACATGATGGAGAGAGCAAATTTTACATTTTATTACGTTTTAAGTCGTTCACATTGAAGTAGCTACAAACAGCTGGTGGCTGTATTAAGCAAGGCAGGTCTCAGCCAATAAAATACCCAGAGAAATGAGAATAAATGATAGATGCTTCATATTTTGTATATATGTAGATCTCAAAACAGATGCACTTGAAACTCTGATTTCAGATGGCTGAAACCAAAATACATCTTAAAACATACTTAGCACAAGAGTACGATAGATATATAAAATTAAAGGGCACACGGGATGATAAAAATCAACACAAACAGGAAAAGATTGCTCTGTGGACAATAGTATAATAACACAACCTCTACTGAACATAAAATGCTTTCTTGTGTTAATAAAGCTAGAAAGATGTATATGTGTGTGTAAATAAATGCGCAGACATACACAGAACACAAATAATTAAATGATGTATACAATGAGACAAATTTCTTTTATCTAAATAAGTTGGAATGAAGGAAAAAAAGGAAGTTGGAGCAGTAGGTGGACACAGATTACCTTGAGTGCCTGGCAATAAGGAATTCATGTTCCTTTCAGGCAGCAGAAGTTAACACTTTGTAAGCACATGAATAACTAGACCATGTATGGTTTGGAGAAACCATCCTGGCAGAGGTGTAGGATGGATAAAGGGGGAGTAGTAGACGGTGAGGAGACCAATAGGAAGACCTGTGTTGTTAGAGGAGAAAGGATGAGGGCCTGAAGTAAATGATGAGAGTCTAAGTTCAGGCAATGAAGCCCAGAGCATGAATTTATAAAAGATTATTTAAGTAAGGAATGGGTACAAATGATCCGCCTCTTTAAAATTAGTACCCTGAGCCCTGACCTGTAGGGCTCAGTTGGTTAAGGATCATCCCTCAAAGCCAAAGGTCATGGGTATGAATCCCTGTCAGGGGGCACATGCATTGGCTGCAGGTTCAGTCCCCTGTTTGGGCATTTGCAAGGGCAACCCATGATCTTTCTGTTTTGCAACATTTCTCTCTCCCACTCTTTCAATATTTATTCCCCTATCTCTAAAAAAAGTTAAGAAAACTACCCTTTCACAATAAATTTACAAAAATAAATGAAGTAAGGACCCTGAGATGCTCTCATCAGCTCCATCCTCGGATCTTTGTGTTCTGGTGGTTGTCTTGGAAGATCCTTCAGTCCTTCAAGCCCTGTCAATGGAAGGGTGTCAGAAACACTTACTGAGAGAAAATGGTTAGTTTCCTAAAAGAGAAATTAGGTAAAAATGGAATTACTTTTGACATTTATTGCTTAGGTCTATGAAATAAAACTTTAACAGAACCCGTAAGTGCCCTTGATAAACACTGACTCGTCTCACTATCACTGTCAAACAGGTTAGAAGTGAATGGTTTCTTCCATTTCACATCCTACAAAGTTTTAATTTAAACTCTAATAGACTCCCTCATCAGACATCGTTACATGTTAAGAATGGTAGAGCATACTCAACTAGAGAGAAAAGCTAAAATTTCTGTTTGTTTAGTACTGTAGCTCTAGTTGTAGATCTTAACATACTTGCCTATATTTTCATATTGATACATAGCAAAATACAGAGTACATATATTAAATTATAAGGTTTATAAGGAAAAATATCCCTGAACATAATTTTGAGGTTTATTAAGGCTAAAACAAAACTAAAACCTCAAAATTCTGTATTTAAGTGTTAAATATCTATAATTCAAACCTTAGATTTTCCTCCAAGGAAGGAGATGATAATTTTGAGATATTAATGGATCTCAGCATATGAAAATCAAACACACGTCATATCACATTTCTTCATTATTTCAATTCAAATGTTAATTGAGAATCGTATATATTTGTACTGCTGCAAAGCAAGAGGACATATTTAGATTTGCGGAGTGGGAGGGGCAGAGGAAGGCAAAGGAGGAAAAATTGGGACAACTGGAACAGAATAACAATAAAACTGATTTAATAACAAAAATTAAATACATCTATAAAAAAGATTCAGTTTCTTATTTAAGAGGGTGATCTGCCATTTTTAATCATATTTTTTTAAAGATTTGATTTATTTTTCTTTTAGCAAGATGGAAAGGGAGGGAGGTGGAGGGGAAAAAACGACAATGTGCCAGAGAAAGACAGACAGCCCTGTCTCATGAGCCCTGACCTGGAACCAAACCTGCCACCAAGGCCTGTGTCCTGTCACCTTGCAGAAGGACACCAACCACCTGAGCCACACCAGTCAGGCCCTTTTCATCCTAATTTAAAACAAGAAAATCAGTTTTTCACATTCCCAGCATTAGAGGTTTTCAAAACGTCTACAGTCTATCTTTTCCAATATAATGGTAAGATGATAGCATAAACATTACCTCCAAAATTGAAAAAGGTCCTCTACTCTCTTTAATATTCTTCTGAGCAATACATATTTCCTTAAAGACAACATACTCAGAAATAAGATCTGAAAGTTTAATCCTGATCTAGAGGTTCCCAGTGTCTTTGTTAGCTATTGCTAAGGATTTCTACAAGTCCAATACCTAAGCATAATTTCAGAAGAAGAAAAAAACAAAAGGAGAGAAATGCCTCAGTTACATTTAAAGTAAAATAACCAAACACATTGTAATATGTGATAAGTCTGCTAACCTAATTCAGATAAAATATTCCAATGACTTGTAAGGTACCCAGGTATTCCTGTTTTCCTGCTTTCAAGTAATTTAACAAACAGTAAAGTGCTTCTACAGGGTGGACACTGATGTGTAGAAATGCCAAGATTACGGAAACATTTAATTTAAGTAATATCTCATACACCATCATAGTGGGGCCAACTGCTGTCCCTGGTTTTGACAACCTTTACACTTCACCATAGAAGACAGAAACTATCAGGTTATAGTTATTAGGTCAACATTACTAGGTGTTCAGTAATTGAATGTTTACAACCACTAAGTTACTGAGAATGTTCTTCATCACTCAAAAAATATTTCATTCCAATTATGAATTACACCAATGAAAGAAATCACTCAGATCTTCCCAAGAATACTTTACACATGTATTGCAAATATCATTTTGAGGATGATTTACAAAATTAAGTGTTCCTGATCTTCCATGTGCTCATCCACTAGAGGTGCAAATGTGCCAACAATAACATGAAGGCAACTTTCTAAAGCATCCTTAGGGTAGTTCAGTGCTTTGCCACAGACACAGTTACTTAGTTCACAAGAAAGGGGCAATCTAGGTAATGACACATCAATAAAATGAGAGAGCTTGATACAGAAAGAGACAAAAACAGTTACACCCTGGGTGGTGTAGCTCACTGGACTGAATGCCAGCCTGTGCACACCAAAAGGTTACCGCTTTGATTCCCAGTCAGGGCACACACCCCGCTTTCCCATCAGGTTCTCAGTCAGGGTAGTGTGAGAGGCAGAGGACTGAGGTGTCCCTTGCACATCAATATTTCTTGTCTCTCTCTTTCTCCCTTCCTTCCCTGTCTCTAAAATTAAATAAATAAAATCTTTCATTGAAAAAGAAGAAAAGAGTTAAGCTCTAGTAAACTCCTTTGATGTAAACTCATTCACACATCATTTTAAGTCAGCAGCTCTAACTCTGACATGTCTTGACATAAAAGTCACTTTCATATCCAGTTCTTTAAAGCCCAGCAGAGAAGTGACATCAGCAATCTCCCCTGACAGAAACTCTGACAAAAAAGCAGAACTATGAATTGATTTCTTTTTCTTTAATTTTTCTAGACTCCACAATAAGTGAAACCATATAGTATTTGTCTTTTTCTTCTGTCTTTATCAGAATACTCTTTAGGTTTATAAATGTATCACAAATTCCAAAATGTATTTCTTTTTATGAACGAGTAATATTCCTCTGCGTTGGTATATGCCACGCCTTCTTGACCCAGTCATCTATGGTGGACACTCAGGTTGATCCCACGTCCTGGCTATTGCAAATGCTGCTGCAAGGAAAGGAGGGGTACATATGTCTTTTCTGGATTTTTTCAGATCAATATCCAGAAATGAAATTGTTGTGTCTTGTGGTAGTTCTATTTTGAATTTTTTGAGAAACCTCCATAATGTTTTCCATAAAACAAGGAACACAGAGGAACAAAACCTACATGATGAAGGAAAAGCAGTGCTGAGAGAAATATGGATATGTAAACACTGACATTAAAAAGATGACTTGAGCCCTGGCTGGTGTGGCTCTGTTGTTTAGATGGTCATGCTACAACAGACAGGTTGTGGGTTTCATTCCTGTTAGGGTACAGGTCTAGACTGCAGGTTCCTATATTGGTCAGGGCACCTATGAAATGTCAACTAATTGATGCCTCTGTCTTTCTCTGTCCATTCCTCTCCCTCTCTATAAATCAATGAAAATAAATATTGTCGAGTAAGAATAAAAAAAGAAAGAAAAAAGCTCTTAAAGAAGAGAATCAAACACTTAGGAAGAATTCACTTGACTATTTCTTATACTCTTCCAAAACAGAGCAGGAGGGAACTTTTCCTAACACATTTGATGAGACCAGCATTTCTCTTATGCTAAGGTCAGATAAAGATACCAAAGGAAAATCATAATATCCAATGCCCTTTATGAATATACATGAAAAACTTCTCAGCAATATACTAATGAACTCAATCTGAAGCATGGAAAAATGGTGAAATACCATGAGCAAGTAGGATTTATCCCAGGAATGCAAGAAGAGGTCAGTATAAGAAAATCAATCCTGGAGAACCAAGATGGTGGCGTACGTAGACACACTGCGCCTCCTGGCACAACCAGAACTGACAGAAAATCGAATGGCAAGGAAGTCTGACACCAAGGAGATAAAAAATAAGCATTCATCCAGACCGGTGGGAGAGGCAGAGACTGGAGGCCGGGGGCTGAGAGGACCTAGACTGGCGGGGTGTGGGACAAACGGGGCAGGCAGTCTGACCACTAGCTGACCCTTCGGCCCCACATTTGTTCATAGATAAACCGGACAAACGGTGGGAAGTTAAGCAAACCATGTAACCCAGGGCTCCAGTGCTGGGGAAATAAAGCCTCAAACCTCTGAGTGAAAACCCCCGTGGGGGAGGAGGTGGCAGCAGGATAAACTCCCAGCCTTACAGGAGAGGTTGTTGGAGAGACCCACAGGGGCCTAGAGCGTACACAAGCCCACCCACTCAGGAACCAGCACCAGAGGGGCCCAATTTGATTGTGGGTAGCACAGGGAGTGACTGAAATACAGTGGAGAGTGGAGCAAGTGCCATTACTTCCTCTCGGCTCCTCCCACATGTACAGCTTCACAGCACAGTGTCACAGAACAGCGACCAGCATTACCCTGCCCCTGGGAACACCTAAAGCTCCGCCCCTTTAAGTAACAGAAGTACCAAGACAAAAAAAAAAAAAATGGCCCAAATGACAGAACACCTCAAAGCTCCAGAAATACTTCAACAAAGCAGCGAACAGATAGGCAACCTATCACATGCACAGTTCAAAACACAGGTGATCAAGAAGCTCACAAAATTGGTTGAATTTGGTTGAAAACTAGATGAAAAAATGAAGGCTATGCTAAGAGAGACAAAGGAAAATGTACAGGGAACCAATAGTGAGGCGAAAGAAACTGGGACTCAAATAAACGGTGTGGACCAGAAGGAAGAAAGAAACATCCAACCAGAAAAGAATGAAGAAACAAGAATTTGGAAAAATGAGGAGAGGCTTAGGAACCTCCACGACATCTTGAAATGTTCCAACATCCGAATTATAGGGGTGACAGAAGGAGAAGAGGAAAAACAAAAAAATGAAAATTTATTTCAACAAATAATGAAGGAGAACTTCCCCAATCTGGCAAATGAAATAGACTTCCAGGAAGTCCAGGAAGCTCAGAGAGTCCCAAAGAACCTGGACCCAAGGAGGAACACACCAAGGCACATCATAATTACATTACCCAAGATGAAATAGTAGAAGAGAATCTTAGAAGCAGCGAGAGAAAAGAACACAGTTACCTACAATGGCGTTCCAATAAGACTGTCAGCTGATTTCTCCAAAGAGAACTTACAGGCAAGAAGGGGCGGGAAAGAAGTATTTGAAGTCATGAAAGGCAAGGACCTACATCCCAGATTACAGTATTCAGTAAAGCTATCATTTAGAATGGAAGGGAAGATAAAGTGCTTCTCAGATAAGGTCAAGTTAAAGGAGTTCATCATCACCAAGCCCTTAGTATATGCAATGTTAAAGGGACTTACCTAAGAAAAAGAAGATCAAAAATAGGAACAGTAAAAATGACAGCAAACTCACAGTTATTAACAACCACACCTAAAACCAAAACAAAAGCAAACTAAGCAAACAACTAGAACAGGAACAGAACCACAGAAATGGAGATCACATGGAGGGTTATCAACAGGGGACTGGGAGGAGGAGAGGGGGGGAAAGATACAGAGAACAAGTAGCATAAATGATAGGTGGAAAATAGACAGGGGGAGGGTAAGAATAGTGTAGGAAATGTAGAAGCCAAATAACTTACGAGTATAACCAATGTACACGAACTATAGGGGGGGAATGTGGGAGGGAAGGGGTGGGCAGGATGGAGTGGAGTGGTAGGGGGAATGGGACAACTGTAACAGCATCATCAATAAATATACTTAAAAGAAAGAAAATCAATCCATATAATAGACATTAATGGAATGAAACTAATTTTTGATCACCTCAGTAAACACAAAAAGGCATTTAACACCCTGTCATGATAAAAACACTGAGAAAATGTGAATAGACAGGAACTTCCTCGACATTATAAAGATAACCTATGAAAACACCACAGATAACAACATAATCAATGTTGAAAGACTGGAAGCTTTCCCAGTGGGGTAGGAACAAATCCCATTTTGTTCAATATGCCCATTTTCACCACTGCTATTCAATACATCTGGCCAGAGCAAATAGACAGAGAAAATAGTGTATAAAGGCATCCAAATGAGAAAGGAGGAAGTAAAACTGTATCACAGATAGCATAACTGTATATATAAAAAAGAATCCACCATAAATCTACTGGTTGTAACAACAAACACACTGAGCAAATTTGCAGGTCGTAAGATGAACACACAAAAATCAGTTGAGTTTCTATACCACAGCAATGAGAATCCATGACGAACAATATAAAAACCAGATCCATTTTCAATAGCATCTGAGAGAACTAAATACCTGCAAATAAATGCCACCAAGGCTATGAAACACTTGTACATTGAAAAATATAAAGAATGAATGAAAGAAATTTAAAATGTCCAAATAAAAAGGATGACATCCTGTGTTCCTGGATTAGAGGGCAAACAGAGAGGTCAATACTGTCTAAATCAGTACATATATATGTGATTTCAATCAAAATTTCACCACCCATTCTTACATAAATGGAAAAGCAGGACATCAAATTCACATGGAATTGCAAGGAGCCCAAAGGAGCAAAAGCAATGTTGAAATAGAACAAAATTGGAGCACTCACAGTCTTATAAAGAATATGTGCCCAAAACAGGTTAAAAACTGTTAAATTAAAAAAAAAACCATGAATAACTGAATTTTATGTGTGAAAGCAATCAGAAGATTCTGCCCAAAGAAAACGTATGGATGGAAAGAAGCACAGGAGAACATCCTCACTAGTCATTAGGAACGACACATTAATGCCCCAATCAGATACCAGTGTCTACCTATGAGAATGCGTAGCATAAAAACCCATTTGGAAAACTCAGACCTTTCATGGCATGTGAGTAAACAAATGGTGGCATTTCCACCCAATGGATCTCTAGTAAACAATAAAAGGTAACCCTCTTTTGATTTAAACAAGATGAACTAATCTTACTTAAATGATTCTGAATTCTTGTAAAATAATTATAATGAGTAATGTGGCCCTGACCCTGTGGGACTGTGCAGCCCAGGCAGAAGTACCTGTGCAGCACTAAAGAGGGGAGGGGTCTGTCAAGATGAAGGGGAGCCGAAGGAGCAAAGGTCCTGGCACAGCCTCCAGACAGAGGTGGCAGCTTTGGCATCAGCACCTAAGAGGCCATAGCATACCTATTTTTCCCCTACAAGTTATACAAATATTGCACAATCTAAGAGAGGAAGTAGTCCATCACATTGACCCAGATCCTTACCAATTCTATTTCTCTCTCTTTGTCTCTGCAGTTGCAGCTTCCTTCATTCCAGGAAAGACCATGAAGATTCCCCCTTCTTACTGCCTGGACCACCTCTTCATTACCAACCTTCTATTAGAGATAGCACAACCTCTCAAATGCCAGCAAACCACGAAGTACATTTGAGAGATCCAACTCCCTCTTCTCCATTCTCTGGCCACTAAACAAAGCCTGAGTTGTGATGCTGACTTGATTTCATGATTGTGTTTGCCACACTTCGCAGACAAAAGACCCTGCCTTGGGGCTCAATCTTCTTAGTTCTTCCATAAAAACTACATTGATGGCCCAATGGATTTCTGGCAATGCGATGGTGGGGCCCTAACAGCAAGGCTTTTCCCACTATACCCAGAGAGAGACCCCCTGGAGGAAAGTTAATTAGGTGGTGTGTTGTCTATGGGGGTGATCTGGGAGTCACTGGTGAGCTGGGCAGCTGATCCTTCAGATGTGCTGGTTTATGGGCCCACACTTACTGACAAAGTGAGTGGTGGACCAGTGGTTCTCAGAGTCCTTGCTGTGCACACAGCAGAGGCAGTGTACCTGGGGGTGGAGGCCAGGATATACACTCTGCTAGAGGCAGTTGTCAGCTGGTGGTACAGAGCCTTTTGCTAGAGGAATAGGTGCTGTGCACTGTGCCACCTCCAAGGATGGGACTTAAGGTTAGGGCAGTGGTACTTCCAAGCAAAGGGTTGTTCTGAGGGCTGGGACTTGTGGTGGTTATAAGGGTGACCAGGCGAGGGTGCTTATGGGAGTTCTGGCCCAAGCTTCCCCACAGTACTGAGTGGCTGGGCTAGAGGGACCCATAGCAGCAAAGGCTGGCCCGTTGCTCACCTTTGTAGTGCTGCTCAGGGCTGGCTGGCCTGGAGTAGAGATTGGGGGCTGGAATGGGGCACAAGCTGTGTGTTCTTATCCTCTTCAGTCAGGGGTAGCCCTGAGAGAAGATCATAGGTAGGAGGGTGATGTCCTTTGGGGTGACCTCAGTGTCTGAACCAGGCTTCAGAGCCAAGCTTACACATGTGCCCCCTGAGGAGCCAACACTGCCTGCAGAGGTAACTGGCAAGCTGTTGGATGAAGGGGTGTGAGGAGTGGTGACAGGACTAGGACCTGCAGCAGGCTGCAGGGAAGACACAAAAGTTCTGGAGCACTGCAGCTCAACATGGCCTCCACATAACCTGAAAATGCACCCTGGATATACTGCCACAGTGCTGTTTTTTCTGAAATGATATCTTTGGACTGGAGAGTGTATCCCAGCTGAGGAGGCAGTGGCAGCCTCAGAGGTGGTTCCCTAGCCTGGCTCACAGCAGAGGAACCTTCTGCCTTAGGGGCCTATCACAGGCAGGTGATCAGGTACCTCAGGGATCAATTCTATGGAAGGTTGTCACCTTGGCCCTTTTCAGGCTGGCTATTCCTCTGGGCAATCGCAGCTGATGAAGGGAGAGCCTGAGGGCCCTGTTGACTCAGTGTCTTTGTGAATCTCTGGGGCACACTAGTGGGGGTGGAGACGGGCGGCTGGGTAGAGAGGACTCACAGCAAGGCAGTGGCTGGTGGACTGGCCGAGGTGGTGGCCTGCAGCCTGGGCAGTCCACGTTCACGTGCAGATAAACCAGGAGGAACAACTAGGGAGCGAGAATCACCACACAACCCAGAGTTTCAGTGTGGGGAAATAAAGTCTCAAAGCCTCTGACTGAAAACACCTGTGAGGGTTGACAGCAGGAGAAACTCCCAGCCTCACAGGAGAGTTCCTTGGATAGACCCACAGGGTCCTGCAACGTACAAAAACCCACCCACCTGGGAATCAGCACCAGAAGGAACCAATTTGATTGGGGGTAGCTGGGGAAGTGACTGAAAAAGCAGGGAGCAGAGCAAGCAGCACTGTTCCCTCTCGGACACCTCCCCCACATACAGCATCTCAACATCGCCACGTGAGTTGGCCTTCCCTGGTGAACACCGAAGGCTCTGCCCCTTATTATCTAACGGATGCACTGAGACAGTAAAAAATGACCCAAATGAAAGAACAGTTCAAGGCTCCAGGAAAAATACAACTAAGAGATGAAGAGATAGACAAACTATCAGATACACAGTTCAAAACACTAGTTATCAGGATGCTCCAGATGCTCAGTGGGTGCTTCAACAGCGTAAAAGAAGACCCAAATAGGAATTAAGTTCGCATTAAGAGGAATAAAGAAACATCTACAAGGAACCAAGAGTGACAGAAAAAAAACCAGGACTCACATCAACAGTTTGGACCAGAGGAGGAAATAAACATTCAAGCAGAACAGAATGAAGAAATAAGAATTCAAAAAAATGAGGAGAGGCTGAGGAACTTCCAGGACATCTTGAAACGTGCCAACCTCCGAATCATAGGGGTGCCAGTAGGAGAAGAGGAAGAACAAGAAATTGAAGATTATTTGAACAAATAATGAAGGAGAACTTACCCAATCTGGCAAAGGAAATAGACTTCCAGTAAGTCCAGGAACCTCAGAGAGTCCCAAAAAATTTAGACCCAAGGAGGTAAACACCAAGGCACATCATAATTACATTACCCAAGATTAAAGATAAAGGGAGAATCTTAAAAGCAGCAAGAGAAAGGGGAGTGTTACCCACAAAGGAGTTCCCATAAGACTCTCAACTCATTTCTCAAAAGAAATTTACAGGCAAGAAAGGGCTAGAAAGAAGTATTCCAAGTTATGAAACACAAGGACCTACATCCAAGATTATTCTATCCAGCAAAGCTATCATTTATAATAGAAGGGCAGATAAAGTGCTTCCCAGATAAGGTCAAGTTAAAGGAGTTCATCATCTCTAAGCCCTTATTATATGAAATGTTAAAGGAACTTATCTAAGTAAAAGAAGATAAAAGACATGAACACTAAAATGACAACAAACTCACAGTTGTTAACCACCAAACATAACAAAACAAAAGAAAACAAAACAAAAACAAACTAAGCAAACAACTAGAACAGGAACAGAATCACAGAAACGGAGATCACGTGGAGGGTTATCAGTGGGGAAGTGGGAGGGGGAGAGAGGAGGAAAAAGTGCAGAGAATAAGTAGAAGAAATGGTAGGTAGAGAATAGACAGGGGGAGGTTAAGAATAGTATAGGAAATGTAGAAGCCAAAGAACTTATGTATACGACCCATGGACATAAACTAAAGAGGGGGAATGTGAGTGAGTGGGGGTGTTCAGGGAGGAGGGGAATAAAGGGGGGAAAATGGAACATCTGAAATAGCATAATCAATAAAATATATTAAAAAATAAAAGTATAGGAATAGATAGAGTTTTTTCACGCAAACAGAATGAAAAAAAAAAGCTGGGGTAACATTATCTGACAACAGAGACTTTAAAACCAAGGTTATCTTAAGAGACAAAGAAAGCCAAAACATACCGATAAAGGGAATAATCCAGCAAGAAGATATAACCTTAATAAATATTTAAACACCCAACACAGGAGAACCTAAACATGTAGAGCAAATATTGATGGACCTAAAGGGAGAGGATGACAGAAATACAGTCCTAGTCAGGGCTTTTAACACCCCATTGACTTCAGTGGATAGGTTTCCAGATGGAAAACCAACAGGAATATGGTGACTTAAATGACACATTAGAGCAAATGGATTTATTTGATATCTTCAGAGCATTTCACCCCTATCAGTAGAATATACAGATTCTTCAAGGGCACATGGAATGTTTTCTAGGGTAGAACACCTCTTATGACATAAAATGAAACTCAACAAATTTCAGAAAGCTGAAATCATCTCAAACTTTTTCGCTGACCACAATGGTATGGAACTAGAAATCAATCATAAGAAGTACCCTGAAAAACACACAAAGACATGGAAGCTAAATAACATGTTATTAAACTATCAATAAGTCAACAATGAGATCAAGGAAGCAATGAATAGGCACCCTGCAGCAACTGAAAACCAGACCACAGCAATCCAATATCTGTGGGACACTAGGAAAGCACTCTTAAGAGGGAAATTCATTGAATTACAAGCCTAACTCAAAAAAAAAAAAAAAAACATGAATAAGCTCCAATGAAAATCTACACATAAAGGAAGTTGAAAATAAAAAAAGTCCAAAGTGAGTACAGGAAGGAATAATAAAGATTAGAGTAGAAAGAAACCCAATAGATTCTAAAAAATAATACGAAAGAGCGATGAACACAAGAGCTGGTTGTCTGAAAAAATAATATTGACAATAAGCAGACTATCACGGAAAAAAGATATACAAAGGATTGTAAGAAAATATTAGGAAAAACTATATGCTACTAAACCGGACAACCTGGATGGAACTAATAAATACCCCCCCACACATACACAATCTGCAAAAACTAAACCAAGAAGGATCAGAGGAACTGAGTAGATTGATTAGACCCAGGGAAACTGAAGCAGCAATCAGAAAATTCCCACTAAACACAAGCCCTGCACTAGATAACCTCACATGTGAATTGTATCAAACATTCTGGAATGACCTAACACCTCGGCTTCTCAGAGTATCTCAAAAAATTTAAGTGGAGGGAGGCTACCAAACTCAATTTCCAGGCCTTCATTATTCTATTTCCGAAATGTAATAAAGGCACTACCAGAAAGAAAATCTTAGGCCAATGTCCCAGATAAACACATACACTAAAAACCACCAACGAAACATTGGCAAACTGAATACAAGAAGACAGGACCAAGATCATACACCATGATCAAGTGGAATGTATTCCAGGAATGCAAGGTAGGTATGACATTCACAAATCAATAAATCTGATCCACCACATGATAATATCAATAGATGTAGAAAAAACACTTGATAAAACCCAGGATGCATTTATAAGAAAAAATCTCAGCAACGTGGGAAAGAGGGTACATACCTAAGTGTTGGTTAAGGCAAGTTATGACAAACCCCCTGCCAGGATCATACTCAACAGGCAAAATCTACAATGATCCCCTTCACACTGAAAATGAGACAATAAATGCTGTTCAGAATATTTGACAGATGCATACAGAAAAAAAAAAAGAAACTAGACCATCATTTTACACCAAACACCAGAATAAATTCAACAATATTTAAATATTAAAAATTAGACCTGAAACCATAAAATCCTAGAAGAAAACTGAGGCAGCACAGCACAGTCTCAGACCGTGGTCATAAAAATATAATTTCAGATATATTTCCGCAGGCAAAGAGAACAAAAAAACAAAAAATTAAACAAATGTAACTACATCAAAGTGAAAAGTTTTTGCACAGCAAAGGAAAACATCAACAAAATAATAAGACAACCCCCAATAGGGGAGAACGTATTTACCAATACTTCTAATAAGGGGTGAATATCCAAAATTTACAAAGAACTTAGAAAAATCAACACCAGAAAAAACAAAAAAGCCCATTATAAACTGGACAAAGGATCTGAATAGACACTTCCCCAAAGAGGACATACAGATGGCCAAGAGACATATGAAAAGGTGCTCAACATCACTAGTGATCAGAGAAATGCAAATGAGAACTATGATGAGATATCATCTCACACCTGACAGAATGGCTGTCTTCCATAAACTGACAAAGAGCAAGTGCTGGCAAGAGTGTGGAGCATGGGGGACCCTTTTGCACTGTGTGTGGCAATGCAGACTGGTGCAACCACTGAGGAAATTCGTATGGAGATAGATAAAAAAAATTAAAAATGGATTCTCCTTTGGACCCAGTGATCCCACTACTGGGTGTATATACAATAGAAACCAAAACACTAATTCCAAAGAACACAAGTACCCCTATGTTCATTGCACTGTTCTGTACAATCACCAAGATATGGAAGCAGCCCAAGTGTCCATCAAAAGATGAGTGGATAAAGCAACTATGGGTCATTTATATAATGGAATATTACTTGGCCATAAAAAGAGGAAAAAATTTTACCCGTTGTGACGGTATGGATGGACACAGAGAACATTATGCTAAGGAAAATAAGCCCGACAGAGAAAAACAAACACCATATGATTTCACTCACATGTAGAATCAATGAAGAAACTGAACTAACGTGGAAAATGGGCACAGACTCATAGACAGAGAGCAGGATTACAGCTAGAGACCGGGGGAGGGGTTAGGTGGTGGAAGGATTGAGCAAAAAGGCAAAAGCACTCATAGACACGGACACCAGTGTGGTGATTGCTGGGGGTATAAGGGCACTGCAGCGTAATAGAAAAAATACAATAAAGATTAAAAAGTACATTAATAAACATTAAATGAACAAATAAATTTCATTGCATGTGACTGGCATATTAGCTTCTAATACATTGATAGATGAATATACAATGAGGTTGATGTACTGTTTAAAACATACAAAGACCATGTGTACCAGAGAGTGTTTTGAAAGAAAATATTCCAACTAAACTACAATATCTCTATGAAACTAAGTGCTCAGTCACAATGTTACTTGTTCAGCTCCAGGCTAGGTGTGTTGCATATAGTGATACAGAATAGAAAATACAAATTAAATTATGTCACTTCTGTAAACAGAATTTATTAATTAATCTCATTTTAAAAATATTTTTTAAATTATATCTGATATAGTTTTGAAGAGATTTTCCACAGAAAGTTTGCACTCCTAAAGTGTTTTATTTCTTACACAGTAATTTGCTATTGTTTTCCTTAAAGAAGATACACAGAGATAGGAGTTTGACTTAAACTGAGAGGCCTAGGTATCAGCTACAATTTGTTGTTCTATCTTTTTGAAGAGGAAAAATACCATTACAGGTTACAGCCTCTCAGGTCTATGGAAGGCTGTTGACCAAGATATTCCCAAAACAGCTGGTCATGGAAGGCTGTGCTGAGGAAATGGCATCCTGTTGATCTGACTGATCAGAAATCAGCTGGAAGATGATAAGGGATAAAACGTTCCATTAAATGCACAATGAAAACATGGCAGGTAGACACTACTGCCAATCATTTATTTCCCCAGAAAGAGGAGGGAGTGTTTGGAATGAAACAGATGTAAAACACCTATTGATCTTACATAGGTGCTCAGTTGTGGGGAAAAATTCTTTGAACCTACATCCCTCAAATGGTGATGAGGTGTTCAAATATACCAAAAATCAATAGGTCAACAGATAGATAAATGGAGTGAAAAGAAAGAGAGCAAAAGTAATCTCAACCAGCAAGCTGACATTATTCTAATATCTACTGTGATTTTCTTTTGCAGAGAATAAGTGGGTAAAAGAAAACTGTCTGTCCAGCTTAAGAATTTTTCAGTTATATAATTTCTGCTCTAGACTAATTTGAAAAGTATCAAAAGAGTCTAGCAGAAAAAAGTGGCACACTCAATTTTGACAAAGGCCCCAAATATCCCAGTTTGCATCCCCCTATCAAAATGGTCTATGTGGAAGCACCTGGCAATTTTCTTAGTATCTATTTCTGTAGTCTACTCTCACCAGAATTTGTCATGGACCTTGTCTAGTATATTCATCATTATATCAAATGATAGGGTTTCAGTAATTTTGTACTGTAATCAAAATACAACAATTTTCACTAAAATACTTGAGTCTGAAAGGAAAGTAGGCTAACTAAAAACATAAAGCCTTAAAGCTATTGGAAAAGTTTATTTATGTGAAGTATCATTTTCCTTGAATGTCATTTTAAGTAACTGCTCTCATAAATAAAGTATCATTAAGTACTCACCAATGTTCTACCAGTGTATTATTATTCAGCTAGGTCAGCATGATGAGGGTCCTCTGAAGATTTTTTGCTTCAAACACCTCAAAGGCCGTGGGGTAAGATGTAGCTTTACAAGGTTGTGCACCTACCTTAGGTAAATCTACAGGGCCCACTTCTCCCAAGCACCTTGTAAAAGCCTCTACATGTAGAATTTATATTTCAGTAAAGGTTCAACTAAGAGATCATACAAAGAACAGATATTTTCCAGTTTCCAAAATATAATGCCATTCCGTCATCATTTCAGAGTTGTGTTTCTCAAATATATTTCATAAATTGAAGGAGCTACAGAATACTGTATCATTTCCTTTATAAATCATCCACCTGGGCAATACTTTCCCCTATATTTTTTACTCAAAGGATGTATTATTAGTAAAAGAATATAGATATGATGGGTAAAAGTTTAAACATACCTACAGTATGAGAGTATCAACAGTCTTTAAAAACTTACAATTTTAAAGGTGTTATGTACATAAGGACCACAAACCTTAAACACTCACTTCAGCAAAATCTCACACATACACAAATGCACACGGGTGCACACACGTACTATATTTCCCATGTGTGTTGTCACTACCCAGATGAAAACAGAACATTTTCTACATGCCACACATCTCCCTCATGCTCCTTCCCAGTCATGGTGGAGTTGATTAAAAATGCCCACAAATTCCGTGATAGTTAGCCCTCCTTTCAAAAGCTGAAGCCCAATTACCCCTTCGTAAGTGTGGGCTGTCCTTCCTGACTCCCTTCTAACAAAGAGAATATGTACAGATCTTTAACCTCCTGATTAAATTTATCTGTGAGTCTTTAATTCTTAGATGCTGTTAAAAATAAAATTGTAAATGAAATACACTTTCCTCTGTGGACTGTTCACTGCTGGTGTACAGAATCACGACTGAATTTTGTGTCTTAATCTTCTATGCTGCAAAGTTACTACATTCATTTATTTTCTCTATTTGGGTAGCTTCCTTATAGATTCTCAGGGATTTTCTATGTATATAATTATGTCACCACTGAATAGAGATGATTTTGCATCTCCCTTTACAATTTGAATAAATCTTTTCTCGTTTTCTTCTTCAATTTTTCTGGCTAAAACTTCTGATATGGGGTTGAACAGCAGTGTCAAAAGTGGGCAAACAATTCCCGTTTCTGATTTAGGAGAGAAAACTTTCAATCTCTTACCACTAAGCACGGTGTAAGTTGTGGGTAAAAAGATTTCATCTACACAGGAAAGTTACTTAGGTTTCTTGGGGCAAATGTGGTTGTCCCCAGAACCATTAGCACTAGGCACAAAGGGGTCAATTTGTTGGTTAAAGAAAACTTTAAAGGTTTCAAAGAAGCTCTTTGGTTTGTAAAGAAGCTCTTATTCTTTCATTTTTCTTATTCGAAGCATGCTGTCAGGTCATCTTCAAGATGATTTCCATGTGACTTTTCCCTTCTGTCATCACCAGAACTAAACACCTACGTTAGTCATGACAATGGCTCTTCCCCTTACATTAGGGTGCCTCAAGTGGTGACAGTAGAGGACACGAACAGTTTTAATATTTGACTTTAATCCAGCACTTCAAGTCCTCAATTCTCATTTCTGTTATATGAAGGTGTATAAAGTACCAGTCATTTATAATATATGCCAGAATTCAACTTTTTTATGACTTTGCTATATAGATATATCTAATTATAATAAATATTTACCAGGCATCATTTTCAAATAGATAGGCATGCACATGTATAAGTGATTACTATTATACTTTATATAAATATATGAGAGCATATATAATTATAAATGTACATGTGTAAACATAGGAATATCTGGGATTGAAAAATATGAGAAAGGGTGTCTTTGGCATAGTGGATCGAAATAGAAATGTTTGTTTAGCACCCCACGTTTGCCCAATACCAAAAATGAGAAAAGTTTACTGACTCCGAAAATATTACAAAAAGACCACACAAACATAAAACTCAGAGCTCACAGTCATTAAGCCAAGGAGTTTACCAACAACTTCCCTTTTGCAAGGTGGGTGGGCACAATCTTGGAAAACAGCAACCAGCTGATTGCGAGCAACCCAATTGTATGGTCTTGTGGGTTATCTAGACGCAGTTCTGAAAACATTAAACTGTAACGGAAAGACCACGTTTCTTTACAATATGCTTACATACTAAAATTACCTGACCAAGAAGCTATGATACAATCTTTAGAAATGGTTTTAAATCATGAGCACTTCAAAAATATTGAGTGACACCAAGCATTCCCTCTAAACAGAATGCTTTGAAATAAGGAATCACCTGCAGAAGGAAGAGCAAAAAACCACAAATCTGTGGAGAGTGAACAACAAGCTACTAAACCCCAGCTGGGCCAAAGAGGAAATAAAAGATGAGGTCAACATACAAATAAAAACAAAACAGAATGTCAATATATCATATCAAATCTTTGATTTAAAATCAATTATTTTGAAAATGGCCACAAAGACATGGCTTTTTTTTTTTAATTCTTCTTTATTTCACTACACTTGTGCCAATTTTTCCTTTTACCCTTCCTCTCTCCAGCCCTACCTGCCACTCCACAGTCCATCCCCACACCGTCGTCCCGTTCCAAGGGTCAATCAGACATGTTCTTTGACGAATCCCTTCCCCTCCTCGCCATCATTTCCATACTACCTATCCTCTTGAAGCTGTCAGACTGTTCCTTATATACATGATTCTGTTTCTGTTTTGTTTGTTATTTTTTGTGTTCATTACTTTCCTCCTAGTAGTGAGGTCATATCAAAGCTGTGGGTTATGGAGAACGTGGTAGTAAGAGAGAAGTTTCATCATTACAGGTAAGCTTACATCAAGGAACAAGAAGTCCCTAGTAACCAGCCTAATATGGTGTCTTGAAGAACTACAAAAAGGAAACCAACAGAAGCCCAAAGTCAGCAAAATAAAGGAAATATAACAAGAAGTAGAGGACCGCTGCCTGAGTGGCTGGGTAGGTAGGAGAGTTGTGCTGGACAGCAAAGGGACATGGGTGTGATTCCCAGTCAAGGTACATACCTCAGTTGTGGGTACACTCCGCAGATAGGGCACAAAAGGGAAGCAACAAGTCAGTGTTTCTCTCACATCGAGGTTTCTCCCTCTTCCTGCCTATCCCCGTGTCTCTCTCTTCAATCAATAGGCATACCTTCAGGTGAGGATTGGGACAAAAAATAAAGAATAAGCATTAGACCAGAATTAAATGCTATGAGGAACAAAGAGTCTAGGCAAAATGTAAGGCAATAAAGAGCTGGTGTTTTTTTAGTGATTAATACAATTGACAAACCTCTGGTGACACTCACTAAAGAAAAGAGAGGAAAGACTCAAGCAAAACCAGAAATGACAAAGAAGTTACCACAGACAGCCCAAGAGTACAAAGCATCCTAGGAGGACACTATGAGAGACTCCACGCCATCAAATTCAATAACGTAGGAGAAATGGGTCAGTTCCTAGAAATGTATACCCTCCCTGGACTGAATCCCAAAGAACTGAAACACCCAAATAGACCCATCGACAGTGAGGACACCGAGGCAGCCCTCAAGAACTTCCCCGAAAGTTAAAAGTCCAGGAGCACGTGGCTTCACTAGTGAATTAAACCCAGTACCCAGAGACCACTGGATACCTATCCTTCTCAAACTCCTTTAAGAAGGTGAAGATGAGAAAACAAAGATATTGCATACATCAAAGGAGGTACAGAATATTCTATCCTGTCCTTTACACATCATCCCTGTGAACAAAATTTCCCCATATAATTTTTCATCCAAAGGATGGATTAACTAGTAACAGGATATGGGTATTAAGGGTGAAAGTTTAAACATAGCTAGTGTATGAGAATGTCAAAAGACTTTAAAACTTATAATGTTGGAGGTATTAGGCACATAGGGACCACGATCCTTAAACATTCATGTAGCTTCAAAAAACCCCACAGAATATGCATATTAAGCATGTAACAGAATATACATATTAACGATGGAAGGAAGACACTATGGACATTAAGGATGAAAGTTTAAACGCAGCTACTGTGTGAGAGTAGCAACGAGACTCTAAAGGTGACAATGTTTTGAGGTGTTATGTACATAACCACCACAGACCTTAAACACTCACTTCAGCATCTCACACATACACAAATGCACACGGGCGCACACACGTACTGTATTTCCCGTGTGTGTTATCACTAACCAGATGAAAACAGAACATTTTCTGCACACCAAGAACTCCCTCATGATCTTTCCCAGTCACAGTGGAATTGATTAAAATATGCCCACCAAAAATTACGTGATCGTCATCCTTTCCAAAGGTGAAGCCCAATTACCCCCCTCATAAGGGTGGGCTGTCCTTACTGACTCCCTTCTAACACAGAGAACATGTACACATCTTTAACCTCCTGATTAAATTTATCGGCAATTTATGGTTCTTTGCATATTGTATAAATATAAATATAAATATACACATAGACATAGATGAATATCTAAGAATGAAAAAAATGAGAAAGGGTGGCTTTGGGATAGTTGAACTAAATAGAGATGATGCTTAATTTCCTTTTTTTGAAAATATTATGAAAGGACCACTCAAACAAAATCCTCATAGCTCAAACACATTCAGCCAAAGAGTTTACCCACAACTTCCCTTTTGCAAGGTGAGTGCACTCCATCTTGGATGAGGGCAACGAGCTGATGGCGAGCAACCCAATTGTACAGACTTGTGGGTTATCTAGACGCAGTGCTGAAAACATTAAACTGTAACGGAAAGACCACGTTTCTTTACAAATGCTTACATACTAAAATTACCTGACCAAGAAGCTATCATAAAATCTTTAGAAATGGTTTTAAATCATGAGCACTTCAAAAATATTGAGTGACACCAAGCATTCCCTCTAACCAGAATGCTTTGAAATAAGGACTCAACTGCAGAAGGAAGAGCAAAAAACCACAAATCTGTGGAGAGTGAACAACAAGCTACTAAACCCCAGCTGGGCCAAAGAGGAAATAAAAGGTGAGGTCAACATACAAATAAAAACAAAACAGAATGTCAATATATCATATCAAAACTTTGATTTAAAATCAATTATTTTGAAAATGGCCACAATGACATGGCTTTTTTTTTTTTAATTCTTCTTTATTTCACTACACTTGTGCCAATTTTTCCTTTTACCCTTCCTTCCTCCAGCCCTACCTGCCACTCCACAGTCCATCCCCACACCGTCGTCCCGTTCCAAGGGTCACTCAGACATGTTCTTTGACGAATCCCTTCCCCTCCTCACCATCATTTCCATACTACCTATCCTCTTGAAGCTGTCAGACTGTTCCTTATATACATGATTCTGTTTCTGTTTTGTTTGTTATTTTTTGTGTTCATTACTTTCCTCCTAGTAGTGAGGTCATATCAAAGCTGTGGGTTACGGAGAACGTGGTAGTAAGAGAGAAGTTTCATCATTACAGGTAAGCTTACATCAAGGAACAAGAAGTCCCTAGTAACCAGCCTAATATAGTGTCTTGAAGAACTACAAAAAGGAAACCAACAGAATCCCAAAGTCAGCAAAATAAAGGAAATATAACAAGAAGAAGAGGACCGCTGCCTGAGTGGCTGGGTAGGTAGGAGAGTTGTGCTGGACAGCAAAGGGACATGGGTGTGATTCCCAGTCAAGGTACATACCTCAGTTGTGGGTACACTCCGCAGATAGGGCACAAAAGGGAAGCAACAAGTCAGTGTTTCTCTCACATCGAGGTTTCTCCCTCTTCCTGCCTATCCCCGTGTCTCTAACTTCAATCAATAGGCATACCTTCAGGTGAGGATTGGGACAAAAAATAAAGAATAAGCATTAGACCAGAATTAAATGCTATGAGGAACAAAGTGTCTAGGCAAAATGTAAGGCAATAAAGAGCTGGTGTTTTTTTACTGATTAATACAATTGACAAACCTCTGGTGACACTCACTAAAGAAAAGAGAGGAAAGACTCAAGCAAAACCAGAAATGACAAAGAAGTTACCACAGACAGCCCAAGAGTACAAAGCATCCTAGGAGGACACTATGAGAGACTCCACGCCATCAAATTCAATAACGTAGGAGAAATGGGTCAGTTCCTAGAAATGTATACCCTCCCTGGACTGAATCCCAAAGAACTGAAACACCCAAATAGACCCATCGACAGTGAGGACACCGAGGCAGCCCTCAAGAACTTCCCCGAAAGTTAAAAGTCCAAGAGCACGTGGCTTCACTAGTGAATTAAACCCAGTACCCAGAGACCACTGGATACCTATCCTTCTCAAACTCCTTTAAGAAGGTGAAGATGAGAAAACAAAGATATTGCATACATCAAAGGAGGTACAGAATATTCTATCCTGTCCTTTACACATCATCCCTGTGAACAAAATTTCCCCATATAATTTTTCATCCAAAGGATGGATTAACTAGTAACAGGATATGGGTATTAAGGGTGAAAGTGTAAACATAGCTAGTGTATGAGAATGTCAAAAGACTTTAAAACTTATAATGTTGGAGGTATTAGGCACATAGGGACCACGATCCTTAAACATTCATGTAGCTTCAAAAAACCCCACAGAATATGCATATTAAGCATGTAACAGAATATACATATTAACGATGGAAGGAAGACACTATGGACATTAAGGATGAAAGTTTAAACGCAGCTACTGTGTGAGAGTAGCAACGAGACTCTAAAGGTGACAATGTTTTGAGGTGTTATGTACATAACCACCACAGACCTTAAACACTCACTTCAGCATTTCTCACATACACAAATGCACACGGGCGCACACACGTACTGTATTTCCCGTGTGTGTTATCACTAACCAGATGAAAACAGAACATTTTCTGCACACCAAGAACTCCCTCATGATCTTTCCCAGTCACAGTGGAATTGATTAAAATATGCCCACGAAAAATTACGTGATCGTCATCCTTCCCAAAGGTGAAGCCCAATTACCCCCCTCATAAGGGTGGGCTGTCCTTACTGACTCCCTTCTAATACAGAGAACGTGTACAGATCTTTAACATCCTGATTAAATTTATCGGCAATTTATGGTTCTTTGCATATTGTATAAATATAAATATAAATATACACATAGACATAGATGAATATCTAAGAATGAAAAAAATGAGAAAGGGTGGCTTTGGGATAGTTGAACTAAATAGGGATGATGCTTAATTTCCTTTTTTTGAAAATATTATGAAAGGACCACTCAAACAAAATCCTCATAGCTCAAACACATTCAGCCAAAGAGTTTACCCACAACTTCCCTTTTGCAAGGTGAGTGCACTCCATCTTGGATGAGGGCAACGAGCTGATGGCGAGCAACCCAATTTTATGGTCTTGTGGTTTATCTAGATGCAGTTCTGAAAACATTAAACTGTATACGGAAAGAGCACGTTTCTTTACAATATGCTTACATACTAAAATTACCTGACCAAGAAGCTATCATACAATCTTTAGAAATGGTTTTAAATCATGAGCACTTCAAAAATATTGAGTGACACCAAGCATTCCCTCTAACCAAAATGCTTTGAAATAAGGAATCAACTACAGAAGGAAGAGCAAAAAACCACAAATCTGTGGAGAGTGAACAACAAGCTACTAAACCCCAGCTGGGCCAAAGAGGAAATAAAAGGTGAGGTCAACATACAAATAAAAACAAAAGAGAATGGCAATATATCATATCAAATCTTTGATTTAAAATCAATTATTTTGAAAATGGCCACAATGACATGGCTTTTTTTTTAATTCTTCTTTATTTCACTACACTTGTGCCAATTTTTCCTTTTACCCTTCCTTCCTCCAGCCCAACCTGCCACTCCACAGTCCATCCCCACACCGTCGTCCCGTTCCAAGGGTCACTCAGACATGTTCTTTGACGAATCCCTTCCCCTCCTCGCCATCATTTCCATACTACCTTTCCTCTTGAAGCTGTCAGACTGTTCCTTGTATACATGATTCTGTTTCTGTTTTGTTTGTTATTTTTTGTGTTCATTACTTTCCTCCTAGTAGTGAGGTCATATCAAAACTGTGGGTTACGGAGAACGTGGTAGTAAGAGAGAAGTTTCATCATTACAGGTAAGCTTACATCAAGGAACAAGAAGTCCCTAGTAACCAGCCTAATATAGTGTCTTGAAGAACTACAAAAAGGAAACCAACAGAATCCCAAAGTCAGCAAAATAAAGGAAATATAACAAGAAGAAGAGGACCGCTGCCTGAGTGGCTGGGTAGGTAGGAGAGTTGTGCTGGACAGCAAAGGGACATGGGTGTGATTCCCAGTCGAGGTACATACCTCAGTGGTGGGTACACTCCGCAGATAGGGCACAAAAGGGAAGCCACAAGTCAGTGTTTCTCTCACATCGAGGTTTCTCCCTCTTCCTGCTTATCCCCCTGTCTCTCTCTCACATTCAATAGGCACACGTTAAGATCAGGATTGGGACAAAAAATAAAGAATAAGCATTAGAGCAGAATTAAATGCTATAAAGAACAAAAAGTCTATACGAAATTTAAGGCAACAAAGTGATGGTTCTTTGCAAGGATTAATAAAATGGACAAACCTCTGGTGACACTCACTAAAGAAAAGAGAGAAAAGACTCAAGCAAAATCAGACCTCAGAAAAAGTATACCAGAAGAATACAAAAGATCCTATAAGGTACTATGAAACACTCCATGACACCAAATTCAATAATGTAGAAGAAGTGTGTTTGTTCCAAGAAATATGTAACCTACCTGGACTGATTCAGAAAGAACTGGAAAATGCAATTAGATACACCAATCGTGATGAAATGGAGAGAAACACCAGGAATTTCCCCAAAAGTTAAACTTACAGAACCAGATAGCATCACTATTGGATTACAACAAGCACTCAAAGAAGACTGGATACCTATTCTTCTCAACTCTTCCAAAAATGTAAAGAACAACATAACCTTATTACCAAAACATGCGAAGTGCAATCCGCATAAGAGACAATTACAGACCCATATCTATGATGAATAAGGATGCATACTACCAGCAAATGAAACAGAACAATAAATTAAAAAGATAGCATTCAATACTGCACTGATCAGGTGGGGTTCATTCCAGAGGTACAAGGATGGTTCCGACATATGCAAATCCCTCTATGTGATAATCCAAGTTGATTAACAAAATAAAGGATTAAAATTATATGATCATATCAGTAGGTGCAGGAAAAGCACCTCACAGGATTTATTTATCCATTTATTATGAAAATACTCAATAAAATGTGTAACAAGGAAACCACAAAACCTAATAAAATACTATGTGACAAACCGCAATGAAATCCTACTCTATTTTGAGAAGGTAAAGCTTTTCCTCTAAGCTCAGAGCCAAGTCAGGGGTGTCCACTCTCACCACTAGTATTCAACACAGTACTACTGGAGTCCTAGCCAGAGAACTCAGGCAAGAGGCAGAAATAAAAGGCATCCAAACTGGGAATGTAAAAGTATACTTATCTTTTTGTAGATGATATGATTCCTCATGTAGAAACTGTAGAGACCGCATCAAAAAACTGTTGGAAACAATAAAACAGTATAGTAAAGTGGCAAGATAAGTGTACAAAAACCCATTGCATCCCTCATCTTTGAGAGCTGGAACCTGGGCAGGCCTACCAGGTAGGGGCGGCAACAAGAAGAAGCGAGAAGGTGACCACCTTGGCTCGTGCTCAGCTCCCACGAGGAAAAGCTGGGCCTTGGTATATCTCACTGGCATCCACAGTGTGAGGCGGGGCAGAAGAAGGCAGCCATGGAGGAGATCCAGCAGTGACTCAAGCAACAAAAAAGAAGCTCTGAGAGAAGGGCCCGCAGGAGTACTTGCAGAGGCCTACAGTGAGAGACAGAAGTTGTTTGAGGAGGGGAGGACCTGGACCAGCTGGTGACAGCAAAGTCAGAGTCCATGCAGTGCGACCACCCAAACCACACAGTCACCGTGACCACCATCAGCGACCTGGACCGCCCCATCTCAGCAACGTGGTGGGTGGGTCTGAGGAGGAGGTGGCATCACAGGGAAGCTCACCAAAGACTTCCTCAGGAAGTCCATGTCCCCTGCTAGCCCAGGGGATGTCCTATATCAGGGCATCTGCATCTGTGCCACACACAGTAGCAAACAGTCAAGAGGAATGATCTCCAACAGGCCCGGTACTCCACTGAGAAGGCCCGAATGCTACTCACCAGCAAGACCCAGCACTACCTGCTGAGCAGTGAAGCCCCACACAGCACGCAGCAGAGAGTGAGCCCGAGAGCCAGGCCAGGCCCCAGCCCAGGCTCCCAGGTTCTGCCCTATCTCCATTTGGCTGTCCCCCAATACCATCCTGCATATAAGCCTGGGGCTTTTACCTCAGAAGTAATGGGGTATCTGATGGAATATTCCTTAGCCAGAAGAAAAGATAAAATACTGCCAGGGATGGGTCTTAAAAGTCATGACACTAAGAGAAATAAGTTAGAAGAAAAATGTCAAGAACCATATTATTTCACTCAGATGTGGGATATAAAACTGAAAGCAACTAATAAGACAAACAAACAAAGAAACAAAAACTCATAGACACAGACAACACTATGGTAGTTACCAGTGGGAATGGGTATTGGGGGCATAGTTAGGTAAGGGCAGGGGGCGCCAAGGATAGAGTGACAGAAGATTGGTCTTGGGTGGTAGGCACACAGTGCAATATACACATGACGTGCCATTGAATTCTACGCTTGACACCTATATAACTTTATTAACTAATGACACCACAATAGATTTAATAAAATCATAAAAAATAAGATGAAGGAAATGTACTTGAAATTGCCTATAATGAAATCATGTCAAATTGATTGCAACATTTAGCAGAGAGACAGAGATAAATGGCTTAGGCTGTGCAGAAAAGGTAATACCTTAGGAAAATCACAAAAAGCAAAAAAAAAAAAAACAATCATTGAACACTGTGCTAGAAAAAACTTGGGCGCATGCTTTTCTTTTTCAACCTCTAGCATTCAGTCTAGACCAGAACTGGGAATAGAATTTTCTGCAATGATAAACATAGTCTGTAATCTGCACTGTCCAATGACAGCCACTTAGCTGTATGTTGCCAATGAGAACTTGACATGTGCTAGTACAATGGAGACAGCAAATTTTACATTCTGTCACGTTTTCATTCGTTCACATTGAAGTAGCTACAAAGAGCTACTGGCTGTATCAAACAAGGCAGGTCTCTACTTATAAACTACTCAAACAAATGAGAATAAAAGAGAGTGTTTCATATGTTTATACATGTAGATCTCAAAACAGATGCACTGGAAACTCTGAATTCAGGTGGTGGAGATGAAAATAAGTCTTAAAAAGTACTTAGCATAAAAGGACCACGATAGAAATGTGAAATTAAAGGGCCCACAGGACGTCCAAAATCAACACAGAGGTAGGAAGGGATTGCCCCAAGGACAATAGCATAATAACCCAAACTCTGATGAACATAAGATGCTTTCATAGGTTAAAGAAAGCTGGAAACATACCTACACATGTAAATGTATGGACATACACATAACTCACATTCTTAAAGGATGTTTAAAATGAAGCAGATTACTTTTCTCTAAGTAAGTTGGAAAGAAGCAAAACCAGAAAGAAGGAAAGTGGAGCAGTAGGCAGACACAGATTACCTTGTGTGCCTGCCTCTCAGGAATTCATGTTCCTTTCTCAGGCACTAGGAAGTTAACACTTTTTAAACAGTAGAATAAAGTGACCATGCTTGGTTTGGAGAAACCATTCTGGCAGACGTGTAGGATGGATAAAGTGGGAGTAGTGGAAGGTGAGGAGACCTTGAGGAAGACTTGTGTTGTTAGAGGAGAAAGGATGAGGGCCTGAAGTAAATGAGAGTCTAAGTTCATGGCAATGAAGCCCGGAGCATGAATTTATAAAAGATTATTTGGGAAAGGAATGGGTACAAATCATCCACCTCATTAAAATTAGTACCCTGGACACTGACCAGTATGGCTCAGTTCGTTAAGCGCTGTCCTCCAAAGCCAAAGGTCACGGGTTTGACTCCTGGTCAGGGCACACTCGGAGGTTGCAGGTTCAGTCCCTAGTTCTGGGCGTTTGCAAGGGCCACCCATTGATCTCTCTTTTACAACGTGTTTCTTTCCTTCTCTATCTCCATTCCCTCCCCTCTCTCTCAAAAGCAATTAAAATTAACCAAACCTTAAAAATAAATAAATAAAATAAAGTGAAATAAGTACCCTGAGATCCTCTCATCAGCTCCATCCTCGCATCTTTGTGTTCTTGGGGTTGTCTTTGAAGATCCTCCTGTCCTTCAAGCCCTGTCAATGGAAGTGCGTCACAAACACTTACTGACAGAAAATGGTTAATTTTCTAAAAGAGAAATTAGTTAAAAATTGAATTACTTCTGACATTTATTGGTTCAGTTTATGAGCTAAACTTGAAAAGATCTGTAAGATCCTTTGATAAACACTGACTCGTCTCACTAACACTGCCAAATAAACTAGAAGTGGATGGTTTCTTCTGTTTCAATCACACATTGTATCACCTCTCTAATATTTAAATTCCGCCCTGGCTGGTGTAGCTCAGTGGGTTGGGCGTGGGCTGTGAACCACAGGGTTGCTGGTTCAATTCCTCCCAGTCAGGGCACAAATCAGGGTTGTGCACCTGGTCCCCAGTGGGAGGCAACCACACGTTGATGTATCCCTCCTTCTCTTTCTCCCTCCCTTCCACTCTTTCTAAAAAGTAAATAAATAATACCATTAAAAGATTTAAATTCAAACGTTTAATAAGAAACTTTGATATTTATACTTTTACTGCAATGCAAGAAATTATATTAAGACTCAGTCTCTTATTTAGGAGGGTTGAACTCAGGTTGTCTTTCTTCACAATTTTTGAAAAGTTTTCATTTCTTTTTTGACAGAGGGGGAAGGAAACGTCTATGTGGGAGAGAAACTGATTGCTGTTTCTTGTATTGGGCCTGACTGGGGACCAGTCCTGCAACCCAGGCACGTGCCCTGTCCTGGAATGGAACTGGCAACCTTTCGCTTTGTGGGATGGCACCCAGTCAACTGAGCCACACCAGTCAGGGCTCTCTTCATCTTAATTAAAAAACACCCAATATTCATTCTTTCACATTCAGAGCATTAGAGGTTTGCAAAAGTTACGCGTGCCTGTCTTTTCTAACCTGAAATAGTAAGATGATGGAATAATTATTACCTCCAAAAGTGAAAACGGTCCTGTACTGCAATTGATTTTCTGCTGAGTAATATATAATCCCTAAAGACAGAGCAATGAGGAAGAGAATCTAAAAGTTTAATTGTGATCTAGAGGTCTCCATTATCCTTGTTAATTATTACTAAATGTTCCAACAAGTCCAATACCGAAACACAATTTTAAAAGAACAAAGCAAAAGGAGAGGAATGCCTTATCTATATTTCAAAGTAAAGTCACCAAACTCATTGTAGTAAATGATAACAACTCTGCTAACCAAATTCAGAAAGAATATTCCAATTTCGTGTAAGGTACCAAGCTATTACTGTTTCTATGCTTTCAAATAATTCAAAAAAACTGCTAAAGTGCTTCTACAGTATGGGCAGTGAGCTGTAAAAATGCCAATATTACTGAGACATATAGTTTAAGTACTGTCTCACACACCATCATAGTATCACACTGGTACATACTGCGATCCCCAGTTTTGACTACCTCTGCACTTGATCAAAAAAGACAGGAGCTATCAGGTTATTTATTAGATCAAAATTACGAGGTGTTCAGGAATTAAATGTTTACAGCAATTAAGTTATTGAGAAAGATTTTGTATCACTTTTCACAATTGAGAAAAAATATTTTCACAATTATGAACTGGACCAATGACACATAGAACACTCAACTCTTCCCAAGAACACTGTACACAAGTATTTCAAATATCATTTTCAAGATGAGTTCCAAAATCACTTCTTCCTGAACCTCCACCTGATCATCCACAAGGGGTGTAAGTGTGCCCACGATAACACGAAGGCAATATTCTAAAGTCAGTTACTTTAGAAAACATTACTTTAGTAACATCCTTACAGTAAGTGTTTGCACCCTGAAAGTTTATGGGTTTGAATCTTGGTCAGTGCACATACCTAGGTTGTGAGTCCATTCCCAGGTCACAGCACAAACAGGATGTCCACCAATCCATGCCTCTCTCTCTCCACCTTCCTCTCTCTCTCTCTAAAAGCAATAAAAAATGTCATCAAGTAAGAATAATAAAAGAAAGAAAAAGAGTTGAAGAATACTAACAAACACTGAAAATTAATTAACTCCAACATTTTCAAACTCTTCCAAAATAGAATAGAATGGGACTCCTCTTACTCACATGATGAGAATAGCATTTCTTTTACACAAAGTACACCTAAAGACACAAAATTTTAATACCCAATACCCTTTATGAATATAGATGAAAATCTTCTCAAGAAAATACTAATAAAATCAATCTGAAGCATAGAAAAAGCATTAAATATCATGAGCAAGTTGGATTTATCCCACCGATGCAAGAAGAGGTCAATAGAAGAAAATCACTCTATATAACAGATATTAATGAAATGAACTTAATTATTGATTACCTCAACAAATACAGAAAAGGCACTCAATAAAATCTGACACCCTTTCATGATGAAAACACAGAAAAACATGAATAGGCAGGAACTTCCTCAACATAATAAAGGGAACTGATGAAAACCGCACAGACAAACACGTGATTAATGTTGATGGACTGAAATGTTTCCCACTGGGATCAGGAACAGAACAAGGATGTCCATTTTCATCACCACTATTCAACACTATACTCAACCTCTAGCCAGAGCAATTAGACAAGAAAAAGAAATGAAAAGGCATCTAAATCTGAAAGGAAGAAGTAAACAATAGCACAGGCGGCATGATTCCATATATATATAATCTCCCAAAGGATCCACCATAAATTTACTGTGGTGGTAACAATGGACACACTCAGCAAATTTGCAGGTCAGAAGATCAACGTACAAAAAGCACTTGTATTTCTGTACACCAGCGGTGACCCACCATGTGGAAAATTAAACTCAATTCCATTCTCAATAGCATCTAAAAGGACTAAATACTCAGAAATAAACTTAAGCAAGGATATGAAAGACTAGTATATTGAAAAGTATAAACAATGGATGAAAGAAATTTAAAGTGTCTAAATAAAGAGAATGACATCCTGTGTTCATGGATTAGAAGACAAATGATGGAGATGTCAATACTGTCGGAATGAGTACATGTTGACTGCAATTTCAAGCAAATTTCAACATCTTTTTTACACACTTAAAAGAGCTGATCACCACATTCACATGGAATTGCAGGCATCCCAAAAATAGACAAAGCAAAGTTGAAAAAGGACGAATCAGAGGACTAGCACTTTTCATGTGCCCAGATTATGTCAAAAAATTTTAAATGAAAAAATCAAAATAACTGCATTTTAAAGTGAGATAGGGATCTGAAGATTTGCCCCAAAGAAAATATATGGATGGTAATCAGCGCATGAGAAAATCCTCACTAGTTCTTCAGAAACTACAACTTAATGCCCCAAATGAAACACCAATGTTTACCTATTAGAAAAGTTAGCATAAAAAACCATTTAGAAATTCATCAGATCTTTCATGGCATGTGAATAAACAAACTGGCATATATCCACACAATGGAATGCAACTAAACAATTGAAAGTAACACACTATTGCTCACTTGAACATGACTGTCTCTTAAATAAACTATTCTCAGTTGCTCTAAAATATCAATTCTAAACAAGTAACTGTGCCTCTGCTTCCCTGGGGGGCTCTGCAGTGCAGGCAGAAGTACCTGTGCAGCACTAAAGAGGGGAGGGGTCTGTCCAGCTGAGGGGGAGCTCCGGGGAGCAGGGACCCTGGCCCAGCCACCAGACACAGGCAGCAGCTTTGGCATCAGCACGTGTGAGACTGTGCCTCCTGTTGGGTCTCTTCAGGTCACAGCTGTGTCTCATAATGTGAGAGGGGCAAGTCGGCCATCCCACTGCTCCAGATCCTTACCAATCCTTTGTCTCTCCCTTTGATTCTGCAGTTGCCAGCTTCCCTCCGTCCTGGAAAGACCACGAAGTTTCCTTCTTCATATTTGCCTGGCCCACCCCGTCATCTCCAACCTCCTACTACAGACAGTACAACCTCTCGGACCCCAGTGAAAGAAGCAGATTTGAGGGTTTCAGCTCCCTCTTCGCCAATCTCTGGCCACTGAACAAAGCCTGTGCTGTGCTGCTGACCTGGGTCTCATGATTTTCTTTGCCAGCACCTCGCAGAAAAGAGTCCCTGCATTGGGCCTCAAACAAAGTTCTTTGTACTTCAGTAAAAACTTGGTTGATGACTCAAAGGTTTTCTGGCAAAGCCATGGTGGGGCCCTAACTGCAAGGTTTTCTTCTAGAGACAGAGAGGAGACCCCCAGAGGAAGCTATTTAGGTGGGGTGGTGTCCATGGGGGTGACGTCTGTGCTGGAGGCAGGATTGGGAGCCAAGCCTGACGACTTGCTCGTTGAAGGGACCGCACTGAGTGCCCAAGTCATGGGTAGGCTGGTGGTATTCCCAGTGCTGGAGCTGCCCATAGCAGTGGCAGGGTAGCATGGGGTGGAGGCTGGGACTGAAACCCCACTGGATGCCGTGTTGGTGGTGGTGCCCAGCCCTCTGCTAGAAGGGTGGGCGCTGTGCTTGGGGGCAACTCCTAGCATGGGAGTTAAGGTGGGGGCAGTGGTGCCCCCAAGAACAGGGTTGATCTGAGTGGTGGGGCCTGTGGTCACCACGAGGGTGCCCTGGCGAGTGCGCTTCCGGGAGGTCTGGGGCATGCTTCCCCCGAAGCTCTGAGTGGCTGTGCGAGAGGCACTGAGGGCAGCAGTGGCTGAGCTGGTGCTGGCCTGTGTGCCCAAGGTGGCCTGTGTGGTGGCGCCTGGAGCTGACTGGACCAGAGTAGAGGTTGGGGCCCGGGCTGGGGCTGCAGCTGCCTGTTTTCCACCTCTGGAGTCTGGTGGAGCCCCTGAGGAAAGAGCGTAGGCTGGTGGGGTGGTGTCCATAGGGGTCGGGTCCATACTGGTCATGTCCACCACCGGGGTCGTGTCCATTGGGGTGATGTCACTGTCGGAAGCAGGCTTGGGAGCCAAGCCTGTGGATGTGCAGGCTGAGGAGCCTGCACTGCCTGCAGAGGTGACTGGCAGGCTGGGCGCCCAAGTGGTGCTGGGAGCAGAGACAGGAGCAATCCCTGCAGCAGGCTGCAGAGAAGACCCCACAGGCTCTGGAGCCCTGCGGCCCGAGATGGCCTCTGTGTCGCCTGACAGAGCACTACTGATGCGCCGCCAAAGTGCCCTTTTCTCCTCATCGATGTCTTCAGGCGTCACTCTGTAACCCAGCTGAGGCGCAGGTGGCAGCTTCAGAGGGTCCCCTCGCCTGTGTGGCAGCAGAGGAAACTTCCTCTTTCGGGGCCTGTCACAGGAGGGTGAGAGGTTCCTTGGGGATGGTCTGTGAGGGCGGGTGTCCCCTGGGCCACTGTCAGGCTGGCTCTGCCTCTGAGATGTGAGGCCACTGGAGGAGGGAGCCTGAGGGCCCTGCTGGCTCACTGTCTTTGGGGCCCTCTGGGACAGCCTGGCGTGGCAAGTGGCGGGCTGCCTCCTCTTCTCCACTGGCGGGAAGCCTCGAGTGGAGCTGTAGGAAATGGTGATTGCGTTCCTTCGGCAGCAGGAGCTCCTCACAGAGGCCTGGGGTTGCTGGTGGCATCTGTCTTCTGGGCCCCTTTCCTGATGGGCCGCCCTCTCTAGCACTCTGGGATGCTGGTCCTGTTGAGGCATCACTGTCCTTTGTCCACAGGCCCTCTGATGGCATCGCCTGCAGAACGAGGTAAGGACCCCCAGGAAAAGGCACAGGGCCCGGGGGATCCTCATACAGAGTCTTAGGAATGCGACCACCGGCCATGCCCACCAAATCCGCAGATAATTAGGGCAGCCTGGAAGTGCAGGGACAAATGGGTGCATCTGGGGGACCAACTGGAGGGCGAAGTGAGCACCATGCTGGCCCCCCGGTACCCGGGGTCGGGGATGGGGGCAGAGTCTGCCCAGGTAAGTGCCCATTGGGCTCTTCAGGGAGGTCTGTCTTCAAACAAATAGCCGGATCTCAGAAGCTCCTTCAATAGCCAACAACACTGTTGAAAGCCAAGAGCCGACTGTTGGGCCTGTTGCTAGGATACCCTCGGAACTCCCAGTTGGCCTGGGGTGGGGGTGGGGGGTAGTGGGGAATGGGCGCGAGGAAGCAGTGTGCTTGCCAAGGTTCTGGTGGTGAGGGCGCACCCAGAGGACCCTCGAGGACCCTTAGGTGCTTCTTGATCTCCATTTGAGGCTGGGGCAGGCGAAAATCACCAAACTTTCCCTACTCATTCACTAGTCTTCCTGGAGCCTCAGAGGCCTGATTATGACCATGTTCTCCAGAGATCTACCACGGCTGCTTTTGCTCAGTGCCTGCCTCTGCAGCACCTCTTCTACCCGGTGGTGCTTGCAGTTCTGCGAGGCCAGGATGTTGGACCCCTGGGACTCCAGCCCAGCCTGCAGGGTCCCTGCTGACACACCTGAGAGATGACTGTGCCCTCATAGTCACCTGTTTAAGGGGGTGGAGCTCTTGCAGCCAGTAACACTGATGCCTACCCTTCCCCCCAACCCAGTCTTCCACTCCTTGGTGAGTGTCAGCTCTTCTTCCTCAGTGCCAGAGCGCTCCATCAGTAGGTTATTAGTCTTGGTGGAGGGCACAGAGGCCATGGCCTCCTCCCTTTGTCCCGGACTCTTCCTCACACGCTGCCTCCTCCTCCTCCTGAGTCCAGCAGCCCAGGGTGAGTGCGGGCATTTCGCCAGGCCCCAGGCCCTGCTGGACTCTTGCTCTCAGGCTTTCCACTGCAGCAGGACCATCACAGCCTCAAGCGGTTCCAATTGGAGAGCTCAAAGTGCTTCGAGTAGGGGGGCGTGACCTGGAGTCTGAGCCCCTGCTTCTCTGCAAGCAGGGGTCAGAAACATAAATTGGTTGTTACAATATCGTCGTGGTGATTTAATATGCACAATGGGAATATAGTCAATAATATTATAATAACTGTGTATGGTATCAGATGGATATTATTGAATAGGTTTATGCAGTTGATCACTTTGTAAATGATATAAACATAGGCTAATCCCTCTGTCAGACACCTGAAAGTACTATAATGGCATGTCAACTGTAATTTAAAAATCATTTTACGTGTTACCAATAAAACTTAGGTGTAGAAGTTCATATTTATTCAGCAGGTGCATTCAGATGAGGGATTCTGAAAATTACACCTCACTAACTTCTTAGTCCAATCACTGTGGTTCCCACTCTCCCCTGGGATCCCACCTTGGATGCAGAATGTCCCACCATCAGAAGCCTGTGTCTGCCTCAGGAAGTGTTTCAGGAATCTGGGCCTAGAAAGAAGTACAATGTGGCGGATTGGGAAGTGTCTTAATGTCAGCTTGGGACTCTACCCAGGACTATAGCTTTGACAGGAGAGGGCTCTGCCTGACTCCAGGTGCTGTTCAAAGTGTGGTCTCTGAGCTGTGTGTCTGTGAGCTGTTTGTTATCAATCCAGGACAGTATCAATCAGACACTGAAATGACATATAGGTGTTGTTGAATCTCAGTGCTGAGCAGCTTGTGGAGGGAGCTGGTACTGGGCACACAGGACCCCGTCTCAGCCCGTGATGTCCTCGGAAAGTGACAGCGCTGGCCCTTCACCACAGACAGTTTGAGACACACTGGTCTCTCACTTGTTAGGATCATTCCTGGGGCAGCTCCGCCCACAAGGCCCCTATGGGCACCATGGATGAGAATTCCTCTACCAAGACATGATCTGCTTGGGGAGGGAAGGTGGCTGATCTCTCAAAGGAGAAGGGACAAAAGCCTTTTCCTCAATGGGCTTTTGTTGAGTGCAATTTGCCCAGGAATACAAGTAAAGGTCATCAATCATTGTCAGGCAGTAAGGATCAGACAATAGATAACAAAGAACTCTGATGGCTTATTCTGATCAGGGTCAGTTAGCTAAAGGGCTATAAAACTTTGGGAAACAAACTCACTTCATGCTTGGACCCCTATCAGAAAACTGAGGACATTCTTAGCAAAGCAGGTTCACAGGGTTTTATGTATTCTTTCTTAGGCCTGATCTTTTTAACGTATTGCTGGATGCTGTTTGTCAATATTTTGTTAAGGATTTTAGCGTTTATGTTCATCAGCGATATTGGCCTCCAGTTTTTTTTCTTTGTTATGTCTTTATCTGGTTTTGGGGTTAGGATGATGCTGGCTTCATAAAAAGACTTTGGGCGTCTTCCATCTTTTTTAATTTTGGGAATAATCTGTGATGGATAGGGGTTAGCTCTTCCTTGAATGCTTTGTAAAATTCTTCTGTGAAACGATCTGGTCCAGGACTTTTGTGTATTGGGAACTTTTGGATTACTCTTCAATTTCTTTGGCTATTATTGGTCTATTCAAGTTTTCTGCTTCTTCTCCATTCAGATTTAGAAGATTATATTTTTATGGAAATTTGTCCATTTCACCTAGGTTTCCAAATTTCTTGGCATACAGTTCTTCGTAGCAATTTCTTTCAACCCTTTGTGTTTCTGTGGTATCAGTTGGAATCTCTCCTCTTTCATTTCTGATTGTGTTTATTTCGGTCCTCTGTCTTTTTGCTTTGATGAGTCTGTTTAAAGGCTTGTCGATTTTGTTTATCTTTTCAAAAAACCAGGTCTTGTATTTATTGATCGCTAGAATTTGGTTTTAGTCTCCATGTCATTTAATTCTGCTCCGATCTTGGTTATTTCCTTCCTTCTACTTGCTCTGGACTCTCCTTGTTGTTGTTCCTCACTTCTCGTAGGCGTAGGGTTAGGTTCTTTGTTGGAAATGTTTCTATCTTTTTTAGATAGGCCTGTATCACCAGGAACTTCCCTCTTAGGACTGCCTTTGCTGTGTCCCATAAGTTTTGGATTGTTGTGAGTTCATTTTTATTTGTTTCTAGAAATTTTTTGATTTCTTCCTTAATCTCATTTTTCCTTAATCTTATTCTCATTCATGGTTTAATAGCATGCTATTCAATCTCCATCGGTTTGAGTGTTTTTGAGTTTTTCCCCTGAAGTTAGTTTCTAGTTTCAGTCCCTTGTGTTCAGAGAAAATGCTTGATATGATTTCAATTTCCTTGAATTTGTTGAGGCTTGTTTTGTGTCTTCTCATGTCGTCTATCTTTGAAAATGTTCCATGTGTATTAGAAAATAATGTTTATTTTGCTTCTTTGGGATGAAAGGCTCTCTATATGTCAGTTAACTCCTTTTGATCTAAGGCATTGTTCAATGCCACAATATCTTTGTTGATATTTTGTTTGGAAGATCTGTCTATCTTTGACAGTGGGGTGTTAAAATCCCCTATTGCTGTCAATATCTTTCTTGAAGTCCTCCAAGATTTTTTTTATGTATTTGAGTTCTGATGTTGGGTGCAAATACATTTACCATGTTAATGAATTCTGGATGGATTCTTCCCTTGAATATTATGAAGTGACCTTCTGGGTGTCTTTTAATGGACCATCTTTTGAAGTCTACTTTGTCTGATATGAGTATTACTTTTTTCCATTTACCCCACCTTTTTTTCTGTCCATTTTCTTTGAATATTTGTTTTCAACCCTTTCTTTCAGTCTGTGTAGGTCTTTTGTCGTGAGGTGGGTCTCTTGTAGACAGCATAAGTGTGGCTCATGCTTTCTTATCCATTCTGCTATTCTATGTCTTTTGATTGAGGCATTTCATCCATTTACACTTAATGTTATTATAGATAGGTACTTATTCATTGCCATTTTTCATACCTGTGTTTCTCTCCCTCTCTCGCTATTTTTCTTCCTGTTCTTAAAGCAGACCCTTTAGCATGTGTTGCAGAGCAGGTTTGGAGGAGGTCTATTCTTTGACGTTTCTTTTGTTAGGGAAGCTTCTTATTTGGCCTTCTATTTTAATTGAGAGGCTTGCTGGGTAAAGTAGTCTTGGTTGCAGGCCTCTGCTTTTCATTACTTGGAATATGTCTTGCCATTCCCTTCTGGCTTGGAGTGTTTCCATTGAGAAGTCAGCTGCTCGTCTCATCAGGGCTCCCTTGTATGTCACTTCATGTTTTTCCCTTCCTGCCTTTAGGATTCTCTCTTTGTCTTGGAATTTTGCCATTTTAATTATGATGTGTCTTGAAGTGGGTCTCTTTGGGTTACTTTTGATTGGGACTCTCTGTGTTTCCTGGATTTGGGTGACATTTCCTCTCATCAACTTAGGGAAGTTTTCCATCATTACTTTTTCAAACAGGTTTTCTATCCCTTGCTCTTCTTCTCCTTCTGGTATCCCTATTATATCCACATTATATGGACATTTCATGTTGCCCTGCATTTCTCTCAACCCCTCTGTGTTCTTTCTGAGTCTGTTCCTTTTCTTGCTCTTTCTGGGTGTTTCTTTCTACCTTGTCCTCCAGCTCACTGATCTGATCCTTTGCTTCATCGAGCCTGCTTTTGATTCCTTCTACTGTGTTCTTCAATTCAGAAATTGTATTCTTCATTTCTTCCTGGTCCTTGTTGATAGTTTCTATTCCTTTTTTCAGGTTAATATAGTTTGCAGTGAATTCATTGTCTTTTCCCTATATTTTTTGGTAATTCTACGTGAGCTCATTGAGCTTCCTGATGACCATTGCTTTGAACTCAGTATCTGATAGTTGACTTACCTCTATTTCATTTAGCATTCTTTCTGAGGATTCCTCCTTTCCTTTCATTTGGGGATTGTTTCTTTGTCTTCCCATTGTTCGTTTGTGTTCAGTTGGAGAGGGAAGGCAAGTGGTTTAAAACAGTGGGAATGTATTCCATGGGTATTTAAAGTACCAATCCATAGAGAAGAGATAGGAAATACTTTAGATATGTACAGTGTTAACCATGATATTTCACCCAAGTAGCCACTTTTTAGAAAGGGTGGAAATGAGATAAGACTTTTGTTAGGAAGGGGGAAGGATTGTGAATTGGATCTAGAAAGCAGTGAGCTTGTGGGAGATCAGTTTATGAGGTAAAATGACAGTAAAGGATAAAAAATAGCTGTAGTGTGTGAGAGAATAGAGTTAACCACAATAGTATGGACGTTCCGGAAACAGTGAAGTGAAATGAGGTCTGAGAGGGCTGCTGTGTAGTATTTACAATTGTATGGAACCACAATTATTTTCAATAGTAAAGGAGCAACAATCATATGATAGAATCTATGTGATCTGAATATTAAGAATAGGAAGTACAGGACCTTGAGTAGTGTGCTATTGGAATATAAGTGAAGTGAAAGAGAGAATTAAAAATACTCTATGAGAGAGAGAACAAGGGAAACCCGTCAAACATTGCAATTTAACAAGCCAAGTGAATAAGACTAAACAGAGAGAAAAGAAATAAAAGAATACTAATAAAATAAAACATGTAAAAATAATGAAAAAATAATAATAATACAAATATATGATAAGTTGTAAGTTCTCTGGAGTAGCAAAGTGAAATTTGGCTCACTCTCTCAGTTGTTGGGATGGACCCTCTTTGGGCCTAACTCTGGTCCTTTCATTGCTCCAGGAATTAAAAAAAAAAAAAGGGAAGGAAGGAAGGAAGGAAGAATTTAAAAGAGAAAGAGGAAGAAGGAATAAAAAAGGAAAGAAAGGAAGACAGAATTTAAAAAATGAAAAAAATATAGAAGGAAGGAAGGAAGAAGGAATTAAAGACAGAAGGGAAGGGAGAAGAAATAAAAAAGGAAAGAAGGAAAGAAAGGAGGAGGGAATTAAAAAAGAAAAGAAAACAAAAGGAAGCTTCCTGTTGGCTTCAAACAGGCCAAACCAGTTCTCCTGGTCTTCCTGGCTACAAGAAGCTGAGGGGGAAGTGGTGGGCTTCTGTGGAAGGTGCCTCTGGGGGACTGGGTCAGAAGCTCTCTGTCCAGGGAGCTGGGGCTTGAGCACTTGGCCTCTATTGCTAGGGTGGGACTGGCAGCCACTGGTCTGAGGTTTGGGAATGTACTGTCCCCAGGGCTGCAGGCCTGAGTGCTCAGCCTCCTCTGCTGGGGCAGGATGGGCTGCCCCTGGGCGGGTAGTTGGAGTGCGCACCAGGGCCTCAGGTATGAGTGCGCAGCATCCACTGCTGCTGCGGGGGGACCTGGGACTGTGGGTCAGGCACACTCCAGCCTAGGGGCTGTGGGCCTGGGTGTTTAGCCTTCACTCCCAGAGTGGGATTGGCGCTCGGCCTGCGGGGTTTGGGTGTCCACTGTCCCTGAGGTTTTGAGTGTGAGCATAAAGCCACTTGTGCATGGCAGCCAGGGCAGGGTGGGGGGTGGCAGGGTTGGTGGCACACTTCTGGGTTTACAGGTGCGGCTGGGCACCCTCCTTCGCTGGGGTCAGGGTTAGGGGCTCTGGTGGGGTCCTGGCAGCAAAGGTAGGCCCATGGCTTAGGCTGCTCAGGCCCAGCCCTAGGGAGGTGGGGGTGACTGCCCTGGGAAAACTCCCCAAACAGCTGCTGAGTGACTCTTTTTTCTTTTTCTTTTTGAAAAATTCCCCCTGCTCAAGCCTCCCACTCCATACAATGGCCTGGCCTCTCACACAGCCCAACTCTCCAACCAGACCAGGGACTGTCCGTGTCAGGCCCATCATGGCCCAACTCTTTCCAGTCTGTGACCACAGTCTGTTTGGGTGCAAACAGCCCCCCTGTGTTTGCCACTTCATCCTTATTCCCCCCAGCGACTTCAAGCATCCAGGTTTCTCTGGCGCTGCTCAAAACTTGTTTGCCAATGGAGGGAGCTGTTGACCTGGCTGGCTCCCAAGAATCTTGCAGCAGACCCAGCAGATGCAGGGCCTGGGGCTGCAGCCACCCTGGTCCCTGCACTGGACCCGGGCAACTTATTGTCCCAAACAATCTCCTTATCATCTGATTTTTCAATGTCCTCTACAATTTTGGCCTCCAATCTTCATATATGCTGAGATACCGTTGGCTGTTTACTGTTCCTCAGAAGGTTGGCTAGGTTTTCCACCCATGTGCAGGGAGAAGTGGACTCCACTCCCACCTTTCCGCCACCATCTTCCCTCCCTCTTGTTTTTTTTATTTCATTGCTCAAATTGTTCCAGCTTTGGCCTTTGGAAACTCTTTCAGTTGCTCCTAGATCCCTATGATATAACCTCATCAATGTAGGTTGGTGTTTGTTTGCTTTTTATTACATTCATTTTTTTTTCACTACTAAATGCTGCAGGCTCATCTGATTTCCTGCCCCACTTGGAGAATCAACCCTTTCTTTAAAAGGAGGGCAGGATTTTTAAGATACTGTTTTTCCCACTTTTCAATGGAGATAATAGAAGCACATTAGGCAACTCATTTAAGTTTCCAGAGATAACCCATAATAAAATAAGTGTAAGAATCCCAGGTTCTTTCCACTGGACCATAGTTTTTATCTGCTTAGTTAATAAATATTATTAGGTTCTGCACAGGACTTTCAAGGAAGCACAGACTTCCAAAAGTTCTTAGCATACAACCCCAGTCATTTGCTGAGGATTGTAAAGTTCTCAATGTTGAAATCTAGTAGATGGCACACTCTAAAGACTGGAGAACAGATGGGAGTATTGAGAAGACTTGTGATGAAACCTTGGCTAATCCACGGAGCAGTTGTCATCTCTCAGAGAATTGGGTTTCTGTGGGAGTCTGAGTAGGTCTTGGAGCAGGAAAGGGCCCCTGATAGGGATGCAGTGTCTGCCAGGGGTGCAGGGACCCTGTGGCTCAAGTCACAGGAGCCAGGGTACCCAGCAGGAAGCTGGCTCTCTGTGTAGCCCCAGGTTCTCTTGCATATGGTTCTTACTTCTCAGGGAGCTTATGGAAACCTTTGGGAGTGGCTAACATAGAAACGCTCAGAATAATTTATGATGCTTTGAGTATAAGCTTAGCCTTGTGAATCAAGTTGGGGATTATTACACAAACTCTGTGACTGAAGCCTTCAAACATTCTGGAGGCAGAATGTTCTCATCACACGGTTCCTGGGAGAGATATTAAACTGCCAAGCTGGGGATCTAAGCATGAAGTGTGCTCTTTCCATGACCAACACCCATTAATGTTCACATCCTGTCACTTGGGGCAAAAAGACATTGTTAATCTAAATAGACCAGTGGGATTTATCAACCTGGACTCTGTTTCCCATTGATTTGTTTTCTTGAAATTCCCCAGTGCTCATCCAAAGATCCCCAAGGAAGTTCTCCTATTTGAATTTAAGTTTCTACCAGTAACTTATTGCTATATTAAATGAACATTATTAAAATAAAAATTATTTTATACAGATTCTCTTGCCTTCTCCAGTGTAGTATTTTAGCCTATTTCCTGCATGTTTAGAGGACCCACAAGAAAATTAGGATAAAACTGGGTGATGAATCATCTGCAACATTGCTTGTACTATAGTCTCTATTTTATCACTGTCCATGATTTCATCTTAAACAAAGATGTTAATATTCTTGATAAACACCACCATTTCCAGAGAGCACATTCAAAGCTTTGAATATGTATGACAGTTGTCTGAGTTGTATACAATAAATATGTTCAGTTCTGCCCTTGGCCTATGGGGGCATTTAGCAATGATCCTTGATAAGTACTAGGGAGCATCTGTATTGGTCAGAGCTTAGACAGACACAGAAACCATGGCAGTGATTTCATAACACAGAGAATTTAACATGAAAGATTGTTAGCTGGGTATCAAGAATTGTCAACAAAATAGGTAACTAAAAAGTTAGATAGAGAACTAAGATATCACAGTGGTAGCAAATGCAAGAAGACACTCCCATTTCTGGGCTGGGAGAACAGAAGGAAGAGGTTGTGATTATTAAAATTCAGAAGCTTGAAGAGCTGTAAGTTAGATCTCAGCATGGGTGGTAACCTCTCAGCTAGTCCTGGCATTTCTGTGCATGGCAGAAGGGCCCCGGTCTGAGGCGCATGGGGGCCTCAGATATGAGTGCAAGGCATCCTAAGACCACCTACCTCAGAGGAAGGGCACCTGCTCACTGGTGGTACAAGCCTGACTCCATGAATATTGGACAAGTTGCTGACCCTGGAACAACAGCCATGGCCAGGGAAAGGGCTGGGGGACAGTGGCAGGAAGGGAGGCCAGGCCGTGTGGATGGTGGCTATAAGAACCTGTTCTGGATTCAGAATGACTGTTTTTGCACCCAGCTCCGCTACTTGCTAACTCTGTGAAAGTTTCTTGAACTTTGGGCAAGTTACTTAACCTCTAATAGCCTCAGTTTTCCTGTACATAAAACGGAGTTGGCATTCTTTATCTGATACTTCTTACCTGAGGATTCACAGTGACAGTCTATGTAAGGTGCTTGGCAAAGTACCTCATACATAAATTCCAAATGCACAGTTGCTGCTATAGCTGTTAACAAATGCATGAAGGTTTAAATCAATGCTTCTTACTCCAGGGTGGTACCTTTTTCTCTCAAGGGACATTCAGCGATGCCCGGAAATATTTTTGATTGTCATGACTTGGGGGCTGTGCTCTGACATCTAGTGGATAGAGGACAGGATGCTGCTTAACACCCTGTAACATACAGGAAAACAAAGAAATCTGGCCTAAATTTCAACTGTGCTGAGGTTAGGAGACCCTGGTTTAAATAAAAAACAAAGAGTATGTTATAAGAACTGGGAAGAAATAATGATTCAGAAGGAGGAGAGCTCAGTGAAGGCCAGAGTTGTCTGGCCACAGTTTGGAGAAGAAAGGTTCGGAAAGATGGATGGAATTGGCTGAACAATGTGGGTATAAGGGCATTCTAGGCAGGGGAATGACAAGACAAAGGCTTGAACCTGGAACCTGGACTCCTTCTCTGCCTTCATGAGTAAGTCACACATCCAGACCCTCACAGAGACAGTGTAAATCACTGACTCTGAAAGGGAATGCCAAATGTGAGTCTCCTTTCAGGTTGCTTGTCTCACAGAGATCTCACACAACCACATGTTACCAATATGTGGGAGGAAGTGTTCCTGCATGGTGTATCCTGGACTTACCTGTGTGTCAGTCTCAGCATTTCACAGAACTGGCACCACAGTCAGACAAGTTTCAGATGATGGGGGGAGGCACAGAAAATCGGCTACCTTTCCAGACTCCTGCCTTCTAAAAAATTCTATGTCCTTTAGAAATTTGATGACTTTTCCAAGTTTTTATTACAATGTTTCCATTACCACTTATCCCTCTTATACACCCTGCCCCTGCAATTACCACACTTTTGTCTATGTCCATGAGTCATTTTCCTGTTTGCTTTACCCCCTGACCTTCCCCCTATAGCTGTCAGCCTGCTCTCTATCTATGAGTCTGTCTCTGTTTTGCTTGTTAGGTCAGTTTGTTCATTAGACTCCACATACATGTGAAATTGTATGGCATTTATCTTGCTCTGACTGACTTATTTCAGCACAAATTTCTCCAGGTCCATCCATATTGTCACAAAAAGTAAAATTTTCTTCTTTTATGGTGGAGCAATATTCCAGTGTGTAAATGCCCCAAAGTTGTTTTAGGCATTCATCTACTGATGGACACTTGGGCTGCTTCCATATCTTAGCTATTGTAAATAATGCTGCAATGAACATAGGGGTGCTTATGTTCTTTCAAATTAGTGTAGTGAGTTTCTTTAGATATATTCTCAGAAATGGGACCTGTACTCAGAAAATTATAGGACAGAAAGGAAATTGAAGAAGATACAAATAAGTGGAACACATACCATGTTCATGGATAGGAAGAATGAGCATCACTAAAATGTCCATGCCACCCAAAGCAATTTATGGATTCCTATCATGATTCCAATGATGTATTTCACAGAACTAGAACAAATATTTCAAAAATTTATATGGAACCACAAAAGGCCCCACATAACAAGTGAGAAAGAAGACACTTGGAAGAATCATGCTACCTATTTTCACGCTATACTATAAGGCCATTGTAATCAAACTAGCATGGTACTGGCATAAAAACAGGCACACAGATCAATGGAACAGAATAGAGAGACCAGAAATAAACCCATACCTTCAGAGTCAATTGTTGACTTCTCAGAATACTGGCTTTCAGAGGAAGCCAACCATTCTGGCTAAACCACTGCTTGGCAAAATGCTTGGCTTTAGATTTCATACTTTACCTTATGCAAATGCCCTTACACAGTTATTATAAAAACACACTGTGCTAGTGATGCGTATTCTGGCCCACAGGATCTGTGTGTTATGGCAGCAATGGACAAATGCACACGGACTACAGAAATCCTGTGGAGAAAAAGGGATGGCATGGCCACTCTCTGAGTGAGAGAGGGTGAGAGGGCCAGAGACAGCCCGACCCCTGCCTGGACAGGCTGGTACTGCTTTTCTGGGCACATTACATCGAGGAGGGTCCTCATTTACTATGCACAGGTTCACTGTAGGTGATTACCTTTACATACAACAAAGGAAAGAATGCTGCTAATTATTTCAAAGAGAAGCATGTTACAGATGAAGGGGGAAAGTGGTTGAACTGGTTATATTTCATACTTGGGAGGTTTAGCACAGACTTTAGGAAGTTAAGGATACTCAGTAAACATTTGCTGCCTCAATTCAGGGTGAGGGAGTTTTAGCCAAAGCAAGTCTCATAGCAGCCTAGGTACAATGCTGGCCTGATTCCCCACAGGAGAACCAGTCTGTGGATATGGGTCCTGTGGGCCAGACCTCACACCCACTGGCTTTCCGAGTTGGAGCTGGGCTACATTTCCCACGTGTGGAATGGTTCCCTATATGTTAGTCCTATTTTTTATTTTTCTTTCAATGCCTTTTCTTTAAGTGACATTTCCAAAACAATCATTGTCTCAACCCATATCAAGGTGCTTATCTTTTATGTGCTCTTCTACTTCTATTGTTACAGGTCTCACAGCATGTCTTGGATCTATCTTGAGTTACTTTGCTCTATCTTCCCATGATCATTACCGAATTATTCACAACAGCTAGGATATGGAAACAATCTAATTATCTGTTAGTGAATGAATGGATAAAGAAGACATGGTCCATATTCACAATGGAATATAACTCAGCCAAGAGGGAGAATATAATCTTGCCACTTGTAAAAACATGGATAGACCTTGAGGGTATGTGTTCAGTGAAATAAGTCAGACAGAGAAAGACAAATACTGTATGATGCCAACTCTATGTGGAATCTAAGACGCCAAACTCATAGAAACTGAGACTAGAATGGTGATTGCCAGAGACCTGGGAATGGGGGGTGGGATGGGGAGATGTTGGTCAAAGGGTAAACACTCTAGGTATGCAAGGAATAACTTTGGGAAATGTAATGTGCAGGGTGGTGATTATCCTGTGTTATGTATGTACAACTTCCTAAGAAAGTAGATCTTCAATGCAATCATCACAAAAAAGAAAGGGTCATACTGTGCCATGAGAAGGTGTTTGTTAACACTATGGTGGTGATCACTTTGCAATAATAAGTGTAGCCTATCAACAGGTGGCACACCTAAAACTTATATAATGTCATTCATCAATGGAATTTCAATAGATCTGGAGGAAAAAGACTCTGATCACTTTCAAGAATGTACCATAAGTGAGATGCTTGGAAGTGCTCATGTTTTAGAAGAAAGAGGTTGAGGATCTAACCTGTGATGTTCCTTGAACAAGGCCATGGACATCTCTTTGCCTCACACTGAAATTTAGGAGAATGGACAAAGGTTGGTTCCTTGGGTTGGTTCAGGGTACACATTTCTAGAGTTTATCTTGCTTTTATCTTTTCAGAATCTAAAGTCTCCAGATCTTCCTTACTAATGTTAAAAACACTAGTTATTTTTTTAAATCTTCCTTTTCCTGCTACAGTGAATATTCCATGAGGATAAGAATGGATTTATTTTGACTATAAATTTCTGGCTGTGTCTTTAGCACCTAGAATATTCCCTGGCTCATAGAGGAGACTCAATTAATATTTGTTGAAAGGTGAATGATCTCAACTCCCCCATGGTCTAGAGGTTGAGAAAGAAAAAATGAGGAGAGAGAGAAAGAAACAGAGAGAGAGGGGGAGCAATAAGTATTTGAGAATGCAGTCTTGGCAGAGTAGAATAAGAAAAAGCTTCAAGATTTGTTACTTGAGCTGTGCTTGTAGTATGAGTAGGAGTGTGCATGGGGAAAAGTGAGGGAGAAGACTCTAAGAAGACTGAGATATGCTAAGGCTCAAGAAGAAGGAAAAGAAAAGTTTTTTTCAAAAACTGCAGATTGCCATAGTTCAGCTCTGGTGAGCCATAAGGTACCGCAGGGCTGACATGAGAAGATAATCTGAGAGGAGGACCAGGCCTGAGGGAGCCCTGTGTGCCAGCTGGCTCTCACCTTCAATTAATGCAGAGCAACCAAAGAGTAGTGACATGACCAGACTGGGATGTGACAGAGCTTTTACTAGAGCAATGGGGAAATGTGGGGCCAATCAAGAGGCAGGGAGTGGGTTTAGACACAAGGCCTGCCTGTGGCTGAGGGGGAGATGGTAGATCTCTAATGCATTAGATCTTCGGAGTTATGCTGGGTGTATTAAAATTGACTGTTATTTGGGGTGTCTCTGCTCTTCAATATAGTCCACCAAGTTCTCAAAACAACTTCAAAACTCAAAATACCCTATAGCAGATTAATTATTGGGTACACTTTGCTAGACTCAAGTGAGATGTTAGTTGCTATTTCCATCACTAAGGAGTTTCTACTTCTAATGTGATGACTGGGTTTGAATGAGTTTTACAATGGCAGGTTTTTGTATTTAGGTCATACTGTTGGTATTTCCTTGGCAATTTCAATAAGATATTCTGTTGTTATCATTGTCAAATTGCCTGGCAGGCTTTGTATAAGTGCACATGCAAATACTTGTTTTGAACTTTGAATTTTCCCCACCAAACTCCTCATTCATGGAAAAATAATATTTGTAAGATAATGATTTCTTACCGGGCAATGCCAAAATCACCAAATGGGATTATGTAGAAACAATGAAGGAAGGTTTCTCAGTTTCTCATCATTTTGAGATTGAACATGTCCTTCTGGACAAAAGGATTTATGCTCATGGAAACCTTGTGTTTTCCTTTTCCTTTTGTGTATTCGCTTATGTCATTTTATGGTCTCCTTGTTCTCCCTTTTCTTTTTTATGTTTTCATGTATAACTGTCTCAATATCAAGAAGGGAAGATGGGCCATTAGGGTCCAGACTCCACTCCTATTGTTGGATTACCTGTTCAGCAAGCAAGTTTATCGTCCTCGTTCAGATTTTCTTTTTGTGTACATAATTGCGATGTTTTTTCTATTAAAATGGCCGGACCCCTTTGTATCTAGCAGAGCACACACTCTTCCCCCAACTACAGGTGAGGCCCAAAGAGCACCATTGAATGGGTGGATATCAGTGAGGGTCATATCACTAGGGCTTATCTACCTCATCACTGTGCTTTAATTAGCCCTCTAATTACTTCTAGCTGCTACTAATGTGCTTTAGATGTGGAAAGAAACACACCTTTATGTAAGCATAATGAAAACTACATTTGCTCAGCTTTTCGTGTCAGTCAAGAGGGTATATTCACAGGTTTATTTGCAGTAAAGGTCATAATGACTTTTTTTCCTGTTGATACAGCTGATCGTGTTGCACTTTCATCAAACTGATCATCTTCCTCCACAATCTGATCATGTGTTTTCTTCTCTGTTCATGGAAGAGAAACCCTTAATTCAGTCTCTGTTTAATTTCTTTCAACTTGGAAAAATCCAGAGAAGTTTCAGCTGAAACACTAATTTTTCTCCCTAGTGAGCATATGCAGCACACCTTTCAAAATCATTGTGCCGATGCCTTCCAGACTTGGAAAATCATATAAAGAACCATGACTGATAGTGTGTGCTGTATTGAAAGTATGCCTTTCTGTTCCATTCCTCAGGTCTTCACTGAACATTTACTACGTGCTTTCCTCACATCACAGGGCTGCTAAAAACTTTCCAGTGCTACTCCATTATTTACAGAATAAAATTCAAACCACTTATCCTTATATCCGAGGCCTGACTCTGGTGATTCTGTTCCCCATATTCCCCCAGCCACAACCAACACACAGACACACACACACATGCTTCAGACATGAGTCTCTGAATCATGAGTCTCCACATGTAAGTACCATTCCTTCTTTTGAACCTATCCTTACACTCTGGTACTGCCTAGAGTCCCCCTTCCCTCCCTATGTAATAAATATTTACAACCACTTCTCCCAAAACACAAATACATAAACAGATTTGCAGCATTTACACATTTCCATGGAGGAAACACTCCCATTATGGCCAATTTCAATTGACTAATGTGGTGTCACTGAATGCAGAGCTGGGAAGAGATGAGCAGCGGCCCACCATGATGAAATATTTGTATCATCACTTCATAAATAAAATCAAACAATCTCAAGAACAAGATAGTGAAGGAGTGTGAAGTAATTAGGAAATGATGAGTGGATTATTTATTACCTGTGTGGAGGCTCTGCCCATAGGGCTCCCCGTGCCGCCATGGATGAGAATAAGTCTACCAAGGCAATATCTTCTTGGGGAAGAAAGGTGGTCAATCTCTCAAAGGAGAAGGGCCAAGAGCCTTTTCTTCAAGGGCTTTTTTGGGTTCAGTTTGCACAGGAATACAGGTAAAGCACATCAATCATTGCCAGGCAGTAAGGATCAAATAATAAAAACATACAAAGAACTACAAGGGCTGTTTCTGAGTCAGGGACAGTTAGCTAAAGGGCTATAAGACTTTGGGAAACAAACTTGTTTCAGGCTTGGACCCTTATCATTTAATTTGAGGGTATTAGCAAAGCAGGTTTCACATGGTTTTGTGTATTCTTTTTAGGACTGATCACCCCGGGGAATCCACCCTTTCCAGGACAGGACTGCACTGCCCTCTGTCACTGTTTCAGGCTTAAGTCAGGCAGGGGAAGTAAGGCAGCCAAAAGATTAGGAGACTTCTTGCAGACAGAAAGAGGACTCAGGCTCTGTCAAAGCTGAGGAGCAAGGGTCCATCACTCCCTTTTTCTATGGTCTCCCAAGTCCTTCCCTGTGGGCCTCTTTGTGACCATGCCTGTCTTAGGTCGTCCCTCCTTGAGGAATCTTACCCGTCATTGGCTAAATGGTCAGGCTCAGGGCCCAGCAGGGTAAATTAAAGTGGGCAGAGATGGCACCCCTGCCAGGGAGATAACCTTTGTCCTCTTAGTGGCTTATGGTACCAAGGTCCCTGACTCAGCCATAGCCATGGGGGTTCACAGCTTCTGAAATCAGGCAGGGCAGTTCCCAATGATGACCTTTATTTTTCACATAGTTTAATAATAACACATTTAATTTACTTTTTTAATGGCCATATGTAACAACTGAACATTTGACAATTGCCTCTTGTGATTTGGTTTAAGCCAACTCCAGCACACCACTGCGTGGACCCTACCATTACTTCCCTAACCCACAGAAATTTCCTTCTGTATGCATTTACCGGGTTCATAGGTATTCTGACAATTCATTCAAGCCACTGTTAATTGAGATCCTACTATGTACCAGAAATTCTAGCTCAGGTATTCTAGCAAAAAGCACACAGGGAAATAAAAACACAATTTCAGGTGTAATCACTTCCACCAAGAGAATAGTGACTTGGGAGGCAGGGAGTGTTACCATTTATAATGGATGAACACAAATGGGGAGGTGAGGCGGAGGCTAGGGGCTTGGTTTTAAATATGTTAGGGTTTCGATGCCTTTTAGATATCTAAGGGGGAGAAGCTGTCAGAAAAATCTTCATATGGATTCTAGAGCTCAGAGTAGAGCCAAGGCTGAGGGGGAATGCCTTATATTTGTCTTGCATGTCATACTTCACATCAACAGCTTGCGAGGCAGCCGAGTTAGCATTATCACAACCATTCTAGAGCAGAGACAGTGAGCCCTGAGAGGGGTAGAGAGAGAGCAGGATCTGGGGCAGAACCAGGAATGGAATTCAGATTTTCTGTCTCCCTGTCTGTTTGGGATCCTGGAGTTTTTGTTAGAAAGCCTGATTCCTCAAGAGAACCTTAGGATCCAAAATGTATCAAATTAAAAGTACCAGGATGCCTGACTGGTGTGGCTCAGTGGATTGAGCACCAAATGCAAACCAAAGGGTTGCTGGTTCCATTCCCAGTTAGGGCATATGCCCGGGTTGTGGGCCAGGTCCCCAGTGGGGTTGTTTGAGAGGAAACTAAACATTGATATTTCTCTCCCTCCCTTCCCCCCCTTTTCCATTCTAAAAGTAAATCAAGAAAATCTTTATTAATGTCAATATCAATCAGACACTGAAATGACATATAGGTGTTGTTGTGACACAGTGGTGAGCTGCTTGTGGAGGGAGCTGCTGCTATGCACATAGGACCCCATCTCAGCCTGTGATGTACTTGGGAAAATGACAGGGCTGACCCTTCACACACACTCATCTCTCACTTGTTAGGATCGTTGTCATTTTGAAAACAACCTATCATCAACATTTCATTTAATTTCATTCAAACCCATACAACAAGAAAATCAATGATAAAAATGGAAAGCTAACCCAATAGGAATTTGTTTGAGGTCTGGTTTAGTTTCTTTTTAAACAGATAAAGTACTAATATTTAATCTTTTTTCTTATATTATTTTTTTCTCATCGTCTTCTCTCCTGAGATTGTGAGCTTTTCATTAATTATTAAAAGCTCTCAGAAAATTAACTTTCACTCCCTATGCTCTTCTATCATGGTAAAATATGCTTAATACAATAATTATTGTTTTAACCACTCATATGTGTACACACTTCAATGGCAAAAAATGTGGTCCCAATTTCATGGAAACAGCACCACTGATTATACCCAGAACTTTTCATCATCCCCAACAAAAGCTCAGTACTAATTAAATAATAACACTTTCTTGCTCCTTCCTTGCAGGCCCTAGCAACCTCTATTTCTTATTTTCGTCACTAATATACATGAATTCATGTAATATTAATCCATGTGTGTTGGCTTGTTTCACTCAGCATAATATTTTCAAAGTCCATCCATTTTGGAGCATATATCCGAACTTCACTCCTTCTTAGGGCTCAGTAATATTCCATTGGGTGTGTATGTCACTTTTGTTTTGTGATCCATTTCTTGATGGACTCTCGATGGTTTCCACCTTTTGGCTATTATGAATAATGCTGCTAAGGATATTGGTGTACAAGTATCTGTGTCCTGCTTTCAATTGTCTTGGATATATAGATGATATTCTTTTCTATATCTTACAAAAGAAATTGGAATTTCTGTAAAAATGGAATTAAAATGGGAGATTATTTTGAGGTCTTAAAAATGTTCAGCTTCCTATCCATGAACACAAGATGTCTTTCCATTTACTTTGGTCTCCTTTAATTTCTTTTAGCAATGTATTGTATTTTTCAGCATACTAGTCCTTCATGTACTTATTTAGATTTATTCCTAAGGATTTAATTATTTTTGGTGTTTTATAAATGGATTTGCTCTGCTAAATCCCTCTGAGATTGTTCAATGTTGATATATAGAAATAAAATCTTTTTTTGATTATTGATCTAGTACCCTGCAAGTTTCCTGAATTTATTCATGAACCATAGATCCCACCCTGTAGATTCTTGGGACTTTCCAATTAAAAAAATAATGTCACCTGTGACTAGAGACATTTTTACTGTTTCCTTTTCAATGTGAATGCCTTTTTATTCTTGTCGAACAGTTTTGGCTAGAACATCCGGTACAATGCTCAATGTTGCCATGACAGGGGGCATCCTAGTATTGTGTCTTGATGTTAGGGGTAAAGTTTTCAGTCTTTTACTGGAAGAGAGTGGTGTGAAATGTTCAAGGTCATGAAAAGCAAGGACCTATAACCAAGGCTACTTTACCCAGAATGGCTATCATTTAAATCTGAAGGAGAAATAAGGAACTTAACAGGCAAGAAAAAGCTACAGGAGTTTGTCAACACAAAACCAGTAACGCAACTGATGATAAAGGACTTCCTTTAAGTACAAGGAGGAGGACAAGGAGGAGATTAAGAAGAAGAAAGAGAAGAGGAAGAAGAATAAGAAGAACAACGATGAGGAGGAGGAGGAAATATACATGAAAGAACAGAGGAAAATAGGGTTAGAATAAAATGGCACCAAATACATATGTATCAATAGTCACTTTAAATATAAATGGATTAAATGCTCCAACCAAAAGACATAGGGTAGATGAATAGATAAGAAAACAAGATCCATATATGTGCTTCCCCAAAAGACCCATCTCACTACAAAAGATATAGAAAGTCTAAAAGTATAGGAATGGATAGAGATATTTTATGCAAGGAGAAAGAAAAAGCTGGGGTAGCATTATTCTCCAACAAAATACACTTTAAAACCAAGGTTATTGTAGGAGACAAAGAAAGCCGTTACATACTGATAAAAGGAACACTCCAGCAAGAGGATTTAATCCTAATTAATATTTACACACCCAACATAGAAGCACCTAACTATGTAGAACAAATATTGACTGACACAAAGGGAGAGGATGACAGAAATACAGTCCTAGTTGGGGCTTTTAACACCCCATTGACTTCAGTGGATAGATTTCCAGACAGACAACCAACAGGGAGGCGGCGACTTTAAATGACACATTAGAGCAAAAGGATTTCTTTGATATCTTCAGAGCATTTCACCCCTAAGCAGTAGAATATACATATTCTTCAAGGCCACATGGAGTGTTTTCTAGGGTAGACCACCACTTATGACATAAAATGAGTCTCAAAAATTTAAGAAGGCTGAAATCATCTCAAGCTTTTTCTCTGACCCATTGCTATGGAACTAGAAATCAATCATAAGAAGTGCCCTGAAAAACACACAAAGACATGGAAAGTAAATAACATGTTATTAAAAAATCAGTACGTCAACAATGAGGCAAAGGAAGCAGTGAGAGGGCACCTTGCAACAAATGAAAATGAGACAACAACAATCCAACACCTGTGGGACACTGGGAAAGCAATCAGAGGAAAATTCATAGAATTACTGGCCTATCTCAAACAAAAGAAAACAACATGAAAAAACCCCCACCAATAAGCTCCAATAAACAACCTACAGTTCAAAAATTGGAAAAAGAAAAACAAGCAAAGCTCAAAGTGTGTATAAGGGAAGAAATAATAAAGATCAGGGAAGAAAGAAACATAATAGAATCTAAAAAATAATGCAAAAGATCAATGAACCCAAGAGTTGGTTCTCTAAAAATATAATATTGACAATCCTTTAATCAGTCTCATCAAGAAGAAAAGAAATACAAAGGAGTGTAAGAAAATATTATGGAAAACTATATGCTAATATACTGGACAACCTGGATAAATGGATACATTTCTAGACACATATTATCCGTAAAAACAAAACTGTTGCGGGGGCTCCACCAGTAGTACTCCCCGAGTCATCGTAAATGAGAAATAAAGTGCCCAATGCATGATTTACTTGGGGAGGACACGTGACCAGTCCCTAAAGAAGAAAGGTCCTGAATACCTTCTTCCCTGCATTTTCATTGAGTTTAGCTCACAAAGACATTCTTAGTATGTATGAAAATCTCATTAACCAGTGCTCAACATTCTACTGGCATCATTTACAGATAATAGTTGAAGAGACACAGGGATTGTTTCTGGTCAGGGTTGGCTTTAGCTCAAGTGTCTGTTTCATAGCAACAGGGTAGAGCAGGTCTCAAAGGAAACAATGTATATTCTTTCTCTGGCCAGATTGGGACCCCAGGAGCCATGTGATCCAGTACAAGGTCTATGGCATAGTTCCCATGCTGAGTCAGTCAAGGAGAGCAAAACAGCCAAGAGACTAGGAGACTTGCAGAAAGACTGAGGACTCAGGCTATGACAAAGCCAAGGGGTGAGGGTCTTTCTGCCCATTCTCTGAAGATCCCTAAGTCCTTCCCTGATGGCCCATTGCAACAGTGCCTGTCTTAGGCTGTCCCTTCTTCTTTGAGGGATCTTACCTGTTGTTGGCTAACCTGTAATCCACCTGGGCAAAGCAAGGGGAAGTGAAGGAGGCAGGGGCTACACTCCTGCCAGGAGCAAAGGTTCTGTCTCCTTAGTGGCTCATGTCCCCAAGGCCTTTTCATGCGGCTCTAGCCATGGGACAAAAGGCCATCCTGAAACTAGGTGGGACAGCTCCCAACACAACCGAGAAGAATCAGAGGACCTGAGTAGAAAGATTAGACCTAGTGATATTGAAGCACTAATCAAAAAATTCCCAAAAATCACAAGGCCTGCACTAGGTAACTTTACAGATGAATTTTATCAAACATTCTGGAATGACCTAACACCTCTGCTTCACAAACTATCTCAAAAAATATGAGTGGAGGGAGGCTTACAAACTCATTTTCCAGGCCATCATTATTCTATTTCCAAAAGGTGATAAAGGCACTACCAAAAAGAAAATTATAGGCCAATGTCCCTGATAAACATAGACACTAAAAATCACCAAAGAAACATTGACAAACTGAATACAACAGCACAGGAACAAGATCATACACCATGATCAAGTGGGATCTATTCCAGGAATGCAAGGTAGGTACCTCATTCACAAATCAATAAATCTGATCCACCACATAAACAAAATGAAGGACTAAAATCACATGATCATATGAACAGATATAGAAAAAACACTTTATAAAACCCAGCATGCATTTATAAGAAAAAATCTCAGCAATGTGGGAACAGTGGGAACATACCTAAGTGTAGCTAAGGCAAGTTATGACCAACCCACTGCCGGGATCATACTCAACAGGCAAAATCTACAAGTGTTCCCCTTAACAGTGAGAACAAGACAATACATGCTGTTCAGAATATTGGACAGATGCATACAGAAAAAAAAAAAACCAAGAAACTAGATCATCTTTTTACACCAAACACCAGAATAAATTCAACAATGATTAAACATTAAATATTAGACCCTAAACCGTAAAAATCCTAGAAGAATACTGAGGCAGCACAGCACAGTCTCAGACCTTGGTCATAACAATATGTTTTCAGATATATTTCCACAGGCAAAGAGAACAAACAAACAAAAATTAAACAAATGTAACTATGTCAAACTGAAATGTGTTTGAACAGCAACGGAAAGAACATCAACAAAATAAGAAGACAACCCACAATAGGGGAGAACATATTTGCCAATACTTCTAATAAGGGGTGAATATCCAAAATTTACAAAGAACTTAGAAAACTCAACACCACAAAAACAAACAAGCCAATTATAAAGTGTACAAAGCATCTGAATAGACACTTCTCCAAAGAAGACATAATGATGGCCAAGAGATATCTGAAAAGGTGCTCAACATCACTAGTGATCAGAGAAATGCAAATTAGAACTATAATGAGATGTCATCTCACACCTGACTGAATGGCTGTCATCCATAAACTGACAAAGAGCAAGTGCTGGCAAGATTGTGGATCCTTGGGGACCCTTCTGCACTGTGGGAGGGAATGCAGACTGGTGCAACCACTGTGGAGATCAGTATGCAGATAGATGATCAGTAAGTAAAAAATTAAACATGGATCCTCCTTGGGACCCAGTGATCCCACTTCTGGGTGTTATACAATGAAAACCAAAACACTAATTCCAAAGAACATAAGCACCCCTATATTCATTGCAGTGTTCTTTACAATCACCAAGATATGGAAGCAGACCAAACGTCCATCAATAGATGAGTAGATAAAGCAACTATGGAACATTTACACAATGGATTATGACTTAACCATAAAAAGAAGACAATTTTACCCTTTGTGACAGTGTGGATGGACACAGAGAACATTATGCTAAGGAAAATAAGCCAGACAGAGAAAAACAAATACCATATGATTTCACTCACACGTGGAATCTAACGAAGAAACTGAACTAACAAGGAAAATGGGGACAGATTCATAGACGGTGAGCAGGATAACAGCTAGATATGGGGGGAGGGTATAGGTGGTGGAGGGATTGAGCAAAAAGGCAAAAGCACTCATGGACACGGACACCAGTATGGTGATTGCTGGGGGTATAACGGCACTGCAGTGTAATAGAAAAAATACAATAAAGATGAACAAGTAAATTAATAAATATTAAATGAATAAATAAATTTCACTGCATGTAACAGGCATAGTAGCTTCTAATACATTGATAGATGAATATGCAATGAGTTTGATGTACCGTTAAAAACATACAAAGGCCATGTGTACCAGAGAGTGTTTTGAAAGAAACTATTCAAACTAAACTACAATATCTCTATGAAACTATGTGGTCAGTTACAATGTTAATTGTTCAATTCCAGTCTAGGTGTGGTGCATACAGTGAAACAGAATAAAACTTACAATTGAAATCATGTCACTGCTGTAAGCAAAATTTATTAATTGAACTCATTTTAAAATGTATTTTAAATTATATCTGGCACAGTTTTGAAGAGATTTTCCTCAGAAAGTTTGCACTCCTTAAGTATTACATTTTTTACACAGTTTTTTGCTATTTGCGTATTTTAAGAAAGGTACACAGTGATAGGAGTTTGACTTAAACTTGAGAGGTGTAGGTATCGGGTATAATTAGTTGCTCTTATGTTTTTGTAAGAGGAAAAATACCATTACAGGTTTACACCCCTTCAGGTCTACGGAGGGCTTTTTACCTAGGAATTCCCACAACTGCTGGTCATGGAAGTCCATGATGAGGAAATAGAATTGTGCTGAACTGAATGACCAGAAATCAGCTGGAAGATGTTTAGGGATAAAACGTTCGTTACATCCACAATGAAAACATGGCAGGTAGACATTACTGCCAATCATTCATTCCCCCAGAAAAAGGAGAAAGTGTTTGGAAGGAAACAGAGCAAAACACCTATTGACCTTAAATAGATGTTCAGTGGAGGGCAAAAATTCTTTGAACCCACACCCCCACAATGGTAGTGAGGTGCTCTAATACACCAAAAATCAACAAATAAACACATAGAAAACTGGGAAGGGAGGCAACAAAAGGGAGCAAAAGAAATCTCATAACCAGCAAGCTGGTATTCTAATATCTATTGTGATTTTTTTTTTGCAGAGAGTAAATGGATAAAAGAAAGCTGAGCTGATTTAGAAGGTTTGAATTATGAAATTCCCGTTCTAGAATAATTTGAGAAGTATCCAAAGACTCTAGTAAATGAAGGTGGCACACTTCATTTTGACAAAGGCCCCAAGTAACCCAGTTTGCATCCCCCTATCTTAAAGCTCTATGTGGAAGCAACTGGCAATTTTCTTATTATCTCTTTGTCTAGTCTACTCTCACCAGAATTTCACATGGACCTTGTTCAATATATTCATCATTATATCAAATCCTGGTACATAATAGAGTTTCAGTAATTTCGCTCACTAATAAAAATACAACGATTTTCTTTAAAGTACTTGAGACCAAAAGAAATGTATGGCAACTTAAAAGAGAAAGCTTTAAAGTTACTAGAAAAGTTGATTTTTGTGAAGTATCATTATCCTTGAATGTCAGAATAAGTAAATGCTCTCAGAAATAAAGTATCACTAACTACTTACCAATCATATACTCGTATGTTAGATTCAGGTAGGTCAGCATTATGAGGGTGCATTGAAATTTTTATCTTCCCTTACCTCAAAAGCCTTGGGGTAAGATGTATCTTTACTGTGTTGTGTAGCTGCCTTAGAGAAATCTACAGGGCCCAAGTTGCCCAAGCACCTTCCAAAAGCATCTACATGTAGAATTTACACTGAAGTAGAGTTATGACTAAGAGGTCATACATAGAACAAGCAATTTTTCTGGTCATACGATCAGTTATGTTTTTACACACCAGCAATGAGAATTCTGAAAAAATTATAAATGCCAGTTCTATTTTCAATAGCATCTAAAAGAACTAAATACCTATAAAAATACTTAACCAAATCTATGAATGATTTGTACACTCAACACAAAAAAGAACGGTTAAAAGAAATTAAAATGTCCAAATGAAGAGGATGACCTGCTGTGTTCCTGGATCACACGGGAAATTACCGAGAGGTCAATACTGTCTAAATCAGTACATATTATATGTGATTTCAATCAAAATTTCACCCTTTTTTAACTAAATAGAAAAGTGGGTCATTAAATTCACATGGAATTGCAAGGAGCCCCAAGTAGCAAAAGCAATGTTGAAAAAGAACAAAATTGGAGAACTCACATTGTTATAAAGAATATGTGCCCAAAACCGGTTAAAACCTGTTAAATTAAAATAAAAAAACACAAATAACTGCATTTTATGTGTGAAAGCGATATGAAGATTCTGCCCCAAAGAAAATATATGGATGGTAATAAGCATAGGAGAACATCCTCATTAGCCGTAGGAATGACACATTAATGCCCCAATGAGATACCAGTGTTTACCTATTAGAATGCGTAGCATAAAAAAATTGTCAAAACTGTCTGATGTTTCATGGCATCTGAATAAACAGACAGTGGTATACCCATCCAATGGAAGAGTACTAAACAATGAAAGGAAACACCCTATTGTTTTAAACAACCTGACCAAATCTTACATAAACCTCTCTGAGTTTTTCGAAAATATCAATTTTAAACAAGTAACTGTGGCCCTACTTCCCTGGGGGGCTGTGCAGCTCAGGCAGAAGGACCCATGCAGCACTAAAGAGGGGAGGGGTCTGCCAAGATGAAGGGGAGGTGAGGAAACAAGGGCCCTGGCCCAGACAGTAAACACAGGCAGCAGCTTTGGCAGCAGCACTTAACAGACTGGGCTGTAGATTTTTGGTCCCTACAAGTCACACATACATTGCACAATGTTAGAGAGAAAGTAGGCTATCACATTGATCCTGGTCCTTTCCAATTCTGTTAATCTCCCTTCATTTCTGCAGTTGCCAGCCTCCTTTTTCCTGGAATGACCATGAGGATTCCTCCTTATTTTCCTGGACAGTCCCTTCATTTCCAAACTTGTACTACAGACAGTACAACCTCTCAGACCCCAGCTAAAGAGAAGTACATTTGAGAGATCCGCCTCCCTCTTCACCATTCTGTGGCCACTGAACAAAGCCTGTGCTTTGACACTGACTTGGGTTTCATGGTCCTCTTTCCCACAACTCACAGAAAAATAACCCTGCAATTGGACTCAACCAAGGCACTTAGCTCTTTGGGAAAAACTTGGTTGATGACTGAATGGCAAAGTGATGGTGGAGCCCTAACTGCAAAGCTTTTCCCACTAGAGCCAGAGAGGGGCCCCCTGGAGGAAAGGGAATGAGCTACGGTGGGGTCCATGTGGTGACCTGGAAGTCACAGGCGGGCTGGGTGCCAATCCTGCAGCTGTATTGGCTGATGGGCCTGCACTGACTGCTGAAGTGATTGGTGGCCTGGTGGTCCTGTCAGTCTTTCCTGTGCACACAGCAGAGGCAGGGAAACTAGGGGTGGAGGCCAGGACCCACGCCCCACTAGAGATTGCCTGACTGCTGTTGGTGTAGAACCATCCACTGGGAGAGTTGGCCCTGTGCACTGTGGCACCTCCCAGGATGGGACTTGAGGTGGAGGCGGTGGTGCCTCCAAGCACAGGGAGTTTCTGAGGGTTGCGTTCTGTGGTGGGTATTAGTGTACCTTGCCAAGTGTGCTTACTGGAATCCTGGCCCATGCTTCCCACACAGTGCTGAGTGGCTGTGACAGAGGGACCCAAGCAATAAAGGCTGGCCTGGTGCAGCCTGTGTCCCCAAGATGGCCTGTGTGGTGTTGCCCAGGGCTGGCTAGCCTGCAGTAAGGGTTGGGGCATGGCATGGGGCAGAAGCTTCCAGTTCCAGACTTCTAGTATCAGGGGGAGCCCCTGAAAGACAATCGTAGGTAGATGGGTTGGTGTCCTTTGGGGTGACCTCTGTTTTGGAAGATGGCTTGGGAGACAAGCCTGAGGATGTGCACACTGGGGGGCCAGCACTCCCTGCAGAGGTGACTGGCAGGCTGGAGGATGAAGGGGTGCTAGGAGTAGCCACAGGAGCAGGCCCTGCAGCAGGCTGAGGTGTAGACCACAAAGGCTCTGAAGCATCACAGCCTGAGGTGGCCTACACCTCATGCCACAGATGTGGGGCCACAGTGCTTGCTTGTCTGCATCAATATCTCCGGCGGTGACTCTGTAACCCAGTTAAGGATGGGATGACAGCCTCAGCCATTCTGCGCACCTGCGCAGAAGCAGAGGAGCCTTCTGCCTTTGAGACCTGTCACAGGCAGTTGAGCTGCTCCTCAGGGATTGAGTCTGCCCGTGGCTTTCACCTTGGCCTTTCTGAGGCTGGCTCTTCCTCTGGGCAGTCACAGCTTCTGAGGAGGGAGCCTGAGGGCCCTGCTGACTCCCTGTCTTTGTGAACCTCTAGGGCAGCCTGGGATGGCAAGTTCAGACGGCCTCCTCCTCTCCACTGGTGGGAAGGCTTGAGTGGAGCTTTAGGATCTGGTGATGGCATTCCCTTGGGAAAAGGAGCTCCTCAGAGGCCTGGGGTTTCTGGTGGCATCTGTCTTCTGCACCCCTGCCCTGATCCTCAAGCCCCTCTAGGACTGTGGGGACTTCCTCCTTTATAGGCATCTCTTTCCTGCAATGCTCACAGAGCTGCTGAAGGAAACACCTGCAGAATGAGGTAAGGATCCCCAGGAAAAGACACAGGGCCCTTGGAATCCTGAAACACAGTCTCAGAAATGCCGGAACACAGCCCCAACACCAGATCAGTAGATACAGAGCAGGATGGCCTTGGAGTAGAAGGATGTTCATGGACAACTGGGTGGCACTGGCCAACCATGTGTTGGGTGAGGTGAGCAGTGTGCTGACTCCCCAGTACCCAGGGTGGGGGATGGGCAGTGTCTGCCCAGGTAAGTACCCATTGGGCTCTTCGGTGAGGTGGGTCCTCAAACAAACAGTAGGATCTCAGCAAGGTCCTTCACCAGTGAACAACACAGTTGACAGCCAAGAGCTGATTTTTGGGCCTATTGTTAGGATACACTAGGAACTCCCAATTTGGGGGTCCCAGGGATAGGAGCGTGGAATGAGTGTCCGTGCCAAGGTTCTGGGGAGTGGGGTGCACCCAGAGGATGCTCGAGGACCCTTAGGTATTTCTCCATCTCCAGTTGGGGCAGGAACAGGCAACACTGCCAAACTTCTGTTCCCCAGGACTGTAGTCACCATTGGGCCTCAGAGGCCTGAGGGTGACCGCATTCTCTGGGCTCCCACCACAGCTACATCGGCACTGCGCCTGCCCCTACACAGTCTCCTCTCACCGCTGCTGCATGTTGTTCTGCAAGGCCATGACCTTGGACCATTGGGACTCCATCCTGGCCTTCAGGGGCTCCCCTGACACACCTCAGAGATGACTTTACCCACTTAGTTGCCCTTGAAGGTTGGTGAACCTTTGCAGACAGGCACTGTGATATCCACCCTTCCCACAAGCCCATCTGCAACTGGGTGGTAAGTACACGTCTTCTTCCTCACTGCCGGACCTCTGTATCAGTAGGATATTGGCCTTGGTGGAGGACACAGAGGCCATGGAATCTTCGTCCTCCTCCTCCACACACACTGCCTCCTCCTCCTCCTGATCTCAGTAGCCCAGAGTAAGTGCTGGTGGTGGCCAGCCCCCACATCCTGCTGGGCCTTTCCTCTCTGCCTTTGTCCCTGAATCAAAGCCTCCACAGCCTCAAGCTGGGCCTCTCAGAGAGCTCATGGTGCTTCTAGTAGGGGGCCGTGACCTTAATCTGAGCCCCTGCTTCACTGCAAGCAGGGGAGAGAAGCATAAATTGGTTTTTACAATATAGTCATGGTGATGTAAAATGTGGCACGGGAATATAGATGTTAACATAGTAATAACTGTGTGTGGTGTCAGATGGATACTATAGAATAGGTTTATGGCGGTGATCACTGTGTAAAGTATATAAATGTCTAATCACTATCTCATACACCTAAAATGATAATAATAGTATGTAAACTGCAATTGAAAATTATTTAAAAAATTATTAATAAGACTTGGCTGGTGAGACTCAGTGGATTGACTGCTGGCCTGAGAATCAAAGAGTCACTGTTTGGAATCCCAGCCGAGGGCACATGCGTGGGTTGCAGGCCAGGTCCACAGTAAGAGGTGCTCAAGAAGCATCCACACACTAATATTGCTCTGTCTCCTTCCCTTCCCTATATCTAAAAATAAATACATAAAAACTTTAAAAATTATCAATAAAACTTATTGATGGAAGTACATATTTATTTAGCATGTGCATTCAGATGAGGGGTTCTGAAACTTACACCTCAGGAACTTCATAGTCCATCCACTGTGGTTCCCAGTCTCCTGTGGGGTCCCACCTTGGATGCTGATTCATTAGCTCTATCTGTGTAGCTTTCTTATACATTCACTGACATTACATACAGATACACACACAAACCCCATAGGTATCACCTGTGTGGAGAGATGGTTTTGCTTTTCCCTTTCAAATTTGAATAATACTCTCATTTTTTTGCTCAATTGCTCTGGCTAAAACCTTATGTAACATTGCAGAGCAGTGGTAAAAGTGGGCAAATTTTTCACACTTCTGATTTAGGTGAGTAAACTTTCAATCTCTTACCACTAAGTATGATGTTAATCTTGGGTTCAAAGATTTTGCTCTTCACAGGAAAGCTTCTTAGGGTTCTTTTACAATTATGGTTTGTCCCCAAACCGAGTATTACTATGCACAAGGGGTCCATTTGTGGGTTAAAGAAAACTTCTAGGGTATCACAGGTTCTGCTTCTTGGTCTGGGCCTAAATGCACAGTGTGTTCTACTTGTGAAAACTCATGGAGTTATATACGTGTGATCTGTGCACTTTTATGATGTAAGATACATTTCATTTTTTAAAGATTTTATATATTTTTAAGAGAGAGGGGAAGGGAGGGAGAACGAGAGGGAGAGAAATATCAATACGTGGTTGCCTCTTGCATTCCCTCTACTGGAGACGCGGCCTGCAACCCAGCATGTGTCCTCACTGGGGATGGAATTTGCAGTCCTTTCCTTCACAGTCTGGTGCTCAATCTTCTGCTCCACACCAACCAGGGCATAACATATATTTCAAAAAAAAATGTACAAACAGAAAGTGTCCTAGAATTAGACTTCCAATGAGAGGAAAGACTTCCCTGGAAGGTGGTGAGGTGTGGGAAGCAGCTCTTATTCCTTCATTTTTCTTGGTTGCAGCATGCCGTCACATCATCTTCACTCTGATTTCCATGTGACTTTTCCATTCTGTCCTCACCAAACCTAAACACGTACATGAGTCATGACATTGGCTGTTTACCTTACATTAGGGTGCCTCAAATGGTCATAGTAAAGGACTTGATACATTTTTAATATTTCACTTTAATCCAATACTTCAAGTCCTCATTCTTATTTCTGTTATATGAAAATATATAACGTACCAGACATTTGTAAAGTATACCAGAATTCAATTTACACAACTTTGCTCTAAATAGGTATATCTGATTATCCTGAATATTTACTGGGCTTCATTTTGAAATGCACAGTTATGCACATTTGTAAGTGAGTAACGTTTTCCTTCATATATATATTTGTACACATATATACATATACATGTATGAATGTCTAAGGAAGAATAATATGAGAGAGGTGGCTTTGGGATAACGAATGATGTAGAAATATTACTTAGCTAGCATCTCACAATTGCCCAATATCCCAAATGACAAACTTTCACAGCTATAGAAAATATTACAAAATGACCCCTGAAACAAAAAAGTGAGGCCTCATAGTCATTCAGCCAAAGACTTTACCTAAAACTGTCTTTTTGCAAGGGTGAATTGACGCCATCTTGGATAACAGCATCAAGCTGACAACGAGCATCACCATTATGCCATCTTGTGGATTATCTAGGAAAAGTTTTGAAAAAATTAAACTATAATGGAGATAGCACTTTTCTTTACCATATGCTGATATATTAAAATTATCTGACCAGAACACTGATATAAGTCTTTTGAAGCACTTTAAAAACATTTCAGGGGAAAAGGGTGAAGGGTTTGTAGGAACAATTATAAAGGACACATGGACAATAATGGGGGGGCGTGATGGTGGAAAGGGGAAGGAGGTGGGGAGGGCTGGGCGTTAGGCTCGGGTGGAGGGAAAAGGCGGAGAACTGTACTTGAATAACAATAAAATTAGAGGAAAGAAAAGAAAAAAAAACATTAAGTGATATCAACTATATCCTAACCAGAATGCTTTGAAATTAGAAATCGAGTGCAAAAGGAAGTGGAAAAAACCACAGATATGTGGAGAGTAAACAGCATTCTAGTAAACAAGCTGGGTCAAAGAAGAAATAAAAGGTGAGATCAAAATCTATATAAAACCAAAGAGAATGGCAATTACATCTTGTTGAAATGTCGATTTTAAAAAATATTTCTTTAAAATGGGCACAATTGTCTGTTACTTTTTTAAAAATCTTGTTTATTCTATTACAGTTGTCCCAATTTTTCCTTTTACTCCTCCTTCCTCCAGCCCACCCTGCCACCCTGCAGTCCATCCCCACACTTTTGTTCGTGTCTGTGGGTCACTCAGACATGTTCTTTGACTAATCCCTTCCCCTTCTCCTCACCACTCTCCCTCCCCCCTTTCCTCTGTAAGCTCTCAGTGTGTTCCCTGTTTCCATGTGTCTGGACCTTATTTTTTTTCTTGTTACTTTAGTTTGTGCATTAGATTCCTCTTATAAGTGAGATGATATGAAAACATTGGGGGTGCAGCAAAAGTGATGGTAAGAGAGAAGTTTACATCATTATAGGCTTATATCAAGAAATGTGAAATCCCAAGTAAATGATCTAATACTGTATCTTAAAGAACTACAAAAGAAAAACAAAAGGAGCCCAAATTCAGTGAAATAAAAGAATTATAATAAAAATAGAGCACCCCTGGCTGATCAGATGCGTAGGTAGGAGTGCTGTCCAGTACACCCAGGGGTCATGGGTTTGATTCCCAGTCAGGGGACTTACCTCGCGTGTGGCTACAATCTGCAGATAGGGCACCTAAGGGAGGCAACAAATCAGTGTCTTTCTCATGTCGATGTTTCTCCCTCTTCCTACATCTCCCTATCTCTCCCTCAAATCAATAGGTATACCCTCAGGTGAGGTTTGGGGGAAAAATATAAAATAAAAATCAGAACAGAATTAAATGAAATAGAGAAGAAAAAAACTGTACAAGAATTATTGAAGGAAAGAGCTGGTCTTTGAATTGATTAATACAAATGACAAACCTCTGGCAACTCTCAGTAAAAGAACAGCGAAAAGACTCCAGCAAAGTCAGAAATGAGAAAGAAGTGACCACAGACAGCACAAGAATACAAAGGATCCTACAAGGACACTATGAGAGACTCTTTGACACCAAATTCAATAACACAGGAAAAATGGATAAGTTCCTAGAAATGTGTGACCTCCCCAGAGTGAATCATGACGAAGTGGAAAATCCAAATAGACCCATCAACTGTGAGGAAAGTGAAACAGATGTCATGAACTTCCCCGAAAGTTAAAATGCAGGACCAGAGGGCTTCACTAGTGAATTACACCAAGTATTGAAAGGAGACTGGATATCTATCCTTCTCAGCCTCTTCCAAAAATGTGAAGAAGAAGCAGTACTTCCTAACACATTTTATGAGTCCAACATTATCCTACTACCGAACCTGGCAGGAGATGCACACACACACACACACAACAGACCAGTACCTCTGATGAATCCAGATGCAAAATACCAGCAAATCAAATACTGTGATACATGAAAAAGATAATATTAGACACAACACCAGTCAAGTGGGGTTCATTCCAGGGGTATAAGAGTGGTTCCTCATATGCAAATAACTCTAGGTGATATACCACATTGATTAACAAAATAAAGGACAAAAATTATATGATCATATCCATAGGTACAGAAATAAACTGATAGAATACAACATCCATTTATTATGAAAACACTCAATAAAATGACTCTACAAGGAAAGCACCATAACCTAATAAAAGCCATATTTGACAAAACCTCAGTGAATATCCTACTCAATGTTGAAAAGGCGAAAGCTTATCATCTAAGCTCAGGGACAAGTCCGGGGTGTGCACTCTCACCACTATTGCTCAACACAGTACTACTGGAAGCCCCAGCCAGAGCATTCAGGCAAGAGAAAGAAACAAAAAGCAACCATTTTGGGAATGTAAAATTATACTTGCCACGTGTTATAGATGATAGGATTCTTTACGTAGGAACTGTAGGGACCCTGTCAAAAAACTGTTAGAAACAATAAAACAATATAGTAAAGTAGCAAGATACAAAATCAGTGTACAAAATCCATTGCCTTCCTTCTCTTGGGTGAGTTGGAACCCAGGCAGGTCTCCCAGTTAGGGGCAGCAACAAGAAGAAGCCAGATGGGGACCACCTTGGCTGGTGCTCAGCTCTAGGGGGAGAAGCTGTGCTATGGCAGCGTGTCTGACAGGCTTCCACTGTGACAGGGGAGAGCAAGAATAGAGTCATGGAGGAGATGAAGCAGGGACTCAAGCAAAAAAGAAGCTCCAAGAGAAGAGCCACCAGGAGTGCCTGCAGAGGCCTACAGCGAGAGAGACAAGTAGTTTGATCAGGGGAAGAACTAGACTGGCTGGTGACAGCAAAGTCAGAGTCAGTTCAGTGCGACCACCCCAACCACACAGTCACTGTGACCACCTTCAGTGACATGGACAGCCATGTCTGAGCAAGGGGCTGGGGCTGGTGTGAGGAGGAGGTGGGATCCATTGAGAAGATGGCCAAGCCTTTCCCTGGAAGTCCAGGAGCCCGCTGCTATCCCAGTGGATCTCCTCTCTCAGGGCATCTGCATCCATGCTGCACACAGTCGCAATGAGTCAATAAGAATCATCTGCAACAGGACCGGGATCCACCTAGGAGGCCCGAATGCTCACCAGCAAGACCCAGCAGTGCTGGCTGAACAGTTAAGTGCCACACAGTGCGCAGCAGAGAGTGAGCCTGAGAACCAGGCAGGCCCCTACCTAGCCAGCCAGAATCTCTTCTCTCTTCACTTGGCTGTCCCCGTAAACCAGCCTGCATAGAGGCCTGGGGTTTTCACCCCACAAGTAGTGGGGTATATAATGGAATATTACTCAGCCATAAGAAAGATAAAATACTGCCACTGATGAATCTTGGGAGTAATCCCGCAAAGTGAAATAAGACAAATCATGTCAAGATCCGTATTATTTCACTCCTATGTGGGATAAAAAACTGAAAGTAATTAATGAACAAATATGACAAAGAAACAAACAAAGCCTCATAGACACAAAGAGCAATATGGTAGTAACTTGAGGAAGAGGTATTGGTGGGGTTGTTTAGAGAATGGTGGAGAGGGCCAAGTATATAGTGATAGATGCTTGGACTTTGGGTGGTGGGCACGCAATGCAATATACAGATGATGTGTCATAGAATTGTAAACTTGAAACCTATATAATTTTATTAATCAATGTCACCCTCATAAGTTTAATCAAATAATAAAAATAAATGTACTTACAGTAAATGTACTTGAAATTGCCTGTAATAAAATCATGTCAATGCGATCAGCAACGATGAGCAGATGGAGAGGGAAAAACGTCTTATGTTATTCAGAAAAGTTTATACCTTAGCAAAATCACAAACAGAAACACAAAAATCATTCAACATTAGGTAGAAAAAAAATTTGGGAGCATGCTTTTCTTTCTTTACCTCCAGCATTCAGTCTAGACCAGCACTGGGAATAGGATTTTCTGCAATGATGGAAATACTCTATAATCTGCACTGTCCAATGGCAGCCACATAGCTGTATGTTACTCCTGAGAACTTGACATGTGCTAACATTATGGAGAGAGCAAATTTTACATTTTATTACGTTTTAAGTCGTTCACATTGAAGTAGCTACAAACAGCTGGTGGCTGTATTAAACAAGGCAGGTCTCGACCAATAAAATACCCAGAGAAATGAGAATAAATGATAGATGCTTCATATTTTGTATATATGTAGATCTCAAAACAGATGCACTTGAAACTCTGAATTCAGATGGCTGAAACCAAAATACATCTTAAAACATACTTAGCACAAGAATACGATGGAAATATAAAATTAAAGGGCACACAGGATGAAAAAATCAACACAGAAACAGGAAAAGATTGCTCTGTGGACAATATTATAATAACCCAAATTCTACTGAACATAAAATACTTTCTTATGTTAATAAAGCTAGAAAGATGTATATATGTGTGTAAATAAATATGCAGACATACACAGAACACAAATAATTAAATGATGTTTACAATGAGACAAATTTCTTTTATCTAAATAAGTTGGAATGAAGGAAAAAAAGGAAGTTGGAGCAGTAGGTGGACACAGATTACCTTGAGTGCCTGGCTCTAAGGAATTCATGTTCCTTTCAGGCAGCAGAACTTAACACTTTGTAAGCACATGAATAACTAGACCATGTATGGTTTGGAGAAACCATCCTGGCAGAGGTGTAGGATGGATAAAGGGGGAGTAGTAGACGGTGAGGAGACCAATAGGAAGACCTGTGTTGTTAGAGGAGAAAGGATGAGGGCCTGAAGTAAATGATGAGAGTCTAAGTTCAGGCAATGAAGCCCAGAGCATGAATTTATAAAAGATTATTTCGGTAAGGAATGGGTACAAATGATCCGCCTCTTTAAAATTAGTACCCTGAGCCCTGACCTGTAGGGCTCAGTTGGTTAAGCATCATCCCTCAAAGCCAAAGGTCACAGGTTTGAATCCCTGTCAGGGGGAACATGCATCGGCTGCAGGTTCAGTCCCCTGTTTGGGCATTTGCAAGGGCAACCCATGATCTTTCTGTTTTGCAACATTTCTCTCTGCCACTCTTTCAACATTTATTCCTCTCTCTAAAAAAAGTTAAGAAAACTACCCTTTCACAATAAATTTACAAAAATAAATGAAGTAAGGACCCTGAGATGCTCTCATCAGCTCCATCCTCGGATCTTTGTGTTCTGGTGGTTGTCTTGGAAGATCCTTCAGTCCTTCAAGCCTTGTCAATGGAAGGGCGTCAGAAGCACTTACTGAGAGAAAATGGTTAGTTTCCTAAAAGAGAAATTAAGTAAAAATGGAATCACTTTTGACATTTATTGCTTAGGTCTATGAACTAAAGCTTTAAAAGAACCAGTAAGTGCCCTTGATAAACACTGACTCGTCTCACTATCACTGTCAAACAGGTTAGAAGTAAATGGTTTCTTCCATTTCACATACTACAAAGTTTTTATTTAAACTCTAATAGACTCCCTCATGAGACATCGTTACATGTTAAGAATGGTAGAGCATACTCAACTAGAGAGAAAAGCTAAAATTTCTGTTTGTTTAGTACTGTAACTCTAGTTGTAGATCTTAACATACTTGCCTATATTTTCATATTGATACATAGCAAAATACAGAGTACATATATTAAATTATAAGGTTTATAAGGAAAAATATCCCTGAACATAATTTTGGGGTTTATTAAGGCTAAAACAAAACTAAAACCTCAAAATTCTTTTTTTTTTAACCTACATGATTTTTTTAATCAGTGTAACAGTGGAAAATTCTTTATTTAAGTATTAAATATCTATACTTCAAACCTTAAATTTTCCTTCAAGGAATCAGATGGTAATTTTGAGATATTAATGGATCTTAGCATATGAAAATCAAGCACACGTCATATCACATTTCTTCATTATTTCAATTCAAATGTTAATTGAGAATCGTATATATTTGTACTGCTGCAAAGCAAGAGGACATATTTAGATTTGCGGAGTGGGATGGGCAGAGGAAGGCAAAGGAGGAAAAATTGGGACAACTGGAACAGAATAACAATAAAACTGATTTAATAACAAAAATTAAATACATCTATAAAAAAGATTCATTTTCTTATTTAAGAGGGTGATCTGCCATTTTTAATCAAATTTTTTAAAGATTTGATTTATTTTTCTTTTAGCAAGATGGAAAGGGAGGGAGGAAGAGGGGAAAAAACAACAATGTGCCAGAGAAAGACAGACACCCTGTCTCATGAGCCCTGACCTGGAACCAAACCTGCCACCAAGGCCTGTGTCCTGTCACTTTGCAGAAGGACACCAACCACCTGAGCCACACCAGTCAGGCCCTTTTCATCCTAATTTAAAACAAGAAAATCAGTTTTTCACATTCCCAGCATTAGAGGTTTTCAAAACGTCTATCTTTTCCAATATAATAGTAAGATGATAGCATAAACATTACCTCCAAAAGTGAAAAAGGTCCTCTACCCTCTTTAATATTCTTCTGAGCAATACATATTTCCTTAAAGACAACATACTCAGAAATAAGATCTGAAAGTTTAATCCTGATCTAGAGGTTCCCAGTGTCTTTGTTACCTATTGCTAAGGATTTCAACAAGTCCAATACCTAAGCATAATTTCGGAAGAAGAAAAAAACAAAAGGAGAGAAATGCCTCAGTTACATTTAAAGTAAAATAACCAAACACATTGTAATATGTGATAAGTCTGCTAACCTAATTCAGATAAAATATTCCAATGACTTGTAAGGTACCCAGGTATTCCTGTTTTCCTGCTTTCAAATAATTTAACAAACAGAAAAGTGCTTCTACAGGGTGGACACTGATGTGTAGAAATGCCAAGATTACGGAAACACTTCATTTAAGTAATATCTCATACAACATCTTAGTGGGGCCAACTGCTGTCCCTGGTTTTGACAACCTTTACACTTCACCATAGAAGACAGAAACTATCAGGTTATACTTATTAGATCAACATTACTAGGTGTTTAGTAATTGAATGTTTCAACCACTAAGTTACTGAGAATGTTTTTCATCACTCAAAAAATGTTTTCATTCCAATTATGAATTACACCAATGATACAAATCACTCAGATCTTCCCAAGAATACTTTACACATGTATTGCCAATATCATTTTGAGGATGATTTACAAAATTAAGTGTTCCTGATCCTCCATGTGCTCATCCACTAGAGGTGCAAATGTGCCAACAATAACATGAAGGCAACTTTCTAAAGCATCCTTAGGGTAGTTCAGTGCTTTGCCACAGACCCAGTTACTTAGTTCACAAGAAAGGGGCAATCTAGGTAATGACACATCAATAAAATGAGAAAGCTTGATACAGAAAGAGACAAAAACAGTTACACCCTGGGTGGTGTATCTCACTGGACTGAATGCCAGCCTGTGCACACCGAAAGGTTACCACTTTGATTCCCAGTCAGGGCACACACCCGGCTTTCCCATCAGGTTCCCAGTCAGGGTTGTGTGAGAGGCAGAAGACTGAGGTGTCCCTTGCACATCAATATTTCTTGTCTCTCTCTTTCTCCCTTCCTTCCCCATGGCTCTAAAGTAAATAAATAAAATCTTTCATTGAAAAAGAAGAAAAGAGTTAAGCTCTAGTAAACTCCTTTGATGGAAACTCATTCACACATCATTTTAATTCAGCAGCTCTAACTCTGACAGGTCTTGACATAAAAGTCACTTTCATATCCAGTTCTTTAAAGCCAAACAGAGAAGTGACATCAGCAATCTCCGCTGACAGAAACACTGACAAACAAGCAGAACTATGAATTGGTTTCTATTTCTTTGTTAATTTTTCTAGACTCCACAATAAGTGAAACCATATAGTGTTTGTCTTTTTCTTCTGCCGTTAGCACAATACTCTTTAGGTTTATAAATGTGTCACAAATTCCAAAATGTATTTCCTTTTATAACTGAGTAATATTCCCCTGAGTTGGTATGTGCCACGCCTTCTTGACCCAGTCATCTATGGTGGACACTCAGGTTGATCCCACGTCCTGGCTATTGCAAATGCTGCTGCAAGGAAAGGAGGGGTACATATGTCTTTTCTGGATTTTTTCAGATCAATATCCAGAAATGAAATTGTTGTGTCTTGTGGTAGTTCTATTTTGAATTTTTTGAGAAACCTCCATAACGTTTTCCATAAAACAAGGAAGACACAGAGGAACAAAACCTAAGTGATGAAGGAAAAGCAGTGCTGAGAGAAATATGGATACGTATACACTGACATTAAAAAGATGACTTGAGCCCTGGCTGGTGTGGCTCTGTTGTTTAGATGGTCATGCTACAACAGACAGGTTGTGGGTTTCATTCCTGTTAGGGTACAGGTCTAGACTGCAGGTTCCTATATTGGTCAGGGCACCTATGAAACGTCAACTAATTGATGCCTCTGTCTTTCTCTGTCCATTCCTCTCCCTCTCTATAAAGCAGTGAAAATAAATATTGTCAAGGAAGAATAAAAAAGAAAGAAAAAAGCTTTTAAAGAAGAGAATCAAACACTTAGGAAGAATTCACTTGACTATTTCTTATACTCTTCCAAAACAGAGCAGGAGGGAACTTTTCCTAACACATTTGATGAGACCAGCATTTCTCTTACACTATGGTCAGGTAAAGATACCAAAGGAAAATCATAATATCCAATGTCTTTTACGAAAATACATGAAAAACTTCTCAGCAATATACTAATGAACTCAATCTGAAGCATGGAAAAAGGGTGAAATACCATGAGCAAGTGGGATTGATCCCAGGAATGAAAGGAGAGGTCAGTATAAGAAAATCAATGCTGGAGAACCAAGATGGCAGCGTAGGTAGACACACTGCGCCTCCTGGCACAACCAGAACTGACAGAAAATCGAATGGCAAGGAAGTCTGACACCAAGGAGATAAAAAATAAACATTCATCCAGACCGGTAGGAGGGGCAGAGACTGGCAGCTGCGGCTGAGAGGACTGAGAATGGCGGAGTGAGGGATAAACAGGGCAGGCAGTCTGACCACTAGCAGACCCTGCAGCCCCACATTCACGCACAGATAAACCTAGAGGGCTGGACTCAGAGTGGCGGAGAACTGGGCAGGCAGAGCAGTGGTTAGCAGACCCTGTGGCCCCACATTTGTTCATAGATAAACTGGACAAACGGCGGGGAGTGAAGCAGACCACGTAACCGAGGGGTCCAGTACTGGGGAAATAAAGCCTCAAACCTCTGAGTGAAAACACCCATGGGGGTGTAGGCAACAGCAGGAGAAACGCCCAGCCTTACAGGAGAGGTTTTTGGAGAGAAGCACAAGGGCCTAGAGCGTGCACAAGCCCATCCACTCAGGAACCAGCACCAGAGGGGCCCAATTTGATTGTGGGTAGCACAGCAAGTGTTAAAAACCTGTGGAGAGTGGAGAAAGTGCCATTACTCCCTCTCGGCCCCTCTCTCTTGTACAGCATCCAAGCACAGTGACGAGCGTTACACTGCCCCTGTGAACACCTAAAGCTCCGCCCCTTTAAGTAACAGAAGCACCAAGACAAAAAAAAAAAAACAAAGGCCCAAATGACAGAACACTTCAAAGCTCCAGAATAAGTACAACTAAGCGGGGAAGAGATAGCCAACCTATCAAATGCACAGTTCAAAACACTGGTAATCAAGAAGTGCACAGAATTGGTGGAATTTGGTTGAAAACTAGATGAAAAAATGAAGGCTATGCTAAGAGAGACAAAGAAAAATGTACAGGGAACCAATAGTGAGGCGAAGGAAACTGGGACTCAAATAAACGGTGTGGACCAGAAGGAAGAAAGAAACATCCAACCAGAAAAGAATGAAGAAACAAGAATTCGGAAAAATGAGTAGTGGCTTAGGAACCTCCAGGACATCTTGAAACGTTCCAACATCCGAATTCTAGGGGTGCCAGAAGGAGAAGAGGAAAAAGAAAAAATTGAAAACGTATTTGAACAAATAATGAAGGAGAACTTCCCTAATCGGGCAAAAGAAATAGACTTCCAGGAAGTCCAGGAAGCTCAGAGAGTCCCAAAGAAGCTGGACCCAAGGAGGAACACACCAAGGCACATCATAGTTACATTACCCAAGATTACAGAGAAGGAGAGAATCTTAGAAGCAGCAAGAGAAAAGGACACAGTTACCTAAAAGGAGTTCCCATCAGACTGCCAGCTGATTTCTCAAAAGAAACATTACAGGCAAGAAGGGGCTGGAAAGAAGTATTTGAAGTCATGAAAGGCAAGGACCTATATCCAAGATTACTGTATCCAGCAAAGCTATCATTTAGAATGGATGGGAAGATAAAGTGCTTCTCAGATAAGGTCAAGTTAAAGGAGTTCATCATCACCAAGACCTTATTATATGCAATGTTAAAGGGACTTACCTAAGAAAAAGAAGATAAAAAATATGAACAGTAAAAATGACAGCAAACTCACAGTTATTAACAACCACACCTAAAACAAAAACAAAAGCATATTAAGCAAACAACTAGAACAGGAACAGAACCACAGAAATGGAGATCATATGAAGGGTTATCAACAGGGACTGGGAGGGGGAGAGGGGAGGAAAGATACAGAGAATAAATAGCATAGATGATAGGTGGAAAATACACAGGGGGAGGGTAAGAATAGTGTAGGAAATGTAGAAGCCAAAGAACTTATAAGTATGACCCATGGACATGAACTATAGGGGGGGAATTTGGGATGGAGGGGGTGTGCAGGATGGAGTGGAGTGGTGGGGGGAATGGGACAACTGCAATAGCATAACAATAAATATATTTAAAAGAAAGTAAATCAATCCATATCATAGACATTAATGGAATGAAACTAATTTTTGATCACCTCAGTAAACACAAAAAGACATTTAACACCCTGTCATGATAAAAACACTGAGAAAATGTGAATAGACAGGAACTCCCTCAACATTATAAAGGTAACCTATGAAAACACCACAGATAACAACATAATCAATGTTGAAAGACTGTAAGCTTTCCCAGTGGGGTCGGAACAAAACCCATTTTGTTCAACATGCCCATTTTCACCACTGCTATTCAATACGTCTAGCCAGAGCAAATAGACAGAAAACATGGTATATAAAGGCATCCAAATGAGAAAGGAGGAAGTAAAACTGTATCACAGATAGCATAACTGTATATATAAAAAAGAATCCACCATAAATCTACTGGTTGTAACAACAAACACACTGAGCAAATTTGCAGGTCATAAGATGAACATACAAAAATCAGTTGCATTTCTATACCACAGCAATGAGAATCCATGACAAACAGTATGAAAACCAGTTCCATTTTCAATAGCATCTGAAAGAACTAAATACCTGCAAATAAATGCCATCAAGGCTATAAAAGACTTGTACAATGAAAAATATAAAAAATGAATGAAAGAAATTTAAAATGTCCAAATAAAAAGGATGACATCCTGTGTTCCTGGATTAGAGGGCAAACAGAGAGGTCAATACTGTCTAAATCAGTACATATATATGAGATTTCAATCAAAATTTCACCACCCATTTTTACATAAATGGAAAAGCAGGTCATCAAATTCACAAGAAATTGCAAGGAGCCCAAAGGAGCAAAGGCAATGTTGAAATAGAACAAAATTGGAGCACTCACAGTCTTATAAAGAATATGCGCCCAAAACAGGTTAAAAACTGTTAAATTAAAATAAAAAAAATCCCGTGAATAACTGAATTTTACATTTGAAAGCGATCGGAAGATTCTGCTCCAAAGAAAACGTATGGATGGAAAGAAGCCCAGGAGAACATCCTCACTGGTCATTAGGAACGACACATTAATGCCCCAATCAGATACCAGTGTCTACCTATGAGAATGCGTAGCATAAAAACCCATTTGGAAAACTCAGACCTTTCATGGCATGTGAGTAAACAAATGGTGGCATTTCCACCCAATGGGACTCTAGTAAACAATAAAAGGTAACCCCCTATTGATTTAAACAAGATGAACTAATCTTACTTAAATGATTCTGAATTCTTGTAAAATAATTTTAAATGAGTAATGTGGCCCTGCCCCCTGGGGGACTGTGCAGCCCAGGCAGAAGTACCTGTGCAGCACTAAAGAGGGGAGGGGTCTGTCAAGATGAAGGGGAGCCGAAGGAGCAAAGGTCCTGGCACAGCCTCCAGACAGAGGTGGCAGCTTTGGCATCAGCACCTAGGAGGCCGTAGCATACATATTTTTCCCTACAAGTTATACAAATATTGCACAATCTACGAGAGGAAGTAGGCCGTCACGTTGACCCAGATCCTTACCAATTCTGTTTCTCTCTCTTTGTCTCTGCAGTTGCAGCTTCCTTCATTCCAGGAAAGACCATGAAGATTCCCCCTTCTTACTGCCTGGACCACCTCTTCATTACCAACCTTCTATTAGAGATAGCACAACCTCTCAAATGCCAGCAAACCACGAAGTACATTTGAGAGATCCAACTCCCTCTTCTCCATTCTCTGGCCACTAAACAAAGCCTGAGTTGTGATGCTGACTTGATTTCATGATTGTCTTTGCCACACCTCGCAGACAAAAGACCCTGCCTTGGGGCTCAAAGTTCTTCGTTCTTCCATAAAAAACTAAATTGATGGCCCAATGGGTTTCTGGCAAAGTGATGGTGGGGCCCTAACAGCAAGGCTTTTCCCACTATACCCAGAGATAGCCCCCCTGGAGCAAAGTTAATTAGGTAGTGTGTTGTCTATGGGGGTGATCTGGGAGTCACTGATGAGCTGGGCAGCTGATCCTCCAGGTGCGCTGGTTTATGGGCCCACACTTACTGCCGAAGTGAGTGGTGGACCAGTGGTTCTCAGAGTCCTTGCTGTGCACACAGCAGAGGCAGTGTACCTGGCGGTGGAGGCCAGGATACACACTCTGCTAGAGGCAGTTGTCAGCAGGTAGTACAGAGCCTTTTGCTGGAGGAATAGGTGCCGTACACTGTGCCACCCCCAAGGATGTGACTTAAGGTTGGGGCAGTGGTACTTCCAAGCAAAGGGTTGTTCTGAGGGCTGGGACTTGTGGTGGTTATAAGGGTGCTCTGGCAAGGGTGCTTATGGAAGTTCTGGCCCAAGCTTCCCCACAGTACTGAGTGGCTGGACTAGAGGGACCCATAGCAGCAAAGGCTGGCCCATTGCTCACCTTTGTAGTGCTGCTCAGGGCTGGCTGGCCTGGAGTAGAGATTGGGGGCTGGAATGGGGCACAAGCTGCGTGTTCTTATCCTCTGCAGTCAGGGGTAGCCCTGAGAGAAGATCATAGGTAGGAGGGTGATGTCCTTTGGGGTGACCTCAGTGTCTGAACCAGGCTTCAGAGCCGAGCTTACACATGTGCCTGCTGAGGAGCCAACACTGCCTGCAGAGGTGACTGGCAAGCTGTGGGATGAAGGGGTGTGAGGAGTAGTGACAGGACCAGGACTTGCAGCAGGCTGCAGGGAAGACACAAAGGTTCTGGAGCACTGCAGCTCAACATGGCCTCCACATAACCTGAAAATGCACCCTGGATCCAGTGCCACAGTGCTGTCTTGTCTGAATCGATATCTTTGGTCTTGAGAATGTTTCCCAGCTGAGGAGGCAGTGGCAGCCTCAGAGGTGGTTCCCTAGCCTGGCTCACAGCAGAGGAACCTTCTGGCTTAGGGGCCTATCACAGGCAGGTGTTCAGGTACCTCAGGGATCAATTCTATGGAAGGTTGTCACCTTGGCCCTTTTCAGGCTGCCTATTCCTCTGGGCAATCGCAGCTGCTGAGGGGAGAGCCTGAGGGCCCTGTTGACTCAGTGTCTTTGTGAATCTCTGGGGCACACTAGTGGGGGTGGAGATGGGCAGCTGTGTAGAGATGACTCAGAGCAAGGCAGAGGCTGGTGGACTGGCCGAGGTGGTGGCCTGCAGCCTGGGCAGTCCCACGTTCACGTGCAGATAAACCAGGAGGAACAACTAGGGAGCGAGAATCACCACACAACCCAGAGTTTCAGTGTGGGGAAATAAAGTCTCAAAGCCTCTGACTGAAAACACCTGTGAGGGTTGACAGCAGGAGAAACTCCCAGCCTCACAGGAGAGTTCCTTGGATAGACCCACAGGGTCCTGCAATGTACAAAATCCCACCCACCTGGGAATCAGCACCAGAAGGACCCAATTTGATTGGGGGTAGCTGGGGAAGTGACTGAAAAAGCAGAGAGCAGAGCAAGCAGCACTGTTCCCTCTCGGACACCTCCCCCACATACAGCATCTCAACACAGCCATGTGAGTTGGCCTTCCCTGGTGAACACCGAAGGCTCTGCCCATTATTATGTAACGGATGCACTGAGACAGTAAAAAATGACCCAAATGAAAGAACACTTCAAGGCTCCAGGAAAAATACAACTAAGAGACGAAGAGATAGACAAACTATCAGATACACAGTTCAAAACACTTGTTATCAGGATGCTCCAGACGCTCAGTGGGTGCTTCAACAGCATAAAGGAAGACCCAAGTAGGAATTAAGTTCGCATTAAGAGGAATAAAGAAAAATCTACAAGGACCAAGAGTGACAGAAAAAAAACCAGGACTCACATCAACAGTTTGGACCAGAGGAGGAACTAAACATTCAAGCAGAACAGAATGAAGAAATAAGAATTCAAAAAAATGAGAAGAGGCTGAGGAGCCTCCAGGACATCTTGAAACGTGCCAACCTCCGAATCATAGCGGTGCCAGAAGGAGAAGAGGAAGAACAAGAAATTGAAGATTACTTGAACAAATAATGAAGGAGAACTTCCCCAATCTGGCAAAGGAAATAGACTTCCAGGAAGTCCAGGAAGCTCAGAGCATCCCAAAAAATTTAGACCCAAGGAGGTAAACACCAAGGCACATCATAATTACATTACCCAAGATTAAAGATAAAGGGAGAATCTTAAAAGCAGCAAGAGAAAGGGGAGTGTTACCCACAAAGGAGTTCCCATAAGACTCTCAACTCATTTCTCAAAGGAAATTTACAGGCAAGAAGGGGCTAGAAAGAAGTATTCCAAGTTATGAAACACAAGGACCTACATCCAAGATTACTCTATCCAGCAAAGCTATCATTTATAATAGAAGGGCAGATAAAGTGCTTCCCAGATAAGGTCAAGTTAAAGGAGTTCATCATCTCTAAGCCCTTGTTATATGAAATGTTAAAGGAACTTATCTAAGTAAAAGAAGATAAAAGATATGAACACTAAAATGACAACAAACTCACAGTTGTTAACCACCAAACATAACAAAACAAAACAAAACAAAAACAAACTAAGCAAACAACTAGAACAGGAACAGAATCACAGAAACGGAGATCATGTGGAGGGTTATCAGTGGGGAAGTGGGAGGGGGAGAGAGGAGGAAAAAGTACAGAGAATAAGTAGAAGAAATGGTAGGTAGAGAATAGACAGGGGGAGGTTAAGAATAGTATAGGAAATGTAGAAGCCAAAGAACTTATGTATACGACCCATGGACATAAATTAAAGAGGGGGAATGTGGGTGAGAGGGGGTGTTCAGGGAGGAGGGGAATAAAGGGGGGAAAATGGAACATCTGTAATAGCATAATCAATAAAATATATTAAAAAGTAAAAGTATAGGAATGGATAGAGATATTTCACGCAAACAGAATGAAAAAAAAAGCTGGGGTAACATTATCTGACAACATAGACTTTAAAACCAAGGTTATCATAAGAGACAAAGAAAGCCAATACATACCAATGAAGGGAATAATCCAGCAAGAAGGTATAACCTCAATAAATATTTACACACTCAACACAGGAGAACCTAAACATGTAGAGCAAATATTGATGGACCTAAAGGGAGAGGATGACAGAAGTACAGTCCTGGTCAGGGTTTTTAACACCCCATTGACTTCAGTGGATAGGTTTCCAGATGGAAAACCAACAGGAATATGGTGACTTTAAAAGACACATTAGAGCAAATGGATTTATTTGATATCTTCAGAGCATTTCACCCCTATCAGTAGAATATACAGATTCTTCAAGGGCACATGGAATGTTTTCTAGGGTAGACCAACTCTTATGACATAAAATGAAACTCAACAAATTTCAGAAGGCTGAAATCATCTCAAACTTTTTCGCTGACCACAATGGTATGGAACTAGAAATCAATCATAAGAAGTACCCTGAAAAACACACAAAGACATGGAAGCTAAATAACATGTTATTAAACTATCAATAAGTCAACAATGAGATCAAGGAAGCAATGAATAGGCACCCTGCAGCAACTGAAAACCAGACCACAGCAATCCAATATCTGTGGGACACTAGGAAAGCACTCTTAAGAGGGAAATTCATTGAATTACAAGCCTATCTCAAAAAAAAAAAAAAAAAAAAAAAAAAAAAAACAAGAATAAGCTCCAATAAAAATCTACACATAAAGGAAGTTGAAAATAAAAAAAGTCCAAAGTGAGTACAGGAAGGAATAATAAAGATTAGAGTAGAAAGAAACCCAATAGATTCTAAAAAATAATACGAAAGAGTGATGAACACAAGAGCTGGTTGTCTGAAAAAATAGTATTGACCATAAGCAGACTATCACGGAAAAAAGATATACAAAGAATTGTAAGAAACTATTAGGAAAAACTATATGCTACTAAAACGGACAACCTGGATGAAACTAATAAATACCCCCCCACACACACACAATCTGCAAAAAACTAAACCAAGAAGGATCAGAGGAACTGAGTAGATTGATTAGACCCAGGGAAACTGAAGCAGCAATCAGAAAATTCCCACTAAACACAAGCCCTGCACTAGATAACCTCACATGTGAATTTTATCAAACATTCTGGAATGACCAAACACCTCTGCTTCTCAGAGTATCTCAAAAAATTTAAGTGGAGGGAGGCTACCAAACTCAATTTCCAGGCCTTCATTATTCTATTTCCGAAATGTGATAAAGGCACTACGAGAAAGAAAATCTTAGGCCAATGTCCCAGATAAACACATACACTAAAAACCACCAACGAAACATTGGCAAACTGAATACAGCAAGACGGGACCAAGATCATACACCATGATCAAGTGGAATGTATTCCAAAAATGCAAGGTATGTACGACACTCACAAATCAATAAATCTGATCCACCACATGATAATATCAATAGATGTAGAAAAAACACTTGATAAAACCCAGCATGCATTTATAAGAAAAAATCTCAGCAACGTGGGAAAGAGGGAACATACCTAAGTGTAGGTTAAGGCAAGTTATGACAAACCCCTGCCAGGATCATACGCAACAGGCAAAATCTACAATCATCCCCTTCACACTGAAAATGAGACAATAAATGCTGTTCAGAATATTTGACAGATGCACACAGAAAAAAAAAAAAGAAACTAGACCATCATTTTACACCAAACACCAGAATAAATTCAACAATATTTAAATATTAAAAATTAGACCTGAAACCATAAAAATCCTAGAAGAAAACTGAGGCAGCACAGCACAGTCTCAGACCTTGGTCATAACAACATGTTTTCAGATATATTTCTGCAGGCAAAGAGAAACAAACAAACAAAAAATTAAACACATGTAACTACATCAAAGTGAAAAGTTTTTGCACAGCAAAGGAAAACATCAACAAAATAATAAGACAACCCCCAATAGGGAAGAACGTATTTACCAATACTTCTAATAAGGGGTGAATATCCAAAATTTACAAAGAACTTAGAAAAATCAACACCAGAAAAAACAAACAAGCCCATTATAAACTGGACAAAGGATCTGAATACACACTTCCCCAAAGAGGACATACAGATGGCCAAGAGACATATGAAAAGATGCTCAACATCACTAGTGATCAGAGAAATGCAAATGAGAACTATGATGAGATATGAATGGCTGTCTTCCATAAACTGACAAAGAGCAAGTGCTGGCAAGAGTGTGGAGCATGGGGGACCCTTTTGCACTGTGTGTGGCAATGCAGACTGGTGCAACCACTGAGGAAATTCGTATGGAGAGAGATAAAAAAATTAAAAATGGATCCGCCTTCGGACCCAGTGATCCCACTACTGGGTGTATGTACAATAGAAATCAAAACACTAATTCCAAAGAACACAAGTACCCCTATGTTCATTGCACTGTTCTGTAAAATCACCAAGATATGGAAGCAGCCCAAGTGTCCATCAAAAGATGAGTGGATAAAGCAACTATGGGTCATTTATATAATGGAATATTACTTGGCCATAAAAAGAGGAAAAAAATTTTACCCGTTGTGACGGTATGGATGGACACAGAGAACATTATGCTAAGGAAAAAAAGCCCGACAGAGAAAAACAAACACCATATGATTTCACTCACATATAGAATCAATGAAGAAACTGAACTAACATGGAAAATGGGCACAGACTCATAGACAGAGAGCAGGATTACAGCTAGAGACGGGGGGAGGGGTTAGGTGGTGGAAGGATTGAGCAAAAAGGCAAAAGCACTCATAGACACGGACACCAGTGTGGTGATTGCTGGGGGTATAAGGGCACTGCAGCGTAATAGAAAAAATACAATAAAGATTAAAAAGTACATTAATAAACATTAAATGAACAAATAAATTTCATTGCATGTGACTGGCATATTAGCTTCTAATACATTGATAGATGAATATACAATGAGGTTGATGTACTGTTTAAAACATACAAAGACCATGTGTACCAGAGAGTGTTTTGAAAGAAAATATTCCAACTAAAGTACAATATCTCTATGAAACTAATTGCTCAGTCACAATGTTAATTGTTCGGTTCCAGGCTAGGTGTGTTGCATATAGTGATACAGAATAGAAAATACAAATTAAATTATGTCACTTCTGTAAACAGAATTTATTAATTAATCTCATTTTTAAAATGTATTTTAAATTCTATCTGATATAGTTTTGAAGAGATTTTCCACAGAAAGTTTGCACTCCTAAAGTGTTTTATTTCTTACACAGTAATTTGCTATTGTTTTCCTTAAGGAAGATACACAGAGATAGGAGTTTGACTTAAACTGAGAGGCCTAGGTATCCGCTACAATTTGTTGTTCTATCTTTTTGAAGAGGAAAAATACCATTACAAGTTACAGCCTCTCAGGTCTATGGAAGGCTGTTGACCAAGGCATTCCCACAACAGCTGGTCATGGAAGGCTGTGCTGAGGAAATGGCATCCTGTTGATCTGACTGATCAGAAATCAGCTGGAAGATGATAAGGGATAAAACGTTCCATTAAATGCACAGTGAAAACAAGGCAGGTAGACACTACTGCCAATCACTTATCACCCCAGAAAGAGGAGGGAGTGTTTGGAAGGAAATAGATGTAAAACACCTATTGATCTTACATAGGTGCTCAGTTGTGGGGAAAAATTCTTTGAACCCACATCCCTCAAATGCTGATGAGGTGTTCAAATATACCAAAAATCAATAGGTCAACAGATAGATAAATGGAGTGAAAAGAAAGAGAGCAAAAGTAATCTCAACCAGCAAGCTGACATTATTCTAATATCTACTGTGATTTTCTTTTGCAGAGAATAAGTGGGTAAAAGAAAACTGTCTTTCCAGCTTAAGAATTTTTCAGTTATGTAATTTCTGCTCTAGACTAATTTGAAAAGTATCAAAAGAGTCTAGCAGAAAAAAGTGGCACACTCAATTTTGACAAAGGCCCCAAATATCCCAGTTTGCATTTCCTTATCTGAATGGTCTATGTGGAAGCACCTGGCAATTTTCTTAGTATCTATTTCTCTAGTCTACTCTCACCAGAATTTGTCATGGACCTTGTCTAGTATATTCATCATTATATAAAATGATAGGGTTTCAGTAATTTTGTACTCTAATCAAAATACAACAATTTTCACTAAAATACTTGAGTCTGAAAGGAAAGTATGCTAACTAAAAACATAAAGCCTTAAAGCTATTGGAAAAGTTTGTTTATGTGAAGTATCATTTTCCTTGAATGTCATTTTAAGTAACTGCTCTCATAAATAAAGTATCATTCAGTACTCACCAATGTTCTACCTGTGTATTATTATTCAGGTAGGTCAGCATGATGAGGGTCCCCTGAAGATTTTTTGCTTCAAACACCTCAAAGGCCATGGGGTAAGATGTAGCTTTACAAGGTTGTGCACCTACCTTAGGTAAATCTACAGGGCCCTCTTCTCCCAAGCACCTTGTAAAAGCCTCTACATGTAGAATTTATATTTCACTAAGGTTCACCTAAGAGATCATACAAAGAACAGACATTTTCCACTTTCCAAAATATAATGCCATTCCGTCATCATTTCAGAGTTGTGTTTCTCAAATATATTTCATAAATTGAAGGAGCTACAGAATACTGTATCATTTCCTTTATAAATCATCCACCTGGGCAATACTTTCCCCTATATTTTTTACTCAAAGGATGTATTATTAGTAAAAGAATATAGATAAGAAGGGTAAAAGTTTAAACATACCTACAGTATGAGAGTATCAACAGTCTTTAAAAACTTACAATTTTAAAGGTGTTATGTACATAAGGACCACAAACCTTAAACACTCACTTCAGCAAAATCTCACACATACACAAATGCACACGGGTGCACACACGTACTATATTTCCCATGTGTGTTGTCACTACCCAGATGAAAACAGAACATTTTCTACATGCCACAAATCTCCCTCATGCTCCTTCCCAGTCATGGTGGAGTTGATTAAAAATGCCCACAAATTCCGTGATAGTTAGCCCTCCTTTCAAAACCTGAAGCCCAATTACCCCCTCGTAAGTGTGGGCTGTCCTTCCTGACTCCCTTCTAACAAAGAGAATGTGTACAGATCTTTAACCTCCTGATTAAATTTATCTGTGAGTCTTTAATTCTTAGATGCTGTTAAAAATAAAATTGTAAATGAAATACACTTTCCTCTGTGGACTGTTCACTGCTGGTGTACAGAATCACGACTGAATTTTGTGTCTTAATCTTCTATGCTGCAAAGTTACTACATTCATTTATTTTCTCTATTTGGGTAGCTTCCTTATAGATTCTCAGGGATTTTCTGTGTATATAATTATGTCACCAGTGAATAGAGATGATTTTGCATCTCCCTTTACAATTTGAATAATTCTTTTCTCGTTTTCTTCTTAAATTTTTCTGGCTAAAACTTCTGATATGGGGTTGAATAGCAGTGTCAAAAGTGGGCAAACAATTCACGTTTCTGATTTAGGAGAGAAAACTTTCAATCTCTTACCACTAAGCACGGTGTAAGTTGTGGGTAAAAAGATTTCATCTACACAGGAAAGTTACTTAGGGTTCTTGTGGCAAATGCGGTTTGTCCCCAGAACCATTAGCACTAGGCACAAAGGGGTCCATTTGTTGGTTAAAGAAAACTTCTAGTGTATCATAGGTTCTGCTACTTAGGCTAGGACTAAATACACAAGTGTGTTCTGCTTGTGAAAATTCTTCAAGTTCTATGTATATAAGCTATACACTTTCACAATTTACAAATAGATAGTATCCTACAATTAGACACCCAATGAGAAGAAAGACTCCACTGAGAGGCAGTAAGGTCTGTAAAGCAGCTCTTATTCTTTCATTTTTCTTATTTGAAGCATGCTGTCAGGTCATCTTCAAGCTCATTTCCTTGTGACTTTTCCCTTCTGTCATCACCAGAACTAAACACATATGTGAGTCATGACAATGGCTCTTCCCCTTACATTAGGGTGCCCCAAGTGCTGACAGTAGAGGACTCGAGCACTTTTAATATTTGACTTTAATCCAGCACTTCAAGTCCTCAATTCTCATTTCTGTTATATGAAGGTGTATAAAGTACCGGTCATTTATAATATATGCTAAAATTCAACTTTTTTATGACTTTGCTATATAGATATATCTAATTATCCTAAATATTTACCAGGCATCATTTTCAAATAGATAGGCATGCACATGTATAAGTGATTAATATTATTCTTTATATAAATATTTGAGAGCATACATATAATTATAAATGTACATGTGTAAATATATGAATACCTGGGATTGAAAAATATGAGAAAGGGTGGCTTTGGCATCATGGATCAAAATAGAAATATTTAGTTAGCACCCCACATTTGCCCAATACCCAAAATGAGAAAAGTTTACTGACTCCGAAAATATTACAAAAAGACGACACAAACATAAAACTCAGAGCTCACAGTCATTAAGCCAAGGAGTTTACCAACAACTTCCCTTTTGCAAGGTGGGTGGGCAAAATCTTGGAAAACAGAAAAGAGCTGATTGCAAGCAACCCAATTGTATGGTCTTGTGGGTTATATACACGCAGTTCTGAAAACATTAAACTGTAACGGAAAGAGCACGTTTCTTTACAATATGCTTACAAATTAAAATTACCTGACCAAGAACCTGTCATGCAATCTTTAGAAATGGTTTTAAATCATGAGTACTTCAAAAATATTGAGTGACACCAAGCATTCCCTCTGACCAGAATGCTTTGAAATAAGGAATCAACTGCAGAAGGAAGAGTAAAAAACCACAAATCTGTGGAGAGTGAACAACAAGCTACTAAACCCGAGCTGAGCCAAAGAGGAAATAAAAGGTGAGGTCAACATACAAATAAAAACAAAAGAGAATGGCAATATATCATATCAAAACTTTAATTTAAAATCAATTATTTTGAAAATGGCCACGATGAGATGGCTTTTTTTTTTAATTCTTCTTTATTTTCCTACACTTGTGCCAATTTTTCCTTTTACCCTTCCTTCCTCCAGCCCAACCTGCCACTCCACAGTCCATCCCCACACCCTCGTCCCGTTCCAAGGGTCACTCAGACATGTTCTTTGACGAATCCCTTCCCCTCCTCGCCATCATTTCCATACTACCTTTCCTCTTGTAGCTGTCAGACTGTTCCTTGTATACATGATTCTGTTTCTGTTTTGTTTGTTATTTTTTGTGTTCATTACTTTCCTCCTAGTAGTGAGGTCATATCACAACTGTGGGTTACAGAGAACGTGGTAGTAAGAGAGAAGTTTCATCATTACAGGTAAGCTTACATCAAGGAACAAGAAGTCCCTAGTAACCAGCCTAATACAGTGTCTTGAAGAAATACAGAAAGGAAACCAACCGAAGCCCAAAGTCAGCAAAATAAAGGAAATATAACAAGAAGTAGAGGACCACTGCCTGAGTGGCTGGGTAGGTAGGAGAGTTGTGCTGGACAGCAAAGGGACATGGGTGTGATTCCCAGCCAAGGTACATACCACAATTGTGGGTACACTCCGCAGATAGGGCACAAAAGGGAAGCAACAAGTCAGTGTTTCTCTCACATCGAGGTTTCTCCCTCTTCCTGCCTATCCCCGTGTCTCTCTCTTCAATCAATAGGCATACACTCAGGTGAGGATTGGGACACAAAATAAAGAATAAGCATTAGACCAGAATTAAATGCTATGAGGAACAAAAAGTCTATGCAAAATGTAAGGCAATAAAGAGCTGGTTCTTTTTTAGTGATTAATACAATTGACAAACCTCTGGTGACACTCACTAAGGAAAAGAGAGGAAAGACTCAAGCAAAACCAGAAATGACAAAGAAGTTACCACAGACAGCCCAAGAGTACAAAGCATCCTAGGAGGACACTATGAGAGACTCCACGCCATCAAATTCAATAACGTAGGAGAAATGGGTCAGTTCCTAGAAATGTATACCCTCCCTGGACTGAATCCCAAACAACTGAAACACCCAAATAGACCCATCAACAGTGAGGAAACCGAGGCAGCCGTCAAGAACTTCCCAAAAGTTAAAAGTCCAGGAGCACATGGCTTCACTAGTGAATTAAACCCAGTACCCAGAGACCAGTGGATACCTATCCTTCTCAAACTCCTTTAAGAATGTGAAGCTGAGAAAACAAAGATATTGCGTACATCAAAGGAGGTACAGAATATTCTATCATGTCTTTTACATATCATCCCTGTGAACAAAACTTCCCCATATAACTTTTCATCCAAGGAATGGATTAACTAGTAACAGGATATGGGTATTAAGGGTGAAAGTTTAAACATAGCTACTGTATGAGAATGTCAAAAGACTTTAAAACTTATAATGTTGGACGTATTAGGCACATTGGGACCACAATCCTTAAACATTCATGTAGCAAAAAACCCCACAGAATATGCATATTAAGGATGTAACACAATATAGATATTAACGATGGAAGGAAGACACTATGGATATTAAGGATGAAAGTTTAAATGCAGCTACTGTGTGAGAGTAGCAACGAGACACTAAAGGTGACAATGTTTTGAGGTGTTATGTACATAACCACCACAGACCTTAAGCACTCACTTCAGCATCTCACACATACACAAATGCACACGGGCGCACACACATACTGTATTTCCCGTGTGTGTTATCACTAACCAGATGAAAACAGAACATTTTCTGCACACCAAGAACTCCCTCATGATCTTTCCCAGTCACGGTGGAATTGATTAAAATATGCCCAGGAAAAAATTACGTGATCCTCATCCTTTCCAAAGGTGAAGCCCAATTACCTCCCTCATAAGGGTGGGCTGTCCTTACTGACTCCCTTCTAACACAGAGAACGTGTACAGATCTTTAACCTCCTGATTAAATTTATAGGCAATTTCTGGTTATTCACACACACACACACACACACACACACACATATATATATATATATTTGCATATTGTATAAATATAAATATAAATATACACATAGACATAGATGAATATCTAAGAATGAAAAAAATGAGCAAGGGTGGCTTTGGGATAGTTGAACTAAATAGAGATGTTCCTTAATTATCTTTTTCTTGAAAATATTATGAAAGGACCACTCAAACAAAAACCTCATAGCTCACACACATTCAGCCAAAGAGTTTACCCACAGCTTCCCTTTTGCAAGGTGAGTGGACTCCATCTTGGATGAGGGCAACGAGCTGATGGCGAGCAACCCAATTGTATGGTCTTGTGGGTTATCTAGACGCAGTTCTGAAAACATTAATCTGTAATGGAAAGAGCACGTTTCTTTACAATATGCTTACATACTAAAACTACCTGACCAAGAAGCTATCATACAATCTTTAGAAGTGGTTTTAAATCATGAGCACTTCAAAAATATTGAGTGACTCCAAGCATTCCCTCTAACCAGAATGCTTTGAAATAAGGACTCAACTGCAGAAGGAAGAGCAAAAAACCACAAATCTGTGGAGAGTGAACAACAAGCTACTAAACCCCAGCTGGGCCAAAGAGCAAATAAAAGGTGAGGTCAACATACAAATAAAAACAAAAGAGAATGTCAATGTATCATATCAAATCTTTGATTTAAAATCAATTATTTTTAAAGTGGCCACAATGAGATGGCTTTTTTCTTTAATTGTTCTTTATTTTACTACACTTGTGCCAATTTTTCCTTTTACCCTTCCTTCCTCCAGCCCAACCTGCCACTCCACAGTCCATCCCCACACCCTCGTCCCGTTCCAAGGGTCACTGAGACATGTTCCTTGAGGAATCACTTCCCCTCCTCGCCATCATTTCCATACTACCTTTCCTCTTGAAGCTGTCAGACTGTTCCTTGTATACATGATTCTGTTTCTGTTTGTTTGTTATTTCTTGTGTTCATTACTTTCCTCCTAGTAGTGAGGTCATTTCAAAACTGTGGGTTACGGAGAACGTGGTAGTAAGAGAGAAGTTTCATCATTACAGGTAAGCTTACATCAAGGAACAAGAAGTCCCTAGTAACCAGCCTAATACAGTGTCTTGAAGAACTACAGAAAGGAAACCAACCGAAGCCCAAAGTCAGCAAAATAAAGGAAATATAACAAGAAGTAGAGGACCGCTGCCTGAGTGGCTGGGTAGGTAGGAGAGTTGTGCTGGACAGCAAAGGGACATGGGTGTGATTCCCAGCCAAGGTACATACCTCAATTGTGGGTACACTCCGCAGATAGGGCACAAAAGGGAAGCAACAAGTCAGTGTTTCTCTCACATCGAGGTTTCTCCCTCTTCCTGCCTATCCCCGTGTCTCTCTCTTCAATCAATAGGCATACACTCAGGTGAGGATTGGGACACAAAATAAAGAATAAGCATTAGACAAGAATTAAATTCTATGAGGAACAAAAAGTCTATGCAAAATGTAAGGCAATAAAGAGCTGGTTCTTTTTTAGTGATTAATACAATTGACAAACCTCTGGTGACACTCACTAAGGAAAAGAGAGGAAAGACTCAAGCAAAACCACAAATGACAAAGAAGTTACCACAGACAGCCCAAGAGTACAAAGCATCCTAGGAGGACACTATGAGAGACTCCACGCCATTAAATTCAATAACGTAGGAGAAATGGGTCAGTTCCTAGAAATGTATACCCTCCCTGGACTGAATCCCAAAGAACTGAAACACCCAAATAGACCCATCAACAGTGAGGAAACCGAGGCAGCCGTCAAGAACTTCCCCAAAAGTTAAAAGTCCAGGAGCACATGGCTTCACTAGTGAATTAAACCCAGTACCCAGAGACCAGTGGATACCTATCCTTCTCAAACTCCTTTAAGAATGTGAAGCTGAGAAAACAAAGATATTGCGTACATCAAAGGAGGTACAGAATATTCTATCATGTCTTTTACATATCATCCCTGTGAACAAAACTTCCCCATATAACTTTTCATCCAAGGAATGGATTAACTAGTAACAGGATATGGGTATTAAGGGTGAAAGTTTAAACATAGCTACTGTATGAGAATGTCAAAAGACTTTAAAACTTATAATGTTGGACGTATTAGGCACATTGGGACCACAATCCTTAAACATTCATGTAGCAAAAAACCCCACAGAATATGCATATTAAGGATGTAACACAATATAGATATTAACGATGGAAGGAAGACACTATGGATATTAAGGATGAAAGTTTAAATGCAGCTACTGTGTGAGAGTAGCAACGAGACACTAAAGGTGACAATGTTTTGAGGTGTTATGTACATAACCACCACAGACCTTAAGCACTCACTTCAGCATCTCACACATACACAAATGCACACGGGCGCACACACATACTGTATTTCCCGTGTGTGTTATCACTAACCAGATGAAAACAGAACATTTTCTGCACACCAAGAACTCCCTCATGATCTTTCCCAGTCACGGTGGAATTGATTAAAATATGCCCAGGAAAAAATTACGTGATCCTCATCCTTTCCAAAGGTGAAGCCCAATTACCTCCCTCATAAGGGTGGGCTGTCCTTACTGACTCCCTTCTAACACAGAGAACGTGTACAGATCTTTAACCTCCTGATTAAATTTATAGGCAATTTCTGGTTATTCACACACACACACACACACACACACACACATATATATATATATATTTGCATATTGTATAAATATAAATATAAATATACACATAGACATAGATGAATATCTAAGAATGAAAAAAATGAGCAAGGGTGGCTTTGGGATAGTTGAACTAAATAGAGATGTTCCTTAATTATCTTTTTCTTGAAAATATTATGAAAGGACCACTCAAACAAAAACCTCATAGCTCACACACATTCAGCCAAAGAGTTTACCCACAGCTTCCCTTTTGCAAGGTGAGTGGACTCCATCTTGGATGAGGGCAACGAGCTGATGGCGAGCAACCCAATTGTATGGTCTTGTGGGTTATCCAGACGCAGTTCTGAAAACATTAATCTGTAATGGAAAGAGCACGTTTCTTTACAATATGCTTACATACTAAAACTACCTGACCAAGAAGCTATCATACAATCTTTAGAAGTGGTTTTAAATCATGAGCACTTCAAAAATATTGAGTGACTCCAAGCATTCCCTCTGACCAGAATGCTTTGAAATAAGGAATCAACTGCAGAAGGAAGTGCAAAAAACCACAAATCTGTGGAGGGTGAACAACAAGCTACTAAACCCCAGCTGGGCCAAAGAGCAAATAAAGGGTGAGGTCAACATACAAATAAAAACAAAAGAGAATGTCAATGTATCATATCAAATCTTTGATTTAAAATCAATTATTTTTAAAGTGGCGACAATCAGATGGCTTTTTTTTTTAATTCTTCTTTATTTTAGTACACTTGTGCCAATTTTTCCTTTACCCTTCCTTCCTCCAGTCCAACCTGCCACTCCACAGTCCATCCCCACACCCTCGTCCCGTTCCAAGGGTCACTCAGACATGTTCTTTGACGAATAACTTCCCCTCCTTGCCATCATTTCCATACTATCTTTCCTCTTGAAGCTGTCAGTCTGTTCCTTGTATACATGATTCTGTTTCTGTTTTGTTAGTTATTTTTTGTGTTCATTACTTTCTTCCTAGTAGTGAGGTCATATCAAAACTGTGGGTTACGGAGAACATGGTAGTAAGAGACAAGTTTCATCATTACAGGTAAGCTAACATCAAGGAACAAGAAGTCCCTAGTAACCAGCCTAATACAGTGTCTGGAAGAACTACAGAAAGGAAACCAACCGAAGCCCAAAGTCAGCAAAATAAAGGAAATATAACAAGAAGTAGAGGACCGCTGCCTGAGTGGCTGGGTAGGTAGGAGAGTTGTGCTGGACAGCAAAGGGACATGGGTGTGATTCCCAGCCAAGGTACATACCTCAATTGTGGGTACACTCCGCAGATAGGGCACAAAAGGGAAGCAACAAGTCAGTGTTTCTCTCACACCGAGGTTTCTCCCTCTTCCTGCCTATCCCCGTGTCTCTCTCTTCAATCAATAGGCATACACTCAGGTGAGGATTGGGACACAAAATAAAGAATAAGCATTAGACCAGAATTAAATGCTATGAGGAACAAAAAGTCTATGCAAAATGTAAGGCAATAAAGAGCTGGTTCTTTTTTAGTGATTAATACAATTGACAAACCTCTGGTGACACTCACTAAGGAAAAGAGAGGAAAGACTCAAGCAAAACCACAAATGACAAAGAAGTTACCACAGACAGCCCAAGAGTACAAAGCATCCTAGGAGGACACTATGAGAGACTCCACGCCATCAAATTCAATAACGTAGGAGAAATGGGTCAGTTCCTAGAAATGTATACCCTCCCTGGACTGAATCCCAAAGAACTGAAACACCCAAATAGACCCATCGACAGTGAGGAAACCGAGGCAGCCATCAAGAACTTCCCAAAAGTTAAAAGTCCAGGAGCACATGGCTTCACTAGTGAATTAAACCCAGTACCCAGAGACCACTGGGTACCTATCCTTCTCAAACTCCTTTAAGAATGTGAAGCTGAGAAAACAAAGATATTGCGTACATCAAAGGAGGTACAGAATATTCTATCATGTCTTTTACATATCATCCCTGTGAACAAAACTTCCCCATATAATTTTTCATCCAAAGGATGGATTAACTAGTAATAGGATATGGGTATTAAGGGTGAAAGTTTAAACATAGCTACTGTATGAGAATGTCAAAAGACTTTAAAACTTATAATATTGGACGTATTAGGCACATTGGGACCACAATCCTTAAACATTCATGTAGCAAAAAACCCCACAGAATATGCATATTAAGGATGTAACACAATATAGATATTAACGATGGAAGGAAGACACTATGGATATTAAGGATGAAAGTTTAAATGCAGCTACTGTGTGAGAGTAGCAACGAGACACTAAAGGTGACAATGTTTTGAGGTGTTATGTACATAACCACCACAGACCTTAAGCACTCACTTCAGCATCTCACACATACACAAATGCACACGGGCGCACACACATACTGTATTTCCCGTGTGTGTTATCACTAACCAGATGAAAACAGAACATTTTCTGCACACCAAGAACTCCCTCATGATCTTTCCCAGTCACGGTGGAATTGATTAAAATATGCCCAGGAAAAAATTACGTGATCCTCATCCTTTCCAAAGGTGAAGCCCAATTACCTCCCACATAAGGGTGGGCTGTCCTTACTGACTCCCTTCTAACACAGAGAACGTGTACAGATCTTTAACTTCCTGATTAAATTTATAGGCAATTTCTGGTTATTCACACACACACACACACACACACACACACACATATATATATATATATTTGCATATTGTATAAATATAAATATAAATATACACATAGACATAGATGAATATCTAAGAATGAAAAAAATGAGCAAGGGTGGCTTTGGGATAGTTGAACTAAATAGAGATGTTCCTTAATTATCTTTTTCTTGAAAATATTATGAAAGGACCACTCAAACAAAAACCTCATAGCTCACACACATTCAGCCAAAGAGTTTACCCACAACTTCCCTTTTGCAAGGTGAGTGGACTCCATCTTGGATGAGGGCAAGGAGCTGATGGCGAGCAACCCAATTGTATGGTCTTGTGGGTTATCTAGACGCAGTTCTGAAAACATTAATCTGTAATGGAAAGAGCACGTTTCTTTACAATATGCTTACATACTAAAACTACCTGACCAAGAAGCTATCAAACAATCTTTAGAAGTGGTTTTAAATCATGAGCACTTCAAAAATATTGAGTGATTCCAAGCATTCCCTCTGACCAGAATGCTTTGAAATAAGGAATCAACTGCAGAAGGAAGTAAAAAAACCACAAATCTGTGGAGGGTGAACAACAAGCTACTAAACCCCAGCTGGGCCAAAGAGCAAATAAAAGGTGAGGTCAACATACAAATAAAAACAAAAGAGAATGTCAATGTATCATATCAAATCTTTGATTTAAAATCAATTATTTTTAAAGTGGCCACAATGAGATGGCTTTTTTCTTTAATTGTTCTTTATTTTACTACACTTGTGCCAATTTTTCCTTTTACCCTTCCTTCCTCCAGCCCAACCTGCCACTCCACAGTCCATCCCCACACCCTCGTCCCGTTCCAAGGGTCACTGAGACATGTTCCTTGAGGAATCACTTCCCCTCCTCGCCATCATTTCCATACTACCTTTCCTCTTGAAGCTGTCAGACTGTTCCTTGTATACATGATTCTGTTTCTGTTTGTTTGTTATTTCTTGTGTTCATTACTTTCCTCCTAGTAGTTAGGTCATTTCAAAACTGTGGGTTACGGAGAACGTGGTAGTAAGAGAGAAGTTTCATCATTACAGGTAAGCTTACATCAAGGAACAAGAAGTCCCTAGTAACCAGCCTAATACAGTGTCTTGAAGAACTACAGAAAGGAAACCAACCGAAGCCCAAAGTCAGCAAAATAAAGGAAATATAACAAGAAGTAGAGGACCGCTGCCTGAGTGGCTGGGTAGGTAGGAGAGTTGTGCTAGACAGCAAAGGGACATGGGTGTGATTCCCAGTCAAGGTACACACCTCAGTTGTGGGTACACTCCGCAGATAGGGCACAAAAGGGAAGCAACAAGTCAGTGTTTCTCTCACATCGAGGTTTCTCCCTCTTCCTGCCTATCCCCGTGTCTCTCTCTTCAATCAATAGGCATACACTCAGGTGAGGATTGGGACACAAAATAAAGAATAAGCATTAGACCAGAATTAAATGCTATGAGGAACAAAAAGTCTATGCAAAATGTAAGGCAATAAAGAGCTGGTTCTATTTTAGTGCTTAATACAATTGACAAAACTCTGGTGACACTCACTAAAGAAAAGAGAGGAAAGACTCAAGCAAAACCAGAAATGACAAAGAAGTTACCACAGACAGCCCAAGAGTACAAAGCATCCTAGGAGGACACTATGAGAGACTCCACGCCATCAAATTCAATAACGTAGGAGAAATGGGTCAGTTCCTAGAAATGTATACCCTCCCTGGACTGAATCCCAAAGAACTGAAACACCCAAATAGACCCATCGACAGTGAGGAAACCGAGGCAGCCGTCAAGAACTTCCCCGAAAGTTAAAAGTCCAGGAGCACATGGCTTCACTAGTGAATTACACCAAGTACCCAGAGACCACTGGGTACCTATCCTTCTCAAACTGCTTTAGGAATGTGAAGATGAGAAAACAAAGATATTGCGTACATCAAGGGAGGTACAGAATATTCTATCATGTCCTTTACATATCATCCCTGTGAACAAAACTTCCCCATATAATTTTTCATCCAAAGGATGGATTAACTAGTAACAGGATATGGGTATTAAGGGTGAAAGTTTAAACATAGCTACTGTATGAGAATGTCAAAAGACTTTAAAACTTATAATGTTGGAGGTATTAGGCACATAGGGACCACAATCCTTAAACATTCATGTAGCAAAAAACCCCACAGAATATGCATATTAAGGATGTAACAGAATATAGATATTAACGGTGGAAGGAAGACAGTATGGACATTAAGGATGAAAGTTTAAATGCAGCTACTGTGTGAGAGTAGCAACGAGACTCTAAAGGTGACAATGTTTTGAGGTGTTATTTACATAACCACCACAGACCTCAAACACTCACTTCAGCATCTCACACATACACAAATGCACACGGGCGCACACACATACTGTATTTCCCGTGTGTGTTATCAGTAACCAGATGAAAACAGAACATTTTCTGCACACCAAGAACTCCCTCTTGATCTTTCCCAGTCACGGTGGAATTGATTAAAATATGCCCACGAAAAATTACGTGATCATCATCCTTTCCAAAGGTGAAGCCCAATTACCCCCCCATAAGGGTGGGCTGTCCTTACTGACTCCCTTCTAACACAGAGAACGTGTACAGATCTTTAACCTCCTGATTAAATTTATAGGCAATTTATGGTTCTTCACACATATATATATTTGCATATTGTATAAATATAAATATAAATATACACATAGACATAGATGAATATCTAAGAATGAAAAAAATGAGAAAGGGTGGCTTTGGGATAGTTGAACTAAATAGAGATGTTCCTTAATTACCTTTTTTTTGAAAATATTATGAAAGGACCACTCAAACAAAAACCTCATAGCTCACACACATTCAGCCAAAGAGTTTACCCACAACTTCCCTTTTGCAAGGTGAGTGGACTCCATCTTGGATGAGGGCAACGAGCTGATGGCGAGCAACCCAATTGTATGGTCTTGTGGGTTATCTAGACGCAGTTCTGAAAACATTAAACCGTAACGGAAAGAGCACGTTTCTTTAAAATATGCTTACATACTAAAACTACCTGACCAAGAAGCTATCATACAATCTTTAGAAATGGTTTTATATCATGAGCACTTCAAAAATATTGAGTGACTCCAAGCATTCCCTCTGACCAGAATGCTTTGGAATAAGGAATCAACTGCAGAAGGAAGAGCAAAAAACCACAAATCTGTGGAGGGTGAACTACAAGCTACTAAACCCGAGCTGGGCCAAAGAATAAGTAAAAGGTGAGGTCAACATACAAATAAAAACAAAAGAGAATGTCAATATATCTTATCAAAACTTTGATTTAAAATCAATTATTTTGAAAATGGCCACAATGAGATGGCTTTTTTTTAAATTCTTCTTTATTTTACTACACTTGTGCCAATTTTTCCTTTTACCCTTCCTTCCTCCAGCCCAACCTGCCACTCCACAGTCCATCCCCACACCCTCGTCCCGTTCCAAGGGTCACTCAGACACGTTCCTTGAGGAATCCCTTCCCCTCCTCGCCATCATTTCCATACTACCTTTCCTCTTTAAGCTGTCAGACTGTTCCTTGTATACATGATTCTGTTTCTGTTTTGTTTGTTATTTTTTGTGTTCATTACTTTCCTCCTAGTAGTGAGGTCATATCAAAACTGTGGGTTTCGGAGAACGTGGTAGGAAGAGAGAAGTTTCATCATTAAAGGTAAGCCTACATCAAGGAACAAGAAGTCCCTAGTAACCAGCCTAATACAGTGTCTTGAAGAACTACAGAAAGGAAACCAACCGAAGCCCAAAGTCAGCAAAATAAAGGAAATATAACAAGAAGTAGAGGACCGCTACCTGAGTGGCTGAGTAGGTAGGAGAGTTGTGCTGGACAGAAAAGGGACATGGGTGTGATTCCCAGTCAAGGTACACACCTCAGTTGTGGGTACACTCCGCAGATAGGGCACAAAAGGGAAGCAACAAGTCAGTGTTTCTCTCACATCGAGGTTTCTCCCTCTTCCTGCCTATCCCCGTGTCTCTCTCTTCAATCAATACGCATACACTCAGGTGAGGATTGGGACACAAAATAAAGAATAAGCATTAGACCAGAATTAAATTCTATGAGGAACAAGAAGTCTATGCAAAATGTAAGGCAATAAAGTGCAGGTTCTTTTTTAGTGATTAATACAATTGACAAACCTCTGGTGACACTCACTAAAGAAAAGAGAGGAAAGACTCAAGCAAAACCAGAAATGACAAAGAAGTTACCACAGACAGCCCAAGAGTACAAAGCATCCTAGGAGGACACTATGAGAGACTCCACGCCATCAAATTCAATAACGTAGGAGAAATGGGTCAGTTCCTAGAAATGTATACCCTCCCTGGACTGAATCCCAAAGAACTGAAACACCCAAATAGACCCATCAACAGTGAGGAAACTGAGGCAGCCGTCAAGAACTTCCCCGAAAGTTAAAAGTCCAGGAGCACATGGCTTCACTAGTGAATTACACCAAGTACCCAGAGACCACTGGGTACCTATCCTTCTCAAACTCCTTTAGGAATGTGAAGATGAGAAAACAAAGATATTGCGTACATCAAGGGAGGTACAGAATATTCTATCATGTCCTTTACATATCATCCCTGTGAACAAAACTTCCCCATATAATTTTTCATCCAAAGGATGGATTAACTAGTAACAGGATATGGGTATTAAGGGTGAAAGTTTAAACATAGCTACTGTATAAGAATGTCAAAAGACTTTAAAACTTATAATGTTGGAGGTATTAGGCACATAGGGACCACAATCCTTAAACATTCATGTAGCAAAAAACTCCACAGTATATGCATATTAAGGATGTAACAGAATATAGATATTAACGGTGGAAGGAAGACAATATTGACATTAAGGATGAAAGTTTAAACGCAGCTACTGTGTGAGAGTAGCAACGAAACTCTAAAGGTGACAATGTTTTGAGGTGTTATTTACATAACCACCACAGACCTCAAACACTCACTTCAGCATCTCACACATACACAAATGCACACGGGCGCACACAGGTACTGTATTTCCCGTGTGTGTTATCACTAACCAGATGAAAACAGAACATTTTCTGCACGCCAAGAACTCCCTCTTGATCTTTCCCAGTCACAGTGGAATTGATTAAAATATGTCCACGAAAAATTACGTGATCGTCATCCTTTCCAAAGGTGAAGCCCATTTACACCCCTCATAAGGGTGGGCTGTCCTTACTGACTCCCTTCTAACACAGAGAACATGTACAGATCTTAAACCTCCTGATTAAATTTATCGGCATTTTATGGTTCTTCACACATATATATATTTGCATATTGTATAAATATAAATATAAATATACACATAGACATAGATGAATATCTTAGAATGAAAAAAAATGAGAAAGGGTGGCTTTGGGATAGTTGAACTAAATAGAGATGTTCCTTAATTACCTTTTTTTTGAAAATATTATGAAAGGACCACTCAAACAAAAACCTCATAGCTCACACACATGCAGCCAAAGAGTTTACCCACAACTTCCCTTTTGCAAGGTGAGTGGACTCCATCTTGGATGAGGGCAACGAGCTGATGGCGAGCAACCCAATTGTATGGTCTTGTGGGTTATCTAGACGCAGTCCTGAAAACATTAAACCGTAACGGAAAGAGCAGGTTTCTTAACAATATGCTTACATACTAAAATTACCTGACCAAGAAGCTATCATACAATCTTTAGAAATGATTTTAAATCATGAGCACTTCAAAAATATTGAGTGACTCCAAGCATTCCCTATGACCAGAATGCTTTGGAATAAGGAATCAACTGCAGAAGGAAGTGCAAGAAACCACAAATCTATGGAGAGTGAACAACAAGCTACTAAACCCGAGCGGGGCCAAAGAGTAAATAAAAGGTGAGGACAACATACAAATAAAACAAAAGAGAATGTCAATATATCATATCAAAACTTTGATTTAAAATCAATTATTTTGAAAATGGCCACAATGAGATGGCTTTTTTTTTTAATTCTTCTTTATTTTAATACACTTGTGCCAATTTTTCCTTTTACCCTTCCTTCCTCCAGCCCATCCTGCCACCCCACAGTCCATCCCCACACCCTGGTCCCATTCCAAGGGTCACTCCGACATGTTCTTTGACGAATCCCTTCCCCTCCTCACCATCATTTTCATACTGCCTCTCCTCTTGAAGCTGTCAGACTGTTCCTTGTATATATGATTCTGTTTCTGTTTTGTTTGTTAGTTTTTGTGTTTATTACTTTCCTCCTAGTAGTGAGGTCATATCAAAACTGTGGGTTTCGGAGAACATGGTAGTAAGAGAGAAGTTTCATCATTACAGGTAAGCTTACATCAAGAAACAAGAAGTCCCTAGTAAGCAACCTAATATAGTGTCTTGAAGACCTACAAAAAGGAAACGAACAGGATCCCAATGTCAGCAAAGTAAAGGAAACATAACACAAGTAGAGGGCCCCTGCCTGAGTGGCTAAGTAGGTACGAGTGTTGCCCTGGACAGCAAAGTGTCATGGGTTTGATTCCCAATCAAGGTACATACCCCTGCTGTGGCTACTATCCGCAGATAGGGCACATAAGGGAAGCAACAACTCAGTTTTTCTCTCACATCGAGGTTTCTCCCTCTTCCTGCTTATCCCCCTCTCTCTCTCTCATTCAATAGGCACACCTTAAGATGAGGATTGGAACAAAAAATAAAGAATAAGCATTAGAGCAGAATAAATGCTATAAAGAACAAAAAGTCTATTATAAATTTAAGGCAACAAAGAGCTGGTTCTTTGCAGGGATTAATAAAATGGACAAACGTCTGGTGACACTCACTAAAGAAAAGAGAGAAAAGACTCAAGCAAAATCAGACATCAGAAAAAGGTGACCAGAAGAATACAAAAGATCCTATAAGGTACTATGAAACACTCCATGACACCAAATTCAATAATGTAGAAGAAGTGGGTTAGTTCCAAGAAATATGTAACCTACCTGGACTGAATCAGAAAGAACTGGAAAATGCAATTAGATACACCAATCATGACGAAACTGAGAGAAACATCAGGAACTTCCCCAAAAGTTAAATTTCCAGAACCAGATAGCATCACTATTGAATTACAACAAGCACTCAAAGAAGACTGGATACCAATTCTTCTCAACTCTTCCAAAACTGTGAAGAACAACATAACCTTATTACCAAAACGTGGGAAGAGCAATCCGCATAAGAGACAATTACAGACCCATATCTATGATGAATAAGGATGCATACTACTAGCAAATGAAACAGAACAATAAATTAAAAAGATAGCATTCAATACTGCACTATCAGGTGGGGTTCATTCCAGAGGTACAAGGATGGTTCCAACATATGCAAATCCCTCTATGTGATAATCCAAGTTGATTAACAAAATGAAGGATTAAAATTATATGGTCATATCAATAGGTGCAGAAAAAGCACCTCACAGGATTTATTTATCCATTTATTATGAAAATACTCAATAAAATGTGTAACAAGGAAACCTCAAAACCTAATAAAATCCTATGTGACAAACCGCAATGAAATCCTACTCTATTTTGAAAACGTAAAGCTTTTCCTCTAAGCTCAGAGCCAAGTCAGGGGTGTCCACTCTCACCACTAGTATTCAACATAGTACTACTGGAGTCCTAGCCAGAGAACTCAGGCAAGAGGCAGAAATAAAAGGCATCCAAACTGGGAATGTAAAAGTATACTTATCTTTTTGTAGATGACATGATTCTTCCTGTAGAAACTGTAGAGACCGCATCAAAAAACTGTTCGAAACAATAAAACAGTATAGTAAAGTGGCAAGATAAGTGTACAAAATCCCATTGCATCCCTCATCTTTGAGAGCTGGAACCTGGGCAGGCCTACCAGGTAGGGGCGGCAACATGAAGAAGCGAGAAGGTGACCACATTGGCTTGTGCTCAGCTCCCACAAGGAAAAGCTGGGCCTTGGTATATCTCACTGGCATCCACAGTGTGAGGCGGGGCAGAAGAAGGCAGCCATGGAGGAGATCCAGCAGTGACTCAAGCAACAAAAAAGAAGCTCCGAGAGAAGGGCCCGCAGGAGTACTTGCAGAGGCCTACAGTGAGAGACAGAAGTTGTTTGAGGAGGGGAGGACCTGGACCAGCTGGTGACAGCAAAGTCAGAGTCCATGCAGTGTGACCACACAAACCACACAGTCACCATGACCACCATCAGCGACCTGGACCGCCCCATCTCAGCAATGTGTTGGGTGGGTCTGAGGAGGAGGTGGCATCACAGAGAAGCTCACCAAAGACTTCCTCAGGAAGTCCATGACCCCTCCTACCCAGGGGATGTCCTATATCAGGGCATCTGCATCTCTGCCACACACAGTAGCAAAGAGTCAAGAGGAATGATCTCCAACAGGCCTGGTACTCCACTGAGAATGCCCGAATGCTACTCACCAGCAAGACCCAGCACTACCTGCTGAGCAGTGAATCCCCACACAGCACGCAGCAGAGAGTGAGCCCGAGAGCCAGGCCAGGCCCCAGCCCAGGCTCCCAGGTTCTGCCCTATCTCCATTTGGCTGTCCCCCAATACCATCCTCCATAGAAGCCTGGGGCTTTTACCTCAGAAGTAATGGGGTATCTGATGGAATATTCCTTAGCCAGAAGAAAAGATAAAATACTGCCAGGGATGGGTCTTAAAAATCATGACACTAAGAGAAATAAGTTAGAAGAAAAATGTCAAGAACCATACTATTTCACTCAGATGTGGGATATAAAACTGAAAGCAACTAATAAGACAAACAAACAAAGAAACAAAAACTCATAAACACAGACAACACTATGGTAGTTACCAGTGGGAATAGGTATTGGGGGCATAGTTAGGTAAGGGCAGGGGGCGCCAAGGATAGAGTGACAGAAGATTGGTCTTGGGTGGTAGGCACACAGTGCAATATACACATGACGTTCCATTGAATTCTACGCTTGAAACCTATATAACTTTATTAACTAATGACACCCCAATAGATTTAATAAAATCATAAAAAAAGATGAAGCAAATGTACTTGAAATTGCCTATAATAAAATCATGTCAAATTGATTGCAACATTTAGCAGATAGACAGAGACAAATGGGTTAGGTTGCACAGAAAATTTAATACCTTAGGAAAATCACAAACAGAAAAAAAAATCATTCAACAATGTGCTAGAAAATACATGGGCGCATGCTTTTCTTTTTCAACCTCTAGCATTCAGTCTAGACCAGCATTGGGAATAGAATTTTCTTCAATGATAAACATAGTCTGTAATCTGCACTGTCCAATGACAGCCACTTAGCTGTATGTTGCCACTGAGATCTTGACATGTGCTAGTACAATGGAGACAGCAAATTTTACATTCTGTCACGTTTTCATTTGTTCACATTGAAGTAGCTACAAAGAGCTACTGGCTGTATCAAACAAGGCAGGTCTCTACTTATAAACTACTCAAACAAATGAGAATAAAAGAGAGTGTTTCATATGTTTATACATGTAGATCTCAAAACAGATGCACTGGAAACCCTGAATTCAGGTGGTGGAGATGAAAATAAGTCTTAAAAAGTACTTAGCATAAAAGGACCATGATAGAAATGTGAAATTAAAGGACCCACGGGATGTTCAAAATCAAAACAGAGGTAGGAAGAGATTGCCCCAAGGACAATAGCATAATAACCCAAGCTCTGATGAACATAAAAGGCTTTCTTAGGTTAAAGAAAGCTGGAAACATACATACACATATAAATGTATGGACATACACATAACGCACATACTTCAACGATGTTTAAAATGAAGCAGGTTACTTTTCTCTAAGTAGGTTGGAAAGAAGGAAGGTGGAGCAGTAGGCAGACACAGATTACCTTGTGTGCCTGGCTCTCAGGAATTCATGTTCCTTTCTCAGGCACCAGGAAGTTAACACTTTTTAAACAGTAGAATAAAGTGACCATGCTTGGTTTGGAGAAACCATTCTGGCAGACATGTAGGATGGATAAAGTAGGAATAGTTGAAGGTGAGGAGACCTTGAGGAAGACTTGTGTTGTTAGAGGAGAAAACATGAGGGCCTGAAGTAAATGAGAGTCTAAGTTCATGGCGATGAAGCCCAGAGCATGAATTTATAAAAAGATTACTTTGGAAAGGAATGGGTACAAATCATCCACCTCATTAAAATTAGTACCCTGAACCCTGACCAGTATGGCTCAGTTGGTTAAGCGCTGTCCCCCAAAGCCAAAGGTCACGGATTTGATTCCTGGTAGGGCACAATCGGAGGTTGCAAGTTCAGTCCCTAGTTCTGGGCGTTTGCAAGGGCCACCCATTGATCTCTCTCTTTTACAACGTGTTTCTTTCCTTCTCTATCTCCATTCACTCCCCTCTCTCTCAAAAGCAATTAAAATTAACCAAACCTTAAAAATAAATAAATAAAATAAAGTGAAATAAGTACCCTGAGATGCTCTCATCAGCTCCATCCGCCGAACTTTGTGTTCTTGGGGTTGTCTTTGAAGATCCTCCTGTCCTTCAAGCCCTGTCAATGGAAGTGCGTCAGAAACACTTACTGACAGAAAATGGTTAATTTTCCAAAAGAGAAATTATTTAAAAATGGAATTACTTCTGACATTTATTGGTTTGGTCTATGAGCTAAACTTGAAAAGATCTGTAAGATCCTTTGATAAACACTGACTCGTCTCACTAACACTGTCAAATAAATTAGAAGTTGATGGTTTCTTCTGTTTCAATCACACATTGTATCACCTCTCTAATATTTAAATTCCACCCTGGCTGGTGGAGCTCAGTGGGTTGGGCGTGGGCTGTGAACCACAGGGTTGCTGGTTCAATTCCTCCCAGTCAGGGCACAAATCAGGGTTGTGGGCCTGGTCCCCAGTGGGAGGCAACCACACACTGATGTATCCCTCCGTCTCTTTCTCCCTCCCTTCCCCTCTCTCTAAAAAGTACATAAATAATACCATTAAAAGATATTTAAATTCAAATGTTTATTAAGAAATTTTGATATTTATACTTTTTCTGAAATGCAAAAAATTATATTAAGACTCAGTTTCTTATTTAGGAGGGTTGAACTCAGGTTGTCTTTTCATCACAATTTTTGAAAAGATTTCATTTCTTTTTTGACAGAGGGAAATGGAGGGAGAGGGGGAAGGAAACATCTATGCGGGAGAGAAACTGATTGCTGTTTCTTGCATTGGGCCTGACTGGGGACCAGTGCTGCAACCCAGGCACGTGCCCTGTCCTGGAATGGAACTGGCAACCTTTCGCTTTGTGGGATGGCACCCAGTCAACTGAGCCACACCAGTCAGGGCTCTCTTCACCTTAGTTAAAAAACACCCAATATACATTCTTTCACATTCAGAGCATTAGAGGTTTGCAAAAGGTACGCGTGCCTGTCTTTTCTAACCTGAAATAGTAAGATGATGGAATAATTATTACCTCCAAAAGTGAAAACGGTCCTCTACTGCAATTGATTTTCTGCTGAGTAATATATAATCCCTAAAGACAGAGCAATGAGGAAGAGAATCTAAAAGTTTAATCGTGATCTAGAGATCTCCATTATCCTTGTTAATTATCACTGAATGTTTCAATAGTCCAATACCTAAACACAATTTTAAAAGAACAAGTCAAAAGGAGAGAAATGCCTTATCTATATTTCAAAGTAAATTAACCAAACACATTGTAGTAAATGATAACAACTCTGCTAACCAAATTCAGAAAGAATATTCCTATTTCTTGTAAGGTACCAAGCTATTACTTTCTGTGCTTTCAAATAATTCAAAAAACTGCTAAAGTGCTTCTACAGGATGGGCATTGAGCTGTAAAAATGCCAATATTACTGAGACATATAGTTTAAGTACTGTCTCACACACCATCATAGTATCACACTGGTACATACTGCGATCCCCAGTTTTGACTACCTCTGCACTTGATCAAAAAAGACAGGAGCTATCAGGTTATTTATTAGATAAAAATTATGAGGTGTTCAGGAATTAAATGTTTACCACGATTAAGTTATTGAGAAAGATTTTGTATCACTTTTCACAATTGAGAAAAAATATTTTCACAATTATGAATTAGACCAATGACACATAGAACACTCAACTCTTCCCAAGAACACTGTACACAAGTATTTCAAATATCATTTTCAAGGTGAGTTCCAAAATCACCTGTTCCTGAACCTCCATCTGATCATCCAGAAGGGGTGTAAGTGCGACAACAATAACACGAAGGCAATTTTCTAAAGTCAGTTACTTTAGAAAACATTACTTTAGTAACATCCTTACAGTAAGTGTTTGCACCCTGAAAGGTTATAGGTTTGAATCTTGGTCACGGCACATACCTAGGTTGTGAGTCCATTCCCAGGTCACAGCACAAACAGGATGTCCACCAATCCATGCCTCTCTCTCTCCACCTTCCTCTCTCTCTCTCTAAAAGCAATAAAAAATATCATCAAGTAAGGATAGAAAAAGAAAGAAAAAGAGTTGAAGAATACTAACAAACACTGAAAATTAATTAACTCCAACATTTTCAAACTCTTCCAAAATAGAATAGAATGGGACTCCTCTTACTCATTTGATGAGAATAGCATTTCTTTTACACAAAGTACACCTAAAGACACAAAATTTTAATACCCAATACCCTTTATGAATATAGATGAAAATCTTCTCAAGAAAATACTAATAAACACAATCTGAAGCATAGAAAAAGCATTAAATACCATGAGCAAGTTGGATTTATCCCACCAATGCAAGAAGAGGTCAATAGAAGAAAATCACTCTATATAACAGATATTAATGAAATGAACTTAATTATTGATTACCTCAATAAATACAGGAAAGGTACTCAATTAAATCTGACACACTTTCATGATGAAAACACAGAGAAACATGAATAGACAGGAACTTCCTCAACATAATAAAGAGAACTGATGAAAACCGCACAGACAAACACGTGATTAATGTTGATGGACTGAAATGTTTCCCACTGGGATCAGGAACAGAACAAGGATGTCCATTTTCATCACCACTGTTCAACACTATACTCAACTGCTAGGCAGAGGAATGGAACAAGAAAAGGAAATAAAAAGGCATCTAAATCTGAAAGGAAGAAATAAACAATAGCACAGGTGGCATGATTCTTGTGCTAATCTCCCAAAGGATCCACCATAAATTTACTGTGGTGGTAACAATGGACACACTCAGCAAATTTGCAGGTCAGAAGATCAATGTACAAAAAGGACTTGTATTTCTATACACCAGTGGTGACCCACCATGCGGAAAATTAAAACTCAATTCCATTCTCAATAGCATCTAAAAGGACTAAATACTCAGAAATAAACTTCAGCAAGGATATGAAAGACTCATATACTGAAAAGTATAAACAATGGATGAAAGAAATTTAAAGTATCTAAATAAAGAGAATGACATCCTGTGTTCATGGATTAGAAGACAAATGATGGAGATGTCAATACTGTCGGAATGAGTACATGTTGACGGTAATTTCAAGCAAATTTCAACATCTTTTTTACACACATAGAAGAGCTGATCACCAAATTCACATGGAATTGCAGGCATCCCCAAAATAGACAATGCAAAGTTGAAAAAGGACGAATCAGAGGACTAGCACTTTTCATGTGCCCAGATTATGTGAAAAAATTTTAAATGAAAAAATCAAAATAACTGCATTTTAAAGTGAGATAGGGATCTGAAGATTTGCCCCAAAGGAAATATATGGATGGTAATCAGCGCAGAAGAAAATCCTCACTAGTTCTTCAGAAACTACAACTTCATGCCGCAAATGAAACACCAATGTTTACCTATTAGAAAAGTTAGCATAAAAAACCATTTAGAAATTCATCAGATCTTTCATGGCATGTGAATAAACAAACTGGCATATATCCACACAATGGAATGCAACTAAACAATTGAAAGTAACACACTATTGCTCACTTGAACATGACTGAATCTTAAATAAACTATTCTCAGTTGCTCTAAAATATCCATTCTAAACAAGTAACTGTGCCTCTGCTTCCCTGGGGGGCTCTGCAGCGCAGGCAGAAGTACCTGTGCAGCACTAAAGAGGGGAGGGGTCTGCCAAGCTGAGGGGGAGCTCCTGGGAGCAGGGGCCCTGGCCCAGCCACCAGACACAGGCAGCAGCTTTGGCATGAGCACATGTGAGACTGTGTCTCCTGTTGGGTCTCTTCAGGTCACAGCTGTGTTTCATAATGTGAGAGGGGCAAGTCGGCCATCCCACTGCTCCAGATCCTTACCAATCCTTTGTCTCTCCCTTTGATTCTGCAGTTGCCAGCTTCCCTCCGTCCTGGAAAGACCACGAAGTTTCCTTCTTCATATTTGCCTGGCCCACCCCTTCATCTCCAACCTCCTACTACAGACAGTACAACCTCTCGGACCCCAGTGAAAGAAGTAGATTTGACGGTTTCAACTCCCTCTTCGCCAATCTCTGGCCACTGAACAAAGCCTGCGCTGTACTGCTGACCTGGGTCTCATGATTTTCTTTGCCAGCACCTCGCAGAAATGAGTCCCTGCATTGGGCCTCAAACAAAGTTCTTTGTACTTCAGTAAAAACTTGGTTGATGACCCAAAGGTTTTCTGGCAAAGCCATGGTGGGGCACTAACTGCAAGGATTTCTTCTAGAGACAGAGAGGAGACCCCCAGAGGAAGCTATTTAGGTGGGGTGGTGTCCATGGGGGTGACATCTGTGCTGGAGGCAGGATTGGGAGCCAAGCCTGATAACTTGCTCGTTGAAGGGACCGCACTGAGTGCCCAAGTCATGGGTAGGCTGGTGGTTCTCCCAGTGCTGGAGCTGCCCATAGCAGTGGCAGGGTAGCTGGGGGTAGAGGCTGGGACCGAAACCCCACTGGATGCTGTGTTGGTGGTGGTGCCCAGCCCTCTGCTAGAAGGGTGGGCGCTGTGCTTGGGGGCAACTCCTAGCATGGGAGTTAAGGTGGGGGCAGTGGTGCCCCCAAGAACAGGGTTGTTCTGAGTGTTGGGGCCTGTGGTCACCACAAGGGTGCCCTGGCGAGTGCGCTTCCGGGCGGTCTGGGGCATGCTTCCCCCGAAGCTTTGAGTGGCTGTGCCAGAGGCACTGAGGGCAGCAGTGGCTGAGCTGGTGCTGGCCTGTGTGCCCAAGGTGGCCTGTGTGGTGGCGCCTGGAGCTGACTGGACCAGAGTAGAGGTTGGGGCCCGGGCTGGGGCTGCAGCTGCCTGTTTTCCACCTCTGGAGTCTGGTGGAGCCCCTGAGGAAAGAGCGTAGGCTGGTGGGGTGGTGTCCATAGGGGTCGGGTCCATACTGGTCATGTCCACCACCGGGGTCGTGTCCATTGGGGTGATGTCACTGTTGGAAGCAGGCTTGGGAGCCAAGCCTGTGGATGTGCAGGCTGAGGGGCCTGCACTGCCTGCAGAGGTGACTGGCAGGCTGGGCGCCCAAGTGGTGCTGGGAGCAGAGACAGGAGCAATCCCTGCAGCAGGCTGCGGGGAAGACCCCACAGGCTCTGGAGCCCCGAGGCCCGAGATGGTCTCTGTGTTGCCTGACAGAGCACTGCTGATGCGCCGCCAAAGTGCCCTTTTCTCCTCATCGATGTCTTCAGGCGTCACTCTGTAACCCAGCTGAGGCGCAGGTGGCAGCTTCAGAGGGTCCCCTCGCCTGTGTGGCAGCAGAGGAAACTTCCTCTTTCGGGGCCTGTCACAGGAGGGTGATCGGCTCCTTGGGGATGGTCTGTGAGGGCTGGTGTCCCCTGGGCCACTGTCAGGCTGGCTCTGCCTCTGAGATGTGAGGCCACTGGAGGAGGGAGCCTGAGGGCCCTGCTGGCTCACTGTCTTTGGGGCCCTCTGGGACAGCCTGGCCTGGCAAGTGGCGGGCTGCCTCCTCTTCTCCACTGGCGGGAAGCCTAGAGTGGAGCTGTAGGAACTGGTGATTGCGTTCCTTCGGCAGCAGGAGCTCCTCACAGAGGCCTGGGGTTGCTGGTAGCATCTGTCTTCTGGGCCCCTTTCCTGATGGGCCGCCCTCTCTAGCACTCTGGGATGCTGGTCCTGTTGAGGCATCACTATCCTTTGTCCACAGGCCCTCTGATGGCATCGCCTGCAGAACGAGGTAAGGACCCCCAGGAAAAGGCACAGGGCCCGGGGGATCCTCATACAGAGTCTTAGGAATGCGACCACCGGCCATGCCCACCAAATCCGCAGATAATTAGGGCAGCCTGGAGGTGCAGGGACAAATGGGTGCATCTGGGGGACCAACTGGCGGGCGAAGTGAGCACCATGCTGGCCCCCCGGTACCCGGGGTCGGGGATGGGGGCAGAGTCTGCCCAGGTAAGTGCCCATTGGGCTCTTCAGGGAGGTCTGTCTTCAAACAAATAGCCGGATCTCAGAAGCTCCTTCAATAGCCAACAACACTGTTGAAAGCCAAGAGCCGACTGTTGGGCCTGTTGCTAGGATACCCTCGGAACTCCCAGTTGGTCGGGGGTGGAGTTGGCAGGTAGTGGGGAATGGGCGCGAGGAAGGAGTGTGCTTGCCAAGGTTCTGGTGGTGAGGGCGCACCCAGAGGACCCTCGAGGACCCTTAGGTGCTTCTTGATCTCCATTTGAGGCTGGGGCAGGCGAAAATCACCAAACTTTCCCTACTCATTCACTAGTCTTCCTGGAGCCTCAGAGGCCTGATTATGACCATGTTCTCCAGAGATCTAGCAGGGCTGCTTTTGCTCAGTGCCTGCCTCTGCAGCACCTCTTCTACCTGGTGGTGCTTGAAGTTCTGCGAGGCCAGGATGTTGGACCCCTGGGACTCCAGCCCAGCCTGCAGGGGCCCTGCTGACACACCTGAGAGATGACTGTGCCCTCATAGTCACCGTTTAAGGGGGTGGAGCTCTTGCAGCCAGTAACACTGATGCCTACCCTTCCCCCCAACCCAGTCTTCCACTCCTTGGTGAGTGTCAGCTCTTCTTCCTCAGTGCCAGAGCGCTCCATCAGTAGGTTATTAGTCTTGGTGGAGGGCACAGAGGCCATGGCCTCCTCCCTTTGTCCCGGACTCTTCCTCACATGCTGCCTCCTCCTCCTCCTGAGTACAGCAGCCCAGGGTGAGTGCGGGCATTTTGCCAGCCCCCAGGCCCAGCTGGACTCTTGCTCTCAGGCTTTCCACTGCAGCAGGACCATCACAGCCTCAAGCTGTTCCAACTGGAGAGCTCACAGTACTTCTAGTAGGGGGCGTGACCTGGAGTCTGAGCCCCTGCTTCTCTGCAAGCAGGGGTCAGAAACATAAATTGGTTGTTACAATATCGTCATGGTGATGTAATATGCACATAGGGAATATTGTCAAGAATATTATAATAACTGTGTATGGTATCAGATGGATATTATTGAATAGGGTTATGCAGGTGATCACTTTGTAAATGATATAAACATAGGCTAATCCCTCTGTCAGACACCTGAAAGTACTATAATAGCATGTCAACTGTAATTTAAAAATCATTTTAAGTGTTACCAATAAAACTTAGGTATAGAAGTTCATATTTATTCAGCAGGTGCATTCAGATGAGGGATTCTGAAAATTACACCTCACTAACTTCTTAGTCCATCCACTGTGGTTCCCACTCTCCCCTGGGATCCCACCTTGGATGCAGAATGTCCCACCATCAGAAGCCTGTGACTGCCTCAGGTAGTGTTTAAGGAATCTGGGCCTAGAAAGAAGTACAATGTGGCAGATTGGGAGGTGTCTTAATGTCAGCTTGGGACTCTACCCAGGGCTATAGCTATGAGAGGACTGGGCTCTGCCTGACTCCAGGTGCTATTCAAAGTGTGGTCTCTAGCTGTGTGTCTGTGAGCTGTTTGTTATCAATCCAGGACAATATCAATCAGACACTGAAATGACATATAGGTGTTGTTGAATCTCAGTGCTGAGCAGCTTTTGGAGGGAGCTGGTACTGGGCACACAGGACCCCATCTCAGCCCGTGATGTCCTCGGAAAATGACAGAGCTGGCCCTTCACCACAGACAGTTTGAGACACACTGGTCTCTCAGTTGTTAGGATCATTCGTGGGGCAGCTTTGCCCACAAGGCCCCTATGGGCACCATGGATGAGAATTCCTCTACCAAGACATGATCTGCTTGGGGAGGGAAGGTGGCTGATCTCTCAAAGGAGAAGGGACAAAAGCCTTTTCCTCAATGGGCTTTTGTTGAGTGCAATTTGCCCAGGAATACAAGTAAAGGTCATCAATCATTGTCAGGCAGTAAGGATCAGACAATAGATAACAAAGAACTCTGAGGGCTTATTCTGATCAGGGTCAGTTAGCTAAAGGGCTATAAAACTTTGGGAAACGAACTCACTTCATGCTTGGACCCCTATCAGAAAACTGAGGGCATTCTTAGCAAAGCAGGTTCACAAGGTTTTATGTATTCTTTCTTAGGCCTGATCTTTGTCACGTATTGCCGGATGCCGTTTGTCAATATTTTGTTAAGGACTTTAGCGTTTATGTTCATCAGCGATATTGGCCTCAAGTTTTTTTTCTTTGTTATGTCTTTATCTGGTTTTGGGGTTAGGATGATGCTGGCTTCATAAAATGACTTTGGGCATCTTCCATCTTTTTTAATTTTGGGAATAATCTGTGATGGATAGGGGTTAGCTCTTCCTTGAATGCTTTGTAAAATTCATGTGTGAAAAGATCTGGTCCAGGGCTTTTGTGTATAGGGAACTTTTTGATTACTGCTTCAATTTCTTTGGCTATTATTGGTCTATTCAAGTTTTCTGCTTCTTCTCCATTCAGATTTGGAAGATTATATTTTTATGGAAATTTGTCCATTTTACCTAGGTTTCCAAATTTCTTGGCATACAGTTCTTCGTAGCAATTTCTTTCAACCCTTTGTGTTTCTGTGGTATCAGTTGTAATCTCTCCTCTTTCATTTCTGATTGTGTTTATTTCGGTCCTCTGTCTTTTTGCTTTGATGAGTCTGTTTAAAGGCTTGTTGATTTTGGTTATCTTTTCAAAAAACCAGGTCCTGGATTTATTGATCGCTAGAATTTGGTTTTAGTCTCCATGTCGTTTTATTCTGCTCTGACATTGGTTATTTCCTTCCTTCTACTTGCTCTGGGCTCTCCTTGTTGTTGTTCCTCACTTCTCGTAGGCGTAGGGTTAGGTTCTTTTTTTGAAATGTTTCTATCTTTTTTAGATAGGCCTGTATCACCAGGAACTTCCCTCTTAGGACTGCCTTTGCTGTGTCCCATAAGTTTTGGATTGTTGTGAGTTCATTTTTATTTGTTTCTAGAAATCTTTTGATTTCTTCCTTAATCTCATTCTTAATCTCATTTTTCCTTAATCTCATTCTCATTCATGGTTTAATAGCATGCTATTCAATCTCCATCGGTTTCAGTGTTTTTGAGTTTTTCCCCTGAAGCTAGTTTCTAGTTTCAGTCCCTTGTGTTCAGAGAAAATGCTTGATATTATTTCAATTTCCTTGAATTTGTTGAGGCTTGTTTTGTGTCTTCTCATGTCATCTATCTTTGAAAATGTTCCATGTGTATTAGAAAATAATGTTTATTTTGCTTCTTTGGGATGAAAGGCTCTATATATATCAGTTAACTCCATTTGATCTAGGGCATTGTTCAATGCCACAATATCTTTGTTGATATTTTGTTTGGAAGATCTGTCTATCTTTGACAGTGGGTTGTTAAAATCCCCTATTGCTGTCAATATCTTTTTTTAAGTCCTCCAAGATTTTCCTTATGTATTTGAGTGCTCTGATGTTGGGTGCATATACCTTTACCATGTTAATGAATTCTGGATGGATTCTTCCCTTGAATATTATGAAGTGACCTTCTGGGTGTCTTTTAATGGCCCTTCTTTTGAAGTCTACTTTGTCTGATATGAGTATTACTTTTTTCCTTTTACCCCACCTTTTTTTCCTGTCCATTTTCTTTGAATATTTGTTTTCAATCCTTTCTTTCAGTCTGTGTAGGTCTTTTGTCCGGAGGTGGGTCTTTTGTAGACAGCATAAGTGTGGCTCATACTTTCTTATCCATTCTGCTATTCAAGTCTTTTGATTGAGGCATTTCATCCATTTACACTTAATGTTATTATAGATAGGTACTTATTCATTGCCATTTTTGGTACCTGTGTTTCTCTCCCTCTCTCGTTATTTTTCTTCCTGTTCTTAAAGCAGACCCTTTAGCATGTCTTGCAGAGCAGGTTTGGAGGAGGTCTATTCTTTGAGATTTCTTTTGTCAGGGAAGCTTCTTATTTGGCCTTCTATTTTAATTGAGAGGTTTGCTGGGAAAAGTAGTCTTCGTTGCAGGCCTCTGCTTTTCATTACTTGGAATATGTCTTGCCATTCCCTTCTGGCTTGGAGCGTTTCCATTGAGAAGTCAGCTGCTCGTCTCATCGGGGCTCCCTTGTATGTCACTTCATGTTTTTCCCTTGCTGCCTTTAGGATTCTCTCTTTGTCTTGGAATTTTGCCATTTTAATTATGATGTGTCTTGAAGTGGGTCTCTTTGGGTTACTTTTGATTGGGACTCTCTGTGTTTCCTGGATTTGGGTGACATTTCCTCTCATCAAATTAGGGAAGTTTTCCATGATTACTTTTTCAAACAGGTTTTCTATCCCTTGCTCTTATTCTCCTTCTGGTATCCCTATTATATCCATATTATATGGACATTTCAGGTTGCCCTGCATTTCTCTCAACCCCTCTGTGTTCTTTCTGAGTCTGTTCCTTTTCTTGCTCTTTCTGGGTGTTTCTTTCTACCTTGTCCTCCAGATCACTGATCTAATCCTTTGCTTCATCGAGTCTGTTTTTCATTCCTTCTACTGTGTTCTTCAATTCAGAAATTGTATTCTTCATTTCTTCTTGGTCCTTGTTGATAGTTTCTATTCCCTTTTTTAGGTTAATATAGTTTGCAGTGAATTCATTGTAGTTTCCCTATATTTTTTGGTAATTCTACGTGAGCTCATTGAGCTTCCTGATGACCATTGCTTTGAACTCAGTATCTGATAGTTGACTTACCTCTATTTCATTTAGCATTCTTTCTGAGGATTCCTCCTTTCCTTTCATTTGGGGATTGTTTCTTTGTCTTCCCATTGTTTGTTTGTGTTCAGTTGGAGAGGGAAGGCAAGTGGTTTAAAACAGTGGGAATGTATTCCATGGGTATTTAAAGTACCAACCCATAGAGAAGAGATAGGAAATACTTTAGATATGTACAGTGTTAACCATGATATTTCACCCAAGTAGCCACTTTTTAGAAAGGGTGGAAATGAGATAAGACTTTTGTTAGGAAGGGGGAAGGATTGTGAATTGGATCTAGAAAGCAGTGAGCTTGTGGGAGATCAGTTTATGAGGTAAAATGACAGTAAAGGATAAAAAATAGCTGTAGTGTGTGAGAGAATAGAGTTAACCACAATAGTATTGACGTTCCGGAAACAGTGAAGTGAAATGTGGTCTGAGAGGGGTGCTGTGTAGTATTTACAATTGTATGGAACCACAATTATTTACAATAGTAAAGGAGCAACAATCATATGATAGAATCTATGTGATCTGAATAGTAAGAATAGGATGTACAGGACCTTGAGTAGTGTGCTATTGGAACATAAGTGAAGTGAAAGAGAGAGAATTAAAACTACTCTATGAGAGAGAGAACAAGGGAAACCCATCAAACAATGCAATTTAACAAGCCAAGTGAATAAGACTAAACAGAGAGAAAAGAAATAAAAGAATACCAATAAAATAAAAGATGTGAAAATAATGAAAAAATAATAATAATACAAATATATGATAAGTTGTAAGTTCTCTGGAGTAGCAAAGTGAAATTTGTCTCACTGTCTCAGTTGTTGGGATGACCCTTCTTTGGGCCTAACTCTGGTCCTTTCATGGCTCCAGGAATAAAAAAAAAAAAAGAAAAGGAAGGAAGGAAGGAAGGAGGAATTTAAAAAAGAAAAAGGAAGAAGGAATAAAAAAGGAAAGAAAGGAAGACAGAATTTAAAAAATGAAAAAAATATACAACGAAAGAAGGAAGAAGGAACTAAAGACAGAAGGGAAGGGAGAAGAAATAAAAAACAAAAGAAGGAAAGAAAGGAGGAGGGAATTAAAAAAGAAAAGGAAACAAAAGGAAGCTTCCTGTTGGCTTCAAACAGGCCAAACAAGTTCTCCTGGTCTTCCTGGCTGCAACAAGCTGAGGGGGAAGTGGTGGGCTTCTGTGGAAGGTGCCTCTGGGAGACTGGGTGAGAAGCTCTCTGTCCAGGGAGCTGGGGCTTGAGCACTTGGCCTCTATTGCTAGGGTGGGACTGGCAGCCACTGGTCTGAGGTTTGGGGCATGCACTGTCCCCAGGGCTGCAGGCCTGAGTGCTCAGCCTCCTCTGCTGGGGCAGGATGGGCTGCCTCTGGGCGGGTAGTTGGAGTGCACACCAGGGCCTCAGGTATGAGTGCGCAGCGTCCACTGCTGCTGCGGGGGGACCTGGGACTGTGGGTCAGGCACACTCCAGCCTAGGGGCTGTGGGCCTGGGTGTTTAGCCTTCACTCCCAGAGTGGGATTGGCGCTCGGCCTGCGGGGTTTGGGTGTCCACTGTCCCTGAGGTTTTGAGTGTGAGCATAAAGCCACTTGTGCATGGCAGCCAGGGCATGGTGGGGGGTGGCAGGGTCGGTGGCACACTTCTGGGTTTACAGGTGCGGCTGGGCACCCTCCTTCGCTGGGGTCAGGGTTAGGGGCTCTGGTGGGGTCCTGGCAGCAGAGGTGGGCCCATGGCTTAGGCTGCTCAGGCCCAGCCCTAGGGAGGTGGGGGTGACTGCCCTGGGAAAACTCCCCAAACAGCTGCTGAGTGACTCTTTTTTCTTTTTCTTTTTGAAAAATTCCCCCTGTTCAAGCCCCCCACTCCATACAAGGACCTGGCCTATCACACAGCCCAACTTTCCAACCAGACCAGGGACTGTCCGTGTCAGGCCCATCATGGCCCAACTCTTTCCAGTCTGTGACCACAGTCTGTGTGGGTGCAAACAGCCCCCCTGTGTTTGCCACTTCATCCTTATTCCCCCCAGCGACTTCAAGCATCCAGGTTTCTCTGGCGCTGCTCAAAACTTGTTTGCCAATGGAGGGAGCTGTTGACCTGGCTGGCTCCCAAGAATCTTGCAGCAGACCCAGCAGATGCAGGGCCTGGGGCTGCAGCCACCCTGGTCCCTGCACTGGACCCGGGGAACTTATTGTCCCAAAAAATCTCCTTACCATCTGATTTTTCAATGCCTCTACAATTTTGGCCTCCAGTCTTCATATATGCTGAGATACCGTTGGCTGTTTACTGTTCCTCAGAAGGTTGGCTAGGTTTTCCACACATGTGCAGGGGGAAGTGGACTCCACTCCCACCTTTCCCGCCACCATCTTCCCTCCCTCTTGTTTTTTTTATTTCATTGCTCAAATTGTTCCAGCTTTGGCCTTTGGAAACTCTTTCCGTTGCTCCTAGATCCCTATGATATAACGTCATCAATGTAGGTTGGTGTTTGTTTGCTTTTTATTACATTCATTTTTTTTCACTACTAAATGCTGCAGGCTCATCTGATTTCCTGCCCCAGGTGGAGAATCAACCCTTTCTTTAAAAAGGAGGGCAGAATTTTTAAGATACTATTTTTCCCACTTTTCAGTGGAGATAATAGAAGCACATTAGGCAACTCATTTAAGTTTCCAGAGCTCACCGATAATAAAATAAGTATAAGAATCCCAGGTTCTTTCCACTGGACCATAGTTCTTATCTGCTTAGTTAATAAATATTATTAGGTTCTGCGCAGGACTTTCAAGGAAGCACAGACTTCCAAAAGTTCTTAGCATACAACCCCATTCATTTGCTGAGGATTGTAAAGTTCTAAATGTTGTAATCTAGTAGATGGGACATTCTAAAGACTGGAGAACAGATAGGAGTATTGAGAAGACTTGTGATGAAACCTTGGCTAATCCACGGAGCAGTTGTCATCTCTCAGAGAATTGGGTTTCTGTGGGAGTCTGAGTAGGTCTTGGAGCAGGAAAGGGCCCCTGATAGGGATGCAGTGTCTGCCAGGGGTGCAGGGACCCTGTGGCTCAAGTCACAGGAGCCAGGGTACCCAGCAGGAAGCTGGCTCTCTGTGTAGCCCCAGGTTCTCTTGCACATGGTTCTTACTTCTCAGGGAGCTTATGGAAACCTTTGGGAGTGGCTAACATACAATCGCTCAGAATAATTTATGATGCTTTGAGTATAAGCTTAGCCTTGTGAATCAAGTTGGGGATTATTACCCAAACTCTGTGACTGAAGCCTTCAGACCTTCTAGAGGCAGAATGTTCTCATCACATGGTTCCTGGGAAAGATATTAAACTGCCAAGCTGGGGATCTAAGCATGAAGTGTGCTCTTTCCATGACCAACACCCATTAATGTTCACATCCTATCACTTGGGGCAAAAAGCAGTTGTTAATCAAATTTGACCAGTGCGATTTATCAACCTGGACTCTGTTTCCCATTGATTTGTTTTCTTGAAATTCCCCAGTGCTCATCCAAAGATCCCCAAGGAAGTTCTCCTATTTGAATTTAAGTTTCTACCAGTAACTTATTGCTATATTAAATGAACATTATTAAAATAAAAATTATTTTATACAGATTCTCTTGCCTTCTCCAGTGTAGTATTTTAGCCTATTTCCTGCATGTTTAGAGGCCCCACAAGAAGATTAGGATAAAATTGGGTGATGAATCATCTGCAACATTGCTTGTACTATAGTCTCTATTTTATCACTGTCCATGATTTCATCTTAAACAAAGATGTTAATATTCTTGATAAACACCACCATTTCCAGAGAGCACATTCAAAGCTTTGAATATGTATGACAGTTGTCTGAGTTGTATACAATAAATATGTTCAGTTCTGCCCTTGGCCTATGGGGGCATTTAGCAATGATCCTTGATAAGTACTAGGGAGCATCTGTATTGGTCAGAGCTTAGACAGACACAGAAACCATGGCAGTGATTTCATAACACAGAGAATTTAACATGAAAGATTGTTAGCTGGGTATCAAGAATTGTCAACAAAATAGGTAACTAAAAAGTTAGATAGAGAACTAAGATATCACAGTGGTAGCAAATGCAAGAAGACACTCCCATTTCTGGGCTGGGAGAACAGAAGGAAGAGGTTGTGATTATTAAAATTCAGAAGCTTGAAGAGCTATAAGTTAGATCTCAGCATGGGTGGTAACCTCTCAGCTAGTCCTGGCATTTCTGTGCATGGCAGAAGGGCCCCGGTCTGAGGTGCATGGTGGCCTCAGGTATGAGTGCAAGGCATCCTAAGACCACCCACCTCAGAGGAAGGGCACCTGCTGACTGGTGGTAAAAGCCTGGCTCCATGAATATTGGACAAGTTGCTGACCCTGGAAGGAACTGCCATGGCCAGGGAAAGGGCTGGGGGACAGTGGCAGGAAGGGAGGCCAGGCCGTGTGGATGGTGGCTATAAGAACCTGTTCTCGATTCAGAATGACTGTTTTTGCACCCAGCTCCGCTACTTGCTAACTCTGTGAAAGTTTCTTAAACTTTGGGCGAGTTACTTAACCTCTAATAGCCTCAGTTTTCCTGTACATAAAACGGAGTTGGCATTCTTTGTCTGATACTTCTTATCTGAGGATTCACAGTGACAGTCTATGTAAGGTGCTTGGCAAAGTACCTCATACATAAATTCCAAATGCACAGTTGCTGCTATAGCTGTTAACAAATGCATGAAGGTTTAAATCAATGCTTCTTACTCCAGGGTGGTACTTTTTTCTCTCAAGGGACATTCAGTGATGCCCGGAAATATTTTTGATTGTCATGACTTCGGGGCTGTGCTCTGGCATCTAGTAAATGGAGGTCAAGATGCTGCTAAACTCCCTGTAACATACAGGAAAACAAAGAAATCTGGCCTAAATTTCAATTGTGCTGAGGTTAGGAGACCCTGGTTTAAATAAAAAACAAAGAGTATGTTATAAGAACTGGGAAGAAATAATAATTCAGAAGGAGGAGAGCTCAGTGAAGGCCAGAGTTGTCTGGCCACACTTCGGAGAAGAAAGGTTCAGAAAGATGGATGGAATTGGCTGAAAAATGTGGGTGAAAGGGCATTATAAGCAAGGGAATGACAAGACAAGGGCTTGAACTTGGAGCCTGCCTTCATGAGTAAGTCACACATCCAGACCCTCACAGAGACAGTATAAATCACTGACTCTGAAAGGGAATGCCAAATGTGAGTCTCCATTCAGGTTGCTTGTCTCACAGAGACTCACACAACCACATGTGACCAATATGTGGGAGGAAGTGTTCCTGCATGGTGTATCCTGGACTTACCTGTGTGTCAGTCTCAGCATTTCACAGAACTGGCATCACAGTCAGACAAGTATCAGATGATGGGGGGAGGCACAGAAAATCGGCTACCTTTCCAGACTCCTGCCTTCTAAACAATTCTTTGTCCTTTAGAAATTTGATGACTTTTCCAAGTTTTTATTGCAATGTTTCCATTATCGCTTAGCCCTCTTATACACCCTGTCCCCGCAATTACCACACTGTTGTCTATGTCCATGAGTCCTTTTCCTGTTTGCTTTACCCCCTGACCTTTCCCCTATAGCTGTCAGCCTGCTCTCTATCTATGAGTCTGTCTCTGTTTTGCTTGTTAGCTCAGTTTGTTCATTAGACTCCACATATACGTGAAATCGTATGGCATTTATCTTGCTCTGAATGGCTCATTTCAGCACAAATTCCTCCAAGTCCATCCATATTGTCACAAAAAGTAAAATTTTCTTCTTTTATGGTGGAGCAATATTCCACTGTGTAAATGCCCCAAAGTTGTTTTAGGCATTCATCTACTGATGGACACTTGGGCTGCTTCCATATCTTAGCTATTGTAAATAATGCTACAATGAACATAGGGGTGCTTATGTTCTTTCAAATTAGTGTAGTGAGTTTCTTTAGATATATTCTCAGAAATGGGACCTGTACTCAGAAAATTATAGGACAGAAAGGAAATTGAAGAAGATACAAATAAGTGGAACACATACCATGTTCATGGATAGGAAGAATTAGCATCACTAAAAGTCCATGCCACCCAAAGCAATTTATGGATTCCTATCACGATTCCAATGATGTATTTCACAGAACTAGAACAAATATTTCAAAAATTTATATGGAACAACAAAAGGTCCCACATAGCAAATGAGAAAGAATACACTTGGAAGAATCATGCTACCTATTTTCAAGCTATACTATAAATCCATTGTAATCAAACCAGCATGGTACTGGCATAAAAACAGGCACACAGATCAATGGAACAGAATAGAGAGACCAGAAATAAACCTATACCTTCAGAGTCAATTGTTGACTTCTCAGAATACTGGCTTTCAGAGGAAGCCAACCATTCTGGCTAAACCACTGCTTGGCAAAATGCTTGGCTTTAGATTTCATACTTTACCTTATGCAAATGCCCTTACACAGTTATTGTAAAAGGACACTGTGCTAGTGATGCGGATTCCGGCCCACAGGATCTGTGTGTTATGGCAGCAATGGACAAATGCACACGGACTACAGAAATCCTGTGGAGAAAAAGGGATGGCATGGCCAATCTCTGAGTGAGAGAGGCGGAGAGGGCCAGAGACAGCCCGACCCCTGCCTGGACAGGCTGTTACTGCTTTTCTGGGCACATTACATAAGGATGGTCCTCATTTACTATGCACAGGTTCACTGTAGATGATTACCTTTACGTACAACAAAGGAAACAATGCTGCTAATTATTTCAAAGAGAAGGATGTTACACATCAAGGGGGAAAGTGGTTGAACTGGTTATATTTCATACTTGGGAGGTTTAGCACAGACTTTAGGAAGTTAAAGATACTCAGTAAACATTTGCTGCCTCAATTCAGGGTGAGGGAGTTTTAGCCAAAGCAAGTCTCATAGCAGCCTAGGTACAATGCAGGCCTGATTCCCCACAGGAGAACCAGTCTGTGGATGTGGGTCCTGTGGGCCAGACCTCACACCCACTGGCTTTCCGAGTGGGAGCTGGGCTACATTTCCCACGTGTGGAATGGTTCCCTATATGTTAGTCCTATTTTTTATTTTTCTTTCAATGCCTTTTCTTTAAGTGACATTTCCAAAACAATCATTGTCTCAACCCATATCAAGGAGCTTATCTTTTATGTGCTCTTCTAGTTCTATTATTTCAGGTCTCACAGCATGTCTTGGATCTATCTTGAGTTACTTTGCTCTATCCTCCCATGATCATTACCGAATTATTCACAACAGCTAGGATATGGAAACAATCTAATTGTCTGTTAGTGAATGAATGGATAAAGAAGACATGGTCCATATTTACAATGGAATATAACTCAGCCAAGAAGGAGAATATAATCTTGCCACTTGCAAAAACATGGATAGACCTTGAGGGTATGTGTTCAGTGAAATAAGTCAGACAGAGAAAGACAAATACTGTATGATGTCAACTCTATGTGGAATCTAAGACGCCAAACTCAGAGAAACTGAGACTAGAATGGTGATTGCCAGAGACTGGGAATGGAGGGTGGGATGGGGAGACATTGGTCAAAAGGTACACACTCTAGGTATACAATGAATAACTTTGGGAAATGTAATGTGCAGGGTGGTGATTATCCTGTTATGTATGTGCAACTTCCTAAGAAAGTAGATCTTCAATGCAATCATCACAAAAAAGAAAGGGTCATACTGTGCCATGAGAAGGTGTTTGTTAACACTATGGTGGTGATCACTTTGCAATAATAAGTGTAGCCTATCAACAGGTGGCACACCTAAATCTTATATAATGTCATTCATCAATGGAATTTCAATAGATCTGGAGGAAAAAGACTCCGATCACTTTCAAGACTGTACCATAAATGAGATGCTTGGAAGTGCTCATGTTTTAGAAGAAAGAGGTTGAGGATCTAACCTGCGATGTTCCTTGAACAAGGCCATGGACATCTCTTTGCTTCACACTGAAATTTAGGAGAATGGACAAAAGTTGGTTCCTTGGGTTGGTTCAGGGTACACATTTCTAGAGTTTATCTTGCTTTTATCTTTTCAGAATCTAAAGTCTCCAGATCTTCCTTACTAATGTTAAAAACACTAGTTTGTTTTTTTTTTTAATCTTCCTTTTCCTGCTACAGTGAATATTCCATGAGGATAAGAATTGATTTACTTTGACTATAAATTCCTGGCTGTGTCTCTATCACCTAGAATATTTCCTGGCTCATAGAGGAGACTCAATAAATATTTGTTGAAAGGTGAATGATCTCAAATCTCCCATGGTCTACAGGTTGAGACAGAAAAAATGAGGAGAGAGAGAAAGAAACCGAGAGACGGGGAGCAATAAGTATTTGAGAATGCAGTCTTGGCAGAGTAGAATAAGAAAAAGCTTCAAGATTTGTTACTTGAGCTGTGCTTGTAGTATGAGTAGGAGTGTGCATGGGGAAAAGTGAGGGAGAAAACTCTAAAAAGACTGAGATATGCTAAGGCTCAAGAAGATGGATAAGAAAAGTTTTTTTTAAAAACTGCAGATTGCCATAGTTCAGCTCTGGTGAGCCATAAGATACCACAGGGCTGACATGAGAAGATAATCTGAGAGGAGGGCCAGGCCTGAGGGAGCCCTGTGTGCCAGCTGGCTCTCACCTTCAATTAATGCAGAGCAACCAAAGAGTGGTGACATGACCAGACTGGGATGTGACAGAGCTTTTACTAGAGCAATGGGGAAATGTGGGGCCAAGCAAGAGGCAGGGAGTGGGTTTAGACACAAGGCCTGCCTGTGGCTGAGGGGGAGATGGTAGATCTCTAATCTCAGATCTTCGGAGTTATGCTGGGTGTATTAAATTGACTGTTATCTGGGGTGTCTCTGCTCTTCAATATAGTCCACCAAGTTCTCAAAACAACTTCAAAACTCAAAATACCCTATAGCAGATTAATTTTGGGGTACATTTTGCTTTACTCAAGTGAGATGTTAGTTGCTATTCCTTCACCTAGCAGTTTCTACTTCTAATGTGATGACTGGGTTTGAATGAGTTTTACAATGGCAGGTTTTTGTATTTAGGTCATACTGTTGGTATTTCCTTGGCAATTTCAATAAGATATTCTGTTGTCATCATTGTCAAATTGCCTGGCAGGCTTTGTATAAGTGCACATGCAAATACTTGTTTTGAACTTTGAATTTTCCCCACCAAACTCCTCATTCATGGAAAAATAATATTTGTAAGATAATGATTTCTTACCGGGCAATGCCAAAATCACCAAATGGGATTATGTAGAAACAATGAAGGAAGGTTTCTCAGTTTCTCATCATTTTGGGATTGAACATGTCCTTCTGGACAAAAGGATTTATGCTCATGGAAACCTTGTGTTTTCCTTTTCCTTTTGCGTATTCGCTTATGTCATTTTACGGTCTCCTTGTTCTCCCTTTTCTTTTTTATGTTTTCATGTATAACTGTCTCAATATCAAGAAGGGAAGATGGGCCATTAGGGTCCAGACTCCACTCCTATTGTTGGATTACCTGTTCAGCAAGCAAGTTTATCGTCCTCGTTCAGATTTTCTTTTTGTGTACATAATTGCGATGTTTTTTCTATTAAAATGGCCGGACCCCTTTGTATCTAGCAGAGCACACACTCTTCCCCCAACTACTGGTGAGGCCCAAAGAGCACCATTGAATGGGTGGATATCAGTGAGGCTCATACCACTAGGGCTTATCTACTTAATCACTCTGCTTTAATTAGCCCTCTAATTACTTCTAGCTGCTACTAATGTGCTTTAGATGTGGAAAGAACCACACCTTTATGTAAGCATAATGAAAACTACATTTGCTCAGCTTTTCAGGTCAGTCAAGAGGGTATATTCACAGGTTTACTGGCAGTAAAGGTCATAATGACTTTGTTTCCTGTCGATACAGCTGATCGTGTTGCACTTTCATCAAACTGATCATCTTCACTCCACAATCTGATCATGTGTTTTCTTCTCTGTTCATGGAAGAGAAACCCTTAATTCAGTCTCTGTTTAATTTCTTTCAACTTGGAAAAATCCAGAGAAGTTTCAGCTGACACACTAATTTTTCTCCCTAGTGAGCATATGCAGCACACCTTTCAAAATCATCGTGCCGATGCCTTCCAGACTTGGAAAATCATATAAAGAACCATGACTGATAGTGTGTGCTGTACTGAAAGTATGCCTTTCTGTTCCATCCCTCAGGTCTCCACTGAACATTTACTACATGCTTTCCTCACATCACAGGGCTGCTAAAAACTTTCCAGTGCTGCTCCATTATTTACAGAATAAAATTCAAACCACTTATCCTTATATCCGAGGCCTGACTCTGGTGATTCTATTCCCCATCTTCCCCAGCCACAACCAACACACACACACACACACACACATGCTTCAGACATGAGTCTCTGAATCATGAGTCTCCACATGTAAGTACCATTCCTTCTTTTGAACCTATCCTTATACTCTGGTATTGCCTAGAGTCCCCCTTCCCTCCCTATGTAATAAATATTTTACAACCACTTCTCCCAAAACACAAACACATAAACAGATTTGCAGCATTTACACATTTCCATGGAGGAAACACTCCCATTATGGCCAATTTCAATCGACCAATGTGGTGTCACTGAATACAGAGCTGGGAAGAGATGAGCAGTGGCCCACCATGATGAAATATTTGTATCATCATTTCATAAATAAAATCAAACAATCTCAAGAACAAGATAGTGAAGGAGTGTGAAGTAATTAGGAAATGATGAGTGGATTCTTTATTACCTGTGTGGAGGCTCCGCCCATAGGGCTCCCCGTGCCGCCATGGATAAGAATAAGTCTACCAAGACAGTATCTTCTTGGGGAAGAAAGGTGGTCAATCTCTGAAAGGAGAAGGGCCAAGAGCCTTTTCTTCAAGGGCTTTTTTGGGTTCAGTTTGCACAGGAATACAGGTAAAGCACATCAATCATTGCCAGGCAGTAAAGATCAGATAATAAAAACATACAAAGAACTACAAGGGCTGTTTCTGAGTCAGGGACAGTTAGCTAAAGGGCTATAAAACTTTGGGAAACAAACTCGTTTCAGGCTTGGACCCTTATCATTTAATTTGAGGGTATTAGCAAAGCAGGTTTCACATGGTTTTGTGTATTCTTTTTAGGACTGATCACCCCAGGGAATCCACCCTTTCCAGCACAGCACTGCACTGCCCTCTGTCATTGTTTCAGGTTTAAGTCAGTCAGGGGAAGTAAGTCAGCCAAGAGATTAGGAGACTTCTTGCAGACAGAATGAGGACTCAGGGTCTGTCAAAGCCGAGGGGCGAGGGTCCATCACTCCCTTTTTCTATGGTCCCCCATGTCCTTCCCTGTGGGCCTCTTCGTGACCATGCCTGTCTTAGGTTGTCCCTCCCTTGAGGAATCTTACCCGTCATTGGCTAACTGGTCAGGCTCAGGGCCCAGCAGGGTAAATTAAAGTGGGCAGAGATGGCACCGCTGCCAGGGAGATAAGCTTTGTCCTCTTAGTGGCTTATGGTCCCGAGGTCCCTGACTCAGCCATAGCCATGGGGGTTCACAGTTCTGAAATCAGGCAGGGCAGTTCCCAATGATGACCTTTATTTTTCACATAGTTTAATAATAACACATTTAATTTACTTTTTAGTAATGGCCATATGTAACAACTGAACATTTGACAATTGCCTCTTGTGAGTTGGTTTAAGCCAACTCCAGCACACCAGTGCGTGGACCCTACCATTACTTCCCTAACCCACAGAAATTTCCCTCTGTATGCATTGACCAGGTTCATAAGTATTCTGACAATTCATTCAAGCCACTGTTAATTGAGATCCTACTATGTACCAGAAATTCTAGCTCAGGGATTTTAGCAAAAAGCACACAGGGAAATAAAAACACAATTTCAGGTGTAATCACTTTCACCAAGAGAATAGTGATTTGGGAGGCTGTGAGTGGTACCATTTATAATGGATGAACACAAATGGGGAGGTGAGGCAGAGGCTAGGGGCTTGGTTTTAAATATGTTAGGCTTTCGATGCCTTTTAGATAGGGGGAGAAGCTGTCAGAAAAATCTTTATATGGATTCTAGAGCTCAGAGTAGAGCCAAGGCTGAGGGGGAATGCCTTATATTTGTCTTGCATGTCATACTTCACATCAACAGCTTGCGAGGCAGCCGAGTTAGCATTATCACAACCATTCTAGAGCAGAGACAGTGAGCCCTGAGAGGGGTAGAGAGAGAGCAGGATCTGGGGCAGAACCAGGAATGGAATTCAGAGTTTCTGTCTCCCTGCCTGTTTGGGATCCTGGGGAGTTTTTGTTAGAAAGGCTGATTCCTCAAGGGAACCTTACGATCCAAGAAGGTATCAAATTAAAAGTGCTAGGATGCCTGGCAGGTGTGGCTCAGTGGATTGAGCACCAAATGCAAACCAAAGGGTTGCTGGTTCCATTCCCAGTTAGGGCATATGCCTGGGTTGTGGGCCAGGTCCCCAGTGGGGTTGTTTGAGAGGAAACTCAACATTGATATTTCTCTCCCTCCCTTCCCCCCCTTTTCCATTCTAAAAATAAATTAAGAAAATCTTTATCAATGTCAATATCAATCAGACACTGAAATGACATATAGGTGTTGTTGTGACACAGTGGTGAGCTGCTTGTGGAGGGAGCTGGTGCTGTGCACATAGGACCCCATCTCAGCCTGTGATGTACTTGGGAAAATGACAGGGCTGACCCTTCACACACACTCATCTCTCACTTGTTAGGATCGTTGTCATTTTGAAAACAACCTATCATCAACATTTCATTTCATTTCATTCAAACCCGTACAATAAGAAAAGCAATGATAAAAATGGAAAGCTAACCCAATAGGAATTTGTTTGAGGTCTGGTTTAGTTTCTTTTTAAACAGATGAAGTACTAATATTTAATCTTGTTTCTTATATTATTTTTTTCTCATCATCTTATCTCCTGAGATTGTGAGCTTTTCTTTAATTATTAAAAGCTCTCAGAAAATTAACTTTCACTCCCTACGCTCTTCTTTCATGGTAAAATATGCTTAATACAATAATTATTGTTTTAACCACTCACATGTGTACCCACTTCAATGGCAAAAAATGTGGTCCCAATTTCATGGAAACAGCACCACTGATTATACCCAGAACTTTTCATCATCCCCAACAAAAGCTCAGTACTAATTAAATAATAACACTTTCTTGCTCCTTCCTTGCAGGTCCTAGCAACCTCTATTTCTTATTTTGGTCACTAATATACATGAATTCATGTAATATTTATCCATGTGTGTTGGCTTGTTTCACTCAGCATAATATTTTCAAAGTCCATCCATTTTGGAGCATATATCTGATTTTCACTCCTTCTTAGGGCTCCGTAATATTCCATTCGGTGTGTATGTCACTTTTGTTGTGTGATCCATTTCTTGATGGACTCTCAATGGTTTCCACCTTTTGGCTATTTGGAATAATGCTGCTATGAACATTGGTGTACAAGTATCTGTGTCCTACTTTCAATTCTCGGATATATTGAGAAAATTCGTTTCTATATCTTAGAAATGAAATTGGAATTATTGTAAAAATGGAATTAAAATGGGAGATTATTTTGACGTCTTAAAAATGTTCAGCTTCCTATCCATGAACACAAGATGTCTTTCCATTTAGTTCAGTCTCCTTTAATTTCTTTTAGCAATGTGTTGTACTTTTCAGCATACAAGTCCTTCACGTACTTACTTAGATTTATTCCTAAGAAATTAATTATTTTTGGTGTTTTATAAATGGATTTGCTCTGCTATTTCCCTCTGAGATTGTTCAATGTTGATATATAGAAATAAAATCTTTTTTTGATTATTGATCTAGTACCCTGCAAGTTTCCTGAATTTATTCATGAACCATAGATTCCACCCTGTAGATTCTTGGGACTTTCCAATTAAAAAAATAATGTCACCTGTGACTAGAGACATTTTTATTGTTTCCTTTTCAATTTGAATGCCTTTTTATTCTTGTCGAACAGTTTTGGCTAGAACATCCAGTACAATGCTCAATGTTGCCATGAAATTGGGCATCCTAGTATTGTGTCTTGATGTTAGGGGTAAAGTTTTCAGTCTTTCACCAGCAGAGAGTGGTGCGAAATGTTCAACGTCATGAAAAGCAAGGACCTATAACCAAGGCTACTTTACCCAGAATGGCTATCATTTAAATCTGTAGGAGAAATAAGGAACTTAACAGGAAGAAAAAGCTACAGGAGTTTGTCAACACAAAACCAGTACTGCAACTAATGTTAAAGGACTTCTTTTAAGTACAAGGAGGAGGACGAGGAGGAGATTAAGGAGAAGAAGGAGAAGAGGAAGAAGAAGAAGAAGGATGATGATGATGAAGAGGAAATATAAGTGAAAGTAAGAAAGAACACAGGAAACTAGGGTTAAAATAAAATGGCACTAAATACGTATCTATCAATACACATTTTAAATATAAATGGCTTAAATGCTCCAACCAAACGCCATAGGGTAGATGAATAGATAAGAAAACAAGATCCATATATGGGCTACCCCTAAAGACCCATCTCAGATCAAAAGACACACAAAGTGCAAAAGTATAGGAATGGATAGAGATATTTTATGCAAAGTGAAAGAAAAAGCTGGGGTAGCATTATTATCCAATAAAATAGACTTAAAACCAAGGTTATTGTAAGAGACAAAGAAAGCCATTACATACTGATAAAAGGAACACTCCAGCAAGAGGATTTAATCCTAATTAATATTTACACACCCAACATAGAAGCACCTAACTAGGTAGAACAAATATTGACTGACACAAAGGGAGAGGATGAAAGAAATACAGTCCTAGTTGGGGCTTTTAACGCCCCATTGACTTCAGTGGATAGATTTCCAGACAGACAACCAACAGGGAGGCACTTACTTTAAATGACACATTAGAGCAAAAGGATTTCTTTGATATCTTCAGAGCATTTCACCCCTAAGCAGTAGAATATACATATTCTTCAAGGCCACATGGAGTGTTTTCTAGGGTAGACCACCACTTATGACATAAAATGAGTCTCAAAAATTTAAGAACGCTGAAATCATCTCAAGCTTTTTCTCTAACCCAGTGCTATGGAACTAGAAATCAATCATAAGAAGTACCCTGAAAAACACACAAACACATGGAAGCTAAATAACATGTTATTAAACAATCAGTATGTCAACAATGAGGCAAAGGAAGCAATGAGAAGGCACCTTGCAACAAATGAAAATGAGACAACAACAATCCAACACCTGGGGGATACGGGGAAAGCAATCAGAGGAAAATTCATAGAATTACAGGCCTATCTCAAGCAAAACAAAACAACACGAAAAAAACCCCACCAATAAGCTCCAATAAACAACCTACAGTTCAAAAATTGGAAAAAGAAAAACAAGCAAAGCTCAAAGTGTGTATAAGGAAGGAAATAATAAAGATCAGGGAAGAAAGAAACATAATAGAGTCTCAAAAATAATGCAAAAGATCAATGAATGCAAGAGCTGGTTCTCTGAAAATATAATATTGACAATCCTTTAATCAGGCTCATCAAGAAGAAAAGAAATACAAAGGAGTGTAAGAAATATTATGAAAAACTATATGCTAATATACTGGACAACCTGGATGAAATGGATACATTTCTAGACACATACTATCAGTAAAAACTATACTGATGCAGGGGGCTCCACCAGTAGAACTCCCCTAGTCATTGAAAATGAGAAATAAAGTACCCAATGAATGATTTACTTGGGGAGGACACGTGACCAGTCCCTAAAGAAGAAAGGTCCTGAATACCTTCTTCCCTGCATTTTCATTGAGTTTAGCTCACACAGACATTCTTAGTATGTATGAATATCTCATTAACCAGTGCTCAACATTCTACTGGCATCATTTACAGATAATAGTTGAAGAGACACAGGGATTGTTTCTGGTCAGGGTTGGCTTTAGCTCAAGTGTCTGTTTCATAGCAACAGGGCAGAGCAGGTCTCAAAGGAAACAATGTATATTCTTTCTCTGGCCAGATTGGGACCCCAGGAGCCATGTGATCCAGTACAAGGTCTATGGCATAGTTCCCATGCTGAGTCAGTCAAGGAGAGCAAAACAGCCAAGAGACTAGGAGACTTGCAGAAAGACTGAGGACTCAGGCTATGACAAAGCCAAGGGGTGAGGGTCTTTCTGCCCATTCTCTGAAGACCCCTAAGGCCTTCCCTGATGGCCCATTGCAACAGTGCCTGTCTTAGGCTGTCCCTTCTCCTTTGAGGGATCTTACCATTGTTGGCTAAACTGTCATCAACCTGTGCAAAGCAGGGGGAAGTGAAGGAGGCAGGGGCTACACTCCTGCCAGGAGCAAAGGTTCTGTCTCCTTAGTGGCTCATGTCCCCAAGGCCTTTTTATGGGGCTCTAGCCATGGGACAAAAGGCGACCCTGAAACTAGGTGGGACGGCTCCCAACACAACCGAGAAGAATCAGAGGACCTGAGTAGATGGATTAGACCTAGTGAAATTGAAGCACAAATCAAAAAATTCCCAATAAACACAAGCCCTGCACTAGATAACCTCACAGGTGGATTTTATCAAACATTCTGGAATGACCTAACACCTCTGCTTCTCAAACTATCTCAAAAAATATAAGTGGAGGGAGGCTACCAAACTCATTTTTAAGGCCTCCATTATTCTATTTCCAAAACGTGATAAAGGCACTACCAAAAAGAAAATTATAAGCCAAGTCCCTGACAAACATAGACACTAAAAATCACCAAAGAAACATTGACACACTGAATACAGCAGCACAGGAACAAGATCATACACCATGATCACGTGGGATCTATTCCAGGAATGCAAGGTAGGTACGACACTCACAAATCAATAAATCTGATCCACCGCATAAACAAAATGAAGGACTAAAATCACACGATCATATGAACACATGTAGAAAAATCACTTGATAAAACCCAGCATGCATTTATAAGAAGAAATCTCAGCAATGTGGGAACAGAGGGAACATACCTAAGTGTAGCTAAGGCAAGTTATGACCAACCCACTGCCTGGATCATACTCAACAGGCAAAATCTACAAGTGTTCCCCTTAACCCTGAGAACGAGACAATACATGCTGTTGGGAATATTGGACAGATGCATATAGAAAAAAATGAAACTAGACCATCTTTTTACACCAAACACCAGAATAAATTCAACAATGATTAAACATTAAATATTAGACCTGAAACCATAAAAATCCTAGAAGAAAACTTAGGCAGCACAGCACAGTCTCAAACCTTGGTCATAACAATATGTTTTCAGATATATTTCCACAGGCAAAGAGAACAAACAAACAAAAATTAAACAAATGTAACTATATCAAACTGAAACGTTTTTGAACAGCAACGGAAAGAACATCAACAAAATAAGAAGACAATCCACAATAGGGGACAACATATTTGCCAATACTTCTAATAAGGGGTGAATATCCAAAATTTACAAAGAACTTACAAAAATCAACACCACAAAAACAAACAAGCCAATTATAAAGTGTACAAAGCATCTGAATAGACACTTCTCCAAAGAGGACATACTGATGGCCAAGAGATATATGAAAAGATGCTCAGCATCACTAGTGATTAGAGAAATGCAAATTAGAACTATGATGAGTTGTCATCTCACACCTGACAGAATGGCTGTCTTCCATAAACTGACAAACAGCAAGTGCTTGCAAGAGTGTGGAGCATGGAGGACCCTTTTGCACTGTGTGTGGGAATGCAGACTGGTGCAACCACTGTGGAAATACGTATGGAGATAGATCAAAAAATTAATAATGGATCCTCCTTTGGACCCAGTGATCCCACTACTGGTTGTATATACAACAGAAATCAAAACACTAATTCCAAAGAACACAAGCACCCCTATGTTCATTGCACTGTTCTGTACAATCACCAAGATATGGAAGCAGCCCAAGTGTCCATCAAAAGATGAGTGGATAAAGGAACTATGGGTCATTTATATAATGGAATATTACTTGGCCATAAAAAGAAGAAAAAAAATTTCCCCATTGTGACAGTATGGATGGACACAGAGAACATTATGCTAAGGAAAATAAGCCAGACGGAGAAAAACAAATACCATATGATTTCACTCACATGTAGAATCAATGAAGAACCTGAACTAACATGGAAAATGGGCACAGACTCATAGACAGAGAGCAGGATTACAGCTAGAGACCGGGGGAGGGGTTAGGTGGTGGAAGGATTGAGCAAAAAGGCAAAAGCACTCATAGACACGGACACCAGTGTGGTGATTGCTGGGGGTATAAGGGCACTGCAGCGTAATAGAAAAAATACAACAAAGATTAAAAGTACATTAATAAACATTAAATGAACAAATAAATTTCATTGCATGTAACTGGCATATTAGCTTCTAATAAATTGATAGATGAATATACAATGAGGTTGATGTACTGTTTAAAACATACAAAGACCATGTGTACCAGAGAGTGTTTTGAAAGAAAATATTCCAACTAAACTACAATATCTCTATGAAACCAATTGCTCAGTCACAATGTTAATTGTTCAGCTCCAGGCTAGGTGTGTTGCATACAGTGATACAGAAGAGAAAATACAAATTAAATTATGTCACTTCTGTAAACAGAATTTATTAATTAATCTCATTTTTAAAATGTATTTTAAATTATATCTGACATAGTTTTGAAGAGATTTTCCATAGAAAGTTTGCACTCCTAAACTGTTTCATTTCTGACACAGTAATTTGCTATTGTTTTCCTTAAAGAAGATACACAGAGATAGGAGTTTGACTTAAACTGAGAGGCCTAGGTATCAGGTACAATTTGTTGTTCTATCTTTTTGAAGAGGAAAAATACCATTACAGGTTACAGCCCCTCAGGTCTATGGAAGGCTGTTGACCAAGATATTCCCAAAACAGCTGGTCATGGAAGGCTGTGCTGAGGAAATGGCACCCTGCTGATCTGACTGATCAGAAATCAGCTGGAAGATGATTAGGGATAAAACGTTCCATTAAATGCACAATGAAAACATGGCAGGTAGACACTACTGCCAATCATTTATTTCCCCAGAAAGAGGAGGGAGTATTTGGAATGAAACAGATGTAAAACACCTATTGAAATGTGTAACCTCCCTGGACTGAACCCCAAAGAACTGAAACACCCAAATAGACCCATGGACAGTGAGGAAACCGAGGCAGCCGTCAAAAACTTCCCCGAAAGTTAAAAGTCCAGGAGCACATGGCTTCACTAGTGAATTACACCAAGCACCCAGAGAACACTGGATACCTATCCTTCTCAAACTCCTTTAAAAATGTGAAGATGAGAAAAGAAAGATATTGCGTACATCAAAGGAGGTACAGAATATTCTATCATGTCCTTTACATATCATCCCTGTGAACAAAACTTCCCCATATAATTTTTCATCCAAAGGATGGATTAACTAGTAACAGAATATGGGTATTAAAGGTGAAAGTTTAAACATAGCTACTGTATGAGAATGTCAAAGGACTTTAAACCTTATAATGTTGGAGGTATTGTGCACATAGGGACCACAAACCTTAAACATTCGTGTAGCAAAAAACCCCACAGAATATGCATATTAAGGATGTAACAGAATATAGATATTAACGATGGAAGGAAGACAACATGGATATTAAGGATGAAAGTTTAAACGCAGCTACTGTGTGAGAGTAGCAATGAGACTCTAAAGGTGACAATGTTTTGAGGTGTTATATACATAACCACAACAAACCTTAAACACTCCCTTCAGCATCTCACACATACACAAATGCACATGGGCGCACACACGTACTGTATTTCCCGTGTGTGTTATCACTAACCAGATGAAAACAAAACATTTTCTGCACACCAAGAACTCCCTCATGATCTTTCCCAGTCACGGTGGAATTGATTAAAATATGCCCACGAAAAATTACGTGATCGTCATCCTTTCCAAAGGTGAAGCCCAATTACCCCCCTCATAAGGGTGGGCTGTCCTTACTGACTCCCTTCTAACACAGAGAACGTGCACAGATCTTTAACCTCCTGATTAAATTTATTGGCAATTTATGGTTCTTCACACATATATATATTTGCATATTGTATAAATATAAATATAAATATACACATAGACATAGATGAATATCTAAGAATGAAAAAAAATGAGAAAGGGTGGCTTTGGGAGAGTTGAACTAAATAGATATGTTCCTTAATTACCTTTTTTTGAAAATATTATGAAAGGACCACTCAAACAAAAACCTCATAGCTCACACACATTCAGCCAAAGAGTTTACCCACAACTTCCCTTTTGCAAGGTGAGTGGACTCCATCTTGGATGAGGGCAACGAGCTGATGGTGAGCAACACAATTGTATGGTGTTGTGGGTTATCTAGATGCAGTTCTGAAAACATTAAAGTGTAACGGAAAGAGCACTTTTCTTTACAATATGCTTACATACTAAAATTACCTGACCAAGAAGCTATCATACAATCTTTAGAAAAGTTTTTAAATCATGAGCACTTCAAAAATATTAAGTGACACCAAGCATTCCCTCTAACCACAATGCTTTGAAATAAGGAATCAACTGCAGAAGGAAGAGCAAAAAACCCCAAATCTGTGGAGAGTGAACAACAAGCTACTAAATCCCAGCTGGGCCAAAGAGGAAATAAAAGGTGAGGTCAACATATAAATAAAAACAAAAGAGAATGGCAATATGTCATATCAAATCTTTGATTTAAAATCAATTATTTTGAAAATGGCCACAATGAGATGGCTTATTTTTTTTAAATTCTTCTTTATTTTACTACACTTGTGCCAATTTTTCCTTTCACCCTTCCTTCCTCCAGCCCAACCTGCCACTCCACAGTCCATCCCCACACCCACATCCGGTTCCAAGGGTCACCCAGACATGTTCCTTGACGAATCCCTTCCCCTCCTCACCACCATTTCCATAATCCATTTCCTCTTGAAGCTGTCAGACTGTTCCTTGTATACATGTTTCTGTTTCTCTTTTTTTTGTTATTTTTTGTGTTCATTACATTCCTCCTAGTAGTGAGGTCATATCAAAACTTTGGGTTACAGAGAAAGTGGTAGTAAGAGAGAAGTTTCATCATTACAGGTAAGCTTACTCAAGGAACAAGAAGTCCCTAGTCACCAACCTAATATAGTGTCTTGAAGAACTACAAAAAGGAAACCAATAGGAGCCCAAAGTCAGCAAAATAAAGGAAATATAACAACAAGTAGAAGACTGCTGCCTGAGTTGCAGGGTAGGTAGGAGTGTTGTCCAGAACAGCAAACGGTCATGGGTTTGATTTTCTCGCCAAGGTACATACCTCAGTTTTGGGTACAATCCACAGATAGGGCACATCAGGGAATCAAAACGTCAGTGTTTTTCTCTGGTCCGGTTTATCCCTCTTCCTGCCTATCCCCCTCTCTCTCTCTCTTTCAATATGCATACACTCAGGTGAAGATTGAGACCAAAAATAAAGGATAAGAATTAGAGCAGAATTAAATGATATAAAGAACAAAAAGACTCTACAAAATTTAAGGCAACAAAGAGCTGGTTCTTTGCAGTGATTAATAAAATTCACAAACCTCTGGTGACACTCACTGAAGAAAAGAGAGAAAAGACTCAAGCAATATCAGAAATCAGAAATAGGTTACCACAAGAATACAAAAGATCCTATAAGGTACTATGAAACACTCCATGACACCAAATTCAATAATGTAGATGAAGTGGGTTAGTTCCTAGAAATATATAACCTCTCTGGACTGAATCAGAAAGAACTGGAAAATGAATTTAGACACGGAAATCGTGACGAAACTAAGAGAATCATCAGGAACTTCCCCAAAAGTTAAAAGTCCAGGACCAGATAGCGTCACTTCTGAATTACAACAAGCACTCAAAGAAGAGTGGATTCCTATTCTTCTGAACTCTTCCAAAAATGTGAAGAAAAGCCAATACTCCTAACCCATTTTATGAGTCCAACGTAACCCTACTACTAAAACCTGGGAAGAGTAACTCACTAAAAAGACAACTACAGACCCGTATCTCTGATGAATAAGGATGCAAAGTACCAGCATATGAAATACAAGGATACATTAAAAAGATAACATTCATAACCACACGGAACAAGTGGGGCTCATTCCAGGGGTACAAGGATCCTTCCAACCCATCCAAATAACTATGTGATATTCCAAATTGACCAACAAAATAAAAGATAACAATCACATGATCATATCAATAGGTGCAGAAAAAGCATCTGACAGGATACAACATCCATTATTTATGAAAACACCAGGTGACAAGGAAAGCACACAACCTAATAAAAACCTATATGACAAACCCTCGGGGAATGTCCTACTCAATTTTGAAAAGGTAAAGCTTTACCTCTGAGCTCAGGGCCAAGACAGGGATGTCCACTCTCACCACTAGTATTCAACACAGTACTACTGGACTCCTAGCCAGAGAACTCAGGCAAGAGGCAGAAATAAAAGGCATCCAAACTGGGAATGTAAAAATGTACTTATCCTTTTTGTAGATGATATGATTCTTTATGTAGAAACTGTAGAGACCCCATCAAAAAACTATTAGAAACAATAAAACCATATACTAAAGTGGCAAGATAAGTGTACAAAAACCCATTGCATCCCTCGTCTGTGTGAGCTGGAACCTGGGCAGGCCTCCCAGGTAGGGGCGGCAACAAGAAGAAGCGAGAAGGTGACCACCTTGGCTCCTGCTCATCTCCCACGAGGAAAAGCTGGGCCGTGGTATATCTCACTGGCGTCCACAGTGTGAGGCGGGGCAGAAGAAGGCAGCCATGGAGGAGATCCAGCAGCAACTCAAGCAGAACAGAAGAAGCTCCAAGAGCGGGGCCACGGGTGTACTTGCAGAGGCCTACAGTGAGAGACAGAAGTTGTTTGAGGAGGGGAGGACCTGGACCTGCTGGTGACAACAAAGTCAGAGTCCATGCAGTGTGACCACCCCAACCACACAGTCAGTGTGACCACCTTCAGTGACATGGACTGCCCTGTCTGAGCAATGGGTTCAGCAGGTCTGAGGAGGAGGTGCCATGCATGGAGAAGCTGACCAAAGCCAGGAAGTCCATGACCCCTGCTATCCCAGGAGATCTATCTCAGGGCGTCTGCATCTGTGCCACACACAGTTGCCAAGAGTCAAGGAATTATCTCCAACAGGCCCGGGACTCCACTGAAAAAGCCCGAATGCTACTCAGCAGCAAGACCCAGCAGTGCTGGGTGAACTTTGATGCCCTGCACAGCACACAGAGGATAGTGAGCCCGAGAACCAGGCCAGGCCCCAGCCCGGGCTGCCAGGGTCTGTCCTGTCCCCACTTGGCTGTCACCAGAAACAAGCCTGCATAAGGCCTGGGGCTTTTACCTTAGAAGTAGTGGGGTATCTGATGGAATAGTACTCAGCCAGAAGAAAAGATAAAATACTGTCAGGGTTACATCTTAAAAATAATGACTCTAAGAGATTGAAGATGGCGGCAACATAGGTGGGAGCGGAGTCCACTTCCCCTCAACGCCAGGGAAATACCTAGCTGATCTGAGGAGCAGAGCGAACAGCCAACAGTATTCCAGCATATATGAAGATCAGAGACCAAAGAGAGAGGACATTGAAAGATCTGACTTTAAGAAGAGTGCTTAAGGACAATAAGGTCCCCGGGACCCGGGACCCTCGAGGTACAAGGGCAGCAGAAGCACCAGCCCAGGCGCAGGGGCTGCTGCAGGAGTCTTGGGAGAGGGCCAGGCTGAGCTGTGAGCAGCCAGGTGCTTGTTTGGACCAGGGGGACTTGAATAGGAAGAATTTCTCAAAAAGAAAAAGAAAATAGAGACACTCAGGGGCTAGTTAGAGAACTCTCAGCAGCAGCCTCGGCCCCTGGCGCCCATCCCCCCTCCGCCCTTGGACTGTGAGCGCGGGAGAAGCAGCCACAGAGCCCCTGCGCTCACCAGAGGCCCGGTTGCGCGCTCGCAAATTAGCAAACTGGGGGCCCACACATGGAACCCTGGAGGGGCGCCCACACCTGAAACCTCCCGTGGGAGAGCATCTGGAGCAGAGGCTAGCTGCTCCACCCACAGGCCCAAAACCTCGGACCCAGTGCCGCCTGATTCAGTCCCAGGGCAGCCCAGCCCGGCCCAGAGACTCAAGCCCAGGGAGGCTGGATCGGCCTCCCAAGCACAAAGTGGCTGGATCGGCTGGATCAGCCAGCTGCTTGCATCCCAAGCCCAGGCAGCGGGATCAGCTGGTTGCGTGCTTCCCAAGCACAAAGATGCTGGATTGGCTGATCAACAGCCTGATTGCCTGCCAGGGACCACACCTACAACGCCTAACTAACACCTGCGCACAAAGCCGTGCAGGGCCTACTAGCTGTCTAGGACAAAGGCAGAACACCCAGCAGAGGGGAGCTGCAGGGTTGGGGGAGACTGCAGGCTGAACAACAGCAAGGAGTGTGGCCCAGGAAGGGAGAATAGTGAAACCAAACCTTCCAACCATGCCCTCCCGTTGCACAGACAGGACAACCAACAGAACTAACCTGACCGGTTTAAAGCCAGCAAAAGATTTTTTTTTTTCCTATCCTCCTTTCCCCCTGAATTCTTTCTTTCTTTCTTTTTTTCTTCATTTCTTCTTCCTCCCATCCTTTACCTTTTTGATGTCTTCTTCCTGCCTTCTTTTATATATTTCTATGCTTTAATTTTTGTTAAAATTCTTTATCTTGCCTCCGATCTTTCTTTGTACCTTCTTCCCTCCTTCCTTCCTTTCCTCCTTTTCTATTTCCTTTTTCCCTCCTTCCCTTCTTTTTTTTTTCTTTCTTCCCCCCTTTCTCTTTTTCCCACAGGTGAGACAAGAAAACCTGGAGTGCTGAAAAGACTAGAGTTAGACCGTGTTAAACCCTTAAATGTCAGCTCAAGACCAGTGAGCACAGGAGATTAAGGAGACAGCACCACCGAATCCCATTGGCATTCTACCATAGAAGTTTATACCATAAACCCAGGGAGTCAGAATAGAGCAATTTAAGAAGCAGAGGCTAACAAGAAGAGTCTCACAAACAATGGGAAGACAAAGAAACAATTCCCAAATGAAAGGAAAGGAGGAAGCCTCAGAAAGAATGCTAACTGAAAAAGAGGCAAGTCAACTATCAGAGACTGAGTTCAAAGCAATGGTCATCAGGAAGCTCACTGATCTCTCTGAGCTCAAAGAGAACTACCAGAAACTACAGGGAAACTACAATGAACTCACTGCAAACTATATCAACATGAAAAAGGAAATAGAAACTATCAACGAGAGCCAAGAGGAAATGAAGAATACAATTTCTGAATTGAAGAACACAGTAGAAGGAATGAAAAGCAGACTTGATGAAGCAGAAGATCAGATCAGCGAGCTGGAGGACAAAGTAAAAAAAAACACCCAGAAAGAGCAAGAAAAGGAAAAGAGGCTCAGAAAGAATGAAGAGGCAATAAGGGAAATGCAGGACAACATGAAACGTAACAATATCCATATAATAGGAATAACAGAAGGAGAAGAAGAAGAGCAAGGGATAGAAAACCTGTTTGAAAAAGTAATGATGGAAATTTTCCCTAATCTGAGGAGAGAAAAAGTCACCCAAATCCAGGAAACACAGAGAGTCCCAAGCAAGAGGAACCCAAAGAGACCCACTGCAAGACACATCATAATTAAAATGGCAAATTTCCAAGACAAAGAGAGGATCTTAAAGGCAACAAGGGAGAAAAAGGAAGTAACATACAAGGGAGCCCCAATAAGGTTAGCAACTGACTTCTCAATGGAAACGCTCCAAGCCAGAAGAGAATGGCAAAACATATTCCAAATAATGAGAAACAGAGGCCTGCAACCAAGGCTACTTTACCCAGAAAGGCTCTCAATCAAGATAGAAGGCCAAATAAAGACTTTCCCAGACAAAAGAAGTCTAAAAGAATACAGCTCCACCAAACCAGCTCTGCAAGAGATGCTAAAGGGACTGCTTTAAGGAAAGGAAGGAAAAGACAAAGAGAGAGGAACACAGGTAGGAAAAAATGGCAACGAATAACTACCTATTGATAATAACCTTCAACATAAATGGATTCAATGCTACAATCAAAAGACATAGAATAGCTAAATGGATAAGAGAACATTACCCACCCATATGCTGCCTACAAGAGACCCATCTCAGGACAAAAGACCTACACAGACTGAAAGTGAAGGGCTGGAAACAAATTTTCCAAGAAAACAGATATGACAAAAAAAGCCGGCGTAGCAATACTCATATCAGACAAAATAGACTTCCAAAGAAGGGCCATAAAGAGAGACCCAGAAGGTCACTTCATAATACTCAAAGGAAGAATCCACCAAGAAGACATAAACATTGTAAATATATATGCACCCAACATAGGAGCACCCAAATACATTAAGAAAATCTTGGAGGACTTCAAGAAAGATAGTGACAGCAACACAATTATAGTAGGGGACTTTAACACCCCACTATCAAAAATGGACAGGTCTTCCAAACAAAGTATCAACAAGGATATTGTGTCACTTAACAATACCCTAGAGGAAATGGACTTAACTGATATATATAGAAATTCTCATGCCAAAAAAGCAAAATACACATTCTTTTCAAGTGTCCATGGAGCTTTTTCAAAGATAGACCACATGATAGGACACAAAGCAAGCCTCAACAAATTCAAGAAAATTGAAATCATATCAAGCATCTTCTCTGACCACAAGGGACTGAAACTAGAAACCAAACCCAAAGGAAAAAACCCAAAACACTCAAAATCATGGAGACTGAATAGCATGCTATTAAACAATGAATGGGTCAAGAACGAGATTAGGGAAGAAATCAAAACCTTTCTGGAAACAAATGAAAATGAACTCACAACAACCCAAAACCTATGGGACACAGCAAAGGCAGTCCTGAGAGAGAAGTTCATAGCAATACAGGCCTACCTTAAGAAGATAGAAACAGTTCAAACAAACAACCTAACCCTACGCCTACAAGAACTGGAGGAACAACAACAAAGACAGCCCAGAGCAAGCAGTAGGAAGGAAATAACCAAGATCAGAGCAGAGTTAAATGACATAGAGACTAAAAGCACAATTCTAAGGATCAATGAATCCAGGAGCTGGTTCTTTGAAAAGATAAACAAAATCAACAAGCCTTTAAGTAGGCTCATCAAGAAGAAAAGAGAGAGGATCCAAATACACACAAATAGAAATGAAAGAGGAGAGATTACAACTGATACCACAGAAATACAAAGGATTGTAAGAAATTAATACGAAGAACTGTATGCCAAGAAATTTGAAAACCTAGATGAAATGGACACATTTCTAGAAAAATATAATCTTCCAAAACAGAGTGAAGAAGAAGCAGAAAACCTGAACAGACCAATAACAGCAGATGAAATTGAAGCAGTCATCAAAAAACTCCCAACACACAAAAGCCCTGGACCAGATGGTTTTACAGGAGAATTCTACAAAGCATTTAAGGAAGAGCTAACCCCTATCCTCCACAGACCATTCGAAAAAATCCAAACTGATGGAAGACTCCCAAACTCTTTTTATGAAGCCAGCATCATCCTAATCCCAAAACCAGACAAAGACACAACAAAGAAAGAAAACGTCAGGCCAATATCTCTGATGAACATAGACGCTAAAATTCTCAACAAAATATTGGCAAACCGCATCCAGCAATACATTAAAAAGATCATCCACCATGACTAAGTGGGATTCATCCCAGGGATGCAAGGATGGTACAATATTCGCAAATCAATAAACATAATACATCACATCAACTACAACAAAGACAAAAATCACATGATCATATCAATAGATGCGGAAAAAGCATTTGATAAGGTACAGCACCCATTTCTGATAAAAATACTCAGCAGAGTGGGAATAGAGGGAGCATTCCTCAACATAATAAAGGCCATATATGAGAGACCTACAGCCAACATCACACTCAATGGACAAAAACTTAGAGCTTTCCCACTAAGATCAGGAAAAAGACAAGGATGCCCTCTCTCACCACTCCTACTCAACATAGTATTGGAAGTCCTAGCCACATCAATCAGACAAGAAATAGCAATAAAAGGCATCCGAATTGGAAAGGAGGAAATGAAACTGTCACTGTTTGCAGATGACATGATAGTGTACATGGAAAATCCTATAGACTCCACCAAAAAACTACTCGACCTAATAAATGAATTTGGCAAAACAGCTGGATACAAAGTCAATACTCAGAAATCAAAGGCATTCCTGTACACCAACAACGAAACTGCAGAAACAGAAATCAGGAAAATATCCCACTTGATATAGCAACAAGAAAAATGAAGTACCTAGGAATAAACCTAACCAAGGAGGTAAAAGACGTGTACTCGGAAAACTACACAACATTGAAGAAAGAAATTAAGGAAGACACAAATGGAAGCATGTACCATGCTCATGGATTGGAAGAATTAACATCATCAAAATGGCCATACTACCCAAAGCAATTTATAGATTCAATGCCATCCCTATTAGAGTACCCATGACATATTTCACAGATATAGAACAAACATTTCAGAAATTTATATGGAAACATAAACACCCCCGAATAGCTGCAGCAATTTTGAGAAAGAAGACCAAATAGGAGGGATCACAATACCTGACATCAAACTGTATTACAAGGCCACAGTAATCAAAACAGCCTGGTACTGGCATAAAAACAGGCACATAGACCAATGGAACAGAACAGAGAGCCCAGAAATAAACTCAAGTCTTTACGGTCAATTAATATTTGACAAAGGAGGCAGAAGCATGAAATGGAGCAAAAACAGCCTCTTCAACAGATGGTGTTGGGAGACCTGGACAGCTACGTGCAAAAAAATGAAACTTGATCACCAACTTATGCCACACACAAAAATAAACTCAAGATGGATAAAAGACTTAAATATAAGTTGTAACACCATAAAAGTCCTTGAGGAAAACATTGGCAGGAAAATCTCAGATATTCCACGCAGCAACATCCTCACAGACATGTCCCCTAAAGCAAGGGACATAAAGGAAAGAATAAACAAATGGGACCTCATCAAAATAAAAATATTCTGCAAGGCTAAAGAAAATAGCACCAAATTACAAAGAGAACCAACAGTATGGGAAAACATATTTGCCAATGATACCTCAGACAAGGGCCTGATCTCCAAAATATATAAAGAACTCACACGACTGCACTCCAGGAAGACAAACAACCCAATTAAAAAATGGGCAAAGGACTTGAACAGACACTTCTCCAAGGAAGACATACAGAGGGCCCAGAGACATATGAAAAGATGCTCAGCACCACTAGCCATCAGAGAGATGCAAATTAAAACCACAATGAGGTACGATGTCACACCAGTCAGAGTGGCCAGCATAAACTAATCCACAAACAAATGTTGGAGAGGATGCGGAGAAAAGGGAACCCTAGTGCACTGTTGGTAGGAATGCAGACTGGTGAGGCCACTGTGGAAAACAGCATGGAATTTCCTCAGAAAACTAAAAATGGAACTGCCCTTTGACCCAGCAATTCCGCTGCCGGGATTATACCCTAAGAACCCTGAAACACCAATCCAAAAGAACCGGTGCACCCCAATGTTCATAGCAGCACAATTTACAATAGCCAAGTACTGGAAGCAACCTAAGTGCCCATCAGCAAATGAGTGCATCCAAAAACTATGGTATATTTACACAATGGAATTCTACGCAGCAGAGAGAAAGAAGGAGCTTATACTCTTTGCAACAGCGTGGATGGAACTGGAGAGCATTATGCTAAGTGAAATAAGCCAGGCAGTGAGGGACAAATACCATATGATCTCACCTTTAACTGGAACATAATCAACAAAAGAAAAAAGCAAACAAAATACCACCAGACACATTGAGGAGGGGAACTGTCTAGCAGTGGCCAGGGGGGAGTGAGGTGGGGACAGTGGGAAGAGGGGATTGCAGGAACTATTATAAAGGACACATGGACAAAATTGGGGGGGGATGGTGGGGGTGGGGGAGGGAGGTGGCTTCAGCCCGGGTGGGGGGAGGGAAGGGGAGAAAAGGCATACAACTGTAATTGAGTAACAATAAAAAATAAATTAAAAAAAAAGAAAAGTCCTTTAAAAAAATAATAATGACGCTAAGAGAAATAAGTTAGACAAAAAAGCCAAGAACCATATTATTTACTAATATGTGGGATATAACAGATAGCAACAAATAAACAAAAAACACAAACAAATAAACAAAGACACATAGACACAAACAACATCATGGCAATTACCAGAGGGAAAGAGTATTGGGGATGATGGTTAGTTAAGAGTAGAGGAGGCCGCTGATATAGTGACAAAAGATTGGACTTGCAGTGGTGGCACACAATGCAATGTACAGATGACGTGTCATTGAATTGTACACTTGAAACCTATATAATTTTATTAACCAATGACACCCCCATAGAGTTAATAAAATCATAAAAAATAAGATGAAGGAAATGTACTTGAAATTTCCTATAATAAAATCACATAAAAGTGAGCAGCAAATTTAGCAGATGGAGAGAGAAAAATGTCTTAGGTTGGGCAGAAAAATTAACACATTTGGAAAGTCACAAACAGAAGCACAGAAATCATTCTACATTTACCTTGAAACAAATTGGGAGTGTGGTTTTCTCTTTCAACCTTTAGCATCCAGTCTAGACCAGCACTGGGAATAGAATTTTCTGCAATGATAAAAATAGTCTATACTCTGCATTGTCCAATGACAACCACTTAGCTGTATGTTACTACTGAGAACTTGACATGTGCTAGTACGACGGAGAGAGCACATTTTACATTCTATGACGTCTTCATTCATTTACATTGAAGTAGCTACAAACAGCTAGTGGCTATATTAAACAAGGTGTGTCTTGACCAATGAAATACTCAAACAAATGAGAATAAAAGAGAGAGTGCTTCATATTTTTATATATGTAGATCTCAAAACAGATGCACTAGAAACTGAATTCAGATGGTAAAAACCAAAATAAGTCTTTAAAAGTACTTGGCATAAAAGGAGCACGATAGAAATGTGAAATTCAATGGTACACAGGACGTCCAAAATCAACACAGAGGTAGGAAGAGACTGCCACAAGGACAACAGTATAACAACCCAAACTCTAAAAGGTAGAAAAATGCATACATATGTGTGTATATAATCATACAGACATACACATAACACACATACTTAAATGATGTTTAAAATAAGGAAATTTTTTTCTCTACATAAGTTGGAAAGAATTAAACACAGAAAGAAGGAAGTTGGAGTAGTAGGCAGACACAGATTACCTTGTTTGCCTGGCTGTAAGGAATTCATGTTCCTTTCTCAGGCAGCAGGAAGTTAACACATTTTAAGCAGTAGAATAACAAGACCATGTTTGGTTTGGAGAAACCGTTGTGGCAGAGGAGTAAGATGGATAAAGTGGGAGTATTGGACGGTGAGGAGACCATGAGGAAGATTTGTGTTGTTAGAGGAGAAAGGATGAGGGCCTGAGGTAAACCATGAGAGTCTAAGTTCATGTCAGTTAAGCCCAGAGCATGAATTCATAAAAGATTCTTTTGGAAAGGAATGGGTATGAATGATCTGCCTCATGAACATTAGTACCCTGAGCTCTGACCAGTAGGGCTCAGTTGGTTAAGCATTGTCCCTCAAAACCAAAGGTCACGGGTTTGATTGCCAGTTAAGGCAGATGCAGAGGCTTCAGGTTTAGTCCCAAGTTCTGAGCATGTGCAAGGGCAATCCATTGATCTCTTTCTTTCACAACATGTTTCCTTCCCCCTTTTTCTCCAGCTCTTCCCCTCTCTCTAAAAAAAAAAAAAAAATTAAAATAACTACAATTTAAAAATAAAAAAGAAAAGAAAATGAAATAAGGACCCTGAGCTGCTCTCATCAGCTCCATCCTCGGATCTTTGTGTTTTGGCGGTTGTGTTGGAAGATCCTTCAGTCCTTCAAGCCTTGCCAACAAAAGGGCCTCAGATACACTTACTGAGAGAAAATGGTTAATTTCCTAAGAGAGAAATTAGTTAAAATGGAATTACTTTTGACATTTCTTGGTTAGGTCTATGAAACAAAACTTGAAAACAATCAGTAAGTGCCTCTGATAAACACAGACTCATCTCACTATCACCGTCAAACAGGTTAGAAGTGAATGGTTTCTTCCATTCCCAATCCTGCAGTGTTACAGTTTAAACTGTAATACACTCCCTCATGATACATCGTTAGACTTTAAGAATGTTAGAGCATACTCACTTAGAGAGGAAAGTTTAAATTTCTATTTGTGTACTACTGTAGCTCTACTTTTAGACCTGCGTATGTATATTTGCATATTGATACATAGCAAAATATACAGTATAAAATTAAATATAATGAGATGTATAAGAAAAAGACACCTGAATACAATTTTGAAATTTATAAAGGTTAAAACAAAACTAAAATTTCAAAAACTTTTTGAAGTGTGAAATATCTATAAATCAAACTTTAAATTTTCTCTCAAAAATCAGATGGTTATTTTAAGATATTAATGGAGGTTATGCCCATGAAAATCAAGCATACATTGTATCATCACTTGAATATTTATATTCAAATGTTTATCAAGAAACTTTGATATTTATACTTTCACTGCAATGCAAGAAATTGTATTAAGACTCAGTTTCTTATTTAAGAGGGTTGAACTCATGTTATCCTTCCATCACAATTTTTGAAAAGATTTTATTTATTTGTTTTCAGGTGGAGGGAAATGGAGGGAGAGAGGGAAGGAAACATCTATGCAGGAGAGAAACACTGATTGGCTGCTTCCTGTATGGGGCCTGACTGGATACTAGTCCTGCAACACAGGCACGTGCCCTGTCCTGGAATGGAACTGGCAACCTTTCGCTTTGTGGGATGGCACCCAGTCAACTGAGCCACACCAGTCAGGGCTCTCTTCATCTTAATTAAAAAACACCCAATCTTCATTCTTTCACATTCAGAGCATTAGAGGTTTGCAAAAGGTACGAGTGCCTGTCTATTCTCACTTGAAATCGTAAGATGATGGAATAATTATTACCTCCAAAAGTGAAAACGGTCCTCTACTGCAATTGATTTTCTGCTGAGTAACATATAATCCCTAAAGACAGAGCAAAGAGGAAGAGAATCTAAAAGTTTAATCGTGATCTAATGGTCTCCATTATCCTTGTTAATTATCACTAAATGTTAAAATAATTCCAATACCTAAACACAATTTTAAAAGAACAAATCAAAAGGAGAGAAATGCCTAACTGTATTTCAATGTAAAGTAACCAAACACATTGTAGTAAATGATAACAAATCTGCTAACCAAATTCAGATACAAGATTCCAATTTCTTGTAAGGTACCAAGCTATTACTGTTTCTGTGCTTTCAAATAATTCAGAAAACTGCTAAAGTGCTTCTACAGGATGGGCATTCAGCTGTAAAAATGCCAATATTACTGAAACGTTTAATTTAAGTACTTTCTCACACACCAGCATAGTATCATATTGGTGCCAACTGCTCTCCCCAGTTTTGACTACCTCTGCACTTCACCAAAAAGACAGAAGCTATCAGGTTATTTATTAGATCAAAATTACAAGGTGTTCAGTAAATAAATGTTTACAATGATTAAGTTATTGAGAAAGATTTAGCATCACTTTTCACAATTGAGAAAAAAATATTTTCACAATTATGAATTAGACCAATGACACATAGAACACTCAGCTCTTTCCAAGAAAACTGTACACAAGTATTTCAAATATCATTTTGAAGATGAGTTACAAAATCACCTGTTCCTGAACCTCCACCTGATCATCCACAAGGGGTATAAGTGTACCAACGATAACACGAAGGCAATATTCTAAAGTCAGTTACTTTAGAAAACATTATTTTAGTAACATCCTTACGGTAAGTGTTTGCACCCTGAAACGTTATGGGTTTGAATCTTGGTCAGGGCACATACCTAGGTTGTGTGTCCATTCCCAGGTCACAGCACAAACAGGATGTCCACAAATCCTTGCCTCTCTCTCTCCACCTTCCTCTCTCTCTCTAAAAAGCAATAAAAAAATGGCATCAAGTGAAGATAGAAAAAGAAAGAAAAAGAATTGAAGAGCACCAACAAACACTGAAAATTAATTAACACCAATATTTCTCAAACTCTTCCAAAACAGAATAGAATGGGACTCCTCTTACTCATTTGATGCAAATAGCATTTCTCTTACACAAAGTCCAGCTAAAGACACAAAATTATAATACCCAATACCCTTTATGAATATAGATTAAAATCTTCTCCAGAAAATACTAATAAACGCAATCTGAAGCATAGAAAAAGTATTATATAACATGAGCAAGTTGGATTTATCCCACCGATGCAAGAAGAGGTCAATAGAACAAAATCACTCTATATAACAGATATTAATGAAATGAACTTAATTATTGATTACCTCAATAAATACAGAAACGGCACTCAATAAAATCTGACACCCTTTCATGATGAAAACACAGGAAAACATGAATAGACAGGAACTTCCTCAGCATAATAAAGGGAACTGATGAAAACCCCACAGATAAACACGTGATCAATGTTGATGGACTGAAATGTTTCCCACTGGGATCAGGAACAGAACAAGGATGTCCATTTTCATCACCACTATTCAACACTATACTCAACCTCTAGCCAGAGCAATTAGACAAGAAAAGGAAATGAAGAGGCTCTAAATCTGAAAGGAAGAAGTAAACTATATAGCACAGGAGGCATGATTCCACATATATATATAATCGCCCAAACGCTCCACCATAAATGTGCTAGTGCCAGCAACAAACACACTGAGCAACTTTGCAGACAACATACAAAAAGCACTTGTGTTTCTATATATCAGCAATGACCAACCATGAAGAAAATTACAACTCCATTCCATTGTCAACAGCATCTAAAAGAACTAAATACTCAGAAATAAACTTAAGCAAGGATGTGAAAGACTTGTACATTGAAAACTATAAAGAAAGGATGAAATAAATTTAAAATGTCTAAATAAAAAGAATGGCATCCTGTGTTCATGTATTAGAAGACAAATGACTGAGATGTCAATACTGTCTAAATGAGTATGTATTCAATGCAATTTCAATCAAATTTCAACATCTTTTTTACATACCTAGAAGAGGTTATCATCAAATTCACAAGGGATTGCAAGCAGCCCCAAAATAGCCAAAGCAAAGTTGAAAAAATACAAATCAGAGGACTCACACTTTTGATGTGCCCAAACTATGCGAAAAAATTTTAAATTAAAAAAATCAAAATAACCGCATTTTTTAAGAGAGATAGAGATCTGAAGAGTCTGCCCCAAAGAAAATATGTGGATGGTAATAACCGCATGAGAAAATCCTCATTAGTTTTTCAGAAACTACAACTTAGTGCCCAAATGAAACACCAATGTTTACCTATTAGAATAGTTAGCATAAAAACCACTTAGAAAATCATCCGGTCTTTCATGGCATGTGAATAAACAAACTGACGTATAAACGTACAATGGAATACAACTAAACACTTAAAAGTAACACACTATTGATTTAAACATGACTGAATCTTAAATAAACTATTCTCAGTAGCTCTAAAATATCAATTCTAAACTAGTACCTGTGCCCCTGCTTCCCTGTGGGGCTCTGCACCCCAGGCAGAAGTACCTGTGCAGCACTAAAGAGCGGAGGGGTCTGTACAGCTGAGGGGGAGCTCCAGGGATCAGGGGCCCTGGCCCAGACACCAAACACAGGCAGCAGCTTTGGCATCAGCACCTGTGAGACTGTGCCTCCTGTTGGGTCTCTTCAAGTCACAGCTGTGTTACATAATGTGAGAGGAGCAAGTCAGCCATCCCACTGCTCCAGATCCTTACCAGTTCTCTCTCGCGTGCTTTGCTTCCCCAGTGGCCAGTTTCCTTCCACACTGGAAAGACCACGAAGTTCCCTCTTCATGTCTGCCGGGCCCACCCCTTCATCTCCAACCTCCTACTACAGACCATACAACCGCTCGGACCCCAGCAAAACGAGAAGCGGATTTGAGGGTTTCAGCTCCCTATTTGCCATTCTCTGGCCACTGAACAAAGCTTGTGCTGTGCAGCGGACTTGGGACTCATGATTTTCTTTGCCAACAACTCGCAGAAAAAAGTCCCTGCATTTGACCTCAAACAAAGTTCTTCGTTCTTCAGTAAAAACTTGGTTGATGACCCAAAGTTTTTCTGGCAAAGCCATGGTGGGGCCCTAACTGCAAGGTTTTCTTCTAGAGACAGAGAGGAGACCCCCAGAGGAAGCTATTTAGGTGAGGTGGTGTCCATGGGGGTGCCGTCAGTGCTGGAGTCAGGATTGGGAGCCAAGCCTGACGACTTGCTTGTTGAGGGGACTGCACTGACTGCCCATGTCATGGGAAGGCTGCTGGTTCTCCCAGTGCTGGAGCTGCCCATAGAAGTGGCAGGGTAGCTGGGGGTAGAGGCTGGGACTGACAACCCACTGGATGCTGCGTTGCTGGTGGTGCCCAGTCCTATGCTGAAAGGGTGGGCGCTGTGTTTGGGGGCACCTACTAGGACTGGAGTTAAGGTGGGGGCAGTGGTGCACCAAACACAGGGTTGTTCTGAGGGTTGGGGCCTGTGGTCACCACGAGGGTGCCCTGGCGAGTGCGCTTCCGGGAGGTCTGGCACACGCTTCCCCCAAAGCTCTGAGCAGCTGTACCAGAGGCACTGAGGGCAGCAGTGGCTGAGCTGGTGCTGGCCTGTGTGCCCAAGGTGGCCTGTGTGGTGGCACCTGGAGCTGACTGGACCAGAGTAGAGGTTGGGGCCTGGGCTGGGGCTGCAGCTGCCTGTTTTCCACCTCTGGAGTCTGTCAGAGCCCCTGAGGAAAGAGCATAGGCAGGTGGGGTGGTGTCCATAGGGATCGGGTCCATACTGGTCATGTCCACCACCGGGGTTGTGTCCATTGGGGTGATGTCGGCGTCGGAAGCAGGCTTGGGAACCAAGCCTGTGGATGTGCAGGCTGAGGGGCCTGCCCTGCCTGCAGAGGTGACTGGCAGGCTGGGGAACCAAGGGGTGCTAGGAGAACGGACAGGAGCCATTTCTGCCGAGGGCCGCGGGGAAGACCCCACAGGCTCTGGAGCCCCGGGGCCCGAGTTGGCCTCTGTGTCACTGGACAGAGCACTGCTGATGCGCAGCCAAAGTGCCCTTTTCTCTGCATCGATGTCTTCAGGCGTCACTCTGTAACCCAGCTGAGGCGCGGTGGCAGCCTGAGAGGGTCCCCTGGCCTGCGAGGCAGCAGAGGAAACTTCCTCTGTCGGGGCCTGTCACTGGAGGGTGAGCGGCTCCTTGGGGATGATCTGTGAGGGCGGGTGTCCCCTGGGCCACTGTCAGGCTGGCTCTGCCTCTGAGATGAAAGGCCACTGGAGGAAGGACCCTGAGGACCCTGCTGACTCACTGTCTTTGGGGCCCTCTGGGACAGCCTGGCATAGCAAGTGGCGGGCTGCCTCCTCCTCTCCACTGGCAGGAAGCCTCGAGTGGAGCTGTAGGAACTGGTGATTGCGTTCCTTCGGCAGCAGGAGCTCCTCACAGAGGCCTGGGGTTGCTGGTGGCATCTGTCTTGTGGGCCCCTTTCCTGATGGGCCGCCTTCTCCAGCACTCTGGGGTGCTCGTCCTGTTGAGGCATCACTCTCCTTTGTCCACAGGCACTCTGATGGCATCGCCTGCAGAACGAGGTAAGGACCCCCAGGAAAAGGCACAGGGCGCCAGGGATCCTCACACACAGTCACAGGAATGCTACCACAGTCCATGACTGCCAAATCTGCAGATAATTAGGGCAGCGTGGAGGTGCAGAGACAACTGGATGCCGCTAGGGGACCAACTGGTGGGCGAAGTGAGCACCATGCTGGCCCCCCCGGTACCCGGGTCCGGGATGGGGGCAGAGTCTGCCCAGGTAAGTGCCCATTGGGTGCTTCAGTGAGGTCTGTCTTCAAACAAATAGCCGGATCTCAGAAGCTCCTTCAGTGGCCAACAGCACTGTTGAAAGCCAAGAGCCAACTGCTGGGCCTGTTGCTAGGATACACTGGGAACTCCCAGTTGGTGGGAGTGGGAGATGGGGGGGAGGAAGTAATGTGCTTGCCAAGGTCCTGTGGGGGAGAGGCATTCCCAGAGGACCCTCCAGGAGCCTTAAGTGCTTCTTGATCTCCACTTGAGGCAGGGGCAGGAGAAAGCCACCAAACTTTCACTACTCAGGGCTGTAGTCTTCCTAGAGCCTCAGAGGCCTGATGGTGACCTTGTTCTCCCAACTCCCAGCTCTGCTGCTTATGCTCAGTGCCTGCCCCTGCAGCACAGCTTCTACCTGGTGATGCTTCAAGTTCTGTGAGGCCAGGATGTTGGACCCTTGGGACTCCAGCCCAGCCTGCAGGGGCCCTCCTGACACACCTGAGAGATGACTGTGCCTTCATATCATTGCTTAATTGGGTGGAGCTCTTGTAGATAGTGATGCTGTTGCCTACCCTTCCCCCCAACCCAGTCTTCTACTCCATGGTAAGTGTCAGCTCTTCTTCATCAGTGCCAGAACGCTCCATCAGTAGGTTATTGATGTTGGCACAGAGTCAATCTCTTCCTCTCCTCTTCCCTCTCCTCTTCCTCAGATACTGCCTCCTTCTCCTCCTGAGCCCAGCAGCCCAGGGTGAGTGCAGGAGTTTTGCCAGCCCCCAGGCCCTGCTGGACTATTGCTCTCAGGCTTTGCCCACTGCAGCAGGACCACCACAGCCTCAAGCTGGGCCACTTGGAGAACTCACAGTGCTTCTAGTAGGGGGGCGTGACCTTGAGTCTGAGCTCCAGATTCCCTCCAAACAGGGATTAGAAGCATAAATTGGTTGTTACAATATCGTCATGGTGATGTAAAGTACAGCATAGGGGTATAGTCAATAATATTATAATAACTGTGTATGGTATCAGATGGATACTATTGAATAGTTTAATGGAGGTTAATCACTTTGTAAATTATATAAACATAGCCTAATCACTCTGTCAGATACCTGAAACTAGCATAAGAGTATATCAACTGTAATTTAAAAGTCATTTTAAGTATTATCAATAAAACTTAGGTATGGAAGTGCATATTTATTAAGCAGGTGCATTCAGGTGAGGGGTTCTGAAGCTTACATCTCAGGAACTTCTTAGTCCATCCACTGTGGTTCCCACTCTCCCCTGGGATCCCATCCTGGATGCAGAATTTCCCACCATGAGAAGCCTGTGCCTGCCTCAGGTAGTCTTTAGTGAATCTGGGCCTAGAAAGAAGGACAATGTGGCCGATGGAGAGGGAGGTGTCTTAATGTCATCTTGGGACTCTACCCAGGACTATAGCTATGACAGGAGAGGGCTCTGCTTGACTCCAGGTGCTGTTCAAAGTGTGGTCTCTAAGCTATGTGTCTGTGAGCTGTTTGTTATCAATCCAGGACAGTATCAATCAGACACTGAAATGACATATAGGTGTTGTTGAAACTCAGTGCTGAGAGGCTTGTGGAGGGAGCAGGTATCATGCACATAGGACCCCATCTCAGCCCGTGATGTCCTCGGAAAATGACAGAGCTGGCCCTTCACCACAGGAAGTTTGAGACATACTCGTCTCTCACTTGTTAGGATCGTTGTCATTTTGAATACAACCTATCATCAGCATTTCATTTTGTTTCATTCAAAGTGCAACAATGAAAACAATGATAAAAATGGAAAGTTCACACAGCAATAATTTGTTTGAGGTCTCTTAGTTTAGTTCAGTTTCTTTTTAGAACAGATAAAGTATGAATATTTAGTCTTTTTCTTGTAGTATATTTTTGTAATAGTCTTCTCTCCTGAGATTGTGAGTTTTTCATTAATTGTTAAAACCTCCCTGAAAATTTACTCCCTCCACACTTCTTTCATGATAAAATATGCACAATGCAATATTTATTGTTTTAAACACTCATAAGTGTACGCACTTCAATGGCATGAAATATGTTCCCAATATTATGTAAACACGACCACTGATTATACCCAACAGTTTTCATCATCCGCCCAAAAAGCTCAGTACTCATTAAGGAATCACTCTTTCTTGCTCCCTCCCTGCAGTCCCTAGCAACCTCTTTTTCTTATTTTCGTACCCAATAGAAATGAAATCATATATTTATCCTTGTGTGTCTGGCTTGGTTCACTTAGCATAATATTTTCAGGGACATCCATGTTGTAGCATATGTCACACTTCACTCCTTATGGCTCAGTAATATTCCATTGTACGTGCATATCTCATTTTGTTTATCGATTCATTTGTTCATGGACCCTCAGGATGCTTCCACCTTGGCTATAATGAATAATGCTGCTATGAAAATCTGTGTTCAAGTATCTGAATCTTGTTTTCAATTCTCTTGGATATACACCTACGAGTGAAATTGCTGGGTCATCAGTTTGTTCTCTGGTTAACCTTTTGAGAAACTGCCAAAATGTTTTTCAGAGCAGCTGCTCCATTTCACATTGCCATCCTCATTGCACAAAGGTTCCAAATTCTCTACATCTCAACACGACTTGTTATTTTCTTTTTTTAAATAAAAATTATAGCCATTTTGGTGGATGTGAAGTACTTTTGATTTGCATGTTCTTAATGACTAATGATGTAATACCTTTGACAAGTGAAATCTTTTCCAATGTTTTTTGACCTTTGAATATGTTAACAAATGTCTATTCAAGCACTTTGCCCCTTCTTTCAGTATTTAAAAAATATATATATTGTACATTTTCCATTACCATGTAGTCCCTTTATACCTCCCTCAACCCCAGCAATCAGCAACTGTTGTCCATGTCCATGAGTCCTTTGCCTTTTTGCTCAACCCCTCTAACCCCTAACCCCCCCCAAACTTAGCTGTCAACCTGCTCTGCATCTTTGAGTCTGTCCTCATTTTCCATGTTAGTTCAGTTTCTTCTTTAGATTGCATATATGAGTGAAATCATATGGCATTTTTTCCCCCTCTGGCTTATTGCAGTTAGCGCAATATTTTCCAGGTCCATCCATACTGTGCAAAGGGTAAAATTTTCCTCATTTTCATGTCCAAGTAGTATTCCATTGTGTAAATATCACATAGTCCATCATCTACTGATGGATGCTTGGGCTGCTTCCACATCTTGGCGATCCTAAATAACTCTGCAGTGAACATGGGGTGGTATATGGTCTTTGGAATTACTGTTTTGGGTTTCATGGGGCTTTGTCATTGATGAGTTTTAGCAGTCTCTATGTATTCTGGAAATTAAATTCTTACCAGATATATGATTTGAAAATATTTCCCTCCATTAGAAAGGATGGCTTTTCACTTTCCTTTTCCACAAAAGTCTTGGGTTTGATGAAGTCAATTTTTTTTAGTTTTTGATGCATGTGCCCTCAGTGTAATTGTTATCAGGTTGTTGACAAAGCCAATGTCATAAAGATTTTTCTCAATGTTTTCTTCTGAGAGCTTTAGATTTTACCTTTTGTGGTTAAGTCTTTGATACATTTTGAGTTAATGTTTAAATATTGTGTATGGTGAGAATCCAAACTCATTTTGTGTATGTAAATATCCAGTTTTTGCAGTACCATTTGTTGAAGAGGATGTCTTTTCACAATGAATTGTCTTGGCTATGTTATTGAAAATTGATTGACCATATAGGTGAGGATTTAGTTTGAGTTCTATATTCTACTCCATTGGTCTACATGTCTGTCCTATGTTTGTGCCATATTGTTGTAACTACTGTAGCTTTTCAGTTGAGCTTCTAAGTCAGGAGATGTGTGTTCTCCAATTTTTTTTTCAAAATTGTTTTCATGATATAGGGTCTCTTGCAATTACATGTGAATGAGAGGATAGACTTTTCTATACCTTAAAAAAACAAATTTGAACTTTTTGTAAAAACTTCCTTAAAGCTGGAGATTATTTTATATATTATTGAGGTCTTAAAAATATTCAGCTTACTATCCATGAACACAGGATGTCTGTCCATTTATTTAGGTCTTCTTTAATTTCTTTTTAGCAATGTTTTATAGTTTTCAGCATACACATCCTATACTTTCTTAGTTAGATTTATTCCTAAGTATTTAATTGTTTTTGGAGTTTTGTAAATGGATTTGCTGACCTATTTCCATTTGAGATCGTTCAATGCTGCTATGTAGAAATAAAATCCTTTTCTGATTGTTATTCATGTATCCTGCAACCTTCCTGAACTCATTCAGTAACATTAGAAGCCACACTGTGCCTTGTTAGGACTTTTGTATGGTACGATAAAGTCATCTGTTACTAGAGACAGCTTTGTTTTTTCCCTTCCAATTTGGTATTTTACCAACTGAACTATCTGGCACCACTTTTCCTTTCCAGTTTGATTTTGTGTGTGTGTGTGTGTGTGTGTAACAGTTTTGTCTAAAACTTTCAGTACAATGTTCAATGTCAGAGACGGTGTTCTAGTATTTTGGCTGAGTTAGGGGAAAAGTTTTCAGTGTTTCACCAGAAAGGAGTGGGGTGAAATGTTCAAGGTGATGAAAAGCAAGGATCTACAGCCAAGGTTATCCAGAACGGCTATCACTTAAAACTGAAAGAGAAATAAGGAGCTTCCCAGACACAGCAAAGCTAAAGGAGTGTGTGACCATGAAAGCAGTACTGTCACTAATATGAAAGGGCTTGCTTTAAGAAACAGGCGAAAGAGAAAGAGAAGGAAGAAGAGGAAGAGGAGGAGGAGCAGGAGGAGAAGTAGAAGACAAAGAAGGAGGAGGAGGAGGAAGAAAGAAAGTAAACCAGAGGAAAACAGGCTAACAGTGAAATAGCACTAAATACGTATCTATCACTAGTTACCTTAAATGTAAATGGTTTAAATGCTCCATCCAAAAGACATGGGGTAGCTGAATGGGTAAGAAAACAAGACCAATACATATGCTGCCTCAAGAGACCCACCTCAGATCAAAAGATACCCATAGACTGAAAGTATAGGGCAGGAAAGACATATTTCATGCAAACGGCAAGGAAAACAAAAAAGCTGAGGTAACTTTCATATCCAACAAAATAGACTTTAAAACCAAAGCTAACATAGGAGACAAAGAAAGCCACTCCATACTGATAAAGGGAACAATCCAGCAAGAGGATGTAACCCTAATAAGCATTTACACACCCAACATAGGAGCACCTAAACATGTAGAGCAAATAAGGATGGACACAAAGGGAGAGACTGACAGTAATACAGTTGGGGCTTTGAACACCCTATTGTCTTCAGTGGATAGAACTTCCAGACAGAAAACCAACAATGATATAGTGGCCTTCAATGACCCATTAGAGCAAATGGATTTATTTGATATCTTTAGAGCATTTCACCCCAAAGCAGAAGAATATACATACTTTTCAAGTGCACATGTTTCACTTGGAATGTTTTCTAGGGTAGGCCACATGTTAGGACATAAAACGAGTCTCAACAAATTTAAGAAGGCTAAAATCATATCACGCTTTTTGTCTGACCACAATGCTAGGAAATTAGAAATCAATCACAAGAAGAATACTGAAAAACACACAAAGACATGGAAGCTAAATGACATGTTACTGAATAATCAGCAAGTCAACAGTCACATCAAGGGAGAAATCAAAAGATACCTTGGAACAAAGGAAAATGACAACACAACCATCCAAAATTGTGAGACACTGGGAAAGCAATCCTAAAAGGGAAATTCATAGAATTACAGGCTATCTAAAAAAAAAAAAAACAAACACGACAAAGCTCAAATGAACTATCTACACTCAAAGGAATTTGAAAAAGAAAAACAAACAAAGCCCAGGGTGAGGAGAAGGAAGGAAATAATAAAGATTGGAGCAGAAAGAAAAACAATAGACTCCAGAAAATGATAGAAAAGATCAATAACCCCAAGAGCTGGTTCTCTGAAAAGATAACTTTGAGAAACCTCTAAGCAGATTCATCAAGAAAGAAAGAAATACAAGGGAGTGTAAGAAAATATTATGAACAACTGTATGCTAATAAACTGGACAACTGGATGAAATGGATACATTTCTAGAGACATGCAATCTTCCAAAACTAAATCAAGACGGATCACAGGATCTGAGTAGATAGCTTACACCTAGTGAGGTTGAAGCAGCAATCAGAAAACTCCCAATAAACTAAAGCCTTGGGCTAGATGTCTTCACAGGAGAACTTTTACCAAACACTGTGGAAAGAACTAACACCTCTCCTTCTCAAACTCCTTCAAAAAATTTAAGTGGAGGGAGGCTACCAAACTCATGTTACCAAGCCTGCATTATCCTAATTCGAAAACCAGATACACTACAGAAATAGAAAATAATGTAATGATATTATATGTTTCTAATAATCATGTTAAAATTCAGCCAACAGTAACAAGCTACACTTCCAAAACCCCAAACTCAAGAAGCAGTATTCAGTAATCACCTCTTCTGTCTCCTCAGGTAGTCCACAACAGCAAGCATCCTTCTCTGTGACTTTTTACCCAAGCAGCATCGGGAGAAGTACCCTGGCTCTGACAAACAAAGATGCCTCCTCTCAGTCCCAGAGGCACTTGCTTAAGCCCATTCTTCCCTTTTTATGTGTGCCTGCATCCCCCCACACTGTGGAAGGGTCATGTCCAGTGGGCGGTACCAAGAACAAAAGTGGTTCTTAATGAATACGAATTGATAAATGGAATGCGATGCCATTCTTTTTCTTTTAAAAGAAACTATAGTGCTTAATAAAACTAAGAAATTAATTGTGATTTATATTTTCTTTCTGAAGAAGACTAATTCATTGATTCAATAAATATTTATCTAGGGTCTTTTAGGTTCTAGGTACCCTATACAGCAACAAATAAGACAGGCTATTTCCGACCACCTAGAACTTACTGACTAGCCTGAGAGACTCTTCGTACAATGTGATAAATGCTACGAGAGGAAAAGTTTAAAATACCTTAGAGGAGTATAGAAAGGAACGTAATCTCAACAAATTAAGTTCCAGAGCAAAAGTGAGATCTGGAAGAAGAGAAGTGGTCCAGCAGGAGAGGAGGAAACAGTGTATCACTCCAGGCAGCAGTGATACAACGTGAGATGCTGGAACAAGAAAGAACTTGGAGAACTTCCTGTAAGAAGTTCAATATGGCTGAACCACAGAGACGTAGAGAGGTGAGGATGCTGGGAACAAAGTTATTTAACACAAAATTGGCAAGATTAGTAATGAGATGAGACGTGTGAGAGAGATGTCTGGCTTGGGCAAGGGCATGCCGTTCAGGAAGAGTAGAGAACAGAGAAGCAGGCTGGGGGAAGGGAATGAAGAGGATCAATTTCCCTTCGGCCAGTTGAGTGTGAGACTCACATGGGACATGCGAGTGAAGGCAGTGAGACCTACAGACATCAGAAAAGGTAAGCCACTTCATTTGATAGAAATCTACATTTACTCTCCATTTCAATGATAGAATTTTACATGTAAAGTTTACATTTTCAATGAAGGCAATGAAAATATTGTCACTCTACACACACATAAAGCTGGCTGATTTTGCCTCTGAAGGTTTGTAGCATCAATTTGGAGGCACAAATGGTAAACGTAAGAAATGTCTTGGCCGTGTTCAGGATAATAAAGTGTCAGGTTATCACCGGCAGTGGTTTCATGAAACTTGGTAGATAATAAAGTTGTTTTTAATACTGCTTTAAATTACATAACACTTAAAGTGTAAATGTTTATTGCTAACTGTGTATTATTTATACCTGTATTTACCGAATTAATAAAAAGAGATCTAGAGAATTTGCAGAGTCTCTGTGAGAATTATTATTTTAGGACTTTCATTATAATGCCCTAAATAAAATTCATATAAGCACATTGTGGATTAGGTACATGACCAATTTATAACCTAGTAGGACCACAGAATGGGCATCCCTGTATGTTTGTAATTCTGTTATTTCAAAGAGATTTGCAGTTGCTGTTAGCCAATAGAAACACGAACACTCATAAAACATGAACAGAGCAAAGTGAAGCCTTAATGCCATCACGGTCGTGTCAAATTAAAGTTGCACCAGTGAAAGTCAGAAACTGAGAAACCACGACCTACGTACGCCAAAGTCACTAGCCCAGGCTGGGAAGGCAACTTAGGTGAAGCACACATCACATTCAATCAGTACTTTTCTTATAACGGTATTGGTCTTAAAATACAGTAAGGGAATTTGCACCTAGTTTTATGTTTGCACATAAAATACGTGAATACAATATATTAAAGGCAATAAGTTAACATTACAGGTCTATGAACGTTACTTTTTTGAAATTTAAGTTGGAAAACCTGACCCATAATGAGTCCTCAACTCTGCACACACATGCAATGTGCACCCAGTCCCTGGTGGCATGTCTCCTGCTGTGGGCTCTTAGCATGGGAAACACTATACTTATAGAGCATGGAAGGAAAATTAGGTTACAAAAGTAAATAAAGTATAATCCAAGTTTTGTTTTAAAATACTGGAAGGATACATAGCAAATGCTACTTCTAATTATTCTAGATCATAGGACTATGGGGACTTTTAAATTAATGTTAATTTTTCTATGTTTTCCACAATAAATGTGATTTTGTAATGAAAAGGCTGCTTTTAGAAAATGAGTCGGTCAGAGCTTTAATATGAAAATTCCATCGTATCTGCAATACTGCACCTGTACTAGTTGGCTGAACATCTGTCTGCTTGGTCCTTTGCTACAATATGGGGCGTGTCTTGTTCACACATATGTTGCCAGTGCCAAGCACAGTGCTTGACACATACTGAGTGCTGGATGAGTTGTTCCTTGACTGATAGCCAAATTTACCGAGGGAACACTATCCATCAAGTATGATCTCATTGAAGCTTCCTACAATTGTTATCTCCATTCTATAGGTGAAGAAACTCATGTCTAGAGGTTATGGAATTAAGCTTACAAAGCAACTTGATGAGATTCAAGCAAATCTCTCTTCCCTCAGACTGAGACTTTAACAGTATAAATGTGAGGAATTTAACAGAATACCTGAGTGCAAACTTGCAGGAGTTGTGAATCAGTTCTTTTGTTACGAGTGTGCAACCAGTTAGTGAAAAATCCCTGAATGTGTGTGGAAAGTAGATTTCTCCATGATTCATCTGTATCTTGGAGTAAAGTACCATGAGTCATGTATGGAAGCAAGTCTGACAAAGTCAGCTTTCACTGCAATACACGAACACTTTCGGTCAATGTGTAAGTTAAAATAATATATTAAAAATTTCATTCCAACAAAATAAAAACCATCCACAATATGGGAGAACATATTCGCCAATACTTCCGATAAGGGGTTAATATACAAAATTTATAAAGAACTTACAAAATTCCACAGCAAAAAAGCAAACAACCCAATTATAAACTGGGCAAAGGATCTGAATAGACACTTCTCCAAAGAGGACATACAGATGGCCAGTAGACATATGAAAAATGCTCAACATCGTTAATCATCAGAAAAATGCAAATTAGAACCACAAGGAGAGATCATCTCACACCTGACAGAATGGCTGTCATCCATAAACCAAGTATCAACAAGTGCTGGAGAGAATGTGGAGAGAGGGGAACCCTTTTGCAGTGTGGGTGGGAATGCAGACTGGTGCAACCACTGTGCAAGTCACTATGGAGATACCTCAAAATATTAAAAATGGACCCTCCTTTGGACCCAGCGATCCCATTTCTGGAACCCAAAACTCTGATTTGAGAGAAAGTATGCACCCCCATGTTCATTTCAATGTTCTATAAAATCACCAAGATATGGAAGAGCCCAAGTATCCATTAGTAGATGAGTGGATAAATCAACTAAGGGACATTTACACAATGGAATACTATTTGGGCAGAAAAAGAAGAAGAAAGTTTTCCCCTTTGCGTCAGTGTGGATGGACCTGGACAAAATTATGCTCAGTGAAATAAGCCAGTCAGAGAAAGACAACTATGATATGATTTCACTCACATGTGGAATCTAAAGAAGAAACTGAACTAATAAGAAACATGGGAACAGACTCATAGACGGAGAGCAGAATGACAGCTAGACACACGGACAACAGTGTGGTGATTGCAGGGGCTGTAAGGGGACTGAGGTGTAATGGAAAAAAGTACAATAGAAATGAAAAAATAATTTAATAAATAAATAAATAATGAATAACTTTCATTCCATGTGACTGGCCTATGAGCTTTTAATAAATTGATAGGTGAATATACCATAAGCTCAATGTACTGTTAAAAACATACAAGGACCATGTGTATCAGATAGTAGTTTCAAGGAAAAATTCCAACTAACCTACAATATCTGTACAAAACTAGGTGTTTAGTAATAATGTTAACTGTTCAATTCCAGTGTAGGCATTTTGCATATAATTGAACAGAATAGTGTTAACAAGTGAAATTATGTCACTGTTGTAAACAAAATTAATTTACTAATCTCATTTTTAAAATGTATTTTAAATTATATCTGGCACAGTTTGGAAGAGATTGTATAGAAAGTTTGCAATCCTCAGGGGGCGACATTGCTCCCTCTCAGCCCCTCCCCCACGTACAGCTTCACAGCCCAGGGACCAGCATTACCCTGCCTCAGTGATCACCTAAGATCTGCCCCTTTAAGTAATGGAAGCACCAAGACAAAAAAAAATAAAATAAAATAAAATAAAATAATTGCCCAAATGACAGAACACTTCAAAGCTCCAGAATAAGTACAACTAAGTGAGGAAGAGTAAGCCAACCTATCAGATGCACAGTTCAAAACAATGGTTATTAAGACGCTCACAGTATTGGTTCAGTTTGATCGAAAACTAGGTGAAAAAATGAAGCCTATGCTAAGAGAAACAAAGGAAAATGTATAGGAAACCAATAGTGATGAGAAGGAAACTGGGACTCAAATCAATGGTGTGGACCAGAAGGAAGAAAGAAACATCCAACCAGAAAAAAAGGAAGAAACAAGAATTTGGAAAAATGAGGAGAGGCTTAGGAACCTCCAGGACATCTTGAAACTTTCCAACATGCGAATTATAGGGGTGCCAGAAGAAGAAGAGGAAGAACAAAAAAATGGAAAACTTATTTGAACAAATAATGAAGGAGAACTTCCCCAGTCTGGCAAAGGAAATAGACTTCCAGGAAGTCCAGGAAGCTCAGAGAGTCCCAAAGAAGTTAGACCCAAGGAGGAGCACACCAAGGCACATCATAATTACATTACCCAAGATGAAACAGAAGGAGAGAATCTTAGAAGCAGCAAGAGAAAAGGACACAGTTACCTACAAAGGGGTTCCCATCAGACTGTCACCTGATTTCTCAAAAGAAACCTTACGGACAACAAGGGGCTTGAAAGAAGTATTTGAAGTCATGAAAGGCTAGGACCTACACCCAATATTACTGTATCCAGCAAAAGTATCATTTAGAATGAAAGTGCAGATAAAGTGCTTCTCAATAAGGTCAAGAAAAAGGAGTTCATCATCACCAAGCCCTTATTACATGAAATATTAAAGGGACTTACATAAGAAAAAGAAGATCAAAAATAGGAACAGTAAAAATGACAGCAAACTCACAGTTGTTAACAAACACACCTAAAACCAAAACAAAAGAAAACTAAGCAAACAACTAGAACAGAAACAGAACCACAGAAATGGAGATCACATGGAGGGTTATCAATAAGGGGTTGGGAGGGGAAGAGAGGGAGGAAAGTTACAGAGAATAAATAGCATAAATGATAGGTGGAAAATAGACAGGTGGATGGTAAGAATAGTGTAGGAAATGTAGAACCCAAAGAACTTATAAGTATGACCCATGGACATGAACTATAGCGGGGGGAATGTGGGAGGGAAGGGGTGGGCAGGATGGAGTTGAGTAAAGGGGCGGAAAAGGGACAACTGTAATAGCATAATCAATAAATATATCAAAAAAAAAGGAAGTTTGCACTCCTAAAGTGTTTCATTTCTGACACAGTAATTGGCTATTGGGTTTTTTAAAAGGTACACTGGGATAGGAGTTTGACTTACACTTGAGAGGCCTAGGTAACAGGTACAATCTGTTGCTCTCATGTTTTTGTATGAAGTAAAATACCACTACAGGTTTACAGCCCCTCGGGTCTACAGAGGACTATTGACCAAGGCATTCCCACAACAGCTGGTCATGGAAGGCCATGCTGAGGAAATGGCAACAGCTGACCTGAATGATCAGAAATCAGCTGGAAGATGATTAGGGATAAAACGTACCATTAAATCCACAATGAAAACCTGGCAGGTAGACACTACTGCCAATCACTTATCCCCCCAGAAAAAGGAGGGAGTGTTTGGAAGGAAACAGATGCAAAACACCTGTTGATCGTAGACAGATGCTCGGCTGTAGGAAAAAATTCTTTGAACCCACATCCCCCAAATGGTGATGAGGTGCTCTAATATACCAAAACTCAATAGATCAACAGACAGACAAATGAGAAAGAGGCAAAGAAATACAGCAAAAGTAATCACATAACCACAAGCTAACATTATTCTAATATCTACTGTGATTTTGTTTTGCACAGAATAAATGGGTAAAAGTAAACGCTCTTACCAGTTTAAGAGTATTTGAATTATGTAATTTCTCCTCCAGACTAACTTGAAAAGTATGAAGAGTCTAGCAGAAAAAAGTTGCCCATCTAAATTTGAAAAAGGCCCCGAATATCCCACTTTGTATCCCCCTATCTTAATGGTCTATGTGGAAGCACCTGGCAATTCTCTCAGTATCTACTTGTCTAGTCTACTCTCACCAGAATTTGTCATGGACCTTGTCTAGTATATTCATCATTATCTCAAATGTCTGGTACATTATAGGGCTTCAGCAATTTCATACTCTAATCAAAATACAACAATTTTCATTAAAATCCTTGAGACGGAAAGGAAAGTATGGCAACTTACAAGAGAAGCTTTAAAGTTATTGGAAAAGTTTCTTTATGTGAAGTATCATTCTCTTTGAATGTCAGATTAAGTATCTGCTCTCATAAATAAAGTATCATTAAGTACTCACCAATCTTCTTCCAGTGTATTATTATTCAGGTAGGTCAGCATGATGAGGGTCCTCTGAAGTTTTTAACTTCAAACACCTCCAAGGCCGTGGGGTAAGATGTAGCTTTATGAGGATGTGTACCTACCTTAGATAAATCTCCAGGGCCCACTTCTCCCAAGCAGCTTGTAAAAGCTGCTACATGTAGAATTTATATTTCAGTAGAGTTGCAACTAGGAGATCATACAAAGAACAGAAATTTCTTACTTTCCAAAATACAATGCCATTCTGTCATCATTTCAGAGTTGTGTTTCTCAAATATATTTCATAAATTGAAGGAGCTACAGAATACTGTATCATTTCCTTTATAAATCAACCACCGGGGCAATATTTTCCCCTATATTTTTTACTCAAGGGATATATTATTTAGTAAAAGAATATAGATAATAAGGGTAAATGTTTAAACATAGCTACAGTTTAAGAGTATCAACAGTCTTTAAAAACTATAATTTTAAAGATGTTATGTACATAATGACCATAAGGCTTAAACACTCACTTCAGCAAAAACTCACACATACACAAATGCACACATGGGCACACATGTACTCTATTTCCCATGTGTGTTATCACTACCCAGATGAAAGCAGAACGTTTTCTGCATGCCAACAACTGCCTCATGCTCTTTCCCAGTCATGGTGGAATTGATTAAATTATGCCCACAAATTCCGTGATAGTTAGCCCTCCTTTCAAAAGCTGAAGCCCGATTACCCCCTTCTTAAGTGTGGGCTGTCATTACTGACTCCCTTCCAACAAAGAGAACATGTATAGATCTTTAACCTCCTGGTTAAATTTATCTGCGAGTCTTTAATTCTTAGATGCTATTACAAGTTAAACTGTAAATGAAATGCAGTTTCCTCTGTGGACTGTTCACTGCTGGTGTACAGAATCACGACTGAATTTTGTGTCTTCATCTTCTATCCTGCAATGTTACCACATTCATGTATTTGCTGTATTCAGGTAGCTTCCTTATAGATTCTCAAGGATTTTTATGTATATAATTATGCCACCCGTGAATAGAGATGATTTTGCTCTCCCTTTGCAATTTGAATAATTCTTATCTCCTTTTCTTGTTCAATTTTTCTGGCTAAAATTCAGATATAGGGTTGAATAGCAGTCGCAAAAGTGGGCAAACAATTCACGTTTCTCATTTAGGGGAGAAAACTTTCAGTCTCTTACCACTAAGTACAGTGTAAGTCACTGGTACAAAGTTTTCATCTACACAAGAAAGCCATTAAGGGTTCTTGTAGCAAATGCAGTTTTTCTCCAGAACAATTAGTACTTGGCACAAAGGGGTCGGTCCATTTGTTGGATGAAGAAAACTTCTAGTGTATCACAGGTTGTGCTTCTTGGGCTGGGCCTAAATGCACAGTGTGTTCTACTTGTGAAAATTCTTGAAGTTCTATACATGTAATCTGTACACTTTCCTGATATAAGATCTATTGCAATAAACAATTTACAAAAGAAAGTATCCTACAATTAGATTCCCATACAGAAGAAAGACTCCACTGAGAGGCAGTAAAGTCTGTAAAGCAGGTCATATTCTTTCATTTTTCTTATTTGAAGCATGCTGTCATGTCATCTTCAAGCTGATTTCCATGTGACTTTTCCCTTCTGTCATCACCAGACCTAAACACCTACGTGAGTCATGGCAATGGCTCTTCAGCTTACATTAGGGTGCACCAAGTGGTGACAGTAGAGGACTTGAACAGTTTTAATATTTGACTTTACTCTAGCACTTCATGTCCTCAATTCTTATTTCTGTTATATGAAAGTATATAAAGTACACATAATTTATAATATATACTACAATTCAACTTATTTTCAACTTTCCCATAAACGGGTATATCAGATTATCCTAACTATTTACCAGGCATCATTTTAAATGGACTGTTATGCACATGTATAAGTTAGTAACTTTTTTCTTTATAGGATATATGCATATATGTACATGAATATCTAAGAATGAAAAATATAAAAAAGGGTAGCTTTCAGATACTTGAACTAAGTAGAAATATTGTGTAGCTAGCATCTCACATTTGTCCAATATCCCAAAGGATAAACGTTAACTGACTTGGAAAATATTACGAAGTGACCACTCAAACAAAACACTCAGAGCTCACAGTTACACAGCCAAAGAGTTTACCTACAACTTCCCTTTCGCAAGGTCACCATCTTGAATAACAGCCACCACCTGAATGTGAGCGTCACCATTGTGCCATATTGCAGGTTCCCTAGGAGCAGTTTTGAAAATATTAAACGATAATGAAACCACACTTTTCTTCACAATATGCTTACATATTAAAATTATCTCACCAGAACTGATATAAAATCATCTGAAAAGGATTTAAATCGTGAGCACTCAAAAATATTAAGTGATATCAAGCATATCCTCTAACCATAATGCTTGAAAATTAGAAATCAATTGCAAGAGGAAGTGGGAAAAACACAAATATGTGTAGAGTATACAACGAGCTACTAAAAACCAGCGGGGTCAAAGAAGACATAACATGGGACGTCAAAGTATATATAAAAACAAAAGAGAATGCCAATAGATCATATCAAAATTTCAATTTAAAAACAATATTTTTGAAAATGGCCACAATGGGCCCGTTTATTTCTTTAAATTCTAGTTTTTTTCTATTATCATTGTCCCAATATTCCCCTTTTCCCCTCCTTCCTGCAGTCTACCCCACCACCCCACAGCCCATCCACACACCATTGCCCCTGTCCATGGGTCACTCAGACATGTTCTTTGAATAATCCCTTCCCCTCCTCTACAACATTTCCCTCCCCCGTCTCCTCTGGAAGCTGTCAGACTGTTCCCTGTTTCCATGGCTCTGATTCTGTTTTGCTTGTTACTTTATTTTGTTCATTACATTCCTCTTAGAAGAGAGATCATGTCAAAACTTCAAGATTGCAGGGAAAGTGGTAGTAAGAGAGTTTATATCCTTATAGGATTATAAGAAACGAAAAACCCTGAGTAAATAACCTAATATAGTGTCTTAAAGAACTACAAAAAGGAAACCAAAAGGATCCCAAAGTCAGCAAAATAAAAGAAATGTAAAAAAAAGTAGAGAACCCCTTGCTGAGTGGCTGGGTAGGGAGTTGTGTTGTCCTGTACAGAAAAGGGTCATGGGTTTGATTCCCAGTCAAGGTATATTGCTCAATCCTGGGTACAATCTGCAGATAGGGCACATCAGGGAAGCAACAAGTCAGTGTGTCTCTCACGTTGATGTTTCTCCTCCCTCTCCCTGCGTCTCCCTCTCTCCCTCTCTCCCTCTCTCTGTGTCTTTCTCGAATCACTAGGAATACCCTCAAGTGAAGTTTGGGAGAAAAAATAAAGAATAAAAATTAGAGTAGAATTAAATTACATAGAAAACAAAAACACTATTCAAAAAATTAAGACAACAAAGTGCTGGTTCTTTGAAGAGACTAATAAAATTGACAAACCTCTGGCAACACTCACTAAAGCAAACAGGGAAAAGGTCAAGCAAAATCACAAATGAGAAAGAAGTTACCACAGACAGCACAAAAATATAAAGAATCCTACAAGGACACTATGAGAGACTCTATGACACCAAATTCAATAACTAGAAGAAATGTGTCCATTCCTAGAAATGTGTAACCTCCCTGCACTGAATCACAAGGAACTGGAAAATCCAAATAGACCCATCAACAGTGAGGAAACTGAGACAACCATCAAGAACTTCTGCAAAAGTTAAAAGTCCAGGACCAGATGGCATCACTAGTGAATTTCACCAAGCACTCACAGAAGACTGGACAATTATCTTTATCAAACTCTTTTAAAAATGTGAAGATGAGAAAAGAAAGATACTGCGTACCTCAAAGGAGGTACAGAATATTCTATCATGTCCTTTACATATCATCCCTGTGAACAAAACTTTCCCCTATAAATTTTCATCCAAAGGATGGATTAACTAGTAACAGAATATGGGTATTAATGGTGAAAGTTTAAACATAGCTACTGTATGAGAATGTCAAAACCCTTTAAAACTTATAATGTTGGATGTATTATGCACATAGGGACCACAAACTTTAAACATTCATGTAGCAAAAAATCCCACAGAATATGCACATTAAGGATGTAACAGAATATAGATATTAACGATGGAAGGAAATCAATATGGATATTAAGGATGAAAGTTTAAAAGTAGCTACTGTGTGAGAGTAGCAACGAGACTCTAAAGGTGACAATGTTTTGAGGTATTATGTACCTAAGCACCAAAAAACTTAAACACTCCCTTCAGCATCTCACACATACACAAATGCCCACGGGTGCACACAAGTACTGTATTTCCCATATGTGTTATCACTAACCAGATGAAAACAGAACATTTTCTGCATGCCAAGAACTCCCTCATGATCTTTCCCAGTCACGGTGGAATTGATTAAAATATGCCCACGAAAAATTACGTAATCATCATCCTTTCAAAAGGTGAAGCCCAATCACCTCCCTCATAAGGGTGGGCTGTCCTTACTGACTCCCTTCTAACACAGAGAACGTGTACAGATCTTTAACCGCCTGATTAAATTTATCGGCAATTTATTGTTCTTCACACATATATATATATGTGCATATTGTATAAATATGAATATAAATATACACATAGACCTATGTGAATATCTAAGAATGAAAAAGATGAGAAAGGGTGGCTTTGGGATAGTTGAACTAAATAGATATATTCCTTAATTACCTTCTTTTGAAAATATTATGAAAGGACCACTCAAACAAAAACCTCATAGCTCACACACATTCAGCCAAAGAGTTTACCCACAACTTCCCTTTTGCAAGGTGAGTGGACTCCATCTTGGATGAGGGCAAGGAGCTGATGGCCAGCATCACAATTGTATCATCTTGTGTGTTATCTAGACGCAGTTCTGAAAACATTAAACTCTAATGGAAAGAGCACTTTTCTTTACAATACGCTTAGATATTAAAATTACTTGACTAAGAAGCTAACATACAATCTTTAGAAAAGGTTTTAAATCATGAGCACTTCAAAAATATTAAGTGATACCAAGCATTCCCTATAACCAGAATGCTTTGAAATTAGAAATCAACTGCAGGAGGAAGGGCAAAACCCCACAAATCTGTTGACAGTAAACAACAAGCTACAAAAACCAGCTGGGGCAAAGAGGAAATAAAAGGTGAGGTCAACATATAAATAAAAACAAAAGAGAATGGCATTATATCATATCAAAACTTTGATTTAAAATCAATTATTTTGAAAATGTCCACAATACGATGACTTTTTTTTAATTCTTATTTATTTTACTACAGTTGCCACCACTTATCCTTTTCCCCTTCCTTCCTCCTGCCCACCCCACCACCCCACAGTCCATGCCCACACCGTCATCCCGGTCCATGGGTCACTCAGACATATTCTTTGACTAATCCCTTCCCCTCCTCTCTACCATTTCCCTACTCCCTTTCCTCAGGAAGCTGTCATATTGTTCCTTGTTTACATGTTTCAGGATCTGTTTTGTTTTTTACTTTATTTTGTTCATTACATTCCTGTTAGAAGTGAGGTCATATGAAAACTTTGGGGGGATGGAGAAAGTGGTAGTAAGAGAGAAGTTTCATCATTACAGATAAGCTTACATCAAGAAACAAGAAGTCCCTAGTAACCAACCTAATATAGCGTCTTCAAGAACTACAAAAAGGAAACCAACAGGAGCCCAAAGTCAGCAAAATAAAGGAAATATAACAACAAGTAGAGCACCGCTGCCTGAGTGGCTGGGTAGGTAGGAGTGTTGTCCTGGACAGCAAAGTGTCATGGGTTTGATTCCCAGTCAAGGTACATACCTCCGTTGTGGGTACAATCCGCAGATAGGGCACATAAGGGAAGCAACAAGTCAGTGTTTCTCTCACGTCGATGTGTCCCCCTCTTCCTGCGTATTCCCCTCTCTCTCTCTCCTTCAATAGGCATACACTCAGGTGAAGTTTGGGACCAAAATAAAGAATAAGCATTAGAGCAGAACTAAATGATATAAAGAACAAAAACACTATACAATATTTAAGGCAACAAACAGCTGGTTCTTTGAAGTGATTAATAAAATTCACAAACCTCTGGTGACACTCACTAAAGAAAACAGAGAAAAGACTCAAGCAATATCAGACATCAGAAATAGGTTACCACAAGAATACAAAAGATCCTATAAGGTACTATGAAACACTCCATGACACCAAATTCAATAATGTAGATGAAGTGGTTAGTTCCAAGAAATATGTAACCTACCTGGACTGAATCAGAAAGAACTGGAAAATGCAATTAGACACACCAGTTGTGACGAAACTGAGATAACCATCAGGAACTTCCCCAAAAGTTAAAAGTCCAGGACCAGATAGTGTCACTACTGAATTACAACAAGTACTCAAGCAGACTGGATACCAATTCTTCTCCACTCTTCCAAAAATGTGAAGAACAACATAACCTTATTCCCAAAACCTGGGAAGAGCAATCTGCATCAGAGACAATTACAGACCCATATCTCTGATGAATAACAATGCAAACTATCAGCAAATGAAACAGAACAATAAATTAAAAAGATAGCATTCAATACTGCACTGATCAATTGGGGTTCATTCCAGAGGTGCATGGATGGTTCCAACATATGCAAATCCCTCTATGTGATAATCCAAGTTGATTAACAAAATAAAGGATTAAAATTATATGATCATATCAATAGGTGCAGAAAAAGCCCCTCACAGGATACAATATCCATTTATTATGAAAACACTCAATAAATTGTGTAACAAGGAAAGCACAAAACCTAATAAAATCCTATGTGAGAAACCTCAATGATATCCTACTCAATTTTGAAAAGGTATAGCTTTTCCTCTGAGCTCAGAGACAAGTCAGGGGTGTCCACTCTCACCACTAGTATTCAACACAGTACTACTGGAGTCCTAGCCAGAGAACTCAGGCAAGAGGCAGAAATAAAAGGCATTCAAACTGGGAATGTAAAAGTATACTTATCCTGTTTGTAGATGATATGATTCTTCATGTAGAAACTGTAGAGACCGCATCAAAAAACTGTTGGAAACAAAACAGTATAGTAAAGTGGCAAGATAAGTGTACAAAAACCCATTGCATCCCTCATCTTTGAGAGCTGGAACCTGGGCAGGCCTCCCAGGTAGGGGCGGCAACAAGAAGAAGATAGAAGGTGACCAGCTTGGATCGTACTCAGCTCCCACCAGGAAAGCTGTGCCATGGTATATCTCACTGGCATCCACAGTGTGAGGCGGGGCAGAAGAAGGCAGCCATGGAGGAGATCCAGCAGTGACTCAAGCAACAAAAAAGAAGCTCCGAGACAAGGGCCAGCAGGAGTACTTGCAGAGGCCTACATGTGAGAGACAGAAGTTGTTTGAGGAGGGGAGGACCTGGACCAGCTGGTGACAGCAAAGTCAGAATCCATGCAGTGCGACCACCCCAACCACACAGTCACCGTGACCACCATCAGCGCCCTGGACTGCCCCATCTCAGCAATGTGTTGGGTGGGTCTGAGGAGGAGGTGGCATCCCAGAGAAGCTGACCAAAGACTTCCTCAGGAAGTCCATGACCCCTGCTAGCCCAGGGGATCTCCTCTATCAGGACATCTGCATCTGTGCCACACACAGTAGCAAACAGTCAAGAGGAATCATCTCCAACAGGCCCAGGAATCCACTGAGAATGCCCGAATGCTACTCACCAGCAAGACCCAGCACTACCTGCTGAGTAGTGAAGCCCCACACAGCACGCAGCAGAGACTGAGCCTGAGAGCCAGGCCAGTCCCCAGGCAAGGCTCCCAGGGTCTGCCCTGTCTCCATTTGTCTGTCCCCCAATACCATCCTGCATAGAAGCCTGGGGCTTTTACCTCAGAAGTAATGGGGTATCTGATGGAATATTCCTTAGTCAGAAGAAACAATAAAATACTGCCAGGGATTGGTCTTAAAAATAATGACACTGAGGAAATAAGTTAGAAAAAAAATGTCAAGAACCATATTATTTCACTCATATGTGGGATATAAAAGTGAAAGCAACTAATAAGACAAACAAACAAAAAAAAACTCATAAACAAAGACAACAGTATGGTAGTTACCAGTGGGAATGGGTATTGGGGGCATGGTTAGGTAAGGGAAGGGGGCACCAAGGATTTAGTGACAGAAGATTGGTCTTGGGGTGGTAGGCACACAATGCAATATACACATGACGTGCCATTGAATTCTACGCTTGAAACCTATATAACTTTATTAACTAATGACACCCCAATAGATTTAATAAAATCATAAAAAAAGATGAAGGAAATGTACTTGAAATTGCCTATAATGAAATCATGTCAAATTGATTGCAACATTTAGCAGAGAGACAGAGATAAATGGCTTAGGCTGTGCAGAAAAGGTAATACCTTAGGAAAATCACAAACAGTAAAAAAAGAAAAAACAATCATTGAACACTGTGCTAGAAAAAACTTGGGTGCATGCTTTTCTTTTTCAACCTCTAGCAATCAGCCTAGACCAGCATTGGGAATAGAATTTTCTGCAATGATAAACATAGTCTGTAATCTGCACTGTCCAATGACAGCCACTTAGCTGTATGTTGCCACTGAGATCTTGACATGTGCTAGTACGATGGAGACAGCAAATTTTACCTTCTGTTATGTTTTCATTCGTTCACATTGAAGTAGCTACAAAGAGCTACTGGCTGTATCAAACAAGGCAGGTCTCTACTTATAAACTACTCAAACAAATGAGAATAAAAGAGAGTGTTTCATATGTTTATATATATAGATCTCAAAACAGATGCACTGGAAACCCTGAATTCAGGTGGTGGAGATGAAAATAAGTCTTAAAAAGTACTTGGCATAAAAGGACCACGATAGAAATGTGAAATTAAAGGGCCCACAGGACGTCCAAAATCAACACAGAGGTAGGAAGGGATTGCCCCAAGGACAATAGCATAATAACCCAAGCTCTGATGAACATAAAATGCTTTCTTAGGTTAAAGAAAGCTGGAAACATACATACACATGTAAATGTATGGACATACACATAACTCACATTCTTAAAGGATGTTTAAAATGAAGCAGATTACTTTTCTCTAAGTAAGTTGGAAAGAAGCAAAACCAGAAAGAAAGAAGGTGGAGCAGTAGGCAGACACAGATTACCTTGTGTGCCTGGCTCTCAGGAATTCATGTTCCTTTCTCAGGCACCAGGAAGTTAACACATTTAAAACAGTAGAATAAAGTGACCATGCTTGGTTTGGAGAAACCATTCTGGCAGACGTGTAGGATGGATAAAGTGGGAGTAGTGGAAGGAGACCTTGAGGAAGACTTGTGTTGTTAGAGGAGAAAGGATGAGGGCCTGAAGTAAATGAGAGTCTAAGTTCATGGCAATGAAGCCCAGAGCATGAATGTATAAAAGATTATTTTGGAAAGGAATGGGTACATATCATCCACCTCATTAAAATTAGTACCCTGAACCCTGACCAGTATGGCTCAGTTGCTTAAGCGCTATCCCCCAAAGCCAAAGGTCACGGGTTTGATTCCTGGTAGGGCACACTCGGAGGTTGCAGGTTCAGTCCCTAGTTCTGGGCGTTTGAAAGGGCCACCCAATATTCTGTCTTTCACAACATGTTTCTTTCCTTCTCTATCTCCATTCCCTCCCCTCTCTCTCAAAAGCAATTAAAATTAACCAAACCTAAACATAAATAAATAAAATAAAGTGAAATAAGTACCCTGAGATGCTCTCATCAGCTCCATCCTCCGATCTTTGTGTTCTTGGGGTTGTCTTTGAAGATCCTCCTGTCCTTCAAGCCCTGGTAATGGAAGTGCGTCAGAAACACTTACTGACAGAAAATGGTTAATTTTCTAAAATAGAAATTAGTTAAAAATGGAATTACTTCTGACATTTATTGGTTCGGTCTTTGAGCTAAACTTGAAAAGATCTGTAAGATCCTTTGATAAACACTGACTGGTCTCACTAACACTGCCAAATAAATTAGAAGTGGATGGTTTCTTCTGTTTCAATCACACATTGTATCACCTCTCTAATATTTAAATTCCGCCATGGCTGGTGTAGCTCAGTGGGTTGGGCGTGGGCTGTGAACCACAGGGTTGCTGGTTCAATTCCTCCCAGTCAGGGCACAAATCAGGGTTGTGGGCCTGGACCCAGTGGGAGGCAACCTCACACTGATGTATCCCTCCCTCTCTTTCTCCCTCCCTTCCCCTCTCTCTAAAAAGTAAATAAATAATACCATTAAAAGATATTTAAATTCAAATGTTTATTAAGAAACTTTGATATTTATACTTTTACTGCAATGCAAGAAATTATATTGAGACTCAGTTTCTTATTTAGGAGGGTTAAACCCAGGTTGTCTTTTCATCACAATTTTTGAAAAGATTTCATTTCTTTTTTGACAGAGGGAAATGGAGGGAGAGGGGGAAGGAAACATCTATGCGGGAGAGAAACTGATTGCTGTTTCTTGTATTGGGCCTGACTGGGGACCAGTCCTGCAACCCAGGCACGTGCCCTGTCCTGGAATGGAACTGGCAACCTTTCGCTTTGTGGGATGGCACCCGGTCAACTGAGCCACACCAGTCAGGGCTCTCTTCATCTTAATTAAAAAACACCCAATATTCATTCTTTCACATTCAGAGCATTAGAGGTTTGCAAAAGGTACGAGTGCCTGTCTTTTCTAACCTGAAATAGTAAGATGATGGAATAATTATTACCTCCAAAAGTGAAAACGGTCCTCTACTGCAATTGATTTTCTGCTGAGTAACATATAATCCCTAAAGACAGAGCAATGAGGAAGAGAATCTAAAAGTTTAATCGTGATCTAGAGGTCTCCATTGTCCTTGTTAATTATCACTAAATGTTTCAATAAGTCCAATACCTAAACACAATTTTAAAAGAACAAAGCAAAAGGAGAGGAATGCCTTATCTATATTTCAAAGTAAAGTAACCAAACACATTGTAGTAAATGATAACAACTCTGCTAACCAAATTCAGAAAGAATATTCCAATTTCGTGTAAGGTACCAAGCTATTACTGTTTCTGTGCTTTCAAATAATTCAAAAAACTACTAAAGTGCTTCTACAGGATGGGCACTGAGCTGTAAAAATGCCAATATTACTGAGACATATAGTTTAAGTACTGTCTCACACACCATCATAGTATCACACTGGTACATACTGCGATCCCCAGTTTTGACTACCTCTGCACTTGATCAAAAAAGACAGGAGCTATCAGGTTATTTATTAGATAAAAATTACGAGGTGTTCAGGATTTAAATATTTACAGCGATTAAGTTATTGAGAAAGATTTTGTATCACTTTTCACAATTGAGAAAAAAATATTTTCACAATTATGAATTAGACCAATGACACATAGAACACTCAACTCTTCCCAAGAACACTGTACACAAGTATTTCAAATATCATTTTCAAGATGAGTTCCAAAATCACCTGTTCCTGAACCTCCACCTGATCATCCACAAGGGGTGTAAGTGTGCCAACGATAACACGAAGGCAATATTCTAAAGTCAGTTTCTTTAGAAAACATTACTTTAGTAACATCCTTACAGTAAGTGTTTGCACCCTGAAAGGTTATAGGTTTGAATCTTGGTCACGGCACATACCTAGGTTGTGAGTCCATTCCCAGGTCACAGCACAAACAGGATGTCCACCAATCCATGCCTCTCTCTCTCCACCTTCCTCTCTCTCTCTCTAAAAGCAATAAAAAATATCATCAAGTAAGGATAGAAAAAGAAAGAAAAAGAGTTGAAGAATACTAACAAACACTGAAAATTAATTAACTCCAACATTTTCAAACTCTTCCAAAATAGAATAGAATGGGACTCCTCTTACTCATTTGATGAGAATAGCATTTCTTTTACACAAAGTACACCTAAAGACACAAAATTTTAATACCCAATACCCTTTATGAATATAGATGAAAATCTTCTCAAGAAAATACTAATAAACTCAATCTGAAGCATAAAAAAAGCATTAAATACCATGAGCAAGTTGGATTTATCCCACCGATGCAAGAAGAGGTCAATAGAAGAAAATCACTCTATATAACAGATATTAATGAAATGAACTTAATTATTGATTACCTCAACAAGTACAGAAAAGGCACTCAATAAAATCTGACACCCTTTCATGATGAAAACACAGAAAAACATGAATAGACAGGAACTTCCTCAACATAATAAAGGGAACTGATGAAAACCCCACAGGCAAACACGTGATTAATGTTGATGGACTGAAATGTTTCCCACTGGGATCAGGAACAGAACAAGGATGTCCATTTTCATCACCATTATTCAACACTATACTCAACCTCTAGCCAGAGCAATTAGACAAGGAAAAGAAATGAAAAGGCATCTTAATCTGAAAGGAAGAATAAACAATAGCACAGGTGGCATGATTCCATATATATATAATCTCCCAAAGGATCCACCATAAATTTACTGTGGTGGTAACAATGGACACACTCAGCAAATTTGCAGGTCAGAAGATCAACGTCCAAAAAGCACTTGTATTTCTATACACCAGCGGTGACCCACCATGCGGAAAATTAAAACTCAATTCCATTCTCAATAGAATCTAAAAGGACTAAATACTCAGAAATAAACTTATGCAAGGATATGAAAGACTCGTATATTGAAAAGTATAAACAATGGATGAAAGAAATTTAAAGTATCTAAATAAAGAGAATGACATCCTGTGTTCATGGATTAGAAGACAAATGATTGAGATGTCAATACTATCGGAATGAGTACATGTTGACTGCAATTTCAAGCAAATTTCGACATCTTTTTTACACACATAGTAGAGCTGGTCACCAAATTCACATGGAATTGCAGGCATCCCCAAAATAGACAAAGCAAAGTTGAAAAAGGACAAATCAGAGGACTAACACTTTTCATGTGCCTGGATTCTGTGAAAAAATTTTAAATGAAAAAATCAAAATAACTGCATTTTTAAAGTGAGATAGGGATCTGAAGATTTGCCCCAAAGAAAATATATGGATGGTAATCAGCGCAGGAAAAAATCCTCACTACTTCTTCAGAAACTACAACTTAATGCCCCAAATGAAACACCAATGTTTACCTATTAGAAAAGTTAGCATAGAAAACCATTTTGAAATTCATCAGATCTTTCATGGCATGTGAATAAACAAACTGGCATATATCCACACAATGGAATGCAACTAAACAATTGAAAGTAACACACTATTGCTCACTTGAACATGACTGAATCTTAAATAAACTATTCTCAGTTGCTCTAAAATATCCATTCTAAACAAGTAACTGTGCCTCTGCTTCCCTGGGGGGATCTGCAGCGCAGGCAGAAGTACCTGTGCAGCACTAAAGAGGGGAGGGGTCTGTCCACCTGAGGGGGATCTCCGGGGAGCAGGGGCCCTGGCCCAGCTACCAGACACAGGCGGCAGCTTTGGCATCAGCACGTGTGAGACTGTGCCTCCTGTTGGGTCTCTTCAAGTCACAGGCGTGTTACATAATGTTAGAGGGGCAAATCCGCATTCCCACTGCTCCAGATCCTTACCACTTCTGTGTCTCTCCCTTTGATTCTGCAGTTGCCAGCTTCCCTCCGTCCTGGAAAGACCACCAAGTTTCCTTCTTCATATTTGCCTGGCCCAGCCCTTCATATCCAACCTCCTAATACAGACAGTACAACCTCTGAGACCCCAATGAAAGAAGCAGATTAGAAGGTTTCAGCTCCCTCTTCACCAATCTCTGGCCACTGAACAAAGCCTGTGCTGTGCTGCTGGCTTGGGTCTCATGATTTTCTTTGCCAGCACCTCACAGATAAAAATCCCTGCATTGGGCCTCAAATAAAGTTCTTTGTACTTCAGTAAAAACTTGGTTGATGACCCAAAGGTTTTCTGGCAAAGCCATGGTGGGGCCCTAACTGCAAGGTTTTCTTCTAGAGACAGAGAAGAGAACCCCAGAGGAAGCTATTTAGGTGGGGTGGTGTCCATGGGGGTGACGTCTGTGCTGGAGGCAGGATTGGGAGCCAAGCCTGACGACTTGCTCGTTGAAGGGACCGCACTGAGTGCCCAAGTCATGGGTAGGCTGGTGGTATTCCCAGTGCTGGAGCTGCCCATAGCAGTGGCAGGGTAGCTGGGGGTGGAGGCTGGGACTAAAACCCCACTGGATGCCGTGTTGGTGGTGGTGCCCAGCCCTCTGCTAGAAGGGTGGGCGCTGTGCTTGGGGGCAACTCCTAGCATGGGAGTTAAGGTGGGGGCAGTGGTGCCCCCAAGAACAGGGTTCTGAGTGTTGGGGCCTGTGGTCACCACGAGGGTACCCTGGCGAGTGCACTTCCGGGAGGTCTGGGGCATGCTTCCCCCGAAGCTCTGAGTGGCTGTGCCAGAGGCACTGAGGGCAGCAGTGGCTGAGCTGGTGCTGGCCTGTGTGCCCAAGGTGGCCTGTGTGGTGGCGCCTGGAGCTGACTGGACCAGAGTAGAGGTTGGGGCCCGGGCTGGGGCTGCAGCTGCCTGTTTTCCACCTCTGGAGTCTGGTGGAGCCCCTGAGGAAAGAGCGTAGGCTGGTGGGGTGGTGTCCATAGGGGTCGGGTCCATACTGGTCATGTCCACCACCGGGGTCGTGTCCATTGGGGTGATGTCACTGTTGGAAGCAGGCTTGGGAGCCAAGCCTGTGGATGTGCAGGCTGAGGGGCCTGCACTGCCTGCAGAGGTGACTGGCAGGCTGGGCGCCCAAGTGGTGCTGGGAGCAGAGACAGGAGCAATCCCTGCAGCAGGCTGCAGGGAAGACCCCACAGGCTCTGGAGCCACGCGGCCCGAGATGGCCTCTGTGTCGCCTGATAGAGCACTGCTGATGCGCCGCCAAAGTGCCCTTTTCTCCTCATCGATGTCTTCAGGCGTCACTCTGTAACCCAGCTGAGGCGCAGGTGGCAGCTTCAGAGGGTCCCCTCGCCTGTGTGGCAGCAGAGGAAACTTCCTCTTTCGGGGCCTGTCACAAGAGGGTGAGAGGCTCCTTGGGGATGGTCTGTGAGGGCTGGTGTCTCCTGGGCCACTGTCAGTCTGGCTCTGCCTCTGAGATGTGAGGCCACTGGAGGAGGGAGCCTGAGGGCCCTGCTGGCTCACTGTCTTTGGGGCCCTCTGGGACAGCCTGGCCTGGCAAGTGGCGGGCTGCCTCCTCTTCTCCACTGGCGGGAAGCCTCGAGTGGAGCTGTAGGAACTGGTGATTGCGTTCCTTCGGCAGCAGGAGCTCCTCACAGAGGCCTGGGGTTGCTGGTGGCATCTGTCTTGTGGGCCCCTTTCCTGATGGGCCGCCCTCTCTAGCACTCTGGGATGCTCGTCCTGTTGAGGCATCACTGTCCTTTGTCCACAGGCCCTCTGATGGCATCGCCTGCAGAACGAGGTAAGGACCCCCATGAAAAGGCACAGGGCCCGGGGGATCCTCATACAGAGTCTTAGGAATGCGACCACCGGCCATGCCCGCCAAATCCGCAGATTATTAGGGCAGCCTGGAGGTGCAGGGACAAATGGGTGCATCTGGGGGACCAACTGGCGGGCGAAGTGAGCACCATGCTGGCCCCCCGGTACCCGGGGTCGGGGATGGGGGCAGAGTCTGCCCAGGTAAGTGCCCATTGGGCTCTTCAGGGAGGTCTGTCTTCAAACAAATAGCCGGATCTCAGAAGCTCCTTCAATAGCCAACAACACTGTTGAAAGCCAAGAGCCAACTGTTGGGCCTGTTACTAGGATACCCTCGGAACTCCCAGTTGGCCTGGGGTGGGGGTGGGGGGTAGTGGGGAATGGGCGCGAGGAAGGAGTGTGCTTGCCAAGGTTCTGGTGGTGAGGGCGCACCCAGAGGACCCTCGAGGACCCTTAGGTGCTTCTTGATCTCCATTTGAGGCTGGGGCAGGCGAAAATCACCAAACTTTCCCTACTCATTCACTAGTCTTCCTGGAGCCTCAGAGGCCTGATTATGACCATGTTCTCCAGAGATCTACCAAGGCTGCTTTTGCTCAGTGCCTGCCTCTGAAGCACCTCTTCTACCTGGTGGTGCTTGAAGTTCTGCGAGGCCAGGATATTGGACCCCTGGGACTCCAGCCCAGCCTGCAGGGGCCCTGCTGACACACCTGAGAGATGACTGTGCCCTCATAGTCACCGTTTAAGGGGGTGGAGCTCTTGCAGCCAGTAACACTGATGCCTACCCTTCCCCCCAACCCAGTCTTCCACTCCTTGGTGAGTGTCAGCTCTTCTTCCTCAGTGCCAGAGCGCTCCATCAGTAGGTTATTAGTCTTGGTGGAGGGCACAGAGGCCATGGCCTCCTCCCTTTGTCCCGGACTCTTCCTCACACACTGCCTCCTCCTCCTCCTGAGTCCAGCAGCCCAGGGTGAGTGCGGGCATTTTGCCAGCCCCCAGGCCCTGCTGGACTCTTGCTCTCAGGCTTTCCACTGCAGCAGGGCCATCACAGCCTCAAGCTGTTCCAATTGGAGAGCTCGAAGTGCTTCTAGTAGGAGGGCGTGACCTGGAGTCTGAGCCCCTGCTTCTCTGCAAGCAGGGGTCAGAAACATAATTTGGTTGTTACAATATAATTTGGTTGTTACAATATCGTCATGGTGATGTAATATGCACATAGGGAATATAGTCAAGAATATTATAATAACTGTGTATGGTATCAGATGGATATTATTGAATAGGTTTATGCAGGTTATCACTTTGTAAATGATATAAACATAGGCTAATCCCTCTCTCTGACACCTGAAACTACTATAATGGCATGTCGACTGTAGTTTAAAAATCATTTTAAGTGTCATCAATAAAACTTAGGTATAGAAGTACATATTTATTCAGCAGGTGCATTCAGATGAGGGATTCTGAAAATTACACCTCACTAACTTCTTAGTCCATCCACTGTGGTTCCCACTCTCCCCTGAGATCCCACCTTGGATGCAGAATGTCCCACCATCAGAAGCCTGTGCCTGCCTCAGGTAGTGTTTAGGGAATCTGGGCCTAGAAAGAAGGACAATGTGGCCAATGGGGACGTCTCTTAATGTCATCTTGGGACTTTACCCAGGACTATAGCTATGAGAGGACAGGGCTCTGCCTGACTCCAGGTACTGTTCAAAGTGTGGTCTCTGAGCTGTGTGTCTGTGAGCTGTTTGTTATCAATCCAGGACAATATCAATCAGACACTGAAATGACATAAAGGTGTTGTTGAATCTCAGTGCTGAGCGGCTTTGGAGGGAGCTGGTACTGTGCACACAGGACCCCATCTCAGCCCGTGATGTCCTGGGAACATGACAGCGCTGGCCCTTCACCACAGACAGTTTGAGACACACTAGTCTCCCAGTTGTTAGGATCATTTGTGGGGCAGCTCCGCCCGCAGGGCCCCTGTGGGCGCCATGGATGAGAATTCCTCTACCAAGACATGATGTGCTTGGGGAGGGAAAGTGGCTGATCTCTCAAAGTAGAAGGGCCAATAGCCTTTTCCTCAATGGGCTTTTGTTGAGTGCAATTTGCCCAGGAATACAAGTAAAGGTCATCAATCATTGTCAGGCAGTAAGGATCAGACAATAGATAACAAAGAACTCTGAGGGCTTATTCTGAGTCAGTGTCAGTTAGATAAAGGGCTATAAAACTTTGGGAAAGAAACTCACTTCATGCTTGGACCCCTATCAGAAAACTGAGGGCATTCTTAGCAAGGCAGGTTCACAGGGTTTTAGAAGAAAGAGGTTGAGGGTCCAACCTGCCATGTTCCTTGAACAAGGCCATGGACATCTCTTTGCCTCACACTGAAATTTAGGAGAATGGACAAAGGTTGGTTCCTTGGGTTGGTTCTGGGTACACATTTCTAGAGTTTATCTTGCTTTTATCTTTTCAGAATCTAAAGTCTCCAGATCTTCCTTACTAATGTTAAAAACACTAGTTTGTTTTTTAAATCTTCCTTTTCCTGCTACAGTGAATATTCCATGAGGATGAGAATTGATTTATTTTGACTATAAATTTCTGGCTGTGTCTTTAACACCTAGAATATTCCCTGGCTCATAGAGGAGACTCAATAAATATTTGTTGAAAGGTGAATGATCTCAACTTGCACATGGTCTAGAGGTTGAAACAGAAAAAATGAGGAGAGAGAGAAAGAAACAGAGAGAGGGGGGAGCAATAAGTATTTGAGAATGCAGTCTTGGCAGAGAAGAATAAGAAAAAGCTTCAAGATAAGTTACTTGAGCTGTGCTTATAGTATGAGTAGGAGTGTGCATGGGGAAAAGTGAGGGAGGAGACTCTAAAAAGACTGAGATATGCTAAGGCTCAAGAAGAAGGAAAAGAAAAGTTTCTTTCAAAAACTGCAGATTGCCATAGTTCAGCTCTGGTGAGCCATAAGATACCGCAGGGCTGACATGAGAAGATAATCTGAGAGGAGGGCCAGGCCTGAGGGAGCCCTGTGTGCCAGCTGGCTCTCACCTTCAATTAATGCAGAGCAACCAAAGAGTAGTGACATGACCAGACTGGGATGTGACAGAGCTTTTACTAAAGCAATGGGGAAATGTGGGGCCAAGCAAGAGGCAGGGAGTGGGTTTAGACACAAGGCCTGCCTGTGGCTGAGGGGGAGATTGTAGATCTCTAATGCATTAGATCTTCAGAGTTATGCTGGGTGTATTAAATTGACTGTTATCTGGGGTGTCTCTGCTCTTCAATATAGTCCACCAAGTTCTCAAAACAACTTCAAAACTCAAAATACCCTATAGTAGATTAATTATTGGCTACACTTTGCTAGACTCAAGTGAGATGTTAGTTGCTATTTCCATCACTAAGGAGTTTCTACTTCTAATGTGATGACTGGGTTTGAATGAGTTTTACAATGGCAGGTTTTTGTATTTAGGTCATACTGTTGGTATTTCCTTGGCAATTTCAATAAGATATTCTGTTGTCATCATTGTCAAATTGCCTGGCAGGCTTTATATAAGTGCACATGCAAATACTTGTTTTGAACTTTGAATTTTCCAGACCAAACCCCTCATTCATGGAAAAATAATATTTGTAAAATAATGATTTCTTACCGGGCAATGCCAAAATCACCAAATGGGATTATGTAGAAACAATGAAGGAAGGTTTCTCAGTTTCTCATCATTTTGGGATTGAACATGTCCTTCTGGACAAAAGGATTTATGTTCATGGAAACCTTGTGTTTTCCTTTTCCTTTTGTGTATTCGCTTATGTCATTTTATGGTCTCCTTGTTCTCCCTTTTTTTTTTATGTTTTCATGTATAACTGTCTCAATATCAAGAAGGGAAGATGGGCCATTAGGGTCCAGACTCCACTCCCATTGTTGGATTACCTGTTCAGCAAGCAAGTTTATCGTCCTCTTTCAGATTTTCTTTTTGTGTACATAATTGCAATGTTTTTTCTATTAAAATGGCCAGACCCCTTTGTATCTAGCAGAGCACACACTCTTCCCCCAACTACAGGTGAGGCCCAAAGAGCACCATTGAATGGGTGGATATCAGTGAGGGTCATATCACTAGGGCTTATCTACCTCATCATTCTGCTTTAATTAGCCCTCTAATTACTTCTAGCTGCTAGTAATGTGCTTTAGATGTGGAAAGAACCACACCTTTATGTAAGCATAATGAAAACTACATTTGCTTAGCTTTTCGTGTCAGTCAAGAGGGTATATTCACAGGTTTACTGGCAGTAAAGGTCATAATGACTTTGTTTCCTGTCGATACAGCTGATCGTGTTGCACTTTCATCAAACTGATCATCTTCACTCCACAATCTGATCATGTGTTTTCTTCTCTGTTCATGGAAGAGAAACCCTTAATTCAGTCTCTGTTTAATTTCTTTCAACTTGGAAAAATCCAGAGAAGTTTCAGCTGAAACACTAATTTTTCTCCCTAGTGAGCATATGCAGCACACCTTTCAAAATCATCGTGCCGATGCCTTCCAGACTTGGAAAATCATATAAAGAACCATGACTGATAGTGTGTGCTGTACTGAAAGTATGCCTTTCTGTTCCATTCCTCAGGTCTTCACTGAACATTTACTACGTGCTTTCCTCACATCACAGGGATGCTAAAAACTTTCCAGTGCTGCTCCATTATTTACAGAATAAAATTCAAACCACTTATCCTTATATCCGAGGCCTGACTCTGGTGATTCTATTCCCCATCATCCCCCAGCCACAACCAACACACACACACACACACACACACACACACACATGCTTCAGACATGAGTCTCTGAATCATGAGTCTCCACATGTAAGTACCATTCCTTCTTTTGAACCTATCCTTATACTCTGGTACTGCCTAGAGTCCCCCTTCCCTCCCTATGTAATAAATATTTTACAACCACTTCTCCCAAAACACAAACACATAAACAGATTTGCAGCATTTACACATTTCCATGGAGGAAACACTCCCATTATGGCCAATTTCAATCGACCAATGTGGTGTCACTGAATACAGAGCTGGGAAGAGATGAGCAGTGGCCCACCATGATGAAATATTTGTATCATCATTTCATAAATAAAATCAAACAATCTCAAGAACAAGATAGTGAAGGAGTGTGAAGTAATTAGGAAATGATGAGTGGATTATTTATTACCTGTGTGGAGGCTCTGCCCATAGGGCTCCCGCGCCGCCATGGATGAGAATAAGTCTACCAAGGCAATATCTTCTTGGGGAAGAAAGGTGGTCAATCTCTCAAAGGAGAAGGGCCAAGAGCCTTTTCTTCAAGGGCTTTTTTGGGTTCAGTTTGCACAGGAATACAGGTAAAGCACATCAATCATTGCCAGGCAGTAAGGATCAAATAATAAAAACATACAAAGAACTACAAGGGCTGATTCTGAGTCAGGGTCTCTTAGCTAAAGGGCTATAAGACTTTGGGAAACAAACTCGTTTCAGGCTTGGACCCTTATCATTTAATTTGAGGGTATTAGGAAAGCAGGTTTCGCATGGTTTTGTGTATTCTTTTTAGGACTGATCACCCCAGGGAATCCACCCTTTCCAGCACAGGACTGCACTGCCCTCTGTCATTGTTTCAGGCTTAAGTCAGTCAGGGGAAGTAAGTCAGCCAAGAGATTAGGAGACTTCTTGCAGACAGAAAGAGGACTCAGGCTCTGTCAAAGCTGAGGGGCGAGGGTCCATCACTCCCTTTTTCTATGGTCTCCCAAGTCCTTCCCTGTGGGCCTCTTTGTGACCATGCCTGTCTTAGGTCGTCCCTCCCTTGAGGAATCTTACCCGTTATTGGCTAACTGGTCAGGCTCAGGGCCCAGCAGGGTAAATTAAAGTGGGCAGAGATGGCACCCCTGCCAGGGAGATAAGCTTTGTCCTCTTAGTGGCTATGGTCCCAAGGTCCCTGACTCAGCCATAGCCATGGGGGTTCACAGCTTCTGAAACCAGGCAGGGCAGTTCCCAATGATAACCTTTATTTTTCACATAGTTTAATAATAACACATTTAATTTACTTTTTAATAATGGCCATATGTAACAACTGAACATTTGACAATTGCCTCTTGTGAGTTGGTTTAAGCCAACTCCAGCACACCAGTGCGTGGACCCTACCATTACTTCCCTAACCCACAGAAATTTCCCTCTGTATGCATTTACCGGGTTCATAAGTATTCTGACAATTCATTCAAGCCACTGTTAATTGAGATCCTACTATATGCCAGAAATTCTAGCTCAGGGATTCTACCAAAAAGCACACAGGGAAATAAAAACACAATTTCAGGTGTAATCACTTCCACCAAGAGAATAGTGACTTGGGAGGCAGTGAGTGGTACCATTTATAATGGATGAACACAAATGGGGAGGTGAGGCGGAGGCTAGGGGCTAGCTTTTAAATATGTTAGGGTTTCGAAGCCTTTTAGATATCTAAGGGGGAGAAGCTGTCAGAAAAATCTTTACATGGATCCTGGAACTCAGAGTAGAGCCAAGGCTGAGGGGGAATGCCTTATATTTGTCTTGCATGTCATACTTCACATCAACAGCTTGCGAGGCAGCCAAGTTAGCATTATCACAACCATTCTAGAGCAGAGACAGTGAGCCCTGAGAGGGGTAGAGAGAGAGCAGGATCTGGGGCAGAACCAGGAATGGAATTCAGATTTTCTGTCTCCCTGTCTGTTTGGGATCCAGGGGAGATTTTGTTAGAAAGGCTGATTCCTCAAGGGAACCTTATGATCCAAGAAGGTATCAAATTAAAAGTGCCAGGATGCCTGGCTGGTGTGGCTCAGTGGATTGAGCACCAAATGCAAACCAAAGGGTTGCTGGTTCCATTCCCAGTTAGGGCATATGCCTGGGTTGTGGGCCAGGTCCCCAGTGGGGTTGTTTGAGAGGAAACTCAACATTGATATTTCTCTCCCTCCCTTCCCCCCCTTTTCCATTCTAAAAATAAATCAAGAAAATCTTTATCAATGTCAATATCAATCAGACACTGAAATGACATATAGGTGTTGTTGTGACACAGTGGTGAGCTGCTCGTGGAGGGAGCTGGTGCTGTGCACATAGGACCCCATCTCAGCCTGTGATGTACTTGGGAAAATGACAGGGCTGACCCTTCACACACACTCATCTCTCACTTGTTAGGATCGTTGTCATTTTGAAAACAACCTATCATCAACATTTCATTTCATTTCATTCAAACCTGTAGAATAAGAAAAGCAATGATAAAAATGGAAAGCTATTTTTGATTATTGATCTAGTACCCTGCAAGTTTCCTGAATTTATTCATGAACCGTAGATGCCACCCTGTAGATTCTTGGGACTTTCCAATTAAAAAAATAATGTCACCTGTGACTAGAGACATTTTTATTGTTTCCTTTTCAATTTGAATGCCTTTTTATTCTTGTCGAACAGTTTTGGCTAGAACATCCGGTACAATGCTCAATGTTGCCATGACAGTGGGCATCCTAGTATTGTGTCTTGATGTTAGGGGTAAAGTTTTCAGTCTTTCACCAGCAGAGAGTGGTGTGAAATGTTCAAGGTGATGAAAAGCAAGGACCTATAACCAAGGCTACTTTACCCAGAATGGCTATCATTTAAATCTGAAGGAGAAATAAGGAACTTAACAGGCAAGAAAAAGCTACAGGAGTTTGTCAACACAAAACCAGTACTGCAACTAATGTTAAAAGACTTCCTTTAAGTACAAGGAGGAGGACGAGGAGGAGATTAAGGAGAAGAAGGAGAAGAGGAAGAAGAAGAAGAAGAAGAAGAAGACTGATGATGATGATGATGAAGAGGAAATATAAGTGAAAGTAAGAAAGAACACAGGAAACTAGGGTTAAAATAAAATGGCACTAAATACGTATCTATCAATAGGCACTTTAAATATAAATGGCTTAAATGCTCCAACCAAAAGCCATAGGGTAGATGAATAGATAAACAAGATCCATATATGTGCTGCCCCAAAAGACCCATCTCAGGTCAAAAGATACAGAAAGTCTAAAAGTATAGGAATGGATAGAGATATTTTATGCAAAGTGAAAGAAAAAGCTGGGGTAGCATTATTATCCAACAAAATAGACTTTAGAACCAAGGTTATTGTAAGAGACAAAGAAAGCCATTACATACTGATAAAAGGAACACTCCAGCAAGAGGATTTAATCCTAATTAATATTTACACACCCAACATAGAAGCACCTAACTATGTAGAACAAATATTGACTGACACAAAGGGAGAGGATGACAGAAATACAGTCCTAGTTGGGGCTTTTAACACCCCATTGACTTCAGTGGATAGATTTCCAGACAGACAACCAACAGGGAGACACCGACTTTAAATGACACATTAGAGCAAAAGGATTTCTTTGATATCTTCAAAGCATTTCACCCCTAAGCAGTAGAATATACATATTCTTCAAGGCCACATGGAGTGTTTTCTAGGGTAGACCACCACTTATGACATAAAATGAGTCTCAAAAACTTAAGAACGCTGAAATCATCTCAAGCTTTTTCTCTAACCCAGTGCTATGGAACTAGAAATCAATCATAAGAAGTACCCTGAAAAACACACAAAGACATGGAAAGTAAATAACATGTTATTAAACAATCAGTGCGTCAACAATGAGGCAAAGGAAGCAATGAGAAGGCACCTTGCAACAAATGAAAATGAGACAACAACAATCCAACACCTGGGGACACTGGGAAAGCAATCAGAGGAAAATTCATAGAATTACAGTCCTATTTCAAGCAAAACAAAACAACACGAAAAAACCCCCACCAATAAGCTCCAATAAACAACCTACAGTTCAAAAATTGGAAAAAGAAAAACAAGCAAAGCTCAAAGTGTGTATAAGGAAGGAAATAATAAAGATCAGGGAAGAAAGAAACATAATAGAGTCTCAAAAATAATGTAAAAGATCAATGAATGCCAGAGCTGGTTCTCTGAAAATATAATATTGACAATCCTTTAATCAGACTCATCAAGAAGAAAAGAAATACAAAGGAGTGTAAGAAATATTATGAAAAACTATATGCTAATATACTGGACAACCTGGATGAAATGGATACATTTCTAGACACATACTATCAGTAAAAACTATACTGATGCAGGAGGCTCCACCAGTAGAACTCCCCTAGTCATTGAAAATGAGAAATAAAATACCCAATGCATGATTTACTTGGGGAGGACACGTGACCAGTCCCTAAAGAAGAAAGGTCCTGAATACTTTCTTCCCTGCATTTTCATTGAGTTTATCTCACACAGACATTCTTAGTATGTATGAATATCTCATTAACCAGTGCTCAACATTCTACTGGCATCATTTACAGATAATAGTTGAAGAGACACAGGGATTGTTTCTGGTCAGGGTTGGCTTTAGCTCAAGTGTCTGTTTCATAGCAACAGGGCAGAGCAGGTCTCAAAGGAAACAATGTATATTCTTTCTCTGGCCAGATTGGGACCACAGGAGCCATGTGATCCAGTACAAGGTCTATGGCATAGTTCCCATGCTGAGTCAGTCAAGGAGAGCAAAACAGCCAAGAGACTAGGAGACTTGCAGAAAGACTGAGGACTCAGGCTATGACAAAGCCAAGGGGTGAGGGTCTTTCTGCCCATTCTCTGAAGACCCCTAAGGCCTTCCCTGATGGCCCATTGCAACAGTGCCTGTCTTAGGCTGTCCCTTCTCCTTTGAGGGATCCTACCATTGTTGGCTAAACTGTCATCAACCTGTGCAAAGCAGGGGGAAGTGAAGGAGGCAAGGGCTACACTCCTGCCAGGAGCAAGGGTTCTGTCTCCTTAGTGGCTCATGTCCCCAAGGCCTTTTCATGGGGCTCTAGCCATGGGACAAAAGTCGACCCTGAAACTAGGTGGGACTGCTCCCAACACAACGGAGAAGAATCAGAGGACCTGAGTAGATGGATTAGACCTAGTGAAAATGAAGCACCAATCAGAAAATTCCCAATAAACACAAGCCCTGCACTAGATAACCTCACAGGTGGATTTTATCAAACATTCTGGAATGACCTAACACCTCTGCTTCTCAAACTATCTCAAAAAATATAAATGGAGGGAGGCTACCAAACTCATTTTTAAGGCCTCCATTATTCTATTTCCAAAACGTGATAAAGGCACTACCAAAAAGAAAATTATAGGCCAATGTCCCTGACAAACATAGACACTAAAAATCACCAAAGAAACATTGACACACTGAATACAGCAGCACAGGAACAAGATCATACACCATGATCACGTGGGATCTATTCCAGGAATGCAAGGTAGGTACTATACTCACAAATCAATAAATCTGATCCATCACATAAACAAAATGAAGGACGAGAATCACATGATCATATGAACACATGTAGAAAAAACACTTGATAAAACCCAGCATGCATTTATAAGGAAAAATCTCAGCAACGTGGGAACAGAGGGAACATACCTAAGTGTAGCTAAGGCAAGTTATGACCAACCCACTGCCTGGATCATACTCAACAGGCAAAATCTACAAGTGTTCCCCTTAACACTGAGAACGAGACAATACATGCTGTTGGGAATATTGGACACATGCATACAGAAAAAAATGGAACTAGACCATCTTTTTACACCAAACACCAGAATGAATTCAACAATGATTAAACATTAAATATTAGACCTGAAACCATAAAAATTCTAGAAGAATACTTAGGCAGCACAGCACAGTCTCAGACCTTGGTCATAACAATATGTTTTCAGATATATTTCCACAGGCAAAGAGAACAAACAAACAAAAATTAAACAAATGTAACTATAGCAAACTGAAACGTGTTTGAACAGCAACGGAAAGAACATCAACAAAATAAGAAGACAATCCACAATAGGGGACAACATATTTGCCAATACTTCTAATAAGGGGTGAATATCCAAAATTTACAAAGAACTTACAAAAATCAACACCACAAAAACAAACAAGCCAATTATAAAGTGTACAAAGCATCTGAATAGACACTTCTCCAAAGAGGACATATTGATGGCCAAGAGATATATGAAAAGATGCTCAGCATCACTAGTGATCAGAGAAATGCAAATTAGAACTATGATGAGATGTCATCTCACACCTGACAGAATGGCTGTCATACATAAACTGACAAAGAGCAAGTGCTGGCAAGAGTGTGGAACATGGGGGACCCTTTTGCACTGTGGAAGGGAATGCAGACTGGTGCAACCACTGTGGAGATCAGTATGCAGATAGATGATCAGTAGGTAAAAAATTAAAAATGGATCCTCCTTTGGACCCAGTGATCCCACTTCTGGATTTATATACAATGAAAACCAAAACACTTATTCCAAAGAACGTAAGCACCACTATGTTCATTGCAGTGTTCTTTACAATCACCAAGATATGGAAGAAGACCAAATGTCCATCAATAGATGAGTAGATAAAGCAACTGTGGAACATTTACACAATGGAATATGACTTGGCCATAAAAAGAAGACAATTTTACCCTTTGTGAGAGTGTGGATGGACAGAGAGAACATTATGCTCAGTAAAATAAGCCAGACAGAAAAAAACAACATATGATTTCACTCACACGTGGAATCTAACGAAGAAACTGAACTAACAAGGAAAATGGGGACAGACTCATAGATGGTGAGCAGGATGACAGCTAGAGATGGGGGGAGGGTGTAGGTGGTGGAGGGATTGAGCAAAAAGGCAAAAGCACTCATGGACGTGGACACCAGTATGGTGATTGCTGGGGGTATAAGGGCACTACATCGTAATAGAAAAAATACAATAAAGATGAACAAGTAAATAAATATTAAATGAATAAATAAATTTCACTGCATGTAACAGGCATAGTAGCTTCTAATACATTGATACATGAATATGCAATGAGTTTGATGTACTGTTAAAAACATACAAAGGCCATGTGTACCAGAGAGTGTTTTGAAAGAAACTATTCAAACTAAACTACAATATCTCTATGAAACTATGTGGTCAGTTACAATGTTAATTGTTCAATTCCAGTCTAGGTGTGTTGCATACAGTGAAACAGAATAAAACTTACAATTGAAATTATGATACTGCTGTAAGCAAAATTTATTAATTGAACTCATTTTAAAATGTATTTTAAATTATATCTGGCACAGTTTTGAAGAGATTTTCCTCAGAAAGTTTGCACTCCTTAAGTATTTCATTTTTTACACAGTTTTGTGCTATTTGCATATTTTAAGAAAGGTACACAGTGATAGGAGTTTGACTTAAACTTGAGAGGTGTAGGTATCGGGTATAATTGGTTGCTCTTATGTTTTTGTAAGAGGAAAAATACCATTACAGGTTTACACCCCTTAAGGTCTACGGAGGGCTGTTGACCTAGGAATTCCCACAACTGCTGGTCATGGAAGGCCATGATGAGGAAATAGAATCGTGCTGACCTGAATGATCAGAAATTAGCTGGAAGATGATTAGGGATAAAACGTTCGTTACATCCACAATGAAAACATGGAAGGTAGACATTACTGCCAATCATTCATTCCCCCTGAAAAAGTAGGGACTGTTTGGAAGGAAACAGAGCAAAACACCTATTGAGCTTAAATAGATGCTCAGTGGAGGGCAAAAGTTCTTTCAACCCACACCCCCACAATGGTAGTGAGGTTCTTTAATACACCCAAAATCAACAAATAAACACATAGAAAACTGGGAAGGGAGGCAACGAAAGGAGCAAAAGGAATCTCGTAACCAGCAAGCTGGTATTCTAATATCTGTTGTGATTTTGTTTTGCAGAGAGTAAATGGATAAAAGAAAGCTGAGCTGATTTAGAAGGTTTGAATTATGAAATTCCTGTTCTAGAATAATTTGAGAAGTATCCAAAGACTCTAGTAGATAAAGGTGGCACACTTGACTTTGACAAAGGCCCCAAGTATCTCAGTTTGCATCCCCCTATCTTACAGCTCTATGTGGAAGCACCTGGCAATTTTCTTATTATCTCTTTGTCTAGTCTACTCTCACCAGAATTTCACATGGACCTTGTTCAGTATATTCATCATTATATCAAATCCTGGTACATAATAGTCTTTCAGTATTTCACTAACTAATAAAAATACAACGATTTTCTTTAAAGTACTTGAGACCAAAAGAAATGTATGGCAACTTAAAAGAGAAAGCTTTAAAGTTACTAGAAAAGTTGATTTTTGTGAAGTATCATTCTCCTTGAATGTCAGAATAAGTAAATGCTCTCAGAAATAAAGTATCACTAACTACTTACCAATCATCTACTCGTATGTTATGATTCAGGTAGGTCAGCATTATGAGGGTGCATTGAAATTTTTATCTTCCCTTACCTCAAAAGCCTTGGGGTAAGATGTATCTTTACCAGGTTGTGTAGCTTCCTTAGAGAAATCTACAGGGCCCAAGTTGCCCAAGCACCTTCCAAAAGCATCTACATGTAGAACTTACACTGAAGTAGAGTTACCACTAAGAGGTCATACATAGAACAAGCAATTTTTCAGGTCATACGATCGGTTATGTTTTTACACACCAGCAATGAGAATTCTGACAAAATTATAAATGCCAGTTCTATTTTCAATAGCATCTAAAAGAACTAAATACCTATAAAAATACTTAACCAAATCTATGAATGATTTGTACACTCAACACAAAAAAGAACGGTTAAAAGAAATTAAAATGTCCAAATGAAGAGGATGACCTGCTGTGTTCCTGGATCACACGGGAAATTACCGAGAGGTCAATACTGTCTAAATCAGTACATATTATATGTGATTTCAATCAAAATTTCACCCTTTTTTAACTAAATAGAAAAGTGGGTCATTAAATTCACATGGAATTGCAAGGAGCCCCAAGTAGCAAAAGCAATGTTGAAAAAGAACAAAATTGGAGAACTCACATTGTTATAAAGAATATGTGCCCAAAACCGGTTAAAACCTGTTAAATTAAAATAAAAAAACACAAATAACTGCATTTAATGTGTGAAAGCGATCTGAAGATTCTGCCCCGAAGAAAATATATGGATGGTAATAAGCACAGGAGAACATCCTCATTAGCCGTAGGAATGACACATTAATGCCCCAATGAGATACCAGTGTGTACCTATTAGAATGTGTAGCATAAAAAAATTGTCAAAACTGTCTGATATTTCATGGCATCTGAATAAACAGACAGTGGTATACCCATCCAATGGAACAGTACTAAACAATGAAAGGGAACACCCTATTGTTTTAAACAACCTGTCCGAATCTTACAAAACCTCCCTGAGTTTTTCGAAAATATCAGTTCTAAACAAGTAACTGTGGCCCTGCTTCCCTGGGAGGCTGAGCACCTCAGGCAGAAGGACTCATGCAGCACTAAAGAGGGGAGGTGTGTGCCAAGATGAAGGGGAGGTGAGGAAACAAGGGCCCTGGCCCAGACAGTAAACACAGGCAGCAGCTTTGGCAGCAGCACTTAACAGACTGGGCTGTAGATTTTTGGTCCCTACAAGTCACACATACATTGCACAATGTTAGAGAGAAAGTAGGCTATCACATTGATCCTGGTCCTTTCCAATTCTGTTTCTCTCCCTTCATTTCTGCAGTTGTCAGCCTCCTTTTTCCTGGAATGACCATGAGGATTCCTCCTTATTTGCCTGGACCGTCCCTTCATTTCCAAACTTGTACTACAGACAGTACAACCTCTCAGACCCCAGCTAAAGAGAAGTACATTTGAGAGATCCGCCTCCCTCTTCACCATTCTGTGGCCACTGAACAAAGCCTGTGCTGTGACACTGACTTGGGTTTCATGGTCCTCTTTCCCACAACTCACAGAAAAATAACCCTGCAATTGGACTCAACCAACGCACTTAGCTCTTTGGGAAAAACTTGGTTGATGACTGAATGGCAAAGTGATGGTGGAGCCATAACTGCAAAGCTTTTCCCACTAGAGCCAGAGAGGGGCCCCCTGGAGGAAACGGAATGAGGTACGGTGGCGTCCATGTGGTGACCTGGAAGTCACAGGAGGGCTGGGTGCCAATCCTGCAGCTGTATTTGTTGATGGGCCTGCACTGACTGCTGAAGTGATTGGTGGCCTGGTGGTCCTGTCAGTCTTTCCTGTGCACACAGCAGAGGCAGGGAAACTAGGGGTGGAGGCCAGGACCCACGCCCCACTAGAGATTGCCTGACTGCTCTTGGTCTGGAACCCTCCACTTGGGACAGTGGCCCTGTGCACTGTGGCACCTCCCAGGATGGGACTTGAGGTGGAGGCGGTGGTGCCTCCAAGCACAGGGAGTTTCTGAGGGTTTCGTCCTGTGGTGGGTATTAGTGTACCTTGCCAAGTGTGCTTACTGGAATCCTGGCCCACGCTTCCCACACAGTGCTGAGTGGCTGTGACAGAGGGACCCAAGCAGTAAAGGCTGGCCTGGTGCAGCCTGTGTCCCCAAGTTGGCCTATGTGGTGTTGCCCAGGGCAGGCTGGTCTGCAGTAAGGGTTGGGGAATGGGATGGGGCAGAAGCTTCCAGTTCCAGACTTCTAGTATTAGAGGGAGCCCCTGAGAGACCATCGTAGGTAGATGGGTTGGTGTCTTTTGGGGTGACCTCTGTGTGGGAAGCTGGCTTGGGAGACAAGTCTGAAGATGTGCATGCTGAGGGGCCGGCACTCCCTGCAGAGGTGACTGGCAGGATGGGGGATGAAGTGGTGCTAGGAGTAGCCACAGGAGCAGGCCCTGCAGCAGGCTGAGGTGAAGACCCCAAGGCTCTGAAGCATCACAGCCCGAGGTGGCCTACACCTCACCCCGCAGATGTGCTGCCACAGTGCTTGCTTGTCTGCATCAATATCTTCGGGAGCAACTCTGTAACCCAGTTTAGGATGGGATGACAGCCTCAGCCATTTCCAGCACCTGTGCAGAAGCAGAGGAGCCTTCTGCCTTTGGGACCTGTCACAGGCAGTTGAGCTGCTCCTCAGGGATTGAGTCTGCCCGTGGCTTTCACCTTGGCCTTTCTGAGGCTGGCTTTTCCTCTTGGCAGTCACAGTTTCTGAGGAGGGGGCCTGAGGGCCCTGCTGACTCCCTGTCTTTGTGAACCTCTAGGGCAGCCTGGCATGGCAAGTTCGGTTGGCCTCCTCCTCTCCACTGGTGGGAAGGCTCCAGTGGAGTTGTAGGATCTGGTGATGGCATTCCTTTTGGAAAAGGAGCTCCTCAGAGGCCTGGGGTTTCTGGTGGCATCTGTCTTCTGGACCCCTGCCCTGATCCTCAAGCCCCTCTAGGACTGTGGGGACTTCCTCCTTTATAGGCATCTCTTTCCTGCAATGCTCACAGGACTGCTGAAAGAAACACCTGCAGAATGAGGTATGGATCCCCAGGAAAAGACACAGGGCCCTTGGTAGCCTGAAACACAGTCTCAGAAATGCGGAACAAAGCCCCGTCACCAGACCAGTAGATACAGAGCAGGATGGCCTTGGAGTAGGAGGATGTTCATGGACAACTGGGTGGCACTGGCCGACCATCTGTTGGGTGAGGTGAGCAGTGTGCTGGCTGCCCAGTACCCAGGGTGGGGGATGGGCAGTGTCTGCCCAGGTAAGTACCCATTGGGCTCTTTGGTGAGGTGGGTCCTCGAACAAACAATAGGATCTCAGCAAGGTCCTTCACCAGTGAACAACACAGTTGAAAGCCAAGAGCTGATCTTTCAGCCTATTGTTAGGATACACTAGGAACTCCCAATTTGGGGGTCCCAGGGATAGGAGCGTGGAATGAGTGTCCGTGCCAAGGTTCTGGGGAGTGGGGTGCACCCAGAGGATGCTCGAGGACCCTTAGGTATTTCTCCATCTCCACTTGGGGCAGGAACAGGCAACACTGCCAAACTTCTGTTCCCCAGGACTGTAGTCCCCATTGGGCCTCAGAGGCCTGAGGGTGACCGCATTCTCTGGGCTCCCACCACAGCCACATCGGCACTGTGCCTGCCCCTACACAGTCTCCTCTCACCGCTGGTGCATGTTGTTCTGCAAGGCCATGACCTTGGACCTTTGGGACTCCATCCTGGCTTTTAGGGGCCCTCCTGGCACACCTCAGAGATGACTTTGCCCACTTAGTTGCCCTTGAAGGGAGTTGAACCCTTGCAGACAGGCATTGTGATGTCCAACCTTCCCAGAAGCCCATCTGCAACTGGGTGGTAAGTACACATCTTCTTCCTCACTGCCAGACAACTCTATCAGTAGGATATTGGCCTTGGTGGAGGACACAGAGGCCATGGAATCTTTGTCCTCCTCCTTCACACACACTGCCTCCTCCTCTTCCTCCTGATCTCAGTAGCCCAGAGTGAGTGCTGGTGGTTGCCAGCCCCCACATCCTGCTGGGCCCTAACTCTCTGCGTTTGTCCCTGAATCAAAGCCTCCACAGCCTCAAGCTGGGCCTCTCAGAGAGCTCATGGTGCTTCTAGTAGGGGTCGTGACCTTAATCTGAGCCCCTGCTTCACTGCAAGCAGGGGAGAGAAGCATAAATTGGTTGTTACAATACAGTCATGGTGATGTAAAATGTGGAATATAGATATTAACATTGTAATAACTGTGTGTGGTGTCAGATGGATACTATAGAATAGGTTTATGCAGGTGATCACTGTGTAAATTATATAAATGTCTAATCACTATCTTATACACCTAAAATGATTATCATAGTATGTAAACTGCAATTTAAGATTATTTAAAAATTTATTAATAAGCCTTGGCTGGTGAGACTCAGTGGATTGACTGCTGGCCTGAGAATCAAAGAATCACTGTTTGGAATCCCAGCCGAGGGCACATGCCTGGGTTGCAGGCCAGGTCTACAGTAAGAGGTGCTCAAGAGGCATCCATACACTAATATTGCTCTGTCTCCTTCCCTTCCTTATTTCTAAAAATAAATACATAAAATATTTAAAAATTATTAATAAAACTTAATGATGGAAGTACGTATTTATTTAGCATGTGCATTCAGATGAGGGGTTCTGAAACTTACACCTCAGGAACTTCATAGTCCATCCACTGTGGTTCCCAGTCTCCTGTGGGATCCCACCTTGGATGCTGATTCATTAGCTCTATTAGTGTAGCTTTCTTGTACATTCACTGACATTACATACACATACACACACAAACCCCATAGGTATCACCTGTGGGGAGAGATGGTTTTACTTTCCCCTTTCAAATTTGAATAATACTCTCATTTTTGCGGTCAATTGCTCTGGCTAAAACCTGATGTAATGTTGCATAGCAGTGGTAAAAGTGGGCAAATTTTTCACACTTCTGATTTAGGTCAGTAAACTTTCAATCTCTTACCTCTAAGTATGATGTTAACCTCGGGTTCAAAGATTTCGCACTACACAGGAAAGCCTCTTAGGGTTCTTTTAGCAATTGCAGTTTGTCCCCAAACCCAGTATTACTATGCACAAAGGTTCCATTTGTGAGTTAAAAAAACTTCTAGTGTATCACAGGTTCTGCTTTTTGGCCTGGGCCTAAATGCTCAGTGTGTTCTACTTGTGAAAACTCATGAATTTTTATACATGTGATTTGTACACATTCCTGATATAAGATACGTTTCATTTTTTAAAGATTTTATATATTTTTAAGAGAGAGGGGAAGGGAAGGAGAAAGAGAGGGAGAGAAATATCAATATGTGGTGGCCTCTTGCACTCCCTCTGCTGGAGACCCGGCCTGCAACCCAGGCATGTGTCCTCCCTGGGGATGGAATTTGCATCCTTTTCTTCACAGTCTGGTGCTCACTCTTCTGCTCCACACCAACCAGGGCATAACATATATTTCAAAAAAATGTACAAACAGAAAGTGTCCTAGAATCAGACTTCCAATGAGAGGAAAGACTCCCCTGGAAGGTGGTAAGGTGTGGGAAGCAGCTCTTATTCTTCCATTTTTCTTGGTTGCAGCACGCTGTCACGTCATCTTCACGTTGATTTCCATGTGACTTTTCCCTTCTGTCCTCACCAAACCTAAACACGTACATGAGTCATGACATTGGCTGTTTACCTTACATTAGGGTGCCTCAAATGGTCATAGTAAAGGACTTGATACATTTTTAATATTTCACTTTAATCCAACACTTCAAGTCCTCATTCTTATTTCCGTTATATGAAAATATATAAAGTACCAGACATTTGTAAAGTATACCAGAATTCAATTTATACAACTTTGCTATAAATAGGTGTATCTGATTATCCTGAATATTTACTGGGCTTCATTTTGAAATGCACAGTTATGCACATTTGTAAGTGAGTATCGTTTTCCTTCATATATATATTTGTACACATATATACATATACATGTATGAATGTCTAAGGAAGAATAATATGAGAGAGGGTGGCTTTGGGATAATGAATGATGTAGAAATATTACTTAGCTAGCATCTAACATTTGCCCAATATCCCAAATGACAAACTTTCACAGCTATAGAAAATATTACAAAATGACCCCTGAAACAAAAAAGTGAGGCCTCATAGTCATTCAGCCAAAGACTTTACCTAAAACTGTCTTTTTGCAACGGTGTTTGACGCCATCTTGGATAACAGCATCAAGCTGACAAGGAGCATCACCATTATGCCATCTTGTGGATTATCTAGGAAAAGTTTTGAAAAAATTAAACTATAATGGAGATAGCACTTTTCTTTACAATATGCTGTTATATTAAAATTATCTTACCAGAAAACTGATATATGTCTTTTGAAGCACTTTAAAAACATTTCAGGGGAAAAGGGTGAAGGGTTTGTAGGAACAATTATACAGGACACATGGACAATAATGGGGGGGCGTGATGGTGGAAACGGGAAGGATGTGGGGAGGGCTGGGTGTTAGGCTCGGGTGGAGGGAAAAGGCGGAGAAGTGTACTTGAATAACAATAAAATTAGAGGAAAGAAAAGAAAAAAAAACGTTAAGTGATATCAACTATATCCTAACCAGAATGCTTTGAAATTAGAAATCGAGTGCAAAAGGAAGTGGAAAAAACCACAAATATGTGGAGAGTAAACAACATTCTAGTAAACAAGCTGGTCAAAGAAGAAATAAAAGGTTAGATCAAAATCTATATCAAACCAAAGAGAATGGCAATTACATCATGTTGAAATGTCGATTTAAAAAAATATTTCTTTAAAATGGGCACAATTGTCTGTTACTTTTTTAAAAGTCTTGTTTATTCTATTACAGTTGTCCCAAATTTTCCTTTTTCTCCTCCTTCCTCCAGCCCACCCTGCCACCCTGCAGTCCATCCCCACACTGTTGTTCGTGTCTGTGGGTCACTCAGACATGTTCTTTGACTAATCCCTTCCCCTTCTCTCCACCACTCTCCCTCCCCCATTTCTTCTGGAAGCTCTCAGAGTGTTCCCTGTTTCCATGTCTCTGGACCTTTTTCTTTTTTCTAGTTACTTTATTTTGTGCATTAGATTCCTCTTATAAGTGAGATGATATGAAAACATTGGGGGTGCAGCAAAAGTGATGGTAAGAGAGAAGTTTATGTCATTATAGTCTTATATCAAGAAATGTGAAGTCCCAAGTAAATAATCTAATACTATATCTTAAAGAACTACAAAAGAAAAACAAAAGGAGCCCAAATTCGGTGAAATAAAAGAATTATAATAAAAATAGAGCACCCCTGGCTGATCAGATGGGTAGGTAGGAGTGCTGTCCAGTACACCCAGGGGTCATGGGTTTGATTCCCAGTCAGGGTACATACCTCGGGTGTGGCTACAATCCGCAGATAGGGCACCTAAGGGAGGCAACAAATCAGTGTCTCTCTCATGTCGATGTTTCTCCCTCTCCCTCCATCTCCCTCTCTCTCCCTCAAATCAATAGGTATACCCTCAGGTGAGGATTGGGGAAAAATATGAAATAAAAATCAGAACAGAATTAAATGAAATAGAGAAGAAAAGAACTATACAAGAATTATTGCAGGAAAGAGCTGGTCTTTGAAGTGATTAATACAAATGACCAACCTCTGGCAACTCTCAGTAAAAAAAGAGCGAAAAGACTCCAGCAAAGTCAGAAATGAGAAAGAAGTGACCACAGACAGCACAAGAATACAAAGGATCCTACAAGGACACTATGAGAGACTCTATGACACCAAATTCAATAACACAGGAAAAATGGATAAGTTCCTAGAAATGTGTGACCTCCCCAGAGTGAATCATGACGAAGTGGAAAATCCAAATAGACCCATCAATTGTGAGGAAAGTGAAACAGATGTCATGAACTTCCCCGAAAGTTAAAATGCAGGACCAGAGGGCTTCACTAGTGAATTACACCAAGTATTGAAAGGAGAATGGATATCTATCCTTCTCAACCTCTTCCAAAAATGTGAAGAAGAAGCAGTACTTCCTAACACATTTTATGAGGCCAATATTATCCTACTACCGAACCTGGCAGGAGAGGTGCACGCACACACACACACACACACACACTCACACACACACAACAGACCAGTACCTCTGATGAATCCAGATGCAAAATACCAGCAAATCAAATACTGTGATGCATGAAAAAGATAATATTTGACACAACACCAGTCAAGTGGGGTTCATTCCAGGGGGATAAGGGTGGTTCCTCTTATGCAAATAACTCTATGTGATATACCACATTGATTAACAAAATAAAGGACACAAAGTATATGATCATAACAATAGGTACAGAAATAAACTGATAGGATACAACATCCATTTATTATGAAAACACTCAATAAAATGACTCTACAAGGAAAGCACCATAACCTAATAAAAGCCATATTTGACAAAACCTCACTGAATATCCTACTCAATGTTGAAAAGGCGAAAGCTTATCATCTAAGCTCAGGGACAAGTCAGGGATGTGCACTCTCACCACTGTTACTCAACACAGTACTACTGGAAGCCCCAGCCAGAGCATTCAGGCAAGAGAAAGAAACAAAAAGCAACCATTTGGGGAATGTAAAATTATACGTGTCACGTGTTATAGATGATAGGATTCTTTAGGTAAAAACTGTAGAGACCCCGTCAAAAAACTGTTAGAAACAATAAAACAATAGTGTAAAGTGGCAAGATATACAAAATCAGTGTACAAAATCCATTGCATTCCTTCTCTTGGGTGAGTTGGAACCCAGGCAGGTCTCCCAGTTAGGGGCAGCAACAAGAAGAAGCAAGATGGGGACCACCTTGGCTGGTGCACAGCTCTCGGGGGGGAAGCTGTGCTATGGCAGCATGTCTGACAGGCTTCCACTGTGACAGGGGAGAGCAAGAATAGAGTCATGGAGGAGATGAAGCAGGGACTCAAGCAAAAAAGAAGCTCCAAGAGAAGAGCCACCAGGAGTGCCTGCAGAGGCCACTGATGAATCTTGAGAATAATCGCGCAAAGTGAAATAAGACAAAACATGTCAAGAACCATATAATTTCACTCCTATGTGGGATAAAAAACTGAAAGTAATTAATGAACAAATACGACAAAGAAACAAACAAAGCCTCATAGACACAAAGAGCAATATGGTAGTAAGTAGAGGAAGAGGTATTGGTGGGGTTGTTTAGAGAATGGTGGAGAGGGCCAAGTATATAGTGATAGATGCTTGGACTTTGGGTGGTGGGCACGCAATGCAATATACAGATGATGTGTCATAGAATTGTAAACTTGAAACCTATATAATTTTATTAATCAACGTCACCCTCATAAGTTTAATCAAATAATAAAAATAAACGTACTTACAGTAAATGTACTTGAAATTGCCTGTAATAAAATCATGTCAATGCGATCAGCAACGATGAGCAGATGGAGAGAGAAAAACGTCTTATGTTATTCAGAAAAGTTCATACCTTAGCAAAATCACAAACAGAAACACAAAAATCATTCAACATTAGGTAGAAAAAAAATTTGGGAGCATGCTTTTCTTTCTTTACCTCCAGCATTCAGGCTAGACCAGCACTGGGAATAGGATTTTCTGCAATGATGGAAATATTCTATAATCTGCACTGTCCAATGGCAGCCACATAGCTGTATGTTACTCCTGAGAACTTGACATATGCTAACATGATGGAGAGAGCAAATTTTACATTTTATTACGTTTTAAGTTGTTCACATTGAAGTAGCTACAAACAGCTGGTGGCTGTATTAAACAAGGCAGGTCTCGACCAATAAAATACCCAGAGAAATGAGAATAAATGATAGATGCTTCATATTTTGTATATATGTAGATCTCAAAACAGATGCACTTGAAACTCTGAATTCAGATGGCTGAAACCAAAATACATCTTAAAACATACTTAGCACAAGAGTACGATAGAAATATAAAATTAAAGGGCACACGGGATGATAAAAATCAACACAGAAACAGGAAAAGATTGCTCTGTGGACAATAGTATAATAACACAATCTCTACTGAACATAAAATGCTTTCTTATGTTAATAAAGCTAGAAAGATGTATATGTATGTGTAAATAAATGTGCAGACATACACAGAACACAAATAATGAAATGATGTATACAATGAGACAAATTTCTTTTATCTAAATAATTTGGAATGAAGGAAAAAAAGGAAGTTGGAGCAGTAGGTGGACACAGATTACCTTGAGTGCCAGGCACTAAGGAATTCATGTTCCTTTCAGGCAGCAGAACTTAACACTTTGTAAGCACATGAATAACTAGACCATGTATGGTTTGGAGAAACCATCCTGGCAGAGGTGTAGGATGGATAAAGGGGGAGTAGTGGACGGTGAGGAGACCATGAGGAAGACTTGTGTTGTTAGAGGAGAAAGGTTGAGGGCCTGAAGTAAATGATGAGAGTCTAAGTTCATGGCAATGAAGCCCAGATGATGAATTTATAAAAGATTATTTTGGTAAGGAATGGGTACAAATGATCCGCCTCTTTAAAATTAGTACCCTGAGCCCTGACCTGTAGGGCTCAGTTGGTTAAGGATCATCCCTCAAAGCCAAAGGTCATGGGTTTGAATCCCTGTCGGGGGAACATGCATGGGCTGCAGGTTCAGTCCCCTGTTTGGGCATTTGCAAGGGCAACCCATGATCTTTCTGTTTTGCAACATTTCTCTCTCCCACTCTTTCAACATTTATTCCCCTATCTCTAAAAAAAGTTAAGAAAACTACACTTTCACAATAAATTTACAAAAATAAATGAAGTAAGGACCCTGAGATGCTCTCATCAGCTCCATCCTCGGATCTTTGTGTTCTGGTGGTTGTCTTGGAAGATCCTTCAGTCCTTCAAGCCCTGTCAATGGAAGGGTGTCAGAAACACTTACTGAGAGAAAATGGTTAGTTTCCTAAAAGAGAAATTAGGTAAAAATGGAATTACTTTTGACATTTATTGCTTAGGTCTATGAAATAAAACTTTAACAGAACCCGTAAGCGCCCTTGATAAACACTGACTCATCTCACTATCACTGTCAAACAGGTTAGAAGTGAATGGTTTCTTCCATTTCACATCCTACAAAGTTTTTATTTAAACTCTAATAGACTCCCTCATGAGACATCGTTACATGTTAAGAATGGTAGAGCATACTCAACTAGAGAGAAAAGCTAAAATTTCTGTTTGTTTAGTACTGTAGCTCTAGTTGTAGATCTTAACATACTTGCCTATATTTTCATATTGATACATAGCAAAATACAGAGTACATATATTAAATTATAAGGTTTATAAGGACAAATATCCCTGAACATAATTTTGAGGTTTAAGGCTAAAACAAAACTAAAACCTCAAAATTCTGTATTTAAGTGTTAAATATCTATAATTCAAACCTTAAATTTTCCTTCAAGGAATCAGATGGTAATTTTGAGATATTAATGGATGTCAGCATATGAAAATCAAGCACACGTCATATCACATTTCTTCATTATTTCAATTCAAATGTTAATTGAGAAACGTATATATTTGTACTGCTGCAAAGCAAGAGGACATATTTAGATTTGCGGAGTGGGATGGGCAGAGGAAGGCAAAGGAGGAAAAATTGGGACAACTGGAACAGAATAACAATAAAACTGATTTAATAACAAAAATTAAATACATCTATAAAAAAGATTCAGTTTCTTATTTAAGAGGGTGATCTGCCATTTTTAATCATATTTTTTTAAAGATTTGATTTATTTTTCTTTTAGCAAGATGGAAAGGGAGGGAGGAAGAGGGGAAAAAATGACAATGTGCCAGAGAAAGACAGACAGCCCTGTCTCATGAGCCCTACCTGGAACCAAACCTGCCACCAAGGCCTGTGTCATGTCGCTTTGCAGAAGGACACCAACCACCTGAGCCACACCAGTCAGGCTCTTTTCATCCTAATTTAAAACAAGAAAATCAGTTTTTCACATTCCCAGCATTAGAGGTTTTCAAAACGTCTACAGTCTATCTTTTCCAATATAATAGTAAGATGATAGCATAAACATTACCTCCAAAAGTGAAAAAGGTCCTCTACTGTCTTTAATATTCTTCTGAGCAATACATATTTCCTTAAAGACAACATACTCAGAAATAAGAACTGAAAGTTTAATCCTGATCTAGAGGTTCCCAGTGTCTTTGTTACCTATTGCTAAGGATTTCAACAAGTCCAATACCTAAGCATAATTTCGGAAGAAGAAAAAAACAAAAGGAGAGAAATGCCTCAGTTACATTTAAAGTAAAATAACCAAACACATTGTAATATGTGATAAGTCTGCTAACCTAATTCAAATAAAATATTCCAATGACTTGTAAGGTACCCAGGTATTCCTGTTTTCCTGCTTTCAAATAATTTAACAAACAGTAAAGTGCTTCTACAGGGTGGACACTGATGTGTAGAAATGCCAAGATTACGGAAACATTTAATTTAAGTAATATCTCATACACCATCATAGTGGGGCCAACTGCTGTCCCTGGTTTTGACATCCTTTACACTTCACCATAGAAGACAGAAACTATCAGGTTATAGTTATTAGATCAACATTACTAGGTGTTCAGTAATTGAATGTTTACAACCACTAAGTTACTGAGAATGTTTTTCATCACTCAAAAAATATTTCATTCCAATTATGAATTACACCAATGATACAAATCACTCAGATCTTCCCAAGAATACTTTACACATGTATTGCAAATATCATTTTGAGGATGATTTACAAAATTAAGTGTTCCTGATCCTCCATCTACTCATTCACTAGAGGTGCAAATGTGCCAACAATAACATGAAGGCAACTTTCTAAAGCATCCTTAGGGTAGTTCAGTGCTTTGCCACAGACCCAGTTACTTAGTTCACAAGAAAGGGGCAATCTAGGTAATGACACATCAAGAAATGAGAAAGCTTGATACAGAAAGAGACAAAAACAGTTACACCCTGGGTGGTGTAGCTCACTGGACTGAATGCCAGCCTGTGCACACCAAAAGGTTACCGCTTTGATTCCCAGTCAGGGCACACACCCGGCTTTCCCATCAGGTTCTCAGTCAGGGTAGTGTGAGAGGCAGAGGACTGAGGTGTCCCTTGCACATCAATATTTCTTGTCTCTCTCTTTCTCCCTTCCTTCCCTGTCTCTAAAATTAAATAAATAAAATCTTTCATTGAAAAAGAAGAAAAGAGTTAAGCTCTAGTAAACTCCTTTGATGTAAACTCATTCACACATCATTTTAAGTCAGCAGCTCTAACTCTGACATGTCTTGACATAAAAGTCACTTTCATATCCAGTTCTTTAAAGCCAAACAGAGAAGTGACATCAGCAATCTCCCCTGACAGAAACACTGACAAAAAACAGAACTATGAATTGGTTTCTATTTCTTTAATTTTTCTAGACTCCACAATAAGTGAAACCATATAGTATTTGTCTTTTTCTTCTGTCTTTCTCAGAATACTCTTTAGGTTTATAAATGTATCACAAATTCCAAAATGTATTTCTTTTTATGAACGAGTAATATTCCTCTGAGTTGGTATATGCCACGCCTTCTTGACCCAGTCATCTATGGTGGACACTCAGGTTGATCCCACGTCCTGGCTATTGCAAATGCTGCTGCAAGGAAAGGAGGGGTACATATGTCTTTTCTGGATTTTTTCAGATCAATATCCAGAAATGAAATTGTTGTGTCTTGTGGTAGTTCTATTTTGAATTTTTTGAGAAACCTCCATAATGTTTTCCATAAAACAAGGAAGACACAGAGGAACAAAACCTAAGTGATGAAGGAAAAGCAGTGCTGAGAGAAATATGGATATGTAAACACTGACATTAAAAAGATGACTTGAGCCCTGGCTGGTGTGGCTCTGTTGTTTAGATGGTTATGCTACAACAGACAGGTTGTGGGTTTCATTCCTGTTAGGGTACAGGTCTAGACTGCAGGTTCCTATATTGGTCAGGGCACCTATGAAACGTCAACTAATTGATGCCTCTGTCTTTCTCTGTCCATTCCTCTCCCTCTCTATAAATCAATGAAAATAAATATTGTCGAGTAAGAATAAAAAAAGAAAGAAAAAAGCTCTTAAAGAAGAGAATCAAACACTTAGGAAGAATTCACTTGACTATTTCTTATACTCTTCCAAAACAGAGCAGGAGGGAACTTTTCCTATCACATTTGATGAGACCAGCATTTCTCTTATACTAAGGTCAGATAAAGATACCACAGGAAAATCATAATATCCAATGCCCTTTATGAATATACATGAAAAACTTCTCAGCAATATACTAATGAACTCAATCTGAAGCATAGAAAAAGGGTGAAATACCATGAGCAAGTAGGATTTATCCCAGTAATGCAAGAAGAGGTCAGTATAAGAAAATAAATCCTGGAGAACCAAGATGGTGGCGTACGTAGACACACTGCGCCTCCTGGCACAACCAGAACTGACAGAAAATTGAATGGCAAGGAAGTCTGACACCAAGGAGATAAAAAATAAGCATTCATCCAGACCGGTGGGAGAGGCAGAGACTGGCGGCCGGGGGCCGAGAGGACCTAGAATGGCGGGGTGTGGGACAAACGGGGCAGGTAGTCTGACCACTAGCAGACCCTGCAACCCCACATTCGTTCATAGATAAACCGGACAAATGGTGGGGAGTTAAGCAAACCATGTAACCCAGGGCTCCAGTGCTCGGAAATAAAAACTCAAACCTCTGAGTGAAAACACCCGTGGGGGTGGAGGCGGCAGCAGGATAAACTCCCAGCCTTACAGGAGAGGTTGTTGGAGAGACCCACAGGGGCCTAGAGCGTACACAAGCCCACCGACTCAGGAACCAGCACCAGAGGGGCCCAATTTGATTGTGGGTAGCACAGCGAGTGACTGAAATACAGTGGAGAGTGGAGCAAGTGCCATTACTCCCTCTCGGCCCCTCCCCCATGTACAGCTTCATAGCACAGTGTCACAGCACAGCGACCAGCATTACCCTGACCCAGGGAACACCTAAAGCTCCGCCCCTTTAAGTAACAGAAGCACCAAGACAAAAAAAAAAAAAAATGGCCCAAATGACAGAACACTTCAAAGCTCCAGAAATACTTCAACTAAGCAGCGAACAGATAGGCAACCTATCACATGCACAGTTCAAAACACAGGTGATCAAGAAGCTCACAAAATTGGTTGAATTTGGTTGAAAACTAGATGAAAAAATGAAGGCTATGCTAAGAGAGACAAAGGAAAATGTACAGGGAACCAATAGTGAGGTGAAGGAAACTGGGACTCAAATAAACGGTGTGGACCAGAAGGAAGAAAGAAACATCCAACCAGAAAAGAATGAAGAAACAAGAATTTGGAAAAATGAGGAGAGGCTTAGGAACCTCCACGACATCTTGAAATGTTCCAACATCCGAATTATAGGGGTGACAGAAGGAGAAGAGGAAAAACAAAAAAATGAAAATTTATTTCAACAAATAATGAAGGAGAACTTCCCCAATCTGGCAAATGAAATAGACTTCCAGGAAGTCCAGGAAGCTCAGAGAGTCCCAAAGAACCTGGACCCAAGGAGGAACACACCAAGGCACATCATAATTACATTACCCAAGATGAAACAGTAGAAGAGAATCTTAGAAGCAGCGAGAGAAAAGAACACAGTTACCTACAATGGCGTTCCCATAAGACTATCAGCTGATTTCTCCAAAGAGAACTTACAGGCAAGAAGGGGCGGGAAAGAAGTATTTGAAGTCATGAAAGGCAAGGACCTACATCCAAGATTACTGTATCCAGTAAAGCTATCATTTAGAATGGAAGGGAAGATAAAGTGCTTCTCAGATAAGGTCAAGTTAAAGGAGTTCATCATCACCAAGCCCTTAGTATATGCAATGTTAAAGGGACTTACCTAAGAAAAAGAAGATAAAAAATATGAACAGTAAAAATGACAGCAAACTGACAGTTATTAACAAGCACACCTAAAACCAAAACAAAAGCAAACTAAGCAAACAACTAGAACAGGAACAGAACCACAGAAATGGAGATCACATGGAGGGTTATCAACAGGGGACTGGGAGGAGGAGAGGGGGGGAAAGAAACAGAGAACAAGTAGCATAAATGATAGGTGGAAAATAGACAGGGGGAGGGTAAGAATAGTGTAGGAAATGTAGAAGCCAAATAACTTACAAGTATAACCAATGGAAACGAACTATAGGGGGGGAATGTGGGAGGGAAGGGGTGGGCAGGATGGAATGGAGTGGTGGGGGGAATGGGACAACTGTAACAGCATCATCAATAAATATACTTAAAAGAAAGAAAATCAATCCATATAATAGACATTAATGGAATGAAACTAATTTTTGATCACCTCAGTAAACACAAAAAGGCATTTAACACCCTGTCATGATAAAAACACTGAGAAAATGTGAATAGACAGGAACTTCCTCGACATTATAAAGGTAACCTATGAAAACACCACAGATAACAACATAGTCAATGTTGAAAGACTGGAAGCTTTCCCAGTGGGGTAAGAACAAAACCCATTTTGTTCAATATGCCCATTTTCACCACTGCTATTCAATACGTCTGGCCAGAGCAAATAGACAGAGAAAATAGTGTATAAAGGCATCCAAATGAGAAAGGAGGAAGTAAAACTGTATCACAGATAGCATAACTGTATATATAAAAAAGAATCCACCATAAATCTACTGGTTGTAACAACAAACACACTGAGCAAATTTGCAGGTCGTAAGATGAACATACAAAAATCAGTTGAGTTTCTATACCACAGCAAAGAGAATCCATGACGAACAATATAAAAACCAGTTCCATTTTCAATAGCATCTGAGAGAACTAAATACCTGCAAATAAATGCCACCAAGGCTATGAAACACTTGTACATTGAAAAATATAAAGAATGAATGAAAGAAATTTAAAATGTCCAAATAAAAAGGATGACATCCTGTGTTCCTGGATTAGAGGGCAAACAGAGAGGTCAATACTGTCTAAATCAGTACATATATATGTGATTTCAATCAAAACTTCACCACCCATTCTTACATAAATGGAAAAGCAGGACATCAAATTCACATGGAATTGCAAGGAGCCCAAAAGAGCAAAAGCAATGTTGAAATAGAACAAAATTGGAGCACTCACAGTCTTATAAAGAATATGTGCCCAAAACAGGTTAAAAACTGTTAAATTAAAATTAAAAAAAAAACCCATGAGTAACTGAATTTTATGTGTGAAAGCGTTTGGAAGATTCTGCCCAAAGAAAACGTATGGATGGAAAGAAGCCCAGGAGAACATCCTCACTAGTCATTAGGAACGACACATTAATGCCCCAATCAGATACCAGTGTCTACCTATGAGAATGCATAGCATAAAACCCCATTTTGAAAACTCAGACCTTTCATGGCATGTGAGTAAACAAATGGTGGCATTTCCACCCAATGGGACTCTAGTAAACAATAAAAGGAACCCTCTTTTGATTTAAACAAGATGAACTAATCTTACTTAAATGATTCTGAATTCTTGTAAAATAATTATAATGAGTAATGTGGCCCTGCCCCCTGGGGGACTGTGCAGCCCAGGCAGAAGTACCTGTGCAGCACTAAAGAGGGGAGGGGTCTGTCAAGATGAAGTGGAGCCCAGGGAGCAAAGGTCCTGGCACAGCCTCCAGACAGAGGTGGCAGCTTTGGCATCAGCACCTAAGAGGCCGTAGCATACATATTTTTCCCCTACAAGTTATACAAATATTGCACAATCTACGAGAGGAAGTAGGCTGTCACATTGACCCAGATCCTTACCAATTCTATTTCTCTCTCTTTGTCTCTGCAGTTGCAGCTTCCTTCATTCCAGGAAAGACCATGAAGATTCCCCCTTCTTACTGCCTGGACCACCTCTTCATTACCAACCTTCTATTAGAGATAGCACAACCTCTCAAATGCCAGCAAACCACGAAGTACATTTGAGAGATCCAACTCCCTCTTCTCCATTCTCTGGCCACTAAACAAAGCCTGAGTTGTGATGCTGACTTGATTTCATGATTGTCTTTGCCACACTTCACAGACAAAAGACCCTGCCTTGGGGCTCAAACTTCTTAGTTCTTCCATAAAAACTACATTGATGGCCCAATGGATTTCTGGCAAAGCGATGGTGGGGCCCTAATAGCAAGGCTTTTCCCACTATACCCAGAGAGAGACCCCCTGGAGGAAAGTTAATTAGGTGGTGTGTTGTCTATGGGGGTGATCTGGGAGTCACTGGTGAGCTGGGCAGCTGATCCTTCAGATGTGCTGGTTTATGGGCCCACACTTACTGACAAAGTGAGTGGTGGACCAGTGGTTTTCAGAGTCTTTGCTGTGCACACAGCAGAGGGACTGTACCTGAGGTTGGAGGCCAGGATATACACTCTGCTAGAGGCAGTTGTCAGCTGGTGGTACAGAGCCTTTTGCTAGAGGAATAGGTGCTGTGCACTGTGCCACCTCCAAGGATGGGACTTAAGGTTAGGGCAGTGGTACTTCCAAGCAAAGGGTTGTTCTGAGGGCTGGGACTTGTGGTGGTTATAAGGGTGCCCAGGCGAGGGTGCTTATGGGAGTTCTGGCCCAAGCTTCCCCACAGTACTGAGTGGCTGGGCTATAGGGACCCATAGCAGCAAAGGCTGGCCCGTTGCTCACCTTTGTAGTGCTGCTCAGGGCTGGCTGGCCTGGAGTAGAGATTGCGGGCTGGAATGGGGCACAAGCTGTGTGTTCTTATCCTCTGCAGTCAGGGGTAGCCCTGAGAGAAGATCATAGGTAGGAGGGTGATGTCCTTTGGGGTGACCTCAGTGTCTGAACCAGGCTTCAGAGCCAAGCTTACACATGTGCCCACTGAGGAGCCAACACTGCCTGCAGAGGTACCTGGCAAGCTGTGGGATGAAGGGTTGTGAGGAGTGGTGACAGGACTAGGACCTGCAGCAGGCTGCAGGGAAGACACAAAGGTTTTGGAGCACTGCAGCTCAACATGGCCTCCACATAACCTGAAAATGCACCCTGGATCCACTGCCACAGTGCTGTTTTGTCTGAATCGATATCTTTGGTCTTGAGAGTGTATCCCAGCTGAGGAGGCAGTGGTAGCCTCAGAGGTGGTTCCCTAGCCTGGGTCACAGCAGAGGAACGTTCTGCCTTAGGGGCCTATCACAGGCAGGTGTTCAGGTACCTCAGGGATCAATTCTATGGAAGGTTGTCACCTTGGCCCTTTTCAGGCTGCCTATTCCTCTGGGCAATCGCAGCTGCTGAGGGGAGAGCCTGAGGGCCCTGTTGACTCAGTGTCTTTGTGAATCTCTGGGGCACACTAGTGGGGGTGGAGATGGGCAGCTGTGTAGAGAGGACTCAGAGCAAGTCAGAGGCTGGTGGACTGGCCGAGGTGGTGGCCTGCAGCCTGGGCCGTCCCACGTTCACGTGCAGATAAACCAGGAGGAACAACTAGGGAGCGAGAATCACCACACAACCCAGAGTTTCAGTGTGGGGAAATAAAGTCTCAAAGCCTCTGACTGAAAACACCTGTGAGGGTTGACAGCAGGAGAAACTCCCAGCCTCACAGGAGAGTTCCTTGGATAGACCCACAGGGTCCTGCAATGTACAAAAACCCACCCACCTGGGAATCAGCACCAGAAGGACCCAATTTGATTGGGGGTAGCTGGGGAAGTGACTGAAAAAGCAGAGAGCAGAGCAAGCAGCACTGTTCCCTCTCGGACAACTCCCCCACATACAGCATCTCAACACAGCCACGTGAGTTGGCCTTCCCTGGTGAACACCGAAGGCTCTGCCCATTATTATGTAACAGATGCACTGAGACAGTAAAAAATGACCCAAATGAAAGAACACTTCAAGGCTCCAGGAAAAATACAACTAAGAGACGAAGAGATAGACAAACTATCAGATACACAGTTCAAAACACTTGTTATCAGGATGCTCCAGACGCTCAGTGGGTGCTTCAACAGCATAAAGGAAGACCCAAGTAGGAATTAAGTTCTCATTAAGAGGAATAAAGAAATATCTACAAGGACCAAGAGTGACAGAAAAAAAACCAGGACTCACATCAACAGTTTGGACCAGAGGAGGAACTAAACATTCAAGCAGAACAGAATGAAGAAATAAGAATTCAAAAAAATGAGAAGAGGCTGAGGAGCCTCCAGGACATCTTGAAACGTGCCAACCTCCGAATCATAGCGGTGCCAGAAGGAGAAGAGGAAGAACAAGAAATTGAAGATTATTTGAACAAATAATGAAGGAGAACTTCCCCAATCTGGCAAAGGAAATAGACTTCCAGGAAGTCCAGGAAGCTCAGAGCATCCCAAAAAATTTAGACCCAAGGAGGTAAACACCAAGGCACATCATATTTACATTACCCAAGATTAAAGATAAAGGGAGAATCTTAAAAGCAGCAAGAGAAAGGGGAGTGTTACCCACAAAGGAGTTCCCATAAGACTCTCAACTCATTTCTCAAAAGAAATTTACAGGCAAGAAGGGGCTAGAAAGAAGTATTCCAAGTTATGAAACAACAAGGACCTACATCCAAGATTACTCTATCCAGCAAAGCTATCATTTATAATAGAAGGGCAGATAAAGTGCTTCCCAGATAAGGTCAAGTTAAAGGAGTTCATCATCTCTAAGCCCTTGTTATATGAAATGTTAAAGGAACTTATCTAAGTAAAAGAAGATAAAAGATATGAACACTAAAATGACAACAAACTCACAGTTGTTAACCACCAAACATAACAAAACAAAACAAAACAAAAACAAACTAAGCAAACAACTAGAACAGGAACAGAATCACAGAAATGGAGATCATGTGGAGGGTTATCAGTGGGGAAGTGGGAGGGGGAGAGAGGAGGAAAAAGTACAGAGAATAAGTAGAAGAAATGGTAGGTAGAGAATAGACAGGGGGAGGTTAAGAATAGTATAGGAAATGTAGAAGCCAAAGAACTTATGTATATGACCCATGGACATAAACTAAAGAGGGGGAATGTGGGTGAGAGGGGGTATTCAGGGAGGAGGGGAATAAAGGGGGGAAAATGGAACATCTGTAATAGCCTAATCAATAAAATATATTAAAAAGTAAAAGTATAGGAATGGATAGAGATATTTCACGCAAACAGAATGAAAAAAAAAGCTGGGGTAACATTATCTGACAACATAGACTTTAAAACCAAGGTTATCTTAAGAGACAAAGAAAGCCAATACATACCAATGAAGGGAATAATCCAGCAAGAAGATATAACCTCAATAAATATTTACACACCCAACACAGGAGAACCTAAACATGTAGAGCAAATATTGATGGACCTAAAGGGAGAGGATGACAGAAGTACAGTCCTGGTCAGGGTTTTTAACACCCCATTGACTTCAGTGGATAGGTTTCCAGATGGAAAACCAACAGGAATATGGTGACTTTAAATGACACATTAGAGCAAATGGATTTATTTGATATCTTCAGAGCATTTCACCCCTATCAGTAGAATATACAGATTCTTCAAGGGCACATGGAATGTTTTCTAGGGTAGACCACCTGTTATGACATAAAATGAAACTCAACAAATTTCAGAAGGCTGAAATCATCTCAAACTTTTTCGCTGACCACAATGGTATGGAACTAGAAATCAATCATAAGAAGTACCCTGAAAAACACACAAAGACATGGAAGCTAAATAACATGTTATTAAACTATCAATACGTCAACAATGAGATCAAGGAAGCAATGAATAGGCACCCTGCAGCAACTGAAAACCAGACCACAGCAATCCAATATCTGTGGGACACTAGGAAAGCACTCTTAAGAGGGAAATTCATAGAATTACAAGCCTATCTCAAAAAAAAAAAAAAAAAAAAAACAAGAATAAGCTCCAATAAAAATCTACACATAAAGGAAGTTGAAAATAAAAAAAGTCCAAAGTGAGTACAGGAAGGAATAATAAAGTTTAGAGTAGAAATAAACCCAATAGATTCTAAAAAATAATACGAAAGAGTGATGAACACAAGAGCTGGTTGTCTGAAAAAATAATATTGACCATAAGCAGACTATCACGGAAAAAAGATATACAAAGAATTGTAAGAAACTATTAGGAAAAACTATATGCTACTAAAACGGACAACCTGGATGAAACTAATAAATACCCCCCCACACACACACAATCTGCAAAAACTAAACCAAGAAGGATCAGAGGAACTGAGTAGATTGATTAGACCCAGGGAAACTGAAGCAGCAATCAGAAAATTCCCACTAAACACAAGCCCTGCACTAGATAACCTCACATGTGAATATTATCAAACATTCTGGAATGACCTAACACCTCGGCTTCTCAGAGTATCTCAAAAAATTTAAGTGGAGGGAGGCTACAAAACTCAATTTCCAGGCCTTCATTATTCTATTTCCAAAATGTGATAAAGGCACTACGAGAAAGAAAATCTTAGGCCAATGTCCCAGATAAACACATACACTAAAAACCACCAACGAAACATTGGCAAACTGAATACAGCAAGACAGGACCAAGATCATACACCATGATCAAGTGGAATGTATTCCAGGAATACAAGGTAGGTACGACATTCACAAATCAATAAATCTGATCCACCACATGATAATATCAATAGATGTAGAAAAAACACTTGATAAAACCCAGCATGCATTTATAAGAAAAAATCTCAGCAACGTGGGAAAGAGGGAACATACCTAAGTGTAGGTTAAGGCAAGTTATGACAAACCCCTGCCAGGATCATACGCAACAGGCAAAATCTACAATCATCCCCTTCACACTGAAAATGAGACAATAAATGCTGTTCAGAATATTTGACAGATGCACACAGAAAAAAAAAAAGAAACTAGACCATCATTTTACACCAAACACCAGAATAAATTCAACAATATTTAAATATTAAAAATTAGACCTGAAACCATAAAAATCCTAGAAGAAAACTGAGGCAGCACAGCACAGTCTCAGACCTTGGTCATAACAATATGTTTTCAGATATATTTCCGCAGGCAAAGAGAAACAAACAAACAAAAAATTAAACAAATGTAACTACATCAAAGTGAAAAGTTTTTGCACAGCAAAGGAAAACATCAACAAAACAATAAGACAACCCCTAATAGGGGAGAACGTATTTACCAATACTTCTAATAAGGGGTGAATATCCAAAATTTACAAAGAACTTAGAAAAATCAACACCAGAAAAAACAAACAAGCCCATTATAAACTGGACAAAGGATCTGAATACACACTTCCCCAAAGAGGACATACAGATGGCCAAGAGACATATGAAAAGATGCTCAACATCACTAGTGATCAGAGAAATGCAAATGAGAACTATGATGAGATATGAATGGCTGTCTTCCATAAACTGACAAAGAGCAAGTGCTGGCAAGAGTGTGGAGCATGGGGGACCCTTTTGCACTGTATGTGGCAATGCAGACTGGTGCAACCACTGAGGAAATTCGTATGGAGAGAGATAAAAAAATTAAAAATGGATCCGCCTTCGGACCCAGTGATCCCACTACTGGGTGTATATACAATAGAAATCAAAACACTAATTCCAAAGAACACAAGTACCCCTATGTTCATTGCACTGTTCTGTACAATCACCAAGATATGGAAGCAGCCCAAGTGTCCATCAAAAGATGAGTGGATAAAGCAACTATGGGTCATTTATATAATGGAATATTACTTGGCCATAAAAAGAGGAAAAAAATTTTACCCGTTGTGACGGTATGGATGGACACAGAGAACATTATGCTAAGGAAAAAAAGCCCGACAGAGAAAAACAAATACCATATGATTTCACTCACATGTAGAATCAATGAAGAAACTGAACTAACATGGAAAATGGGCACAGACTCATAGACAGAGAGCAGGATTACAGCTAGAGACAGGGGGAGGGGTTAGGTGGTGGAAGGATTGAGCAAAAAGGCAAAAGCACTCATAGACACGGACACCAGTGTGGTGATTGCTGGGGGTATAAGGGCACTGCAGCGTAATAGAAAAAATACAATAAAGATTAAAAAGTACATTAATAAACATTAAATGAACAAATAAATTTCATTGCATGTGACTGGCATATTAGCTTCTAATACATTGATAGATGAATATACAATGAGGTTGATGTACTGTTTAAAACATACAAAGACCATGTGTACCAGAGAGTGTTTTGAAAGAAAATATTCCAACTAAACTACAATATCTCTATGAAACCAATTGCTCAGTCACAATGTTAATTGTTCGGTTCCAGGCTAGGTGTGTTGCATATAGTGATACAGAATAGAAAATACAAATTAAATTATGTCACTTCTGTAAACAGAATTTATTAATTAATCTCATTTTAAAAATATTTTTTAAATTATATCTGATATAGTTTTGAAGAGATTTTCCACAGAAAGTTTGCACTCCTAAAGTGTTTCATTTCTTACACAGTAATTTGCTATTGTTTTCCTTAAAGAAGATACACAGAGATAGGAGTTTGACTTGAACTGAGAGGCCTAGGTATCAGGTACAATTTGTTGTTCTATCTTTTTGAAGAGGAAAAATACCATTACAAGTTACAGCCTCTCAGGTCTATGGAAGGCTGTTGACCAAGGCATTCCCACAACAGCTGGTCATGGAAGGCTGTGCTGAGGAAATGGCATCCTGTTGATCTGACTGATCAGAAATCAGCTGGAAGATGATAAGGGATAAAACGTTCCATTAAATGCACAATGAAAACAAGGCAGGTAGACACTACTGCCAATCACTTATCACCCCAGAAAGAGGAGGGAGTGTTTGGAAGGAAATAGATGTAAAACACCTATTGATCTTACATAGGTGCTCAGTTGTGGGGAAAAATTCTTTGAAACCACATCCCTCAAATGGTGATGAGGTGTTCAAATATACCAAAAATCAATAGGTCAACAGATAGATAAATGGAGTGAAAAGAAAGAGAGCAAAAGTAATCTCAACCAGCAAGCTGACATTATTCTAATATCTACTGTGATTTTCTTTTGCAGAGAATAAGTGGGTAAAAGAAAACTGTCTTTCCAGCTTAAGAATTTTTCAGTTATGTAATTTCTGCTCTAGACTAATTTGAAAAGTATCAAAAGAGTCTAGCAGAAAAAAGTGGCACACTCAATTTTGACAAAGGCCCCAAATATCCCAGTTTGCATTTCCTTATCTGAATGGTCTATGTGGAAGCACCTGGCAATTTTCTTAGTATCTATTTCTCTAGTCTACTCTCACCAGAATTTGTCATGGACCTTGTCTAGTATATTCATCATTATATCAAATGATAGGCTTTCAGTAATTTTGTACTCTAATCAAAATACAACAATTTTCACTAAAATACTTGAGTCTGAAAGGAAAGTAGGCTAACTAAAAACATAAAGCCTTAAAGCTATTGGAAAAGTTTATTTATGTGAAGTATCATTTTCCTTGAATGTCATTTTAAGTAACTGCTCTCATAAATAAAGTATCATTAAGTACTCACCAATGTTCTACCAGTGTATTATTATTCAGGTAGGTCAGCATTATGAGGGTCCTCTGAAGATTTTTTGCTTCAAACACCTCAAAGGCCATGGGGTAAGATGTAGCTTTACAAGGTTGTGCACCTACCTTAGGTAAATCTACAGGGCCCTCTTCTCCCAAGCACCTTGTAAAAGCCTCTACATGTAGAATTTATATTTCACTAAGGTTCAACTAAGAGATCATACAAAGAACAGACATTTTCCACTTTCCAAAATATAATGCCATTCCGTCATCATTTCAGAGTTGTGTTTCTCAAATATATTTCATAAATTGAAGGAGCTACAGAATACTGTATCATTTCCTTTATAAATCATCCACCTGGGCAATACTTTCCCCTATATTTTTTACTCAAAGGATGTATTATTAGTAAAAGAATATAGATAAGAAGGGTAAAAGTTTAAACATACCTACAGTATGAGAGTATCAACAGTCTTTAAAAACTTACAATTTTAAAGGTGTTATGTACATAAGGACCACAAACCTTACACACTCACTTCAGCAAAATCTCACACATACACAAATGCACACGGGTGCACACACGTACTATATTTCCCATGTGTGTTGTCACTACCCAGATGAAAACAGAACATTTTCTACATGCCACACATCTCCCTCATGCTCCTTCCCAGTCATGGTGGAGTTGATTAAAAATGCCCACAAATTCCGTGATAGTTAGCCCTCCTTTCAAAACCTGAAGCCCAATTACCCCCTCGTAAGTGTGGGCTGTCCTTCCTGACTCCCTTCTAACAAAGAGAATGTGTACACATCTTTAACCTCCTGATTAAATTTATCTGTGAGTCTGTAATTCTTAGATGCTGTTAAAAATAAAATTGTAAATGAAATACACTTTCCTCTGTGGACTGTTCACTGCTGGTGTACAGAATCACGACTGAATTTTGTGTCTTAATCTTCTATGCTGCAAAGTTACTACATTCATTTATTTTCTCTATTTGGGTAGCTTCCTTATAGATTCTCAGGGATTTTCTATGTATATAATTATGTCACCAGTGAACAGAGATGATTTTGCATCTCCCTTTACAATTTGAATAATTCTTTTCTCGTTTTCTTCTTCAATTTTTCTGGCTAAAACTTCTGATATGGGGTTGAATAGCAGTGTCAAAAGTGGGCAAACAATTCACGTTTCTGATTTAGGAGAGAAAACTTTCAATCTCTTACCACTAAGCACGGTGTAAGTTGTGGGTAAAAAGATTTCATCTACACAGGAAAGTTACTTAGGGTTCTTGAGGCAAATGCGGTTTGTCCCCAGAACCATTAGCACTAGGCACAAAGGGGTCCATTTGTTGGTTAAAGAAAACTTCTAGTGTATCATAGGTTCTGCTACTTAGGCTAGGACTAAATACACAAGTGTGTTCTGCTTGTGAAAATTCTTCAAGTTCTATGTATATAAGCTATACACTTTCACAATTTACAAATAGATAGTATCCTACAATTAGACACCCAATGAGAAGAAAGACTCCACTGAGAGGCAGTAAGGTCTGTAAAGCAGCTCTTATTCTTTCATTTTTCTTATTTGAAGCATGCTCTCAGGTCATCTTCAAGCTGATTTCCATGTGACTTTTCCCTTCTGTCATCACCAGAACTAAACACCTATGTGAGTCATGACAATGGCTCTTCCCCTTACATTAGGGTGCCCCAAGTGCTGACAGTAGATGACTCGAGCAGTTTTAATATTTGACTTTAATCCAGCACTTCAAGTCCTCAATTCTCATTTCTGTTATATGAAGGTGTATAAAGTACCGGTCATTTATAATATATGCTAGAATTCAACTTTTTTATGAATTTGCTATATAGATATATCTAATTATCCTAAATATTTACCAGGCATCATTTTCAAATAGATAGGCATGCACATGTATAAGTGATTAATATTATTCTTTATATAAATATTTGAGAGCATACGTATAATTATAAATGTACATGTGTAAATATATGAATATCTGGGATTGAAAAATATGAGAAAGGGTGGCTTTGGCATCATGGATCGAAATAGAAATATTTAGTTAGCACCCCACGTTTGACCAATTCCCGAAATAAGAAAAGTTTACTGACTCCAAAAATATTACAAAAAGACCACACAAACATAAAACTCAGAGCTGACAGACATTAAGCCAAGGAGTTTACCAACATCTTCCCTTTTGCAAGGTGGGTGGGCAAAATCTTCGAAAACAGCAAAGAGCTGATTGCGAGCAACCCAATTGTATGGTCTTCTGGGTTATATAGACGCAGTTCTGAAAACATTAAACTGTAACGGAAAGAGCACGTTTCTTTACAATATGCTTACAAATTAAAATTACCTGACCAAGACCTATCATGCAATCTTTACAAATGGTTTTAAATCATGAGCACTTCAAATATATTGAGTGACTCCAAGCATTCCCTGTGACCAGAATGCTTTGAAATAAGGAATCAACTGCAGAAGGAAGAGCAAAAAACCACAAATCTGTGGAGAGTGAACAACAAGCTACTAAACCCGAGCTACGCCGAAGAGTAAATAAAAGGTGAGGTCAACATACAAATAAAAACAAAAGAGAATGGCAATATATCATATCAAAATTTTGATTTAAAATCAAATATTTTAAATGGCCACGATGAGATGGCTTTTTTCTTTAATTCTTCTTTATTTTACTACACTTGTGCCAATTTTTCCTTTTACCCTTCCTTCCTCCAGCCCAACCTGCCACTCCACAGTTCATCCCCACACCCTCGTCCCGTTCCAAGGGTCACTCAGACATGTTTTTTGACGAATCCCTTCCCCTCCTCGCCATCATTTCCATACTACCTTTCCTCTTGAAGCTGTCAGACTGTTCCTTGTATACATGATTCTGTTTCTGTTTTGTTTGTTATTTTTTGTGTCATTACTTTCCTCCTAGTAGTGAGGTCATATCAAAACTGTGGGATATGGAGAATGTGGTAGTAAGAGAGAAGTTTCATCATTAGAGGTAAGCTTACATCAAGGAACAAGAAGTCCCTAGTAACCAGCCTAATATAGTGTCTTGAAGAACTACAAAAAGGAAACCAACAGAAGCCCAAAGTCAGCAAAATAAAGGAAATATAACAAGAAGTAGAGGACCGCTGCCTGAGTGGCTGGGTAGGTAGGAGAGTTGTGCTGGACAGCAAAGGGACATGGGTGTGATTCCCAGTCAAGGTACATACCTCAGTTGTGGGTACACTCCGCAGATAGGGCACAAAAGGGAAGCCACAATTCAGTGTTTCTCTCACATCGAGGTTTCTCCCTCTTCCTGCCTATCCCCGTGTCTCTCTCTTCAATCAATAGGCATACACTCAGGTGAGGATTGGGACACAAAATAAAGAATAACCATTAGACCAGAATTAAATGCTATGATGAACAAAAAGTCTATACAAAATGTAAGGCAAAAAAGAGCATGTTCTTTTTTAGTGATTAATACAATTGACAAACCTCTGGTGACACTCACTAAAGAAAAGAGAGGAAAATTCAAGCAAAACCAGAAATGACAAAGAAGTTACCACAGACAGCCCAAGAGTACAAAGCATCCTAGGAGGACACTATGAGAGACTCCACGCCATCAAATTCAATGACGTAGGAGAAATGGGTCAGTTCCTAGAAATGTATACCCTCCCTGGACTGAATCCCAAAGAACTGAAACACCCAAATAGACCCATCGACAGTGAGGAAACCGAGGCAGCTGTCAAGAACTTCCCTGAAAGTTAAAAGTCCAGGATCACATGGCTTCACTACTGAATTACACCAAGTACCCAGAGACCACTGGGTACCTATCCTTCTCAAACTCCTTTAGGAATGTGAAGATGAGAAAACAAAGATATTGCCTACATCAAAGGAGGTACAGAATATTCTATCATGTCCTTTACATATCATCCCTGTGAACAAAACTTCCCCATATAATTTTTCATCCAAAGGATGGATTAACTAGTAACAGGATATGGGTATTAAGGGTGAAAGTTTAAACATAGCTACTGTATGAGAATGTCAAAAGACTTTAAAACTTATAATGTTGGAGGTATTAGGCACATAGGGACCACGATCCTTAAACATTCCTGTACCAAATACCGCACAGAATATGCATATTAAGGATGTAACAGAATGTAGATATTAACGATGGAAGGAAGACACTATGGATATTAAGGATGAAAGTTTAAACGCAGCTACTGTGTGAGAGTAGCAACGAGACACTAAAGGTGACAATGTTTTGAGGTGTTATGTACATAACCACCACAGACCTTAAACACTCACTTCAGCATCCCACACATACACAAATGCACACGGGCGCACACATATACTTTATTTCCCGTGTGTGTTATCACTAACCAGATGAAAACAGAACATTTTCTGCACACCAAGAACTCCCTCATGATCTTTCCCAGTCACGGTGGAGTTGATTAAAATATGCCCACGAAAAATTACGTGATCGTCATCCTTTCCAAAGGTGAAGCCCAATTACCCCCCTCATAGGGTGGGCTGCACTTACTGACTCCCTTCTAACACAGAGAACGTGTACAGATCTTTAACCTCCTGATTAAATTTATCGGCAATTTATGGTTCTTCACACATATATATATTTGCATATTGTATAAATATAAATATAAATATACACATAGATATAGATGAATATCTAAGAATGAAAAAAATGAGAAAGGGTGGCTTTGGGATAGTTGAACTAAATAGAGATGTTCCTTAATTACCTTTTTTTTGAAAATATTATGAAAGGACCACTCAAACAAAAACCTCATAGCTCACACACATTCAGCCAAAGAGTTTACCCACAACTTCCCTTTTGCAAGGTGAGTGGACTCCATCTTGGATGAGGGCAACGAGCTGATGGCGAGCAACCCAATTGTATGGTCTTGTGGGTTATCTAGACGCAGTTCTGAAAACATTAAACCGTAACGGAAAGAGCACGTTTCTTTACAATATGCTTACATACTAAAACTACCTGACCAAGAAGCTATCATACAATCTTTAGAATTGGTTTTAAATCATGAGCACTTCAAAAATATTGAGTGACTCCAAGCATTCCCTCTGACCAGAATGCTTTGAAATAAGGAATCAACTGCAGAAGGAAGAGCAAAAAACCACAAATCTGTGGAGAGTGAACAACAAGCTACTAAACCCGAGCTACGCCGAAGAGTAAATAAAAGGTGAGGTCAATATACAAATAAAAACAAAAGAGAATGGCAAAACATCATATCAAAACTTTGATTTAAAATCAATTATTTTGAAAATGGCCACAATGAGATGGCTTTTTTTTTAATTCTTCTTTATTTTACTACACTTGTGCCAATTTTTCCTTTTACCCTTCCTTCCTCCAGCCCAACCTGCCACTCCACAGTCCATCCCCACACCCTGGTCCCGTTCCAAGGGTCACTCAGACATGTTCTTTGACGAATCCCTTCCCCTCCTCGCCATCATTTCCATACTACCTTTCCTCTTGAAGCTGTCAGACTGTTCCTTGTATACATGATTCTGTTTCTGTTTTGTTTGTTATTTTGTGTTCATTACTTTCCTCCTAGTAGTGAGGTCTTATCAAAACTGTGGGATACGGAGAACGTGGTAGTAAGAGAGAAGTTTCATCATTAGAGGTAAGCTTACATCAAGGAACAAGAAGTCCCTAGTAACCAGCCTAATGTAGTGTCTTGAAGAACTACAAAAAGGAAACCAACAGAAGCCCAAAGTCAGCAAAATAAAGGAAATATAACAAGAAGTAGAGGACCGCTGCCTGAGTGGCTGGGTAGGTAGGAGAGGTGCGCTGGACAGCAAAGGGACATGGGTGTGATTCCCAGTCAAGGTACATACCTCAGTTGTGGGTACACTCCGAAGATAGGGCACAAAAGGGAAGCCACAAGTCAGTGTTGCTCTCACATCGAGGTTTCTCCCTCTTCCTGCCTATCCCCGTGTCTCTCTCTTCAATCAATAGGCATACACTCAGGTGAGGATTGGGACACAAAATAAAGAATAACCATTAGACCAGAATTAAATGCTATGAGGAACAAAAAGTCTATGCAAAATGTAAGGCAATAAAGAGCTGGTTCTTTTTTAGTGATTAATACAATTGACAAACCTCTGGTGACACTCACTAAAAAAAAGAGAGGAAAGACTCAAACAAAATCAGAAATCACAAAGAAGTTACCACAGACAGCCAAAGAGTACAGAGCATCCTAGGAGGACACTATGAGAGACTCCACGCCATCAAATTCAATGACGTAGGAGAAATGGGTCAGTTCCTAGAAATGTATACCCTCCCTGGACTGAATCCCAAAGAACTGAAACACCCAAATTGAACCATCGACAGTGAGGAAACCGAGGCAGCCGTCAAGAACTTCCCTGAAAGTTAAAAGTCCAGGAGCACATGGCTTCACTAGTGAATTAAACCAAGTACCCAGAGACCACTGGGTACCTATCCTTCTCAAACTCCTTTAGGAATGTGAAGATGAGAAAACAAAGATATTGCCTACATCAAAGGAGGTACAGAATATTCTATCATGTCCTTTACATATCATCCCTGTGAACAAAACTTCCCCATATAATTTTTCATCCAAAGGATGGATTAACTAGTAACAGGATATGGGTATTAAGGGTGAAAGTTTAAACATAGCTACTGTATGAGAATGTCAAAAGACTTTAAAACTTATAATGTTGGAGGTATTAGGCACATAAGGACCACAATCCTTAAACATTCATGTAGCAAAAAACCCCAAAGAATATGCATATTAAGGATGTAACAGAATATAGATATTAACGGTGTAAGGAAGACAGTATGGACATTAAGGATGAAAGTTTAAATGAAGCTACTGTGTGAGAGTAGCAACAAGACTCTAAAGGTGACAATGTTTTGAGGTGTTATGTACATAACCACCACAGACCTCAAACACTCACTTCAGCATCTCACACATACACAAATGCACACGGGGGCACACACGTACTGTATTTCCCGTGTGTGTTATCACTGACCAGATGAAAACAGAACATTTTCTGCACACCAAGAACTCCCTCTTGATCTTTCCCAGTCACGGTGGAATTGATTAAAATATGCCCATGAAAAATTACGTGATCGTCATCCTTTCCAAAGGTGAAGCCCAATTACCCCCCTCATAAGGGTGGGCTGTCCTTACTGACTCCCTTCTAACACAGAGAACGTGTACAGATCTTTAACTTCCTGATTAAATTTATCGGCAATTTATGGTTCTTCACACATATATATATTTGCATATTGTATAAATATAAATATAAATATACACATAGACATAGATGAATATCTAAGAATGAAAAAAATGAGAAAGGGTGGCTTTGGGGTAGTTGAACTAAATAGAGATGTTCCTTAATTACCTTTTTTTTGAAAATATTATGAAAGGACCACTCAAACAAAAACCTCATAGCTCACACGCATTCAGCCAAAGAGTTTACCCACAGCTTCCCTTTTGCAAGGTGAGTGGACTCCATCTTGGATGAGGGCAACGAGCTGATGGCGAGCAACCCAATTGTATGGTCTTGTGGGTTATCTAGACGCAGTTCTGAAAACATTAAACCGTAACGGAAAGAGCACGTTTCTTTACAATATGCTTACATACTAAAACTACCTGACCAAGAAGCTATCATACAATCTTTAGAAATGGTTTTAAATCATGAGCACTTCAAAAATATTGAGTGACTCCAAGCATTCCCTCTGACCAGAATGCTTTGAAATAAGGAATCAACTGCAGAAGGAAGAGCAAAAAACCACAAATCTGTGGAGAGTGAACAACAAGCTACTAAACCCGAGCTGGGCCAAAGAGGAAATAAAAGGTGAGGTCAACATACAAATAAAAACAAAGGAGAATGGCAATATATCATATCAAATCTTTGATTTAAAATCAATTATTTTGAAAATGGCCACAATGAGATGGCTTTTTTTTAAATACTTCTTTATTTTACTACACTTGTGCCAATTTTTCCTTTTACCCTTCCTTCCTCCAGCCCAACCTGCCACTCCACAGTCCATCCCCACACCCTCGTCCCATTCCAAGGGTCACTCAGACATGTTTTTTGACGAATCCCTTCCCCTCCTCGCCATCATTTCCATACTACCTTTCCTCTTGAAGCTGTCAGACTGTTCCTTGTATACATGATTCTGTTTCTTTTTTGTTTGTTATTTTTTGTGTTCATTACTTTCCTCCTAGTAGTGAGGTCATATCAAAACTGTGGGATACGGAGAATGTGGTAGTAAGAGAGAAGTTTCATCATTAGAGGTAAGCTTACATCAAGGAACAAGAAGTCCCTAGTAACCAGCCTAATATAGTGTCTTGAAGAACTACAAAAAGGAAACCAACAGAAGCCCAAAGTCAGCAAAATAAAGGAAATATAACAAGAAGTAGAGGACCGCTGCCTGAGTGGCTGGGTAGGTAGGAGAGTTGTGCTGGACAGCAAAGGGACATGGGTGTGATTCCCAGTCAAGGTACATACCTCAGTTGTGGGTACACTCCGCAGATAGGGCACAAAAGGGAAGCCACAATTCAGTGTTTCTCTCACATCGAGGTTTCTCCCTCTTCCTGCCTATCCCCGTGTCTCTCTCTTCAATCAATAGGCATACACTCAGGTGAGGATTGGGACACAAAATAAAGAATAACCATTAGACCAGAATTAAATGCTATGATGAACAAAAAGTCTATACAAAATGTAAGGCAAAAAAGAGCATGTTCTTTTTTAGTGATTAATACAATTGACAAACCTCTGGTGACACTCACTAAAGAAAAGAGAGGAAAATTCAAGCAAAACCAGAAATCACAAAGAAGTTACCACAGACAGCCCAAGAGTACAAAGCATCCTAGGAGGACACTATGAGAGACTCCACGCCATCAAATTCAATGATGTAGGACAAATGGGTCAGTTCCTAGAAATGTATACCCTCCCTGGACTGAATCCCAAAGAACTGAAACACCCAAATAGACCCATCGACAGTGAGGAAACCGAGGCAGCTGTCAAGAACTTCCCTGAAAGTTAAAAGTCCAGGATCACATGGCTTCACTAGTGAATTACACCAAGTACCCAGAGACCACTGGGTACCTATCCTTCTCAAACTCCTTTAAGAATGTGAAGATGAGAAAACAAAGATATTGCCTACATCAAAGGAGGTACAGAATATTCTATCATGTCCTTTACATATCATCCCTGTGAACAAAACTTCCCCATATAATTTTTCATCCAAAGGATGGATTAACTAGTAACAGGATATGGGTATTAAGGGTGAAAGTTTAAACATAGCTACTGTATGAGAATGTCAAAAGACTTTAAAACTTATAATGTTGGAGGTATTAGGCACATAGGGACCACGATCCTTAAACATTCCTGTACCAAATACCGCACAGAATATGCATATTAAGGATGTAACAGAATGTAGATATTAACGATGGAAGGAAGACACTATGGATATTAAGGATGAAAGTTTAAACGCAGCTACTGTGTGAGAGTAGCAACGAGACACTAAAGGTGACAATGTTTTGAGGTGTTATGTACATAACCACCACAGACCTTAAACACTCACTTCAGCATCCCACACATACACAAATGCACACGGGCGCACACATATACTTTATTTCCCGTGTGTGTTATCACTAACCAGATGAAAACAGAACATTTTCTGCACACCAAGAACTCCCTCATGATCTTTCCCAGTCACGGTGGAGTTGATTAAAATATGCCCACGAAAAATTACGTGATCGTCATCCTTTCCAAAGGTGAAGCCCAATTACCCCCCTCATAGGGTGGGCTGCACTTACTGACTCCCTTCTAACACAGAGAACGTGTACAGATCTTTAACCTCCTGATTAAATTTATCGGCAATTTATGGTTCTTCACACATATATATATTTGCATATTGTATAAATATAAATATACACATAGATATAGATGAATATCTAAGAATGAAAAAAATGAGAAAGGGTGGCTTTGGGATAGTTGAACTAAATAGAGATGTTCCTTAATTACCTTTTTTTTGAAAATATTATGAAAGGACCACTCAAACAAAAACCTCATAGCTCACACGCATTTGCCAAAGAGTTTACCCACAACTTCCCTTTTGCAAGGTGAGTGGACTCCATCTTGGATGAGGGCAACGAGCTGATGGCGAGCAACCCAATTGTATGGTCTTGTGGGTTATCTAGACGCAGTTCTGAAAACATTAAACCGTAACGGAAAGAGCACCTTTCTTTACAATATGCTTACATACTAAAACTACCTGACCAAGAAGCTATCATACAATCTTTAGAAATGGTTTTAAATCATGAGCACTTCAAAAATATTGAGTGACTCCAAGCATTCCCTCTGACCAGAATGCTTTGAAATAAGGAATCAACTGCAGAAGGAAGAGCAAAAAACCACAAATCTGTGGAGAGTGAACAACAAGCTACTAAACCCGAGCTGGGCCAAAGAAGAAATAAAAGGTGAGGTCAACATACAAATAAAAACAAAGGAGAATGGCAATATATCATATCAAATCTTTGATTTAAAATCAATTATTTTGAAAATGGCCACAATGAGATGGCTTTTTTTTAAATACTTCTTTATTTTACTACACTTGTGCCAATTTTTCCTTTTACCCTTCCTTCCTCCAGCCCAACCTGCCACTCCACAGTCCATCCCCACACCCTCGTCCCATTCCAAGGGTCACTCAGACATGTTTTTTGACGAATCCCTTCCCCTCCTCGCCATCATTTCCATACTACCTTTCCTCTTGAAGCTGTCAGACTGTTCCTTGTATACATGATTCTGTTTCTTTTTTGTTTGTTATTTTTTGTGTTCATTACTTTCCTCCTAGTAGTGAGGTCATATCAAATCTGTGGGATACGGAGAATGTGGTAGTAAGAGAGAAGTTTCATCATTAGAGGTAAGCTTACATCAAGGAACAAGAAGTCCCTAGTAACCAGCCTAATATAGTGTCTTGAAGAACTACAAAAAGGAAACCAACAGAAGCCCAAAGTCAGCAAAATAAAGGAAATATAACAAGAAGTAGAGGACCGCTGCCTGAGTGGCTGGGTAGGTAGGAGAGTTGTGCTGGACAGCAAAGGGACATGGGTGTGATTCCCAGTCAAGGTACATACCTCAGTTGTGGGTACACTCCGCAGATAGGGCACAAAAGGGAAGCCACAATTCAGTGTTTCTCTCACATCGAGGTTTCTCCCTCTTCCTGCCTATCCCCGTGTCTCTCTCTTCAATCAATAGGCATACACTCAGGTGAGGATTGGGACACAAAATAAAGAATAACCATTAGACCAGAATTAAATGCTATGGTGAACAAAAAGTCTATACAAAATGTAAGGCAAAAAAGAGCATGTTCTTTTTTAGTGATTAATACAATTGACAAACCTCTGGTGACACTCACTAAAGAAAAGAGAGGAAAATTCAAGCAAAACCAGAAATCACAAAGAAGTTACCACAGACAGCCCAAGAGTACAAAGCATCCTAGGAGGACACTATGAGAGACTCCACGCCATCAAATTCAATGACGTAGGAGAAATGGGTCAGTTCCTAGAAATGTATACCCTCCCTGGACTGAATCCCAAAGAACTGAAACACCCAAATAGACCCATCGACAGTGAGGAAACCGAGGCAGCTGTCAAGAACTTCCCTGAAAGTTAAAAGTCCAGGAGCACATGGCTTCACTAGTGAATTACACCAAGTACCCAGAGACCACTGGGTACCTATCCTTCTCAAACTCCTTTAAGAATGTGAAGATGAGAAAACAAAGATATTGCCTACATCAAAGGAGGTACAGAATATTCTATCATGTCCTTTACATATCATCCCTGTGAACAAAACTTCCCCATATAATTTTTCATCCAAAGGATGGATTAACTAGTAACAGGATATGGGTATTAAGGGTGAAAGTTTAAACATAGCTACTGTATGAGAATGTCAAAAGACTTTAAAACTTATAATGTTGGAGGTATTAGGCACATAGGGACCACGATCCTTAAACATTCCTGTACCAAATACCGCACAGAATATGCATATTAAGGATGTAACAGAATGTAGATATTAACGATGGAAGGAAGACACTATGGATATTAAGGATGAAAGTTTAAACGCAGCTACTGTGTGAGAGTAGCAACGAGACACTAAAGGTGACAATGTTTTGAGGTGTTATGTACATAACCACCACAGACCTTAAACACTCACTTCAGCATCCCACACATACACAAATGCACACGGGCGCACACATATACTTTATTTCCCGTGTGTGTTATCACTAACCAGATGAAAACAGAACATTTTCTGCACACCAAGAACTCCCTCATGATCTTTCCCAGTCACGGTGGAGTTGATTAAAATATGCCCACGAAAAATTACGTGATCGTCATCCTTTCCAAAGGTGAAGCCCAATTACCCCCCTCATAGGGTGGGCTGCACTTACTGACTCCCTTCTAACACAGAGAACGTGTACAGATCTTTAACCTCCTGATTAAATTTATCGGCAATTTATGGTTCTTCACACATATATATATTTGCATATTGTATAAATATAAATATAAATATACACATAGATATAGATGAATATCTAAGAATGAAAAAAATGAGAAAGGGTGGCTTTGGGATAGTTGAACTAAATAGAGATGTTCCTTAATTACCTTTTTTTTGAAAATATTATGAAAGGACCACTCAAACAAAAACCTCATAGCTCACACGCATTCAGCCAAAGAGTTTACCCACAACTTCCCTTTTGCAAGGTGAGTGGACTCCATCTTGGATGAGGGCAACGAGCTGATGGCGAGCAACCCAATTGTATGGTCTTGTGGGTTATCTAGACGCAGTTCTGAAAACATTAAACCGTAACGGAAAGAGCACCTTTCTTTACAATATGCTTACATACTAAAACTACCTGACCAAGAAGCTATCATACAATCTTTAGAAATGGTTTTAAATCATGAGCACTTCAAAAATATTGAGTGACTCCAAGCATTCCCTCTGACCAGAATGCTTTGAAATAAGGAATCAACTGCAGAAGGAAGAGCAAAAAACCACAAATCTGTGGATAGTGAACAACAAGCTACTAAACCCAAGCTGGGCCAAAGAGGAAATAAAAGGTGAGGTCAACATACAAATAAAAACAAAGGAGAATGGCAATATATCATATCAAATCTTTGATTTAAAATCAATTATTTTGAAAATGGCCACAATGAGATGGCTTTTTTTTAAATACTTCTTTATTTTACTACACTTGTGCCAATTTTTCCTTTTACCCTTCCTTCCTCCAGCCCAACCTGCCACTCCACAGTCCATCCCCACACCCTCGTCCCATTCCAAGGGTCACTCAGACATGTTTTTTGACGAATCCCTTCCCCTCCTCGCCATCATTTCCATACTACCTTTCCTCTTGAAGCTGTCAGACTGTTCCTTGTATACATGATTCTGTTTCTTTTTTGTTTGTTATTTTTTGTGTTCATTACTTTCCTCCTAGTAGTGAGGTCATATCAAAACTGTGGGATACGGAGAATGTGGTAGTAAGAGAGAAGTTTCATCATTAGAGGTAAGCTTACATCAAGGAACAAGAAGTCCCTAGTAACCAGCCTAATATAGTGTCTTGAAGAACTACAAAAAGGAAACCAACAGAAGCCCAAAGTCAGCAAAATAAAGGAAATATAACAAGAAGTAGAGGACCGCTGCCTGAGTGGCTGGGTAGGTAGGAGAGTTGTGCTGGACAGCAAAGGGACATGGGTGTGATTCCCAGTCAAGGTACATACCTCAGTTGTGGGTACACTCCGCAGATAGGGCACAAAAGGGAAGCCACAATTCAGTGTTTCTCTCACATCGAGGTTTCTCCCTCTTCCTGCCTATCCCCGTGTCTCTCTCTTCAATCAATAGGCATACACTCAGGTGAGGATTGGGACACAAAATAAAGAATAACCATTAGACCAGAATTAAATGCTATGGTGAACAAAAAGTCTATACAAAATGTAAGGCAAAAAAGAGCATGTTCTTTTTTAGTGATTAATACAATTGACAAACCTCTGGTGACACTCACTAAAGAAAAGAGAGGAAAATTCAAGCAAAACCAGAAATCACAAAGAAGTTACCACAGACAGGCCAAGAGTACAAAGCATCCTAGAAGGACACTATGAGAGACTCCACGCCATCAAATTCAATGACGTAGGAGAAATGGGTCAGTTCCTAGAAATGTATACCCTCCCTGGACTGAATCCCAAAGAACTGAAACACCCAAATAGACCCATCGACAGTGAGGAAACCGAGGCAGCTGTCAAGAACTTCCCTGAAAGTTAAAAGTCCAGGATCACATGGCTTCACTAGTGAATTACACCAAGTACCCAGAGACCACTGGGTACCTATCCTTCTCAAACTCCTTTAAGAATGTGAAGATGAGAAAACAAAGATATTGCCTACATCAAAGGAGGTACAGAATATTCTATCATGTCCTTTACATATCATCCCTGTGAACAAAACTTCCCCATATAATTTTTCATCCAAAGGATGGATTAACTAGTAACAGGATATGGGTATTAAGGGTGAAAGTTTAAACATAGCTACTGTATGAGAATGTCAAAAGACTTTAAAACTTATAATGTTGGAGGTATTAGGCACATAGGGACCACGATCCTTAAACATTCCTGTACCAAATACCGCACAGAATATGCATATTAAGGATGTAACAGAATGTAGATATTAACGATGGAAGGAAGACACTATGGATATTAAGGATGAAAGTTTAAACGCAGCTACTGTGTGAGAGTAGCAACGAGACACTAAAGGTGACAATGTTTTGAGGTGTTATGTACATAACCACCACAGACCTTAAACACTCACTTCAGCATCCCACACATACACAAATGCACACGGGCGCACACATATACTTTATTTCCCGTGTGTGTTATCACTAACCAGATGAAAACAGAACATTTTCTGCACACCAAGAACTCCCTCATGATCTTTCCCAGTCACGGTGGAGTTGATTAAAATATGCCCACGAAAAATTACGTGATCGTCATCCTTTCCAAAGGTGAAGCCCAATTACCCCCCTCATAGGGTGGGCTGCACTTACTGACTCCCTTCTAACACAGAGAACGTGTACAGATCTTTAACCTCCTGATTAAATTTATCGGCAATTTATGGTTCTTCACACATATATATATTTGCATATTGTATAAATATAAATATAAATATACACATAGATATAGATGAATATCTAAGAATGAAAAAAATGAGAAAGGGTGGCTTTGGGATAGTTGAACTAAATAGAGATGTTCCTTAATTACCTTTTTTTTGAAAATATTATGAAAGGACCACTCAAACAAAAACCTCATAGCTCACACACATTCAGCCAAAGAGTTTACCCACAACTTCCCTTTTGCAAGGTGAGTGGACTCCATCTTGGATGAGGGCAACGAGCTGATGGCGAGCAACCCAATTGTATGGCCTTGTGGGTTATCTAGACGCAGTTCTGAAAACATTAAACTGTAACGGAAAGAGCACGTTTCTTTACAATATGCTTACATACTAAAACTACCTGACCAAGAAGCTATCATACAATCTTTAGAATTGGTTTTAAATCATGAGCACTTCAAAAATATTGAGTGACTCCAAGCATTCCCTGTGACCAGAATGCTTTGAAATAAGGAATCAACTGCAGAAGGAAGAGCAAAAAACCACAAATCTGTGGAGAGTGAACAACAAGCTACTAAACCCGAGCTACGCCGAAGAGTAAATAAAAGGTGAGGTCAATATACAAATAAAAACAAAAGAGAATGGCAAAACATCATATCAAAACTTTGATTTAAAATCAATTATTTTGAAAATGGCCACAATGAGATGGCTTTTTTTTTAATTCTTCTTTATTTTACTACACTTGTGCCAATTTTTCCTTTTACCCTTCCTTCCTCCAGCCCAACCTGCCACTCCACAGTCCATCCCCACACCCTGGTCCCGTTCCAAGGGTCACTCAGACATGTTCTTTGACGAATCCCTTCCCCTCCTCGCCATCATTTCCATACTACCTTTCCTCTTGAAGCTGTCAGACTGTTCCTTGTATACATGATTCTGTTTCTGTTTTGTTTGTTATTTTGTGTTCATTACTTTCCTCCTAGTAGTGAGGTCTTATCAAAACTGTGGGATACGGAGAACGTGGTAGTAAGAGAGAAGTTTCATCATTAGAGGTAAGCTTACATCAAGGAACAAGAAGTCCCTAGTAACCAGCCTAATGTAGTGTCTTGAAGAACTACAAAAAGGAAACCAACAGAAGCCCAAAGTCAGCAAAATAAAGGAAATATAACAAGAAGTAGAGGACCGCTGCCTGAGTGGCTGGGTAGGTAGGAGAGGTGCGCTGGACAGCAAAGGGACATGGGTGTGATTCCCAGTCAAGGTACATACCTCAGTTGTGGGTACACTCCGAAGATAGGGCACAAAAGGGAAGCCACAAGTCAGTGTTTCTCTCACATCGAGGTTTCTCCCTCTTCCTGCCTATCCCCGTGTCTCTCTCTTCAATCAATAGGCATACACTCAGGTGAGGATTGGGACACAAAATAAAGAATAACCATTAGACCAGAATTAAATGCTATGAGGAACAAAAAGTCTATGCAAAATGTAAGGCAATAAAGAGCTGGTTCTTTTTTAGTGATTAATACAATTGACAAACCTCTGGTGACACTCACTAAAAAAAAGAGAGGAAAGACTCAAACAAAATCAGAAATCACAAAGAAGTTACCACAGACAGCCAAAGAGTACAGAGCATCCTAGGAGGACACTATGAGAGACTCCACGCCATCAAATTCAATGACGTAGGAGAAATGGGTCAGTTCCTAGAAATGTATACCCTCCCTGGACTGAATCCCAAAGAACTGAAACACCCAAATAGACCCATCGACAGTGAGGAAACCGAGGCAGCTGTCAAGAACTTCCCTGAAAGTTAAAAGTCCAGGATCACATGGCTTCACTAGTGAATTACACCAAGTACCCAGAGACCACTGGGTACCTATCCTTCTCAAACTCCTTTAAGAATGTGAAGATGAGAAAACAAAGATATTGCCTACATCAAAGGAGGTACAGAATATTCTATCATGTCCTTTACATATCATCCCTGTGAACAAAACTTCCCCATATAATTTTTCATCCAAAGGATGGATTAACTAGTAACAGGATATGGGTATTAAGGGTGAAAGTTTAAACATAGCTACTGTATGAGAATGTCAAAAGACTTTAAAACTTATAATGTTGGAGGTATTAGGCACATAGGGACCACGATCCTTAAACATTCCTGTACCAAATACCGCACAGAATATGCATATTAAGGATGTAACAGAATGTAGATATTAACGATGGAAGGAAGACACTATGGATATTAAGGATGAAAGTTTAAACGCAGCTACTGTGTGAGAGTAGCAACGAGACACTAAAGGTGACAATGTTTTGAGGTGTTATGTACATAACCACCACAGACCTTAAACACTCACTTCAGCATCCCACACATACACAAATGCACACGGGCGCACACATATACTTTATTTCCCGTGTGTGTTATCACTAAGCAGATGAAAACAGAACATTTTCTGCACACCAAGAACTCCCTCATGATCTTTCCCAGTCACGGTGGAGTTGATTAAAATATGCCCACGAAAAATTACGTGATCGTCATCCTTTCCAAAGGTGAAGCCCAATTACCCCCCTCATAGGGTGGGCTGCACTTACTGACTCCCTTCTAACACAGAGAACGTGTACAGATCTTTAACTTCCTGATTAAATTTATCGGCAATTTATGGTTCTTCACACATATATATATTTGCATATTGTATAAATATAAATATAAATATACACATAGATATAGATGAATATCTAAGAATGAAAAAAATGAGAAAGGGTGGCTTTGGGATAGTTGAACTAAATAGAGATGTTCCTTAATTACCTTTTTTTTGAAAATATTATGAAAGGACCACTCAAACAAAAACCTCATAGCTCACACACATTCAGCCAAAGAGTTTACCCACAACTTCCCTTTTGCAAGGTGAGTGGACTCCATCTTGGATGAGGGCAACGAGCTGATGGCGAGCAACCCAATTGTATGGTCTTGTGGGTTATCTAGACGCAGTTCTGAAAACATTAAACTGTAACGGAAAGAGCACGTTTCTTTACAATATGCTTACATACTAAAACTACCTGACCAAGAAGCTATCATACAATCTTTAGAATTGGTTTTAAATCATGAGCACTTCAAAAATATTGAGTGACTCCAAGCATTCCCTCTGACCAGAATGCTTTGAAATAAGGAATCAACTGCAGAAGGAAGAGCAAAAAACCACAAATCTGTGGAGAGTGAACAACAAGCTACTAAACCCGAGCTACGCCGAAGAGTAAATAAAAGGTGAGGTCAATATACAAATAAAAACAAAAGAGAATGGCAAAACATCATATCAAAACTTTGATTTAAAATCAATTATTTTGAAAATGGCCACAATGAGATGGCTTTTTTTTAAATACTTCTTTATTTTACTACACTTGTGCCAATTTTTCCTTTTACCCTTCCTTCCTCCAGCCCAACCTGCCACTCCACAGTCCATCCCCACACCCTGGTCCCGTTCCAAGGGTCACTCAGACATGTTCTTTGACGAATCCCTTCCCCTCCTCGCCATCATTTCCATACTACCTTTCCTCTTGAAGCTGTCAGACTGTTCCTTGTATACATGATTCTGTTTCTGTTTTGTTTGTTATTTTGTGTTCATTACTTTCCTCCTAGTAGTGAGGTCTTATCAAAACTGTGGGATACGGAGAACGTGGTAGTAAGAGAGAAGTTTCATCATTAGAGGTAAGCTTACATCAAGGAACAAGAAGTCCCTAGTAACCAGCCTAATGTAGTGTCTTGAAGAACTACAAAAAGGAAACCAACAGAAGCCCAAAGTCAGCAAAATAAAGGAAATATAACAAGAAGTAGAGGACCGCTGCCTGAGTGGCTGGGTAGGTAGGAGAGGTGCGCTGGACAGCAAAGGGACATGGGTGTGATTCCCAGTCAAGGTACATACCTCAGTTGTGGGTACACTCCGAAGATAGGGCACAAAAGGGAAGCCACAAGTCAGTGTTTCTCTCACATCGAGGTTTCTCCCTCTTCCTGCCTATCCCCGTGTCTCTCTCTTCAATCAATAGGCATACACTCAGGTGAGGATTGGGACACAAAATAAAGAATAACCATTAGACCAGAATTAAATGCTATGAGGAACAAAAAGTCTATGCAAAATGTAAGGCAATAAAGAGCTGGTTCTTTTTTAGTGATTAATACAATTGACAAACCTCTGGTGACACTCACTAAAAAAAAGAGAGGAAAGACTCAAACAAAATCAGAAATCACAAAGAAGTTACCACAGACAGCCAAAGAGTACAGAGCATCCTAGGAGGACACTATGAGAGACTCCACGCCATCAAATTCAATGACGTAGGAGAAATGGGTCAGTTCCTAGAAATGTATACCCTCCCTGGACTGAATCCCAAAGAACTGAAACACCCAAATAGAACCATCAACAGTGAGGAAACCGAGGCAGCCGTCAAGAACTTCCCTGAAAGTTAAAAGTCCAGGAGCACATGGCTTCACTAGTGAATTAAACCAAGTACCCAGAGACCACTGGGTACCTATCCTTCTCAAACTCCTTTAGGAATGTGAAGATGAGAAAACAAAGATATTGCCTACATCAAAGGAGGTACAGAATATTCTATCATGTCCTTTACATATCATCCCTGTGAACAAAACTTCCCCATATAATTTTTCATCCAAAGGATGGATTAACTAGTAACAGGATATGGGTATTAAGGGTGAAAGTTTAAACATAGCTACTGTATGAGAATGTCAAAAGACTTTAAAACTTATAATGTTGGAGGTATTAGGCACATAAGGACCACAATCCTTAAACATTCATGTAGCAAAAAACCCCAAAGAATATGCATATTAAGGATGTAACAGAATATAGATATTAACGGTGTAAGGAAGACAGTATGGACATTAAGGATGAAAGTTTAAATGAAGCTACTGTGTGAGAGTAGCAACGAGACTCTAAAGGTGACAATGTTTTGAGGTGTTATGTACATAACCACCACAGACCTCAAACACTCACTTCAGCATCTCACACATACACAAATGCACACGGGGGCACACACATACTGTATTTCCCGTGTGTGTTCTCACTGACCAGATGAAAACAGAACATTTTCTGCACACCAAGAACTCCCTCTTGATCTTTCCCAGTCACGGTGGAATTGATTAAAATATGCCCATGAAAAATTACGTGATCGTCATCCTTTCCAAAGGTGAAGCCCAATTACCCCCCTCATAAGGGTGGGCTGTCCTTACTGACTCCCTTCTAACACAGAGACGTGTACAGATCTTTAACTTCCTGATTAAATTTATTGGCAATTTATGGTTCTTCACACATATATATATTTGCATATTGTATAAATATAAATATAAATATACACATAGACATAGATGAATATCTAAGAATGAAAAAAATGAGAAAGGGTGGCTTTGGGGTAGTTGAACTAAATAGAGATGTTCCTTAATTACCTTTTTTTTGAAAATATTATGAAAGGACCACTCAAACAAAAACCTCATAGCTCACACGCATTCAGCCAAAGAGTTTACCCACAACTTCCCTTTTGCAAGGTGAGTGGACTCCATCTTGGATGAGGGCAACGAGCTGATGGCGAGCAACCCAATTGTATGGTCTTGTGGGTTATCTAGACGCAGTTCTGAAAACATTAAACCGTAACGGAAAGAGCACCTTTCTTTACAATATGCTTACATACTAAAACTACCTGACCAAGAAGCTATCATACAATCTTTAGAAATGGTTTTAAATCATGAGCACTTCAAAAATATTGAGTGACTCCAAGCATTCCCTCTGACCAGAATGCTTTGAAATAAGGAATCAACTGCAGAAGGAAGAGCAAAAAACCACAAATCTGTGGAGAGTGAACAACAAGCTACTAAACCCGAGCTGGGCCAAAGAGGAAATAAAAGGTGAGGTCAACATACAAATAAAAACAAAGGAGAATGGCAATATATCATATCAAATCTTTGATTTAAAATCAATTATTTTGAAAATGGCCACAATGAGATGGCTTTTTTTTAAATACTTCTTTATTTTACTACACTTGTGCCAATTTTTCCTTTTACCCTTCCTTCCTCCAGCCCAACCTGCCACTCCACAGTCCATCCCCACACCCTGGTCCCGTTCCAAGGGTCACTCAGACATGTTCTTTGACGAATCCCTTCCCCTCCTCGCCATCATTTCCATACTACCTTTCCTCTTGAAGCTGTCAGACTGTTCCTTGTATACATGATTCTGTTTCTGTTTTGTTTGTTATTTTGTGTTCATTACTTTCCTCCTAGTAGTGAGGTCTTATCAAAACTGTGGGATACGGAGAATGTGGTAGTAAGAGAGAAGTTTCATCATTAGAGGTAAGCTTACATCAAGGAACAAGAACTCCCTAGTAACCAGCCTAATATGGTGTCTTGAAGAACTACAAAAAGGAAACCAACAGAAGCCCAAAGTCAGCAAAATAAAGGAAATATAACAAGAAGTAGAGGACCGCTGCCTGAGTGGCTGGGTAGGTAGGAGAGGTGCGCTGGACAGCAAAGGGACATGGGTGTGATTCCCAGTCAAGGTACATACCTCAGTTGTGGGTACACTCCGAAGATAGGGCACAAAAGGGAAGCCACAAGTCAGTGTTTCTCTCACATCGAGGTTTCTCCCTCTTCCTGCCTATCCCCGTGTCTCTCTCTTCAATCAATAGGCATACACTCAGGTGAGGATTGGGACACAAAATAAAGAATAACCATTAGACCAGAATTAAATGCTATGAGGAACAAAAAGTCTATGCAAAATGTAAGGCAATAAAGAGCTGGTTCTTTTTTAGTGATTAATACAATTGACAAACCTCTGGTGACACTCACTAAAAAAAAGAGAGGAAAGACTCAAACAAAATCAGAAATCACAAAGAAGTTACCACAGACAGCCAAAGAGTACAGAGCATCCTAGGAGGACACTATGAGAGACTCCACGCCATCAAATTCAATGACGTAGGAGAAATGGGTCAGTTCCTAGAAATGTATACCCTCCCTGGACTGAATCCCAAAGAACTGAAACACCCAAATAGAACCATCAACAGTGAGGAAACCGAGGCAGCCGTCAAGAACTTCCCTGAAAGTTAAAAGTCCAGGAGCACATGGCTTCACTAGTGAATTAAACCAAGTACCCAGAGACCACTGGGTACCTATCCTTCTCAAACTCCTTTAGGAATGTGAAGATGAGAAAACAAAGATATTGCCTACATCAAAGGAGGTACAGAATATTCTATCATGTCCTTTACATATCATCCCTGTGAACAAAACTTCCCCATATAATTTTTCATCCAAAGGATGGATTAACTAGTAACAGGATATGGGTATTAAGGGTGAAAGTTTAAACATAGCTACTGTATGAGAATGTCAAAAGACTTTAAAACTTATAATGTTGGAGGTATTAGGCACATAAGGACCACAATCCTTAAACATTCATGTAGCAAAAAACCCCAAAGAATATGCATATTAAGGATGTAACAGAATATAGATATTAACGGTGTAAGGAAGACAGTATGGACATTAAGGATGAAAGTTTAAATGAAGCTACTGTGTGAGAGTAGCAACGAGACTCTAAAGGTGACAATGTTTTGAGGTGTTATGTACATAACCACCACAGACCTCAAACACTCACTTCAGCATCTCACACATACACAAATGCACACGGGGGCACACACGTACTGTATTTCCCGTGTGTGTTCTCACTGACCAGATGAAAACAGAACATTTTCTGCACACCAAGAACTCCCTCTTGATCTTTCCCAGTCACGGTGGAATTGATTAAAATATGCCCATGAAAAATTACGTGATCGTCATCCTTTCCAAAGGTGAAGCCCAATTACCCCCCTCATAAGGGTGGGCTGTCCTTACTGACTCCCTTCTAACACAGAGAACGTGTACAGATCTTTAACTTCCTGATTAAATTTATCGGCAATTTATGGTTCTTCACACATATATATATTTGCATATTGTATAAATATAAATATAAATATACACATAGACATAGATGAATATCTAAGAATGAAAAAAATGAGAAAGGGTGGCTTTGGGGTAGTTGAACTAAATAGAGATGTTCCTTAATTACCTTTTTTTTGAAAATATTATGAAAGGACCACTCAAACAAAAACCTCATAGCTCACACGCATTCAGCCAAAGAGTTTACCCACAGCTTCCCTTTTGCAAGGTGAGTGGACTCCATCTTGGATGAGGGCAACGAGCTGATGGCGAGCAACCCAATTGTATGGTCTTGTGGGTTATCTAGACGCAGTTCTGAAAACATTAAACCGTAACGGAAAGAGCACCTTTCTTTACAATATGCTTACATACTAAAACTACCTGACCAAGAAGCTATCATACAATCTTTAGAAATGGTTTTAAATCATGAGCACTTCAAAAATATTGAGTGACTCCAAGCATTCCCTCTGACCAGAATGCTTTGAAATAAGGAATCAACTGCAGAAGGAAGAGCAAAAAACCACAAATCTGTGGAGAGTGAACAACAAGCTACTAAACCCGAGCTGGGCCAAAGAGGAAATAAAAGGTGAGGTCAACATACAAATAAAAACAAAGGAGAATGGCAATATATCATATCAAATCTTTGATTTAAAATCAATTATTTTGAAAATGGCCACAATGAGATGGCTTTTTTTTAAATACTTCTTTATTTTACTACACTTGTGCCAATTTTTCCTTTTACCCTTCCTTCCTCCAGCCCAACCTGCCACTCCACAGTCCATCCCCACACCCTCGTCCCGTTCCAAGGGTCACTCAGACATGTTCTTTGACGAATCCCTTCCCCTCCTCGCCATCATTTCCATACTACCTTTCCTCTTGAAGCTGTCAGACTGTTCCTTGTATACATGATTCTGTTTCTTTTTTGTTTGTTATTTTTTGTGTTCATTACTTTCCTCCTAGTAGTGAGGTCATATCAAAACTGTGGGATACGGAGAATGTGGTAGTAAGAGAGAAGTTTCATCATTAGAGGTAAGCTTACATCAAGGAACAAGAAGTCCCTAGTAACCAGCCTAATATAGTGTCTTGAAGAACTACAAAAAGGAAACCAACAGAAGCCCAAAGTCAGCAAAATAAAGGAAATATAACAAGAAGTAGAGGACCGCTGCCTGAGTGGCTGGGTAGGTAGGAGAGTTGTGCTGGACAGCAAAGGGACATGGGTGTGATTCCCAGTCAAGGTACATACCTCAGTTGTGGGTACACTCCGCAGATAGGGCACAAAAGGGAAGCCACAAGTCAGTGTTTCTCTCACATCGAGGTTTCTCCCTCTTCCTGCCTATCCCCGTGTCTCTCTCTTCAATCAATAGGCATACACTCAGGTGAGGATTGGGACACAAAATAAAGACTAAGCATTAGACCAGAATTAAATGCTATGAGGAACAAAAAGTCTATGCAAAATGTAAGGCAATAAAGAGCTGGTTCTTTTTTAGTGATTAATACAATTGACAGACCTCTGGTGACACTCACTAAAGAAAAGAGAGGAAAGACTCAAGCAAAATCAGAAATCACAAAGAAGTTACCACAGACAGGCCAAGAGTACAAAGCATCCTAGGAGGACACTATGAGAGACTCCACGCCATCAAATTCAATGACGTAGGAGAAATGGGTCAGTTCCTAGAAATGTATACCCTCCCTGGACTGAATCCCAAAGAACTGAAACACCCAAATAGACCCATCGACAGTGAGGAAACTGAGGCAGCCGTCAAGAACTTCCCTGAAAGTTAAAAGTCCAGGACAAATGGCTTCACTAGTGAATTACACCAAGTACCCAGAGACCACTGGATACCTATCCTTCTCAAACTCCTTTAAGAATGTGAAGATGAGAAAACAAAGATATTGCCTACATCAAAGGAGGTACAGAATATTCTATCATGTCCTTTACATATCATCCCTGTGAACAAAACTTCCCCATATAATTTTTCATCCAAAGGATGGATTAACTAGTAACAGGATATGGGTACTAAGGGTGAAAGTTTAAACATAGCTACTGTATAAGAATGTCAAAAGACTTTAAAACTTATAATGTTGGAGGTATTAGGCACTTAGGGACCACAATCCTTAAACATTCATGTAGCAAAAAACCCCACAGAATATGCATTTTAAGGATGTAACAGAATATAGATATTATCGGTGGAAGGAAGACAATATGGACATTAAGGATGAAAGTTTAAACGCAGCTACTGTGTGAGAGTAGCAACGAGACACCATGGTGACAATGTTTTGAGGTGTTATGTACATAACCACCACAGACCTCAAACACTCACTTCAGCATCTCACACATACACAAATGCACATGGGGGCACACACGTACTGTATTTCCCGTGTGTGTTCTCACTGACCAGATGAAAACAGAACATTTTCTGCACACCAAGAACTCCCTCTTGATCTTTCCCAGTCACGGTGGAATTGATTAAAATATGCCCACGAAAAATTACGTGATCGTCATCCTTTCCAAAGGTGAAGCCCAATTACCCCCCTCATAAGGGTGGGCTGTCCTTACTGACTCCCTTCTAACACAGAGAACGTGTACAGATCTTTAACCTCCTGATTAAATTTATCGGCAATTTATGGTTCTTCACACATATATATATTTGCATATTGTATAAATATAAATACAAATATACACATAGACATAGATGAATATCTAAGAATGAAAAAAATGAGAAAGGGTGGCTTTGGGATAGTTGAACTAAATAGAGATGTTCCTTAATTACCTTTTTTTTGAAAATATTATGAAAGGACCACTCAAACAAAAACCTCATAGCTCACACGCATTCAGCCAAAGAGTTTACCCACAGCTTCCCTTTTGCAAGGTGAGTGGACTCCATCTTGGATGAGGGCAACGAGCTGATGGCGAGCAACCCAATTGTATGGTCTTGTGGGTTATCTAGACGCAGTTCTGAAACCATTAAACCGTAACGGAAAGAGCACCTTTCTTTACAATATGCTTACATACTAAAACTACCTGACCAAGAAGCTATCATACAATCTTTAGAAATGGTTTTAAATCATGAGCACTTCAAAAATATTGAGTGACTCCAAGCATTCCCTCTGACCAGAATGCTTTGAAATAAGGAATCAACTGCAGAAGGAAGAGCAAAAAACCACAAATCTGTGGAGAGTGAACAACAAGCTACTAAACCCCAGCTGGGCCAAAGAGGAAATAAAAGGTGAGGTCAACATACAAATAAAAACAAAAGAGAATGGCAATATATCATATCAAATCTTTGATTTAAAATCAATTATTTTGAAAATGGCCACATTGAGATGGCTTTTTTAAAAATTCTTCTTTATTTTACTACACTTATGCCAATTTTTCCTTTTACCCTTCCTTCCTCCAGCCCAACCTGCCACTCCACAGTCCATCCCCACACCCTCGTCCCTTTCCAAGGGTCACTCAGACATGTTTTTTGACGAATCCCTTCCCCTCCTCGCCATCATTTCCATACTACCTTTCCTCTTGAAGCTGTCAGACTGTTCCTTGTATACATGATTCTGTTTCTGTTTTGTTTGTTATTTTTTGTGTTCATTACTTTCCTCCTAGTAGTGAGGTCATATCAAAACTGTGGGATACGGAGAATGTGGTAGTAAGAGAGAAGTTTCATCATTAGAGGTAAGCTTACATCAAGGAACAAGAAGTCCCTAGTAACCAGCCTAATATAGTGTCTTGAAGAACTACAAAAAGGAAACCAACAGAATCCCAAAGTCAGCAAAATAAAGGAAATATAACAAGAAGTAGAGGACCACTGCCTGAGTGGCTGGGTAGGTAGGAGAGTTGTGCTGGACAGCAAAGGGACATGGGTGTGATTCCCAGTCAAGGTACATACCTCAGTTGTGGGTACACTCCGCAGATAGGGCACCAAAGGGAAGCCACAAGTCAGTGTTTCTCTCACATCGAGGTTTCTCCCTCTTCCTGCCTATCCCCGTGTCTCTCTCTTCAATCAATAGGCATACACTCAGGTGAGGATTGGGACACAAAATAAAGACTAAGCATTAGACCAGAATTAAATGCTATGAGGAACAAAAAGTCTATGCAAAATGTAAGGCAATAAAGAGCTGGTTCTTTTTTAGTGATTAATGCAATTGACAAACCTCTGGTGACACTCACTAAAGAAAAGAGAGGAAAGACTCAAGCAAAATCAGAAATCACAAAGAAGTTACCACAGACAGGCCAAGAGTACAAAGCATCCTAGGAGGACACTATGAGAGACTCCACGCCATCAAATTCAATGACGTAGGAGAAATGGGTCAGTTCCTAGAAATGTATACCCTCCCTGGACTGAATCCCAAAGAACTGAAACACCCAAATAGACCCATCGACAGTGAGGAAACTGAGGCAGCCGTCAAGAACTTCCCTGAAAGTTAAAAGTCCAGGACAAATGGCTTCACTAGTGAATTACACCAAGTACCCAGAGACCACTGGATACCTATCCTTCTCAAACTCCTTTAAGAATGTGAAGATGAGAAAACAAAGATATTGCCTACATCAAAGGAGGTACAGAATATTCTATCATGTCCTTTACATATCATCCCTGTGAACAAAACTTCCCCATATAATTTTTCATCCAAAGGATGGATTAACTAGTAACAGGATATGGGTACTAAGGGTGAAAGTTTAAACATAGCTACTGTATAAGAATGTCAAAAGACTTTAAAACTTATAATGTTGGAGGTATTAGGCACTTAGGGACCACAATCCTTAAACATTCATGTAGCAAAAAACCCCACAGAATATGCATTTTAAGGATGTAACAGAATATAGATATTATCGGTGGAAGGAAGACAATATGGACATTAAGGATGAAAGTTTAAACGCAGCTACTGTGTGAGAGTAGCAACGAGACACCATGGTGACAATGTTTTGAGGTGTTATGTACATAACCACCACAGACCTCAAACACTCACTTCAGCATCTCACACATACACAAATGCACATGGGGGCACACACGTACTGTATTTCCCGTGTGTGTTCTCACTGACCAGATGAAAACAGAACATTTTCTGCACACCAAGAACTCCCTCTTGATCTTTCCCAGTCACGGTGGAATTGATTAAAATATGCCCACGAAAAATTACGTGATCGTCATCCTTTCCAAAGGTGAAGCCCAATTACCCCCCTCATAAGGGTGGGCTGTCCTTACTGACTCCCTTCTAACACAGAGAACGTGTACAGATCTTTAACCTCCTGATTAAATTTATCGGCAATTTATGGTTCTTCACACATATATATATTTGCATATTGTATAAATATAAATACAAATATACACATAGACATAGATGAATATCTAAGAATGAAAAAAATGAGAAAGGGTGGCTTTGGGATAGTTGAACTAAATAGAGATGTTCCTTAATTACCTTTTTTTTGAAAATATTATGAAAGGACCACTCAAACAAAAACCTCATAGCTCACACGCATTCAGCCAAAGAGTTTACCCACAGCTTCCCTTTTGCAAGGTGAGTGGACTCCATCTTGGATGAGGGCAACGAGCTGATGGCGAGCAACCCAATTGTATGGTCTTGTGGGTTATCTAGACGCAGTTCTGAAACCATTAAACCGTAACGGAAAGAGCACCTTTCTTTACAATATGCTTACATACTAAAACTACCTGACCAAGAAGCTATCATACAATCTTTAGAAATGGTTTTAAATCATGAGCACTTCAAAAATATTGAGTGACTCCAAGCATTCCCTCTGACCAGAATGCTTTGAAATAAGGAATCAACTGCAGAAGGAAGAGCAAAAAACCACAAATCTGTGGAGAGTGAACAACAAGCTACTAAACCCCAGCTGGGCCAAAGAGGAAATAAAAGGTGAGGTCAACATACAAATAAAAACAAAAGAGAATGGCAATATATCATATCAAATCTTTGATTTAAAATCAATTATTTTGAAAATGGCCACATTGAGATGGCTTTTTTAAAAATTCTTCTTTATTTTACTACACTTATGCCAATTTTTCCTTTTACCCTTCCTTCCTCCAGCCCAACCTGCCACTCCACAGTCCATCCCCACACCCTCGTCCCTTTCCAAGGGTCACTCAGACATGTTTTTTGACGAATCCCTTCCCCTCCTCGCCATCATTTCCATACTACCTTTCCTCTTGAAGCTGTCAGACTGTTCCTTGTATACATGATTCTGTTTCTGTTTTGTTTGTTATTTTTTGTGTTCATTACTTTCCTCCTAGTAGTGAGGTCATATCAAAACTGTGGGATACGGAGAATGTGGTAGTAAGAGAGAAGTTTCATCATTAGAGGTAAGCTTACATCAAGGAACAAGAAGTCCCTAGTAACCAGCCTAATATAGTGTCTTGAAGAACTACAAAAAGGAAACCAACAGAATCCCAAAGTCAGCAAAATAAAGGAAATATAACAAGAAGTAGAGGACCACTGCCTGAGTGGCTGGGTAGGTAGGAGAGTTGTGCTGGACAGCAAAGGGACATGGGTGTGATTCCCAGTCAAGGTACATACCTCAGTTGTGGGTACACTCCGCAGATAGGGCACCAAAGGGAAGCCACAAGTCAGTGTTTCTCTCACATCGAGGTTTCTCCCTCTTCCTGCCTATCCCCGTGTCTCTCTCTTCAATCAATAGGCATACACTCAGGTGAGGATTGGGACACAAAATAAAGACTAAGCATTAGACCAGAATTAAATGCTATGAGGAACAAAAAGTCTATGCAAAATGTAAGGCAATAAAGAGCTGGTTCTTTTTTAGTGATTAATGCAATTGACAAACCTCTGGTGACACTCACTAAAGAAAAGAGAGGAAAGACTCAAGCAAAATCAGAAATCACAAAGAAGTTACCACAGACAGGCCAAGAGTACAAAGCATCCTAGGAGGACACTATGAGAGACTCCACGCCATCAAATTCAATGATGTAGGAGAAATGGGTCACTTCCTAGAAATGTATACCCTCCCTGGACTGAATCCCAAAGAACTGAAACACCCAAATAGACCCATCGACAGTGAGGAAACCGAGGCAGCCGTCAAGAACTTCCCCGAAAGTTAAAAGTCCAGGACACATGGCTTCGCTAGTGAATTACACCAAGTTCCCAGAGACCACTGGATACCTATCCTTCTCAAACTCCTTTAAGAATGTGAAGATGAGAAAACAAAGATATTGCCTACATCAAAGGAGGTACAGAATATTCTATCATGTCCTTTACATATCATCCCTGTGAACAAAACTTCCCCATATAATTTTTCATCCAAAGGATGGATTAACTAGTAACAGGATATGGGTATTAAGGGTGAAAGTTTAAACATAGCTACTGTATGAGAATGTCAAAAGGCTTTAAAACTTATAATGTTGGAGGTATTAGGCACTTAGGGACCACAATCCTTAAACATTCATGTAGCAAAAAACCCCACAGAATATGCATTTTAAGGATGTAACAGAATATAGATATTATCGGTGGAAGGAAGACAATATGGACATTAAGGATGAAAGTTTAAACGAAGCTACTGTGTGAGAGTAGCAACGAGACTCTAAAGGTGACAATGTTTTGAGGTGTTATGTACATAACCACCACAGACCTCAAACACTCACTTCAGCATCTCACACATACACAAATGCACACGGGGGCACACACGTACTGTATTTCCCGTGTGTGTTATCACTGACCAGATGAAAACAGAACATTTTCTGCACACCAAGAACTCCCTCTTGATCTTTCCCAGTCACGGTGGAATTGATTAAAATATGCCCACGAAAAATTACGTGATCGTCATCCTTTCCAAAGGTGAAGCCCAATTACCCCCCTCATAAGGGTGGGCTGTCCTTACTGACTCCCTTCTAACACAGAGAACGTGTACAGATCTTTAACCTCCTGATTAAATTTATCGGCAATTTATGGTTCTTCACACATATATATATTTGCATATTGTATAAATATAAATACAAATATACACATAGACATAGATGAATATCTAAGAATGAAAAAAATGAGAAAGGGTGGCTTTGGGGTAGTTGAACTAAATAGAGATGTTCCTTAATTACCTTTTTTTTGAAAATATTATGAAAGGACCACTCAAACAAAAACCTCATAGCTCACACGCATTCAGCCAAAGAGTTTACCCACAACTTCCCTTTTGCAAGGTGAGTGGACTCCATCTTGGATGAGGGCAACGAGCTGATGGCGAGCAACCCAATTGTATGGTCTTGTGGGTTATCTAGACGCAGTTCTGAAAACATTAAACCGTAACGGAAAGAGCACCTTTCTTTACAATATGCTTACATACTAAAACTACCTGACCAAGAAGCTATCATACAATCTTTAGAAATGGTTTTAAATCATGAGCACTTCAAAAATATTGAGTGACTCCAAGCATTCCCTCTGACCAGAATGCTTTGAAATAAGGAATCAACTGCAGAAGGAAGAGCAAAAAACCACAAATCTGTGGAGAGTGAACAACAAGCTACTAAACCCGAGCTGGGCCAAAGAGGAAATAAAAGGTGAGGTCAACATACAAATAAAAACAAAGGAGAATGGCAATATATCATATCAAATCTTTGATTTAAAATCAATTATTTTGAAAATGGCCACAATGAGATGGCTTTTTTTTAAATACTTCTTTATTTTACTACACTTGTGCCAATTTTTCCTTTTACCCTTCCTTCCTCCAGCCCAACCTGCCACTCCACAGTCCATCCCCACACCCTCGTCCCGTTCCAAGGGTCACTCAGACATGTTCTTTGACGAATCCCTTCCCCTCCTCGCCATCATTTTCATACTACCTTTCCTCTTGAAGCTGTCAGACTGTTCCTTGTATACATGATTCTGTTTCTTTTTTGTTTGTTATTTTTTGTGTTCATTACTTTCCTCCTAGTAGTGAGGTCATATCAAAACTGTGGGATACGGAGAATGTGGTAGTAAGAGAGAAGTTTCATCATTAGAGGTAAGCTTACATCAAGGAACAAGAAGTCCCTAGTAACCAGCCTAATATAGTGTCTTGAAGAACTACAAAAAGGAAACCAACAGAAGCCCAAAGTCAGCAAAATAAAGGAAATATAACAAGAAGTAGAGGACCGCTGCCTGAGTGGCTGGGTAGGTAGGAGAGTTGTGCTGGACAGCAAAGGGACATGGGTGTGATTCCCAGTCAAGGTACATACCTCAGTTGTGGGTACACTCCGCAGATAGGGCACAAAAGGGAAGCCACAAGTCAGTGTTTCTCTCACATCGAGGTTTCTCCCTCTTCCTGCCTATCCCCGTGTCTCTCTCTTCAATCAATAGGCATACACTCAGGTGAGGATTGGGACACAAAATAAAGACTAAGCATTAGACCAGAATTAAATGCTATGAGGAACAAAAAGTCTATGCAAAATGTAAGGCAATAAAGAGCTGGTTCTTTTTTAGTGATTAATACAATTGACAGACCTCTGGTGACACTCACTAAAGAAAAGAGAGGAAAGACTCAAGCAAAATCAGAAATCACAAAGAAGTTACCACAGACAGGCCAAGAGTACAAAGCATCCTAGGAGGACACTATGAGAGACTCCACGCCATCAAATTCAATGACGTAGGAGAAATGGGTCAGTTCCTAGAAATGTATACCCTCCCTGGACTGAATCCCAAAGAACTGAAACACCCAAATAGACCCATCGACAGTGAGGAAACTGAGGCAGCCGTCAAGAACTTCCCTGAAAGTTAAAAGTCCAGGACAAATGGCTTCACTAGTGAATTACACCAAGTACCCAGAGACCACTGGATACCTATCCTTCTCAAACTCCTTTAAGAATGTGAAGATGAGAAAACAAAGATATTGCCTACATCAAAGGAGGTACAGAATATTCTATCATGTCCTTTACATATCATCCCTGTGAACAAAACTTCCCCATATAATTTTTCATCCAAAGGATGGATTAACTAGTAACAGGATATGGGTACTAAGGGTGAAAGTTTAAACATAGCTACTGTATAAGAATGTCAAAAGACTTTAAAACTTATAATGTTGGAGGTATTAGGCACTTAGGGACCACAATCCTTAAACATTCATGTAGCAAAAAACCCCACAGAATATGCATTTTAAGGATGTAACAGAATATAGATATTATCGGTGGAAGGAAGACAATATGGACATTAAGGATGAAAGTTTAAACGCAGCTACTGTGTGAGAGTAGCAACGAGACACCATGGTGACAATGTTTTGAGGTGTTATGTACATAACCACCACAGACCTCAAACACTCACTTCAGCATCTCACACATACACAAATGCACATGGGGGCACACACGTACTGTATTTCCCGTGTGTGTTCTCACTGACCAGATGAAAACAGAACATTTTCTGCACACCAAGAACTCCCTCTTGATCTTTCCCAGTCACGGTGGAATTGATTAAAATATGCCCACGAAAAATTACGTGATCGTCATCCTTTCCAAAGGTGAAGCCCAATTACCCCCCTCATAAGGGTGGGCTGTCCTTACTGACTCCCTTCTAACACAGAGAACGTGTACAGATCTTTAACCTCCTGATTAAATTTATCGGCAATTTATGGTTCTTCACACATATATATATTTGCATATTGTATAAATATAAATACAAATATACACATAGACATAGATGAATATCTAAGAATGAAAAAAATGAGAAAGGGTGGCTTTGGGATAGTTGAACTAAATAGAGATGTTCCTTAATTACCTTTTTTTTGAAAATATTATGAAAGGACCACTCAAACAAAAACCTCATAGCTCACACGCATTCAGCCAAAGAGTTTACCCACAGCTTCCCTTTTGCAAGGTGAGTGGACTCCATCTTGGATGAGGGCAACGAGCTGATGGCGAGCAACCCAATTGTATGGTCTTGTGGGTTATCTAGACGCAGTTCTGAAACCATTAAACCGTAACGGAAAGAGCACCTTTCTTTACAATATGCTTACATACTAAAACTACCTGACCAAGAAGCTATCATACAATCTTTAGAAATGGTTTTAAATCATGAGCACTTCAAAAATATTGAGTGACTCCAAGCATTCCCTCTGACCAGAATGCTTTGAAATAAGGAATCAACTGCAGAAGGAAGAGCAAAAAACCACAAATCTGTGGAGAGTGAACAACAAGCTACTAAACCCGAGCTGGGCCAAAGAGTAAATAAAAGGTGAGGTCAACATACAAATAAAAACAAAAGAGAATGGCAATATATCATATCAAATCTTTGATTTAAAATCAATTATTTTGAAAATGGCCACATTGAGATGGCTTTTTTAAAAATTCTTCTTTATTTTACTACACTTATGCCAATTTTTCCTTTTACCCTTCCTTCCTCCAGCCCAACCTGCCACTCCACAGTCCATCCCCACACCCTCGTCCCTTTCCAAGGGTCACTCAGACATGTTTTTTGACGAATCCCTTCCCCTCCTCGCCATCATTTCCATACTACCTTTCCTCTTGAAGCTGTCAGACTGTTCCTTGTATACATGATTCTGTTTCTGTTTTGTTTGTTATTTTTTGTGTTCATTACTTTCCTCCTAGTAGTGAGGTCATATCAAAACTGTGGGATACGGAGAATGTGGTAGTAAGAGAGAAGTTTCATCATTAGAGGTAAGCTTACATCAAGGAACAAGAAGTCCCTAGTAACCAGCCTAATATAGTGTCTTGAAGAACTACAAAAAGGAAACCAACAGAAGCCCAAAGTCAGCAAAATAAAGGAAATATAACAAGAAGTAGAGGACCACTGCCTGAGTGGCTGGGTAGGTAGGAGAGTTGTGCTGGACAGCAAAGGGACATGGGTGTGATTCCCAGTCAAGGTACATACCTCAGTTGTGGGTACACTCCGCAGATAGGGCACCAAAGGGAAGCCACAAGTCAGTGTTTCTCTCACATCGAGGTTTCTCCCTCTTCCTGCCTATCCCCGTGTCTCTCTCTTCAATCAATAGGCATACACTCAGGTGAGGATTGGGACACAAAATAAAGACTAAGCATTAGACCAGAATTAAATGCTATGAGGAACAAAAAGTCTATGCAAAATGTAAGGCAATAAAGAGCTGGTTCTTTTTTAGTGATTAATGCAATTGACAAACCTCTGGTGACACTCACTAAAGAAAAGAGAGGAAAGACTCAAGCAAAATCAGAAATCACAAAGAAGTTACCACAGACAGGCCAAGAGTACAAAGCATCCTAGGAGGACACTATGAGAGACTCCACGCCATCAAATTCAATGATGTAGGAGAAATGGGTCAGTTCCTAGAAATGTATACCCTCCCTGGACTGAATCCCAAAGAACTGAAACACCCAAATAGACCCATCGACAGTGAGGAAACCGAGGCAGCCGTCAAGAACTTCCCCGAAAGTTAAAAGTCCAGGACACATGGCTTCGCTAGTGAATTACACCAAGTGCCCAGAGACCACTGGATACCTATCCTTCTCAAACTCCTTTAAGAATGTGAAGATGAGAAAACAAAGATATTGCCTACATCAAAGGAGGTACAGAATATTCTATCATGTCCTTTACATATCATCCCTGTGAACAAAACTTCCCCATATAATTTTTCATCCAAAGGATGGATTAACTAGTAACAGGATATGGGTATTAAGGGTGAAAGTTTAAACATAGCTACTGTATGAGAATGTCAAAAGGCTTTAAAACTTATAATGTTGGAGGTATTAGGCACTTAGGGACCACAATCCTTAAACATTCATGTAGCAAAAAACCCCACAGAATATGCATTTTAAGGATGTAACAGAATATAGATATTATCGGTGGAAGGAAGACAATATGGACATTAAGGATGAAAGTTTAAATGAAGCTACTGTGTGAGAGTAGCAACGAGACTCTAAAGGTGACAATGTTTTGAGGTGTTATGTACATAACCACCACAGACCTCAAACACTCACTTCAGCATCTCACACATACACAAATGCACATGGGGGCACACACGTACTGTATTTCCCGTGTGTGTTCTCACTGACCAGATGAAAACAGAACATTTTCTGCACACCAAGAACTCCCTCTTGATCTTTCCCAGTCACGGTGGAATTGATTAAAATATGCCCACGAAAAATTACGTGATCGTCATCCTTTCCAAAGGTGAAGCCCAATTACCCCCCTCATAAGGGTGGGCTGTCCTTACTGACTCCCTTCTAACACAGAGAACGTGTACAGATCTTTAACTTCCTGATTAAATTTATCGGCAATTTATGGTTCTTCACACATATATATATTTGCATATTGTATAAATATAAATATAAATATACACATAGACATAGATGAATATCTAAGAATGAAAAAAATGAGAAAGGGTGGCTTTGGGGTAGTTGAACTAAATAGAGATGTTCCTTAATTACCTTTTTTTTGAAAATATTATGAAAGGACCACTCAAACAAAAACCTCATAGCTCACACGCATTCAGCCAAAGAGTTTACCCACAACTTCCCTTTTGCAAGGTGAGTGGACTCCATCTTGGATGAGGGCAACGAGCTGATGGCGAGCAACCCAATTGTATGGTCTTGTGGGTTATCTAGACGCAGTTCTGAAAACATTAAACCGTAACGGAAAGAGCACCTTTCTTTACAATATGCTTACATACTAAAACTACCTGACCAAGAAGCTATCATACAATCTTTAGAAATGGTTTTAAATCATGAGCACTTCAAAAATATTGAGTGACTCCAAGCATTCCCTCTGACCAGAATGCTTTGAAATAAGGAATCAACTGCAGAAGGAAGAGCAAAAAACCACAAATCTGTGGAGAGTGAACAACAAGCTACTAAACCCGAGCTGGGCCAAAGAGGAAATAAAAGGTGAGGTCAACATACAAATAAAAACAAAGGAGAATGGCAATATATCATATCAAATCTTTGATTTAAAATCAATTATTTTGAAAATGGCCACAATGAGATGGCTTTTTTTTAAATACTTCTTTATTTTACTACACTTGTGCCAATTTTTCCTTTTACCCTTCCTTCCTCCAGCCCAACCTGCCACTCCACAGTCCATCCCCACACCCTCGTCCCGTTCCAAGGGTCACTCAGACATGTTCTTTGACGAATCCCTTCCCCTCCTCGCCATCATTTTCATACTACCTTTCCTCTTGAAGCTGTCAGACTGTTCCTTGTATACATGATTCTGTTTCTTTTTTGTTTGTTATTTTTTGTGTTCATTACTTTCCTCCTAGTAGTGAGGTCATATCAAAACTGTGGGATACGGAGAATGTGGTAGTAAGAGAGAAGTTTCATCATTAGAGGTAAGCTTACATCAAGGAACAAGAAGTCCCTAGTAACCAGCCTAATATAGTGTCTTGAAGAACTACAAAAAGGAAACCAACAGAAGCCCAAAGTCAGCAAAATAAAGGAAATATAACAAGAAGTAGAGGACCGCTGCCTGAGTGGCTGGGTAGGTAGGAGAGTTGTGCTGGACAGCAAAGGGACATGGGTGTGATTCCCAGTCAAGGTACATACCTCAGTTGTGGGTACACTCCGCAGATAGGGCACAAAAGGGAAGCCACAAGTCAGTGTTTCTCTCACATCGAGGTTTCTCCCTCTTCCTGCCTATCCCCGTGTCTCTCTCTTCAATCAATAGGCATACACTCAGGTGAGGATTGGGACACAAAATAAAGACTAAGCATTAGACCAGAATTAAATGCTATGAGGAACAAAAAGTCTATGCAAAATGTAAGGCAATAAAGAGCTGGTTCTTTTTTAGTGATTAATACAATTGACAGACCTCTGGTGACACTCACTAAAGAAAAGAGAGGAAAGACTCAAGCAAAATCAGAAATCACAAAGAAGTTACCACAGACAGGCCAAGAGTACAAAGCATCCTAGGAGGACACTATGAGAGACTCCACGCCATCAAATTCAATGACGTAGGAGAAATGGGTCAGTTCCTAGAAATGTATACCCTCCCTGGACTGAATCCCAAAGAACTGAAACACCCAAATAGACCCATCGACAGTGAGGAAACTGAGGCAGCCGTCAAGAACTTCCCTGAAAGTTAAAAGTCCAGGACAAATGGCTTCACTAGTGAATTACACCAAGTACCCAGAGACCACTGGATACCTATCCTTCTCAAACTCCTTTAAGAATGTGAAGATGAGAAAACAAAGATATTGCCTACATCAAAGGAGGTACAGAATATTCTATCATGTCCTTTACATATCATCCCTGTGAACAAAACTTCCCCATATAATTTTTCATCCAAAGGATGGATTAACTAGTAACAGGATATGGGTACTAAGGGTGAAAGTTTAAACATAGCTACTGTATAAGAATGTCAAAAGACTTTAAAACTTATAATGTTGGAGGTATTAGGCAGTTAGGGACCACAATCCTTAAACATTCATGTAGCAAAAAACCCCACAGAATATGCATTTTAAGGATGTAACAGAATATAGATATTATCGGTGGAAGGAAGACAATATGGACATTAAGGATGAAAGTTTAAATGAAGCTACTGTGTGAGAGTAGCAACGAGACTCTAAAGGTGACAATGTTTTGAGGTGTTATGTACATAACCACCACAGACCTCAAACACTCACTTCAGCATCTCACACATACACAAATGCACACGGGGGCACACACGTACTGTATTTCCCGTGTGTGTTATCACTGACCAGATGAAAACAGAACATTTTCTGCACACCAAGAACTCCCTCTTGATCTTTCCCAGTCACGGTGGAATTGATTAAAATATGCCCACGAAAAATTACGTGATCGTCATCCTTTCCAAAGGTGAAGCCCAATTACCCCCCTCATAAGGGTGGGCTGTCCTTACTGACTCCCTTCTAACACAGAGAACGTGTACAGATCTTTAACCTCCTGATTAAATTTATCGGCAATTTATGGTTCTTCACACATATATATATTTGCATATTGTATAAATATAAATACAAATATACACATAGACATAGATGAATATCTAAGAATGAAAAAAATGAGAAAGGGTGGCTTTGGGATAGTTGAACTAAATAGAGATGTTCCTTAATTACCTTTTTTTTGAAAATATTATGAAAGGACCACTCAAACAAAAACCTCATAGCTCACACGCATTCAGCCAAAGAGTTTACCCACAGCTTCCCTTTTGCAAGGTGAGTGGACTCCATCTTGGATGAGGGCAACGAGCTGATGGCGAGCAACCCAATTGTATGGTCTTGTGGGTTATCTAGACGCAGTTCTGAAAACATTAAGCCGTAACGGAAAGAGCACGTTTCTTTACAATATGCTTACATACTAAAACTACCTGACCAAGAAGCTATCATACAATCTTTAGAAATGGTTTTAAATCATGAGCACTTCAAAAATATTGAGTGACTCCAAGCATTCCCTCTGACCAGAATGCTTTGAAATAAGGACTCAACTGCAGAAGGAAGAGCAAAAAACCACAAATCTGTGGAGAGTGAACAACAAGCTACTAAACCCCAGCTGGGCCAAAGAGGAAATAAAAGGTGAGGTCAACATACAAATAAAAACAAAAGAGACTGTCAACATATCATATCAAATCTTTGATTTAAAATCAATTATTTTGAAAATGGCCACAATGAGATGGCTTTTTTTAAAATTCTTCTTTATTTCACTACACTTGTGCCAATTTTTCCTTTACCCTTCCTTCCTCCAGCCCAACCTGCCACTCCACAGTCCATCCCCACACCCTGGTCCCGTTCCAAGGGTCACTCAGACATGTTCTTTGACGAATCCCTTCCCCTCCTCGCCATCATTTTCATACTACCTTTCCTCTTGAAGCTGTCAGACTGTTCCTTGTATACATGATTCTGTTTCTGTTTTGTTTGTTATTTTTTGTGTTCATTACTTTCCTCCTAGTAGTGAGGTCATATCAAAACTGTGGGATACGGAGAACGTGGTAGTAAGAGAGAAGTTTCATCATTAGAGGTAAGCTTACATCAAGGAACAAGAAGTCCCTAGTAACCAGCCTAATATAGTGTCTTGAAGAACTACAAAAAGGAAACCAACAGAAGCCCAAAGTCAGCAAAATAAAGGAAATATAACAAGAAGTAGAGGACCGCTGCCTGAGTGGCTGGGTAGGTAGGAGAGTTGTGCTGGACAGCAAAGGGACATGGGTGTGATTCCCAGTCAAGGTACATACCTCAGTTGTGGGTACACTCCGCAGATAAGGCACCAAAGGGAAGCCACAAGTCAGTGTTTCTCTCGCATCGAGGTTTCTCCCTCTTCCTGCCTATCCCCGTGTCTCTCTCTTCAATCAATAGGCATACACTCAGGTGAGGATTGGGACACAAAATAATGAATAAGCATTAGACCAGAATTAAATGCTATGAGGAACAAAAAGTCTATGCAAAATGTAAGGCAATAAAGAGCTGGTTCTTTTTTAGTGATTAATACAATTGACAGACCTCTGGTGACACTCACTAAAGAAAAGAGAGGAAAGACTCAAGCAAAATCAGAAATCACAAAGAAGTTACCACAGACAGGCCAAGAGTACAAAGCATCCTAGGAGGACACTATGAGAGACTCCACGCCATCAAATTCAATGACGTAGGAGAAATGGGTCAGTTCCTAGAAATGTATACCCTCCCTGGACTGAATCCCAAAGAACTGAAACACCCAAATAGACCCATCGACAGTGAGGAAACCGAGGCAGCCATCAAGAACTTCCCCGAAAGTTAAAAGTCCAGGACACATGGCTTCGCTAGTGAATTACACCAAGTACCCAGAGACCACTGGATACCTATCCTTCTCAAACTCCTTTAAGAATGTGAAGATGAGAAAACAAAGATATTGCCTACATCAAAGGAGGTACAGAATATTCTATCATGTCCTTTACATATCATCCCTGTGAACAAAACTTCCCCATATAATTTTTCATCCAAAGGATGGATTAACTAGTAACAGGATATGGGTACTAAGGGTGAAAGTTTAAACATAGCTACTGTATGAGAATGTCAAAAGACTTTAAAACTTATAATGTTGGAGGTATTAGGCACTTAGGGACCACAATCCTTAAACATTCATGTAGCAAAAAACCCCACAGAATATGCATTTTAAGGATGTAACAGAATATAGATATTATCGGTGGAAGGAAGACAATATGGACATTAAGGATGGAAGTTTAAACGCAGCTACTGTGTGAGAGTAGCAACGAGACACAATGGTGACAATGTTTTGAGGTGTTATGTACATAACCACCACAGACCTCAAACACTCACTTCAGCATCTCACACATACACAAATGCACACGGGGGCACACAGGTACTGTATTTCCCGTGTGTGTTATCACTAACCAGATGAAAACAGAACATTTTCTGCACACCAAGAACTCCCTCTTGATCTTTCCCAGTCACGGTGGAATTGATTAAAATATGCCCACGAAAAATTACGTGATCGTCATCCTTTCCAAAGGTGAAGCCCACTTACACCCCTCATAAGGGTGGGCTGTCCTTACTGACTCCCTTCTAACACAGAGAACGTGTACAGATCTTTAACCTCCTGATTAAATTTATCGGCAATTTATGGTTCTTCACACATATATATATATTTGCATATTGTATAAATATAAATATAAATATACACATAGACATAGATGAATATCTAAGAATGAAAAAAATGAGAAAGGGTGGCTTTGGGGTAGTTGAACTAAATAGAGATGTTCCTTAATTACCTTCTTTTTGAAAATATTATGAAAGGACCACTCAAACAAAAACCTCATAGCTCACACGCATTCAGCCAAAGAGTTTACCCACAACTTCCCTTTTGCAAGGTGAGTGGACTCCCTCTTGGATGAGGGCAACGAGCTGATGGCGAGCAACCGAATTGTATGGTCTTGTGGGTTATCTAGACGCAGTTCTGAAAACATTAAACCGTAACGGAAAGAGCACGTTTCTTTACAATATGCTTACATACTAAAACTACCTGACCAAGAAGCTATCATACAATCTTTAGAAATGGTTTTAAATCATGAGCACTTCAAAAATATTGAGTGACTCCAAGCATTCCCTGTGACCAGAATGCTTTGAAATAAGGAATCAACTGCAGAAGGAAGAGCAAAAAGCCACAAATCTGTGGAGAGTGAAAAACAAGCTACTAAACCCGAGCTGGGCCAAAGAGGAAATAAAAGGTGAGGTCAACATACAAATAAAAACAAAAGAGAATGGCAATATATCATATCAAATCTTTGATTTAAAATCAATTATTTTGAAAATGGCCACAATGAGATGGCTTTTTTTTAAATTCTTCTTTATTTTACTACACTTGTGCCAATTTTTCCTTTTACCCTTCCTTCCTCCAGCCCAACCTGCCACTCCACAGTCCATCCCCACACCCTGGTCCCTTTCCAAGGGTCACTCAGACATGTTCTTTGACGAATCCCTTCCCCTCCTCGCCATCATTTCCATATTACCTTTCCTCTTGAAGCTGTCAGACTGTTCCTTGTATACATGATTCTGTTTCTGTTTTGTTTGTTATTTTTGTGTTCATTACTTTCCTCCTAGTAGTGAGGTCATATCAAAACTGTGGGATACGGAGAACGTGGTAGTAAGAGAAAGTTTCATCATTAGAGGTAAGCTTACATCAAGGAACAAGAAGTCCCTAGTAACCAGCCTAATATAGTGTCTTGAAGAACTACAAAAAGGAAACCAACAGAAGCCCAAAGTCAGCAAAATAAAGGAAATATAACAAGAAGTAGAGGACCGCTGCCTGAGTGGCTGGGTAGGTAGGAGAGTTGTGCTGGACAGCAAAGGGACATGGGTGTGATTCCCAGTCAAGGTACATACCTCAGTTGTGGGTACACTCCGCAGATACGGCACCAAAGGGAAGCCACAAGTCAGTGTTTCTCTCACATCGAGGTTTCTCCCTCTTCCTGCCTATCCCCGTGTCTCTCTCTTCAATCAATAGGCATACACTCAGGTGAGGATTGGGACACAAAATAAAGAATAACCATTAGACCAGAATTAAATGCTATGAGGAACAAAAACTCTATGCAAAATGTAAGGCAATAAAGAGCTGGTTCTTTTTTAGTGATTAATACAACTGACAAACCTCTGGTGACACTCACTAAGGAAAAGAGAGGAAAGACTCAAGCAAAACCAAAACTGACAAAGTAGTTACCACAGATAGCCCAAGAGTACAAAGCATCCTAGGAGGACACTATGAGAGACTCCACACCATCAAATTCAATGATGTAGGACAAATGGGTCAGTTCCTAGAAATGTATACCCTCCCTGGACTGAATCCCAAAGAACTGAAACACCCAAATAGACCCATCGACAGTGAGGAAACTGAGGCAGCCGTCAAGAACTTCCCTGAAATTTAAAAGTCCAGGAAACATGGCTTCACTAGTGAATTACACCAAGTACCCAGAGACTACTGGATACCTATCCTTCTCAAAATCCTTTAACAATGTGAAGATGAGAATCAAAGATATTGCGTACATCAAAGGAGGTACAGAATATTCTATCATGTCCTTTACATGTCATCCCTGTGAACAAAACTTCCACATATAATTTTTCATCCAAAGGATGGATTAACTAGTAACAGGATATGGGTATTAAGGGTGAAAGTTTAAACATAGCTACTGTATGAGAATGTCAAAAGACTTTAAAACTTATAATGTTGGAGGTATTAGGCACATAGGGACCACAATCCCTGAACATTCATGTAGCAAAAAACCCCACAGAATATGCATTTTAAGGATGTAACAGAATATAGATATTAACGGTGGAAGGAAGACAATATGGACATTAAGGATGAAAGTTTAAACGCAGCTACTGTGTAAGAATAGCAACTAGACACCATGGTGACAATGTTTTGAGGTGTTATGTACATAACCACCACAGACCTCAAACTCTCACTTCAGCATCTCACACATACACAAATGCACACGGGCGCACACACGTATTGTATTTCCCATGTGTGTTATCACTAACCAGATGAAAACAGAACATATTCTGCACACCAAGAACTCCCTCTTGATCTTTCCCAGTCACGGTGGAATTGATTAAAATATTCCCATGAAAAATTACGTGATCGTCATCCTTTCCAAAGGTGAAGCCCAATTACCCCCCTCATAAGGGTGGGCTGTCCTTACTGACTACCTTCTAACACAGAGAACTTGTACAGATCTTTAACCTCCTGATTAAATTTATCGGCAATTTATGGTCCTTCACTCATATATATATTTGCATATTGTATAAATATAAATATAAACATACACATAGACATAGATGAATATCTAAGAATGAAAAAAATGAGAAAGGGTGGCTTTGGGATAGTTGAACTAAATAGAGATGTTCCTTAATTGCCTTTTTTTTGAAAATATGATGAAAGGACCACTCAAACAAAAACCTCATAGCTCACACACATTCAGCCAAAGAGTTTACCCACAACTTCCCTTTTGCAAGGTGAGTGGACTCCATCTTGGATGAGGGCAACGAGCTGATGGCGAGCAACCCAATTGTATGGTCTTGTGGGTTATCTAGACGCAGTTCTGAAAACATTAAGCCGTAACGGAAAGAGCACGTTTCTTTAAAATATGCTTACATACTAAAACTACCTGACCAAGAAGCTATCATACAATCTTTAGAAATGGTTTTAAATCATGAGCACTTCAAAAATATTGAGTGACTCCAAGCATTCCCTCTGACCAGAATGCTTTGAAATAAGGAATCAACTGCAGAAGGAAGAGCAAAAAACCACAAATCTGTGGAGAGTGAACAACAAGCTACTAAACCCCAGCTGGGCCAAAGAGTAAATAAAAGGTGAGGTCAACATACAAATAAAAACAAAAGAGAATGGCAATATATCATATCAAATCTTTGATTTAAAATCAATTATTTTGAAAATGGCCACAATGAGATGGCTTTTTTAAAAATTCTTCTTTATTTTACTACACTTGTGCCAATATTTCCTTTTACCCTTCCTTCCTCCAGCCCAGCCTGCCACTCCAGAGTCCATCCCCACACCCTCGTCCCGTTCCAAGGGTCACTTAGACATGTTCTTTGATGAATCCCTTCCCCTCCTCGCCATCATTTCCATACTGCCTTTCCTCTTGAAGCTGTCAGACTGTTCCTTGTATACATGATTCCGTTTCTGTTTTGTTTGTTATTTTTTGTGTTCATTACTTTCCTCCTAGTAGTGAGGTCATATCAAAACTGTGGGATACGGAGAACGTGGTAGTAAGAGAGAAGATTCATCATTACAGATAACCTTACATCAAGGAACAAGAAGTCCCTAGTAACCAGCCTAATATAGTGTCTTGAAGAACTACAAAAAGGAAACCAACAGAAGCCCAAAGTCAGCAAAATAAAGGAAATATAACAAGAAGTAGAGGACCGCTGCCTGAGTGGCTGCGTAGATAGGAGAGATGTGCTGGACAGCAAAGGGACATGGGTGTGATTCCCAGTCAAGGTACATACCTCAGTTGTGGGTACACTCCGCAGATAGGGCACCAAAGGGAAGCAACAAGTCAGTGTTTCTCTCACATCGAGGTTTCTCCCTCTTCCTGCCTATTCCCGTGTCTCTCTCTTCAATCAATAGGCATACACTCAGGTGAGGATTGGGACACAAAATAAAGAATAAGCATTAGACCAGAATTAAATGCTATGAGGAACAAAAACTCTATGCAAAATGTAAGGCAATAAAGAGCTGGTTCTTTTTTAGTGATTAATACAACTGACAAACCTCTGGTGACACTCACTAAGGAAAAGAGAGGAAAGACTCAAGCAAAATCAGAAATGACAAAGAAGTTACCACAGACAGGCCAAGAGTACAAAGCATCCTAGGAGGACACTATGAGAGACTCCACACCATCAAATTCAATGATGTAGGACAAATGGGTCAGTTCCTAGAAATGTATACCCTCCCTGGACTAAATCCCAAAGAACTGAAACACCCAAATAGACCCATCGACAGTGAGGAAACTGAGGCAGCCGTCAAGAACTTCCCTGAAATTTAAAAGTCCAGGAAACATGGCTTCACTAGTGAATTACACCAAGTACCAAGAGACTACTGGATACCTATCCTTCTCAAAATCCTTTAACAATGTGAAGATGAGAATCAAAGATATTGCGTACATCAAAGGAGGTACAGAATATTCTATCATGTCCTTTACATGTCATCCCTGTGAACAAAACTTCCACATATAATTTTTCATCCAAAGGATGGATTAACTAGTAACAGGATATGGGTATTAAGGGTGAAAGTTTAAACATAGCTACTGTATGAGAATGTCAAAAGACTTTAAAACTTATAATGTTGGAGGTATTAGGCACATAGGGACCACAATCCCTGAACATTCATGTAGCAAAAAACCCCACAGAATATGCATTTTAAGGATGTAACAGAATATAGATATTAACGGTGGAAGGAAGACAATATGGACATTAAGGATGAAAGTTTAAACGCAGCTACTGTGTAAGAATAGCAACGAGACACCATGGTGACAATGTTTTGAGGTGTTATGTACATAACCACCACAGACCTCAAACTCTCACTTCAGCATCTCACACATACACAAATGCACACGGGCGCACACACGTATTGTATTTCCCATGTGTGTTATCACTAACCAGATGAAAACAGAACATATTCTGCACACCAAGAACTCCCTCTTGATCTTTCCCAGTCACGGTGGAATTGATTAAAATATGCCCATGAAAAATTACGTGATCGTCATCCTTTCCAAAGGTGAAGCCCAATTACCCCCCTCATAAGGGTGGGCTGTCCTTACTGACTCCCTTCTAACACAGAGAACTTGTACAGATCTTTAACCTCCTGATTAAATTTATCGGCAATTTATGGTCCTTCACTCATATATATATTTGCATATTGTATAAATATAAATATAAACATACACATAGACATAGATGAATATCTAAGAATGAAAAAAATGAGAAAGGGTGGCTTTGGGATGGTTGAACTAAATAGAGATGTTCCTTAATTGCCTTTTTTTTGAAAATATGATGAAAGGACCACTCAAACAAAAACCTCATAGCTCACACACATTCAGCCAAAGAGTTTACCCACAACTTCCCTTTTGCAAGGTGAGTGGACTCCATCTTGGATGAGGGCAATGAGCTGATGGCGAGCAACCCAATTGTATGGTCTTGTGGGTTATCTAGACGCAGTTCTGAAAACATTAAGCCGTAACGGAAAGAGCACGTTTCTTTAAAATATGCTTACATACTAAAACTACCTGACCAAGAAGCTATCATACAATCTTTAGAAATGGTTTTAAATCATGAGCACTTCAAAAATATTGAGTGACTCCAAGCATTCCCTCTGACCAGAATGCTTTGAAATAAGGAATCAACTGCAGAAGGAAGAGCAAAAAACCACAAATCTGTGGAGAGTGAACAACAAGCTACTAAACCCCAGCTGGGCCAAAGAGTAAATAAAAGGTGAGGTCAACATACAAATAAAAACAAAAGAGAATGGCAATATATCATATCAAATCTTTGATTTAAAATCAATTATTTTGAAAATGGCCACAATGAGATGGCTTTTTTTAAAATTCTTCTTTATTTTACTACACTTGTGCCAATATTTCCTTTTACCCTTCCTTCCTCCAGCCCAGCCTGCCACTCCAGAGTCCATCCCCACACCCTCGTCCCGTTCCAAGGGTCACTTAGACATGTTCTTTGACGAATCCCTTCCCCTCCTCGCCATCATTTCCATACTGCCTTTCCACTTGAAGCTGTCAGACTGTTCCTTGTATACATGATTCCGTTTCTGTTTTGTTTGTTATTTTTTGTGTTCATTACTTTCCTCCTAGTAGTGAGGTCATATCAAAACTGTGGGATACGGAGAACGTGGTAGTAAGAGAGAAGATTCATCATTACAGATAAGCTTACATCAAGGAACAAGAAGTCCCTAGTAACCAGCCTAATATAGTGTCTTGAAGAACTACAAAAAGGAAACCAACAGAAGCCCAAAGTCAGCAAAATAAAGGAAATATAACAAGAAGTAGAGGACCGCTGCCTGAGTGGCTGCGTAGATAGGAGAGATGTGCTGGACAGCAAAGGGACATGGGTGTGATTCCCAGTCAAGGTACATACCTCAGTTGTGGGTACACTCCGCAGATAGGGCACCAAAGGGAAGCAACAAGTCAGTGTTTCTCTCACATCGAGGTTTCTCCCTCTTCCTGCCTATTCCCGTGTCTCTCTCTTCAATCAATAGGCATACACTCAGGTGAGGATTGGGACACAAAATAAAGAATAAGCATTAGACCAGAATTAAATGCTATGAGGAACAAAAACTCTATGCAAAATGTAAGGCAATAAAGAGCTGGTTCTTTTTTAGTGATTAATACAACTGACAAACCTCTGGTGACACTCACTAAGGAAAAGAGAGGAAAGACTCAAGCAAAATCAGAAATGACAAAGAAGTTACCACAGACAGGCCAAGAGTACAAAGCATCCTAGGAGGACACTATGAGAGACTCCACGCCATCAAATTCAATGACGTAGGAGAAATGGGTCAGTTCCTAGAAATGTATACCCTCCCTGGACTGAATCCCAAAGAACTGAAACACCCAAATAGACCCATCGACAGTGAGGAAACCGAGGCAGCTGTCAAGAACTTCCCTGAAAGTTAAAAGTCCAGGATCACATGGCTTCACTAGTGAATTACACCAAGTACCCAGAGACCACTGGGTACCTATCCTTCTCAAACTCCTTTAAGAATGTGAAGATGAGAAAACAAAGATATTGCCTACATCAAAGGAGGTACAGAATATTCTATCATGTCCTTTACATATCATCCCTGTGAACAAAACTTCCCCATATAATTTTTCATCCAAAGGATGGATTAACTAGTAACAGGATATGGGTATTAAGGGTGAAAGTTTAAACATAGCTACTGTATAAGAATGTCAAAAGACTTTAAAACTTATAATGTTGGAGGTATTAGGCACTTAGGGACCACAATCCTTAAACATTCATGTAGCAAAAAACCCCACAGAATATGCATTTTAAGGATGTAACAGAATATAGATATTATCGGTGGAAGGAAGACAATATGGACATTAAGGATGAAAGTTTAAACGCAGCTACTGTGTGAGAGTAGCAACGAGACACCATGGTGACAATGTTTTGAGGTGTTATGTACATAACCACCACAGACCTCAAACACTCACTTCAGCATCTCACACATACACAAATGCACACGGGGGCACACACGTACTGTATTTCCCGTGTGTGTTATCACTAACCAGATGAAAACAGAACATTTTCTGCACACCAAGAACTCCCTCTTGATCTTTCCCAGTCACGGTGGAATTGATTAAAATATGCCCACGAAAAATTACGTGATCGTCATCCTTTCAAAGGTGAAGCCCACTTACACCCCTCATAAGGGTGGGCTGTCCTTACTGACTCCCTTCTAACACAGAGAACGTGTACAGATCTTTAACCTCCTGATTAAATTTATCGGCAATTTATGGTTCTTCACACATATATATATTTGCATATTGTATAAATATAAATATAAATATACACATAGACATAGATGAATATCTAAGAATGAAAAAAATGAGAAAGGGTGGCTTTGGGATAGTTGAACTAAATAGAGATGTTCCTTAATTACCTTTTTTTTGAAAATATTATGAAAGGACCACTCAAACAAAAACCTCATAGCTCACACGCATTCAGCCAAAGAGTTTACCCACAACTTCCCTTTTGCAAGGTGAGTGGACTCCATCTTGGATGAGGGCAACGAGCTGATGGCGAGCAACCCAATTGTATGGTCTTGTGGGTTATCTAGACGCAGTTCTGAAAACATTAGACCGTAACGGAAAGAGCACCTTTCTTTACAATATGCTTACATACTAAAACTACCTGACCAAGAAGCTATCATACAATCTTTAGAAATGGTTTTAAATCATGAGCACTTCAAAAATATTGAGTGACTCCAAGCATTCCCTGTGACCAGAATGCTTTGAAATAAGGAATCAACTGCAGAAGGAAGAGCAAAAAACCACAAATCTGTGGAGAGTGAACAACAAGCTACTAAACCCGAGCTGGGCCAAAGAGGAAATAAAAGGTGAGGTCAACATACAAATAAAAACAAAAGAGAATGGCAATATATCATATCAAATCTTTGATTTAAAATCAATTATTTTGAAAATGGCCACAATGAGATGGCTTTTTTTAAAATTCTTCTTTATTTTACTACACTTGTGCCAATTTTTCCTTTTACCCTTCCTTCCTCCAGCCCATCCTCTCACCCCACAGTCCATCCCCACACCCTCGTCCAGTTCCAAGGGTCACTCAGACATGTTCTTTGACGAATCCCTTCCCCTCCTCGCCATCATTTCCATACTACCTTTCCTCTTCAAGCTTTCAGACTGTTCCTTGTATATGTGATTCTGTATCTGTTTTGTTTGTTAGTTTTTGTGTTTATTACTTTCCTCCTAGTAGTGAGGTCATATCAAAACTGTGGGTTTCGGAAAACGTGGTAGTAAGAGAGAAGCTTCATCATTACAGGTAAGCTTACATCAAGAAACAAGAAGTCCCTAGTAAGCAACCTAATATAGTGTCTTGAAGACCTACAAAAAGGAAACGAACAGGATCCCAATGTCAGCAAAATAAAGGAAACATAACACAAGTAGAGGGCCCCTGCCTGAGTGGCTAAGTAGGTAGGAGTGTTGTCCTGGACAGCAAAGTGGCATGGGTTTGATTCCCAGTCAAGGTACATACCCCTGCTGTGGCTACTATCCGCAGATAGGGCACATAAGGGCAGCAACAACTCAGTGTTTCTCTCACATCAAGGTTTCTCCCTCTTCCTGCTTATCCCCCTCTCTCTCTCTCTCATTCAATAGGCACACCTTAAGATGAGGATTGGAACAAAAAATAAAGAATAAGCATTAGAGCAGAATTAAATGCTATAAAGAACAAAAAGTCTATTATAAATTTAAGGCAACAAAGAGCTGGTTCTTTGCAGGGATTAATAAAATGGACAAACGTCTGGTGACACTCACTAAAGAAAAGAGAGAAAAGACTCAAGCAAAATCAGACATCAGAAAAAGGTGACCAGAAGAATACAAAAGATCCTATAAGGTACTATGAAACACTCCATGACACCAAATTCAATAATGTAGAAGAAGTGGGTTAGTTCCAAGAAATATGTAACCTACCTGGACTGAATCAGAAAGAACTGGAAAATGCAATTAGATACACAAATCATGACGAAACAGAGAGAAACATCAGGAACTTCCCCAAAAGTTAAATTTCCAGAACCAGATAGCATCACTATTGAATTACAACAAGCACTCAAAGAAGACTGGATACCAATTCTTCTCAACTCTTCCAAAAATGTAAAGAACAACATAACCTTATTACCAAAACATGGGAAGAGCAATCCGCATAAGAGACAATTACAGGCCCATATCTATGATGAATAAGGATGCATACTACTAGCAAATGAAACAGAACAATAAATTAAAAAGATAGCATTCAATACTGCACTGATCAGGTGGGGTTCATTCCAGAGGTACAAGGATGGTTCCAACATATGCAAATCCCTCTATGTGATAATCCAAGTTGATTAACAAAATGAAGGATTAAAATTATATGGTCATATCAATAGGTGCAGAAAAAGCACCTCACAGGATTTATTTATCCATTTATTATGAAAATACTCAATAAAATGTGTAACAAGGAAACCTCAAAACCTAATAAAATCCTATGTGACAAACCGCAATGAAATCCTACTCTATTTTGAAAACGTAAAGCTTTTCCTCTAAGCTCAGAGACAAGTCAGGAGTGTCCACTCTCACCACTAGTATTCAACACAGTACTACTGGAGTCCTAGCCAGAGAACTCAGGCAAGAGGCAGAAATAAAAGGCATCCAAACTGGGAATGTAAAAGTATACTTATCTTTTTGTAGATGACATGATTCTTCATGTAGAAACTGCAGAGACCGCATCAAAAAACTGTTCGAAACAATAAAACAGTATAGTAAAGTGGCAAGATAAGTGTACAAAAACCCATTGCATCCCTCATCTTTGAGAGCTGGAACCTGGGCAGGCCTACCAGGTAGGGGCGGCAACATGAAGAAGCGAGAAGGTGACCACATTGGCTTGTGCTCAGCTCCCACGAGGAAAAGCTGGGCCTTGGTAAATCTCACTGGCATCCACAGTGTGAGGCGGGGCAGAAGAAGGCAGCCATGGAGGAGATCCAGCAAGAAGCTCCGAGACAAGGGCCAGCAGGAGTACTTGCAGAGGCCTACATGTGAGAGACAGAAGTTGTTTGAGGAGGGGAGGACCTGGACCAGCTGGTGACAGCAAAGTCAGAGTCCATGCAGTGCGACCACCCCAACCACACAGTCACCATGACCACCATCAGCAACCTGGACCGCCCCATCTCAGCAATGTGTTGGGTGGGTCTGAGGAGGAGGTGGCATCACAGAGAAGCTCACCAAAGACTTCCTCAGGAAGTCCATGACCCCTGCTAGCCCAGGGGATGTCCTATATCAGGGCATCTGCATCTCTGCCACACACAGTAGCAAAGAGTCAAGAGGAATGATCTCCAACAGGCCTGGTACTCCACTGAGAAGGCCCGAATGCTACTCACCAGCAAGACCCAGCACTACCTGCTGAGCAGTGAAGCCCCACACAGCACGTAGCAGAGAGTGAGCCCGAGAGCCAGGCCAGGCCCCAGCCCAGGCTCCCAGGTTCTGCCCTATCTCCATTTGGCTGTCCCCCAATACCATCCTGCATAGAAGCCTGGGGCTTTTACCTCAGAAGTAATGGGGTATCTGATGGAATATTCCTTAGCCAGAAGAAAAGATAAAATACTGCCAGGGATGGGTCTTAAAAATCATGACACTAAGAGAAATAAGTTAGAAGAAAAATGTCAAGAACCATACTATTTCACTCAGATGTGGGATATAAAACTGAAAGCAACTAATAAGACAAACAAACAAAGAAACAAAAACTCATAGACACTGACAACACTATGGTAGTTACCAGTGGGAATGGGTATTGGGGGCATAGTTAGGTAAGGGCAGGGGGCGCCAAGGATAGAGTGACAGAAGATTGGTCTTAGGGTGGTAGGCACACAGTGCACTATACGCATGACGTGCCATTGCATTGTACGCTTGACACCTATATAACTTTATTAACTAATGACACCCCAATAGATTTAATAAAATCATAAAAAAATAAGATGAAGGAAATGTACTTGAAATTGCCTATAATGAAATCATGTCAAATTGATTGCAACATTTAGCAGAGAGACAGAGATAAATGGCTTAGGCTGTGCAGAAAAGGTAATACCTTAGGAAAATCACAAACAGCAAAAAAAAAAAAAAAAAAACAATCATTTAACACTGTGCTAGAAAAAACTTGGGTGCATGCTTTTCTTTTTCAACCTCTAGCATTCAGTCTAGGCCAGCATTGGGAATAGAATTTTCTGCAATGATAAACATAGTCTGTAATCTGCACTGTCCAATGACAGCCACTTAGCTGTATGTTGCCACTGAGAACTTGACATGTGCTAGTACAATGGAGACAGCAAATTTTACATTCTGTCACGTTTTCATTCGTTCACATTGAAGTAGCTACAAAGAGCTACTGGCTGTATCAAACAAGGCAGGTCTCTACTTATAAACTACTCAAACAAATGAGAATAAAAGAGAGTGTTTCATATGTTTATACATGTAGATCTCAAAACAGATGCACTGGAAACCCTGAATTCAGGTGGTTGAGATGAAAATAAGTGTTCAAATGTACTTAGCATAAAAGGACCACGATAGAAATGTGAAATTAAAGGGCCCACAGGACGTCCAAAATCAACACAGAGGTAGGAAGGGATTGCCCCAAGGACAATAGCATAATAACCCAAACTCTGATGAACATAAGATGCTTTCTTAGGTTAAAGAAAGCTGGAAACATACATACACATGTAAATGTATGGACATACACATAACTCACATTCTTAAAGGATGTTTAAAATGAAGCAGATTACTTTTCTCTAAGTAAGTTGGAAAGAAGCAAAACCAGAAAGAAGGAAGGTGGAGCAGTAGGCAGACACAGATTACCTTGTGTGCCTGGCTCTCAGGAATTCATGTTCCTTTCTCAGGCACCAGGAAGTTAACACTTTTTAAACAGTAGAATAAAGAGAACATGCTTGGTTTGGAGAAACCATCCTGGCAGACATGTAGGATGGATAAAGTGGGAGTAGTGGAAGATGAGGAGACCTTGAGGAAGACTTGTGTTGTTAGAGGAGGAAGGATGAGGGCCTGAAGTAAATGAGAGTCTAAGTTCATGGCGATGAAGCCCAGAGCATGAATTTATAAAAAGATTACTTTGGAAAGGAATGGGTACAAATCATCCACCTCATTAAAATTAGTACCCTGAACCCTGACCAGTATGGCTCAGTTGCTTAAGCGCTGTCCCCCAAAGCCAAAGGTCAGGGGTTTGACTCCTGGTCAGGGCACACTCAGAGGTTGCAGGTTCAGTCCCTAGTTCTGGGCGTTTGCAAGGGCCACCCATTGATCTCTCTCTTTTACAACGTGTTTCTTTCCTTCTCTATCTCCATTCCCTCCCCTCTCTCTCAAAAGCAATTAAAATTAACCAAACCTTAAAAATAAATCAATAAAATAAAGTGAAATAAGTACCCTGAGATGCTCTCATCAGCTCCATCCTCCGATCTTTGTGTTCTTGGGGTTGTCTTTGAAGATCCTCCTGTCCTTCAAGCCCTGTCAATGGAAGTGCGTCAGAAACACTTACTGACAGAAAATGGTTAATTTTCTAAAAGAGAAATTAGTTAAAAATGGAATTACTTCTGACATTTATTGGTTCGGTCTATGAGCTAAACTTGAAAAGATCTGTAAGATCCTTTGATAAACACTGACTCGTCTCACTAACACTGCCAAATAAACTAGAAGTGGATGGTTTCTTCTGTTTCAATCACACATTGTATCACCTCTCTAATATTTAAATTCCGCCCTGGCTGGTGTAGCTCAGTGGGTTGGGCGTGGGCTGTGAACCAAAGGGTTGCTGGTTCAAATCCTCCCAGTCAGGGCACAAATCAGGGTTGTGCGCCTGGTCCCCAGTGGGAGGCAACCACACGCTGATGTATCCCTCCTTCTCTTTCTCCCTCCCTTCCCCTCTCTCTAAAAAGTAAATAAATAATACCATTAAAAGATTTAAATTCAAACGTTTAATAAGAAACTTTGATATTTATACTTTTACTGCAATGCAAGAAATTATATTAAGACTCAGTTTCTTATTTAGGAGGGTTGAACTCAGGTTGTCTTTCTTCACAATTTTTGAAAAGTTTTCATTTCTTTTTTGACAGAGGGGGAAGGAAACGTCTATGTGGGAGAAAAACTGATTGGTGTTTCTTGTATTGGGCCTGACTGGAGACCAGTCCTGCAACCCAGGCACGTGCCCTGTCCTGGAATGGAACTGGCAACCTTTCGCTTTGTGGGATGGCACCCAGTCAACTGAGCCACACCAGTCAGGGCTCTCTTCATCTTAATTAAAAAAAACCCAATATTCATTCTTTCACATTCAGAGCATTAGAGGTTTGCAAAAGGTACGCGTGCCTGTCTTTTCTAACCTGAAATAGTAAGATGATGGAATAATTATTACCTCCAAAAGTGAAAACGGTCCTCTACTGCAATTGATTTTCTGCTGAGTAATATATAATCCCTAAAGACAGAGCAATGAGGAAGAGAATCTAAAAGTTTAATTGTGATCTAGAGGTCTCCATTATCCTTGTTAATTATTACTAAATGTTTCACAAGTCCAATACCTAAACACAATTTTAAAAGAACAAAGCAAAAGGAGAGGAATGCCTTATCTATATTTCAAAGTAAAGTCACCAAACTCATTGTAGTAAATGATAACAACTCTGCTAACCAAATTCAGAAAGAATATTCCAATTTCGTGTAAGGTACCAAGCTATTACTGTTTCTAGGCTTTCAAATAATTCAAAAAAACTGGTAAAGTGCTTCTACAGGATGGGCACTGAGCTGTAAAAATGCCAATATTACTGAGACATATAGTTTAAGTACTGTCTCACACACCATCATAGTATCACACTGGTACATACTGCTATCCCCAGTTTTGACTACCTCTGCACTTGATCAAAAAAGACAGGAGCTATCAGGTTATTTATTAGATCAAAATTACGAGGTGTTCAGGAATTAAATGTTTACAGCGATTAAGTTATTGAGAAAGATTTTGTATCACTTTTCACAATTGAGAAAAAATATTTTCACAATTATGAATTAGACCAATGACACATAGAACACTCAACTCTTCTGAAGAACACTGTACACAAGTATTTCAAATATCATTTTCAAGATGAGTTCCAAAATCACCTCTTCCTGAACCTCCACCTGATCATCCACAAGGGGTGTAAGTGTGCCAACGATAACACGAAGGCAATATTCTAAAGTCAGTTACTTTAGAAAACATTACTTTAGTAACATCCTTACAGTAAGTGTTTCCACCCTGAAAGGTTATGGGTTTGAATCTTGGTCAGGGCACATACCTAGGTTGTGAGTCCATTCCCAGGTCACAGCACAAACAGGATGTCCACCAATCCATGCCTCTCTCTCTCCACCTTCCTGTCTCTCTCTCTAAAAGCAATAAAAAATGTCATCAAGTAAGCATAGAAAAAGAAAGAAAAAGAGTACTAACAAACACTGAAAATAAATTAACTCCAACATTTTCAAACTCTTCCAAAATAGAATAGAATGGGACTCCTCTTACTCATTTGATGAGAATAGCATTTCTTTTACACAAAGTACACCTAAAGACACAAAATTTTAATACCCAATACTCTTTATGAACATAGATGAAAATCTTCTAAAGAAAATACTAATAAACTCAATCTGAAGCATAGAAAAAGCATTAAATACCATGAGCAAGTTGGATTTATCCCACCGATGCAAGAAGAGGTCAATAGAAGAAAATCACTCTATATAACAGATATTAATGAAATGAACTTAATTATTGATTACCTCAACAAATACAGAAAAGGCACTCAATAAAATCTGACACCCTTTCATGATGAAAACACAGAAAAACATGAATAGACAGGAACTTCCTCAACATAATAAAGGGAACTGATGAAAACCGCACAGACAAACACGTGATTAATGTTGATGGACTGAAATGTTTCCCACTGGGATCAGGAACAGAGCAAGGATGTCCATTTTCATCACCACTACTCAACACTATACTCAACCGCTAGCCAGAGCAATTAGACAAGAAAAAGAAATGAAAAGGCATCTAAATCTGAAAGGAAGAAGTAAACAATAGCACAGGCGGCATGATTCCATATATATATAATCTCCCAAAGGATCCACCATAAATTTACTGTGGTGGTAACAATGGACACACTCAGCAAATTTGCAGGTCAGAAGATCAACGTACAAAAAGCACTTGTATTTCTATACACCAGCGGTGACCCACCATGCGGAAAATTAAACTCATTTCCATTCCATTCCAAACTCATTGCATCTAAAAGGTCTAAATACTCAGAAATAAACTTAAGCAAGGATATGAAAGACTCGTATATTGAAGAGGATAAACAATAGATGAAAGAAATTTAAAGTATCTAAATAAAGAGAATGACATCCTGTGTTCATGGATTAGAAGACAAATGATGGAGATGTCAATACTGTCGGAATGAGTACATGTTGAATGCAATTTCAAGCAAATTTCAACATCTTTTTTACACACATAGAAGAGCTGATCACCAAATTCACATGGAATTGCAGGCATCCCCAAAATAGACAAAGCAAAGTTGAAAAAGGACGAATCAGAGGACTAGCACTTTTCATGTGCCCAGATTATGTGAAAAAATTTTAAATGAAAAAATCAAAATAACTGCATTTTAAAGTGAGATAGGGATCTGAAGATTTGCCCCAAAGGAAATATATGGATGGTAATCAGCGCAGAAGAAAATCCTCACTAGTTCTTCAGAAACTACAACTTAATGCCCCAAATGAAACACCAATGTTTACCTATTAGAAAAGTTAGCATAAAAAACCATTTAGAAATTCATCAGATCTTTCATGGCATGCGAATAAACAAACTGGCGTATATCCACACAATGGAATGCAACTAAACAATTGAAAGTAACACACTATTGCTCACTTGAACATTACTGAATCTTAAATAAACTATTCTCAGTTGCTCTAAAATATCCATTCTAAACAAGTAACTGTGCCTCTGGCTTCCCTGGGGGGATCTGCAGCGCAGGCAGAAGTACCTGTGCAGCACTAAAGAGGGGAGGGTTTTGTCCAGCTGAGGGGGAGCTCCGGGAGCAGGGACCCTAGTCCAGCCACCAGACACAGGCAGCAGCTTTGGCATCAGCACGTGTGAGACTGTGCCTCCTGTTGGGTCTCTTCAGGTCACAGCTGTGTTTCATAATGTGAGAGGGGCAAGTCGGCCATCCCACTGCTCCAGATCCTTACCAAACCTTTGTCTCTCCCTTTGATTCTGCAGTTGCCAGCTTCCCTCCGTCCTGGAAAGACCACCAAGTTTCCTTCTTCATATTTGCCTGGCCCACCCCTTCATCTCCAACCTCCTACTACAGACAGTACAACCTCTCGGACCCCAGTGAAAGAAGTAGATTTGTGGGTTTCAGCTCCCTCTTCGCCAATCTCTGGCCACTGAACAAAGCCTGTGCTGTGCTGCTGACCTGGGTCTCATGATTTTCTTTGCCAGCACCTCGCAGAAAAGAGTCCCTGCATTGGGCCTCAAACAAAGTTCTTTGTACTTCAGTAAAAACTTGGTTGATGACCCAAAGGTTTTCTGGCAAAGCCATGGTGGGGCCCTAACTGCAAGGTTTTCTTCTAGAGACAGAGAGGAGACCCCCAGAGGAAGCTATTTAGGTGGGGTGGTGTCCATGGGGGTGACGTCTGTGCTGGAGGCAGGATTGGGAGCCAAGCCCGACGACTTGCTCGTTGAAGGGACCGCACTGAGTGCCCAAGTCATGGGTAGGCTGGTGGTATTCCCAGTGCTGGAGCTGCCCATAGCAGTGGCAGGGTAGCTGGGGGTGGAGGCTGGGACTAAAACCCCACTGGATGCTGCGTTGGTGGTGGTGCCCAGCCCTCTGCTAGAAGGGTGGGCGCTGTGCTTGGGGGCAACTCCTAGCATGGGAGTTAAGGTGGGGGCAGTGGTGCCCCCAAGAACAGGGTTGATCTGAGTGGTGGGGCCTGTGGTCACCAGGAGGGTGCCCTGGCGAGTGCGCTTCCGGGAGGTCTGGGGCATGCTTCCCCCGAAGCTTTGAGTGGCTGTGCCAGAGGCACTGAGGGCAGCAGTGGCTGAGCTGGTGCTGGCCTGTGTGCCCAAGGTGGCCTGTGTGGTGGCGCCTGGAGCTGACTGGACCAGAGTAGAGGTTGGGGCCCGGGCTGGGGCTGCAGCTGCCTGTTTTCCACCTCTGGAGTCTGGTGGAGCCCCTGAGGAAAGAGCGTAGGCTGGTGGGGTGGTGTCCATAGGGGTCGTGTCCATACTGGTCATGTCCACCACCGGGGTCGTGTCCATTGGGGTGATGTCGCTGTCGGAAGCAGGCTTGGGAGCCAAGCCTGTGGATGTGCAGGCTGAGGGGCCTGCACTGCCTGCAGAGGTGACTGGCAGGCTGGGCGCCCAAGTGGTGCTGGGTGCAGAGACAGGAGCAATCCCTGCAGCAGGCTGCGGGGAAGACCCCACAGGCTCTGGAGCCCCGAGGCCCGAGATGGCCTCTGTGTTGCCTGACAGAGCACTGCTGATGCGCCGCCAAAGTGCCCTTTTCTCCTCATCGATGTCTTCAGGCGTCACTCTGTAACCCAGCTGAGGCGCAGGTGGCAGCTTCAGAGTGTCCCCTCGCCTGTGTGGCAGCAGAGGAAACTTCCTCTTTCGGGGCCTGTCACAGGAGGGTGAGCGGCTCCTTGGGGATGGTCTGTGAGGGTGGGTGTCCCCTGGGCCACTGTCAGGCTGGCTCTGCCTCTGAGATGTGAGGCCACTGGAGGAGGGAGCCTGAGGGCCCTGCTGGCTCACTGTCTTTGGGGCCCTCTGGGACAGCCTGGCCTGGCAAGTGGCGGGCTGCCTCCTCTTCTCCACTGGCGGGAATCCTCGAGTGGAGCTGTAGGAACTGGTGATTGCGTTCCTTCGGCAGCAGGAGCTCCTCACAGAGGCCTGGGGTTGCTGGTGGCATCTGTCTTGTGGGCCCCTTTCCTGATGGGCCGCCCTCTCTAGCACTCTGGGATGCTCGTCCTGTTGAGGCATCACTGTCCTTTGTCCACAGGCCCTCTGATGGCATCGCCTGCAGAACGAGGTAAGGACCCCCAGGAAAAGGCACAGGGCCCGGGGGATCCTCATACAGAGTCTTAGGAATGCGACCACCGGCCATGCCCGCCAAATCCGCAGATAATTAGGGCAGCCTGGAGGTGCAGGGACAAATGGGTGCATCTGGGGGACCAACTGGCGGGCGAAGTGAGCACCATGCTGGCCCCCCGGTACCCGGGGTCGGGGATGGGGGAAGAGTCTGCCCAGGTAAGTGCCCATTGGGCTCTTCAGGGAGGTCTGTCTTCAAACAAATAGCCGGATCTCAGAAGCTCCTTCAATAGCCAACAACACTGTTGAAAGCCAAGAGCCAACTGTTGGGCCTGTTGCTAGGATACCCTCGGAACTCCCAGTTGGCCGGGGGTGGGGGTGGGGGGTAGTGGGGAATGGGCGCGAGGAAGGAGTGTGCTTGCCAAGGTTCTGGTGGTGAGGGCGCACCCAGAGGACCCTCGAGGACCCTTAGGTGCTTCTTGATCTCCATTTGAGGCTGGGGCAGGCGAAAATCACCAAACTTTCCCTACTCATTCACTAGTCTTCCTGGAGCCTCAGAGGCCTGATTATGACCATGTTCTCCAGAGATCTAGCAGGGCTGCTTTTGCTCAGTGCCTGCCTCTGCAGCACCTCTTCTACCCGGTGGTGCTTGAAGTTCTGCGAGGCCAGGATGTTGGACCCCTGGGACTCCAGCCCAGCCTGCAGGGTCCCTGCTGACACACCTGAGAGATGACTGTGCCCTCATAGTCACCTGTTTAAGGGGGTGGAGCTCTTGCAGCCAGTAACACTGATGCCTACCCTTCCCCCCAACCCAGTCTTCCACTCCTTGGTGAGTGTCAGCTCTTCTTCCTCAGTGCCAGAGCGCTCCATCAGTAGGTTATTAGTCTTGGTGGAGGGCACAGAGGCCATGGCCTCCTCCCTTTGTCCCCGACTCTTCCTCACACACTGCCTCCTCCTCCTCCTGAGTCCAGCAGCCCAGGGTGAGTGCGGGCATTTTGCCAGCCCCCAGGCCCTGCTGGACTCTTGCTCTCAGGCTTTCCACTGCAGCAGGGCCATCACAGCCTCAAGCTGTTCCAATTGGAGAGCTCACAGTACTTCTAGTAGGGGGGCATGACATGGAGTCTGAGCCCCTGCTTCTCTGCAAGCAGGGGTCAGAAACATAATTTGGTTGTTACAATATCATCATGGTGATGTAATATGCACATAGGGAATATAGTCAATAATATTATAATAACTGTGTATGGTATCAGATGGATATTATTGAATAGGTTTATGCAGGTGATCACTTTGTAAATGATATAAGTATAGGCTAATCCCTCTGTCAGACACCTGAAAGTACTATAATGGCATGTCAACTGTAGTTTAAAAATCATTTTAAGTGTTACCAATAAAATTAGGTATAGAAGTACATATTTATTCAGCAGGTGCATTCAGATGAGGGATTCTGAAAATTACACCTCACTAACTCCTTAGTCCAATCACTGTGGTTCCCACTCTCCCCTGGGATCCCACCTTGGATGCAGAATGTCCCACCATCAGAAGCCTGTGCCTGCCTCAGGTAGTGTTTAAGGAATCTGGGCCTAGAAAGAAGTACAATGTGGCGGATTGGGAGGTGTCTTAATGTCAGCTTGGGACTCTACCCAGGACTACAGCTATGACAGGAGAGGGCTCTGCCTGACTCCAGGTGCTGTTCAAAGTGTGGTCTCTGAGCTGTGTGTCTGTGAGCTGTTTGTTATCCATCTAGGCACTGAAATGACATATAGGTGATGTTGAACCTCAGTGCTGAGCAGCTTGTGGAGGGAGCAGGTATCATGCACATAGGACCCCATCTCAGCCCGTGATGTCCTCGGAAAATGACAGAGCTGGCCCTTCACCTCAGACAGTTTGAGACACATTCGTCTCTCACTTGTTAGGATTGTTGTCATTTTGAAAACAACCTATCATCAGCATTTCATTTTGTTTCATTCAAAGTGCAACAATGAAAACAATGATAAAAATGGAAAGTTCACCCAGGAATAATTTGTTTGAGGTCTCTTAGTTTAGTTTAGTTCTTTTTAGAACAGATAAAGTATGAATATTTAGTCTTTTTTCTTGTAGTATACTTTTGTAATAGTCTTCTCTCCTGAGATTGTGAGATTTGAATTAATTGTTAAAACCTCCCTGAAAATTTACTCCCTCCACACTTCTTTCATGATAAAATATGCACAATGCAATATTTATTGTTTTAAACACTCATAAGTGTACACACTTCAGTGGCATGAAATATGTTCCCAATATTATGTAAACACGACCACTGATTATACCCAACACTTCATCATCCCCCCAAAAAGCTCAGTACTCATTAAGGAATCACTCTTTCTTGCTCCCTCCCAGCAGTCCCTAGCAACCTCTCTTTCTTATTTTGGTACCCGATATAAATGAAATCATATATTTATCCTTGTGTGTCTGGCTTGGTTCACTTAGCACAATGTTTTCAGGGACATCCATATTGTAGCATATGTCACACTTCACTCCTTATGGCTCAGTAATATTCCATTGTACGTGCATATCTCATTTTGTTTATCGATTCATTTGTTCATGGACTCTCAGGATGCTTCCACCTTGGCTATAATGAATAATGCTGCTATGAAAATCTGTGTTCAAGTATCTGAATCTTGTTTTCAATTCTCTTGGATATACACCTACGAGTGAAATTGCTGGGTCACCAGTTTGTTCTCTGGTTAACCTTTTGAGAAACTGCCAAAATGTTTTTCAGAGCAGCTGCTCCATTTCACATTGCCATCTTCATTGCACAAAGGTTCCAAATTCTCTACATCTCAACACGACTTGTTTTCTTTTTTTAAATAAAAATTATAGCCATTTTGGTGGGTGTGAAGTAGTTCTGATTTGCATGTTCCTAATGACTAATGATGTAATAACTTTGACAAGTGAAATCTTTTCCAATATTTTTTGACCTTTGAATATGTTAACAAATGTCTATTCAAGCACTTTGCCCCTTCTTTCAGTATTTAAAAAAATATATTGTACATTTTCCATTACCATGTAGTCCCTTTATACCTCCCTCAACCCCAGCAATCAGCAACTGTTGTCCATGTCCCTGAGTCCTTTGCCTTTTTGCTCAATCCCTCTATCCCCTAAACCCCCCCAACCTTACTGTCACCCTGCTCTGCACCTTTGAGTCTGTCCTCATTGTCCATGTTAGTTCAGTTTCTTCTTTAGATTGCATATATGAGTGAAATCATAAGGTATTTTTCCACCTCTGGCTTATTGCAGTTAGCGCAATGTTTTCCAGGTCCATCCATACTGTGCAAAGGGTAAAATTTTCTTCATTTTCATGTCCAAGTAGTATTCCATTGTGTAAATATCACATAGTCCATCATCTACTGATGGACGCTTGGGCTGCTTCCACATCTTGGCGATCCTAAATAACTCTGCAGTGAACATGGGGTGGCATATGGTCTTTGGAATTACTGTTTTGGGTTTCATGGGGCTTTGTCATTGATGAGTTTTAGCAGTCTCTATGTATTCTGGAAATTAAATTCTTACCAGATATATGATTTGAAAATATTTCCCTCCATTAGAAAGGATGGCTGTTCACTTTCCTTTTCCACAAAAGTCTTGGGTTTGATGAAGTCAAATTTTTTTAGTTTTTGATGCATGTGCCCTCAGTGTAATTTTTATCAGGTTGTTGACAAAGCCAATGTCATAAAGATTTTTCTCAATGTTTTCTTCTGAGAGCTTTAGATTTTTACCTTTGGTGGTTAAGTCTTTGATACATTTTGAGTTAATTTTTAAATATTGTGTATGGTGAGAATCCAAACTCATTTTTTGTATGTAAATATCCATTTTTGCAGTACCATTTGTCGAAGAGTCTGTCTTTTCACAATGAATTGTCTTGGCTATGTTATTGAAAATTGATTGACCATATAGGTGAGGATTTAGTTTGAGTTCTATATTCTACTCCATTGGTCTACATGTCTGTCCTACGTTTGTGCCATATTGTTGTAACTACTGTAGCTTTTCAGTTGAGCTTCTAAATCAGGAGATGTGTGTTCTCCAATTTTTTTTTTCAAAATTGTTTTCGTTATACAGGGTCCCTTAAAATTACATGTGAATGAGAGGATAGACTTTTCTATACCTTAAAAAACAAATTTGAACTTTTTGTAAAAACTGCATTAAAGCTGGAGATTATTTTATATATTATTGAGGTCTTAAAAATATTCAGTTTGCTATCCATGAACGCAGGATGTCTGTCCATTTATTTAGGTCTTCTTTAATTTCTTTTTAGCAATGTTTTATAGTTTTCAGCATACACATCCTATACTTTCTTAGTTAGATTTATTCCTAAGTATTTAATTGTTTTTGGTGTTTTGTAAATGGATTTGCTGACCTATTTCCATTTGAGATCGTTCAATGCTGCTATGTAGAAATAAAATCCTTTTCTGATTGTTATTCATATATCCTGCAACCTTCCTGAACTCATTCAGTAACTTTGGAAGCCACACTGTGCCTTGTTAGGACTTTCTATATAGTATGATAATGTCATCTGTGACTAGCGACAGCTTTGTTTTTTCCCTTCCAATTTGGTATTTTACCAACTGAACTATCTGGCACCACTTTTCCTTTCCAGTTTGATTTTTTTTTGTGTGTGTGTGTGTGTAACAGTTTTGTCTAAAACTTTCAGTACAATGTTCGATGTCAGAGAGGGGGTTCTAGTATTTTGGCTGAGTTAGGGGAAAAGTTTTCAGTGTTTCACCAGAAAGGAGTGGGGTGAAATGTTCAAGGTGATGAAAAGCAAGGACCTACAGCCAAGGTTATCCAGAAAGGCTATCACTTAAAACTGAAAGAGAAATAAGGAGCTTCCCAGACACAGCAAAGCTAAAGGAGTGTGTGACCATGAAAGCAGTACTGTCACTAATATGAAAGGGCTTGCTTTAAGAAACAGGAGAAAGAGAAAGAGAAGGAAGAAGAGGAAGAGGAGGAGGAGCAGGAGGAGAAGTAGAAGACAAAGAAGGAGGAGGAGGAGGAAGAAAGAAAGTAAACCAGAGGAAAACAGGCTAACAGTGAAATGGCACTAAATACGTATCTATCACTAGTTACCTTAAATGTAAATGGTTTAAATGCTCCATCCAAAAGACATGGGGTAGCTGAATGGGTAAGAAAACAAGACCCATACATATGCTGCCTCAAGAGACCCACCTCAGATCAAAAGATACCCATAGACTAAAAGTATAGGGCTGGAAAGAGATATTTCATGCAAACGGCAAGGAAAAAAAAAAGCTGGGGTAACTTTCATATCAAACAAAATAGACTTTAAAACCAAAGCTAACATAGGAGACAAAGAAAGCCACTCCATACTGATAAAGGGAACAATCCAGCAAGAGGATGTAACCCTAATAAGCATTTACACACCCAACATTGGAGCACCTAAACATGCAGAGCAAATAAGGATGGACACAAAGGGAGAGACTGACATTAATACAGTTGGGGCTTGAACACCCTATTGTCTTCAGTGGATAGAACTTCCAGACAGAAAACCAACAAGGATATAGTGGCCTTTAATGACCCATTAGAGCAAGTGTATTTCTTTGATATATTTAGAGCATTTCACCCCAAAGCAGAAGAATGTACATACTTTTCAAGTGCACATGTTTCACTTAGAATGTTTTCTAGGGTAGGCCACATGTTAGGACATAAAACGAGTCTCAACAAATTTAAGAAGGCTAAAATCATATCACGCTTTTTGTCTGACCACAATGCTAGGAAAGTAGAAATCAATCACAAGAAGAATACTGAAAAACACACAAAGACATGGAAGCTAAATAACATGTTACTGAATAATCAGTAAGTCAACAGTCACATCAAGGGAGAAATCAAAAGATACCTTGGAACAAAGGAAAATGACAACACAACCATCCAAAATTGTGGGACACTGGGAAAGCAATCCTAAAAGGGAAATTCATAGAATTACAGGCTATCTAAAAAAAAAAAAAAAAAAAAAAAAAAAACCATGACAGTGTTCAAATAAACAATCTACACTCAAAGGAATTTGAAAAAGAGAAACAATCAGAGCCCAGGGTGAGGAGAAGGAAGGAAATAATAAATATTGGAGCAGAGAGAAAAACAGTAGACTCCAGAAAATGATAGAAAAAATCAATGACCCCAAGAGCTGGTTCTCTGAAAAGATAACATTGACAAACCTTTAAGCAGATTCATCAAGAAAGAAAGAAATACAAGGGAGTGTAAGAAAATATTATGAACAACTGTATGCTAATAAACTGGACAACTGGATGAAATGGATACATTTCTAGAGACATGCAATCTTCCAAAACTAAATCAAGACGAATCACAGGATCTGAGTAGATAGCTTTCACCTAGTGAGATCGAAGCAGCAATCAGAAAACTCCCAATAAACTAAAGCCCGGGGCTAGATGGCTTCACAGGGGAACTTTATCAAACATTGTGGAAAGAACTAACACCTCTCCTCAAACTCTTTCAAAAAATTTAAGTGGAGGGAGGCTACCAAACTCATGTTACCAAGCCTGCATTATCCTAATTCGAAAACCAGATACACTACAGAAAAAGAAAATAATGTAATGATATTAAATGTTTCTAATAATCATGTTAAAATTCAGCCAACAGTAACAAGCTACACTTCCAAAACCCCAAACTCAAGAAGCAGTATTCAGTAATGACCTCTTTTGTCTCCTCAAGTAGTCCACAACAGCAAGCATCCTTCTCTGTGACTTTTTACCCAAGCAGCATCGGGAGAAGTACCCTGGCTCTGACAAACAAAGATGCCTCCTCTCAGTCCCAGGGGCACTTGCTTAAGCCCATTCTTCCCTTTTTATGTGTGCCTGCATCCCCCCACACTGTGGAAGGGTCATGTCCAGTGGGCGGTACCAAGAACAAAAGTGGTTCTTAATGAATATGAATTGATAAATGGAATGCGATGCCATTCTTTTTCTTTTAAAAGAAACTATAGTGCTTAATAAAACTAAGAAATTAATTGTGATTTATATTTTCTTTCTGAAGAAGACTAATTCATTGATTCAATAAATATTTATCTAGGGTCTTTTAGGTTCTAGGTACCCTATACAGCAACAAATAAGACAGGCTATTTCCGACCACCTAGAACTTACTGACTAGCCTGAGAGACTCTTCGTACAATGTGATAAATGCTATGAGAGGAAAAGTTTAAAATACCTTAGAGGAGTATAGAAAGGAACGTGATCTCAACAAATTAAGTTCCAGAGCAAAAGTGAGATCTGGAAGAAGAGAAGTGGTCCAGCAGGAGAGGAGGAAACAGTGTATCACTCCAGGCAGCAGTGATACAACGTGAGATGCTGGAACAAGAAAGAACTTGGAGAACTTCCTGTAAGAAGTTCAATATGGCTGAACCACAGAGACGTAGAGAGGTGAGGATGCTGGGAACGAAGTTATTTAACACAAAATTGGCAAGATTAGTAATGAGATGAGACGTGTGAGAGAGATGTCTGGCTTGGGCAAGGGCATGCCGTTCAGGAAGAGTAGAGAACAGAGAAGCAGGCTGGGGGAAGGAAATGAAGAGGATCAGTTTCCCTTCGGCCAGTTGAGTGTGAGACTCACATGGGACATGCGAGTGAAGGCAGTGAGACCTACAGACATCAGAAAAGGTAAGCCACTTCATTTGATAGAAATCTACATTTACTCTCCATTTCAATGATAGAATTTTACATGCAAAGTTTACATTTTCAATGAAGGCAATGAAAATATTGTCACTCTACACACACATAAAGCTGGCTGATTTTGCCTCTGAAGGTTTGTAGCATCAATGTGGAGGCACAAATGGTAAACGTGAGAAATGTCTTGGCCGTGTTCAGGATAATAACGTGTCAGGTTATCACCGGCAGTGGTTTCATAAAACTTGGTAGATAATAAAATTGTTTTAAATACTGCTTTAAATTACATAACAGTTACAGTGTAAATGTTTATTGCTAACTCTGTATTATTTATACCTGTATTTACCGAATTAATAAAAAGAGATCTAGAGAATTTGCAGAGTCTCTGTGAGAATTATTATTTTAGGACTTTCATTATAATGCCCTAAATAAAATTCATATAAGCACATTGTGGATTAGGTACATGACCAATTTATAATCTAGTAGGACCACAGAATGGGCATCCCTGTATGTTTGTAATTCTGTTATTTCAAAGAGATTTGCAGTTGCTGTTAGCCAATAGAAACACGAACACACATAAAACATGAACAGAGCAAAGTGAAGTCTTAATGCCATCACGGTCGTGTCAAATTAAAGTTGCACCAGTGAAAGTCAGAAACTGAGAAACCACGACCTACATACGCCAAAGTCACTAGTCCAGGCTGGGAAGGCAACTTAGGTGAAGCACACATCACATTCAATCAGTACTTTTCTTATAACGGTATTGGTCTTAAAATACAGTAAGGGAATTTGCACCTAGTTTTATGTTTGCACATAAAATACGTGAATACAATATATTAAAGGCAATAAGTTAACATTACAGGTGTATGAACGTTTCTTTTTTGAAATTTAAGTTGGAAAACCTGACCCATAATGAGCCCTCAACTCTGCACACACATGCAATGTGCACCCAGTCCCTGGTGGCATGTCTCCTGCTGTGGGCTCTTAGCATGGGAAACACTATACTTATAGAGCATGGAAGGAAAATTAGGTTACAAAAGTAAATAAAGTATAATCCCAGTTTTGTTTTAAAATACTGGAGGGATACATAGCAAATGCTACTTCTAATTATTCTAGATCATAGGACTATGGGGACTTTTAAATTAATGTTAATTTTTCTATGTTTTCCACAATAAATATGATTTTGTAATGAAAAGGCTGCTTTTAGAAAATGAGTCGGTCAGAGCTTTAATATGAAAATTCCATCATATCTGCAATACTGCACCTGTACTAGTTGGCTGAACATCTGTCTGCTTGGTCCTTTGCTACAATATGGGGCGTGTCTTGTTCACACATATGTTGCCAGTGCCAAGCACAGTGCTTGACACATACTGAGTGCTGGATGAGTTGTTCCTTGACTGATAGCCAAATTTACCGAGGGAACACTATCCATCAAGTATGATCTCATTGAAAGCTTCCTACAATTGTTATCTCCATTCTATAGGTGAAGAAACTCATGTCTAGAGGTTATGGAATTAAGCTTACAAAGCAACTTGATGAGATTCAAGCAAATCTCTCTTCCCTCAGACTGAGACTTTAACAGTATAAATGTGAGGAATTTAACAGAATACCTGAGTGCAAACTTGCAGGAGTTGTGAATCAGTTCTTTTGTTACGAGTGTGCAACCAGTTAGTGAAAAATCCCTGAATGTGTGTGGAAAGTAGATTTCTCCATGATTCATCTGTATCTTGGAGTAAAGTACCATGAGTCATGTATGGAAGCAAGTCTGACAAAGTCAGCTTTCACTGCAATACACGAACACTTTCGGTCAATGGTGTAAGTTAATATAATATATTAAAAATTTCATTCCAACAAAATAAAAACCATCCACAATATGGGAGAACATATTCGCCAATACTTCCGATAAGGGGTTAATATACAAAATGTATAAAGAACTTACAAAATTCCACAGCAAAAAAACAAACAACCCAATTATAAACTGGGCAAAGGATCTGAATAGACACTTCTCCAAAGAGGACATACAGATGGCCAGTAGACATATGAAAAATGCTCAACATCATTAATCATCAGAAAAATGCAAATTAGAACCACAAGGAGAGATCATCTCACACCTGACAGAATGGCTGTCATCCATAAACCAAGTATCAACAAGTGCTGGAGAGAATGTGGAGAGAGGGGAACCCTTTTGCAGTGTGGGTGGGAATGCAGACTGGTGCAACCACTGTGCAAGTCACTATGGAGATACCTCAAAATATTAAAAATGGACCCTCCTTTGGACCCAGCGATCCCATTTCTGGAACCCAAAACTCTGATTTGAGAGAAAGTATGCACCCCCATGTTCATTTCAATGTTCTATAAAATCACCAAGATATGGAAGAGCCCAAGTATCCATCAGTAGATGAGTGGATAAATCAACTAAGGGACATTTACACAATGGAATACTATTTGGGTAGAAAAAGAAGAAGAAAGTTTTCCCCTTTGCGTCAGTGTGGATGGACCTGGAGAACATTATGCTAAGTGAAATAAGCCAGTCAGAGAAAGACAACTATGATATGATTTCACTCACATGTGGAATCTTACGAAGAAACTGAACTAATAAGAAACATGGGGACAGACTCATAGACGGAAAGCAGGATGACAGCTAGAGATGGGGAGAGGGGTTGCGAGGTGAAGGAATTGAGCAAAAAGGCAAAAAGACTTGTGGACACGGACAACAGTGTGGTGATTGCAGGGGCTGTAAGGGGACTGAAGGGTAATGGAAAAAAGTACAATAACGATGAAAAAATAATTTAATAAATAAATAATGAATAACTTTCATTCCATGTCACTGGCCTATGAGCTTTTAATGAATTCATAGGTGAATATACCATAAGCTCAATGTACCGTTAAAAACATACAAAGACCATGTGTATCAGAGAGTAGTTTTCAAGAAAAAATTCCAACTAACCTACAATACCTGTACAAAACTATGTGGTTAGTAATAATATTAACTGTTCAATTCCAGTGTAGGCATTTTGCATATAATTGAACAGAATAGTGCTAACAAGTGAAATTATGTCACTGTTGTAAACAAAATTAATTTACTAATCTCATTTTTAAAATGTATTTTAAATTATATCTGGCACAGTTTGGAAGAGATTCTATAGACAGTTTGCAATCCTGAGCGGGAGCCATTGCTCCCTCTCGGCCCCTCCCCCACGTACAGCTTCACAGCCCAGGGACCAGCATTACCCCACCCCAGTGATCACCTAAGATCTGCCCCTTTAAGTAAAAGAAGCACCAAGACGGAAAAAAAAAAATTGCCCAAATGACAGAACACTTCAAAGCTCCAGAATAAATACAACTAAGTGAGGAAGAGATAGCCAACCTATCAGATGCACAGTTCAAAACACTGGTTATTAAGACGCTCACAGTATTGGTTCAGTTTGTTCGAAAACTAGGTGAAAAAATGAAGCCTATGCTAAGAGAAACAAAGGAAAATGTACAGGAAACCAATAGTGATGTGAAGGAAACTGGGACTCAAATCAATGGTGTGGACCAGAAGGAAGAAAGACATATCCAACCAGAAAAGAAGGAAGAAACAAGAATTCGGAAAAATGAGGAGAGGCTTAGGAACCTCACAGACATCTTGAAACATTCCAACATGCGAATTATAGGGGTGCACAGAAGGAGAAGAGGAAGAACAAAAAATTGAAAACTTATTGTAACAAATAATGAAGGAGAACTTCCCCAGTCTGGCAAAGGAAATAGACTTCCAGGAAGTCCAGGAAGCTCAGAGAGTCCCAAAGAAGTTGGACCCAAGGAGGAAAACACCAAGGCACATCATAATTACATTCCCCAAGATGAAACAGAAGGAGAGAATCTTAGAAGCAGCAAGAGAAAAGGACACAGTTACCTACAAAGGGGTTCCCATCAGACTCTCAGCTGATTTCTCAAAAGAAACCTTATGGACAACAAGGGGCTTGAAAGAAGTATTTGAAGTCATGAAAGGCAAGGGCCTACATCCAAGATTACTGTATCCAGCAAAACTATCGTTCAGAATGAAAGGTCAGATAAAGTGCTTCTCAGATAAGGTCAAGTTAAAGGAGTACATCATCACCAAGCCATTATTATATGAAATGTTAAAGGGACTTATCTAAGAAAAAGAAGATCAAAAATAGGAACAGTAAAAATGACAGCAAACTCACAGTTATTAACAAACACACCTAAAACCAAAACAAAAGAAAACTAAGCAAGCAACTAGAACAGAAACAGAACCACAGAAATGGAGATCACATGGAGGGTTATCAATAGGGGATTGGGAGGGGGAGAAGGGGGGGAAAGGCACAGAGAATAAATAGCATAAATGATAGGTGGAAAATAGACAGGTGGAGGGTAAGAATAGTGTAGGAAATGTAGAAGCCAAAGAACTTATAAGTATGACCCATGGACATGAACTATAGGGGGGGGGAATGTGGGAGGGAAGGGTGGGCAGGATGGAGTTGGGTAAAGGGGCGAAAAAGGGACAACTGTAAGAGCATAATCAATAAATGTATCGAAAAAAAAGAAAGTTTGCACTCCTTAAGGACTTCATTTTTGACACAGTGATTTGCTATTGGGGTTTTTAAAAAAGGTACACTGGGATAGGAGTTTCACTGACACTTGAGAGGCCTAGGTAACAGGTACAATCTGTTGCTCTCATGTTTTTGTATGAAGTAAAATACCACTACAGGTTTACAGCCCCTCGGGTCTACAGAGGACTGTTGACCAAGGCATTCCCACAACAGCTGGTCATGGAAGGCCGTGCTGAGGAAATGGCAACAGCTGACCTGAATGATCAGAAATCAGCTGGAAGATGATTAGGGATAAAACGTACCATTAAATCCACAATGAAAACCTGGCAGGTAGACACTACTGCCAATCACTTATCCCCCCAGAAAAAGGAGGGAGTGTTTGGAAGGAAACAGATGCAAAACACCTGTTGATCGTAGACAGATGCTCAGCTGTAGGAAAAAATTCTTTGAACCCACATCCCCCAAATGGTGATGAGGTGCTCTAATATACCAAAACTCAATAGATCAACAGACAGACAAATGAGAAAGAGGCAAAGAAATACAGCAAAAGTAATCACATAACCACAAGCTAACATTATTCTAATATCTACTGTGATTTTGTTTTGCACAGAATAAATGGGTATAAGTAAAGATCCTTACCAGTTTAAGAATATTTGAATTATGTAATTTCTCCTCCAGACTAACTTGAAAAGTATGAAGAGTCTAGCAGAAAAAAGTTGCCCATCTAAATTTGACAAAGGCCCTGAATATCCCACTTTGTATCCCCCTATCTTAATGGTGTATGTGGAAGCACCTGGCAATTTTCTTAGTATCTACTTGTCTAGTCTACTCTCACCAGAATTTGTCATGGACCTTGTCTAGTATATTCATCATTATCTCAAATGTCTGGTACATTATAGGGCTTCAGCAATTTCATACTCTAATCAAAATACAACAATTTTCATTAAAATCCTTGAGACGGAAAGGAAAGTATGGCAACTTACAAGAGAAGCTTTAAAGTTATTGGAAATGTTTCTTTATGTGAAGTATCATTCTCTTTGAATGTCAGATTAAGTATCTGCTCTCATAAATAAAGTATCATTAAGTACTCACCAATCTTCTTCCAGTGTATTATTATTCAGGTAGGTCAGCATGATGAGGGGCCTCTGAAGTTTTTAACTTCAGACACCTCCAAGGCCGTGGGGTAAGATGTAGCTTTATGAGGATGTGTAGCTACCTTAGATAAATCTCCAGGGCCCACTTCTCCCAAGAAGCTTGTAAAAGCCGCTACATGTAGAATTTATATTTCACTAGAGTTACAACTAAGAGATCATACAAAGAACAGAAATTTCTTACTTTCCAAAATACAATGCCATTCTGTCATCATTTCAGAGTTGATTTTCTCAAATATATTTCATAAAATGAAGGAGCTACAGAATACTGTATCATTTCCTTTATAAATCATCCACCTGGGCAATACTTTCCCCTATATTTTTTACTCAAGGGATATATTATTTAGTAAAAGAATATAGATAATAAGGGTAAATGTTTAAACATAGCTACAGTTTAAGAGTATCAACAGTCTTTAAAAACTATAATTTTAAAGGTTTTATGTACATAATGACCACAAGCCTTAAACACTCACTTCAGCAAAAACTCACACATACACAAATGCACACATGGGCACACACGTACTATATTTCCCATGTGTGTTGTCACTACCCAGATGAAAACAGAACATTTTCTGCCTGCCAACAACTGCCTCATGCTCTTTCCCAGTCATGGTGGAATTGATTAAAAATGCCCACAAATTCCGTGATAGTTAGCCCTCCTTTCAAAAGCTAAAGCCCAATTACCCCCTTCTTAAGTGTGGGCTGTCATTACTGACTCCCTTCCAACAAAGAGAACATGTATGGATCTTTAACCTCCTGGTTAAATTTATCTGCGAGTCTTTAATTCTTAGATGCTATTACAAGTTAAACTGTAAATGAAATGCAGTTTCCTCTGTGGACTGTTCACTGCTGGTGTACAGAATCACGACTGAATTTTGTGTCTTCATCTTCTATCCTGCAATGTTACCACATTCCTGTATTTGCTCTATTCAGGTAGCTTCCTTATAGATTCTCAAGGATTTTTTATGTATATAATTATGCCACCCGTGAATAGAGATGATTTTGCTCTCCCTTTGCAATTTGAATAATTCTTATCTCCTTTTCTTGTTCAATTTTTCTGGCTAAAATTCAGATATAGGTTTGAATAGCATGGCAAAAGAGGGCAAACAATTCACGTTTCTGATTTAGGGGAGAAAACTTTCAATCTCTTACCACTAAGTGCCCTGTAAGTCATGGGTACAAAGTTTTCATCTACACAGGAAAGTCACTTAGGGTCCTTGTAGCAAATGCAGTTTGTCCCCAGAACCATTAGTACTTGGCACAAAGGGGTCCATTTGTTGGATGAAGTAAACTTCTAGTGTATCACAGGTTGTGCTTCTTGGGCTGGGCCTAAATGCACAGTGTGTTCTACTTGTGAAAATTCTTGAAGTTCTATACTTGTGATCTGTACACTTTCCTGATGTAAGATCTATTGCAATAAACAATTTACAAAAGAAAGTATCCTACAATTAGTTTCCCAAACAGAAGAAAGACTCCACTGAGAGGCAGTAAGGTCTGTAAAGCAGGTCTTATTCTTTCATTTTTCTTATTTGAAGCATGCTGTCATGTCATCTTCAAGCTGATTTCCATGTGACTTTTCCCTTCTGTCATCACCAGACCTAAACACCTATGTGAGTCATGACAATGGTTCTTCAGCTTACATTAGGGTGCCCCAAGTGGTGACAGTAGAGGACTTGAACAGTTTTAATATTTGACTTTACTCTAGCACTTCATGTCCTCAATTCTTATTTCTGTTATATGAAAGTATATAAAGTACCCATCATTTATAATATATACTACAATTCAACTTATTTTCAACTTTCCCATAAACGGGTATATCAGATTATCCTAACTATTTACCAGGCATCATTTTTAAATGGACTGTTATGCACATGTATAAGTTAGTAACTTTTTTCTTTATAGGATATATGCATATATGTATATGAATATCTAAGAATGAAAAATATAAAAAAGGGTAGCTTTCAGATACTTGAACTAAATAGAAATATTGTGTAGCTAGCATCTCACATTTGTCCAATATCCCAAAGGATAAATGTTAACTGACTTGGAAAATATTACGAAGTGACCACTCAAACAAAACACTCAGAGCTCACAGTTACACAGCCAAAGAGTTTACCTACAACTTCCCTTTTGCAAGGTCACCATCTTGAATAACAGCCACCACCTGAATGTGAGCGTCATCATTGTGCCATATTGCAGGTTCCCTAGGAGCAGTTTTGAAAATATTAAACGATAATGAAACCACACTTTTCTTCACAATATGCTTACATATTAAAATTAACTCACCAGAACTGATATAAAATCATCTGACAAGGATTTAAATCGTAAGCACTCAAAAATACTAAGAGATATCAAGCATATCCTCTAACCATAATGCTTGAAAATTAGAAATTAATTGCAAGAGGAAGTGGAAAAAACACAAATATGTGGAGAGTAAACAACGAGCTACTAAAAACCAGCTGGGTCAAAGAAGACATAACATGGGAGGTCAAAGGATGTATAAAAACAGAAGAGAATGCCAATAGATCATATCAAAACTTCGATTTAAAAACAATATTTTTGAAAATGGCCACAATGGGCCCATTTATTTCTTTAAATTCTAGTTTATTCTATTATCGTTGTCCCAATATTTCCCTTTTCCCCTCCTTCCTGCAGTCTACCACACCACCCCACAGCCCATCCACACACCATTGCCCCTGTCCATGGGTCACTCAGACATGTTCTTTGAATAATCCCTTCCCCTCCTCTACAACATTTCCCTCCCCCGTCTCCTCTGGAAGCTGTCAGACTGTTCCCTGTTTCCATGGCTCTGATTCTGTTTTGCTTGTTACTTCATTTTGTTCATTACATTCCTCTTAGAAGAGAGATCATGTCAAAACTTCAGGAGTGCTGGAAAAGTGGTAATAGAGAGTTTATATCCTTATAGGATTATAAGAAACGAAAAACCCTGCGTAAATAACCTAATATAGTGTCTTAAAGAACTACAAAAAGGAAACCAAAAGGATCCCAAAGTCAGCAAAATAGAAGAAATGTAATAAAAAGTAGAGAACTCCTTGCTGAGTGGCTGGGTAGGGAGTTGTGTTGTCCTGTACAGAAAAGGGTCATGGGTGTGATTCCCAGTCAAGGTACATTGCTCGATCGTGGGTACAATCTGCAGATAGGGCACATCAGGGAAGCAACAAGTCAGTGTGTCTCTCACATTGATGTTTCTCCCTCTCCCTGCGTCTCCCTCTCTCCCTCTCTCCATCTCTCCCTCTCTCTGTGTCTTTCTCGATCACTAGGCATACCCTCAGGTGACGTTTGGGAGAAGAAATAAAGAATAAAAATTAGAGTAGAATTAAATTATAGAGAAAACAAAAAGACTATTCAAAAAATGAAGACAACAAAGAGCTCATTCTTTGAAGAAACTAATAAAATTGACAAACCTCTGGCAACACTCACTAAAGCAAAGAGGGAAAAGGTCAAGCAAAATCAGAAATGAGAAAGAAGTTACCACAGCACAAGAATACAAACAATCCTACAAGGATACTATGAGAGACTCTATGACACCAAATTCAATAACTAGAAGAACTGCGTCCATTCCTAGAAATGTGTAACCTCCCTGGAGTGAACCACAAGGAACTGGAAAAACCAAATAGACCCATCAACAGTGAGGAAACTGATACAACCGTCAAGACCTTCCCCAAAAGTTAAAAGTCCAGGACCAGATGGCATCACTAGTGAATTACACCAAGCACTCACAGAAGACTGGACACTTACCTTTCTCAAACTCCTTTAAAAATGTGAAGATGAGAAAACAAAGATATTGCGTACCTCAAAGGAGGTACAGAATATTCTATCATGTCCCTTACATATCATCCCTGTGAACAAAACTTTCCCCTATAATTTGTCATCCAAAGGATGGATTAACTAGTAACAGAATATGGATATTAAGGGTGAAAGTTTAAACATACCTACTGTATGAGAATGTCAAAGGACTTTAAACCTTATAATGTTGGAGGTATTGTGCACATAGGGACCACAAACCTTAAACATTCATGTAGCAAAAAATCCCACAGAATATGCACACTAAGGATGTAACAGAATAGCATATTAAGGATGTAACAGAATATAGATATTAACGATGGAAGGAAGACACTATGGATATTAAGGATGAAAGTTTAAATGCAGCTACTGTGTGAGAGTAGCAACGAGACACTAAAGGTGACAATTTTTTGAGGTGTTATGTACATAACCACCACAAACCTTAAACACTCACTTCAGCATCTCACACATACACAAATGCACACGGGTGCACACACGTACTGTATTTCCCATGTGTGTTATCACTAACCAGATGAAAACAGAACATTTTCGGCACACCAAGGACTCCCTCATGATCTTTCCCAGTCACAGTGGAATTGATTAAAATATGCCCACGTAAAATTACGTGATCGTCATCCTTTCAAAAGGTGAAGCCCAATCACCTCCCTCATAAGGGTGGGCTGTCCTTACTTACTCCCTAGTAACACAGCGAACGTGTACATATCTTTAACCTCCTGATTAAATTTATCAGCAATTTATTGTTCTTCACATATATTTGCATATTACATAAATATGAATATAAATATACACATATACATATATCAATATCTAAGAATGAAAAATATGAGACAGGGTGGCTTCGGGATAGTTGAGCTAAAAAGAAATGTTCCTTAATTACCCTTTTTTGAAAATATTATGAAAGGACCACTCAAACAAAAACCTCATAGCTCACACACATTCAGCCAAAGAGTTTACCCACAACTTCCCTTTTGCAAGGTGAGTGGACTCCATCTTGGATGAGGGCAAGGAGCTGATGGCAAGCAACCCAATTGTATCATCTTGTGGGTTGTCTAGACGCAGTTCTGAAAACACTAAACTCTAATGGAAAGAGCACGTTTCTTCACAATATGCTTACATATTAAAATTACCTGACCAAGAAGCTAACATACAATCTTTTGAAAAGTTTTTAAATCATGAGCACTTCAAAAATGTTAAGTGATACCAAGCATTCCCTCTAACCAGAATGCTTTGAAATTAGAAATCAACTGCAGGAGGAAGGGCAAAAAACCACAAATCTGTTGACAGTAAACAACAAGCTACAAAAACCAGCTGGGCCAAAGAGGAAATAAAAGGTGAGGTCAACATATAAATAAAAACAAAAGAGAATGGCACTATAACATATCAAAACTTTGATTTAAAATCAATTATTTTGAAAATGGCCACAATGCGATGACTTTTTTTTTAGTTCTTATTTATTTTACTACAGTTGTCGCAATTTTTCCTTTTCCCCTTCCTTCCTCCAGCCCAACCTGCCACCCCACAGTCCATCCCCACACCGTCGTCCCGTTCCAAGGGTCACTCAGACATGTTCTTTGACTAATCCCTTCCCCTCCTCTCCACCATTTCCCTACTCCCTTTCCTCAGGGAGCTGTCAGACTGTTCCTTGTTTACATGTTTCAGGTTCTGTTTTGTTTTTTACTTTATTTTGTTCATTACATTCCTCTTAGAAGTGAGGTCATATGAAAACTTTGGGGGGACGGACAAAGTGGTAGTAAGAGAGAAGTTTCGTCATTACAGGTAAGCTTACATCAAGAAACAAGAAGTCCCTCGTAACCAACCTAATATAGTGTCTTGAAGAACTACAAAATGGATACCAACGGGTGCCCAAAGTCAGCCAAATAAAGGAAATATAACAACAAGTAGAGGACCGCTGCCTGAGTAGCTGGGTAGGTAGGAGTGTTGTCCTGGACTGCAAAGGGTCATGGGTTTGATTCCCAGTCAAGGTACATACCTCCGCTGTGGGTACAATCCCCAGATAGTGCACATAAGGGATGCAACAAGTCAGTGTTTCTCTCACGTCAATGTTTCCCCCTCTTCCTGCGTATTCCCCTCTCTCTCTCTCTCTCCTTCAATAGGCATACACTCAGGTGAAGTTTGGGACCAAAATAAAGAATAAGCATTAGAGCAGAATTAAATGATATAAAGAAGAAAAACACCATACAAAAATTAAGGCAACAAAGAGCTGGTTCTTTGCAGTGATTAATAAAATGGACAAACCTCTGGGGACACTCACTAAAGAAAACAGAGAAAAGACTCAAGCAATATTGGACATCAGAAATAGGTTACCACAAGAGTACAAAAGATCCTATAAGGTACTATGAAACACTCCATGACACCAAATTCAATAATATAGATGAAGTGATTAGTTCCAAGAAATATGTAACCTACCTGGACTGAAACAGAAAGAACTGGAAAATGCAATTAGAGACACCAATCCTGACGAAACTGAAAGAAACATCAGGAACTTCCCCAAAAGTTAAAAGTCCAGGACCAGATAGTGTCACTACTGAATTACAACAAGTACTCAAAGCAGACTGGATACCAATTCTTCTAAACTCTTCCAAAAATGTGAAGAACAACATAACCTTATTCCCAAAACCTGGGAAGAGCAATCTGCATCAGAGACAATTACAGACCCATATCTATGATGAATAAGGATGCAAACTACCAGCAAATGAAACAGAACAATAAATTAAAAAGATAGCATTCAATACTGCACTGATCAGGTGGGGTTCATTCAGGAGGTGCATGGATGGTTCCAACATATGCAAAACCCTCTATTTGATAATCCAAATTGATTAACAAAATAAAGGAATAAAATTATATGATCATATGAATAGCTGCAGAAAAAGCACCTCACAGGATACAATATCCATTTATTATGAAAACACTCAATAAAATTTGTAACAAGGAAAGCACAAAACCTAATAAAATCCTATGTGACAAACCGCAATGAAATCCTACTCTATTTTGAAAACATAAAGCTTTTCCTCTAAGCTCAGAGACAAGTCAGGGGTGTCCACTCTCACCACTAGTATTCAACACAGTACTACTGGAGTCCTAGCCAGAGAACTCAGGCAAGAGGCAGAAATAAAAGGCATCCAAACTGGGAATGTAAAAGTATACTTATCCTTTTTGTAGATGATATGATTCTCATGTAGAAACTGTAGAGACCGCATCAAAAAACTGTTGGAAACAATAAAACAGTATAGTAAAGTGGCAAGATAAGTGTACAAAAACCCATTGCATCCCTCATCTTTGAGAGCTGGAACCTGGGCAGGCCTCCCAGGTAGGGGCAGCAACAAGAAGAAACGAGAAGCTGACCACCTTGGCTCGTGCTCATCTGCCACGAGGAAAAGCTGGGCCTTGGTAAATCTCACTGGCATCCACAGTGTGAGGCGGGGCAGAAGAAGGCAGCCATGGAGGAGTTCCAGCAAGAAGCTCCGAGACAAGGGCCAGCAGGAGTACTTGCAGAGGCCTACATGTGAGAGACAGAAGTTGTTTGAGGAGGGGAGGACCTGGACCAGCTGGTGACAGCAAAGTCAGAGTCCATGCAGTGCGACCACCCCAACCACACAGTCACCATGACCACCATCAGCGACCTGGACCGCCCCATCTCAGCAATGTGTTGGGTGGGTCTGAGGAGGAGGTGGCATCACAGAGAAGCTCACCAAAGACTTCCTCAGGAAGTCCATGACCCCTGCTAGCCCAGGGGATGTCCTATATCAGGGCATCTGCATCTCTGCCACACACAGTAGCAAAGAGTCAAGAGGAATGATCTCCAACAGGCCTGGTACTCCACTGAGAAGGCCCGAATGCTACTCACCAGCAAGACCCAGCGCTACCTGCTGATCAGTGAATCCCCACTGCACGCAGCAGAGAGTGAGTCCGAGAGCCAGGCCAGGCCCCAGCCCAGGCTCCCAGGGTCTGCCCTATCTCCATTTGTCTGTCCCCCAATACCATCCTGCATAGAAGCCTGGGGCTTTTACCTCAGAAGTAATGGGGTATCTGATGGAATATTCCTTAGCCAGAAGAAAAGATAAAATACTGCCAGGGATGGGTCTTAAAAATCATGACACTAAGAGAAATAAGATAGAAGAAAAACGTCAAGAACCATACTATTTCACTCAGATGTGGGATATAAAACTGAAAGCAACTAATAAGACAAACAAACAAACAAAAACTCATAGACAAAGACAACAGTATGGTAGTTACCAGTGGGAATGGGTATTGGGGGGCATGGTTAGGTAAGGGTAGGGGGCACCAAGGATATAGTGACAGAAGATTGCTCTTGGGCTGGTAGGCACACAATGCAATATACACATGACGTGCCATTGAACTCTACGCTTGAAACCTATATAACTTTATTAACTAATGACACCCCAATAGATTTAATAAAATCATAAAAATAGATGAAGGAAATGTACTTGAAATTGCCTATAATAAAATCATGTCAAATTGATTGCAACATTTAGCAGATAGAGAGAGATAAATGGGTTAGGTTGCACAGAAAATTTAATACCTTAGGAAAATCACAAACAGAAAAAAAAATCATTCAACAATGTGCTAGAAAATACATGGGCGCATGCTTTTCTTTTTCAACCTCTAGCATTCAGTCTAGACCAGCATTGGGAATAGAATTTTCTGCAATGATAAATATAGTCTGTAATCTGCACTGTCCAATGACAGCCACTTAGCTGTATGTTGCCACTGAGAACTTGACATGTGCTAGTACAATGGAGACAGCAAATTTTACATTCTGTCACGTTTTCATCGTTCACATTGAAGTAGCTACAAAGAGCTACTGGCTGTATCAAACAAGGCAGGTCTCTACTTATAAACTACTCAAACAAATGAGAATAAAAGAGAGTGTTTCATATGTTTATACATGTAGATCTCAAAACAGATGCACTGGAAACCCTGAATTCAGGTGGTTGAGATGAAAATAAGTGTTCAAATGTACTTAGCATAAAAGGACCACGATAGAAATGTGAAATTAAAGGGCCCACAGGACGTCCAAAATCAACACAGAGGTAGGAAGGGATTGCCCCAAGGACAATAGCATAATAACCCAAACTCTGATGAACATAAGATGCTTTCTTAGGTTAAAGAAAGCTGGAAACATACATACACATGTAAATGTATGGACATACACATAACTCACATTCTTAAAGGATGTTTAAAATGAAGCAGATTACTTTTCTCTAAGTAAGTTGGAAAGAAGCAAAACCAGAAAGAAGGAAGGTGGAGCAGTAGGCAGACACAGATTACCTTGTGTGCCTGGCTCTCAGGAATTCATGTTCCTTTCTCAGGCACCAGGAAGTTAACACTTTTTAAACAGTAGAATAAAGAGAACATGCTTGGTTTGGAGAAACCATCCTGGCAGACATGTAGGATGGATAAAGTGGGAGTAGTGGAAGATGAGGAGACCTTGAGGAAGACTTGTGTTGTTAGAGGAGGAAGGATGAGGGCCTGAAGTAAATGAGAGTCTAAGTTCATGGCGATGAAGCCCAGAGCATGAATTTATAAAAAGATTACTTTGGAAAGGAATGGGTACAAATCATCCACCTCATTAAAATTAGTACCCTGAACCCTGACCAGTATGGCTCAGTTGCTTAAGCGCTGTCCCCCAAAGCCAAAGGTCAGGGGTTTGACTCCTGGTCAGGGCACACTCAGAGGTTGCAGGTTCAGTCCCTAGTTCTGGGCGTTTGCAAGGGCCACCCATTGATCTCTCTCTTTTACAACGTGTTTCTTTCCTTCTCTATCTCCATTCCCTCCCCTCTCTCTCAAAAGCAATTAAAATTAACCAAACCTTAAAAATAAATCAATAAAATAAAGTGAAATAAGTACCCTGAGATGCTCTCATCAGCTCCATCCTCCGATCTTTGTGTTCTTGGGGTTGTCTTTGAAGATCCTCCTGTCCTTCAAGCCCTGTCAATGGAAGTGCGTCAGAAACACTTACTGACAGAAAATGGTTAATTTTCTAAAAGAGAAATTAGTTAAAAATGGAATTACTTCTGACATTTATTGGTTCGGTCTATGAGCTAAACTTGAAAAGATCTGTAAGATCCTTTGATAAACACTGACTCGTCTCACTAACACTGCCAAATAAACTAGAAGTGGATGGTTTCTTCTGTTTCAATCACACATTGTATCACCTCTCTAATATTTAAATTCCGCCCTGGCTGGTGTAGCTCAGTGGGTTGGGCGTGGGCTGTGAACCAAAGGGTTGCTGGTTCAAATCCTCCCAGTCAGGGCACAAATCAGGGTTGTGCGCCTGGTCCCCAGTGGGAGGCAACCACACGCTGATGTATCCCTCCTTCTCTTTCTCCCTCCCTTCCCCTCTCTCTAAAAAGTAAATAAATAATACCATTAAAAGATTTAAATTCAAACGTTTAATAAGAAACTTTGATATTTATACTTTTACTGCAATGCAAGAAATTATATTAAGACTCAGTTTCTTATTTAGGAGGGTTGAACTCAGGTTGTCTTTCTTCACAATTTTTGAAAAGTTTTCATTTCTTTTTTGACAGAGGGGGAAGGAAACGTCTATGTGGGAGAAAAACTGATTGGTGTTTCTTGTATTGGGCCTGACTGGAGACCAGTCCTGCAACCCAGGCACGTGCCCTGTCCTGGAATGGAACTGGCAACCTTTCGCTTTGTGGGATGGCACCCAGTCAACTGAGCCACACCAGTCAGGGCTCTCTTCATCTTAATTAAAAAAAACCCAATATTCATTCTTTCACATTCAGAGCATTAGAGGTTTGCAAAAGGTACGCGTGCCTGTCTTTTCTAACCTGAAATAGTAAGATGATGGAATAATTATTACCTCCAAAAGTGAAAACGGTCCTCTACTGCAATTGATTTTCTGCTGAGTAATATATAATCCCTAAAGACAGAGCAATGAGGAAGAGAATCTAAAAGTTTAATTGTGATCTAGAGGTCTCCATTATCCTTGTTAATTATTACTAAATGTTTCACAAGTCCAATACCTAAACACAATTTTAAAAGAACAAAGCAAAAGGAGAGGAATGCCTTATCTATATTTCAAAGTAAAGTCACCAAACTCATTGTAGTAAATGATAACAACTCTGCTAACCAAATTCAGAAAGAATATTCCAATTTCGTGTAAGGTACCAAGCTATTACTGTTTCTAGGCTTTCAAATAATTCAAAAAAACTGGTAAAGTGCTTCTACAGGATGGGCACTGAGCTGTAAAAATGCCAATATTACTGAGACATATAGTTTAAGTACTGTCTCACACACCATCATAGTATCACACTGGTACATACTGCTATCCCCAGTTTTGACTACCTCTGCACTTGATCAAAAAAGACAGGAGCTATCAGGTTATTTATTAGATCAAAATTACGAGGTGTTCAGGAATTAAATGTTTACAGCGATTAAGTTATTGAGAAAGATTTTGTATCACTTTTCACAATTGAGAAAAAATATTTTCACAATTATGAATTAGACCAATGACACATAGAACACTCAACTCTTCTGAAGAACACTGTACACAAGTATTTCAAATATCATTTTCAAGATGAGTTCCAAAATCACCTCTTCCTGAACCTCCACCTGATCATCCACAAGGGGTGTAAGTGTGCCAACGATAACACGAAGGCAATATTCTAAAGTCAGTTACTTTAGAAAACATTACTTTAGTAACATCCTTACAGTAAGTGTTTCCACCCTGAAAGGTTATGGGTTTGAATCTTGGTCAGGGCACATACCTAGGTTGTGAGTCCATTCCCAGGTCACAGCACAAACAGGATGTCCACCAATCCATGCCTCTCTCTCTCCACCTTCCTGTCTCTCTCTCTAAAAGCAATAAAAAATGTCATCAAGTAAGCATAGAAAAAGAAAGAAAAAGAGTACTAACAAACACTGAAAATAAATTAACTCCAACATTTTCAAACTCTTCCAAAATAGAATAGAATGGGACTCCTCTTACTCATTTGATGAGAATAGCATTTCTTTTACACAAAGTACACCTAAAGACACAAAATTTTAATACCCAATACTCTTTATGAACATAGATGAAAATCTTCTAAAGAAAATACTAATAAACTCAATCTGAAGCATAGAAAAAGCATTAAATACCATGAGCAAGTTGGATTTATCCCACCGATGCAAGAAGAGGTCAATAGAAGAAAATCACTCTATATAACAGATATTAATGAAATGAACTTAATTATTGATTACCTCAACAAATACAGAAAAGGCACTCAATAAAATCTGACACCCTTTCATGATGAAAACACAGAAAAACATGAATAGACAGGAACTTCCTCAACATAATAAAGGGAACTGATGAAAACCGCACAGACAAACACGTGATTAATGTTGATGGACTGAAATGTTTCCCACTGGGATCAGGAACAGAGCAAGGATGTCCATTTTCATCACCACTACTCAACACTATACTCAACCGCTAGCCAGAGCAATTAGACAAGAAAAAGAAATGAAAAGGCATCTAAATCTGAAAGGAAGAAGTAAACAATAGCACAGGCGGCATGATTCCATATATATATAATCTCCCAAAGGATCCACCATAAATTTACTGTGGTGGTAACAATGGACACACTCAGCAAATTTGCAGGTCAGAAGATCAACGTACAAAAAGCACTTGTATTTCTATACACCAGCGGTGACCCACCATGCGGAAAATTAAACTCATTTCCATTCCATTCCAAACTCATTGCATCTAAAAGGTCTAAATACTCAGAAATAAACTTAAGCAAGGATATGAAAGACTCGTATATTGAAGAGGATAAACAATAGATGAAAGAAATTTAAAGTATCTAAATAAAGAGAATGACATCCTGTGTTCATGGATTAGAAGACAAATGATGGAGATGTCAATACTGTCGGAATGAGTACATGTTGAATGCAATTTCAAGCAAATTTCAACATCTTTTTTACACACATAGAAGAGCTGATCACCAAATTCACATGGAATTGCAGGCATCCCCAAAATAGACAAAGCAAAGTTGAAAAAGGACGAATCAGAGGACTAGCACTTTTCATGTGCCCAGATTATGTGAAAAAATTTTAAATGAAAAAATCAAAATAACTGCATTTTAAAGTGAGATAGGGATCTGAAGATTTGCCCCAAAGGAAATATATGGATGGTAATCAGCGCAGAAGAAAATCCTCACTAGTTCTTCAGAAACTACAACTTAATGCCCCAAATGAAACACCAATGTTTACCTATTAGAAAAGTTAACATAAAAAACCATTTAGAAATTCATCAGATCTTTCATGGCATGCGAATAAACAAACTGGCGTATATCCACACAATGGAATGCAACTAAACAATTGAAAGTAACACACTATTGCTCACTTGAACATTACTGAATCTTAAATAAACTATTCTCAGTTGCTCTAAAATATCCATTCTAAACAAGTAACTGTGCCTCTGGCTTCCCTGGGGGGATCTGCAGCGCAGGCAGAAGTACCTGTGCAGCACTAAAGAGGGGAGGGTTTTGTCCAGCTGAGGGGGAGCTCCGGGAGCAGGGACCCTAGTCCAGCCACCAGACACAGGCAGCAGCTTTGGCATCAGCACGTGTGAGACTGTGCCTCCTGTTGGGTCTCTTCAGGTCACAGCTGTGTTTCATAATGTGAGAGGGGCAAGTCGGCCATCCCACTGCTCCAGATCCTTACCAAACCTTTGTCTCTCCCTTTGATTCTGCAGTTGCCAGCTTCCCTCCGTCCTGGAAAGACCACCAAGTTTCCTTCTTCATATTTGCCTGGCCCACCCCTTCATCTCCAACCTCCTACTACAGACAGTACAACCTCTCGGACCCCAGTGAAAGAAGTAGATTTGTGGGTTTCAGCTCCCTCTTCGCCAATCTCTGGCCACTGAACAAAGCCTGTGCTGTGCTGCTGACCTGGGTCTCATGATTTTCTTTGCCAGCACCTCGCAGAAAAGAGTCCCTGCATTGGGCCTCAAACAAAGTTCTTTGTACTTCAGTAAAAACTTGGTTGATGACCCAAAGGTTTTCTGGCAAAGCCATGGTGGGGCCCTAACTGCAAGGTTTTCTTCTAGAGACAGAGAGGAGACCCCCAGAGGAAGCTATTTAGGTGGGGTGGTGTCCATGGGGGTGACGTCTGTGCTGGAGGCAGGATTGGGAGCCAAGCCCGACGACTTGCTCGTTGAAGGGACCGCACTGAGTGCCCAAGTCATGGGTAGGCTGGTGGTATTCCCAGTGCTGGAGCTGCCCATAGCAGTGGCAGGGTAGCTGGGGGTGGAGGCTGGGACTAAAACCCCACTGGATGCTGCGTTGGTGGTGGTGCCCAGCCCTCTGCTAGAAGGGTGGGCGCTGTGCTTGGGGGCAACTCCTAGCATGGGAGTTAAGGTGGGGGCAGTGGTGCCCCCAAGAACAGGGTTGATCTGAGTGGTGGGGCCTGTGGTCACCAGGAGGGTGCCCTGGCGAGTGCGCTTCCGGGAGGTCTGGGGCATGCTTCCCCCGAAGCTTTGAGTGGCTGTGCCAGAGGCACTGAGGGCAGCAGTGGCTGAGCTGGTGCTGGCCTGTGTGCCCAAGGTGGCCTGTGTGGTGGCGCCTGGAGCTGACTGGACCAGAGTAGAGGTTGGGGCCCGGGCTGGGGCTGCAGCTGCCTGTTTTCCACCTCTGGAGTCTGGTGGAGCCCCTGAGGAAAGAGCGTAGGCTGGTGGGGTGGTGTCCATAGGGGTCGGGTCCATACTGGTCATGTCCACCACCGGGGTCGTGTCCATTGGGGTGATGTCGCTGTCGGAAGCAGGCTTGGGAGCCAAGCCTGTGGATGTGCAGGCTGAGGGGCCTGCACTGCCTGCAGAGGTGACTGGCAGGCTGGGCGCCCAAGTGGTGCTGGGTGCAGAGACAGGAGCAATCCCTGCAGCAGGCTGCGGGGAAGACCCCACAGGCTCTGGAGCCCCGAGGCCCGAGATGGCCTCTGTGTTGCCTGACAGAGCACTGCTGATGCGCCGCCAAAGTGCCCTTTTCTCCTCATCGATGTCTTCAGGCGTCACTCTGTAACCCAGCTGAGGCGCAGGTGGCAGCTTCAGAGGGTCCCCTCGCCTGTGTGGCAGCAGAGGAAACTTCCTCTTTCGGGGCCTGTCACAGGAGGGTGAGCGGCTCCTTGGGGATGGTCTGTGAGGGTGGGTGTCCCCTGGGCCACTGTCAGGCTGGCTCTGCCTCTGAGATGTGAGGCCACTGGAGGAGGGAGCCTGAGGGCCCTGCTGGCTCACTGTCTTTGGGGCCCTCTGGGACAGCCTGGCCTGGCAAGTGGCGGGCTGCCTCCTCTTCTCCACTGGCGGGAAGCCTCGAGTGGAGCTGTAGGAACTGGTGATTGCGTTCCTTCGGCAGCAGGAGCTCCTCACAGAGGCCTGGGGTTGCTGGTGGCATCTGTCTTGTGGGCCCCTTTCCTGATGGGCCGCCCTCTCTAGCACTCTGGGATGCTCGTCCTGTTGAGGCATCACTGTCCTTTGTCCACAGGCCCTCTGATGGCATCGCCTGCAGAACGAGGTAAGGACCCCCAGGAAAAGGCACAGGGCCCGGGGGATCCTCATACAGAGTCTTAGGAATGCGACCACCGGCCATGCCCGCCAAATCCGCAGATAATTAGGGCAGCCTGGAGGTGCAGGGACAAATGGGTGCATCTGGGGGACCAACTGGAGGGCGAAGTGAGCACCATGCTGGCCCCCTGGTACCCGGGGTCGGGGATGGGGGCAGAGTCTGCCCAGGTAAGTGCCCATTGGGCTCTTCAGGGAGGTCTGTCTTCAAACAAATAGCCGGATCTCAGAAGCTCCTTTAATAGCCAACAACACTGTTGAAAGCCAAGAGCCAACTGTTGGGCCTGTTGCTAGGATACCCTCGGAACTCCCAGTTGGCCGGGGGTGGGGGTGGGGGGTAGTGGGGAATGGGCGCGAGGAAGGAGTGTGCTTGCCAAGGTTCTGGTGGTGAGGGCGCACCCAGAGGACCCTCGAGGACCCTTAGGTGCTTCTTGATCTCCATTTGAGGCTGGGGCAGGCGAAAATCACCAAACTTTCCCTACTCATTCACTAGTCTTCCTGGAGCCTCAGAGGCCTGATTATGACCATGTTCTCCAGAGATCTAGCAGGGCTGCTTTTGCTCAGTGCCTGCCTCTGCAGCACCTCTTCTACCCGGTGGTGCTTGAAGTTCTGCGAGGCCAGGATGTTGGACCCCTGGGACTCCAGCCCAGCCTGCAGGGTCCCTGCTGACACACCTGAGAGATGACTGTGCCCTCATAGTCACCTGTTTAAGGGGGTGGAGCTCTTGCAGCCAGTAACACTGATGCCTACCCTTCCCCCCAACCCAGTCTTCCACTCCTTGGTGAGTGTCAGCTCTTCTTCCTCAGTGCCAGAGCGCTCCATCAGTAGGTTATTAGTCTTGGTGGAGGGCACAGAGGCCAAGGCCTCCTCCCTTTGTCCCGGACTCCTCCTCACACGCTGCCTCCTCCTCCTCCTGAGTCCAGCAGCCCAGGGTGAGTGCGGGCATTTTGCCAGCCCCCAGGCCCTGCTGGACTCTTGCTCTCAGGCTTTCCACTGCAGCAGGGCCATCACAGCCTCAAGCTGTTCAAATTGGAGAGCCCACAGTACTTCTAGTAGGGGGGCGTGACCTGGAGTCTGAGCTCCTGCTTCTCTGCAAGCAGGGGTCAGAAACATAAATTGGTTGTTACAATATCATCATGGTGATGTAATATGCATATAGGGAATATAGTCAATAATATTATAATAACTGTGTGTGGTATCAGATGGATATTATTGAATAGGTTTATGCAGGTGATCACTTTGTAAATGATATAAACATAGGCTAATCCCTCTGTCAGACACCTGAAAGTACTATAATGGCATGTCAACTGTAGTTTAAAAATCATTCTAAGTGTTACCAATAAAACTTAGGTATAGAAGTACATATTTATTCAGCAGGTGCATTCAGATGAGGGATTCTGAAAATTAGACCTCACTAACTTCTTAGTCCAATCACTGTGGTTCCCACTCTCCCCTGGGATCCCACCTTGGATGCAGAATGTCCCACCATCAGAAGCCTGTGACTGCCTCAGGAAGTGTTTCAGGAATCTGGGCCTAGAAAGAAGTACAATGTGGCGGATTGGGAGGTGTCTTAATGTCAGCTTGGGACTCTACCCAGGACTGTAGCTTTGACAGGAGAGGGCTCTGCCTGACTCCAGGTGCTGTTCAAAGTGTGGTCTCTGAGCTGTGTGTCTGTGAGCTGTTTGTTATCAATCCGGGACAGTATCAATCAGACACTGAAATGACATATAGGTGTTGTTGAATCTCAGTGCTGAGCAGCTTGTGGAGGGAGCTGGAACTGGCACACAGGACCCTATCTCAGCCCGTGATGTCCTGGGAACATGACAGCGCTGGCCCTTCACCACAGACAGTTTGAGACACACTCGTCTCTCAGTTGTTAGGATCATTCCTGGGGCAGCTCCGCCCACAAGGCCCCTATGGGCACCATGGATGAGAATTCCTCTACCAAGACATGATCTGCTTGGGGAGGGAAGGTGGCTGATCTCTCAAAGGAGAAGGGACAAAAGCCTTTTCCTCAATGGGCTTTTGTTGAGTGCAATTTGCCCAGGAATACAAGTAAAGGTCATCAATCATTGTCAGGCAGTAAGGATCAGACAATAGATAACAAAGAACTCTGAGGGCTTATTCTGATCAGGGTCAGTTAGCTAAAGGGCTATAAAACTTTGGGAAACCAACTCACTTCATGCTTGGACCCCTATCAGAAAACTGAGGGCATTCTTAGCAAAGCCGGTTCACAGGGTTTTATGTATTCTTTCTTAGGCCTGATCTTTTTAAGGTATTGCTGGATGCTGTTTGTCAATATTTTGTTAAGGATTTTAGCGTTTATGATCATCAGCGATATTGGCCTCCAGTTTTTTTTCTTTGTTATGTCTTTATCTGGTTTTGGGGTTAAGATGATGCTGGCTTCATAAAAAGACTTTGGGCGTCTTCCATCTTTTTTAATTTTGGGAATAATCTGTGATGGATATGGGTTAGCTCTTCCTTGAATGCTTTGTAAAATTCTTCTGTGAAACAATCTGGTCCAGGGCTTTTGTGTATTGGGAACTTTTGGATTACTGCTTCAATTTCTTTGGCTATTATTGGTCTATTCAAGTTTTCTGCTTCTTCTCCATTCAGATTTAGAAGATTATATTTTTATGGAAATTTGTCCATTTCACCTAGGTTTCCAAATTTCTTGGCATACAGTTCTTTGTAGCAATTTCTTTCAACCCTTTGTGTTTCTGTGGTATCAGTTGGAATCTCTCCTCTTTCATTTCTGATTGTGTTTATTTCGGTCCTCTGTCTTTTTGCTTTGATGAGTCTGTTTAAAGGCTTGTCGATTTTGGTTATCTTTTCAAAAAACCAGGTCCTGGATTTATTGATCGCTAGAATTTGCTTTAGTCTCCATGTCGTTTAATTCTGCTCCGATCTTGGTTATTTCCTTCCTTCTACTTGCTCTGGACTCTCCTTGTTGTTGTTCCTCACTTCTCGTGGGCGTAGGGTTAGGTTCTTTGTTTGAAATGTTTCTATCTTTTTTAGATAGGCCTGTATCACCAGGAACTTCCCTCTTAGGACTGCCTTTGCTGTGTCCCATAAGTTTTGGATTGTTGTGAGTTCATTTTTATTTCTTTCTAGAAATTTTTTGATTTCTTCCTTAATCTCATTTTTCCTTAATCTCATTCTCATTCATGGTTTAATAGCATGCTATTCAATCTCCATCAGTTTGAGTGTTTTTGAGTTTTTCCCCTGAAGTTAGTTTCTAGTTTCAGTCCCTTGTGTTCAGAGAAAATGCTTGATATTATTTCAATTTCCTTGAATTTGTTGAGGCTTGTTTTGTGTCTTCTCATGTCGTCTATCTTTGAAAATGTTCCATGTGTATTAGAAAATAATGTTTATTTTGCTTCTTTGGGATGAAAGGCTCTATATATGTCAGTTAACTCCATTTGATCTAGGGCATTGTTCAATGCCACAATATCTTTGTTGATATTTTGTTTGGAAGATCCGTCTATCTTTGACAGTGGGGTGTTAAAATCCCCTATTGCTGTCAATATCTTTCTTGAAGTCCTCCAAGATTTTCTTTATGTATTTGAGTGCTCTGATGTTGGGTGCATATACATTTACCATGTTAATGAATTCTGGATGGATTCTTCCCTTGAATATTATGAAGTGACCTTCTGGGTGTCTTTTAATGGCCAATCTTTTGAAGTCTACTTTGTCTGATATGAGTATTACTTTTTTCCTTTTACCCCACCTTTTTTTCCTTTCCATTTTCTTCGAATATTTGTTTTCAACCCTTTCTTTCAGTCTGTGTAGGTCTTTTGTCCTGAGGTGGGTCTCTTGTAGACAGCATAAGTGTGGCTCATGCTTTCTTATCCATTCTGCTATTCTATGTCTTTTGATTGAGGCATTTCATCCATTTACACTTAATGTTATTATAGATAGGTACTTATACATTGCCATTTTTGGTACCTGTGTTTCTCTCCCTCTCTCGTTATTTTTCTTCCTGTTCTTAAAGCAGACCCTTTAGCATGTGTTGCAGAGCAGATTTGGAGGAGGTCTATTCTTTGAGGTTTCTTTTGTCAGGGAAGCTTCTTATTTGGCCTTCTATTTTAATTGAGAGGCTTGCAGGGTAAAGTAGTCTTGGTTGCAGGCCTCTGCTTTACATTACTTGGAATATGTCTTGCCATTCCCTTCTGGCTTGGAGCGTTTCCATTGAGAAGTCAGCTGCTCGTCTCATCGGGGCTCCCTTGTATGTCACTTCATGTTTTTCCCTTGCTGCCTTTAGGATTCTCTCTTTGTCTTGGAATTTTGCCATTTTAATTATGATGTGTCTTGAAGTGGGTCTCTTTGGGATACTTTTGATTGGGACTCTCTGTTTTTCCTGGATTTGTGTGACATTTCCTCTCATCAACTTAGGGAAGTTTTCCATCATTACTTTTTCAAACAGGTTTTCTATCCCTTGCTCTTCTTCTCCTGCTGGTATCCCTATTATATCCATGTTATACGGACATTTCATGTTGCCCTGCATTTCTCTCAACCCCTCTGTGTTCTTTCTGAGTCTGTTCCTTTTCTTGCTCTTTCTGGGTGTTTCTTTCTACCTTGTCCTCCAGATCACTGATCTGATCCTTTGCTTCATCGAGCCTCCTTTTGATTCCTTCTACTATGTTCTTCAATTCAGAAATTGTATTCTTCATTTCTTCTTGGTCCTTGTTGATAGTTTCTATTCCCTTTTTCAGGTTAATATAGTTTGCAGTGAATTCATTGTAGTTTCCCTATATTTTTTGGTAATTCTACGTGAGCTCATTGAGCTTCCTGATGACCATTGCTTTGAACTCAGTATCTGATAGTTGACTTACCTCTATTTCATTTAGCATTCTTTCTGAGGATTCCTCCTTTCCTTTCATTTGGGGATTGTTTCTTTGTCTTCCCATTGTTTGTTTGTGTTCAGTTGGAGAGGGAAGGCAAGTGGTTTAAAACAATGGGAATGTATTCCATGGGTATTTAAAGTACCAACCCATAGAGAAGAGATAGGAAATACTTTAGATATGTACAGTGTTAACCATGATATTTCACCCAAGTAGCCACTTTTTAGAAAGGGTGGAAAAGAGATAAGACTTTTTTTAGGAAGGGGGAAGGATTGTGAATTGGATCTAGAAAGCAGTGAGCTTGTAGGAGATCAGTTTATGAGGTAAAATGACAGTAAAGGATAAAAAATAGCTGTAGTGTGTGAGAGAATAGAGTTAACCATAATAGTATGGACGTTCCGGAAACAGTGAAGTGAAATGATGTCTGAGAGGGCTGCTGTGTAGTATTTACAATTGTATGGAACCACAATTATTTAAAATAGTAAAGGAGCAACAATCATATGATAGAATCTATGTGATCTGAATATTAAGAATAGGAAGTGCAGGACCTTGAGTAGTGTGCTATTGGAATATAAGTGAAGTGAAAGAGAGAGAATTAAAAATACTCTATGAGAGAGAGAACAAGGGAAACCTGTCAAACAATGCAATTTAACAAGCCAAGTGAATAAGACTAAACAGAGAGAAAAGAAATAAAAGAATACTAATAAAATAAAAGATGTAAAAATAATGAAAAAATAATAATAATATAAATATATGATAAGTTGTAAGTTCTCTGGAGTAGCAAAGTGAAATTTGTCTCACTCTCTCAGTTGTTGGGATGACCCCTCTTTGGGCCTAACTCTGGTCCTTTCATTGCTCCAGGAATAAAAAAAAAAAAAAAAGGAAGGAAGGAAGGAAGGAAGAATTTAAAAGAGAAAGAGGAAGAAGGAATAAAAAAGGAAAGAAAGGAAGACTGAATTTAAAAAATGAAAAAAATATAGAAGGAAGGAAGGAAGAAGGAATTAAAGACAGAAGGGAAGGGAGAAGAAATAAAAAAGGAAAGAAGGAAAGAAAGGAGGAGGGAATTTAAAAAGTAAAGAAAACAAAAGGAAGCTTCCTGTTGGCTTCAAACAGGGCAAACCAGTTCTCCTGGTCTTCCTGGCTACAACAAGCTGAGGGGGAAGTGGTGGGCTTCTGTGGAAGGTGCCTCTGGGGAACTGGGTCAGAAGCTCTCTGTCCAGGGAGCTGGGGCTTGAGCACTTGGCCTCTATTGCTAGGGTGGGACTGGCAGCCACTGGTCTGAGGTTTGGGACATGCACTGTCCCCAGGGCTGCAGGCCTGAGTGCTCAGCCTCCTCTGCTGGGGCAGGATGGGCTGCCTCTGGGCGGGTAGTTGGAGTACGCACCAGGGCCTCAGGTATGAGTGCACGGCATCCACTGCTGCTGCGTGGGAACCTGGGACTGTGGGTCAGGCACACTCCAGCCTAGGGGCTGTGGGCCTGGGTGTTTAGCCTTCACTCCCAGAGTGGGATTGGCGCTCGGCCTGCGGGGTTTGGGTGTCCACTGTCCCTGAGGTTTTGAGTGTGAGCATAAAGCCACTTGTGCATGGCAGCCAGGGCAGGGTGGGGGGGTGGCAGGGTCGGTGGCACACTTCTGGGTTTACAGGTGCGGCTGGGCACCCTCCTTCGCTGGGGTCAGGGTTAGGGGCTCTGGTGGGGTCCTGGCAGCAGAGGTGGCCCATGGCTTAGGCTGCTCAGGCCCAGCCCTAGGGAGGTGGGGGTGACTGCCCTGGGAAAACTCCCCAAACAGCTGCTCAGTGCCTCTTCTTTCTTTTTCTTTTTGAAAAATTCCCCCTGCTCAAGCCCCCCACTCCATACAAGGACCTGGCCTCTCACACAGCCCAACTCTCCAACCAGACCAGGGACTGTCCGTGTCAGGCCCATCATGGCCCAACTCTTTCCAGTCTGTGACCACAGTCTGTGTGGGTGCAAACAGCCCCCCTGTGTTTGCCACTTCATCCTTATTCCCCCCAGCGACTTCAAGCATCCAGGTTTCTCTGGCGATGCTCAAAACTTGTTTGCCAATGGAGGGAGCTGTTGACCTGGCTGGCTCCCAAGAATCTTGCAGCAGACCCAGCAGATGCAGGGCCTGGGGCTGCAGCCACCCTGGTCCCTGCACTGGACGCGGGGAACTTATTGTCCCAAACAATCTCCTTATCATCTGATTTTTCAATGTCCTCTACAATTTTGGCCTCCAATCTTCATATATGCTGAGATACCGTTGGCTGTTTACTGTTCCTCAGAAGGTTGGCTAGGTTTTCCACCCATGTGCAGGGAGAAGTGGACTCCACTCCCACCTTTCCCGCCACCATCTTCCCTCCCTCCTGTTTTTTTATTTCATTGCTCAAATTGTTCCCAGCTTTGGCCTTTGGAAACTCTTTCCGTTGCTCCTAGATCCCTATGATATAACATCATCAATGTAGGTTGGTGTTTGTTTGCTTTTTATTACATTCATTTTTTTTTCACTACTAAATGCTGCAGGCTCATCTGATTTCCTGCCCCAGTTGGAGAATCAACCCTTTCTTTAAAAAGGAGGGCAGGATTTTTAAGATACTGTTTTTCCCACTTTTCAATGGAGATAATAGAAGCACATTAGGCAACTCATTTAAGTTTCCAGAGATAACCGATAATAAAATAAATATAAGAATCCCAGGTTCTTTCCACTGGACCATAGTTTTTATCTGCTTAGTTAATAAATATTATTAGGTTCTGCACAGGACTTTCAAGGAAGCACAGACTTCCAAAAGTTCTTAGCATACAACCCCAGTCATTTGCTGAGGATTGTAAAGTTCTCAATGTTGAAATCTAGTAGATGGCACACTCTAAAGACTGGAGAACAGATGGGAGTATTGAGAAGACTTGTGATGAAACCTTGGCTAATCCACGGAGCAGTTGTCATCTCTCAGAGAATTGGGTTTCTGTGGGAGTCTGAGTAGGTCTTGGAGCAGGAAAGGGCCCCTGATAGGGATGCAGTGTCTGCCAGGGGTGCAGGGACCCTGTGGCTCAAGTCACAGGAGCCAGGGTACCCAGCAGGAAGCTGGCTCTCTGTGTAGCCCCAGGTTCTCTTGCATATGGTTCTTACTTCTCAGGGAGCTTATGGAAACCTTTGGGAGCGGCTAACATAGAAACGCTCAGAATAATTTATGATGCTTTGAGTATAAGCTTAGCCTTGTGAATCAAGTTGGGGATTATTACACAAACTCTGTGACTGAAGCCTTCAGACATTCTGGAGGCAGAATGTTCTCATCACACGGTTCCTGGGAAAGATATTAAACTGCCAAGCTGGGGATCTAAGCATGAAGTGTGCTCTTTCCATGACCAACACCCATTAATGTTCACATCCTGTCACTTGGGGCAAAAAGCCGTTGTTAATCTAAATTGACCAGTGGGATTTATCAACCTGGACTCTGTTTCCCATTGATTTGTTTTCTTGAATTTCCCCAGTGCTCATCCAAAGATCCCCAAGGAAGTTCTCCTATTTGAATTTAAGTTTCTACCAGTAACTTATTGCTATATTAAATGAACATTATTAAAATAAAAATTATTTTATACAGATTCTCTTGCCTTCTCCAGTGTAGTATTTTAGCCTATTTCCTGCATGTTTAGAGGCCCCACAAGAAAATTAGGATAAAACTGGGTGATGAATCATCTGCAACATTGCTTGTACTATAGTCTCTATTTTATCACTGTCCATGATTTCATCTTAAACAAAGATGTTAATATTCTTGATAAACAGCACCATTTCCAGAGAGCACATTCAAAGCTTTGAATATGTATGACAGTTGTCTGAGTTGTATACAATAAATATGTTCAGTTCTGCCCTTGGCCTATGGGGGCATTTAGCAATGATCCTTGATAAGTACTAGGGAGCATCTGTATTGGTCAGAGCTTAGACAGACACAGAAACCATGGCAGTGATTTCATAATACAGAGAATTTAACATGAAAGATTGTTAGCTGGGTATCAAGAATTGTCAACAAAATAGGTAACTAAAAAGTTAGATAGAGAACTAAGATATCACAGTGGTAGCAAATGCAAGAAGACACTCCCATTTCTGGGCTGGGAGAACAGAAGGAAGAGGTTGTGATTATTAAAATTCAGAAGCTTGAAGAGCTGTAAGTTAGATCTCAGCATGGGTGGTAACCTCTCAGCTAGTCCTGGCATTTCTGTGCATGGCAGAAGGGCCCCGGTCTGAGGCGCATGGGGGCCTCAGGTATGAGTGCAAGGCATCCTAAGACCACCCACCTCAGAGGAAGGGCACCTGCTGACTGGTGGTACAAGCCTGACTCCATGAATATTGGACAAGTTGCTGACCCTGGAACAACAGCCATGGCCAGGGAAAGGGCTGGGGGACAGTGGCAGGAAGGGAGACCAGGCCGTGTGGATGGTGGCTATAAGAACCTGTTCTGGATTCAGAATGACTGTTTTTGCACCCAGCTCCGCTACTTGCTAACTCTGTGAAAGTTTCTTAAACTTTGAGCAAGTTACTTAACCTCTAATAGCCTCAGTTTTCCTGTACATAAAATGGAGTTGGCATTCTTTATCTCATACTTCTTACCTGAGGATTCACAGTGACAGTCTATGTAAGGTGCTTGGCAAAGTACCTCATACATAAATTCCAAATGCACAGTTGCTGCTATAGCTGTTAACAAATGCATGAAGGTTTAAATCAATGCTTCTTACTCCAGGGTGGTACTTTTTTCTCTCAAGGGACATTCAGCGATGCCCGGAAATATTTTTGATTGTCATGACTTGGGGGCTGTGCTCTGGCATCTAGTGGATAGAGGCCAGGATGCTGCTTAACACCTTGTAACATACAGGAAAACAAAGAAATCTGGCCTAAATTTCAATTGTGCTGAGGTTAGGACACCCTGGTTTAAATAAAAAACAAAGAGTATGTTATAAGAACTGGGAAGAAATAATAATTCAGAAGGAGGAGAGCTCAGTGAAGGCCAGAGTTGTCTGGCCACACTTCGAAGAAGAAAGGTTCGGAAAGATGGATGGAATTGGCTGAATAATGTGGGTAAAAGGGCATTCTAGGCAGGGGAATGACAAGACAAAGGCTTGAGCTTGGAACCTGGACTCCTTCTCTGCCTTCATGAGTAAGTCACACATCCAGACCCTCACAGAGACAGTGTAAATCACTGACTCTGAAAGGGAATGCTAAATGTGAGTCTCCATTCAGGTTACTTGTCTCACAGAGATCTCACACAACCACATGTTACCAATATGTGGGAGGAAGTGTTCCTGCATGGTGTATCCTGGACTTACCTGTGTGTCAGTCTCAGCATTTCACAGAACTGGCATCACAGTCAGACAAGTTTCAGATGATGGGGGGAGGCACAGAAAATCGGCTACCTTTCCAGACTCCTGCCTTCTAAAAAATTCTTTGTCCTTTAGAAATTTGATGACTTTTCCAAGTTTTTATTGCAATGTTTCCATTACCACTTAGCCCTCTTATACACCCTGCCCCCGCAATTACCACACTGTTGTCTATGTCCATGAGTCCTTTTCCTGTTTGCTTTGCCCCCTGACCTTCCCCCTATAGCTGTCAGCCTGCTCTCTATCTATGAGTCTGTCTCTGTTTTGCTTGTTAGGTCAGTTTGTTCATTAGACTCCACATACATGTGAAACCGTATGGCATTTATCTTGCTCTGACTGGCTCATTTCAGCACAAATTTCAACAAGTCCATCCATATTGTCACAAAAAGTAAAATTTTCTTCTCTTTTATGGTGGAGTAATATTCCACTGTGTAAATGCCCCAAAGTTGTTTTAGGCATTCATCTACTGATGGACACTTGGGCTGCTTCCATATCTTAGCTATTGTAAATAATGCTGCAATGAACATAGGGGTGCTTATGTTCTTTCAAATAAGTGTACAGAGTTTCTTTAGATATATTCTCAGAAATGGGACCTGTACTCAGAAAATTATAGGACAGAAAGGAAATTGAAGAAGATACAAATAAGTGGAACACATACCATGTTCATGGATAGGAAGAATGAGCATCACTAAAATGTCCATGCCATCAAAGCAATTTATGGATTCCTATAACGATTCCAATGATGTATTTCACAGATCTAGAACAAATATTTCAAAAATTTATATGGAACCACAAAAGGTCCCACATAGCAAGTGAGAAAGGAGACACTTGGAAGAATCATGCTACCTATTTTCACGCTATACTATAAGTCCATTGTAATCCAACCAGCATGGTACTGGCATAAAAACAGGCACACAGATCAATGGAACAGAATAGAGAGACCAGAAATAAACCTATACCTTCAGAGTCAATTGTTGACTTCTCAGAATACTGGCTTTCAGAGGAAGCCAACCATTCTGGCTAAACCACTGCTTGGCAAAATGCTTGGCTTTAGATTTCATACTTTACCTTATGCAAATGCCCTTACACAGTTATAAAAACACACTGTGCTAGTGATGCGGATTCCGGCCCACAGGATCTGTGTGTTATGGCAGCAATGGACAAATGCACACGGACTACAGAAATCCTGTGGAGAAAAAGGGATGGCATGGCCACTCTCTGAGTGAGAGAGGGTGAGAGGGCCAGAGACAACCCGACCCCTGCCTGGACAGGCTGTTACTGCTTTTCTGGGCACATTACATAAGGATGGTCCTCATTTACTATGCACAGGTTCACTGTAGGTGATTACCTTTACATACAACAAAGGAAAGAATGCTGCTAATTATTTCAAAGAGAAGGATGTTACACATCAAGGGGGAAAGTGGTTGAACTGGTTATATTTCATACTTGGGAGGTTTAGCACAGACTTTAGGAAGTTAAAGATACTCAATAAACATTTGCTGCCTTAATTCAGGGTGAGGGAGTTTTAGCCAAAGCAAGTCTCATAGCAGCCTAGGTACAATGCAGGCCTGATTCCCCACAGGAGAACCAGTCTGTGGATGTGGGTCCTGTGGGCCAGACCTCACACCCACTGGCTTTCCGAGTGGGAGCTGGGCTACATTTCCCACGTGTGGAATGGTTCCCTATATGTTAGTCCTATTTTTTATTTTTCTTTCAATGCCTTTTCTTTAAGTGACATTTCCAAAAAAATCATTGTCTCAACCCATATCAAGGAGCTTATCTTTTATGTGCTCTTCTACTTCTATTGTTACAGGTCTCACAGCATGTCTTGGATCTATCTTGAGTTACTTTGCTCTATCCTCCCATGATCATTACCGAATTATTCACAACAGCTAGGATATGGAAACAATCTAATTGTCTGTTAGTGAATGAATGGATAAAGAAGACATGGTCCATATTCACAATGGAATATAACTCAGCCAAGAGGGAGAATATAATCTTGCCACTTGTAAAAACATGGATAGACCTTGAGGGTATGTGTTCAGTGAAATAAGTCAGACAGAGAAAGACAAATACTGTGTGATGTCAACTCTATGTGGAATCTAAGACGCCAAACTCATAGAAACAGAGACTAGAATGGTGATTGCCAGAGACCTGGGAATGGGGGGTGGGATGGGGAGACATTGGTCAAAAGGTACACACTCTAGGTATACAATGAATAACTTTGGGAAATGTAATGTGCAGGGTGGTGATTATCCTGTTATGTATGTGCAACTTCCTAAGAAAGTAGATCTTCAATGCAATCATCACAAAAAAGAAAGGGTCATACTGTGCCATGAGAAGGTGTTGGCTAACACTATGGTGGTGATCACTTTGCAATAATAAGTGTAGCCTATCAACAGGTGGCACACCTAAAACTTATATAATGTCATTCATCAATGAAATTTCAATAGATCTGGAGGAAAAAGACTCCGATCACTTTCAAGACTGTACCATAAATGAGATGCTTGGAAGTGCTCATGTTTTAGAAGAAAGAGGTTGAGGATCTAACCTGCGATGTTCCTTGAACAAGGCCATGGACATCTCTTTGCCTCACACTGAAATTTAGGAGAATGGACAAAGGTTGGTTCCTTGGGTTGGTTCAGGGTACACATTTCTAGAGTTTATCTTGCTTTTATCTTTTCAGAATCTAAAGTCTCCAGATCTTCCTTACTAATGTTAAAAACACTAGTTATTTTTTTAAATCTTCCTTTTCCTGCTACAGTGAATATTCCATGAGGATAAGAATGGATTTATTTTGACTATAAATTTCTGGCTGTGTCTTTAGCACCTAGAATATTCCCTGGCTCATAGAGGAGACTCAATTAATATTTGTTGAAAGGTGAATGATCTCAACTCGGACATGGTCTAGAGGTTGAGAAAGAAAAAATGAGGAGAGAGAGAAAGAAACAGAGAGAGGGGGGGAGCAATAAGTATTTGAGAATGCAGTCTTGGCAGAGTAGAATAAGAAAAAGCTTCAAGATATGTTACTTGAGCTGTGCTTGTAGTATGAGTAGGAGTGTGCATGGGGAAAAGTGAGGGAGAAGACTCTAAAAAGACTGAGATATGCTAAGGCTCAAGAAGAAGGAAAAGAAAAGTTTTTTTCAAAAACTGCAGATTGCCATAGTTCAGCTCTGGCGAGCCATAAGATACCGCAGGGCTGACATGAGAAGATAATCTGAGAGGAGGGCCAGGCCTGAGGGAGCCCTGTGTGCCAGCTGGCTCTCACCTTCAATTAATGCAGAGCAACCAAAGAGTAGTGACATGACCAGACTGGGATGTGACAGAGCTTTTACTAGAGCAATGGGGAAATGTGGGGCCAAGCAAGAGGCAGGGAGTGGGTTTAGACACAAGGCCTGCCTGTGGCTGAGGGGGAGATGGTAGATCTCTAATGCATTAGATCTTCGGAGTTATGCTGGGTGTATTAAATTGACTGTTATCTGGGGTGTCTCTGCTCTTCAATATAGTCCACCAAGTTCTCAAAACAACTTCAAAACTCAAAATACCCTATAGCAGATTAATTATTGGGTACACTTTGCTAGACTCAAGTGAGATGTTAGTTGCTATTTCCATCACTAAGGAGTTTCTACTTCTAATGTGATGACTGGGTTTGAATGAGTTTTACAATGGCAGGTTTTTGTATTTAGGTCATACTGTTGGTATTTCCTTGGCAATTTCAATAAGATATTCTGTTGTCATCATTGTCAAATTGCCTGGCAGGCTTTGTATAAGTGCACATGCAAATACTTGTTTTGAACTTTGAATTTTCCCCACCAAACTCCTCATTCATGGAAAAATAATATTTGTAAGATAATGATTTCTTACCGGGCAATGCCAAAATCACCAAATGGGATTATGTAGAAACAATGAAGGAAGGTTTCTCAGTTTCTCATCATTTTGAGATTGAACATGTCCTTCTGGACAAAAGGATTTATGCTCATGGAAACCTTGTGTTTTCCTTTTCCTTTTGTGTATTCGCTTATGTCATTTTATGGTCTCCTTGTTCTCCCTTTTCTTTTTTATGTTTTCATGTATAACTGTCTCAATATCAAGAAGGGAAGATGGGCCATTAGGGTCCAGACTCCACTCCTATTGTTGGATTACCTGTTCAGCAAGCAAGTTTATCGTCCTCGTTCAGATTTTCTTTTTGTGTACATAATTGCGATGTTTTTTCTATTAAAATGGCCGGACCCCTTTGTATCTAGCAGAGCACACACTCTTCCCCCAACTACAGGTGAAGCCCAAAGAGCACCATTGAATGGGTGGATATCAGTGAGGCTCATACCACTAGGGCTTATCTACCTCGTCATTCTGCTTTAATTAGCCCTCTACTTACCTCTAGCTGCCAGTAATGTGCTTTAGATGTGGAAAGAAACACACCTTTATGTAAGCATAATGAAAACTACATTTGCTAAGCTTTTCATGTCAGTCAAGAGGGTATATTCACAGGTTTACTGGCAGTAAAGGTCATAATGACTTTCTTTCCTGTCGATACAGCTGATCGTGTTGCACTTTCATCAAATTGATAATCTTCACTCCACAATCTGATCATGTGTTTTCTTCTCTGTTCATGGAAGAGAAACCCTTAATTCAGTCTCTGTTTAATTTCTTTCAACTGGGAAAAATCCAGAGAAGTTTCAGCTGAAACACTAATTTTTCTCCCTAGTGAGCATATGCAGCACACCTTTCAAAATCATCGTGCCGATGCCTTCCAGACTTGGAAAATCATATAAAGAACCATGACTGATAGTGTGTGCTGTACTGAAAGTATGCCTTTCTGTTCCATCCCTCAGGTCTCCACTGAACATTTACTACGTGCTTTCCTCACATCACAGGGCTGCTAAAAACTTTCCAGTGCTGCTCCATTATTTACAGAATAAAATTCAAACCACTTATCCTTATATCCGAGGCCTGACTCTGGTGATTCTATTCCCCATCTTCCCCCAGCTACAACCAACACACACACACACACACACACACACACATGCTTCAGACATGAGTCTCTGAATCATGAGTCTCCACATGTAAGTACCATTCCTTCTTTTGAACCTATCCTTACACTCTGGTACTGCCTAGAGTCCCCCTTCCCTCCCTATGTAATAAATATTTTACAGCCACTTCTCCCAAAACACAAACACATAAACAGATTTGCAGCATTTACAGATTTCCGTGGAGGAAACACTCCCATTATGGCCAATTTCAATTGACTAATGTGGTGTCACTGAATGCAAAGCTGGGAAGAGATGGGCAGTGCCCCACCATGATGAAATATTTCTATCATCATTTCATAAATAAAATCAAACAATCTCAAGAACAAGATAGTGAAGGAGTGTGAAGTAATTAGGAAATGATGAGTGGATTATTTATTACCTGTGTGGAGGCTCTGCCCATAGGGCTCCCCGCGCCGCCATGGATAAGAATAAGTCTACCAAGACAGTATCTTCTTGGGGAAGAAAGGTGGTCAATGTCTCAAAGGAGAAGGGCCAAGAGCCTTTTCTTCAAGGGCTTTTTGGGGTTCAGTTTGCACAGGAATACAGGTAAAGCACATCAATCATTGACAGGCAGTAAGGATCAAATAATAGATAACATACAAAGAACTACAAGGGCTGATTCTGAGTCAGGGACAGTTAGCTAAAGGGCTATAAGACTTTGGGAAACAAACTCGTTTCAGGCTTGGACCCTTATCATTTAATTTGAGGGTATTAGGAAAGCAGGTTTCACATGGTTTTGTATATTCTTTTTAGGACTGATCACCCCAGGGAATCCACCCTTTCCAGCACAGGACTGAACTGCCCTCTGTCATTGTTTCAGGCTTAAGTCAGTCAGGGGAAGTAAGTCAGCCAAGAGATTAGGAGACTTCTTGCAAACAGAATGAGGACTCAGGCTCTGTCAAAGCTGAGGGGCAAGGGTCCATCACTCCCTTTCTCTATGGTCCCCCAAGCCCTTCCCTGTGGGCCTCTTTGTGACCATGCCTGTCTTAGGTTGTCCCTCCCTTGAGGAATCTTACCCGTCATTGGCTAACTGGTCAGGCTCAGGGCCCAGCAGGGTAAATTAAAGTGGGCAGAGATGGCACCCCTGCCAGGGAGATAAGCTTTGTCCTCTTAGTGGCTTATGGTCCCAAAGTCCCTGACTCAGCCATAGCCATGGGGGTTCACAGTTCTGAAACCAGGCAGGGCAGTTCCCAATGATGACCTTTATTTTTCACATAGTTTAATAATAACACATTTAATTTACTTTTTAATAATGGCCATATGTAACAACTGAACATTTGACAATTGCCTCTTGTGAGTTGGTTTAAGCCAACTCCAGCACACCAGTGCGTGGACCCTACCATTACTTCCCTAACCCACAGAAATTTCCCTCTGTATGCATTTACCGGGTTCATAAGTATTCTGACAATTCATTCAAGCCACTGTTAATTGAGATCCTACTATATACCAGAAATTCTAGCTCAGGGATTCTACCAAAAAGCACACAGGGAAATAAAAACACAATTTCAGGTGTAATCACTTCCACCAAGAGAATAGTGACTTGGGAGGCAGTGAGTGGTACCACTTATAATGGATGAACACAAATGGGGAGGTCAGGCGGAGGCTAGGGGCTAGCTTTTAAATATGTTAGGCTTTCGATGCCTTTTAGATATCTAAGGGGGAGAAGCTGTCAGAAAAATCTTTATATGGATTCTAGAGCTCAGAGTAGAGCCAAGGCTGAGGGGGAATGCCTTATATTTGTCTTGCATGTCATACTTCACATCAACAGCTTGCGAGGCAGCCAAGTTAGCATTATCACAACCATTCTAGAGCAGAGACAGTGAGCCCTGAGAGGGGTAGAGAGAGAGCAGGATCTGGGGCAGAACCAGGAATGGAATTCAGATTTTCTGTCTCCCTGTCTGTTTGGGATCCAGGGGAGTTTTTGTTAGAAAGCCTGATTCCTCAAGGGAACCTTATGATCCAAGAAGGTATCAAATTAAAAGTGCCAGGATGCCTGGCTGGTGTGGCTCAGTGGATTGAACACCAAATGCAAACCAAAGGGTTGCTGGTTCCATTCCCAGTTAGGGCATATGCCTGGGTTGTGGGCCAGGTCCCCAGTGGGGTTGTTTGAGAGGAAACTCAACATTGATATTTCTCTCCCTCCCTTCCCCCCCTTTTCCATTCTAAAAATAAATCAAGAAAATCTTTATCAATGTCAATATCAATCAGACACTGAAATGACATATAGGTGTTGTTGTGACACAGTGGTGAGCTGCTTGTGGAGGGAGCTGGTGCTGTGCACATAGGACCCCATCTCAGCCTGTGATGTACTTGGAAAAATGACAGGGCTGACCCTTCACACACACTCATCTCTCACTTGTTAGGATCGTTGTCATTTTGAAAACAACCTATCATCAACATTTCATTTCATTTCATTCAAACCCGTACAATAAGAAAAGCAATGATAAAAATGGAAAGCTAACCCAATAGGAATTTGTTTGAGGTCTGGTTTAGTTTCTTTTTAAACAGATGAAGTACTAATATTTAATCTTGTTTCTTATATTATTTTTTCTCATCATCTTCTCTCCTGAGATTGTGAGCTTTTCTTTAATTATTAAAAGCTCTCAGAAAATTAACTTTCACTCCCTATGCTCTTCTTTCACGGTAAAATATGCTTAATACAATAATTATTGTTTTAACCACTCATATGTGTACACACTTCAATGGCAAAAAATGTGGTCCCAATTTCATGGAAACAGCACCACTGATTATACCCAGAACTTTTCATCATCCCCAACAAAAGCTCAGTACTAATTAAATAATAACACTTTCTTGCTCCTTCCTTGCAGGCCCTAGCAACCTCTATTTCTTATTTTGGTCACTAATATACATGAATTCATGTAATATTAATCCATGTGTGTTGGCTTGTTTCACTCAGCATAATATTTTCAAAGTCCATCCATTTTGGAGCATATATCCGACCTTCACTGCTTCTTAGGGCTCCGTAATATTCCATTGGGTGTGTATGTCACATTTGTTTTGTGATCCATTTCTTGATGGACTCTCGATGGTTTCCACCTTTTGGCTATTATGAATAATGCTGCTATTAACATTGGTGTACAAGTATCTGTGTCCTGCTTTCAATTCTCGGATATATAGAGAAAATTCTTTTCTATATCTTGGAAAAGAAATTGGAATTTCTGTAAAAATGGAATTAAAATGGGAGATTATTTTGACGTCTTAAAAATGTTCAGCTTCCTATCCATGAACACAAGATGTCTTTCCATTTAGTTCAGTCTCCTTTAATTTCTTTTAGCAATGTGTTGTACTTTTCAGCATACAAGTCCTTCACATACTTACTTAGATTTATTCCTAAGGATTTAAATATTTTTGGTGTTTTATAAATGGATTTGCTCTGCTATTTCCCTCTGAGATTGTTCAATGTTGATATATAGAAATAAAATCTTTTTTGATTATTGATCTAGTACCCTGCAAGTTTCCTGAATTTATTCATGAACCGTAGATGCCACCCTGTAGATTCTTGGGACTTTCCAAACAAAAAAAATAATGTCACCTGTGACTAGAGACATTTTTATTGTTTCCTTTTCAATTTGAATGCCTTTTTATTCTTGTCTAACAGTTTTGGCTAGAACATCCAGTACAATGCTCAATGTTGCCATGACAGTGGGCATCCTAGTATTGTGTCTTGATGTTAGGGGTAAAGTTTTCAGTCTTTCACCACCAGAGAGTGGTGCGAAATGTTCAACGTCATGAAAAGCAAGGACCTATAACCAAGGCTACTTTACCCAGAATGGCTATCATTTAAATCTGTAGGAGAAATAAGGAACTTAACAAGCAAGAAAAAGCTACAGGAGTTTGTCAACACAAAACCAGTACTGCAACTAATGTTAAAGGACTTCCTTTAAGTACAAGGAGGAGGACGAGGAGGAGATTAAGGAGAAGAAGGAGAAGAGGAAGCAGAAGAAGAAGAAGAAGACTGATGATGATGATGATGAAGAGGAAATATAAGTGAAAGTAAGAAAGAACACAGGAAACTAGGATTAAAATAAAATGGCACTAAATACGTATCTATCAATAGGCACTTTAAATATAAATGGCTTAAATGCTCCAACCAAAAGCCATAGGGTAGATGAATAGATAAGAAAACAAGATCCATATATGTGCTGCCCCAAAAGACCCATCTCAGATCAAAAGATACAGAAAGTCTAAAAGTATAGGAATGGATAGAGATATTTTATGCAAAGTGAAAGAAAAAGCTGGGGTAGCATTATTATCCAACAAAATAGACTTTAGAACCAAGGTTATTGTCAGAGACAAAGAAAGCCATTACATACTGATAAAAGGAACACTCCAGCAAGAGGATTTAATCCTAATTAATATTTACACACCCAACATAGAAGCACCTAACTATGTAGAACAAATATTGACTGACACAAAGGGAGAGGATGACAGAAATACAGTCCTAGTTGGGGCTTTTAACACCCCATTGACTTCAGTGGATAGATTTCCAGACAGACAACCAACAGGGAGACACCGACTTTAAATGACACATTAGAGCAAAAGGATTTCTTTGATATCTTCAGAGCATTTCACCCCTAAGCAGTAGAATATACATATTCTTCAAGGCCACATGGAGTGTTTTCTAGGGTAGACCACCACTTATGACATAAAATGAGTCTCAAAAATTTGAGAACGCTGAAATCATCTCAAGCTTTTTCTCTAACCAAGTGCTATGGAACTAGAAATCAATCATAAGAAGTACCCTGAAAAACACACAAAGACATGGAAAGTAAATAACATGTTATTAAACAATCAGTATGTCAACAATGAGGCAAAGGAAGCAATGAGAAGGCACCTTGCAACAAATGAAAATGAGACAACAACAATCCAACACCTATGGGACACTGGGAAAGCAATCAGAGGAAAATTCATAGAATTACAGCCTATCTCAAGAAAAACAAAACAACACGAAAAAACCCTCACCAATAAGCTCCAATAAACAACCTACAGTTCAAAAATTGGAAAAAGAAAAACAAGCAAAGCTCAAAGTGTGTATAAGGAAGGAAATAATAAAGATCAGGGAAGAAAGAAACATAATAGAGTCTCAAAAATAATGCAAAAGATCAATGAATCCAAGAGCTGGTTCTCTGAAAATATAATATTGACAATCCTTTAATCAGACTCATCAAGAAGAAAACAAATACAAAGGAGTGTATGAAATATTATGAAAAACTATATGCTAATATACTGGACAACCTGGATGAAATGGATACATTTCTAGACACATACTATCAGTAAAAACTATACTGATGCAGGAGGCTCCACCAGTAGAACTCCCCTAGTCATTGAAAATGAGAAATAAAGTACCCAATGCATGATTTACTTGGGGAGGACACGTGACCAGTCCCTAAAGAAGAAAGGTCCTGAATACCTTCTTCCCTGCATTTTCATTGAGTTTATCTCACACAGACATTCTTAGTATGTATGAATATCTCATTAACCAGTGCTCAACATTCTACTGGCATCATTTACAGATAATAGTTGAAGAGACACAGGGATTGTTTCTGGTCAGGGTTGGCTTTAGCTCAAGTGTCTGTTTCATAGCAACAGGGCAGAGCAGGTCTCAAAGGAAACAATGTATATTCTTTCTCTGGCCAGATTGGGACCCCAGGAGCCATGTGATCCAGTACAAGGTCTATGGCATAGTTCCCATGCTGAGTCAGTCAAGGAGAGCAAAACAGCCAAGAGACTAGGAGACCTGCAGAAAGACTGAGGACTCAGGCTATGACAAAGCCAAGGGGTGAGGGTCTTTCTGCCCATTCTCTGAAGAACCCTAAGGCCTTCCCTGATGGCCCATTGCAACAGTGCCTGTCTTAGGCTGTCCCTTCTCCTTTGAGGGATCTTACCATTGTTGGCTAAACTGTCATCAACCTGTGCAAAGCAGGGGGAAGTGAAGGAGGCAGGGGCTACACTCCTGCCAGGAGCAAAGGTTCTGTCTCCTTAGTGGCTCATGTCCCCAAGGCCTTTTCATGGGGCTCTAGCCATGGGACAAAAGGCGACCCTGAAACTAGGTGGGACGGCTCCCAACACAACCGAGAAGAATCAGAGGACCTGAGTAGATGGATTAGACCTAGTGAAATTGAAGCACAAATCAAAAAATTCCCAATAAACACAAGCCCTGCACTAGATAACCTCACAGGTGGATTTTATCAAACATTCTGGAATGACCTAACACCTCTGCTTCTCAAACTATCTCAAAAAATATAAGTGGAGGGAGGCTACCAAACTCATTTTTAAGGCCTCCATTATTCTATTTCCAAAACGTGATAAAGGCACTACCAAAAAGAAAATTATAGGCCAATGTCCCTGACAAACATAGACACTAAAAATCACCAAAGAAACATTGACACACTGAATACAGCAGCACAGGAACAAGATCATACACCATGATCACGTGGGATCTATTCCAGGAATGCAAGGTAGGTACGACACTCACAAATCAATAAATCTGATCCACCGCACAAACAAAATGAAGGACTAAAATCACACGATCATATGAACACATGTAGAAAAAGCATTTGATAAAACCCAGCATGCATTAATAAGAAAAAATCTCAGCAATGTGGGAACAGAGGGAACATACCTAAGTGTAGCTAAGGCAAGTTATGACCAACGCACTGCCAGGATCATACTCAACAGGCAAAATCTACAAGTGTTCCCCTTAACACTGAGAACGAGACAATACATGCTGTTGGGAATATTGGACAGATGCATATAGAAAAAAATGAAACTAGACCATCTTTTTACACCAAACACCAGAATAAATTCAACAATGATTAAACATTAAATATTAGACCTGAACCCATAAAAATCCTAGAAGAAAACTTAGGCAGCACAGCACAGTCTCAGACCTTGGTCATAACAATATGTTTCAGATATATTTCCACAGGCAAAGAGAACAAACAAACAAAAATTAAACAAATGTAACTATATCAAACTGAAACGTTTTTGAACAGCAACGGAAAGAACATCAACAAAATAAGAAGACAATCCACAATAGGGGACAACATATTTGCCAATACTTCTAATAAGGGGTGAATATCCAAAATTTACAAAGAACTTACAAAAATCAACACCACAAAAACAAACAAGCCAATTATAAAGTGTACAAAGCATCTGAATAGACACTTCTCCAAAGAGGACATACTGATGGCCAAGAGATATATGAAAAGATGCTCAGCATCACTAGTGATTAGAGAAATGAAAATTAGAACTATGATGAGATGTCATCTCACACCTGACAGAATGGCTGTCATACATAAACTGACAAAGAGCAAGTGCTGGCAAGAGTGTGGAGCATGGGGGACCCTTTTGCACTGTGGAAGGGAAAGCAGACTGGTGCCGCCACTGTGGAGATCAGTATGCAGACAGATGATCAGTAGGTAAAAAATTAAAAATGATTCCTCCTTTGGACCCAGTGATCCCACTACTGGGTGTATATACAATGAAAACCAAAACACTAATTCCAAAGAACGTAAGCACCCCTATGTTCATTGCAGTGTTCTTTACAATCACCAAGATATGGAAGCAGACCAAATGTCCATCAATAGATGAGTAGATAAAGCAACTGTGGAACATTTACATAATGGAATATGACTTGGCCATAAAAAGAAGACAATTTTACCCTTTGTGACAGTGTGGATGGACAGAGAGAACATTATGCTCAGTAAAATAAGCCAGACAGAGAAAAACAAATACCATATGATTTCACTCACATGTGGAATCTAACCAAGAAACTGAACTAACAAGGAAAATTGGGTCAGACACATAGATGGTGAGCAGGAGGACAGCTAGAGATGGGAGGAGGGTATAGGTGGTGTAGGGATTGAGCAAAAAGGCAAAAGCACTCATGGACATGGACACCAGTATGGTGATTGCTGGGGGTATAAGGGCACTACATCGTAATAGAAAAAATACAATAAAGATGAACAAGTAAATTAATAAATATTAAATGAATAAATAAATTTCACTGCATGTAACAGGCATAGTAGCTTCTCATACATTGATAGATGAATATGCAATGAATTTGATGTACCGTTAAAAACATACAAAGGCCATGTGTACCCGAGAGTGTTTTTTAAAAAGTGTTCAAACTAAACTACAATATCTCTATGAAACTATGTGGTCAGTTACAATGTTAATTGTTCAATTCCAGTCTAGGCGTGGTGCATACAGTGAAACAGAATAAAACTTACAATTGAAATCATGTCACTGCTGTAAGCAAAATTTATTAATTGAACTCATTTTAAACTGTATTTTAAATTATATCTGGCACAGTTTTGAAGAGATTTTGCACTCCTTAAGTATTTCATTTTTTACACAGTTTTTTGCTATTTGCGTATTTTAAGAAAGGTACACAGTGATAGGAGTTTGACGTAAACTTGAGAGGTGTAGGTATCGGGTATAATTGGTTGCTCTTATGTTTTTGTAAGAGGAAAAATACCATTACAGGTTTACACCCCTTCAGGTCTACGGAGGGCTGTTGACCTAGGAATTCCCACAACTGCTGCTCATGGAAGGCCATGATGAGGAAATAGAATTGTGCTGACCTGAATGATCAGAAATCAGCTGGAAGATGTTTAGGGATAAAACGTTCGTTAAATCCACAATGAAAACATGGCAGGTAGATATTACTGCCAATCATTCATTCCCCCTGAAAAAGGAGGGAGTGTTTGGAAGGAAACAGAGCAAAACACATATTGACCTTAAATAGATGCTCAGTGGAGGGCAAAAATTCTTTGAACTCACATCCGCACAATGGTAGGGAGGTGCTCTAATACACCCAAAATCAACAAATAAACACACAGAAAACTGGGAAGGGAGGCAACGAAGGGAGCAAAAGGAATCTCGTAACCAGCAAGCTGGAAGTCTAATATCTATTGTGATTTTGTTTTGCAGAGAGTAAATGGATAAAAGAAAGCTGAGCTGATTTAGAATATTTGAATTATGAAATTCCTGTTCTAGAATAATTTGAGAAGTATCCAAAGACTCTAGTAGATAAAGGTGGCACACTTGACTTTGACAAAGGCCCCAAGTATCTCAGTTTGCATCCCCCTATCTTACAGCTCTATGTGGAAGCAACTGGCAATTTTCTTATTATCTCTTTGTCTAGTATACACTCACCAGAATTTCACAGGGACCTTGTTTAGAATTTTCATTATTATATCAAATCCTGGTACATAATAGTCTTTCAGTATTTCACTAACTAATAAAAATACAACGATTTTCTTTAAAGTACTTGAGACCAAAAGAAATGTATGGCAACTTAAAAGAGAAAGCTTTAAAGTTACTAGAAAAGTTGATTTTTGTGAAGTATCATTCTCCTTGAATATCAGAATAAGTAAATGCTCTCAGAAATAAAGTATCACTAACTACTTACCAATCACCTACTCGTGTGTTATGATGCAGGTAGGTCAGCATTATGAGGGTGCGTTGAAATTTTTATCTTCCCTTACCTCAAAAGCCTTGGGGTAAGATGTATCTTTACCGGGTTGTGTAGCTTCCTTAGAGAAATCTACAGGGCCCAAGTTGCCCAAGCACCTACCAAAAGCATCTACATGTAGAATTTACACTGAAGTAGAGTTACGACTAAGAGGTCATACATAGAACAAGCAATTTTTCAGGTCATACGATCAGTTATGTTTTTACACACCAGCAATGAGAATTCTGACAAAATTATAAATGCCAGTTCTATTTTCAATAGCATCTAAAAGAACTAGATACCTATAAACATACTTAACCAAATCTATGAAAGATTTGTACACTCAACACAATAAAGAGTGGATAAAAGAAATTAAAATGTCCAAATGAAGAGGATGACCTGCTGTGTTCCTGGATTAGACGGGAAATTACCGAGAGGTCAATACTGTCTAAATCAGTACATATTATACGTGATTTCAATCAAAATTTCACCCTTTTTTAATTAAATAGAAAAGCGGGTCATTAAATTCACATGGAATTGCAAGGAGCCCAAAGTAGCAAAACCAATGTTGAAAAAGAACAAAATTGGAGGACTCACACTGTTATAAGGAATATGTGCCCAAAACAGGTTAAAAACTGTTAAATTAAAATACTAAAACACGAATAACTGCATTTTATGTGTGAAAGCGATCTGAAGATTCTGCCCCGAAGAAAATATATGGATGGTAATAAGCACAGGAGAACATCCTCATTAGCTGTACGAATGACACATTAATACCCCAATGAGATACCAGTGTCTACCTATTAGAATGCATAGCATAAAAAAATTGTCAAAACTGTCTGATGTTTCATGGCATCTGAATAAACAGACAGTGGTATATCCATCCAATGGAACAGTACTAAACAATGAAAGGGAACACCCTATTGTTTTAAACAACCTGTCCGAATCTTACATAAACCTGCCTGAGTTTTTCGAAAATATCAATTTTAAACAAGTAACTGTGGCCCTGCTTCCCTGGGAGGCTGAGCACCTCAGGCAGACGGACTCATGCAGCACTAAAGAGGGGAGGTGTGTGCCAAAATGAAGGGGAGGTGAGGAAACAAGGGCCCTGGCCCAGACAGTAAACACAGGCAGCAGCTTTGGCATCAGCACTTAACAGACTGGGCTGTAGATTTTTGGTCCCTACAAGCCATATATACATTGCACAATGTAAGAGAGAAAGTAGGCTATCACATTGATCATGGTCCTTTCCAATTCTGTTTCTCTCCCTTCATTTCTGCAGTTGCCAGCCTCCTTTTTCCTGGAATGACCATGAGGATTCCTCTTTATTTGCCTGGACCGTCCCTTCATTTCCCAACTTGTACTACAGACAGTACAACCTCTCAGACCACAGCTAAAGAGAAATACATTTGAGAGATCTGCCTCCCTCTTCACCATTCTGTGGCCACTGAACAAAGCCTGTGCTTTGACACTGACTTGGGTTTCATGATCCTCTTTCCCACAACTCACAGAAAAATAACCCTGCAATTGGACTCAACCAACGCTCTTAGCTCCTTGCGAAAAACTTGGTTGATGACTGAATGGCAGTGATGGTGGAGCCCTAACTGCAAAGCTTCTCCCACTAGAGCCAGAGAGGGGCCCCCTGGAGGAAAGGGAATGAGGTAGGGTGGCGTCCATGTGGTGACGTGGAAGTCACAGGCGGGCTGGGCGCCAATCCTGCAGCTGTATTGGCTGATGGGCCTGCACTGACTGCTGAAGTGATTGGTGGCCTGGTGGTCCTGTCAGTCTTTCCTGTGCACACAGCAGAGGCAGGGAAACTGGGGATGGAGGCCAGGAACCACGCCCCACTAGAGATTGCCTGACTGCTGTTGGTCTGGAACCCTCCACTTGGACAGTTGGCCCTGTGCACTGTGGCACCTCCCAGGATGGGACTTGAGGTGGAGGCGGTGGTGCCTGCAAGCACAGGGAGTTTCTGAGGGTGGCGTCCTGTGGTGGGTATTAGTGTACCTTGCCAAGTGTGCTTACTGGAATCCTGGCCCACGCTTCCCACACAGTGCTGAGTGGCTGTGACAGAGGGACCCATAGCAGTAAAGGCTAGCCTGGTGCAGCTTGTGTCCCCAAGTTGGCCTGTGTGGTGTTGCCCAGGGCTGGCTGGCCTGCAGTAAGGGTTGGGGAATGGGATGGGGCAGAAGCTTCCAGTTCCAGACTTCTAGTATCAGAGGGAGCCCCTGAGAGACCATCGTAGGTGGATGGGTTGGTGTCCTTTGGGGTGACCTCTGTGTGGGAAGCTGGCTTGAGAGACAAGCCTGAGGATGTGCATGCTGAGGGGCCGGCACTCCCTGCAGAGGTGACTGGCAGGCTGGGGGATGAGGGGATGCTAGGAGTGGCCACAGGAGCAGGCCCTGCAGCAGGCTGAGGTGAAGACCCCAAAGGCTCTGAAGCATCACAGCCTGAGGTGGCCTACACCTCACCCCACAGATGTGCTGCCACAGTGCTTGGTTGTCTGCATCAATATCTTCGGGAATGACACTGAAACCCAGTTTAGGATGGGATGACAGCCTCAGCCATTCCCCGCACCTGCGCAGAAGCAGAGGAGCCTTCTGCCTTTGGGACCTGTCACAGGCAGTTGAGCTGCTCCTCAGGGATTGAGTCTGCCCATGGCTTTCACCTTGACCTTTCTGAGGCTGGCTCTTCCTGTGGGCAGTCACAGCTTCTGAGTAGGGGGCCTGAGGGCCCTGCTGACTCCCTGTCTTTGTGAACCTCTAGGGCAGCCTGGCATGGCAAGTTCGGGCAGCCTCCTCCTCTCCACTGGTGGGAAGGCTCCAGTGGAGTTGTAGGATCTGGTGATGGCATTCCTTTCGGCAAAGGAGCTCCTCAGAGGCCTGGGGTTTCTGGTGGCATCTGTCTTCTGGACCCGTACCCTGATCCTCAAGCACCTCTAGGACTGTGGGGACTTCCTCCTTTATAGGCATCTCTTTCCTGCAATGCTCACAGGCCTGCTGAAAGAAACACCTGCAGAATGAGGTATGGATCCCCAGGAAAAGACACAGGGCCCTTGGTAGCCTGAAACACAGTCTCAGAAATGCGGGAACAGCCCCGTCACCAGATCAGTAGATACAGAGCAGGATGGCCTTGGAGTAGGAGGATGTTCATGGACAACTGGGTGGCACTGGCCGACCATCTGTTGGGTAAGGTGAGCAGTGTGCTGGCTCCCCAGTACCCAGGGTGGGGGATGGGCAGTGTCTGCTCAGATAAGTACCCATTGAGCTCTTCAGTGAGGTGGGTCCTCGAACAAACAGTAGGATCTCAGCAAGGTCCTTCACCAGTGAACAACACAGTTGAAAGCCAAGAGCTGATCTTTCAGCCTATTGTTAGGATACACTAGGAACTCCCAATTTGGGGGTCCCAGGGATAGGAGCGTGGAATGAGTGTCCGTGCCAAGGTTCTGGGGAGTGGGGTGCACCCAGAGGATGCTCGAGGACCCTTAGGTATTTCTCCATCTCCAGTTGGGGCAGGAACAGGCAACACTGCCAAACTTCTGTTCTCCAGGACTGTAGTCACCATTGGGCCTCAGAGGCCTGAGGGTGACCGCATTCTCAGGGCTCCCACCACAGCCACATCAGCACTGTGCCTGCCCCTACACAGTCTCCTCTCACCGCTGGTGCATGTTGTTCTGCAAGGCCCTGACCTTGGACCTTTGGGACTCCATCCTGGACTTCAGAGGCCCTCCTGACACACCTCAGAGATGACTTTGCCCACTTAGTTGCCCTTGAAGGTAGGTGAACCCTTGAAGACAGGCACTGTGACGTCCCACCTTCCCACAAGCCCATGTGCCACTGGGTGGTAAAAGTACACATCTTTTTCCTCAGTGCCAGACCCCTCTATCAGTAGGATATTGGCCTTGGTGGAGGACACAGAGGCCATGGAATCTTCGTCCTCCTCCTCCACACACACTGCCTCCTCCTCCTCCTGATCTCAGTAGCCCAGAGTGAGTGCTGGTGGTTGCCAGCCCCCACATCCTGCTGGGCCCTCCATCTCTGCATTTGTCCCTGAATCAAAGCCTCCACAGCCTCAAGCTGGGCCTCTAAGAGAGCTCACAGTGCTTCTAGTAGGGGGCTGTGACCTTTAGTCTGAGCCCCTGCTTCACTGCAAGCAGGGGAGAGAAGCATAATTTGGTTGTTACAATATAGCCATGGTGATGTAAAATATGGCACGGGAATATAGATATTAGCATTGTAATAACTGTGTGTGTTGTCAGATGGATACTGTAGAATAGGTTTATGCAGGTGATCACTGTGTAAATTATATAAATGTCTAATCACTATTTCATACACCTAAAATGATTATAATAGTATGTAAACTGCAATTTTAAATTATTTTAAAAATTATTAATAAGCCTTGGCTGGTGAGACTCAGTGGATTGACTGCTGGCCTGAGAATCAAAGACTCACTGGTTACATTCCCAGCCGAGGGCACATGCCTGGGTTGCAGGCCAGGTCCACAGTAAGAGGTGCTCAAGAGGCATCCATACACTAATATTGCTCTGTCTCCTTCCCTTCCTTATATCTAAAAATAAATACATAAAATCTTTAAAAATTATTAATAAAACTTAATGATGGAAGTACATATTTATTTAGCATGTGCATTCAGATGAGGGTTCTGAAACTTACACCTCAGGAACTTCATAGTCCATCCACTGTGGTTCCCAGTCTCCTGTGGGATCCCACCTTGGATGCTGATTCATTAGCTCTATTAGTGTAGCTTTCTTGTACATTCACTGACATTACATACACATACACACACAAACCCCATAGGTATCACCTGTGTGTAGAGATGGTTTTACTTTTCCCTTTCAAATTTGAGTAATACTCTCATTTTAGAGGTCAATTGCTATGGCTAAAACCTGATGTAATGTTGCATAGCAGTGGTAAAATTGGGCAAATTTTTCACACTTCTGATTTAGGTGAGTAAACTTTCCATCTCTTACCTCTAAGTATGATGTTAATCTCGGGTTCAAAGATTTTGCACTACACAGGAAAGCCTCTTAGGGTTCTTTTAGCAATTGCGGTTTGTCCCCAAACCCAGTATTACTATGCACAAGGGGTCCATTTGTGGGTTAAAGAAAACTTCTAGGGTATCACAGGTTCTGCTTCTTGGCCTGGGCCTAAATGCACAGTGTGTTCTACTTGTGAAAACTCATGAAGTTTTATCATGTGATCTGTACACTTTCCTGATATAAGATACGTTTCATTTTTTAAAGATTTTATATATTTTTAAGAGAGAGGGGAAGGGAAGGAGAAAGAGAGGGAGAGAAATATCAATACGTGGTTGCCTCTTGCACTCCCTCTGCTGGAGACCCGGCCTGCAACCCAGGCATGTGTCCTCCCTGGGGATGGAATTTGCAGTCCTTCTCTTCACAGTCTGGTGCTCACTCTTCTGCTCCACACCAACCAGGGCATAACTTATATTTCAAAAAAATGTACAAACAGAAAGTGTCCTAGAATTAGACTTCCAATGAGAGGAAAGACTCCCCTGAAAGGTGGTAAGGTCTGGGAAGCAGCTCTTATTCTTTCATTTTTCTTGGTTGCAGCACGCTGTCACGTCATCTTCACGCTGATTTCCATGTGACTTTTCCCTTCTGTCCTCACCAAACCTAAACACGTACATGAGTCATGACATTGGCTGTTTACCTTACATTAGGGTGCCCCAAATGGTTATAGTAAAGGACTTGATACATTTTTAATATTTCACTTTAATCCAACATTTCAAGTCCTCATTCTTATTTCTGTTATATGAAAATATATAAAGTACCAAACATTTGTAAAGTATACCGGAATTCAATTTATACAACTTTGCTATAAATAGGTATATCTGATTATCCTGAATATTTACTGGGCTTCATTTTGAAATGCACAGTTATGCACATTTGTAAGTGAGTAACGTTTTCCTTCATATATATATTTGTACACATATATACATATACATGTATGAATGTCTAAGGAAGAATAATATGAGAGAGGGTGGCTTTGGGATAATGAATGATGTAGAAATATTACTTAGCTAGCATCTCACATTTGCCCAATATCCCAAATGACAAACTTTCACAGCTATAGAAAATATTACAAAATGACCCCTGAAACAAAAAAGTGAGGCCTCATAGTCATTCAGCCAAAGACTTTACCTAAAACTGTCTTTTTGCAAGGGTGAATTGACGCCATCTTGGATAACAGCATCAAGCTGACAACGAGCATCACCATTATGCCATCTTGTGGATTATCTAGGAAAAGTTTTGAGAAAATTAAACTATAATGGAGATAGCACTTTTCTTTACAATATGCTGATATATTAAAATTTTCTGACCAGAACACTGATATAAGTCTTCTGAAGCACTTTAAAAACATTTCAGGGGAAAAGGGTGAAGGGTTTGTAGGAACAATTATAAAGGACACATGGACAATAATGGGGGGGTGTGATGGTGGAAACGGGAAGGAGGTGGGGAGGGCTAGGGTTTAGGCTCGGGTGGAGGGAAAAGGCGGAGAACTGTACTTGAATAACAATAAAATTAGAGGAAAGAAAAGAAAAAAAAAAATGTTAAGTGATATCAACTATATCCTAACCAGAATGCTTTGAAATTAGAAATCGAGTGCAAAAGGAAGTGGAAAAAACCACAGATATGTGGAGAGTAAACAACATTCTAGTAAACAAGCTGGTCAAAGAAGAAATAAAAGGTGAGATCAAAATCTATATAAAACCAAAGAGAATGGCAATTACATCTTGTTGAAATGTCGATTTTAAAAAATATTTCTTTAAAATGGGCACAATTGTCTGTTACTTTTTTAAAAATCTTGTTTATTCTATTACAGTTGTCCCAATTTTTCCTTTTTCTCCTCCTTCCTCCAGCCCACCCTGCCAGCCTGCAGTCCATCCCCACACTGTTGTTCGTGTCTGTGGGTCACTCAGACATGTTCTTTGACTAATCCCTTCCCCTTCTCTCCACCACTCTCCCTCCCCCCTTTCCCCTGGAAGCTCTCAGTGTGTTCCCTGTTTCCATGTCTCTGGACCTTTTTTTTTTTCTAGTTACTTCATTTTGTTCATTAGATTCCTCTTATAAGTGAGATGATATGAAAACATTGGGGGTGCATCAAAAGTGATGGTAAGAGAGAAGTTTATGTGATTATAGTCTTATATCAAGAAATGTGAAATCCCAAGTAAAAAATCTACTACTGTATCTTAAAGAACTACAAAAGAAAAACAAAAGGAGCCCAAATTCAGTGAAATAAAAGAATTATAATAAAAATAGAGCACCCCTGGCTGATCAGATGCGTATGTAGGAGTGCTGTCCAGTACACCCAGGGGTCATGGGTTTGATTCCCAGTCAGGGTACATAACTTGGGTGTGGCTACAATCCGCAGATAGGGCACCTAAGGGAGGCAACAAATCAGTGTCTCTCTCATGTCGATGTTTCTCCCTCTCCCTCCATCTCCCTCTCTCTCCCTCAAATCAATAGGTATACCCTCAGGTGAGGATTGGGGAAAAATATAAAATAAAAATCAGAACAGAATTAAATGAAATAGAGAAGAAAAGAACTATACAAGAATTATTGCAGGAAAGAGCTGGTCTTTGAAGTGATTAATACAAATGACCAACCTCTGGCAACTCTCAGTAAAAAAAAAGCGAAAAGACTCCAGCAAAGTCAGAAATGCGAAAGAAGTGACCACAGACAGCACAAGAATACAAAGGATCCTACAAGGACACTATGAGAGACTCTATGACACCAAATTCAATAACACAGGAAAAATGGATAAGTTCCTAGAAATGTGTGACCTCCCCAGAGTGAATCATGACGAAGTGGAAAATCCAAATAGACCCATCAACTGTGAAGAAAGTGAAACAGATGTCATGAACTTCCCCGAAAGTTAAAATGCAGGACCAGAGGGCTTCACTAGTGAATTACACCAAGTATTGAAAGGAGACTGGATATCTATCTTTCTCAACCTCTTCCTAAAATGTGAAGAAGAAGCAGTACTTCCTAACACATTTCATGAGTCCAATATTATCCTACTAGCAAACCTGGCAGGAGATTTACACACACACACACTCACACACACACAACAGACCAGTACCTCTGAGGAATCCGGATGCAAAATACCAGCAAATCAAATACTGTGATACATGAAAAAGATAATATTTGACACAACACCAGTCAAGTGGGGTTCATTCCAGAGGGATAAGGGTGATTCCTCATATGCAAATAACTCTAGGTGATATACCACATTGATTAACAAAATAAAGGACAAAAATTATATGATCACATCAATAGGTACAGAAATGAACTGATAGGATACAACATCCATTTATTATGAAAACACTCAATAAAATGACTCTACAAGGAAAGCACCATAACCTAATAAAAGCCATATTTGACAAAACCTCACTGAATATCCTACTCAATGTTGAAAATGCGGAAGCTTATCATCTAAGCTCAGGGACAAGTGAGAGGTGTGCACTCTCAACACTATTACTCAACACAGTACTACTGGAAGCCCCAGCCAGAGCGTTCAGGCAAGAGAAAGAAACAAAAAGCAACCATTTGGGGAATGTAAAATTATACTTGCCACGTGTTATAGATGATAGGATTCTTTAGGTAAAAACTATAGAGACCCAGTCAAAAAACTGTTAGAAACAATAAAACAATAGTGTAAAGTGGCAAGATACAAAATCAGTGTACAAAATCCATTGCCTTCCTTCTCTTGGGTGAGTTGGAACCCAGGCAGGTCTCCCACTTAGGGGCAGCAACAAGAAGAAGCAAGATGGGGACCACCTTGGCTGGTGCACAGCTCTCGGGGGAGAAGCTGTGCTATGGCAGCATGTCTGACAGGCTTCCACTGTGACAGGGGAGAGCAAGAATAGAGTCATGGAGGAGATGAAGCAGGGACTCAAGCAAAAAAGAAGCTCCAAGAGAAGAGCCACCAGGAGTGCCTGCAGAGGCCACTGATGAATCTTGAGAATAATCGCGCAAAGTGAAATAAGACAAAACATGTCAAGAACCATATTATTTCACTCCTATGTGGGATAAAAAACTGAAAGTAATTAATGAACAAATACAACAAAGAAACAAACAAAGCCTCATAGACACAAAGAGCAATATGGTAGTAAGTTGAGGAAGAGGTATTGGTGGGGTTGTTTAGAGAATGGTGGAGAGGGCCAAGTATATAGTGATAGATGCTTGGACTTTGGGTGGTGGGCACGCAATGCAATATACAGATGATGTGTCATAGAACTGTAAACTTGAAACCTGTATAATTTTATTAATCAATGTCACCCCCATAAGTTTAATCAAATAATAAAAATAAACGTACTTACAGTAAATGTACTTGAAATTGCCTGTAATAAAATCATGTCAATGCGATCAGCAACGATGAGCAGATGGAGAGGGAAAAACGTCTTATGTTATTCAGAAAAGTTCATACCTTAGCAAAATCACAAACAGAAACACAAAAATCATTCAACATTAGGTAGAAAAAAAATTTGGGAGCATGCTTTTCTTTCTTTACCTCCAGCATTCAGTCTAGACCAGCACTGGGAATAGGATTTTCTGCAATGATGGAAATATTCTATAATCTGCACTGTCCAATGGCAGCCACATAGCTGTATGTTACTCCTGAGAACTTGACATGTGCTAACATGATGGAGAGAGCAAATTTTACATTTTATTACATTTTAAGTCATTCACATTGAAGTAGCTACAAACAGCTGGTGGCTGTATTAAACAAGGCAGGTCTCGACCAATAAAATACCCAGAGAAATGAGAATAAATGATAGATGCTTCATATTTTGTATATATGTAGATCTCCAAACAGATGCACTTGAAACTCTGAATGCAGATGGCTGAAACCAAAATACATCTTAAAACATACTTAGCACAAGAGTACGATGGAAATATAAAATTAAAGGGCACACGGGATGATAAAAATCAACACAGAAACAGGAAAAGATTGCTCTGTGGACAATAGTATAATAACCCAAACTCTACTGAACATAAAATGCTTTCTTATGTTAATAAAGCTAGAAAGATGTATATGTGTGTGTAAATAAATGTGCAGACATTCACAGAACACAAATAATTAAATGATGTTTACAATGAGACAAATTTCTTTTATCTAAATAATTTGGAATGAAGGAAAAAGAGGAATTTGGAGTAGTAGGCAGACACAGATTACCTTGAGTGCCTGGCACTAAGGAATTCATGTTCCTTTCAGGCAGCAGAACTTAACACTTTGTAAGCACTAGAATAACAAGACCATGTGTGGTTTGGAGAAACCATCCTGGCAGAGGTGTAGGATGGATAAAGGGGGAGTAGTGGACGGTGAGGAGACCATGAGGAAGACTTGTGTTGTTAGAGGAGAAAGGATGAGGGCCTGAAGGAAATGATGAGAGTCTAAGTTCATGGCAATGAAGCCCAGAGCATGAATTTATAAAAGATTATTTTGGTAAGGAATGGGTACAAATGATCCGCCTCTTTAAAATTAGTACCCTGAGCCCTGACCTGTAGGGCTGAGTTGGTTAAGCATCATACCTCAAAGCCAAAGGTCACGGGTTTGAATCCCTGTCAGGGCACATGCATAGGCTGCAGGTTCAGTCCCCTGTTTGGGAATTTGCAAGGTCAACCCATGATCTTTCTCTTTTGCAACATTTCTTTCTCCGGCTCTTTCAACATTTATTGCCCTCTCTCTGGAAAAAGTTAAGAAAACTACACTTTCACAATAAATTTACAAAAATAAATGAAGTAAGGACCCTGAGATTCTCTCACCAGCTCCATCCTCGGATCTTTGTGTTCTGGTGGTTGTCTTGGAAGATCCTTCAGTCCTTCAAGCCTTGTCAATGGAAGGGCGTCAGAAACACTTACTGAGAGAAAATGGTTAGTTTCCTAAAAGAGAAATTATGTAAAAATGGAATTACTTTTTATTTCTCTTTTTTTTTTATTGTTATTCAATTACAGTTGTATGCCTTTTCTCCCCATCCCTCCACGCCACCCCATGTGAACCCACCTCCCTCCCCCCTCTCCACCCTCCCCCTTGGTTTTGTCCATGTGTCCTTTATAGTAGTTCCTGTAATCCCCTCTTCCCACTGTCCCCGCCCCCACCCCCCACCCCCGCCCTGGTTATTGTTAGATTGTTCTTAACTTCAATGTCTCTGGTTATATTTTGTTTGCTTTTTCCTTCTATTGCTTATGTTCCAGTTAAAGGTGAGATCATATGGTATTTGTCCCTCAATTCCTGGCTTATTTCACTTAGCATAATGCTCTCCAGTTTCATCCATGCTGTTGCAAAGGGTATAAGCTCCTTCTTTCTCTCTGCTGCATAGAATTCCATTGTGTAAATATACCATGGTTTTTGGATACACTCGTTTGCTGATGGGCACTTAGGTTGCTTCCAGTACTTGGCTATTGTAAATTGTGCTGCTATGAACATTGGGGTGCACAGATTCTTTTGGATTGGTGTTTCAGTGTTCTTAGGGTATAATCCCAGCAGTGGAATTACTGGGTCAAAGGGCAGTTCCATTTTTAGTTTTCTGAGGAAATTCCATATTGTTTTCCACAGTGGCCTCACCAGTCTGCATTCCCACCAACAGTGCACTAGGGTTCCCTTTTCTCCACATCCTCTCCAACATTTGTTTGTGGATTTGTTTATGTTGGCCATTCTGACTGGTGTGAGATGGTACCTCATTGTGGTTTTAATTTGCATCTCTCTGATGGCTAGTGATGCTGAGCATCTTTTCATATGTCTTGAGCCCTCTGTATGTCTTCCTTGGAGAAGTGTCTGTTCAAGTCCTTTGCCCATTTTTTAATTGGGTTGTTGGTCTTCCTGGAGTGGAGTCGTGTGAGTTCTTTATATATTTTGGAGATCAGGCCCTTGTCTGAGGTATCATTGGCAAATATGATTTCCCATACTGTTGGTTCTCTTTGTAATTTGGTGCTGTTTTCTTTAGCCATGCAGAAGCTTTTTATTTTGATGAGGTCCCATTTGTTTATTCTTTCCTTTATGTCCCTTGCTTTAGGGGATGTGTCTGTGAGGATGTTGCTGCGTGGAATGTCTGAGATTTTCCTGCCAATGTTTTCCTCAAGGACTTTTATGGTGTTACGGCTTATATTTAAGTCTTTTATCCATCTTGAGTTTATTTTTGTTTATGGCGTAAGCTGGTGATCGAGTTTCATTTTTTTGCACGTACCTGTCCTGATCTCCCAACACCATCTGTTGAAGAGACTGTTTTTGCTCCATTTTATGCTCCTGCCTCCTTTGTCAAATATTAATTGATCGTATAAATTTGAGTTTATATCTGGGCTCTCTATTCTGTTCCATTGGTCTATGTGCCTGTTTTTATGCCACTACCAGGCTGTTTTGATTACAGTGGCCTTGTAATACAGTTTGATATCAGGTATTGTGATCCCTCCTGCTTTGTTCTTCTTTCTCAAAATTGCTGCTGCTATTCGAGGTCATTTATGGTTCCATATGAATTTCTGCAATGTTTGTTCTATATCTGTGAAATATGTCATGGGTACTCTAATAGGGATTGCATTGAATCTATAAATTGCTTTGGGCAGTATAGCCATTTTGATGATGTTAATTCTTCCAATCCATGAACATTGTACATGTTCCATTTGTTTGTATCTTCCTTAATTTCTTTCTTCAGTGTTGTGTAGTTCTCTGAGTACAGGTCTTTTACTCCTTGGTTAGGTTGATTCCTAGGTACTTTATTTTTCTTCTTGCTATATCAAATGGGATTTTTTTTCCTGATTTCTGTTTCTGCAGTTTCATTGTTGTTGTACAGGAATGCCTTTGATTTCTGGGTATTGACTCTGTATCCAGCTATTTTGCCAAATTCACTTATTAGGTCGAGTAGTTTTTGAGTGGAGTCTATAGGGTTTTCCATGTACACTATCATGTCGTCTGCAAACAGTGACTGTTTCATTTCCTCCTTTCCAATTTGGATGCCATTTATGGCTTTTTCTTGTCTGATTGCTGTGGCTAGGACTTCCAATACTATGTTGAATAAGAGTGGTGAGAGAGGGCATCCTTGTCTAGTTCCTGATCTTAGTGGGAAAGCTCTAAGTTTTTGTCCATTGAGTGTGATGTTGGCTGTAGGTCTCTCATATATGGCCTTAATTATGTTGAGGACTGCTCCCTTTATTCCCACTTTGCTGAGTGTTTTTATCAGAAATAGATGCTGTATGTTATCGAACGCTTTTTCCGCATCTATTGATATGATCATGTGATTTTTGTCTTTGTTGTAGTTGATGTGATGTATTATGTTTATTGATTTGCGAATATTGTACCATCCTTGCATCCCTGGGATGAAACCCACTTGGTCATGGTGGATGATCTTTTTAATATATTGCTGGATGCGGTTTGCTAATATTTTGTTGAGAGTTTTAGCGTCTATGTTCATCAACGATATTGGCCTGAAGTTTTCTTTCTTCGTTGTGTCTTTATCTGGTTTTGGGATTAGGATGATGTTGGCTTCATAAAAAGAGTTTGGGAGTCTTCCATCAGTTTGGATTTTTTTGAGTAGTCTGTGAAGGATAGGGGTTAGTTCTTCCTTAAATGCTTTGTAGAAGTCTCCTGTGAAACCATCTGGTCCAGGGCTTCTGTGTGATGGGAGTTTCTTGATGACTGCTTCAATTTCCTTTGCTGATATTGGTCTGTTCATGTTTTCTGCTTCTTCTTCAGTCCGTTTTGGAAGATTACATTTTTCTAGAAATGTGTCCATTTCATCTAGGTTTTCAAATTTCTTAGCATACAGGTCTTCATAGTAATTTCTTACGATCCTTTGTATTTCTGTGGTATCAGTTGTAATCTCTCCACTTTCATTTCTAATTCTGTTTATTTGGATCCTCTCTCTTTTCTTCTTGATAAGCCTACTTAAAGGCTTGTCGATTTTGTTTATCTTTTCAAACAACCAGCTTCTGGATTCATTGATCCTTACAATTGTGCTTTTAGTCTCTATGTCATTTAGTTCTGCTCTTATCTTGGTTATTTCCTTCCTTCTGCTTGCTCTGGGCTGTCTTTTTTGTTGTTCCTCCAGTTCTTGTAGGCATAGGGTTAGGTTGTTTGTTTGAACTGTTTCTAACTTCTTAAGGTAGGCCTGTATTGCTATGAACTTCCCTCTCAGGACTGCCTTTGCTGTGTCCCATAGGTTTTGGGTTGTTGTGAGTTCGTTTTCATTTGTTTCCAGGAAGTTTTTGATTTCTTCCCTAATCTCATTCTTGACCCATTCATTGTTTAATAGCATGCTATTCAGTCTCCATGTTTTTGAGTGTTTTGGGTTTTTACCCTTGGGGTTGGTTTCTAGTTTCAGACCCTTGTGGTCAGAGAAGATGCTTGATATGATTTCAATTTTCTTGAATTTGTTGAGGCTTGCTTTGTGTCCTATCATGTGGTCTATCTTTGAAAAAGTTCCATGGACACTTGAAAAGAATGTGTATTTTGCTTCTTTGGGATGAAAAGCTCTGTATATATCAGTTAAGTCCATTTCCTCTAGGGTATTGTTAAGTGACACAATATCTTTGTTGATCTTTTGTTTGGAAGACCTGTCCATTTTTGATAGTGGGGTGTTAAAATCCCCTACTATAATTGTGTTGCTGTCAATATCTTTCTTGAAATCCTCCAAGATTTTCTTAATGTATTTGGGTGCTCCTATGTTGGATGCATATATATTTACAATGTTTATGTCTTCTTCGTGGATTCTTCCTTTGAGTATTATGAAGTGACCTTCTGGGTCTCTCTTTATGGCCCTTCTTTGGAAGTCTATTTTGTCTGATATGAGTATTGCTACCCCTGCTGTTTTTTCCTCTCCGTTTGCTTGGAAAATTTGTTTCCAGCCCTTCACTTTCAGTCTGTGTAAGTCTTTCGTCCTGAGATGGGTCTCTTGTAGGCAGCATATGTGTGGGTCATGTTTTCTTATCCCTTCAGCTATTCTCTGTCTTTTGGTTGGAGCATTTAATCCATTTACGTTTAAGGTTATTATTGATAGGTAGTTATTCATTGCCATTTTTTCCTACCTGTGTTCCTCTGTCTTTCTCTTTTCCTTCCTTTCCTTAAAGCAGTCCCTTTAGCATCTCTTGCAGAGCTGGTTTGGTGGAGCTGTATTCTTTTAGACTTCTTTTGTCTGGGAAACTCTTTATTTGGTCTTCTATCTTGATTGAGAGCCTTGCTGGGTAAAGTAGTCTTGGTTGCAGGCCTCTGGTTCTCAGTACTTGGAATATTTTTTGCCATTCTCTTCTGGCTTGGAGCGTTTCCATTGAGAAGTCAGTTGCTAACCTTATTGGGGCTCCCTTGTATGTTACTTCCTTTTTCTCCCTTGCTGCCTTTAAGATCCTCTCTTTGTCTTAGAAATTTGCCATTTTAATTATGATGTGTCTTGCAGTGGGTCTCTTTGGGTTCCTCTTGCTTGGGACTCTCTGTGTTTCCTGGATTTGGGTGACTTTTTCTCTCCTCAGATTAGGGAAATTTTCCATCGTTACTTTTTCAAACAGGTTTTCTATCCCTTGCTCTTCTTCTTCTCCTTCTGGTATTCCTATTATATGGATATTGTTATTTTTCATGTTGTCCTGCATTTCCCTTATTGCCTCTTCATTCTTTCTGAGCCTCTTTTCCTTTTCTTGCTCCTTCTGGGTGTTTTTTTCTACTTTATCCTCCAGCTCGCTGATCCGATCTTCTGCTTCATCAAGTCTGCTTTTAATTCCTTCTTCTGTGTTCTTCAATTCAGAAATTGTATTCTTCATTTCCTCTTGGCTCTTGTTGATAGTTTCTATTTCCTTTTTCATGTTGATATAGTTCGCAGTGAGTTCATTGTAGTTTCCCTGTAGTTTCTGGTAGTTCTCTTTGAGCTCAGAGAGCTCAGTGAGCTTCCTGATGACCATTGCTTTGAATTCAGTATCTGATAGTTGACTTGCCTCTTTTTCAGTTAGCATTCTTTCTGAGACTTCCTCCTTTCCTTTCATTTGGGAATTGTTTCTTCATCTTCCCATTGTTTGTGAGGCTCTTCTTGTTGGCCTCTGCTTCTTGAATTGATCTGTTCTGACTCCCTGGGTTTATGATATGAACTTCTATGGTAGAATGCCAATGGGATTCGGTGGTGCTGTCTGCTTACTCTCCTGTGCTCACTGGTCTTGAGCTGACGTTTATGTGTTTAACACGGTCTAACTCTAGTCTTTTCAGCACTCCAGGTTTTGTTGTCTCACCTGTGGGAAAAAGAGAAAGGGGTGGGAGAAAGAAAAGAAAAAGAAAAAAGAAAAAAACACACACACACAAAAAACAAAACAAAGATGGGAAGGAGGGAACAAGGAATAAGAAAGGAGGAAAGGAAGGAAGGAGGGAAGAAGGAATACAGAAAGATCAGAGGCAAGATAAGAAGGAATTTTAACAAAAATTAAAACATAGAAATAGATAAAAGAAGGCAGGAAGAAGACATAAAAATGGTAAAGGATGGGAGGCAGAAGGAATGAAAAAAAAAAGAGAGAGGAAGAAGGAATTCAGGGGGAAAGGAAAAAAAAAGAAAAAGGAAAAAAGAAAAAAAATTTTCTGTTGGCTTTAAACTGGTCAGGTTATTTCTGCTGGTGTCCTGTCTGTGCAAGGGGAGGGGGTGGTTGGAAGGATTGGTTTCACTTTTCTCCCTTCCTGGGTCACACTCTTTGCTGTTTTGTAGGTGTGGTCCCTGGCAGTCAATCAGGCCGTTGATCAGCCAATCCAGCAGCTTTGTTCTTGGGACACGCAAGGGGTGGCTCCAGCCGCTTTGGCTTGGGACGTGTGCGCACGCAGCAGGGTAATCCAGCTGCTTTGGGTTTGTGACGCTATTTGTGCCCTGAGCTCGCAGCCGGCTGACCATTGGAGCAGCCTGGGCTTGGGAAGCTGGCCTGCAGGCGGCGGGTTCAGCCGCCTTGGGGTTAGGACACTCGCCAGCAGCTTTGTGCTTGGAAAACGCGCACCCAGCCGGCCCTGCGCTTGGCGGGTGCTTGGGGACCCGATCCAGCCGCCCTGGGCTTGAGTCTCTCGGGGGGGCAGGGCCACCCTGGGACTGAATCACGGGGCACTGGGTTCCGAGGTTTTGGGCCTGTGGGTGGAGCAGCTAGCCTCAGCTCCAAATGATCTCGGAGGTTTCAGGTGTGGGCGCCCCTGGGGGTTTCATGTATGGGCCCCGTTCCTTCATCTGCGCGCGCGCCACCGGACCTCAGGTGAGCCCGGTGAATCCGGTGCTGTTTATCCCCCGCTCCCAGTCCAGGGGCAGAGGGGGGAGGGGCGCCAGGGGCCTCGGCTACTACTGAGAGTTCTCTAACTAGCCCCTGAGTGTCTCTATTTTCTTTTTCTTTTTGAGAAATTCCTCCTTTTCAAGCTCCCCTGGTCCAATCAAGCACCTGGCTGCTCAGGGCGCAGCCTGGCCCTCTCCCAAGATTCCTGCAGCAGCCCCTGCGCCAGGGCTGGCGCTTCTGCCACCCTTGTACCGCGCATTCCCGGGTCCCGTGGACCTTATTGTCCTTGAGCACTCTTCTTACTGTCAGATCTTTCAATGTCCTCTCTCTTTGGTCTCTGATCTTCGTATATGCTGGAATACTGTTGGCTGTTCGCTCTGCTCCTCAGATCAGCTAGGTATTTCCCTGGCGTTGAGGGGAAGTGGATTCCGCTCCCACCTATGTTGCCGCCATCTTCCCCAAAATCTCTCTTTATCTGGAATTACTTTTGACATTTATTGCTCAGGTCTATGAACTAAAGCTTTAAAAGAACCAGTAAGTGCCCTTGATAAACACTGACTCGTCTCACTATCACTGTCAAACAGGTTAGAAGTGAATGGTTTCTTCCATTTCACATCCTACAAAGTTTTAATTTAAACTCTAATAGACTCCCTCATGAGACATCTTTACATGTTAAGAATGGTAGAGCATACTCAACTAGAGAGAAAAGCTAAAATTTCTGTTTGTTTACTACTGTAGCTCTAGTTGTAGATCTTAACATACTTGCCTATATTGATACATAGCAAAATACAGAGTACATATATTAAATTATAAGGTTTATAAGGAAAAATATACCTGAACATAATTTTGAGGTTTATTAAGGCTAAAACAAAACTAAAACCTCAAAATTCTTTATTTAAGTGTTAAATATCTATAATTCAAACCTTAAATTTTCCTTCAAGGAATCAGATGGTAATTTTGAGATATTAATGGATGTCAGCATATGAAAATCAAGCACACGTCATATCACATTTCTTCATTATTTCAATTCAGATGTTAATTGAGAAACGTATATATTTGTACTGCTGCAAAGCAAGAGGACATATTTAGATTTGTGGAGTGGGATGGGCACAGGAAGACAAAGGAGGAAAAATTGGGACAACTGGAACAGAATAACAATAAAACTGATTTAATAACAAAAATTAAATACATCTATAAAAAAGATTCAGTTTCTTATTTAAGAGGGTGATCTGCCATTTTTAATCATATTTTTTAAAGATTTGATTTATTTTTCTTTAGCAAGATGGAAAGGGAGGGAGGAAGAGGGGAAAAAACGACAATGTGCCAGAGAAAGACAGACATCACTATCTCATGAGCCCTGACCTGGAACCAAACCTGCCACCAAGGCCTGTGTCCTGTCACCTTGCAGAAGGACACCAACCACCTGAGCCACACCAGTCAGGCCCTTTTCATCCTAATTTAAAACAAGAAAATCAGTTTTTCACATTCTCAGCATTAGAGGTTTTCAAAACGTCTACAGTCTATCTTTTCCAATATAATAGTAAGATGATAGCATAAACATTACCTCCAAAAGTGAAAAAGGTCTTCTACTGTCTTTAATATTCTTCTGAGCAATACATATTTCCTTAAAGACAACATACTCAGAAATAAGAACTGAAAGTTTAATCCTGATCTAGAGGTTCCCAGTGTCTTTGTTACCTATTGCTAAGGATTTCAACAAGTCCAATACCTAAGCATAATTTCGGAAGAAGAAAAAAAAAAAGGAGAGAAATGCCTCAGTTACATTTAAAGTAAAATAACCAAACACATTGTAATATGTGATAAGTCTGCTAACCTAATTCAAATAAAATATTCCAATGACTTGTAAGGTACCCAGGTATTCCTGTTTTCCTGCTTTCAAATAATTTAACAAACAGAAAAGTGCTTCTACAGGGTGGACACTGATGTGTAGAAATGCCAAGATTATGGAAACATTTAATTTAAGTAATATCTCATACACCATCATAGTGGGGCCAACTGCTATCCCTGGTTTTGACAACCTTTACACTTCACCATAGAAGACAGAAACTATCAGGTTATAGTTATTAGATCAACATTACTAGGTGTTCAGTAATTGAATGTTTACAACCACTAAGTTTCTGAGAATGTTTTTCATCACTCAAAAAATATTTTCATTCCAATTATGAATTACACCAATGATATAAATCACTCAGATCTTCCCAAGAATATTTTACACATTTACGAAATTAAGTGTTCCTGATCCTCCATGTGCTCATCCACTAGAGGTGCAAATGTGCCAACAATAACATGAAGGCAACTTTCTAAAGCATCCTTAGGGTAGTTCAGTGCTTTGCCACAGACCCAGTTACTTAATACACAAGAAAGGGGCAATCCAGGTAATGACACATTAATAAAATGAGAAAGTTTGATACAGAAAGACAAAAACAGTTACACCCTGGGTGGTGTATCTCACTGGACTGAATGCCAGCCTGTGTACACCGAAAGGTTACCGCTTTGATTCCCAGTCAGGGAACATGCCCGGCTTTCCCATCAGCTCCCCAGTTGGGGTTGTGTGAGAGCCAGAGGACTGAGGTGTCCCTTGCACATCAATATTTCTTGTCTCTCTCTTTCTCCCTTCCTTCCCCTGTCTCTAAAATTAAATAAATAAAATCTTTCATTGAAAAAGAGAGTTAAGCTCTAGTAAACTCCTTTCATATAAACTCATTCACATATAATTTTAATTCAGCAGCTCTAATGCTGACAGGTCTTGACATAAAAGTCACTTTCATATCCACTTCTTTAAAGCCCAACAGAGACGTGACATCAGCAATCTCCCCTGACAGAAACACTGACAAACAAGCAGAACTTTGAATTGGTTTCTATTTCTTTAATTTTTCTAGACTCCACAATAAGTGAAACCATATATTATTTGTCTTTTTCTTCAGTCTTTAGCATAATACTCTTTTTTTAAAATTTTTATTGTTATTCAATTACAGTTGTATGCCTTTTCTCCCCATCCCTCCACCCCACCCCAGCTGAACCCAACTCCCTCCCCCACCTCCACCCTCCCTCTTGGTTTTGTCCATGTGTCTTTCATAGTAGTTCCTGTAATCCCCTCTTCCCACTGACCTCCCCCCCACCCCCGCTGTTGTTAGATTGTTCTTAACTTCAATGTCTCCGGTTATATATTGTTTGCTTTTTTTTCTATTGATTATATTCCAGTTAAAGGTGAGATCATATGGTATTTGTCCCTCACCGCCTGGCTTATTTCACTTAGCATAATGCTCTCCAGTTCCATCCATGCTGTTGCAAAGGGTATAAGCTCCTTCTTTCTCTCTGCTGCATAGAATTCCATTGTGTAAATATACCATGGTTTTTGGATACACTCGTTTGCTGATGGGCACTTAGGTTGCTTCCAGTACTTGGCTATTGTAAATTGTGCTGCTATGAACATTGGGGTGCACAGGTTCTTTTGGATTGGTGTTTCAGGGTTCTTAGGGTATCATCTCAGCAGCGGAATTGCTGGGTAAAAGGGCAGTTCCATTTTCAGTTTTCTGAGGAAATTCCATATTGTTTTCCACAGTGGCCTCACCAGTCTGCATTCCCACCAACAGTGCACTAGGGTTCCCTTTTCTCCGCATCCTCTCCAACATTTGTTTGTGGATTTGTTTATGTTGGCCACTCTGACTGGTGTGAGATGGTACCTCATTGTGGTTTTGATTTGCATCTCTCTGATGGCTAGTGATGCTGAGCATCTTTTCATATGTCTCTGGGCCCTCTGTATGTCTTCCTGGGAGAAGTGTCTGTTCAAGTCCTTTGCCCATTTTTTAATTGGGTTGTTGGTCTTCCTGGAGTGGAGTCGTGTGAGTTCTTTATATATTTTGGAGATCAGGCCCTTGTCTGAGGTATCATTGGCAAATATGTTTTCCCAAACTGTTGGTTCTCTTTGTAATTTGGTGCTGTTTTCTTTAGCCATGCAGAAGCTTTTTATTTTGATGAGGTCCCATTTGTTTATTCTTTCCTTTATGTCCCTTGCTTTAGGGGATGTGTCTGTGAGGATGTTGCGGCCTGGAATGTCTGAGATTTTCATGCCAATGTTTTCCTCAAGGACTTTTATGCTATTACAACTTATATTTAAGTCTTTTATCCATCTTGAGTTTATTTTTGTGTATGGCGTAAGTTGGTGATCGAGTTTCATTTTTTTGCACGTAGCTGTCCAGATCTCCCAACACCATCTGTTGAAGAGGCTGTTTTTGCTCCATTTCATGCTTCTGCCTACTTTGTCAAATATTAATTGACCTTATAGACTTGAGTTTATTTCTGGGCTCTCTAATCCTAGGGTCACATAATACTCTTTAGGTTTATAAATGTATCACAAATTCCAGAATGTATTTCTTTTTATGATCGAGTAATATTCCTCTGAGTTGGTATATGCCACGCCTTCTTGACCCAGTCATCTATGGTGGACACTCAGGTTGATCCCACGTCCTGACTCTTGCAAATACTGCTGCAAGGAAAGGATGGGTGTATATGTCTTTTCTGGATTTTCTCAGATCAATATCCAGAAATGAAATTATTGTGTCTTGTGGTAGATCTAATTTGAATATTTTGAGAGACCTCCATAATGTTTTCCATAAAACAAGGAAGACACAGAGGACCAAAACCTATGAGATGAAGGAAAAGCAGTGCTGAGAGAAATATGGATACGTATACACTGACATTAAAAAGATGACTTGAGCCCTGGCTGGTGTAGCTCTGTTGTTTAGATGGTCATGCTACAACAGACAGGTTGTGGGTTTGATTCCTGTTAGGGTACAGGTCTAGACTGCAGGTTCCTATATTGGTCAGGGCACCTATGAAACGTCAACTAATTGATGCCTCTGTCTTTCTCTGTCCATTCCTCTCCCTGTCTATAAAGCAATAAAAATAAATATTGTTGAGTAAGAATAAAAAAGACAAAGCCTTTAAAGAAGAGAATCAAACACTTAGGAAGAATTCACTTGACTATTTCTTATACTATTCCAAAACACAGCAGGAGGGAACTTTTTCTAACACATTTGATGAGACCAGCATTTCTCTTATACTAAGGTCAGATAAAGATACCACAGGAAAATCATAATATCCAATGCCCTTCACGAAAATACATGAAAAACTTCTCAGCAATATACTAATGAACTCAATCTGAAGCATGGAAAAACGGTGAAATACCATGAGCAAGTGGGATTGATCCCAGGAATGAAAGGAGAGGTCAGTATAAGAAAATCAATCCTGGAGAACCAAGATGGTGGCGTAGGTAGACACACTGCGCCTCCTGGCACAACCAGAACTGACAGAAAATCGAATGGCAAGGAAGTCTGACACCAAGGAGATAAAAAATAAACATTCATCCAGACCGGTAGGAGGGGCAGAGACTGGCAGCTGCGGCCGAGAGGACTGAGAATGGCGGAGTGTGGGATAAACGGGGCAGGCAGTCTGACCACTAGCAGACCCTGCAACCCCACATTCGCGCACAGATAAGCCGAGAGGGCTGGACTCAGCCTGGCGGAGAACTGGGCAGGCAGAGCAGTGGGTAGCAGACCCTCCGGCCCCACATTTGGGCATAGATAAACCAGGCAAATGGCGGGGGGTGAAGCAGACCACATAACCCAGGGCTCCAGTGCTGGGGAAATAAAGCCTCAAACCTCTGAGTGAAAACACCCGTGGGGGTGGAGGCGGCAGCAGGATAAACTCCCAGCCTTACAGGAGAGGTTGTTGGAGAGACCCACAGGGGCCTAGAGCGTGCACAAGCCCACCCACTCTGGAACCAGCACCAGAGGGGCCCAATTTGATTGTGGGTAGCACAGCGAGTGACTGAAATCCGGTGGAGAGTGGAGCAAGTGCCATTACTCCCTCTCGGCCCCTTCCCCATGTACAGCATCACAGCACAGCATCACAGCACAGCAGCCAGTGTTACGCTGCCCCAGGGAACACCTAAAGTTCCGCCCCTTTAAGTAACAGTAGCACCAAGACGAAAAAAAAAAAAGGCCCAAATGACAGAACACGTCAAAGCTCCAGAAATAATTCAACTAAGCAGCGAACAGATAGCCAACCTATCAGATGCACAGTTCAAAACACAGGTAATCAAGAAGCTCACAGAATTGGTTGAATTTATTTGAAAAGTAGATGAAAAAACGAAGGCTATGCTAAGAGAGACAAAGAAAAATGTACAGGGAACCAATAGTGAGGCAAAGGAAACTGGGACTCAAATAAACAGTGTGGACCAGAAAGAAGAAAGAAACATCCAACCAGAAAAGAATGAAGAAACAAGAATTTGGAAAAATGAGGAGTGGCTTAGGAACCTCCACGACATCTTGAAATATTCCAACATCCGAATTATAGGGGTGACAGAAGGAGAAGAGGAAAAACAAAAAAATGAAAACTTATTTGAACAAATAATGAAGGAGAACTTCCCCAGTCTGGCAAAGGAAATAGACTTCCAGGAAGTCCAGGAAGCTCAGAGAGTCCCAAAGAAGCTGGACCCAAGGAGGATCACACCAAGGCACATCATAATTACATTACCCAAGATTAAAGATAAAGGGAGAATCTTAAAAGCAAGAGAAAGGGGAGTGTTACCTACAAAGGAGTTCCCATAAGACTCTAAACTCATTTCTCCAAAGAAATGTACAGGCAAGAAGGGGCTAGAAAGAAGTATTTCAAGTTATGAAACACAAGGACCTACATCCAAGATTACTCTATCCAGCAAAGCTATCATTTATAATAAAAGGGGAGATAAAGTGCTTCCCAGAAAAGGTCAAGTTAAAGGAGTTCATCATCTCTAAGCTCTTATTTTATGAAATGTTAAAGGAACTTATCTAAGTAAAAGAAGATAAAAGATATGAACACTGAAATGACAACAATCTCACAGTTGTTAACCACCAAACCTAACAAAACAAAACAAAACAAAAACAAACTAAGCAAACAACTAGAACAGGAACAGAATCACAGAAATGGAGATCATGTGGAGGGTTATCAGTGGGGAAGTGGGAGGGGGAGAGAGGAGGAAAGTGCAGAGAATAAGTAGAAGAAATGGTAGGTAGAGAATAGACAGGGGGAGGTTAAGAATAGTATAGGAAATGTAGAAACCAAAGAACTTATGTATACGACCCATGGACATAAACTAAAGAGGGGGAATGTGGGTGAGAGGGTGTGTTCAGGGAGGAGGGGAATCAAGGGGGGAAAATGGAACATCTGTAATAGCATAATCAATAAAATATATTAAAAAGTAAAAGTATAGGAATGGATAGAGTTATTTCACGCAAACAGAATGAAAAGAAAAGCTGGGGTAACATTATCTGACAACATAGACTTTGAAACCAAGGTTATCTTAAGAGACAAAGAAAGCCAAAACATACCGATAAAGGGAATAATCCAGCAAGAAGATATAACCTTAATAAATATTTACACACCCAACACAGGAGAACCTAAACATATAGAGCAAATATTGATGGACCAAAAGGGAGAGGATGACAGAAGTACAGTCCTGGTCAGGGCTTTTAACACCCCGTTGGCTTCAGTGGATAGGTTTCCAGATGGAAAACCAACAGGAATATGGTGAGTTTAAATGACACATTAGAGCAAAAGGGTTTATCTGATATCTTCAGAGCATTTCACCCCTATCAGTAGAATATACAGAATCTTCAAGGGCACATGGAATATTTTCTAGGGTAGACCACCTGTTATGACATAAAATGAGTCTCAACCAATTTCAGAAGGCTGAAACCATCTCAAACTTTTTCTCTGACCACAGTGGTATGGAACTAGAAATCAATCATAAGAAGTACCTGAAAAACACACAAAGACATGGAAGCTAAATAACATGTTATTAAACTATCAGTAAGTCAACAATGAGATCAAGGAAGCAATGAATAGGCACCTTGCAGCAACTGAAAACCAGACCACAGCAATCCAATATCTGTGGGATACTGGGAAAGCAATTCTAAGAGGGAAATTCAAGAATTACAAGCCTATCTCAAAAAAGAAAAAAAAACATGAATAAGCTCCAATAAAAATCTACACATAAAGGAAGTTGAAAAGAAAAAAAGTCCAAAGTGAGTACAGGAAGGAATAATAAAGATTAGAGTAGAAAGAAACCCAATAGATTCTAAAAAATAATACTAAAGATCAATGAACCCAAGAGCTGTTTCTCTGAAAAATTAATATTGACAATCCTTTAAGCAGACTATCAAGGAAAAAAGATATACAAAGGATTGTAAGAAAATATTAGGAAAAACTATATGCTACTAAACCGGACAACCTGGATGAAACGAATAAATACCCCCCCACACACACACAATCTGCAAAAACTAAACCAAGAAGGATCAGAGGAACTGAGTAGATTGATTAGACCCAGGGAAACTGAAGCAGCAATCAGAAAATTCCCACTAAACACAAGCCCTGCACTAGATAACCTCACAGGTGAATTTTATCAAACATTCTGGAATGACCTAACACCTCTGCTTCTCAGAGTATCTCAAAAAATTTAAGTGGAGGGAGGCTACCAAACTCAATTTCCAGGCCTTCATTATTCTATTTCCGAAATGTGATAAAGGCAGTACCAGAAAGAAAATCTTAGGCCAATGTCCCAGATAAATACATACACTAAAAACCATCAAAGAAACATTGGCAAACTGAATACAGCAACCCAGGAACAAGATCATACACTATGATCAAGTGGGATCTATTCCAGGAATGCAAGGTATGTACGACACTCACAAATCAATAAATCTGATCCACCACATAAACAAAATGAAGGACTAAAATCACATGATCATATGAACAGCTGTAGAAAAAACACTTGATAAAACCCAGCATGCATTTATAAGAAAAAATCTCAGCAACGTGGGAACAGAGGGAACATACCTAAGTGTAGCTAAGGCAAGTTATGACCAACCCACTACCAGGATCATACTCAATAGGCAAAATCTACAATGTTCCCCTTCACACTGAAAATGAGACAATAAATGCTGTTCAGAATATTGGACAGATGCATAGAGAAAAAAAAAAAAGAAACTAGACCATCATTTTACACCAAACTCCAGAATAAATTCAACAATGATTAAACATTAAATATTAGGCCTGAAACCATAAAAATACTAGAAGAAAACTTAGGCAGCACAGCACAATCTCAGACCTTGGTCATACCAATATAATTTCAGATATATTTCCGCAGGCAAAGAGAACAAACAAACAAAAATTAAACAAATGTAACTACATCAAACTGAAAAGTTTTTGCACAGCAAAGGAAAACATCAAAAAAATAAGAAGACAACCCATAATAGGGGAGAACATATTTGCCAATACTTCTAATAAGAGGTGAATATCCAAAATTTACAAAGAACTTAGAAATATCAACACCAGAAAAAACAAACAAGCCAATTATAAAATGGAAAAAGGATCTGAATAGACACTTCCCCAAGGAGGACATACAGACGGCCAAGAGACATATGAAAAGATGCTCAACATCACTAGTGATCAGAGAAATGCAAATGAGAACTATGATGAGATATCATATCACACCAGACAGAATGGCTGTCTTCCATAAACTGACAAACAGCAAGTGCTGGCAAGAGTGTGGAGCATGGGGGACCCTTTTGCACTATGTGTGGGAATGCAGACTGGTGCAACGACTGTGGAAATGCGTATGGAGATAGATCAAAAAATTAAAAATGGATCCTCCTTTGGACCCCGTGATCCCACTACTGGGTGTATTTACAATGGAAACCAAAACAGTAATTCCAAAGAACATAAGCACCCCTATGTTCATTGCAGTGTTCTGTACAATCACCAAGATATGGAAGCAGCCCAAGTGTCCATCAACAGATGAGTGGATAAAGCAACTATGGGTCATTTATGTAATGGGATATTACTTGGCCATAAAAAGAAGAGAAAAATTTTACCCATTGTGACGGTATGTAGGGACAGAGAGAACATTAAGCTAAGTAAAATAAGCCAGACAGAGAAAAACAAATACCATATGATTTCACTCACATGTGGAATCAATGAAGAAACTGAACTAACATGGAAAATGGGCACAGACTCATAGACAGAGAGCAGGATTACAGCTAGAGACGGGGGGAGGGGTTAGGTGGTGGAAGGATTGAGCAAAAAGGCAAAAGCACTCATAGACATGGACACCAGTGTGGTGATTGCTGGGGGTATAAGGGCACTGCAGCGTAATAGAAAAAATACAACAAAGATTAAAAGTACATTAATAAACATTAAATGAACAAATAAATTTCATTGCATGTGACTGGCATATTAGCTTCTAATAAATTGATAGATGAATATACAATGAGGTTGATGTACTGTTTAAAAAATACAAAGACCATGTGTACCAGAGAGTGTTTTGAAAGAAAATATTCCAACTAAACTACAATATCTCTATGAAACTGAGTGCTCAGTCACAATGTTAATTGTTCAGTTCCAGGCTAGGTGTGTTGCATATAATGATACAGAATAGAAAATACAAATTAAATTATGTCACTTCTGTAAACAGAATTTATTAATTAATCTCATTTTAAAAATATATTTTAAATTATATCTGTTGTAGTTTTGAAGAGATTTTCCACAGAAAGTTTGCACTCCTAAAGTGTTTCATTTCTTACACAGTAATTTGCTATTGTTTTCCTTAAAGAAGATACACAGAGATAGGAGTTTGACTTAAACTGAGAGGCCTAGGTATCAGGTACAATTTGTTGTTCTATGTTTTTTAAGAGGAAAAATACCATTACAGGTTACAGCCCCTCAGGTCTATGGAAGACTGTTGACCAAGATATTCCCACAACAGCTGGTCATGGAAGGCTGTGCTGAGGAAATGGCATCCTGCTGATCTTACTGATCAGAAATCAGCTGGAAGATGATTAGGGATAAAACGTTCCATTAAATGCACAATGAAAACATGGCAGGTAGACACTACTGCCAATCATTTATTTCCCCAGAAAGAGGAGGGAGTATTTGGAATGAAACAGATGTAAAACACCTATTGATCTTACATAGGTGCTCAGTTGTGGGGAAAAATTCTTTGAACCCACATCCCTCAAATGGTGATGAGGTGTTCAAATATACCAAAAATCAATAGGTCAACAGATAGATAAATGGAGTGAAAAGAAAGAGAGCAAAAGTAATCTCAACCAGCAAGCTGACATTATTCTAATATCTATTGTGATTTTCTTTTGCAGAGAATAAGTGGGTAAAAGAAAACTGTCTATCCAGCTTAAGAATTTTTGAGTTATGTAATTTCTGCTCTAGACTAATTTGAAAAGTATCAAAAGAGTCCAGCAGAAAAAAGTGGCACACTCAATTTTGACAAAGGCCCCAAATAACCCAGTTTGCATCCCCCTATCAAAATGGTCTATGTGGAAGCACCTGGCAATTTTCTTAGTATCTATTTCTCTAGTCTACTCTCACCAAAATTTGTCATGGACCTTGTCTAGCATATTCATCAGTATATAAAATGATAGGGTTTCAGTAATTTTGTACTCTAATCAAAATACAACAATTTTCACTAAAATACTTGAGTCTGAAAGGAAAGTATGGCAACTAAAAACAGAAAGCCTTAAAGCTATTGGAAAAATTTCTTTATGTGAAGTATCATTCTCTCTGAATGTCAGATTAAGTATCTGCTCTCATAAATAAAGTATCATTCAGTACTCACCAATGTTCTACCAGTGTATTATTATTCCGCTAGGTCAGCATGATGAGGGTCCTCTGAAGTTTTTTTACTTCAAACACCTCAAAGGCATTGGGGTAAGATGTAGCTTTACAAGGCTGTGTACCTACCTTAGGTAAATCTACAGGGCCCTCTTCTCCCAAGCAGCCTGTAAAAGCCTCTACATGTGGAATTTATATTTCAGTAAAGGTTCAACTAAGAGATCATACAAAGAACAGACATTTCCTACTTTCCAAAATACAATGCCATTCCGTCATCATTTCAGAGTTGTGTTTCTCAAATATATTTCATAAGTTGAAGGAGCTATAGAATATTGTATCATTTCCTTTATAAATCATCCACCTGGGCAATACTTTCCCCTATATATTTTACTCAAAGGATATATTATTAGTAAAAGAATATAGATTAAAAGGGTAAAAGTTTAAACATACCTACAGTATGAGAGTATCAACAGTCTAAAAACTTACAATTTTAAAGGTTTTATGTACATAAGGACCAGAAACCTTAAACACTCACTTCAGCAAAATCTCACACATACACAAATGCACACGGGGGCACACACGTACTATATTTCCCATGTGTGTTGTCACTACCCAGATGAAAACAGAACATTTTCTACATGCCACACATCTCCCTCATGCTCCTTCCCAGTCATGGTGGAGTTGATTAAAAATGCCCACAAAGTCTGCGATAGTTAGCCCTCCTTTCAAAAGCTGAAGCCCGATTACCCCCCTTAAAATGTGGGCTGTCCTTCCTGACTCCCTTCTAACAAAAAGAATGTGTACAGATCTTTAACCTCCTGATTAAATTTATCTGTGAGTCTTTAATTCTTAGATGCTATTACAAATTAAATTGTAAATGAAATGCAGTTTCCTCCGTGGACTGTTCACTCCTGGTGTACAGAATCACGACTGAATTTTGTGTCTTCATCTTCTATGCTGCAAAGTTACTACATTCATTTATTTACCCTATTTGGGTAGCTTCCTTATAGATTCTCAGGGATTTTCTATGTATATAATTATGTAACCAGTGAATAGAAAAGAATTTGCATCTCCCTTTACAATTTGAATAATTCTTATCTCGTTTTCTTCTTCAATTTTTCTGGCTAAAACTTCTGATATAGGGTTGAATAGCAGTGTCAAAAGTGGGCAAACAATTCACGTTTCTGATTTAGGAGAGAAAACTTTCAATCTCTTACCACTAAGCACAGTGTAAGTCCTGGGTACAAAGATTTCATCTACACAGGAAAGTCACTTAGGGTTCTTGTGGCAAATACGGTTTGTCCCCAGAATCATTAGTACTAGGCACAGAGTGGTCCATTTGTTGGTTAAAGAAAACCTCTAGTGTATCATAGGTTCTGCTTCTTAGGCTAGGCCTAAATACACAGGTATGTTCTGCTTGTGAAAATTCTTGAAGTTTTATGTACATGACCTATACACTTTCCTGATGTAACATCTATTGCAATAAAGAATTTATAAATAGAGAGTATCCTACAACTAGACTCCCAATGAGAAGAAAGACTCCACTGAGAGGCAGTAAGGTCTGTAAAGCAGCTCTTATTCTTTCATTTTTCTTATTGGAAGCATGTTGTTACATCAAGTCCAAGGTGATTTCCATGTGACTTTTCTCTTCTCTCATCACCAGACCTAAACACCTACGTGAGTCATGACAATGGCTCTTCCCCTTACATTAGGGTGCCCCAAGTGGTGACAGGAGAGGACTCAAACACTTTTAATATTTGACTTTAATCCAGCACTTCAAGTCCTCAATTCTCATTTCTGTTATATGAAGGTATATAAAGTACCGGTCATTTATAATATATGCCAGCATTCAACTTATTTATGACTTGGCTATAAATAGGTATATCTAATTTTCCTAAATATTTACCAGGCACCATTTTCAAATAGATAGGCATGCACATGGATAAGTGATTAATGTTATTCTTTATATAAATATTTGAGAGCATATAAATAATTATAAATATACACATGTAAATATATAAATATCGGGGATTGAAAAATATGAGAAAGGGTGGCTCTGGGATAGTGGATCGAAATAGAAATATTTAGTTAGCACCCCACATTTGCCCAATACCCCAAATGAGAAACGTTTAATGACTCCGAAAATATTACAAAATGATGAAACAAACATAAAACCCAGAGCTCACGGTCATTAAGCCAAGGAGTTTACCGACAACTTCCCTTTTGCAAAGTGGGTGGGCACAATCTTGGATAACAGCAAGGAGCTGATGGTGAGTGACACAATTGTATCCTCTTGTGGGTTATCTAGGAGAGGTTTTGAAAACATTAAATGATGATGGAGACAGCACTTTTCTTTACAATATGCTTACATATTAAAAATACCTGGCCAAGAAGCTAACAAAAAATCTTGTGAAAAGGTTTTAAATCATGAGCACTTCAAAAATATTAAGTGATACCAAGCATTCCCTCTAACCAGAATGCTTTGAAATTAGGAATTGACTGCACAAGGAAGTGCAAAAAACCACAAATCTGTGGAGAGTAAAAAACAAGCTACTAAAAACCAGCTGGGCCTAAGAGGAAATAAAAGGAGAGGTCAACATATAAATAAAAACAAAAGAGAATGGAAATATATCATATCAAAACTTTGACTTAAAATATATTATTTTAAAAATGGCCACAATGAGATGGCTTATTGTCTTAATTCTTCAGTATTTTACTACACTTGTGCCAATTTTTCCTTTTACCCTTCCTTCCTCCAGCCCAACCCACCACCCCACAGTCCATCCCCACACCGTCGTCCCGTTCCAAGGGTCACTCAGACATGTTCTTTGACTAATCCCTTCCCCTCCTCTCCACCATTTCCATACTCCCTTTCCTCAGGAAGCTGTCAGACTGTTCCTTGTATACATGTTTCTGTTTCTGTTTTGTTTGTTATTTTTTGTGTTCATTACATTCCTCCTAGAAGGGAGGTCATATCACAACTTTGGGTTACAGAGAAAGTGGTAGTAAGAGAGAAGTGTCATCATTACAGGTAAGCTTACGTCAAGAAACGAGAAGTCCCTAGTGACCAACCTAATATACTGTCTTGAAAAACTACAAAAAGGATACCAACAGGAGCCCAAAGTCAGCAAAATAAAGGAAATATAACAACAAGTAGAGGACCGTTGCCTGAGTGGCTGGGTAGGTAGGAGTGTTGTCCTGGACAGCAAAGGGGCATGGGTTTGATTCCCAGTCAAGGTACATACCTCCGTTGTGGGTAAAATCCGCAGATAGGGCACATCAGGGAAGCAACAAGTCAGTATTTCTCTCACGTCGAGGTTTCTCCCTCTTACTGCCTATCCCCGTCACTCTTTCTTCAATCAATAGGCATACCTTCAGGTGAGGATTGGGACCAAAAATAAAGAATAAGAATTAGAGCAGAATTAAATGATATAAAGAACAAAAACACTATACAAAATTTAATGCAACAAAGAGCTGGTTCTTTGCAGTGATTAATAAAATTGACAAAGCTCTGGTGACACTCACTAGAGAAAAGAGAGAAAAGACTCAAGCAATATTATAAATCAGAAATAGGTTGCAACAAGAATACAAAAGATCCTATAAGATACTATGAAACACTCCGTGACACCAAATTCAATAATATTTATGAAGTGGGTTAGTTCCTAGAAATATATAACCTCCCTGGACTGAATCAGAAAGAACTGGAAAATGCAATTAGACACACCAATCGTGACGATACTGAGAGAACCATCAGGAACTTCCCAAAAAATTAAAATTCCAGGACCAGATAGCGTCACTACTGAATTACAACAAGCACTCAAAGAAGACTGGATACCTATTCTTCTCAACTCTTCCAAAAATGGGAAGAAAAGCCAATACTTCCTGACAAATCTTATGAGTTCAACATAACCCTATTACAAAACCTGGGAAGAGCAATCCACATAAGAGACAATTACAGACCCATATCTCTAATGAATAACGATGCAAACTACCAGCAAATGAAACAGAACAATAAATTAAAAAGATAGCATTCAATACTGCACTGATCAGGTGGGGTTCATTCCAGAGGTGCATGGATGGTTCCAACATATGCAAATCCCTCTGTGATAATCCAAGTTGATTAACAAAATAAAGGAATAAAATTATATGATCATATGAATAGGTGCAGAAAAAGCATCTGACAGGATACAATATCCATTTATTATGAAAACACTCAATAAAATGTGTAACAAGGAATGCACAAAACCTAATAAAATCCTATGTGACAAACCGCAATGAAATCCTACTCAATTTTGAAAAGGTAAAGCTTTTCCTCTAAGCTAAGAGACAAGTCAGGGGTGTCCACTCTCACCACTTGTATTCAACACAGTACTACTGGACTCCTAGCCAGAGCACTCAGGCAAGAGACAGAAATAAAAAGCATCCAAACTGGGAAAGAAAAAGTATACTTGTCCCTTTTTGTAGATGATATGATTCTTTATGTAGAAACTGTAGAGACCCCATCAAAAAACTGTTGAAACAATAAAACAATATAGTAAAGTTGCAAGATAATTGTACAAAACCCCATTGCATCCCTGGTCTTTGTGAGCTGAAACTTGGGCAGGCCTCCCAGGTAGGAGCAGCAACAAGAAGAAGCGAGAAGGTGACCACCTTGGCTCATGCTAGGCTCCCACGAGGAAAAGCTATGCTGTGCTATATCTGACTTGGCTTCCACAGTGTGAGGTGGAGCAGAAGAAGGCAGCCATGGAGGAGATCCAGCAGCGACTCAAGCAGAATAGAAGAAGCTCCAAGATGGGGGCCACAGGTGTACTTGCAGAGGCCTACATGAGACAGAAGTTGTTTGAGGAGGGGAGGACCTGGACCCGCTGGTGACAACAAAGTCAGAGTCCATGCAGTGTGACCACCCCAACCACACAGTCAGTGTGACCACCTTCAGTGACATGGACTGCCCTGCCTGAGCATTGCGTTCAGCAGGTATGAGGAGGAGGTGCGATACATGGAGAAGCTGACTAAAGCCTTCCCCAGAAATCCATGACCCCTTCTATCCCAGGAGATCTATCTCAGGGCATCTGCATCTGTGCCACACACAGTTGCCAAGAGTCAAGGAATCATCTCCAACAGGCCCGGGACTCCACTGAAAAAGCCCGAATGCTACTCACCAGCAAGACCCAGCAGTGCTGGGTGAACTGTGATGCCCTGCACAGCACACAGAGGATAGTGAGCCCGAGAACCAGGCCAGGCCCCAGCCCAGGCTGCCACGGTCTGCCCTGTCCCCCCTTGGCTGTCACCACAAACAAGCCTTCATAAGGCCTGGGGCTTTTACCTTAGAAGTAGTGGGGTATCTGATGGAATAATACTCAGCCAGAAGAAAAGATAAAATACTGTCAGGGTTGCATCTTAAAAATAATGACGCTAAGAGAAATAAGTTAGACAAAAAAGCCAAGAAATATATAATTTCACTCATATGTGAAATTTCACTCATATAAAACTGAAAGCAAGAAATAAACAAAAAACACAAACAAACAAACAAAGACGCATAGACACAAAGAACACTATGGTAATTACCAGAGGGAAAGGGTATTGGGGATGATGGTTAGTTAAGAGTAGAGGAGGCCAAGGATATAGTGACAGAAGATTGGACTTGCGATGGTGGCACACAATGCAATGTACAGATGACGTGTCATTGAATTGTACACTTGAAACCTATATAATTTTATTAACCAATGACACCCCAACAGATTTAAGAAAATCAGAAAAAATAAGATGAAGGAAATGTACTTGAAATTTCCTATAATAAAATCACATAAAAGCGAGCAGTGAAATTAGAAGATGGAGAGAGAAGAATGTCTTAGGTTGTGCAGAAAAATTAATACATTTGGAAAGTCACAAACAGCAGCACAGAAATCATTCTACATTTACCTTGAAAAAATTTGGGAGTGTAGTTTTCTCTTTCAACCTTTAGCATCCAGTCTGGACCAGCAATGGGAATAGAATTTTCTGCAATGATAAAAATAGTCTATAGTCTGCATTGTCCAATGACAACCACTTAGCTGTATGTTACTACTGAGAACTTGACATGTGCTAGTACGACGGAGAGAGCACATTTTACATTCTATGACGTCTTCATTCATTTACATTGAAGTAGCTACAGACAGCTAGTGGCTATATTAAACAAGGTGTGTCTTGACCAATGAAGTACTCAAACAAATGAGAATAAAAGAGAGAGTGCTTCATATTTTTATATATGTAGATCTCAAAACAGATGCACTAGGAACTGAATTCAGATGGTAAACACCAAAATAAGTCTTTAAAAGTACTTGGCATAAAAGGAGCACGATAGAAATGTGAAATTCAATGGTACACAGGACGTCCAAAATCAACACAGAGGTAGGAAGAGACTGCCCCAAGGACAATAGTATAATAACCCAAACTCTAAAAGGTGGAAAAATGCATACATATGTGTTTATATAAACATACAGACATACACATAACACACATACTTAAATGATGTTTAAAATAAGGAAGTTTTTTTCTCTACATAAGTTGGAAAGAATTAAACACAGAAAGAAGGAAGTTGGCGCAGGAGGCAGACACAGATTACCTTGTGTGCCTGGCTGTAAGGAATTCATGTTCTTTTCTCAGGCAGCAGGAAGTTAACACTTTTTAAGCAGTATAATAACAAGACCATGTTTGGTTTGCAGAAACCGTTGTGGCAGAGGAGTAAGATGGATAAAGTGGGAGTAGTGGACGGTGAGGAGATCATGAGGACGACTTGTGTTGTTAGAGGAGAAAGGATGAGGGCCTGAGGTAAACCATGAGAGTCTAAGTTCATGTCAGTTAAGCCAAGAGCATGAATTCATAAACGATTCTTTTGGAAAGGAATGGGTACGAATGATCCGCCTCATGAACATTAGTACCCGGAGCTCTGACCAGTAGGGCTCAGTTGGTTAAGCACTGTCCCTCAAACCAAAGGTCACAAGTTTGATTCCCAGTCAAGGCAGATGCAGAGGCTGCAGGTTCAGTCCCAAGTTCTGAGCGTGTGCAAGGGCAATCCATTGAACTCTCCGTTTCACAACATGTTTCCTTCCCCCTCTTTCTCAGGCCCTTCCCCTCTCTCTCTAAAAAAAAAAATTAAAATAACTACAATTTAAAAATAAAAAAAGAACAGAAAATGAAATAAGGACCCTGAGCTGCTCTCATCAGCTCCATCCTCGGATCTTTGTGTTTTGGCGGTTGTGTTGGAAGATCCTTCAGTCCTTCAAGCCTTGTCAACAAAAGGGCCTCAGATACACTTACTGAGAGAAAATGGTTAATTTCCTAAGAGAAAAATTAGTTAAAAATGGAATTACTTTTGACATTTCTTGGTTAGGTCTATGAAACAAAACTTGAAAAGAATCAGTAAATGCCTCTGATAAACACAGACTCGTCTCACTATCACCGTCAAACAGGTTAAAAGTGAATGGTTTCTTCCATTTCCAATCCTGCAGTGTTACAGTTTAAACTGTAATACACTCCCTCATGATACATCATTAGACTTTAAGAATGTTAGAGCATACTCACTTAGAGAGGAAAGGTTAAATTTCTATTTGTGTAGTACTGTAGCTCTACTTTTAGACCTGCGTATGTATATTTGCATATTGATACATAGCAAAATATACAGTATAAAATTAAATATAAAGAGATGTATAAGAAAAAGACACCTGAATATAATTTTGAAATTTATAATTTTGAAATTTAAAATAAAAGTAAAATTTCAAAAACTTTTTGAAGTGTGAAATATCTATAAATCAAACTTTAAATTTTCTCTCAAAAATCAGATGGTAATTTTAAGATATTGATGGAGGTTATGCCCATGAAAATCAAGCATACATTGTATCATGCCTTGAATATTTAAATTCAAATGTTTATCAAGAAACTTTGATATTTATACTTTCACTGCAAAGCAAGAAATTGTATTAAGACTCCGTTTCTTATTTAAGAGGGTTGAACTCATGTTATCCTTCCATCACAATTTTTGAATAGATTTTATTTATTTGTTTTCAGATGGAGGGAAATGGAGGGAGAGAGGGAAGGAAACATCTATGCAGGAGAGAAACACTGATTGGCTGCTTCTTGTATGGGGCCTGACTGGAGACCAGTCCTGCAACCCAGGCACGTGCCCTGTCCTGGAATGGAACTGGCAACCTTTCGCTTTGTGGGATGACACCCAGTCAACTAAGCCACACCAGTCAGGGATCTTTTCATAATAATTAAAAATCACCCAATCTTCATTCTTTCACATTGGGAGCATTAGCGGTTTGCAAAACGTATTAGCGCCTTCTTTTCTAACCGAAAATGGTAAGATGATGGAATAATTATTACCTCGGAAAGTGAAAAAAGTCCTCTACTGCAATTGATTTTCTGCTGAGTAACACACAAATCCTTAAAGACAGCGCAATGAGGAAAAGAATCTAAAAGTTTAATCGTGATCTAATGGACTCCATTATCCTTGTTAATTATTACTAAATGTTAAAATAAGTCCAATACCTAAACACAATTTTAAAAGAAGAAATCAAAAGGAGAGAAATGCCTAACTATATTTCAAAGTAAAGTAACCAAACACATTGTGGTATATGATAACAACTCTGCTAACCAAATTCAGATACAAGATCCCAATTTCTTCTAAGGTACCAAGCTATTACTGTTTCTGTGCTTTCAAATAATTCAAAAAACTGCTAAAGTGCTTCTACAGGATGGGCATTGAGCTGTAAAAATGCCAACATTACTGAAACGTTTAATTTAAGTACTTTCTCACACACCAGCATAGTATCACACTGGTGCCAACTGCTCTCCCCAGTTTTGACTACCTCTGCACTTCACCAAAAAGACAGAAGCTGTCAGGTTATTTATTAGACCAAAATTACAAGGTGTTCAGTAAATAAAGGTTTACAATGATTAAGTTATTGAGAAAGATTTAGCATCACTTTTCACAATTGAGAAAAAAATATTTTCACAATTGTGAATTAGACTAATGTCACATAGAACACTCAGCTCTTTCCAAGAACACCATACACAAGTATTTCAAATATCATTTTGAAGATGAGTTACAAAATCACCTGTTCCTGAACCTCCATCTGATCATCCACAAGGGGTATCAGTGTACCAATGATAACACGAAGGCAATATTCTAAAGTCATTTACTTTAGAAAACATTACTTTAGTAACATCCTTACAGTAAGTGTTTGCACCCTGAAAGGTTATGGGTTTGAATCTTGGTCAGTGCACATACCTAGGTTGTGAGTCCATTCCCAGGTCACAGCACAAACAGGATGTCCACCAATCCATGCCTCTCTCTCTCCACCTTCCTCTCTCTCTCTAAAAAGTAATAAAAAAATATCATCAAGTGAGGATAGAAAAAGAAAGAAAAAGAATTGAAGAGCACAAACAAACACTGAAAATTAATTAACACCAATATTTCTCAAACTCTTCCAAAACAGAATAGAATGGGACTCCTCTTACTCATTTCATGAGAAAAGCATTTCTCTTATACCAAGTCCAGCTAAAGACACAAAATTATAATACCCAATACCCTTTATGAATATAGATGAAAATCTCAAGAAAATACTAATAAACTCAATCTGAAGCATAGAAAAAGGATTGTATACAACGAGCAAGAAGGATTTATCCCATCAATTCTAGAAGATGTCAATAGAAGAAAATCACTCTATAGAACAGATATTAATGAAATGAACTTAATTATTGATTACCTCAATAAATACAGAAGAGGCACTTAACAAATCTGACACCCTTTCATGATGAAAACACAGGAAAAAATGAATAGACAGGAACTTCCTCAGCATAATAAAGGGAACTGATGAAAACCCCACAGATAAACACGTGATCAATGTTGATGGACTGAAATGTTGCCCACTGGGATCAGAAACAGAACAAGGATGTCCATTTTCATCACCACTATTCAATACTATACTCAACCTCTGGCCAGAGCAATTAGACAAGAAAAGGAAATGAAAGGGCTCTAAATATGAAAGGAAGAAGTAAACCATAGCACAGGCGGCATGATTCCACATATATATATAATCGCCCAAACGCTCCACCATAAATGTACTAGTGCCAGCAACAAACACACTGAGCAACTTTGCAGACAACATACAAAAAGCACTTGTGTTTCTATATATCAGCAATGACCAACCATGAAGAAAATTACAACTCCATTCCATTCTCAACAGCATCTAAAAGAACTAAATACTCAGAAATAAACTTAAGCAAGGATGTGAAAGACTAGTACATTGAAAACTGTTAAGAAAGGTTGAAATAAACTTAAAGTGTCTAAATAAAAAGAATGACATCCTGTGTTCATGGATTAGAAGACAAATGACTGAGATGTCAATACTGTCTAAATGAGTATGTATTCAATGCAATTTCAATCAAACTTCAACACCTTTTTACACACATAGAAGAGGTTATCATCAAATTCACATGGAATTGAAAGCAGCCCCCAAATAGCCAAAACAAAGTTGAAACAATACAAATCAAAGGACTCACACTTTTGATGTGCCCAGATTATGTGAAAAAATTTTAAATTAAAAAAATCAAAATAACTGTACTTTTTAAGAGAGATAGAGATCTGAAGATTCTGCCCCAAAGAAAATATATGGATGGTAATAAGCGCATGGGAAAATCCTCATTAGTTTTTCAGAAACTACAACTTAGTGCCCCAAATGAAACACCAATGTTTACCTATTAGAATAGTTAGCATAAAAACCATTTAGAAAATCATCAGGTCTTTCATGGCATGTGAATTAACAAACTGACGTACAAATGTACAATGGAAGACAACTAAACAATTAAAAGTTACACACTATTGATTTAAACATGACTGAATCTTAAATTAACTATTCTCAGTTGCTCTAAAATATCAATTCTAAACTAGTACCTGTGCCCCTGCTTCCCTGTGGGGCTCTGCACCCCAGGCAAAAGTACCTGTGCAGCGCGAAAGAGGGGAGGGGTCTGTCCAGCTGAGGGGGCGCTCCAGGGATCAGGGGCCCTGGCCCAGACACCAAACACAGGCAGCAGCTTTGGCATCAGCACCTGTGAGACTGTGCCTCCTGTTGGGTCTCTTCAAGTCACAGCTGTGTTACGTAATGTGAGAGAAGCAAGTGGGCCATCCCACTGCTCCAGATCCTTACCAGTTCTCTCTCGCGTGCTTTGCTTCCCCAGTGGCCAGTTTCCTTCCATCCTGGAAAGACCACGAAGTTCCCTCTTCATATTTGCCTGGCCCACCCCTTCATCTCCAACCTCCTACTACAGACAGTACAACCTCTCGGACCCCAGTGAAAGAAGTAGATTTGAGGCTTTCAGCTCCCTCTTCGCCAATCTCTGGCCACTGAACAAAGCCTGTGCTGTGCTGCTGACTTGGGTCTCATGATTTTCTTTGCCAACACCTCACAGAAAAAAGTCCCTGCATTGGGCCTCAAACAAAGTTCTTCGTTCTTCAGTAAAAACTTGGTTGATGACCCAAAGGTCTTCTGGCAAAGCCATGGTGGGGCCCTAACTGCAATGTTTTCTTCTAGAGACAGAGAAGAGACCCCCAGAGGAAGCTATTTAGGTGGGGTGGTGTCCATGGGGGTGAGGTCTGTGCTGGCAGCAGGATTGGGAGCCAAGCCTGACGACTTGCTCCTTGAAGGGACCGCACTGACTGCTCAAGTCATGGGAAGGCTGGTGGTTCTCCCAGTTCTGGAGCTGCCCACAGCAGTGGCAGGGTAGCTGGGGGTGGAGGCTGGGACTGACACCCCACTGGATGCTGCGTTGGTGGTGGTGCCCAGCCCTCTGCTAGAAGGGTGGGCGCAGTGGTGCCTCCAAGCACAGGGTTGTTCTGATGGTTGGGGCCTGTGGTCACTACCAGGGTGCCCTGGGGAGTGCGCTTCCCGGAGGTCTGGCACACGCTTCCCCCAAACTTCTGAGCGGCTGTACCAGAGGCACCAAGGGCAGCGGTGGCTGACCTGGGGATGGTTTGTGTGCCCAAGGTGGCCTGTGTGGTGGTACCCAGGGCTGGCTGTCCCGGAGTATAGGTTGGGGCGTGGGCTGGGGCAGCAGCTGCCGATTTTCCACCTCCGGAGTCCGGCGGAGCCCCTTAGGAAAGAACATAGGCAGGTAGGGTCGTGTCCATAGGGGTTGTGTCCATAGTGGTCATGTCCACCGGGGTCGTGTCCATTGGGGTGATGTCGCTGTCGGAAACAGGCTTGGGAGCCAAGCCTGTTGGTGTGCAGGCTGAGGGGCCTGCACTGCCTGCAGAGGTGACTGTCAGGCTGGGGAACCAAGGGGTGCTAGGAGAACAGACAGGAGCCATTTCTGCCGCAGGCTGCGGGGAAGACCGCACAGGCTCTGGAGCCCTGCAGCCTGAGATGGCCTCTGTGTCACCTGACAGAGCACTGCTAATGCGCCGCCAAAGTGCCCTTTTCTCTGCATCGATGTCTTCAGGCGTCACTCTGTAACCCAGCTGAGGCGTAGGTGGCAGGTTCAGAGGGTCCCCTCGCCTGTGTGGCAGCAGAGGAAACTTCCTCTTTCGGGGCCTGTCACAGGAGGGTGAGCGGCTCCTTGGGGATGGTCTGTGAGGGTGGGTGTCCCCTGGGCCACTGTCAGGCTGGCTCTGCCTCTGAGATGAAAGGCCACTGGAGGAGGGAGCCTGAGGGCCCTGCTGGCTCACTGTCTTTGGGGCCCTCTGGGACAGCCTGGCCTGGCAAGTGGCGGGCTGCCTCCTCCTCTCCACTGGCGGGAAGCCTCGAGTGGAGCTGTAGGAACTGGTGATTGCGTTCCTTCGGCAGCAGGAGCTCCTCACAGAGGCTTAGGGTTGCTGGTGGCATCTGTCTTCTGGGCCCCTTTCCTGATGGGCCGCCCTCTCTAGCACTCTGGGGTGCTTGCCCTGTTGACGCATCGCTCTCCTTTGTCCACAGGCCCTCTGATGGCATCGCCTGCAGAACGAGGTAAGGACCCCCAGGAAAATGCTCAGGGCCCGGGGGATCCTCACACACAGTCTCAGGAATGCTACTACAGGCCATGCCCGCCAAATCCGCAGATAATTAGGGCAGCCTGGAGGTGCAGGGACAACTCGGTGCTGCTGGGGGACCAACTGGTGGGCGAAGTGAGCACCATGGTGGCCCCCCCTTACCCGGGGTCGGGGAAGGGAACAGAGTCTTCCCAGGTAAATGCCCATTGGTCGCTTCGGTGAGGTCTGTCTTCCAACAAATAGCCGGATCTCAGAAGCTCCTTCAGTAGCCACCAGCACTGTTGAAAGCCAAGAGCCAACTGTTGGGCCTGTTGCTAGGATACACTCGGAACTCCCAGTTGGTGGGAGTGGGAGATGGGCGCGAGGAAGGAGTGTGCTTGCCAAGGTCCTGCGGGGGAGAGGCGTTCCCAGAGGACCCTGGAGGACCCTTGGTTGCTTCCTGATCTCCCTTTGAGGCAGGGGCAGGCGAAAGCCACCAAACTTTCACTACTCAGGGCTGTAGTCTTCCTAGAGCCTTAGAGGCCTGATGGTGACCTTGTTCTCCCAAGTCCCAGCACTGCTGCTTCTGCTCAGTGCCTGCCCCTGCAGCACCGCTTCTACCTGGTGATGCTTCAAGTTCTGTGAGGCCAGGATGTTGGACCCTTGGGACTGCAGCCCAGCCTGCAAGGGTCCTCCTGACACAGCCGAGAGATGACTGTGTCTTCATAGTCATTGCTTAATTGAGTGGAGCTCTTGTAGACAGTGACGTTGTTGCCTACCCTTCCCCCCAACCCAGTCTTCCATGCATGGTAAGTATCAGCTCTTCTTCCTCAGTGCCAGAATGCTCCATCAGTAGGTTATTGGTCTTGGCACAGAGTAAATCTCTTCCTCTCCTCTTCCCTCTCCTCTTCCTCAGATACTGCCTGCTTCTCCTCCTGAGTCCCGCAGCCCAGGGTGAGTGCGGGGGTTTTGCCAGCCCCCAGGCCCTGCTGGACTATTGCTCTCAGGCTTTGCCCACTGCAGCAGGACCACCACAGCCTCAAGCTGGGCTGCTTGGAGAGCTCAAAGTGCTTCTAGTAGGGGGGCGTGACCTTGAGTCTGAGGTCCTGTTTCCCTCCAAACAGGTATTAGAAGCATAAATTGGTTGTTACAATATCGTCATGGTGATGTAAACTACAGCATAGGGAGTATAGTCAATAATATTATAATACCTGTGTATGGTATTAGATGGATACTATTGAATAGGTTAATGGAGGTTAATCACTTTTAAATTATATAAACATAGCCTAATCACTCTGTCAGACACCTGAAACTAGTATAAGAGTATATCAACTATAATTTAAAAATCATTTTAAGTATTATCAATAAAACTTAGGTATGGAAGTGCATATTTATGAAGCAGGTGCATTCAGGTGAGGGGTTCTGAAACTTATACCTCAGGAACTTCTTAGTCCATCCACTGTGGTTCCCACTCTCCCCTGGGATCTCATCTTGGATGCAGAATGTCCCACCATGAGAAGCCTGTGCCTGCCTGAGGTAGTCTTTAGGAAATCTGGGCCTAGAAAGAAGGACAATGTGGCCGATGGAAAGGGAGGTGTCTCAATGTCATCTTGGGACTCTACCCAGGACTATAGCTTTGACAGGAGAGGGCTCTGCCTGACTCCAGGTGCTGTTCAAAGTGTGGTCTCTGAGCTGTGTGTCTGTGAGCTGTTTGTTATCAATCAGGACAGTATCAATCAGACACTGAAATGACATATAAGTGTTGTTGAAACTCAGTGCTGAGCGTCTTGTGGAGGGAGCAGGTATCATGCACATAGGACCCCATCTCAGCCCGTGATGTCCTCGGAAAATGACAGAGCTGGCCCTTCACCACAGACAGTTTGAGACACACTCGTCTCTCACCTGTTAGGATTGTTGTCATTTTGAAAACAACCTATCATCAGCATTTCATTTTGTTTCATTCAAAGTGCAACACTAAAAACAATGATAGAAATGGAAAGTTCACCCAGGAATACTTTGTTTGAGGTCTCTTAGTTTAGCTTAGTTTCTTTTTAGAACAGATAAAGTATGAATATTTAGTTTTTTTTCTTGTAGTATACTTTTGTAATAGTCTTCTCTCCTGAGATTGTGAGTTTTTCATTAATGGTTAAAACCTCCCTGAAAATTTACTTCCTCCACACTTCTTTCATGATAAAATATGCACAATGCAATATTTATTGTTTTAACCACTCATAAGTGTACACACTTCAATGGCATGAAATATGTTCCCAATATTATGTAAACACCACCACTGATTATACCCAACACTTTTCATCATCCCCCCAAAAAGCTCAGTACTCATTAAGGAATCACTCTTTCTTGCTCCCTCCCTGCAGTCCCTAGCAACCTCTCTTTCTTATTTTGGTGCCCAATAGAACTGAAATCATGTAATATTTATCCTTGTGTGTCTGGCTTGGTTCACTTAGCATAATATTTTCCAGGGACATCCATTTTGTAGCATATGTCAAACTTCACTCCTTATGGCTCAGTAATATTCCATTGTACGTGCATATCACATTTTGTTTATCGATTCATTTGTTCATGGACTCTCGGGATGCTTCCACCTTGGCTATAATGAATAATGCTGCTATGAAAATCTGTGTTCAAGTATCTGAATCTTGTTTTCAGTTCTCTTGGATATACACCTACGAGTGAAATTGCTGGGTCATCAGTTTGTTCTCTGGTTAACCTTTTGAGAAACTGCCAAAATGTTTTTCAGAGCAGCTGCCCCATTTCACATTGCCATCCTCATTGCACAAAGGTTCCAAATTCTCTACATCTCAAAACGACTTGTTATTTTCTTTTTTTAAATAAAAATTATAGCCATTCTGGTGGGTGTGAAATAGTTTTGATTTGCATGTTCCTAATGACTAATAATGTAATACCTTTGACAAGTGAAATCTTTTCCAATGTTTTTTGACCTTCAAATATGTTAACAAATGTCTATTCAAGCACTTTGCCCACTGTTTCAGTATTTAAAAGAATTATTGTACATTTTCCTTTACCATGTAGTCCCTTTATACCTCCCTCACCACCAGCAATCAGCACACTGTTGTCCATGTCCATGAGTCCTTTGCCTTCTTGCTCAATCCCTCTATCCCCTAAACCCCCCCAACCTTAGCTGTCATCCTGCTCTGTATCTTTGAGTCTGTCCTCATTTTCCATGTTAGTTCAGTTTCTTCATTGGATTGCATATATGAGTAAAATCATATGGCATTTTTCCCCTCTGGCTTATTGCAGTTAGCACAATGTTTTCCAGGTCCATCCATACTGTGGCAAGGGTAAAATCTTCTTCACTTTCATGGCCGAGTAGTATTTCATTGTGTAAATATCACATAGTCCATCATCTACTGATGGATGCTTGGGCTGCTTCCACATCTTGGCGATTCTAAATAACTCTGCAGTGAACATGGGGTGGAATATGGTCTTTGGAATTATTGTTTTCGGTTTCATGGGGCTTTGTGATTGATGAGTTTTAGCAGTCTTTATATATTCTCAAATTAAATTCTTACCAGATATATGATTTGAAAATATCTCCCTCCATTATAAAGGATGGCTTTTCACTTTCCCTTTCCACAAAAGTATTGGGTTTGATGAAGTCAAATTTTTTTAGTTTTAATGCATGTTCCCTCAGTGTAATTTTTATCCGTTTGTTGACAAACCCAGTGTCATAAAGATTTTTCTCAATGTTTTCTTCTGAGAGCTTCAGATTTTAACCTTTTGTGGTTAAGTCTTTGATAAATTTTGAGTTAATTTTTAAATATTGTGTATGGTGAGAATCCAAACTCATTTTTTGTATGTAAATATCCAGTTTTTGCAGTACCATTTGTTGAAGAGTCTGTCTTTTCGCAATGAATTGTCTTGGCTATGTTATTGAAAATTGATTGATCGTATAGGTGAAGATTTAGTTTGAGTTCTATAGTCTATTCCATTGGTCTACATGTCCCTCCTAAGCTAGTGCCATATTGTTGTAACTACTGTAGCTTTTCAATTTAGCTTCTATTCAGGAGATGCCTGTTCTCCAATTTTGTTTTGTTTTTTTTTTTAAATAGTTTTCCTTATACAGGGTCCCTTGCAATTACATGTGAATGAGAGGATAGACTTTTCTATACCTTAAAAAACAAATTTGAACTTTTTGTAAAAACTGCATTAAAGCTGGAGATTATTTTATATATTATTGAGGTCTTAAAAATATTCAGTTTGCTATCCATGAACGCAGGATGTCTTCTTTAAGGTCTTTTTATTTATTTAGGTCTTCTTTAATTTCTTTTTAGCAATGTTTTATAGTTTTCAGCATACACATCCTATACTTTCTTAGTTAGATTTATTCCTAAGTATTTAATTGTTTTTGGTGTTTTGTAAATGGATTTGCTGACCTATTTCCATTTGAGATCGTTCAATGCTGCTATGTAGAAATAAAATCCTTTTCTGTGTTATTCATATATCCTGCAACCTTCCTGAACTCATCCAGTAACTTTAGAAGCCACACTGTGTATTCTTAGGACTTTCTATATAGTACGATAATGTCATCTGTGACTACAGACAGCTTTGTTTTTTCCCTTCCAATTTGGTATTTTACCAACTGAACTATCTGGCACCACTTTTCCTTTACAGTTTGATTTTTTTTTTTTTTTGGTCTAACAGTTTTGGCTAAAACTTCCAGTGCAATGTTCAATGTCAGAGAGGGTGTTCTAGTATTTTGGCTGAGTTAAGGGTAAAGTTTTCAGTGTTTCACCAGAAAGGAGTAGGGTGAAATGTTCAAGGTGATGAAAAGCAAGGACCTACAGCCAAGGTTATCCAGAAAGGCTATCACTTAAAACTGAAAGAGAAATAAGGAGCTTCCCAGACAAAGCAAAACTAAAGGAGTGTGTGAACATGAAAGCAGTACTGTCACTAATATGAAAGGGCTTGATTTAAGAAGAAGGAGAAAGAGAAACAGAAGGAGGAAGAGGAGGAGGAGCAGGAGAAGTAGAAGACAAAGAAGGAGGAGGAGGAGGAAGAGAGAAAGCACACCAGAGGAAAACAGGCTAATAATGAAAGGCACTAAATACATCTCTATCAATAGTTACCTTAAGTGTAAATGGTTTAAATGCTCCATCCAAAAGCCATGGGGTAGCTGAATGGGTAAGAAAACAAGACCCATACATATGCTGCCTCAGGAGACCCACCTCAGATCAAAAGATACCCATAGACTAAAAGTTTAGGGCTGGAAAGAGGTATTTCATGCAAACAGCAAGGAAAAAAAAAAAGCTGGGCTAACTTTCATATCCAACAAAATAGACTTTAAAACCAAAGCTAACATAGGAGACAAAGAAAGCCACTCCATACTGATAAAGGGAACAATCCAGCAAGAGGGTGTAACCCTAATAAGCATTTACACACCCAACATTGGAGCACCTAAACATATAGAGCAAATAAGGATGGACACAAAGGGAGAGACTGACAGTAATGCAGTTGGGGCTTTGAACACCCTATTGACTTCAGTGGATAGAACTTCCAGACAGGATTCCAACAAGGATATAGTGGCCTTTAATGACCCATTAGAGCAAGTGGATTTCTTTGATATCTTTAGAGCATTTCACCCCAAAGCAGAAGAATGTACATACTTTTCAAGTGCACATGTTTCACTTGGAATGTTTTCTAGGGTAGGCCACATGTTAGGACATAAAACGAGTCTCAACAGACTTAAGAAGGCTAAAATCATATCACGCTTTTTCTCTGACCACAATGCTATGAAACTAGAAATCAATGACAAGAAGAACACTGAAAAACACACAAAGACATGGAAGCTAAATAACATGTTACTGAATAATCAGTAAGTCAACAGTCACATCAAGGGAGAAATCAAAAGATACCTTGGAACAAAGGAAAATGAGAACACAAACATCCAAAATTGTGGGACACTGGGAAAGCAATCCTAAAAGGGAAATTCATAGAATTACAGGCTATCAAAAAAAGAAAAAACAAAACAAAACAAACACGACAAAGCTCAAATAAACAATCTACACTCAAAGGAACTTGAAAAAGAAAATGAAACGAAGCCCAAACTGAGGAGAATGAAGGAAATAATAAAGTTTGGAGCAGAAAGAAAAACAATAGACTCTAGAAAATGATAGAAAAGATCGATGACCCCAAGAGCTGGTTCTCTGAAAAGATAACATTGACAAACCTTTAAGGAGATTCATCAAGAAAGAAAGAACTACAAGGGAGTGTAAGAAAATATTATGAACAACTGTATGCTAATAAACTGGACAACTGGATGAAATGGATACATTTCTAGAGACATGCAATCTTCCAAAACTAAATCAAGATGAATCACAGGATCTGAGTAGATAGCTTTCACCTAGTGAGGTTGAAGCAGCAATCAGAAAACTCCCAATAAACTAAAGCCTGGGGCTAGATGGCTTCACAGGAGAACTTTTACCAAACACTGTGGAAAGAACTAACACCTCTCCTTCTCAAACTCTTTCAAAAACTTTAAGTGGAGGGAGGCTACCGAACTCATTTTGCCAAGCCTGCATTATCCTAATTCAAAAACCAGATACACTACAGAAAAAGAAAATAATGTAATGATATTATGTTTCTAATAATCATGTTAAAATTCAGCCAACAGTAACAAGCTACACTTCCAAAACCCCAAACTCAAGAAGCAGTATTCAGTAATCACCTCTTTTGTCTCCTCAGGTAGTCCACAACAGCAAGCATCCTTCTCTGTGACTTTTACCCAGGCAGCATCAGGAGAAGTACCCTGGCTTTGACAAACAAGGATGCCTCCTCTCAGTCCCAGGGGCACTTGCTTAAGCCCATTCTTCCTCTTGTGTGTGTGCCTGCATCCCTCCACACTATGGAAGGGTCGAGTCCAGTGGGCGGTGCCAAGCATAAAAGTGGTTCTTAATGAATACGAATTGATAAATGGAATGTGATGCCACTCTTTTTCTTTTAAAAGAAACTATTGTGCTTAATAAAACGAAGAAATTGCTGAAGTAGGGAAGATGGCAGCGAGATAGGTGGGAGCAGAGTCCACTTCCCCTCAACGCCAGTGAAATACCTAGCTGATCTGAGGAGCAGAGCGAACAGCCAACAGTATTCCAGCATATATGAAGATCGGAGACCAAAGATAGAGGACATGGAAAGATCAGACGTTAAGAAGAGTGCTTAAGGACAATAAGATCCCTGGGACCCGCGTGGGGATGAAGGCAACTGAAGCCCTGGCCAGGGCGCAGGGTCTGCTGCAGCATTCTAGGGAGAGAGCCAGGCTGGGCTGTGTGAGCAGCCAGGTGCTTGTTTGGACCAGGGCGGCTTCAATAGGAAGAATTTCTCAAAAAGGAAAAGAAAATAGAGGCACCTTAGTAGCTAGTTAGAGAACTCTTAACAGTGCGGCCTCTGTTGCCCTTCCCCCCTCAGCCCCTGGACTGTGAATGAGGAAAAGCAGTCCAGCGCTCAACTGAGGTCCAGCTGGAGCGCATCTAGGGGCCCACACATGAAACCCCGGGTGAGCGCGAGCCCTGATAAGCGGCCCATCTTCCTGGGCACCAGACCCAAAGTGCCCCAGTGGGTGCGTACCCCAATCAGTGGCCTGGGGGCCCACACCTGAAACCCCGGATGGGCGTGCACCCTGATAAGCACCCGGCTGCCTGGGAGCACAGGCAAAAAGCTCCTGGGTGAGCACGCAACCGGATCAGTGGCTGGCTGCCCCCGTGCACAGACCCAAACCAGGGGATCCACAACCACCTGAAGTCCAAAGCGGAGATCGGCCACACAACCCCATCAATGGCCTGGCTGCCTGCAGGAGACCACAGCCAAAAGCACTGGTTCTAAAAAACTCCTACGTAGCCCTTGTGCACAGAACTCTGCAGGGCCTACAGGCTCTCTAGGAGGAAGGAGGAAGGCAGAACGCCCAGCAGAGGGGAGCTGCAGGGTTGGAGAGACTGCATTCCCCGGAAAGACTCGACCCACTAGGGGGCTGAACTACCCCAAAGCAGAACCCAGAGCCCCTAGCATCTAAGACAGCAAAGAGCAAGAAGGTGGAATGTGAGTTGCCCCTAATTGGTGCAAATCAAGGACAGCACAGACGGTGAACTAAAGGCCTAGTGGGGAGCAGAAGGACCCGGAGGAACTAGACTGAAGGCTGAACAACAGCGAAGAGTGTGGCTCAGGAAGGGAGAAATGTGAAACCAATCCTTCCAGCCACCCCGTCCCGTTCCACAGACAGGACGACCACCAGAATTAACCTGACCAGTTTAAAGACAGCAGAAGACCTTCTTTTTTTTTTCTTTTTCTTTTTTCTATTTTCTTTCCTTCTTTCCCCCTGAATTCCTTCTTCCTTTCTGTCCTTGTTTCTTTTTTTATTCCTTCTTCCTTCCATCCTTTACCTTTTTTATTCCTTCTTCCTGCCTTCTTTTATTTATTCTGTTGTTTTAATTTTTGTTAAAATTCCTTCTTATCTTGTCTCCGATCTTTCTTTATTCCTTCTTCCTTCCTTCCTTTCCTTCACTATTCCCTTTTTCCCTCCTTCCGGTTTTTTTTTTTTTTTTGCTCCCATTCCTCTTTTTCCCACAGGTGAGACAAGAAAACCTGGAGTGCTGAAAAGACCAGAGTAAGACTTTGTTACACCCATAAACATCAGCTCAAGATCAGTGAGCACAGGAGATTAAGGAGACAGCACCACTGAATCCCATTGGCATTCTACCATAGAAGTTCATACCATAAACCCAGGGAGTCAGAACAGATCAATTCAAGAAGCAGAGGCTAACAAGAAGAGTCTCACAACCAATGGGAAGACAAAGAAACAATTCCCAAATGAAAGGAATGGAGGAAGCCTCAGAAAGAATGCTAACTGAAAAAGAGGCAAGTCAACTATCAGAGACTGAGTTCAAAGCAATGGTCATCAGGAAGCTCACTGAGCTCTCTGAGCTCAAAGAGAACTACCAGAAACTACAGGGAAACTACAATGAACTCACTGCAAACTATATCAACATGAAAAAGGAAATAGAAACTATCAACAAGAGCCAAGAGCAAATGAAGAATACAATTTCTGAATTGAAGAACACAGTAGAAGGAATGAAAAGCAGACTTCATGAAGCAGAAGATCAGATCAGCGAGCTGGAGGACAAAGTAAAAAAAAACACCCAGAAAGAGCAAGAAATGGAAAAGAGGCTCAGAAAGAATGAAGAGGCAATAAGGGAAATGCAGGACAACATGAAACATAACAATATCCATATAATAGGAATATCAGAAGGAGAAGAAGAAGAGCAAGGGATAGAAAACCTGTTTGAAAAAGTAATGATGGAAAATTTCCCTAATCTGAGGAGAGAAAAAGTCACCCAAATCCAGGAAACACAGAGAGTCCCAAGCAAGAGGAACCCAAAGAGACGCACTGCAAGACACACCATAATTAAAATGGCAAATTTCTAAGACAAAGAGAGGATCTTAAAGGCAGCAAGGGAGAAAAAGGAAGTAACATACAAGGGAGCCCCAATAAGGTTAGCAACTGACTTCTCAATAGAAACGCTCCAAGCCAGAAGAGAATGGCAAAAAATATTCCAAGTAATGAGAACCAGAGGTCTGCAACGAAGACTACTTTACCCAGCAAGGCTCTCAATCAAGATAGAAGGCCAAATAAAGAGTTTCCCAGACAAAAGAAGTCTAAAAGAATACAGCTCCACCAAACCAGCTCTGCAAGAGATGCTAAAGGGACTGCTTTAAGGAAAGGAAGGAAAAGAGAAAGACAGAGGAACACAGGTAGGAAAAAATGGCAATGAATAACTACCTATCGATAATAACCTTAAATGTAAATGGATTAAATGCTCCAACCAAAAGACAGAGAATAGCTGAAGGGATAAGAAAACATGACCCACACATATGCTGCCTACAAGAGACCCATCTCAGGACGAAAGACTTACACAGACTGAAAGTGAAGGGCTGGAAACAAATTTTCCAAGCAAATGGACAGGAAAAAAAAGCAGGGGTAGCAATACTCATATCAGACAAAATAGACTTCCAAAGAAGGGCCATAAAGAGAGACCCAGAAGGTCACTTCATAATACTCAAAGGAAGAATCCACGAAGAAGACATAAACATTGTAAATATATATGCACCCAACATAGGAGCACCCAAATACATTAAGAAAATCTTGAAGGACTTCAAGAAAGATATTGACAGCAACACAATTATAGTAGGGGACTTTAACACCCCACTATCAAAAATGGACAGGACTTCCAAACAAAGTATCAACAAGGATATTGTGTCACTTAACAATACACTAGAGGAAATGGACTTAACTGATATATATAGAAATTTTCATGCCAAAGAAGCAAAATACACATTCTTTTCAAGTGTCCATGGAACTTTTTCAAAGATAGACCACATGATAGGACACAAAGCAAGCCTCAACATATTCAAGAAAATTGAAATCATATCAAGCATTTCCTCTGACCACAAGGGACTGAACCTAGAAACCAACCCCAAAGGAAAAAACCCAAAACACTCAAAATCATGGAGACTGAATAGCATGCTATTAAACAATGAATGGGTCAAGAACGAGATTAGGGAAGAAATCAAAACCTTTCTGGAAACAAATGAAAATGAACACACAACAACCCAAAACCTATGGGACACAGCAAAGGCAGTCCTGAGAGGGAAGTTCATAGCAATACAGGCCTACCTTAAGAAGATAGAAACAGTTCAAACAAACAACCTAACCCTACGCCTACAAGAACTGGAGGAACAACAACAAAGACAGCCCAGAGCAAGCAGAAGGAAGGAAATAACCAAGATCAGAGCAGAGTTAAATGACATAGAGATTAAAAGCACAATTCTAAGGATCAATGAATCCAGGAGCTGGTTCTTTGAAAAGATAAACAAAATCAACAAGCCTTTAGGCTCATCAAGAAGAAAAGAGAGAGGATCCAAATACACGCAATTAGAAATGAAAGAGGAGAGATTACAATTGATACCACAGAAATACAAAGGATTGTAAGAAATTACTACGAAGAACTGTATGCCAAGAAATTTGAAAACCTAGATGAAATGGACACATTTCTAGAAAAATATAATCTTCCAAAACAGAATGAAGAAGAAGCAGAAAACCTGAACAGACCAATAACATCAGACGAAATTGAAGCAGTCATCAAAAAACTCCCAACACAAAAAAGCCCTGGACCAGATGGTTTCACAGGAGAATTCTAAAAAGCATTTAAGGAAGAGCTAACCCCTATCCTTCACAGACTATTCAAAAAAATCCAAACTGATGGAAGACTCCCAAACTCTTTTTATGAAGCCAGCATCATCCTAATCCCAAAACCAGATAAAGACACAACGAAGAAAGAAAACTTCAGGCCAATATCGCTGTTGAACGTAGACGCTAAAATTCTCAAGAAAATATTAGCAAACCGCATACAGCAATACATTAAAAAGATCATCCACCATGACCAAGTGGGATTCATCCCAGGGATGCAAGGATGGTACAATATTCGCAAATCAATAAACATAATACATCACATCAATAACTGCAAAGACAAAAATCACATGATCATATCAATAGATGCGGAAAAAATCATTTGATAAGATACAGCACCCATTTATGATAAAAACACTCAGCAAAGTGGGAATAAAGGGAGCAGTCCTCAACATCATAAAGGCCATATATGAGAGACCTACAGTCAACATCACACTCAATGGACAAAAACTTAGAGCTTTCCCACTAAGATCAGGAACAAGACAAGGATGCCCTCTCTCACCACTCCTATTCAACAGAGTATTGGAAGTCCTAGCCACAGCAATCAGACAAGAAAAATCAATAAAAGGCATCCGAATTGGAAAGGAGGAAATGAAACAGTCACTGTTTGCAGATGACATGATAGTGTACATGGAAAATCCTATAGACTCCACCAAAAAACTACTCGACCTAATAAAGGAATTTGGCAAAACAGCTGGATACAAAGTCAATACTCAGAAATCAAAGGCATTCCTGTACACCAACAACGAAACTGCAGAAACAGAAATGAGGAAAAAAATCCCATTTGATATAGCAAGAAGAAAAATAAAGTACCTAGGAATCAACCTAACCAAGGAATAAAAGACCTGTACTCAGAGAACTACACAACACTGAAGAAAGAAATTAAGGAAGACACAAACAAATGGAAGCATGTACGATGCTCATGGATTGGAAGAATTAACATCATCAAAATGGCCACACTACTGAAAGCAATTTATAGATTCAATGCAATCCCTATGAGAGGACCTATTACATATTTCACTGATATAGAACAAACATTTTAGAAATTCATATGGAAAAATAAACAACCCTGAATAGGTGCAGCAATTTTGATAAAGAAGAACAAAGCAGGAGGGTTCACAGTACCTGATATCAAACTGTATTACAAGGCCACAGTAATCAAAACAGCCTGGTACTGGCATAAAAACAGGCACATAGACCAATGGAACTGAACAGAGAGCCAAGAAATAAACATAAGTCTATAAGGTCAAGTAATATTTGACAAAGTAGGCAGAAGCATGAAATGGAGCAAAAACACCCTCTTCAACAGATGGTGTTGGGAGATCTGGACAGCTACGTGCAAAAAAAATGAAACTCGATCACCAACTTACGCCATACACGAAAATAAACTCAAGATGGATAAAAGACTTAAATATAAGTTGTAACACCATAAAAGTCCCTGAGGAAAACATTGGCAGGAAAATCTCAGACATTCCATGCAGGAACATACTCACAGACATGTCCCCTAAAGCAAGGGACATAAAGGAAAGAATAAACAAATGGGACCTCATCAAAATAAAAAGCTTCTGCATGGATAAAGAAAACAGCACCAAATTACATAGAGAACCAACAGTATGGGAAAACATATTTGCTAATGATACCTCAGACAAGGGCCTGATCTCCAAAATATATAAAGAACTCACACAACTCCACTCCAGGAAGACCAACAACCCAATTAAAAAATGGGCAAAGGACTTGAACAGACACTTCTCCCAGGAAGACATAATGAGGGCCCAGAGACATATGAAAAGATGCTCAGCACCACTAGCCATCAGAGAGATGCAAATCAAAACCACAATGAGGTACCATCTCACACCAGTCAGAGTGGCCAACATAAACAAATCCACAAACAAATGTTGGAGAGGATGCGGAGAAAAGGGAACCCTAGTGCACTGTTGGTGGGAATGCAGACTGGTGAGGCCACTGTGGAAAACAATATGGAATTTCCTCAGAAAACTAAAAATGGAACTGCCCTTTGACTCAGCATTTCCGCTGCCGGGATTATACCCTAAGAACCCTGAAACACCAATCCAAAAGAACCTGTGCACCCCAATGTTCATAGCAGCACAATTTACAATAGCCAAGTACTGGAAGCAACCTAAGTGCCCATAAGCAAATGAGTTGATCCAAAAACTATGGTATATTTACACAATGGAATTCTATGCAGCAGAGAGAAAGAAGGAGCTTATACCCTTTGCAACAGCATGGATGAAACTGGAGAGCATTATGCTAAGTGAAAGAAGCCAGGCGGTGAGGGACAAATACCATATGATCTCACCTTTAACTGGAACATAATCAATAGAAAAAAAAGCAAACAATATATAACCGGAGACATTGAAGTTAAGAACAATCTAATAATAGCCAGGGCGGGGGGGTGGGTGGGACAGTGGGAAGAGGGGATTACTACTATAGAAGACACATGGACAAAACCAAGAGGGAGGGTGGAGGTGGGGGAGGGAATTGGGTTCAGCTGGGGTGGGGTGCAAGGATGGGGAGAAAAGGCATACAACTGTAATTGAATAACTAAAAATTTAAAAAAAACTAAGAAATTATTTGTGATTTATATTTTCTTTCTGAAGAAGACTAATTCATTGATTCAATAAACATTTATCTAGGGTCTTTTAGGTTCTAGGTACTCTATACAACAACAAATAAGAGAGACTATTTCCGACCACCTAGAACTTACTAACTACCCTGAGAGACTCTTCGTACAATGTGATAAATGTTATGAGAGGAAAAGTTTAAAATACCTTATAGAAATATAGAAAGGAACGTGATCTCAACAAAATAAGTTCCAGAGAAAAAGTGAGATCTGGAAGAAGAGAGGTGGTCCAGCAGTAGAGGAGGAAACAGTGTATCACTCCAGGCAGCAGTTGATACAACGTGAGATGCTGGAACAAGAAAGAACTTGGAGAACTTCCTGTAAGAAGTTCAATATGGCTGAACCACAGAGACGTAGAGTGGTGAGGATGCTGGGAACAAAGTTATTTAACACAAAATTGGCAAGATTAGTAAAGAGATGAGACGTGTGAGAGAGATGTCTGGCTTGGGCAAGGGCATGCCAATCAGGAAGAATAGAGAACAGAGAAGCAGGCTGGGGGAAGGGAATGAAGAGGATCAGTTTCCCTTCGGTCAGTTGAGTGTGAGACTCACATGGGACATGCGAGTGAAGGCAGTGAGACCTACAGACATCAGAAAAGGTAAGCCACTTCATTTGATAGAAATCTACATTTACTCTCCATTTCAATGATAGAATTTTACATGTAAAGTTTACATTTTCAATGAAGGCAATGAAAATATTGTCACTCTACACACACATAAAGCTGGCTGATTTTGCCTCTGAAGGTTTGTAGCATCAATGTGGAGGCACAAATGGTAAACGTGAGAAATGTCTTGGCCGTGTTCAGGATAATAAAGTGTCAGGTTATCACCGGCAGTGGTTTCATGAAACTTGGTAGATAATAAAATTGTTTTAAATACTGCTTTAAATTACATAACAGTTACAGTGTAAATGTTTATTGCTAACTGTGTATTATTTATACCTGTATTTACCGAATTAATAAAAAGAGATCTAGAGAATTTGCAGAGTCTCTGTGAGAATTATTATTTTAGGACTTTCATTATAATGCCCTAAATAAAATTCATATAAGCACATTGTGGATTAGGTACATGACCAATTTATAATCTAGTAGGACCACAGAATGGGCATCCCTGTATGTTTGTAACTCTGTTATTTCAAAGAGATTTGCAGTTGCTGTTAGCCAATAGAAACACGAACACACATAAAACATGAACAGAGCAAAGTGAAGTCTTAATGCCATCACGGTCGTGTCAAATTAAAGTTGCACCAGTGAAAGTCAGAAACTGAGAAACCACGACCTACGTACGCCAAAGTCACTAGTCCAGGCTGGGAAGACAACTTAGGTGAAGCACACATCACATTCAATCAGTACTTTTCTTATAACGGTATTGGTCTTAAAATACAGTAAGGGAATTTGCACCTAGTTTTATGTTTGCACATAAAATACGTGAATACAATATATTAAAGGCAATAAGTTAACATTACAGGTGTATGAACGTTTCTTTTTTGAAATTTAAGTTGGAAAACCTGACCCATAATGAGCCCTCAACTCTGCACACACATGCAATGTGCACCCAGTCCCTGGTGGCATGTCTCCTGCTGTGGGCTCTTAGCATGGGAAACACTATACTTATAGAGCATGGAAGGAAAATTAGGTTACAAAAGTAAATAAAGTATAATCCAAGTTTTGTTTTAAAATACTGGAGGGATACATAGCAAATGCTACTTCTAATTATTCTAGATCATAGGACTATGGGGACTTTTAAATTAATGTTAATTTTTCTATGTTTTCCACAATAAATGTGATTTTGTAATGAAAAGGCTGCTTTTAGAAAATGAGTCGGTCAGAGCTTTAATATGAAAATTCCATCATATCTGCAATACTGCACCTGTACTAGTTGGCTGAACATCTGTCTGCTTGGTCCTTTGCTACAATATGGGGCGTGTCTTGTTCACACATATGTTGCCAGTGCCAAGCACAGTGCTTGACACATACTGAGTGCTGGATGAGTTGTTCCTTGACTGATAGCCAAATTTACCGAGGGAACACTATCCATCAAGTATGATCTCATTGAAAGCTTCCTACAATTGTTATCTCCATTCTATAGGTGAAGAAACTCATGTCTAGAGGTTATGGAATTAAGCTTACAAAGCAACTTGATGAGATTCAAGCAAATCTCTCTTCCCTCAGACTGAGACTTTAACAGTATAAATGTGAGGAATTTAACAGAATACCTGAGTGCAAACTTGCAGGAGTTGTGAATCAGTTCTTTTGTTACGAGTGTGCAACCAGTTAGTGAAAAATCCCTGAATGTGTGTGGAAAGTAGATTTCTCCATGATTCATCTGTATCTTGGAGTAAAGTACCATGAGTCATGTATGGAAGCAAGTCTGACAAAGTCAGCTTTCACTGCAATACACGAACACTTTCGGTCAATGGTGTAAGTTAATATAATATATTAAAAATTTCATTCCAACAAAATAAAAACCATCCACAATATGGGAGAACATATTCGCCAATACTTCCGATAAGGGGTTAATATCCAAAATTTATAAAGAACTTACAAAATTCCACAGCAAAAAAACAAACAACCCAATTATAAACTGGGCAAAGGATCTGAATAGACACTTCTCCAAAGAGGACATACAGATGGCCAGTAGACATATGAAAAATGCTCAACATCATTAATCATCAGAAAAATGCAAATTAGAACCAGAAGGAGAGATCATCTCACACTTGACAGAATGGCTGTCATCCATAAACCAAGTATCAACAAATGCTGGAGAGAATGTGGAGAGAGGGGAGCCCTTTTGCAGTGTGGGTGGGAATGCAGACTGGTGCAACCACTGTGCAAGTCACTATGGAGATACCTCAAAATATTAAAAATGGACCCTCCTTTGGACCCAGCGATCCCACTTCTGGAACCCAAAACTCTGATTTGAGAGAAAGTATGCACCCCCATGTTCATTTCAATGTTCTATAAAATCACCAAGATATGGAAGAGCCCAAGTGTCCATCAGTAGATGAGTGGATAAATCAACTAGGGACATTTACACTGTGGAATACTATTTGGGTAGAAAAAGAAGAAGAAAGTTTTCCCCTTTGCGTCAGTGTGGATGGACCTGGAGAACATTATGCTCAGTGAAATAAGCCAGTCAGAGAAAGACAACTATGATATGACTTCACTCACATGTGGAATCTTACGAAGAAACTGAACTAATAAGAAACATGGGGACAGACTCATAGACGGAGAGCAGGATGACAGCTAGAGATGGGGAGAGGGATTGCGAGGTGAAGGAATTGAGCAAAAAGGCAAAAAGACTTGTGGACACGGACAACAGTGTGGTGATTGCAGGGGCTGTAAGGGGACTGAAGGGTAATGGAAAAAAGTACAATAACGATGAAAAAATAATTTAATAAATAAATAATGAATAACTTTCATTCCATGTCACTGGTCTATGAGCTTTTAATGAATTCATAGGTGAATATACCATAAGCTCAATGTACCGTTAAAAACATACAAAGACCATGTGTATCAGAGAGTAGTTTTCAAGAAAAAATTCCAACTAACCTACAATACCTGTACAAAACTATGTGGTTAGTAATAATGTTAACTGTTCAATTCCAGTGTAGGCATTTTGCATATAATTGAACAGAATAGTGCTAACAAGTGAAATTATGTCACTGTTGTAAACAAAATTAATTTACTAATCTCATTTTTAAAATGTATTTTAAATTATATCTGGCACAGTTTGGAAGAGATTCTATAGACAGTTTGCAATCCTGAGCGGGAGCCATTGCTCCCTCTCGGCCCCTCCCCCACGTACAGCTTCACAGACCAGGGACCAGCATTACCCCACCCCAGTGATCACCTAAGATCTGCCCCTTTAAGTAAAAGAAGCACCAAGACGGGAAAAAAAAAAAATTGCCCAAATGACAGAACACTTCAAAGCTCCAGAATAAATACAACTAAGTGAGGAAGAGATAGCCAACCTATCAGATGCACAGTTCAAAACACTGGTTATTAAGACGCTCACAGTATTGGTTCAGTTTGTTCGAAAACTAGGTGAAAAAATGAAGCCTATGCTAAGAGAAACAAAGGAAAATGTACAGGAAACCAATAGTGATGCAAAGGAAACTGGGTCCCAAATCAATGGTGTGGACCAGAAGGAAGAAAGAAATATCCAACCAGAAAAGAAGGAAGAAACAAGAATTCGAAAAATGAGGAGAGGCTTAGGAACCTCACAGACATCTTGAAACATTCCAACATGCGAATTATAGGGGTGCACAGAAGGAGAAGAGGAAGAACAAAAAATTGAAAACTTATTGTAACAAATAATGAAGGAGAACTTCCCCAGTCTGGCAAAGGAAATAGACTTCCAGGAAGTCCAGGAAGCTCAGAGAGTCCCAAAGAAGTTAGACCCAAGGAGGAACACACCAAGGCACATCATAATTACATTCCCCAAGATGAAACAGAAGGAGAGAATCTTAGAAGCAGCAAGAGAAAAGGACACAGTTACCTACAAAGGGGTTCCCATAAGACTGTCAGCTGATTTCTCAAAAGAGACCTTACAGGCAAGAAGGGACTGGCAAGAAGTATTCCAAGTCATGAAAGGCAAGGACCTACATCCAAGATTACTGTATCCAGCAAAGCTATCATTTAGAATGGAAGGGCAGATAAAGTGCTTCTCAGATAAGGCCAAGTTAAAGGAGTTCATCATCACCAAGCCATTATTATATGAAATGTTAAAGGGACTTATCTAAGAAAAAGAAGATTAAAAATAGGAACAGTAAAAATGACAGGAAACTCACAGTTATTAACAAACACACCTAATACCAAAACAAAAGAAAACTAAGCAAGCAACTAGAACAGAAACAGGACCACAGAAATGGAGATCACATGGAGGGTTATCAATAGGGGATTGGGAGGGGGAGAGAGGGGGAAAGGCAGAGAGAATAAATAGCATAAATGATAGGTGGAAAATAGACAGGTGGAGGGTAAGAATAGTGTAGGAAATGTAGAAGCCAAAGAACTTATAAGTATGACCCATGGGCATGAACTATAGGGGGGGGGGAATGTGGGAGGCAAGGGGTGGGCAGGATGGAGTTGAGTAAAGGGGCGGAAAAGGGACAACTGTAATAGCATAATCAATAAATATTTCGAAAAAAAGAAAGTTTGCACTCCTTAAGGACTTCATTTTTGACACAGTGATTTGCTATTGGGTTTTTAAAAAAGGTACACTGGGATAGGAGTTTCACTGACACTTGAGAGGCCTAGGTAACAGGTACAATCTGTTGCTCTCATGTTTTTGTATAAAGTAAAATACCACTACAGGTTTACAGCCCCTCGGGTCTACAGAAGACTGTTGACCAAGGCATTCCCACAACAGCTGGTCATGGAAGGCCATGCTGAGGAAATGGCAACAGCTGACCTGAATGATCAGAAATCAGCTGGAGGATGATTAGGGATAAAACGTACCATTAAATCCACAATGAAAACCTGGCAGGTAGACACTACTGTCAATCACTTGTCCCCCCAGAAAAAGGAGGGAGTGTTTGGAAGGAAACAGATGCAAAACACCTGTAGATCGTAGACAGATGCTCAGCTGTAGGAAAAAATTCTTTGAACCCACATCCCCCAAATGGTGATGAGGTGCTCTAATATACCAAAACTCAATAGATCAACAGACAGATAAATGAGAAAGGGGCAAAGAAATACAGCAAAAGTAATCACATAACCACAAGCTAACATTATTCTAATATCTACTGTGATTTTGTTTTGCACAGAATAAATGGGTAAAAGTAAACGTTCTTACCAGTTTAAGAACATTTGAATTATGTAATTTCTCCTCCAGACTAACTTGAAAAGTATGAAGAGTCTAGCAGAAAAAAGTTGCCCATCTAAATTTGAAAAAGGCCCCGAATATCCCACTTTGTATCCCCCTATCTTAATGGTCTATGTGGAAGCACCTGGCAATTTTCTCAGTATCTACTTGTCTAGTCTACTCTCACCAGAATTTGTCATGGACCTTGTCTAGTATATTCATCATTATCTCAAATGTCTGGTACATTATAGGGCTTCAGCAATTTCATACTCTAATCAAAATACAACAATTTTCATTAAAATCCTTGAGACAGAAAGGAAAGTATGGCAACTTACAAGAGAAGCTTTAAAGTTATTGGAAAAGTTTCTTTATGTGAAGTATCATTCTCTTTGAATGTCAGATTAAGTATCTGCTCTCATAAATAAAGTATCATTAAGTACTCACCAATCTTCTTCCAGTGTATTATTATTCAGGTAGGTCAGCATGATGAGGGTCCTCTGAAGTTTTTAACTTCAAACACCTCCAAGGCCGTGGGGTAAGATGTAGCTTTATGAGGATGTGTAGCTACCTTAGATAAATCTCCAGGGCCCACTTCTCCCAAGAAGCTTGTAAAAGCCACTACATGTAGAATTTATATTTCACTAGAGTTACAACTAAGAGATCATACAAAGAACAAAAATTTCTTACTTTCCAAAATACAATGCCATTCTGTCATCATTTCAGAGTTGTGTTTGTCAAGTATATTTCATAAATTGAAGGAGCTACAGAATACTGTATCATTTCCTTTATAAATCATCCACCTGGGCAATACTTTCCCCTATATTTTTTACTCAAGGGATATATTAATTAGTAAAAAAATAGATAATAAGGGTAAACGTTTAAACAGAGCTACAGTTTAAGAGTATCAACAGTCTTTAAAAACTATAATTTTAAAGGTTTTATGTACATAATGACCATAAGCCTTAAACACTCACTTCAGCAAAAACTCACACATACACAAATGCACACATGTGCACACATGTACTGTATTTCCCATGTGTGTTGTCACTACCCAGATGAAAACAGAACATTTTCTGCCTGCCAACAACTGCCTCATGCTCTTTCCCAGTCATGGTGGAATTGATTAAAATATGCCCACAAATTCCGTGATAGTTAGCCCTCCTTTCAAAAGCTGAAGCCCGATTACCCCCTTCTTAAGTGTGGGCTGTCATTACTGACTCCCTTCCAACAAAGAGAACATGCATAGATCTTTAACCTCCTGGTTAAATTTATCTGCGAGTCTTTAATTCTTAGATGCTATTACAAATTAAACTGTAAATGAAATGCAGTTTCCTCTGTGGACTGATCACTGCTGGTGTACAGAATCACGACTGAATTTTGTGTCTTCATCTTCTATCCTGCAATGTTACCACATTCATGTATTTGCTCTATTCAGGTAGCTTCCTTATAGATTCTCAGGGATTTTCTATGTATATATAATTATGTCACCAGTGAATAGAGATGATTTTGCATCTCCCTTTGCAATTTGAATAATTCTTATCTGATTTTCTTGTTCAAATTTTCTGGCTAAAATTCAGATATAGGTTTGAATAGCATGGCAAAAGAGGGCAAACAATTCACGTTTCTGATTTAGGGGAGAAAACTTTCAATCTCTTACCACTAAGTGCCCTGTAAGTCATGGGTACAAAGTTTTCATCTACACAGGAAAGTCACTTAGGGTCCTTGTAGCAAATGCAGTTTGTCCCCAGAACCATTAGTACTTGGCACAAAGGGGTCCATTTGTTGGATGAAGAAAACTTCTAGTGTATCACAGGTTGTGCTTCTTGGGCTGGGCCTAAATGCACAGTGTGTTCTACTTGTGAAAATTCTTGAAGTTCTATACTTGTGATCTGTACACTTTCCTGATGTAAGATCTATTGCAATAAACAATTTACAAAAGAAAGTATCCTATTATTAGACTCCAAAAGAGAAGAAAGATTCCACTGGGAGGTAGTAAGGTCTGTAAAGCAGGTCTTATTCTTTCATTTTTCTTATTTGAAGCATGCTGTCATGTCATCTTCAAGCTGATTTCCATGTGACTTTTCCCTTCTGTCATCACCAAACCTAAACACCTACGTGAGTCATGGCAATGGCTCTTCAGCTTACATTAGGGTGCACCAAGTGGTGACAGTAGAGGACTTGAACAGTTTTAATATTTGACTTTACTCTAGCACTTCATGTCCTCAATTCTTATTTCTGTTATATGAAAGTATATAAAGTACCCATCATTTATAATATATACTACAATTCAACTTATTTTCAACTTTCCCATAAACGGGTATATCAGATTATCCTAACTATTTACCAGGCATCATTTTTAAATGGACTGTTATGCACATGTATAAGTTAGTAACTTTTTTCTTTATAGGATATATGCATATATGTATATGAATATCTAAGAATGAAAAATATAAAAAAGGGTAGCTTTCAGATACTTGAACTAAATAGAAATATTGTGTAGCTAGCATTTCACATTTGTCCAATATCCCAAAGGATAAACGTTAACTGACTTGGAAAATATTACGAAGTGACCACTCAAACAAAACACTCAGAGCTCACAGTTACACAGCCAAAAGTTTACCTACAACTTCCCTTTTGCAAGGTCACCATCTTGAATAACAGCCACCAACTGACTGCGAGGTTCACCATTGTGCCATATTGTGGGTTCCCTAGGAGCAGTTTTGAAAATATTAAACAATAATGAAACCACACTTTTCTTCACAATATGCTTACATATTAAAATTAACTCACCAGAACTGATATAAAATCAACTGAAAAGGATTTAAATCATAAGCACTCAAAAATACTAAGAGATATCAAGCATATCCTCTAACATTAATGCTTTAAAATTAGAAATTAATTGCAAGAGGAAGTGGAAAAAACACAAATATGTGGAGAGTAAACAACGAGCTACTAAAAACCAGCTGGGTCAAAGAAGACATAACATGGGAGGTCAAAGGATGTATAAAAACAGAAGAGAATGCCAAAAGATCATATCAAAACTTCGATTTAAAAACAATATTTTTGAAAATGGCCACAATGGGCCCATTTATTTCTTTAAATTCTAGTTTATTCTATTATCGTTGTCCCAATATTTCCCTTTTCCCCTCCTTCCTGCAGTCTACCACACCACCCCACAGCCCATCCACACACCATTGCCCCTGTCCATGGGTCACTCAGACATGTTCTTTGAATAATCCCTTCCCCTCCTCTACAACATTTCCCTCCCCCGTCTCCTCTGGAAGCTGTCAGACTGTTCCCTGTTTCCATGGCTCTGATTCTGTTTTGCTTGTTACTTCATTTTGTTCATTACATTCCTCTTAGAAGAGAGATCATGTCAAAACTTCAGGAGTGCTGGAAAAGTGGTAATAGAGAGTTTATATCCTTATAGGATTATAAGAAACGAAAAACCCTGCGTAAATAACCTAATATAGTGTCTTAAAGAACTACAAAAAGGAAACCAAAAGGATCCCAAAGTCAGCAAAATAGAAGAAATGTAATAAAAAGTAGAGAACTCCTTGCTGAGTGGCTGGGTAGGGAGTTGTGTTGTCCTGTACAGAAAAGGGTCATGGGTGTGATTCCCAGTCAAGGTACATTGCTCGATCGTGGGTACAATCTGCAGATAGGGCACATCAGGGAAGCAACAAGTCAGTGTGTCTCTCACGTTGATGTTTCTCCCTCTTCCTGCGTCTCCCTCTCTCCCTCTCTCCACCTCTCCCTCTCTGTGTGTCTTTCTCGATCACTAGGCATACCCTCAGGTGAAGTTTGGGAGAAGAAATAAAGAATAAAAATTAGAGTAGAATTAAATTATATAGAAAACAAAAAGACTATTCAAAAAATGAAGACAACAAAGAGCTCGTTCTTTGAAGAAACTAATAAAATTGACAAACCTCTGGCAACACTCACTAAAGCAAAGAGGGAAAAGGTCAAGCAAAGTCAGAAATGAGAAAGAAGTTACCACAGCACAAGAATACAAACAATCCTACAAGGACACTATGAGAGACTCTATGACACCAAATTCAATAACTAGAAGAAATGCGTCCGTTCCTAGAAATGTGTAACCTCCCTGGAATGAACCACAAGGAACTGGAAAATCCAAATAGACCCATCAACAGTGAGGAAACGGATACAACCGTCAAGACCTTCCCCAAAAGTTAAAAGTCCAGGACCAGATGGCATCACTATTGAATTACACCAAGCACTCACAGAAGTCTGGACACTTAACTTTCTCAAACTCCTTTAAAAATGTGAAGATGAGAAAAGAAAGATATTGCATACATCAAAGGAGGTACAGAATATTCTATCATGTCCTTTACATATCATCCCTGTGAACAAAACTTTCCCCTATAATTTGTCATCCAAAGAATGGATTAACTAGTAACAGAATATGGGTATTAAGGGTGAAAGTTTAAACATACCTACTGTATGAGAATGTCCAAGGACTTTAAACCTTATAATGTTGGAGGTATTGTGCACATAGGGACCACAAACCTTAAACATTCATGTAGCAAAAAATCCCACAGAATATGCACATTAAGGTTGTAACAGAATATAGATATTAACAATGGAAGGAAGACAATATGGATATTAAGGATGAAAGTTTAAACGTAGCTACTGTGTGAGAGTAGCAACGAGACTCTAAAGGTGACAATGTTTTGAGGTGTTATGTACATAACCACCACAAACCTTAAACACTCACTTCAGCATCTCACACATACACAAATGCACACGGGCGCACACACATACTGTATTTCCCGTGTGTGTTATCACTAACCAGATGAAAACAGAACATTTTCGGCACACCAAGGACTCCCTCATGATCTTTCCCAGTCACAGTGGAATTGATTAAAATATGCCCACGTAAAATTACGTGATCGTCATCCTTTCAAAAGGTGAAGCCCAATCACCTCCCTCATAAGGGTGGGCTGTCCTTACTTACTCCCTAGTAACACAGCGAACGTGTACATATCTTTAACCTCCTGATTAAATTTATTAGCAATTTATTGTTCTTCACATATATATATATTTGCATATTACATAAATATGAATATAAATATACACATATACATATATCAATATCTAAGATTGAAAAATATGAGACAGGGTGGCTTCGGGATAGTTGAGCTAAAAAGAAATGTTCCTTAATTACCCTTTTTTGAAAATATTATGAAAGGACCACTCAAACAAAAACCTCATAGCTCACACACATTCAGCCAAAGAGTTTACCCACAACTTCCCTTTTGCAAGGTGTGTGGACTCCATCTTGGATGAGGGCAAGGAGCTGATGGCGAGAAACCCAATTGTATCATCTTGTGGGTTGTCTAGACGCAGTTCTGAAAACATTAAAATCTAATGGAAAGAGCACGTTTCTTTACAATATGTTTACATATTACCTGACCAAGAAGCTAACATACAATCTTTTGAAAAGTTTTTAAATCATGAGCACTTCAAAAATATTAAGTGATACCAAGCATTCCCTCTAACCAGAATGCTTTGAAATTAGAAATCAACTGCAGGAGGAAGGGCAAAAAACCACAAATCTGTTGACAGTAAACAACAAGCTACAAAAACCAGCTGGGCCAAAGAGGAAATAAAAGGTGAGGTCAACATATAAATAAAAACAAATGAGAATGGCACTATATCATATCTAAACTTTGATTTAAAATCAATTATTTCGAAAATGGCCACAATGCGATGACTTTTTTTTTAGTTCTTATTTATTTTACTACAGTTGTCGCAATTTTTCCTTTTCCCCTTCCTTCCTCCTGCCCAACCTGCCACCCCACAGTCCATCCCCACACCGTCGTCCCGTTCCAAGGGTCACTCAGACATGTTCTTTGACTAATCCCTTCCCCTCCTCTCCACCATTTCCCTACTCCCTTTCCTCAGGGAGCTGTCAGACTGTTCCTTGTTTACATGTTTCAGGTTCTGTTTTGTTTTTTACTTTATTTTATTCACTACATTCCTCTTAGAAGTGAGGTCATATGAAAACTTTGGGGGGATGGACAAAGTGGTAGTAAGAGAGAAGTTTCGTCATTACAGGTAAGCTTACATCAAGAAACAAGAAGTCCCTCGTAACCAACCTAATATAGTGTCTTGAAGAACTACAAAATGGATACCAACGGGTGCCCAAAGTCAGCCAAATAAAGGAAATATAACAACAAGTAGAGGACCGCTGCCTGAGTGGCTGGGTAGGTAGGAGTGTTGTCCTGGACTGCAAAGGGTCATGGGTTTGATTCCCAGTCAAGGTACATACCTCCGTTGTGGGTACAATCCCCAGATAGTGCACATAAGGGATGCAACAAGTCAGTGTATCTCTCACGTCGATGTTTCCCCCTCTTCCTGCGTATTCCCCTCTCTCTCTCTCCTTCAATAGGCATACACTCAGGTGAAGTTTGGGACCAAAATAAAGAATAAGCATTAGAGTAGAATTAAATGATATAAAGAAGAAAAACACTATACAAAAATTAAGGCAACAAAGAGCTGGTTCTTTGCAGTGATTAATAAAATGGACAAACCTCTGGGGACACTCACTAAAGAAAACAGAGAAAAGACTCAAGCAATATTGGACATCAGAAATAGGTTACCACAAGAATACAAAAGATCCTATAAGGTACTATGAAACACTCCATGACACCAAATTCGATAATATAGATGAAGTGATTAGTTCCAAGAAATATGTAACCTACCTGGACTGAATCAGAAAGAACTGGAAAATGCAATTAGATACACCAATCATGACGAAACTGAAAGAAACATCAGGAACTTCCCCAAAAGTTAAAAATCCAGGACCAGATAGTGTCACTACTGAATTACAACAAGCACTCAAAGAAGACTGGATACCTATTCTTCTCAACTCTTCCAAAAATGGGAAGAACAACATAACCTTATTACCAAAACGTGGGAAGAGCAATCCGCATAAGAGACAATTACAGACCCATATCTCTGATGAATAATGATGCAAACTACCAGCAAATGAAACAGAACAATAAATTAAAAAGATAGCATTCAATACTGCACTGATCAGGTGGGGTTCATTCAGGAGGTGCATGGATGGTTCCAACATATGCAAAACCCTCTATGTGATAATCCACAAATTGATTAACAAAATAAAGGAATAAAATTATATGATCATATGAATAGCTGCAGAAAAAGCACCTCACAGGATACAATATCCATTTATTATGAAAACACTCAATAAAATGTGTAACAAGGAAAGCACAAAACCTAATAAAATCCTATGTGACAAACCTCAATGAAATCCTACTCAATTTTGAAAACGTAAAGCTTTTCCTCTAAGCTCAGAGACAAGTCAGGGGTGTCCACTCTCACCACTAGTATTCAACACAGTACTACTGGAGTCCTAGCCAGAGAACTCAGGCAAGAGGCAGAAATAAAAGGAATCCAAACTGGGAATGTAAAAGAATACTTATCCTGTTTGTAGATGATATGATTCTTCTTGTAGAAACTGTAGAGACCGCATCAAAAAACTGTTGGAAACAATAAAACAGTATAGTAAAGTGCCAAGATAAGTGTACAAAAACCCATTGCATCCCTCATCTTTGAGAGCTGGAACCTGGGCAGGCCTCCCAGGTAGGGGCAGCAACAAGAAGAAACGAGAAGGTGACCACCTTGGCTCGTGCTCAGCTCCCACGAGGAAAAGCTGGGCCATGGTATATCTCACTGGCATCCACAGTGTGAGGCGGGGCAGAACAAGGCAGCCATGGAGGAGATCCAGCAGTGACTCAAGCAACAAAAAAGAAGCTCCGAGACAAGGGCCAGCAGGAGTACTTGCAGAGGCCTACATGTGAGAGACAGAAGTTGTTTGAGGAGGGGAGGACCTGGACCAGCTGGTGACAGCAAAGTCAGAGTCCATGCAGTGCGACCACCCAAACCACACAGTCACTGTGACCACCATCAGCGACCTGGACCGCCCCATCTCAGCAATGTGTTGGGTGAGTCTGAGGAGGAGGTGGCATCACAGAGAAGCTCACCAAAGACTTCCTCAGGAAGTCCATGACCCCTGCTAGCCCAGGGGATGTCCTCTATCAGGGCATCTGCATCTCTGCCACACACAGTAGCAAAGAGTCAAGAGGAATGATCTCCAAAAGGCCTGGTACTCCTCTGAGAAGGCCCGAATGCTACTCACCAGCAAGACCCAGCACTACCTGCTGAGCAGTGAATCCCCACACAGCACGCAGCAGAGAGTGAGTCCGAGAGCCAGGCCAGGCCCCAGCCCAGGCTCCCAGGTTCTGCCCTATCTCCATTTGTCTGTCCCCCAATACCATCCTGCATAGAAGCCTGGGGCTTTTACCTCAGAAGTAATGGGGTATCTGATGGAATATTCCTTAGCCAGAAGAAAAGATAAAATACTGCCAGGGATGGGTCTTAAAAATCATGACACTAAGAGAAATAAGTTAGAAGAAAAATGTCAAGAACCATATTATTTCACTCAGATGTGGGATATAAAACTGAAAGCAACTAATAAGACAAACAAACAAAGAAACAAAAACTCATAAACACAGACAACACTATGGTAGTTACCAGTGGGAATAGGTATTGGGGGCATAGTTAGGTAAGGGCAGGGGGCGCCAAGGATAGAGTGACAGAAGATTGGTCTTGGGTGGTAGGCACACAGTGCAATATACACATGACGTGCCATTGAATTCTACGCTTGAAACCTATATAACTTTATTAACTAATGACACCCCAATAGATTTAATAAAATCATAAAAAAAGATGAAGCAAATGTACTTGAAATTGCCTATAATAAAATCATGTCAAATTGATTGCAACATTTAGCAGATAGAGAGAGATAAATGGGTTAGGTTGCACAGAAAATTTAATACCTTAGGAAAATCACAAACAGAAAAAAAAATCATTCAACAATGTGCTAGAAAATACATGGGCGCATGCTTTTCTTTTTCAACCTCTAGCATTCAGTCTAGACCAGCATTGGGAATAGAATTTTCTGCAATGATAAACATAGTCTGTAATCTGCACTGTCCAATGACAGCCACTTAGCTGTATGTTGCCACTGAGATCTTGACATGTGCTAGTACAATGGAGACAGCAAATTTTACATTCTGTCACGTTTTCATTCGTTCACATTGAAGTAGCTACAAAGAGCTACTGGCTGTATCAAACAAGGCAGGTCTCTACTTATAAACTACTCAAACAAATGAGAATAAAAGAGAGTGTTTCATATGTTTATACATGTAGATCTCAAAACAGATGCACTGGAAACCCTGAATTCAGGTGGTGGAGATGAAAATAAGTCTTAAAAAGTACTTAGCATAAAAGGACCATGATAGAAATGTGAAATTAAAGGGCCCACGGGATGTCCAAAATCAAAACAGAGGTAGGAAGAGATTGCCCCAAGGACAATAGCATAATAACCCAAGCTCTGATGAACATAAAATGCTTTCTTAGGTTAAAGAAAGCTGGAAACATACATACACATGTAAATGTATGGACATACACATAACGCACATACTTCAACGATGTTTAAAATGAAGCAGGTTACTTTTCTCTAAGTAAGTTGGAAAGAAGGAAGGTGGAGCAGTAGGCAGACACAGATTACCTTGTGTGCCTGGCTCTCAGGAATTCATGTTCCTTTCTCAGGCACCAGGAAGTTAACACTTTTTAAACAGTAGAATAAAGTGACCATGCTTGGTTTGGAGAAACCATTCTGGCAGACGTGTAGGATGGATAAAGTAGGAATAGTGGAAGGTGAGGAGACCTTGAGGAAGACTTGTGTTGTTAGAGGAGGAAGGATGAGGGCCTGAAGTAAATGAGAGTCTAAGTTCATGGCGATGAAGCCCAGAGCATGAATTTATAAAAAGATTACTTTGGAAAGGAAAGGGTACAAATCATCCACCTCATTAAAATTAGTACCCTGAACCCTGACCAGTATGGCTCAGTTGGTTAAGCGCTGTCCCCCAAAGCCAAAGGTCACGGATTTGATTCCTGGTAGGGTACACTCAGAGGTTGCAAGTTCAGTCCCTAGTTCTGGGCGTTTGCAAGGGCCACCCATTGATCTCTCTCTTTTACAACGTGTTTCTTTCCTTCTCTATCTCCATTCCCTCCCCTCTCTCTCAAAAGCAATTAAAATTAACCAAACCTTAAAAATAAATAAATAAAATAAAGTGAAATAAGTACTCTGAGATGCTCTCATCAGCTCCATCCTCCGATCTTTGTGTTCTTGGGGTTGTCTTTGAAGATCCTCCTGTCCTTCAAGCCCTGTCAATGGAAGTGCGTCAGAAACACTTACTGACAGAAAATGGTTAGTTTCCTAAGAGAGAAATTAGTTAAAAATGAAATTACTTCTGACATTTATTGGTTCGGTCTATGAGCTAAACTTGAAAAGCTCTGTAAGATCCTTTGATAAACACTGACTCGTCTCACTAACACTGCCAAATAAATTAGAAGTGGATGGTTTCTTCTGTTTCAATCACACATTGTATCACCTCTCTAATATTTAAATTCCGCCCTGGCTGGTGTAGCTCAGTGGGTTGGGCGGGGGCTGTGAACCACAGGGTTGCTGGTTCAATTCCTCCCAGTCAGGGCACAAATCAGGGTTGTGCGCCTGGTCCCCAGTGGGAGGCAACCACACGCTGATGTATCCCTCCTTCTCTTTCTCCCTCCCTTCCCCTCTCTCTAAAAAGTAAATAAATAATACCATTAAAAGATATTTAAATTCAAATGTTTATTAAGAAATTTTGATATTTATACTTTTACTGCAATGTAAGAAATTATATTAAGACTCAGTTTCTTATTTAGGAGGGTTGAACTCAGGTTGTCTTTTCATCACAATTCTTGAAAAGTTTTCATTTCTTTTTTGACAGAGGGAAAAGGAGGGAGAGGGGGAAGGAAACATCTATGCAGCAGAGAAAATGATTGCTGTTTCTTGTATTGGGCCTGACTGGGGACCAGTCCTGCAACCCAGGCACATGCCCTGTCCTGGAATGGAACTGGCAACCTTTCGCTTTGTGGGATGGCACCCAGTCAACTGAGCCACACCAGTCAGGGCTCTCTTCATCTTAATTAAAAAACACCCAATATTCATTCTTTCACATTCAGTGCATTAGAGGTTTGCAAAAGGTATGCGTGCCTGTCTTTTCTAACCTGAAATAGTAAGATGATGGAATAATTATTACCTCCAAAAGTGAAAACGGTCCTCTACTGCAATTGATTTTCTGCTGAGTAACATATAATCCCTAAAGACAGAGCAATGAGGAAGAGAATCTAAAAGTTTAATTGTAATCTAGAGGTCTCCATTATCCTTGTTAATTATCACTAAATGTTTCAACAAGTCCAATACCTAAACACAATTTTTAAAGAACAAAGCAAAAGGAGAGGAATGCCTTATCTATATTTCAAAGTAAAGTAAACAAACACATTGTAGTTAATGATAACAACTCTGCTAACCAAATTCAGAAAGAATATTCCAATTTCTTGTAAGGTACCAAGCTATTACTGTTTCTATGCTTTCAAAAATTCAAAAAACTGCTAAAGTGCTTCTACAGGATGGGCACTGAGCTGTAAAAATGCCAATATTACTGAGACATATAGTTTAAGTACTGTCTCACACACCATCATAGTATCACACTGGTACATACTGCTATCCCCAGTTTTGACTACCTCTGCACTTGATCAAAAAAGACAGGAGCTATCAGGTTATTTATTAGATCAAAATTACGAGGTGTTCAGGAATTAAATGTTTACAGCGACTAAGTTATTGAGAAAGATTTTGTATCACTTTTCACAATTGAGAAAAAATATTTTTACAATTATGAACTAGACCAATGACACATAGAACACTCAACTCTTCTGAAGAACACTGTACACAAGTATTTCAAATATCATTTTGAAGATGAGTTCCAAAATCACCTGTTCCTGAACCTCCATCTGATCATCCACAAGGGGTGTAAGTGTGCCAACGATAACACGAAGGCAATATTCTAAAGTCAGTTACTTTAGAAAACATTACTTTAGTAACATCCTTACAGTAAGTGTTTGCACCCTGAGAGGTTATGGGTTTGATTCTTGGTCAGGGTACATACCTACATTGTGAGTCCATTCCCAGGTCACAGCACAAACAGGATGTCCACCAATCCATGCCTCTCTCTCCACCTTCTTCTCTCTCTCTAAAAGCAATAAAAAATGTCATCAAGTAAGGATAGAAAAAGAAAGAAAAAGAGTTGAAGAATACTAACAAACACTGAAAATAAATTAACTCCAACATTTTCAAACTCTTCCAAAATAGAATATAATGGGACTCCTCTTACTCATTTGATGAGAATAGCATTTCTCTTACACAAAGTACACCTAAAGACACAAAATTATAATACCCAATACCCTTTATGAATATAGATGAAAATCTTCTCAAGAAAATACTAATAAACACAATCTGAAGCATAGAAAAAGGATTATATAATATGAGCAAGTTGTATTTATCCCACCGATGCAAGAAGAGGTCAGTAGAAGAAAATCATTCTATAAAACAGATATTAATGAAATGAACTTAATTATTGATTACCTCAACAAATACAGAAAAGGCACTCAATAAAATCTGACACCCTTTCATGATGAAAACACAGAAAAACATGAATAGACAGGAACTTCCTCAACATAATAAAGGGAAATGATGAAAACCCCACAGACAAACACGTGATTAATGTTGATGGACTGAAATGTTTCCCACTGGGATCAGGAACAGAACAAGGATGTCCATTTTCATCACCACTATTCAACACTATACTCAACCTCTAGCCAGAGCAATTAGACAAGAAAAAGAAATGAAAAGGCATCTAAATCTGAAAGGAAGAAGTAAACAATAGCACAGGCGGCATGATTCCATATATGTATAATCTCCCAAAGGATCCACCATAAATTTACTGTGGTGGTAACAATGGACACACTCAGCAAATTTGCAGGTCAGAAGATCAACGTACAAAAAGCACTTGTATTTCTATACACCAGCGGTGACCTACCATGCGGAAAATTAAAACTCAATTCCATTCTCAATAGCATCTAAAAGGACTAAATACTCAGAAATAAACTTAAGCAAGGATATGAAAGACTTGTATATTGAAAAGTATAAACAATGGATGAAAGAAATTTAAAGTATCTAAATAAAGAGAATGACATCCTGTGTTCATGGATTAGAAGACAAATCATTGAGCTGTCAATACTATCGGAATGAGTACATGTTGACTGCAATTTCAAGCACATTTCAACATCTTTTTTACACACATAGAAGAGTTGATCATCAAATTCACATGGAATTGCAGGCATTCCCAAAATAGACAAAACAAAGTTGAAAAAGGACGAATCAGAGGACTAGCATTTTTCATGTGCCCAGATTATGTGAAAAATTTTTAAATGAAAAAATCAAAATAACTGCATTTTAAAGTGAGATAGGGATCTGAAGATTTGCCCCAAAGAAAATATATGGATGGTAATCAGCGCATGAGAAAATCCTCACTAGTTCTTCAGAAATTACAACTTAATGCCCCAAATGAAACACCAATGTTTACCTATTAGAAAAGTTAGCATAAAAAACCATTTAGAAATTCATCAGATCTTTCATGGCATGTGAATAAACAAACTGGCATATATCCACACAATGGAATGCAACTAAACAATTGAAAATAACACACTATTGCTCACTTGAACATGACTGAATCTTAAATAAACTATTCTCAGTTGCTCTAAAATATCCATTCTAAACAAGTAACTGTGCCTCTGCTTCCCTGGGGGGCTCTGCAGCGCAGGCAGAAGTACCTGTGCAGCACTAAAGAAGGGAGGGGTCTGTCCAGCTGAGGGGGAGCTCCGGGGAGCAGGGGCCCTGGCCCAGCCACCAGACACAGGCAGCAGCTTTGGCATCAGCACGTGTGAGACTGTGCCTCCTGTTGGGTCTCTTCAGGTCACAGCTGTGTTTCATAATGTGAGAGGGGCAAATCCGCCATCCCACTGCTCCAGATCCTTACCAGTTCTGTGTCTCTCCCTTTGATTCTGCAGTTGCCAGCTTCCCTCCATCCTGGAAAGACCACGAAGTTTCCTTCTTCATATTTGCCTGGCCCACCCCTTCATCTCCAACCTCCTACTACAGACAGTACAACCTCTCGGACCCCAGTGAAAGAAGTAGATTTGAGGCTTTCAGCTCCCTCTTCGCCAATCTCTGGCCACTGAACAAAGCCTGTGCTGTGCTGCTGACTTGGGTCTCATGATTTTCTTTGCCAGCACCTCGCAGAAAAAAGTCCCTGCATTGGGCCTCAAACAAAGTTCTTTGTACTTCAGTAAAAACTTGGTTGATGACCCAAAGGTTTTCTGGCAAAGCCATGGTGGGGCCCTAACTGCAAGGTTTTCTTCTAGAGACAGAGAGGAGACCACCAGAGGAAGCTATTTAGGTGGGGTGGTGTCCATGGGGGTGATGTCTGTGCTGGAGGCAGGATTGGGAGCCAAGCCCGACAACTTGCTCATTGAAGGGACCGCACTGAGTGCCCAAGTCATGGGTAGGCTGGTGGTATTCCCAGTGCTGGAGCTGCCCATAGAAGTGGCAGGGTAGCTGGGGGTGGAGGCTGGGACTGAAACCCCACTGGATGCCGCGTTGGTGGTGGTGCCCAGCCCTCTGCTAGAAGGGTGGGCGCTGTGCTTGGGGGCAACTCCTAGCATGGGAGTTAAGGTGGGGGCAGTGGTGCCCCCAAGAACAGGGTTGATCTGAGTGGTGGGGCCTGTGGTCACCAGGAGGGTGCCCTGGCGAGTGCGCTTCCGGGAGGTCTGGGGCATGCTTCCCCCGAAGCTTTGAGTGGCTGTGCCAGAGGCACTGAGGGCAGCAGTGGCTGAGCTGGTGCTGGCCTGTGTGCCCAAGGTGGCCTGTGTGGTGGCGCCTGGAGCTGACTGGACCAGAGTAGAGGTTGGGGCCCGGGCTGGGGCTGCAGCTGCCTGTTTTCCACCTCTGGAGTCTGGTGGAGCCCCTGAGGAAAGAGCGTAGGCTGGTGGGGTCGTGTCCATAGGGGTCGGGTCCATACTGGTCATGTCCACCGGGGTCGTGTCCATTGGGGTGATGTCACTGTTGGAAGCAGGCTTGGGAGCCAAGCCTGTGGATATGCAGGCTGAGGGGCCTGCACTGCCTGCAGAGGTGACTGGCAGGCTGGGCGCCCAAGTGGTGCTGGGTGCAGAGACAGGAGCAATCCCTGCAGCAGGCTGCGGGGAAGACCTCACAGGCTCTGGAGCCACGCGGCCCAAGATGGCCTCTGTGTCGCCTGACAGAGCACTGCTGATGCGCCGCCAAAGTGCCCTTTTCTCCTCATCGATGTCTTCAGGCGTCACTCTGTAACCCAGCTGAGGCGCAGGTGGCAGCTTCAGAGGGTCCCCTCGCCTGTGTGGCAGCAGAGGAAACTTCCTCTTTCAGGGCCTGTCAGAGGAGGGTGAGCGGCTCCTTGGGGATGGTCTGTGAGGGTGGGTGTCCCCTGGGCCACTGTCAGGCTGGCTCTGCCTCTGAGATGTGAGGCCACTGGAGGAGGGAGCCTGAGGGCCCTGCTGGCTCACTGTCTTTGGGGCCCTCTGGGACAGCCTGGCGTGGCAAGTGGCGGGCTGCCTCCTCTTCTCCACTGGCTGCAAGCCTCGGGTGGAGCTGTAGGAACTGGTGATTGCGTTCCTTCGGCAGCAGGAGCTCCTCACAGAGGCCTAGGGTTGCTGGTGGCATCTGTCTTTTTGGCCTCTTTCCTGATGGGCTGCCCTCTCTAGCACTCTGGGATGCTGGTCCTGTTGAGGCATCACTGTCTTTTGTCCACAGGCCCTCTGATGGCATCGCCTGCACAACGAGGTAAGGACCCGCAGGAAAAGGCACAGGGCCCGGGGGATCCTCATACAGAGTCTTAGGAATGCGACCACCGGCCATGCCCGCCAAATCCGCAGATAATTAGGGCAGCCTGGAGGTGCAGAGACAAATGGGTGCATCTGGGGCACCAACTGGCGGGCGAAGTGAGCACCATGCTGGGGATGGGGGCAGAGTCTGCCCAGGTAAGTGCCCATTGGGCTCTTCAGGGAGGTCTGTCTTCAAACAAATAGCCGGATCTCAGAAGCTCCTTCAATAGCCAACAACACTGTTGAAAGCCAAGAGCCAACTGTTGGGCAAGTTGCTAGGATACCCTCGGAACTCCCAGTTGGCCGGGGGTGGGGGTGGGGGGTAGTGGGGAATGGGCGCGAGGAAGGAGTGTGCTTGCCAGGGTTCTGGTGGTGAGGGCGCACCCAGAGGACCCTCGAGGACCCTTAGGTGCTTCTTGATCTCCATTTGAGGCTGGGGCAGGCGAAAATCACCAAACTTTCCCTACTCATTCACTAGTCTTCCTGGAGCCTCAGAGGCCTGATTATGACCATGTTCTCCAGAGATCTACCAGGGCTGCTTTTGCTCAGTGCCTGCCTCTGCAGCACCTCTTCTACCTGGTGGTGCTTGAAGTTCTGCGAGGCCAGGATGTTGGACCCCTGGGACTCCAGCCCAGCCTGCAGGGTCCCTGCTGACACACCTGAGAGATGACTGTGCCCTCATAGTCACCTGTTTAAGGGGGTGGAGCTCTTGCAGCCAGTAACACTGATGCCTACCCTTCCCCCCAACCCAGTCTTCCACTCCTTGGTGAGTGTCAGCTCTTCTTCCTCAGTGCCAGAGTGCTCCATCAGTAGGTTATTAGTCTTGGTGGAGGGCACAGAGGCCATGGCCTCCTCCCTTTGTCCCGGACTCTTCCTCACACGCTGCCTCTTCCTCCTCCTGAGTCCAGCAGCCCAGGGTGAGTGCGGGCATTTTGCCAGCCCCCAGGCCCTGCTGGACACTTGCTCTCAGGCTTTCCACTGCAGCAGGGCCATCACAGCCTCAAGCTGTTCCAATTGGAGAGCTCACAGTACTTCTAGTAGGGGGGCATGACCTGGAGTCTGAGCCCCTGCTTCTCTGCAAGCAGGGGTCAGAAACATAATTTGGTAGTTACAATATCATCATGGTGATGTAATATGCACATAGGGAATATAGTCAATAATATTATAATAACTGTGTGTGGTATCAGATGGATATTATTGAATAGGTTTATGCAGGTGATCACTTTGTAAATGATATAAACATAGGCTAATCCCTCTGTCAGACACCTGAAACTACTATAATGGCATGTCAACTGTAGTTTAAAAATCATTTTAAGTGTTACCAATAAAACTTAGGTATAGAAGTTCATATTTATTCAGCAGGTGCATTCAGATGAGGGATTCTGAAACTTACACCTCACTAATTCTTAGTCCAATCACTGTGGTTCCCACTCTCCCCTGGTATCCCACCTTGGATGCAGAATGTCCCACCATCAGAAGCCTGTGACTGCCTCAGGTAGTGTTTAAGGAATCTGGGCCTAGAAAGAAGTACAATGTGGCGGATTGGGAGGTGTCTTAATGTCAGCTTGGGACTCTACCCAGGACTATAGCTTTGACAGGAGAGGGCTCTGCCTGACTCCAGGTGCTGTTCAAAGTGTGGTCTCTGAGCTGTGTGTCTGTGAGCTGTTTGTTATCAATCCAGGCACTGAAATGACATATAGGTGTTGTTGAACCTCAGTGCTGAGCAGCTTGTGGAGGGAGCTGGTACTGGGCACACAGGACCCCATCTCAGCCCGTGATGTCCTGGGAACATGACAGAGCTGGCCCTTCACCACAGGAAGTTTGAGACACACTGGTTTCTCAGTTTTTAGGATCATTCATGGGGCAGCTCCGCCCACAAGGCCCCTATGGGCACCATGGATGAAAATTCGTCTACCAAGACATGATCTGCTTGGGGAGGGAAGGTGGCTGATCTCATAAAGGAGAAGGGCCAAGAGCCTTTTCCTCAATGGGCTTTTGTTGAGTGCAATTTGCACAGGAATACAAGTAAAGGTCATCAATCATTGTCAGGCAGTAAGGATCAGACAATAGATAACAAAGAACTCTGAGGGCTTATTCTGATCAGGGTCAGTTAGCTAAAGGGCTATAAAACTTTGGGAAACAAACTCACTTCATGCTTGGACCCCTATCAGAAAACTGAGGGCATTCTTAGCAAAGCAGGTTCACAGGGTTTTACGTATTCTTTCTTAGGCCTGATCTTTTTAACGTATTGCTGGATGCTGTTTGTCAATATTTTGTTAAGGATTTTAGTGTTTATGTTCATCAGCGATATTGGCCTCCGGTTTTTTTTCTTTGTTATGTCTTTATCTGGTTTTGGGGTTAGGATTATGCTGGCTTCATAAAAAGACTTTGGGCGTCTTCCATCTTTTTTAATTTTGGGAATAATCTGTGATGGATAGGGGTTAGCTCTTCCTTGAATGCTTTGTAAAATTCTTCTGTGAAACAATCTGGTCCAGGGCTTTTGTGTATAGGGAACTTTTTGATTACTGCTTCAATTTCTTTGGCTATTATTGGTCTATTCAAGTTTTCTGCTTCTTCTCCATTCAGATTTGGAAGATTATATTTTTATGGAAATTTGTCCATTTCACCTAGGTTTCCAAATTTCTTGGCATACAGTTCTTTGTAGCAATTTCTTTCAACCCTTTGTGTTTCTGTGGTATCAGTTGGAATCTCTCCTCTTTCATTTCTGATTGTGTTTATTTCGGTCCTCTCTCTTTTTGCTTTGATGAGTCTGTTTAAAGGCTTGTCGATTTTGGTTATCTTTTCAAAAAACCAGGTCCTGGATTTATTGATCGCTAGAATTTGGTTTTATTCTCCATGTCATCTAATTCTGCTCCGATCTTGGTTATTTCCTTCCTTCTACTTGCTCTGGGCTCTCCTTGTTGTTGTTCCTCACTTCTCGTAGGCGTAGGGTTAGGTTCTTTGTTTGAAATGTTTCTGTCCTTTTTAGATAGGCCTGTATCACCAGGAACTTCCCTCTTAGGACTGCCTTTGCTGTGTCCCATAAGTTTTGGATTGTTGTGGGTTCATTTTTATTTGTTTCTAGAAATTTTTTGATTTCTTCCTTAATCTCATTCTTAACCTCACTTTTCCTTAATCTCATTCTCATTCATGGTTTAATAGCATGCTATTCAATCTCCATTGGTTTGAGTGTTTTTGAGTTTTTCCCCTGAAGTTAGTTTCTAGTTTCAGTCCCTTGTGTTCAGAGAAAATGCTTGATATTATTTCAATTTCCTTGAATTTGTTGAGGCTTGTTTTGTGTCTTCTCATGTCGTCTATCTTTGAAAATGTTCCATGTGTATTAGAAAATAATGTTTATTTTGCTTCTTTGGGATGAAAGGCTCTATACATGTCAGTTAACTCCATTTGATCTAGGGCATTGTTCAATGCCACAATATCTTTGTTGATATTTTGTTTGGAAGATCTGTCTATCTTTGACAGTGGGGTGTTAAAATCCCCTATTGCTGTCAATATCTTTCTTGAAGTCCTCCAAGATTTTCTTTATGTATTTGAGTGCTCTGATGTTGGGTGCATATACATTTACCATGTTAATGAATTCTGGATGGATTCTTCCCTTGCATATTATGAAGTGACCTTCTGGGTGTCTTTTAATGGCCCTTCTTTTGAAGTCTACTTTGTCTGATATGACTATTACTTTTTTCCTTTTACCCCACCTTTTTTCCTGTCCATTTTCTTTGAATATTTGTTTTCAACCCTTTCTTTCAGTCTGTGTAGGTCTTTTGTCCTGAGGTGGGTCTCTTGTAGACAGCATAAGTGTGGCTCATGATTTCTTATCCATTCTGCTATTCTATGTCTTTTGATTGAGGCATTTCATCCATTTACACTTAATGTTATTATAGATATGTACTTATTCATTGCCATTTTTGGTACCTGTGTTTCTCTCCCTCTCTCACTATTTTTCTTCCTGGTCTTAAAGCAGACCCTTTAGCATGTCTTGCAGAGCAGGTTTGAAGGAGGTCTATTCTTTGAGGTTTCTTTTGTCAGGGAAGCTTCTTATTTGGCCTTCTATTTTAATTGAGAGGCTTGCTGGGTAAAGTAGTCTTGGTTGCAGGCCACTGCTTTTCATTACTTGGAATATGTCTTGCCATTCCCTTCTGGCTTGGAGCGTTTCCATTGAGAAGTCAGCTGCTAGTCTCATCGGGGCTCCCTTGTATGTCACTTCATGTTTTTCCCTTGCTGCCTTTAGGATTCTCTCTTTGTCTTGGAATTTTGCCATTTTAATTATGATGTGTCTTGAAGTGGGTCTCTTTGGGTTACTTTTGATTGGGACTCTCTGTGTTTCCTGGATTTGGGTGACATTTCCTCTCATCAACTTAGGGAAGTTTTCCATCATTACTTTTTCAAACAGGTTTTCTATCCCTTGCTCTTCTTCTCCTTCTGGTATCCCTATTATATCCATATTATATGGACATTTCATGTTGCCCTGCATTTCTCTCAACCCCTCTGTGTTCTTTCTGAGTCTGTTCCTTTTCTTGCTCTTTCTGGGTGTTTCTTTCTACCTTGTCCTCCAGCTCACTGATCTGATCCTTTGCTTCATCGAGCCTGCTTTTGATTCCTTCTACTATGTTCTTCAATTCAGAAATTGTATTCTTCATTTCTTCTTGGTCCTTGTTGATAGTTTCTATTCCTTTTTTCAGGTTAATATAGTTTGCAGTGAATTCATTGTAGTTTCCCTATATTTTTTGGTAATTCTACGTGAGCTCATTGAGCTTCCTGATGACCATTGCTTTGAACTGAGTATCTGATAGTTGACTTACCTCTATTTCATTTAGCATTCTTTCTGAGGATTCCTCCTTTCCTTTCATTTGGGGATTGTTTCTTTGTCTTCCCATTGTTTGTTTGTGTTCAGTTGGAGAGGGAAGGCAAGTGGTTTAAAACAGTGGGAATGTATTCCATGGGTATTTAAAGTACCAACCCATAGAGAAGAGATAGGAAATACTTTAGATATGTACAGTGTTAACCATGATATTTCACCCAAGTAGCCACTTTTTAGAAAGGGTGGAAATGAGATAAGACTTTTTTTAGGAAGGGGGAAGGATTGTGAATTGGATCTAGAAAGCAGTGAGCTTGTGGGAGATCAGTTTATGAGGTAAAATGACAGTAAAGGATAAAAAATAGCTGTAGTGTGTGAGAGAATAGAGTTAACCACAATAATATTGACATTCCAGAAACAGTGAAGTGAAATGATGTCTGAGAGGGCTGCTGTGTAGTATTTATAATTGTATGGAACCACAATTATTTACAATAGTAAAGGAGCAACAATCATATGATAGAATCTATGTGATCTGAATATTAAGAATAGGAAGTACAGGACCTTGAGTAGTGTGCTATTGGAATATAAGTGAAGTGAAAGAGAGAGAATTAAAAATACTCTATGAGAGAGAGAACAAGGGAAACCCGTCAAACAATGCAATTTAACAAGCCAAGTGAATAAGACTAAACAGAGAGAAAAGAAATAAAAGAATACTAATAAAATAAAAGATGTAAAAATAATGAAAAAATAATAATAATACAAATATATGATAAGTTGTAAGTTCTCTGGCGTAGCAAAGTGAAATTTGGCTCACTCTCTCAGTTGTTGGGATGGACCCTCTTTGGGCCTAACTCTGGTCCTTTCATTTCTCCAGGAATTAAAAAAAAAAAAGGGGGAAGGAAGGAAGGAAGGAAGAATTTAAAAGAGAAAGAGGAAGAAGGAATAAAAAAGGAAAGAAAGGAAGACAGAATTTAAAAAATGAAAAAAATATAGAAGGAAGGAAGGAAGAAGGAATTAAAGACAGAAGGGAAGGGAGAAGAAATAAAAAACAAAAGAAGGAAAGAAAGGAGGAGGGAATTAAAAAAGAAAAGAAAACAAAAGGAAGCTTCCTGTTGGCTTCAAACAGGCCAAACCAGTTCTCCTGGTCTTCCTGGTTACAACAAGCTGAGGGGGAAGTGGTGGGCTTCTGTGGAAGGTGCTTCTGGGGGACTGGGTCAGAAGCTCTCTGTCCAGGGAGCTGGGGCTTGAGCACTTGGCCTCTATTGCTAGGGTGGGACTGGCAGCCACTGGTCTGAGGTTTGGGACATGTACTGTCCCCAGGGCTGCAGGCCTGAGTGCTCAGCCTCCTCTGCTGGGGCAGGATGGGCTGCCTCTGGGCGGGTAGTTGGAGTACGCACCAGGGCCTCAGGTATGAGTGCGCGGCATCCACTGCTGCTGCGGGGGGACCTGGGACTGTGGGTCAGGCACACTCCAGCCTAGGGGCTGTGGGCCTGGGTGTTTAGCCTTCACTCCCAGAGTGGGATTGGCGCTCGGCCTGCGGGGTTTGGGTGTCCACTGTCCCTGAGGTTTTGAGTGTGAGCATAAAGCCACTTGTGCATGGCAGCCAGGGCAGGGTGGGGGGTGGCAGGGTCCGTGGCACACTTCTGGGTTTATAGGTGCGGCTGGGCACCCTCCTTCACTGGGGTCAGGGTTAGGGGCTCTGGTGGGGTCCTGGCAGCAGAGGTGGCCCATGGCTTAGGCTGCTCAGGCCCAGCCCTAGGGAGGTGGGGGTGACTGCCCTGGGAAAACTCCCCAAACAGCTGCTGAGTGCCTCTTTTTTCTTTTTCTTTTTGAAAAATTCCCCCTGCTCAAGCCCCCCACTCCATACAAGGACCTGGCCTCTCACACAGCCCAACTCTCCAACCAGACCAGGGACTGCCCATGTCAGACACATCATGGCCCAACTCTTTCCAGTCTGTGACCACAGTCTGTGTGGGTGCAAACAGCCCCCCTGTGTTTGCCACTTCATCCTTATTCCCCCCAGTGACTTCAAGCATCCAGGTTTCTCTGGCGCTGCTCAAAACTTGTTTGCCAATGGAGGGAGCTGTTGACCTGGCTGGCTCCCAAGAATCTTGCAGCAGACCCAGCAGATGCAGGGCCTGGGGCTGCAGCCACCCTGGTCCCTGCACTGGACGCGGGGAACTTATTGTCCCAAACAATCTCCTTATCATCTGATTTTTCAATGTCCTCTACAATTTTGGCCTCCAATCTTCATATATGCTGAGATACCGTTGGCTGTTTACTGTTCCTCAGAAGGTTGGCTAGGTTTTCCACCCATGTGCAGGGAGAAGTGGACTCCACTCCCACCTTTCCCGCCACCATCTTCCCTCCCTCTTGTTTTTTTATTTCATTGCTCAAATTGTTCCCAGCTTTGGCCTTTGGAAACTCTTTCCGTTGCTCCTAGATCCCTATGATATAACATCATCAATGTAGGTTGGTGTTTGTTTGCTTTTTATTACATTCATTTTTTTTCACTACTAAATGCTGCAGGCTCATCTGATTTCCTGCCCCACTTGGAGAATCAACCCTTTCTTTAAAAAGGAGGGCATGATTTTTAAGATACTGTTTTTCCCACTTTTCAATGGAGATAATAGAAGCACATTAGGCAACTCATTTAAGTTTCCAGAGATAACCGATAATAAAATAAGTATAAGAATCCCAGGTTCTTTCCACTGGACCATAGTTTTTATCTGCTTAGTTAATAAATATTATTAGGTTCTGCACAGGACTTTCAAGGAAGCACAGACTTCCAAAAGTTCTTAGCATACAACCCCAGTCATTTGCTGAGGATTGTAAAGTTCTCAATGTTGAAATCTAGTAGATGGCACACTCTAAAGACTGGAGAATAGATGGGAGTATTGAGAAGACTTGTGATGAAACCTTGGCTAATCCACGGAGCAGTTGTCATCTCTCAGAGAATTGGGTTTCTGTGGGAGTCTGAGTAGGTCTTGGAGCAGGAAAGGGCCCCTGATAGGGATGCAGTGTCTGCCAGGGGTGCAGGGACCCTGTGGCTCAAGTCACAGGAGCCAGGGTACCCAGCAGGAAGCTGGCTCTCTGTGTAGCCCCAGGTTCTCTTGCACATGGTTCTTACTTCTCAGGGAGCTTATCGAAACCTTTGGGAGTGGCTAACATAGAAACGCTCAGAATAATTTATGATGCTTTGAGTATAAGCTTAGCCTTGTGAATCAAGTTGGGGATTATTACACAAAGTCTGTGACTGAAGCCTTCAGACATTCTGGAGGCAGAATGTTCTCATCACACGGTTCCTGGGAAAGATATTAAACTGCCAAGCTGGGGATCTAAGCATGAAGTGTGCTCTTTCCATGACCAACACCCATTAATGTTCACATCCTGTCACTTGGGGCAAAAAGCCGTTGTTAATCTAAATAGACCAGTGGGATTTATCAACCTGGACTCTGTTTCCCATTGATTTGTTTTCTTGAATTTCCCCAGTGCTCATCCAAAGATCCCCAAGGAAGTTCTCCTATTTGAATTTAAGTTTCTACCAGTAACTTATTGCTATATTAAATGAACATTATTAAAATAAAAATTATTTTATACAGATTCTCTTGCCTTCTCCAGTGTAGTATTTTAGCCTATTTCCTGCATGTTTAGAGGCCCCACAAGAAAATTAGGATAAAACTGGGTGATGAATCATCTGCAACATTGCTTGTACTATAGTCTCTATTTTATCACTGTCCATGATTTCATCTTAAACAAAGATGTTAATATTCTTGATAAACAGCACCATTTCCAGAGAGCACATTCAAAGCTTTGAATATGTATGACAGTTGTCTGAGTTGTATACAATAAATATGTTCAGTTCTGCCCTTGGCCTATGGGGGCATTTAGCAATGATCCTTGATAAGTACTAGGGAGCATCTGTATTGGTCAGAGCTTAGACAGACACAGAAACCATGGCAGTGATTTCATAATACAGAGAATTTAACATGAAAGATTGTTAGCTGGGTATCAAGAATTGTCAACAAAATAGGTAACTAAAAAGTTAGATAGAGAACTAAGATATCACAGTGGTAGCAAATGCAAGAAGACACTCCCATTTCTGGGCTGGGAGAACAGAAGGAAGAGGTTGTGATTATTAAAATTCAGAAGCTTGAAGAGCTGTAAGTTAGATCTCAGCATGGGTGGTAACCTCTCAGCTAGTCCTGACATTACTGTGCATGGCAGAAGGGCCCCGGTCTGAGGCGCATGGGGGCCTCAGGTATGAGTGCAAGGCATCCTAAGACCACCCACCTCAGAGGAAGGGCACCTGCTGACTGGTGGTACAAGCCTGACTCCATGAATATTGGACAAGTTGCTGACCCTGGAACAACAGCCATGGCCAGGGAAAGGGCTGGGGGACAGTGGCAGGAAGGGAGACCAGGCCGTGTGGATGGTGGCTATAAGAACCTGTTCTGGATTCAGAATGACTGTTTTTGCACCCAGCTCCGCTACTTGCTAACTCTGTGAAAGTTTCTTAAACTTTGGGCAAGTTACTTAACCTCTAATAGCCTCAGTTTTCCTGTACATAAAACGGAGTTGGCATTCTTTATCTGATACTTCTTATCTGAGGATTCACAGTGACAGTCTATGTAAGGTGCTTGGCAAAGTACCTCATACATAAATTCCAAATGCACAGTTGCTGCTATAGCTGTTAACAAATGCATGAAGGTTTAAATCAATGCTTCTTACTCCAGGGTGGTACTTTTTTCTCTCAAGGGACATTCAGCGATGCCCGGAAATATTTTTGATTGTCACGACTTGGGGGCTGTGCTCTGGCATCTAGTGGATAGAGGCCAGGATGCTGCTTAACACCCTGTAACATACAGGAAAACAAAGAAATCTGGCCTAAATTTCAATTGTGCTGAGGTTAGGAGACCCTGGTTTAAATAAAAAAACAAAGAGTATGTTATAAGAACTGGGAAGAAATAATAATTCAGAAGGAGGAGAGCTCAGTGAAGGCCAGAGTTGTCTGGCCACACTTCGGAGAAGAAAGGTCCGGAAAGATAGATGGAATTGGCTGAACAATGTGGGTAAAAGGGCATTCTAGGCAGGGGAATGACAAGACAAAGGCTTGAACTTGGAACCTGGACTCCTTCTCTGCCTTCATGAGTAAGTCACACATCCAGACCCTCACAGAGACAGTGTAAATTACTGACTCTGAAAGGGAATGCCAAATGTGAGTCTCCATTCAGGTTGCTTGTCTCACAGAGATCTCACACAACCACATGTGACCAATATGTGGGAGGAAGTGTTCCTGCATGGTGTATCCTGGACTTACCTGTGTGTCAGTCTCAGCATTTCACAGAACTGGCACCACAGTCAGACAAGTTTCAGATGATGGGGGGAGGCACAGAAAATCGGCTACCTTTCCAGACTCCTGCCTTCTAAAAAATTCTATGTCCTTTAGAAATTTGATGACTTTTCCAAGTTTTTATTGCAATGTTTCCATTACCACTTAGCCCTCTTATACACCCTGCCCCCGCAATTACCACACTGTTGTCTATGTCCATGAGTCCTTTTCCTGTTTGCTTTACCCCCTGACCTTCCCCCTATAGCTGTCAGCCTGCTCTCTATCTATGAGTCTGTCTCTGTTTTGCTTGTTAGGTCAGTTTGTTCATTAGACTCCACATACATGTGAAATCGTATGGCATTTATCTTGCTCTGACTGGCTTATTTCAGCACAAATTTCTCCAGGTCCATCCATATTGTCTCAAAAAGTAAAATTTTCTTCTCTTTTATGGTGGAGTAATATTCCACTGTGTAAATGCCCCAAAGTTGTTTTAGGCATTCATCTACTGATGGACACTTGGGCTGCTTCCATATCTTAGCTATTGTAAATAATGCTGCAATGAACATAGGGGTGCTTATGTTCTTTCAAATTAGTGTAGTGAGTTTCTTTAGATATATTCTCAGAAATGGGACCTGTACTCAGAAAATTATAGGACAGAAAGGAAATTGAAGAAGATACAAATAAGTGGAACACATACCATGTTCATGGATAGGAAGAATTAGCATCACTAAAATGTCCATGCCACCCAAAGCAATTTATGGATTCCTGTCACAATTCCAATGATGTATTTCACAGAACTAGAACAAATATTTCAAAAATTTATATGGAACCACAAAAGGCCCCACATAGCAAATGAGAAAGAAGACACTTGGAAGAATCATGCTACCTATTTTCAAGCTATACTATAAAGCCATTGTAATCAAACCAGCTTGGTACTGGCATAAAAACAGGCACACAGATCAATGGAACAGAATAGAGAGACCAGAAATAAACCTATACCTTCAGAGTCAATTGTTGACTTCTCAGAACACTGGCTTTCACAGGAAGCCAACCATTCTGGCTAAACCACTGCTTGGCAAAATGCGTGGCTTTGGGTCCATACTTCACCTTATGCAAATGTCCTTACACAGTTATTATAAAAGGACACTGTGTTAGTTCTATTGTTTATTTTCCTTTCAATGCCTTTTCTTTAAGTGACATTTCCAAAACAATCATTGTCTCAACTCATATCAAGGAGCTTATCTTTTATGTGCTCTTCCAGTTTTATTGTTTCAGGTCTCACAGCATGTCTGGAATCCTTCTTGAGTTACTATGCTCTATCCTCCCATGATCATTACTGAATTATTCACAAGAGCTAGGATATGGAAACAATCTAATTGTCTGTTAGTGATTGAATGGATAAAGAAGACACGGTCCATATTTACAATGGAATATAATTCAGGCAAGAGGGAGAATGTAATCTTGCCACTTGCAAAAACATGGGTGGACCTTGAGGGTTTGTGTTCAGTGAAATAAGTCAGACAGAGAAAGACAAATACCATATGTCAACTCTATGTGGGATCTAAAAAGCCAGACTCATAGAAACAGAGACTAGAATGGTGATTGCAGAGACCTGGGAATGGGGGATGGGATGGGGAGATGTTGGTCAAAAGGTACACACTGCAGTTATACAAGGAATGTAATGTACAGGGAGTGATTATTGTTAATTATCCTGTATTATACATTGGAAACTTCTTAATTAAGTAGATCTTCAATGCAATCATCACAAAAAAGAAAGGATAATACTGTGACATGAGAAGGTGTTTGCTAACACTATTGTGGTGATCACTTTGCAATAATAAATGTAGGCTATCAACAGGTGGTACACCTTAAACTTATATAATGTCATTCATCAATGAAATTTCAATAAATTTAGAGGTAAAATACCCTAGCCACTTTCAAGACTGTACTATAAATGAGTTCCCTGGAAGAGCTCATGTTTTAGAAGAAAGAGGTTGAGGATCTAACCTGTGATATTCCTTCAACAAGGCCATGGACATCTCTTTGCCTCAATTTTCCTCACACTGAAATTTAGGAGAATGGACAAAGGTTGGTTCCTTGGGTTGGTTCAGGGTACACATTTCTAGAGTTTTATCTTCCTTTTTTCTTTTCAAAATCTAAAATCTCCAGATGTTCCTTATTAATGTTAAAAACACTAGTTTTTTTTTGTTTGTTTGTTTTTTAATCTTCCTTTTCCTGATACAGTGAAGATTCCATAAGGGCAGGAATTGACTTACTTTGACTGTAAATTATTGGCTGTGTCTTCAGCACCTAGAATATTTCCTGGCTCATAGAGGAGACTCAGTAAATATTTGTTGAAATGTGAATGATCTCAAGTTTCCCATGTTCTACAGGTTGAGACAGAAAAAACCAGGAGAGAGAGGGAGCAGTAAGTATTTGAGAATGCAGACTTGGCAGAGTAGTATAAGAAAAAGCATCAAGATTACTTGAGCTGAGTTTGTAGTATGAGTAGGAGTTTGCATGGGGAAAAGTGAAGGAGAAGTCTATAAACAGAGTATGACATATGCTAAGGCTCAAGAAGAACGAAAAGCAAACTGTTTTTTCAAAAACTGCAGATTGCCATAGTTCAGCTCTGGCTAGGCATAAGATCCTGCAGGGCACACAAGAGAAGATAGCCTGAGAGGAGGGCCAGGTAGCCTTGTGTGCCAGCTGGCTCTCATCTTCAAGAAATGCAGAGCAACCAAAAGTAGTCACATGACCAGACTAGGACGTGACAAAGCTTTTACTAGAGTGATGGGGAAATGTGGGGCCAAGCAAGAGGCAGGGAGTGGAGTTAGACACAAGGCCTGCCTGTGGCTGAGAGGGAGATGGTAGATCTATAATCCATCAGATCTTCTGAGTTATGCTGGGTATGTTAAGTTGACTGTTACCTGGGGTATCTCTGCTCTTCAACATAGTCAACCAAGTTCTCAAAAATCTGCAACACAAAAATACCCTATAGCAGACTAATTATTGGGTATATTTTGCTAAACTCAAGTGAGATGTTAGTTGCTATTTCCATCACTAAGGATTTTCTACTTCTAATGTGATGACTAGGTTTGAAAGAGTTTTTTAAAAGCCAGGTTTCTGTGTTTAGGTCATATGGCAGGCATTTCTTTGGCAATTTCAATAAGATATTCTGTCATCATCATTATCAAATTGCCTGGCAGGCTTTGTATAATTGCACATGCAAATATTTTTTTGACCTTTGAATTTTCCCTACCAGACTCCTTATTCATGGAAAAATAACATTTGCAATATAATTATTTCTTACCAGGCAATGCCAAAATCACCAAATGGGATTATGTAGAAACAATGAAGGAAGGTTTCTCAGTTTCTCATTATTTTGAGATTGAACATGTCCTTCTGGACAAAGGGATTTATGCTCATGGAAACCTTGCGTTTTCCTTTTCCTTTTGCGTATTCCCTTATGTCATTTTAAGGTCTCCTTGTTCTCCCTTTTCTTTTTTATGCTTTCATTTATAACTGTCTCAATATCAAGAAGGGAAGATGGGCCAGTAGGGTCCAGACACCACTCCCATTGTTGGATTTACTGTTCAGCAAGCAAGTTTATAGTCCTCTTTCAAGATTTTCTTTTTGTGTACATAACTGTGAGGGTTTTTTCCTATTAAAATGGCCAGACCCCTTTGTATCTAGCAGAGCACACACTCTTCCTCCAACTACAGGTGAGGCCCAAAGAGCACCATTGAATGGATGGATATCAGGGAGTGTCATATGATGAGGGCTTATCTACCTCATCCCTCTGCTTTAATTAGCCCTCTAATTACTTCTAGCTGCTAATACTGAGCTTTAGGTGTGGAAAGAAACACACCTTTATGTAAGTATAATGAAAACTACATTTGCTCAGCTTTCCAGGTTAGTGGAGAGGGTATATTCACAGCTTTATTGGCAATAAAAGTCATGGCGACCTTTGTCCTATGCATACAGCTAATCAGGGTGCACTTTCATCAAACTGATCATCTTCACTCCACAATCTGACTCATGTGTTTTTTCTCTGTTCATGGAAGAGAAACCCTTAATCCAATCTCTGTTTAATTTCATTCAACTTGGAAAAATCCAGAGAAGTTTCAGCTGAAACACTAATTTTTCTCCCCAGTGAGCATCTTCATCACACCTGTTCAAAATGATTGTGAAGATATTTTACAGACTTGGAAAATCATATGAAGAACTATGACTGATAGTTTGTGCTCTACTGAAAGTACTCCTTTCTGTTCCATTCCTCAGGTATTCACTGAGCATTTACTTTGTGCTTTCCTCACATCACAGGGCTGCAAAAATTTTTCAGTGGTGCTCCATTATTTACAGAATAAAATTCAAACCAATTATCTTTGTATCCTAAGCCTGACTCTGGTGATTCTATTCCCCATGTTCCCCCAGCCACAACCAAATGTAAGTACCTTTCCTCCCTATGAACCTATCCTTATGCTCTGGATACTGACTAGAGTCCCCCTTCCCTCCCTGTGTACATGGTCCTCAACATTCTTCAAGGAAACCATGGTGTGTTAATAAATATTTTACAACCATTTCTCCAAAAACACAAACAAATAAACAGATTCACAGAATTTACAGATTCTATGGAGTAAATACTCTCCCATTATGGCCAATTTCATTCTACCAATGTGGTGTCACTGAATGCAGAGCTGGAAGAGATGAGCAATGGCCCAGATGATGAAATATTTCTATCATCAGATGCGATAAAATCAAACAATCTCAAGAACATGATAGTAAAAGTGTGAAGTAATTAAGAAATGATGAGTGGATTATTTATTATCTTTACTTTTCACATAGTTTAATTGTAACATATTTAATTTACTTTTTAATAATGGCCATATTTAACAACTGAACACTTGACAATCATCTCTTGTGAGTTGGTTTAAGCCAGCTCCAGCACATCAGTGTGTGGATCCTCCCATTACTTCCCTAACCCACAGAAATCTCCCTCTGTATGCATGTACCATGTTCATAAGTATTCTGGTAATTGATTCAAGCAAGTGTTTATTGAGATCCTACTATGTACCAGAAATTCTAGCTCAGGGATTCAGGGGGAAAGTGCAGAGGGAAATAAAAACACAATTTCAGGAGTAATCACTTCTGCCAAGAGAATAGTGACTTGGGAGGCAGTAAGTGGTACCATTTATAATGGATGAACACAAATGGGGAGGTGAAGTGGAGGATAGCGGCTTGGCTTTAGATATGTTAGGCTTTCGATGCCTTTTAGATATCTAAGGGGGAGAAGCAATCAATCTTTACATGGATTCTAGAGCTCAGAGTAGAGCCAAGGCTGAGGGGGAATGCCTTATATTTGTCTTGCATGTCATACTTCACATCAACAGCTTGTGAGCTAGGCTGAGTTAGCATTATCACAACCATTTTACAGCAGACAGGGAACCCAGAGAGAAGCAGAGAGAGAGCAGGATCTGGGACAGAACTAGGAATGGAATTCAGATTTTCTGTCTCCCTGTCTGTTTGTGTTCCTAGGGAGTTTTTGTTAGAAAGGCTGATTCCTCAAAGGAACTTCAGGATCCAAGAAGGTATCAAATTAAAAGCACCATCAGGCCTGGCTGGTGTGGCTCATCGGATTGAGCACCGGCCAGCAAACCAAAGGTTTGCTGGTTCCATTCCCAGTCAGGGCACATGCCTGGGCTGTGGGCCAAGTCCCCAGTGGGGGGCCTTTGAAAGGAAACCATACATTGGTATTTCTCTCTCTCTCTCTTCCCCATTCTAAAAATAAATAAATAAAATCTTTTTTAAAATAATAAATAAATAAAAGGACTATGAGGAGTGTAAGTCAAAGACTTCCCAGAAACCAAAATAGCTCTTAAAACTAGGAAGAAAAGCACAGTCTCCATACTGAAGTCAGAAGTTAACAAGTTTGTGTTATTCATTATTCAGAAAAGATATTTCTTAACATGATCCAGAATGTCATTTCACTTTACTCAGCTGAGAATTTATCATTTTAATAATAGACTCTGAAGTTCCAGTGGCAAGAACACTCCCCACTTTTGTAACGCAACCAGACTTCCTTTGTTTTAAAAATGTGACTGAAAGGCAGGCTTTGGGTACCAACAAGGAAATTAATATAATGTGCCCATTCAGTGTTTTTCTCCAAGGACAAACCTTAGAATACATGTTCTGACATTCCTCCTAATGCAGTCTCACCAGATACTTCAAAGACTGAAATGTAGTTATCTAGCCTAAGTTGCTTTTTTTCATCTCTGTTTTTGCACAGAAGGTAATTCCTGCAGAGCTGGTGAACTTGCAAGTGGCTGCTTGTCCTTCGAATCAAATCCTCCAGGCCTCAGCATCCCATTTCCCAGGCTGTCGTCATTCACAGGAAAGCATACTTAGCTATCTGCAATCCACAGCTTAACATTTTCTGTGCATAAAACTGGCTTGACCGCTTTAAAAAAGAATGACTAATGCATTTATTTTTGTGTTTAGTTTTGGTTTTATTTTTACCTATACTTTTAAAACCATATTAGGTTTGGTTTTATCTACTTGTATCCAGAAGCAGCCTAAGAAGAAACATAATTTGTAAATGCTTTCTCTCTTCTAGTTTATTTAGTTCTTTACATGCTTTTTCCCTCAATTTTTAACAATGTGGTAAAATACATATAGCATAACAATTTACTATCTAATCTTTTTAAGTGTATGACTCAGTGATATTAAGTACATTCATACTGTTGTGCCACCATCATTATTTATCTATAAACATATATGTATTTTATATATGTTTAAGTCAGCAAATCACTCTCTCGATTGATAAGTCACATCTGCAGTCCACATAATAATCCACACATGTCACAGGCATGAGAAGGTGAGAAGACAGATAGGGAGTTCTCCGTCTCCTTGAAGATGTGGGGTTTTGTAGTGTTTTGTAGTGTCTGGTCAGATTAAAATTTGGGGAGCTACAGAAGATGAGAGTAGGCCAAAAGAAAAACAGTTTCCATGGACTGGATTTTCTATTTTTTAGAAAAAAATAGAAGGAATAGAAAGATAACTTAACATGTTCTCTTCTATCGTATGAGGAACCATAATTCAGTCAACAGATCTTAGTTCTCATTTAATTTGCTTTTGTATGGGCTTTCAATTCAGAAATCAGTGTAGTTCTAAACCATTAAATTTTTTCTTATAAGATTGGAAGAAACTTGATGGCATATATTTGTATTTTTTGTGCTTTTTACAATGTTCTGGGCAGTAAATATTGCTTAATGAACGAATTTTTCTCTTATTCTTAATCTAGAACCCTTTCTTCTGGAAGTTAAATATTTAATGCCTCGAAGACCCACCAGGTGGCGTTCCCAGACCGCGTAGTTTAGGTTGTACTTGCTGAAAAGGAATTCTGGGCACAGGGACAAGGAGCTGAAGTGTGATTTTTGGTTTTCTCTTCTCTGTCTGCCTTTTCCAAGGTATTGGCATTCCTTGCATCCACAGTTAAGCCATAGCATTAGCGGTTTTACTTAAACATTTATGAATCCCTTATATTTGATGCATTTTCTAGCTCCCCGAGTTCAGGGGCCCTCCTCTTTTCCTTTGAACTCAATACAAGCTCCTGTGCATCATAGGAATCTGATAAACTTTTGTTGGTCTCAGATGGCTAGCTCTGTCTGGATGTTGACCCCTATAACATTTCCATGAATTAGGCTTCCTGCTGCTCTGATCACTTCCTGGTTGGTGGCATCAGCTGCCCTAGCATTATGGTTGAATCCTCAGAGCCACCCTGCTGCCCAGCAATCCCTCCATGAGTCTCTGGTGGTGATCCAGTCCCATTTTCTATAGTAACTGTGTCAAACCTGCAGTTCTCCCCTCAATCCTCCCTCCTCTCCCTTGCCACCCGTCCCTCTCAGGAGATGATTCCTTACTGCCCCACTCCCATCCCCTCAACTCACAGATAAAGTAGAAGACATCTTGTGGAGACCCCCTCAGCTTCCTAAGGCTGCACCTTTGAATTTCCTCCTATTCCCATCTATCCTCCTCTGCTCTCCTTCTGTAATGCTGGAAGAGGTACCTTTTATTTTGGTCAACATGAATTCTATCTACTGTCACCGTTTCATTCTTCTATTTGTTCTTTTTTTTTACCCGTTCTTCAATCATTTATTAATTTTTGCTGTGTCCTAGGTTCTGGGAATACAATGGTGAGTAAAACTGATAAGGTCTCATAGGACAGACAGCTGGTTATTAATTGAATAATTAAATTAGCCCTGTAGATGAAGTGAGGTACATATTTTCATGCTATACTGAGACATGCTAAGAAAATACATCTTTTTTGTTCCTACAACTGATACGTCTTCCTCCCAAGCCAGTTGTGGTTTAGACTAAGGAATCAAAATAAACATACCTGGGCAGGTCATTCTCTCCAATAGAGTCAACTGCACCTCCTGGGGAAGGGGTCTGCTTGAAGCCCAAAGGAAGGCTTTGCTGGGCACCATGGCAGGAAGGCCCACCAACAGGCTAGTGACTCTGATTTCTCATGTTATGCTGCCCCTGTGACTGTGGTTCAGCTCTCCAAGGGACTGTGGGGTGGGGGGCAGAGGGAAACATGGGTGGGGGCAGCATAGACTTGTAGTAACTATGGCTGAACTTGGAGAGAAGGATTCTGGGAACAAGTGGAGGCAGGTCCAGTGGGTTTTCAGACCAGGCCCATGCCCAGGGTTATAAATCCCAGGTATTATGACATGAGAATGTAAGTTAAGATGGAAGCCAACCAAGTCAGTGATTGAGAGAACTCAAGAATGAGGAGGTTTTGAGCAGAGAATGGGAAGGCAAGGTCTGCTTAAAGAGCTTGCGTTGAAGAGTCAGAATCTGCCATATAGCTTCCTAGTAACCTGTCACTCATATTTGCAACTCCACCATTCACTACTTCTTTTGCTTCAACATTTCATCCTAAATCAAAAGGGAAATAGTGTCTAGGGGAAGAACTGCTCTGACCTCTTAATATTCTTACCAACAGGTATAAATAACATTTGCTGAGCACTTTTGCTATGTCAGAGATTATGCCTACTTTCACATTCTGCTATAGACTGAATCTATGTCCCCCCCAAATTCATATGTTAAAGCCTAACCCCCAATGTGACAGTGTTAGGAGATGGGACCTTTGGGAGGTCAGTAGTTCATGAGGGTAGAGCCTACAAGATTGGGATTAGTGCCCTTATAAATGAGACTCCAGAGAGCTCCCTCACCCCTTCTACTGGAAGATATAGTGAGAAGGCAGTATCTAAGCAGAAAGTAGGCTTTCACCAGGCACTGAATCTGCTGATACCTTGATCTTGGACTTAACCCTGCCTCTAGCACTATGAGAAATAAATATGTGTTGTTTAAGCTAATCATGGTAATTTTGTTATAGCAGTCAAATCGGGACTTTTTAAAAATTTACTCCTTACAGCAACACTGAAGTAGGCACCATTATCTTTATTTTGGAGATGAGGAAACAGAGTTTCAGTGAGGTTGCTCCAGTCATATGACTGGTAAGTGGTGTCCAGTCTTTCACTCCCAATTCAGTGTTCTTTCTCCTGCTTCACATTACCTTCATTGCAAGAATGTGCCAAGTTGTCATACATAGAAAAGAAGTCCCAAAAGATGGGGCCAATGTACCAAAAATACCCCAACAAGAGACAAGGTAATACAACCTGACACATGGAAAATAAGTGAGGCACCTCCACCTCTTCTGGACACCTTCAACATGCAGCAGCAGGCACGAGAGACAAACATTTGTCAAGTCTGGACAGTGTGGCTAATAGGAGATGTATTTAGAGCTAGGTGTGATCCCAGAAGGGATGCATAGGAGTGAAGGTGGGAATGCAATGGGTGGATGTGGGAAGGCATCAAAACCACACCATGCTGACTCGAACATTTTATCCATGGCTGGCCCCATTCACGCCTCCTCCATGACTCAGAATTATCTCTGCTGGGAATTTTTATTGTGCCCATAGCTTCCAGGCTTATGCATTTCATAGAACTATAAAATTTAAAAGAAAATTAGGTAACATGAGGTTGACAATATTTTCTTTTCTTGAGAAAGGACAAACAACAGTGAAACAACAAACCCTAACCGAAATCCACTCTTTCCATCATTTGGTTAAAGATTTTTAACACCAGTCGGTGGAAGGACTCATAACAAAATAGCCATATACAGTCATTGTATTTAGCTGAATGGACATTAGTTCAGTTTCCTTATTTTTCTCACTTTGTTATGGATTGGTGGACACTCCTGTGGAGGGGTGTTTGGGAGTCTGTGCATTAGAAAATTTCCCATAGAACAACCACTGACCCCCACTCTTAACTGCTCATCCCATCCATTCATTTGATTGATGAATGATGTGATTACACATGGATAGGAGAGATACTTAGGCTAAAAAGAATCTTTGCAGAACATGCAGTTAAAGGCAAGTCCTTTTGGGGGGTAACACCTTGGCTGTTAAAGTAACTAAAACCCTTATGGAAAGTGGTGGAGACAAGTATCATTTGTTCCCCTTCCCAGATGATGAACACCATTAATTCTGCTCCCAGACACAGCTCTACAATATGACAGATTCCAGGACAAGTTTAATAAAGAGTATGCTCAAACAAATGTGACTGAAGCTTACTTAACAGGGACCAAAATCCAAGTCCTGGGCTTCTTATTAAAGGAGCCAGATTGGACACATCTATTCATATCTGTTCTCCATATTATGAAAGGTAAGAAGACTTAAAAGAAGGAAAAACTCTCATAGGTTAATAGGAGAGGAAAAAGATGATAAGAAACAAGCCATTGGAAGATGGAAAGGAACCAGGATAACTCTAGACTAAAAGAAGAGGAATTCTGGGGAAAAGCCTACGACCATTTCCACCACAGGACGCCCCTCAGACTCAGAAGTTGGTGGTGCCAGGTCCTCTTGGAATGAGCAAGAAAAGGTAGGACTAAACATTGGAGGATTGGCTGAAATTCTGTTTAAGTAAGTGTTAGGCCCCAAATCCCCTCCTCCACTCACAAAGTAAGGTAAAAAATTGGAGATTTTTTCCTCTCAAGAGGCCAAAGAAAAGAGTCCAACAGACACAGTTGAGGCAGGGCTACCATGTGGAAAATGGGGGATAAAAGTGGTATGAACGGGAGAGCATTATACTAAGTGAAATAAGCCAGGCAGTGAAGGACAAACACCATATGATATCACCTTTAACTGGAATATAATCAACAAAAGAAAAAAGCAAACAAAATATAATCAGAGACATTGAAGTTAAGAACAATCTAACAATAGCCAGAAGAGTGGGGAGGAAAGAGTGGGGAGAGGGGTTTTCAGGAACTACTATAAAGGACACATGAACAAAACAAAGGAGGAGGGTGAAGGCGGGAGAGGGAGGTGGGTTTGGCTGGGGTGGGATGGAGGGGTGGGGGGGAAATGCAGACAACTGTAACTGAACAACAATAAAAAAATACTGAAAGGCAAGGGGGAAAAAAACTGGTATGAAAACAAGAAGAACGCAATGCTTGGTGAAAGAATGTGTACCTATTTGACTATGGGAAAGAATATTTGAAATTGGGAAGGATTGGAAACTTCTGGTTTTATAGCCTTTTCTCTATAAATGGGCCACACTAAGACTATTTAACAGTAAAAGGAGTCATCAGTTCTCTTTCTATTTTAAACTATTGCTTCTTTCCAGTTTCCCAATATTTTCTACCACATTCTATGTTTCATTCATGGATCTCTTGACAATAGGCCTCTAAGGGATTCTATTTGGAGTATTGCAAAGCCTCAGATACCTGGAGTCTTTGTGGAATGAGCCTGTTGAAGTTTCTCATCATCTACCTCTTCAGACACACTCAGGTTCTCAGTGTAGTAATGATCTTCCTACTAATAATTCCCAGGCTTCCTTGCAGTTAAGCTTCTACATGTGACCTGGGCAGACCTTCTGAGACTTGGATGACAGAAATGAGGAATGTCGGATGAGGAATGTAGGGTGAGGAATGTAGGGTGGCAGACTATAAGGGGGTGGCTATACAAAGATATTGGGTCTTGTTGGTTGCTCTGCTGGAGCATCTATTCTGGCTCCAGAGATGCCAAGTGACAGACAACAGCAAGAGTGGGGTTTCTTCTAGAATCATCTCATGTTGTGATTGTGTGTACCTCTTGGCTGCCTTGCCCTAAATTTGTAGCAGCCAAACTTAATCCCATTCTTCCTTAAATTCTGTAAGTCATATTATAACAAATCCTTTTCTGCTTGAACTAGCTGGAGTGGAAGATATATGAATCTGTCTCTCTCTCCATCTCTAGCCCAGACTCTGTTTCTAGACTGCTGTACCCAGTGCCCACAGAGCATCTGCACTTGGGTACTGTGCATGCACCTCAAAGTTAACATATCCCAGCTGAACTCAGTATCTCTACATCCACACCTGGACCTCTTCCCAGGCTTCCAAAATACAAACTATTCCAAAAATACAGGCTTGATTGTGCTTTTCCACAATTCACCACTCTCTAGTGATGTCCTTTGGTAAAGTTTCTTATTTTGGTTCTCACCACTCACTTATCCTTCACACACATTAGGACATCATCCATAGAGAACGCCTTATATTCCTCATGCTGTCTCTCACCTCTGGACCCTGTGTCTCTGTTACCTCTGAATAAATGCTTCCTTTCCCCTCCCTCTTCTGGGGGTATCATGCTTTTCTCTTGGGCTCTTCCTGAGTCCCCAAGACTAGGAATTATAGTCCTGCTATGTGATCCTGTGGTGTGGGCAGGGGAAATGGAAGGCAAGAGACCAAGAAGGACACATTTTGGGAAGATGGAGCCCTGGTCATACAAAAGAGCTGCTGTGCAGAATATTCATTGTTCAGATATACTTTAAAACCCAATTCTGTGACTCTATTGAAAGGATAATCTTGTTCAGGGCCCAGGGCAGCAGAATCATAGCATAGGTCTGTCCCAAACATCCTTTCAATTACTGGCCATATCCGTCCTAAGAGACGATGCCCAAAGCATGAGACTTCAGTTTTTATGCCTTCCAAAAATAGCCCACTTTTCTCTTTATGAAAGCCTGCCCTAAGAGTGATCAACTCCATTGGTCTTTAGAGAAGACATCACAATGACCTCTTTCACCCACTCCCAAAGCCCAGTCCTTCAAGGAGAAGAGCTGACCAAGCACAGGGCAGGCCTAGCCCTGACCTGGGGACTGGGATTGTTTGCTCTGCCACTGGCGTACATGTGGCCCCAGATAATTTACTCATCCCCTCTTAGTAGTCCTTTATTCACCTATAAAATGGCTATAATAGTTTTTTTTACCTACCTCAGAGGTGCATTGAGAGGTATAATTAATGGTGGTTAAAATACTTTGAGAGGCACAGATGAAAGGCCCTATATAAGTTTATATTGTTATTATGCTTAATGATATTTTTCTCCTTAGAACGCACTGGGAGACAGCCCTCTTAATTTAAGTCATTTAACTGAATCTCAGCTCCCCATTCAGACTAGAGACAGTGCAACCTCCAGGCTGACCACACAAGAAACCTTTAATACTTTGGAAATCTACAGACATCCTAAATGTGGTTTAAATCTCTCTTTTATTCACCCTCTTTTGAGATTCCTCCCCAATTATCTGACTTGAAAAATAACAGTATTATATATCATGAATAATCTCTTGAATCCAAAGCTTTTTACCAACTGCGAAGTGAGAAAAAAAATACTCATTATCAAGGACTTCTGTTCAAGATGGCAGCTTAGGCAAGTATGGCTTGCCTCTTTGCACAGCCACATTAAAATTACAACTAAAATATAGAACAACCATCACTCAGAATCATCGGAAATCAAGTTGAGTGGAAGTCTGACAACTATGGAATTAAAGAAACCACATCCATCCAGACTGGTAGGAGGGGCACAGACATGAAAACAGGGTGGTCATACACCCATGTATGGTGGGTAAAAATCTGGGAGAGATATCTCAGGAGCAAGGAGTCCCAGCCTCACACTGGGACCCTCGGCCCAAGGTTCCAATGCCAGGAAGATAAGTTCCTACAACTTCTGGATGCAAAAACCAGTGGGGATTAAGTTGACAGAATAAACTGCTGGATGTCCAAGCAGTTCCTCTTAAAGAACCCACACATGGACTTACTCAGACTCACTCCTTCAGAGCTCCAGCACCAGGATAGCAGCTTGAAAGGCACCAGTGACATAAAGGGAGAAACTGAAGTATCTGGCATCAAAGTAAGCAGAAGCCATTGTCCCTTTTCTGAACCTTTCTTGCACAGAGTCACAGAGCTGGCAAGCTTGTGCCATATATGAGACTCCATCAACCTGGCTAATGCTGTTTGGCCTGCTTAGAAATACCCAGAGACTCCATCCCACCCAACTTATGGGCCCACCCAAGCTACTTTCCCATATGAATGGCTGGTCTTGCCTCATGCTTCACAACTTCCTAAATCTCCTCAAACAAGCAACAGTCAGCCTCAGTGAGTCCCAGGCCCAGCACCAGAGGAAGCCAGCTCAGATTGCTTTATATAGCTCAGGCAGGGTGCCCCTAGGAAGAACACAGGCGGGGACCTTGCCCTGTACCACCCAGGAAACCCAGGGCCAGTGTACTCAGTGGACTGCCACAGGCCACCACATCAGAATACCATCCTCCTGCCTCTGCAGAACTGATCCTCCTCAGAGGGCGGAAGTTGGTGGTCGGTGGTCACAGCCAGTCCTTGCAACTGATTGGCCTGGGTAAATCCCTTCCATTGACCTGCCCACAGCAACCAAGGCTCAACTACAATAGGAGGGTGTATGAAGCTCACATGAAGCACACATCTCAAGTACCCAGTTTGGGCAATAGGAGAGGCTGTCCCATTGGACCCTACAGGACACATACTACATTAGGCCACACTACCAAGACACAGAGTCAAAGCAGCTCCACCTAATACATAGAAACAAACAGAGGGAGGCTGCCAAAATGAAGAGACACAGAAACAGGAACCAAATGAAAGAACAGATCAGAACTCCAGAAAAGGAGCTTAAAGAAATGGAGATAAGCAATCCATCAGGTGCAGGGTTCAAAACACTGCTCATAAGGATGCTCCAGGAACTTAGTGAGGACTTCAACAGCATAAAAAAGACCCAGTCAGAAACTAAAGATACACTAATTTAAATAAAGAAAAATTTACAGGGAAACAACAATAAGTGGATGAAGCCAATAACCAAATCAATGATTTGGAGCATAAGGAAGCAAAAAACAATCAACCACACAACAAGAAGAAAAAAAGAATCCAAAAAAATGAGTATAGTATCAGCAGCCTCTGGGATAACTTCAAGAAGTCCAACATTTATCATAGGAGTGCCAGAAAGAAAAGAAAGAGAGCTGAACTAGAAATCTACTTGCAAAAATAATGAAAGAAAACTTCCCTAATTTGGTGAAGGAAATAGACATGCAAGTCCAGGAGGCACAGAGAGTCCAAAACAAGATGGATGCAAAGAGGACCACTCAAAAACACATGATAATTAAAATGCCAGAAGTTAAAAATAAAGAGAAAATTTTAAAAGTAGCAAGAGAAAAGCAGATAGTTACCTACAAATGTGTTCCCATAAGACTGTCAGCTGGTTTCTCAAATGAAACTTTGCAAGCAAGAAGGGATTGGCAAGAAGCATTCAAAGTGATGAAAAGCAAGGACCTACAACCAAGATTACTCTATCCAGCAAAAGTATCATTTACAATGGAAAGGCAGATAAAGTACTTCCCAGACAAATTAAAAGTAAAGGAGTTCATCATCACCAAACCCTTATTATATGAAATGTTAAAGGGACTTATTTAAGAAAGAGAAGATCAAAACTATGAACAATAAAATGGCAAAAAAATACATATCTACCAACATGTGAATCTAAAAAACAAATTAAGCAAATAAGAAAGAGACAGTATCATGGATGCAGAGAGCATTTTGATGGTTGCCAGATTGTGGGGCGGGGTGGGGGGGAGGCAGGAATGGGTGAGGATGTGAGAGGATTAAAAAGTACAAATAGGCAGTTACAGAACAGCCATGGGGATGTAAAGTACAGTATAGGAAGTAGAGTAGCCCCAGAACTTATATGCATGGCCCATGGACATGAACAATGGTTTGGGGACTGCCAAAAGGGAGTGGGGATGCTGGGGGGGGATGGGGAAATATCAGAACAACTGCATTAGCATAAACAATAAAATATAATTTTTAAATGCTCGTTCTTGTTAATTAATATGCACTGATTAACTTGGCACCAGCCCAAACTATTCCCAGATTACAGAGAAAACCCAGGTATTTGTGAGTCAGTGAGGAACCGATTTCCCAAGGTAGGAACCCAAGTGACTTATTAGGGGGCAATGCTAACACCCTGTTTGGTCCTTGCATCCCTGGGAATTGGGAACCCTGCTTCTGAGAAGAGAATTCCTTTGTGATTCTCACCAGGACCCCACCAGCCCCATTGTGCAGACCATAGTGTGAAGTGTAGATTGTGACTTCTGCACAAGATGGAGGGATAGGTAGATGTACTGTGCCTCCTCGCACAACCAAAACAAGGACAACAACAAATTTGAAAACAAAAAACAACCAGAACTGACAGAAAATCAAACTGTATGGAAGTCTGACAACCAAGGAGTTAAAGAAGAAACATTCATTCAGATCAGTAGAAGGAGTGGAGATGGGCAGCCAGGCAGAGAGGACTCATGGCAAGGCAGCAGCTGGTGGACTGGGTGGTTCCAAATTTGCATGTGGCTAAACCAGGACTACTAACAAATGGGGAGTGAGACAGACCACACAACCCAGGGTTCCAGTGTGGAGAGATAAAACCTCAAAACCTCTGACTGGAAAACTTATGTGGGTTGAAGCAGCTGGGGAAACTCCCTGTCTCACAGGAGAGTTCGTTGGAGAGACCCACAGGGTCCTAGAACACACACAAAACCACCAGCATGGGAATCAACACCAGAAGGGCCCAATTTGCTGGTGGGTAGCAGAAGAAGTGACTAAAAGCCAGCAGAGAGCTGAGCAAGCAGCACTGTTTCCTCTCAGACCCTTCCCCCACATACACCACAACGCAGCTACATGGGTTGCCATGCCCCGGCTAATACCTAAGGCTCCACTCCTTACTATGCAACAGGCATGCTGAGACAAAAAAAAAAAAGGCCTAAATGAAAGAACAGATCAAAGCTCCAGGAAAAAGACAACTAAGCAATAAAGAGATAGCCAACCTACCAGATGCACAGTTCAAAACGCTGGTAGTCAGGATGCTCACAAAAATGGTTGAGTATGGTCGCAAAATAGAGAAAAAGTGAAGGCTATGAAAAGTGAGATCAAGGAAAATGTACAGGGAACCAACAGTGATGGGAAGGAAACTGGGACTCAAATCAATGGTTTGGACCAAAAGGAAGAAATAAACATTGAACCAGAACAGAATGAAGAAACAAGAATTCAAAAAAATGAGAAGAAGCTTAGGAACCTCCAGAACAACTTTAAATATTCTAACATCTATGTTATATTATGTATATTCTATATGTTATGTATATTATAATATATAATATATTATAATGTATACATAACATTATTATAATACATAACATTATATAATATTGTATACATTATATAATATATACATTATAATATATACATTATAATATAATGCATGTTATATATTATGTAGTGTAATAATATTATGTAATATTATGTGTTATAATACAGAATATTATTATAATATATGCATATTATATTGTGTATATTATATATGTTGTATATTATAACACCTATGAAGGGCAGCCTTCTTCTTCCCTTCCCCAGTACTGGAGCCCAGAGGGAGTGAGTCTGTGTAAGTCCTAAGTCCCTTGTCAGCCTGTTAAGAGGAGACTCCTGGGAATCCTGCAATTTCTTCCACTTCCCCAACCCCCACTGGTGTGTATAGTCAGAAGTTATGGGGACTTATCTTCTTGGCACTGGAACCCTGGGCTGGGAGGCCTGGTATGGGGCTGAGACCCCTTGCTCCCAAGATACCCCTCCTAGTTTTTATCCACTGCACCTGGGTATGGGGCCACACATTCCATGTCTCCCCATCTCCACCCCTCCTACCTGTCTGATTGAATATGACTTCTTTAATTTCTTGGTTGTTGGACTTCCATATGGCTCTATTTTCTGATGATTCTGTGTTATATTTTGTAGGTGAGTTGTACTTTTTGGTGTGGTTGTGCAAAGAAGTGAGCTGTGTTTACCTGCACTTCTACCTTGACCAGAAGTTCTCTGTGTGTGAAGGTCTTTTACAGATGAGATGACATATAAATGAGTAGACTTTGAGGTTAATGTGGGCAGTCCTCATACAATCAGGTGAAGACTTTAATCAGAAAAGACTGATCATTTTGAGGAAATGAGGAATTCTGTCAGAAGATGATCTTTGGCCTTTAACTGTAACTCTTCTCTGGGTTTCCAGCCTGCCAGCATCCTCTGCAGATTCGGGATTTAACCAAGCCTCCATGATCATGTGAGCCAGTTCTCTCTCCATATATATTTATCCTGTTGGTTCTGTTTCTCTGAGAACCCTGACTTAATACAGCACTCATGGGGATGTGCCCACTGGCATGTTAGGAATACACATATAATCTCTTATTATTGTCAAAAATTTGAACTCTGGCTGGGTGGCTCAGTTGGTTGGAGCATTGTCGCCTACACCAAAATATTGCAGGTTCGATCCCTGGTCAGGGAGCATATGGGAGGTAACCAATTGATGAATTGATGTTTCTCTCTCACATCAGTGTTACTCTCTCTCTCTCTCTCTCATAAATCAAAAAACATATCCACTGGTGAGGATTTTTTAAAAATTAGAAAGCACATTTTGTCAACATAGGTGTTTGAAATATTTATTCATGCCCTGGGCTGGAGGTGGATGGTGGGTGGCAGAGTGTCACCTATCATGGTGTTCTTTGAACTGATCTCACTCAGCATGAATCAAAGAAAGAAAGTCAGTCCTGTGGGAGGGCACATCTCTGATGACAAAAGGGCAGGTGCTAGTTTGGTGTTTTTCTTCTAACAAATGATGGAGCTTTCTTATTTTCTGTTTTGAGAGACTCAGCACTTTTAGCTTCAAAGGTCCCCGCAGAAAGTAATTAATATATTCTTACAACATCCCCAGGAAGCAGTAGGTGTTATTTTATGTCTGTTAAGACTGAGGTAGTAAGATTGTGACACATCTGAAGATGTGAATAGAGACCTAACTTGGGACTCTCTGGAACCTAGTTCCATGTTTTCTACAGGCCTCGCTTCCTTTTAAAGACATTCATAATTGGAGAGTCAAAAATATTTTCATTAATAAGAATAGCTATCACGCCTTGACAGGTATCATGTAGCAAATGCTACATAAAATATTCTTCATACACCACTTCATTCAGTTCTCCCAGTAACTCCATGCTGCTGATGAGATTACCATCCATACTCCACAGAAGAGAAATTAAGACTTAGGAAGGTTCAGATATTTGTTCCAGTAACTCAATTGGGAAATGGAAATGCTAAGGTTTGAACTCAGTTCTCATTTTCTCCAAATTCCACACTTACACCACCACATCCCAAGGCTTCATAAGAATCCTGAGAATCCACTGGAGAACAAGAGCTCGGCAGCCAGTAAGTCTGAGCTTTAGAGATTCTGAGCACCACTGGATTGTAAACTACAAAGGGCAGCAACCTGGGCTGGCTTGTTCACTCCTGCAACCTCAGTGCTTAGCGTAGACCTGACACCCAGGAGGTACTACGTAAATACTTGTGAAATAAAAGAATGAATAGTAGAGTGCTTTGGGAGCTCTAAAACACTTATTCTAGCTCTACAAGATATTGCAAATAGTATTTTGGTGCCCCAAGAAAGAGAGTGACCCCAGAGACAGTCATAAAGGTATAAAATTGGAAATGGTATGGCACACAGGTGCTCGTGGATATGGTTTATGGTGTTAGTGGCTTCTTTTGATGGTGTTTTGTTTGGATTAATTACCATATCTTATCTCCCAGCAAAGCTGGAGAAATGGTATTGAGATTCAAGACGTCATGCTGGCAGGATGGGATTATGTCCACTCCAGCAGCAGTCTGTGATGAGGGCTTGAACTTCTTTTACAGTGCTTTCCCCCAATTTCTTTCCATTAGGGCAGAACTGGCCTGTGCTAGTCCCTCTCTCAGCATAGAATCCAGAAGCTTCTCTCTGATGACGTTACTCCTTCCTAAACCCCAGGTGGTGGAGAGTAGTTCTACCTGTTATTGGCTTAATCATATTATCTTACTAGGTAGGGCTGAGTTGAATACGATTATTTTTAATTAATGATGTACTATAATTAATTAATATTCTTTTATTGTGGTAAAATACACATAATAGAAAACTTACTATTTTAATCATTTTCAATGTACAATTCAGTGACATTAAGTACATTTACACTGTTGTGCAACTGTCATCACTATCAATCTTCAGAACTTCTTCATCAGCGCCCAAACCGAGGCTCTATACTTATTAACAGAAGCTCCCCATCACCTCCTCTCTGTATCCCCTGGCAACCACTATTCCACTTTCTGTCTCTATGAATTTGTCTTGTAGTTAATTTTATCTCTCTTTTATCTTTTAGTTTTGAATGGAGGCTAAGAAGTTCCAGCCCCAAATGTATGGTTATAGAGATCATCCCTGCTCCAGAAAGATAAGATGCTTTTTTTCTTCCTGTTATCTGGGAGGAAAGAATGAGAAGAAAAGGGAGAAAACAAGATACACCAGCAACCTCCCTGAGTCAAGCCTTGGTTACACAAACCACTGCAAAGGGGCTAATCTTATCTTAATCTTATAGTGGGCAACTGAGACTCAGAATGGTAATGTGACTTCACTGAGGTTCTAGGCGCAGAGCTGGAATTTGAACTCAGGTCTAGCCCCTAGTCCTGTACTTTTTCCTTCTATCTTTCTTTTGTTCAATAATAGCTTTACAATATAGCACAAAATGTATCTTCTAAAGTGGACAATCAAAATATTACATATTGTATTTTCACAATGTTATACAACCATCACTACCAACTAATTTTAGAATTTTTGCATCTTGTTGGAAAGAAACCTGGTGTCCATCAGTAGCCAATCCCATTCCTCTCTCCCCACTAAGCTCTGCCAACCACTAGCCTACTTTCCTTCTCTTTTGATTTGCCTATTTTTTACACTGTCTGTCTCTATGCAGTATGCAGTAAAATCATGCAGTATGTGGTCTTTGTGACTGGCTTCTTTCAGTTAACATCTTGTTTTCAAGGTTTATCTATGTTGTTGCATGTATCAGTACTTCATTTCTTCTTATGCTAAATAATATTTAATTGTATGCATATACCACATTAAAAATTTATTCACCAAATGATAAGCATATGCATTGTTTCTACTTTTTGACTACTAAAAATAATGCTGCTATGAGTCTTTGTTTACAAGTTTCTGTGTGGATATGTCTTCATTTCTCTTGGATGTGTACCTAAGAGTGAAATGGCTATATTTAACATTTTGAGGTGATGTCAAACTGTTTTCCAAAGTTTTCTACCAGCAGTGTGTGAGGGTTCCAATTTCTCCACATTCTTGCTACAACATGGTATTATCTGTCATTTTGATTTTAGCCATCCTAGAAGATGTGAAGTGGTAATGTATTGTGGTTTTGTTTTGCATCGCCCTAACAGCTAATGATGTTGAGCATCTTTTAATGTGCTTATTAGGTATTTGTATATCTTTTTTGGAGAAATGGCTATTAAATCCTTTGCACATTTTAAAATTAGATTATTTGTATTTTATTATTGTACTGTAAGAATTCTTTACATATTCTGGATAGAAGTTTCTTATAAGATATATGATTTGCAAATGTTTTCTCTTATTCTGTGGGATGTCTTTTGACTTTCTTGACACTGTTCTTGAAGCACAAAACTTTTAAATTTTGTTGAATTCCAATTTTCATATTTTTTCTTTTTTCTTTTACTTACTTTTGGTATCATATCTAGGAAAGCATTGCTTAACTCAAGGTTACAAAAACTTGCTTCTATATTTTTTTAAAGTTTTTTAGTTTTAGCTCTTACATTCAGGTCTATAGGCCATTTTAGATTAATTTTTGTATATTTTGTGATGTAGGGGTCTAGCTCCATTCTTCTGTATGTGACTATCCAGTTGCCCCAGCACCATTTATTCAAAAGAACATTTTTCCCCTTTGAATTGTTTTGGTGCCCTTGTGAAAAATCAATTGGCCATACATATAAGAGTTTATTTCTGAATGCTTAATTCTGTTCCATTGATCTATATGTCTATCCTCATGGCAGTACCACAATGTCTTGAAAATTGTAGATTTGTAGTCAGTTTTGAAATTGGAAGTGTGAGTTCTCCAACTTAGTTCTTTTTTGAGATTGGCTATTCTGTGTTCCTTGAAGTTGCAAATGAATTTTTTCCTGTTTTTGTAAAAAAAAAAATGTAGCTGAGATTTTGATAGGTATTATATTGGATCTGTAAATCAATTATGGTAGTATTGACATTTTAATAATATTAAGTGTTCTAATTCATGAATATTAAATGTTTTTCCATTTATTTAGGCCCTAATTTCTTTTTAAAATGTTTTATAGTTTTTACTTCACTTGTTAAATCTATTCGTAAGTATTTTATTCTTTGTGATGCCATTGCAAATAAAATTGCTTTTTTAACTTTATTTTTGATTGTTCATCACTCATGTATAGAAATACAATTGTTTTTCACTTATTGATCTTGTACACTTCAACCTTACTGAATTTACTTATAAGTTCTAATAGTTCATTAGTCGATTCCTTAAGATTTCCTACATATAAAACCATGTCATTTGCTAATAGAGATAGTTTTACTTTTTGCTTTCTCATGTGGAAGTGTTACCTTTTTCTTTTCTAATTGCTCTGGCAGAACCTGTAGTAGGACCATGCTGAATAGAAGAGTAGAGAGTAGATGCCCTTGTCCTGCTCCCGACTTTGGGCAGAAGCTTTGTCTTTCACGTAAAGTGTGATAACTATGGGTTTTTTGTAGATGCTCTTTATCTGGTTAAAGAAGTTCTACTTCTAGTTTGTGGAATGTTTTTGTAATGAAGGGTGTTGGATTTTGTGAAATGATGACAAAATCTATCTATTGAGATGATCACATGAGGTTTTTTTTGCTTTATTTTATTATAGTATATTACATCGATGGATTTTTAGAAGTGAACCTAACCCTGCATTCCTGGGATCAATCCCTTTTGGTAATGGTAGATGATCCTGTTTTCATATTTCTGGAGTCTGGCTGGCATTCTTTCATCTGCTACTTCTGCATCTCACAGGCCCTTCCTCTTCCTCAAAGCAAATGTCTAGATCTCATCTCTGACCTTAAACATTGCCGAACAGTAAATGCTAAACACCATTCATCTGGTTCCTTGGGGGACCCTGGAAGCTCAGAGGAAGCTCTGGGATGCGGCTGCTATTCTTCTTTCTATGTATGGGAGAGCTTAGTGAGCTGATGTGCCAGCTCTTCCACCACCATCCTATTTTCAAGTATTTTTGGTGTCTGCCATCAGACCACACATCAGAACTTTCAGCCTAGAAAACATGGCTTCTGCTTGTCATTATAGCCAAGCCATCCAGATCTCAAGACCAAACAACAGCAGCAGTCTGTAATGTGGACCATCATCTACGGCTACAACTTGGGGAAGAATTTGGCTCAGAGCAGATGTTTCTCTGCCTCCAACTCTCAACTTTGTGACTTGGTCCTGATTTCTTAGTTTTTTTGCTTTTTAAACACTACAAACAATGTAAGAGAAATGTAAATTTATTATAGCCAGCAGCTGGCAGCATGTTAAGCACCCTAATTATAGCACATAGCCCAAAATGTACCCACAGTAAAGGAAAAATAGTCAGTAAATCATCTTAAAGCAAACTTATAGATGTAATCATAGGAGAAAAATAGCTTTAGGTTTGGAATTAAATCAAATTGAGCCCTCTGAGTTTATGGCTTTCTGCTAAGCATGATTATTATGTATTACTGTTATTTGCAAGAACCAACAGAGGAGGATACAAATCCTGAGTCCTCCATGGAATTTATGGACCTTAAGGATGTCCTGCCAGCCCTGGCACCTCTTCACTCCTCTTGGAGTGTCCAAGAGGCTCGTTTTCGGTGACAGGTTTTATCTACTTCCCTGATGAGCTTTCACATCCAGGCATAAGATGGTGTTTTGAATACATTTCTCACCTCAATAGTCTGCCCCAGTTCTTGAAGAAAAACTCCAAATGGCTACGGGATTTGTAAGGCTTGCCATGCCTATGAATAAACAGGCTCTCCCCAAGCCTTCTCCAAGGGTAGTGTGATGTGAGAAGTAGGGTGGGCAAAGCTGGAGTTTCAGGTTTCCTGCCCCTTGCTAAGTAGTAACCTTGGGAGATTTACCTTAATTGGAGGCAGAACTTCTGTTTCTTTCTCCATGAAACTTAACTTTTCTGTCTGGCTTGTCATGATGAATAAATAAATGTGTGCAAGGGATTTCGCAAGAAGCTGGGTACCGAGTAGGTGGTCAGTAAATGTTGATTCACTCCCTTTTCCCCTTCATTTGAGGCAAGAACATGTTCTGCAGCTACAGAACCAGAAGGGTTGACAGTGCATGGTGGCTATGGGATTGTAGCCATAAAACCAGGTACAACCATGTCAAGAAAAAGTTAACAGTCAGAAAGTCTGGGGTCAGTCCTGGCACTGTTACTTACTAGTCATGTGGCTTAATACAGGTCACCTAACCCCTCTGAGACTCAATAGCCTCATTTTAATAAAAGAGATCATGATAGTATCTCAGACTGAGCTATTTCTTTGCTTGCTGCTGTTTCAATACCTATGTATGGGAATTTGAGCTTCATGCCTGGACTACCAAAGTCTTCCAGTCTTTTGCCTTTCCCATCTCTGCTCTCCCCAGAGTGCTCCTTGTACCTCTCCGCCCAGATGACTGGGGTATGGCCAGACTGGAATGGTGACCACGTGTCTCTTGGTTGTGGCACAGTGACCCACAGTGTACGCTGTGGTGGTTACCAGCACAGAATCGGAGTCAGTCATGCAGCATGGGCTCTGACATTTACAGCTGGTGACCTTGATAAATGACTTTATCTGTGACTCTGTTTCCTCATTTGTAAAAAGGGACTAATGATATCTAATACTTGCATCAGAGGGCTGTGGTGAACTTTATTGGTTAATATTTATTGACATCTAATCTCAGGAAGTTAGAGCCGGGCATTGTGTTAAATGCTTTGCAGAAGTTTCCTCATCTAATTCTCACAACTCTATGAAATTGATGATATTATTATCATCCCATTTAACAGTTGAGGACACTGAAGCTCCAAGAGTAATTAATCTTGTTCAAGATCACATATGACAAAGATGGATCAATGTCCACATTTTTCTGACTTCAGGGCTAACTTCTTAAGCAGGTAATGAGATGACATGTCTAAACCACTGAGAACGTGATAGGCACTCAAAGTAAGCTACTTACTACGATAAGTAGAATAAATGAAGTATGGTGAGACTGATACTTCTTCAACTTTTGCAGATAACTAAATGCCCTGAAGATAGATGTCAGAAACCCACCTCAATCCCTGCCACTCTCTCTTGCTGTACCTGCCACTCTCCTAGTGATCCTCCCACACTCCTTGGAAAGGCAGAAGTCCTCTCTGCAGCAACATAGCTGCTTCCTTATAATGACTTCTGGCTCACTCCTGGAGGGCTGAGTGAAACAAGTGAATGAGTAAAGCATAATGGTTAATGAATCAGGCCCTACTGGAGAGAAGTGATTGTGTGAGGTTTGGCTGGAAGAGATAGAAGTAGAGTTTATGACTAATGTTGAGTTTTCCACCCACTGCTTATGGAATGGGGTTGAGTCTAATGAATGTTTGCAAAGAGTCTTTGAAATTTCTGAGATGAAGGACCATGCCCCATTTTTCAAGGAGCTTTTCTAGTTCTCATTGATCTGTTTGTCTGCTCTTGGGTTGGAGGGTAATTAAACAATTTGTGAACATCAAAGATACCTTATGCCTCTTTGTATCTTCACTGCTTAACTGAGTGTCCCCTGTGTATAATGGGACCTCTATAAACATCTGTTTTCCTTAGCAAAGATGAGGACCACCTGGTTTTTCTTATTGGCTTTGTTTTGTGTCTGTTTGTTTGTTTGTTTAATGCAGCTGATCCCCTCATCTGTTAATAGTGTACGTACGTAGTTATGAAGTGCCATGTATCTTTATGTGGGGAGTGGTGGAAGGGAAGAGGTGGCAAAAAAGAGGAGAATGAAGCATTCTTCTTTTTCCCTTTTTGTATGCAAATCAAAGTATATAATGGTCAACACATGGGAGTTCCTAGCACTGGGAAGGCCCTCCTGAAGGAGCCTGAAGGAGCCATGTCTGAAGGGCCTGTGAAGCTGAACTAGGCATTTGGGCCAAAATGGTATTCTCAGGAAACCAGGCCTGGGAACACCTCTCAGGCAAAGCCCGGAGGCTTCCATTCACATTTTAGAAGCCATGGCACTTATTTGCTCAAGATAAGTCTCAGGTTAGATTAATTAATTATTAATTAATATTTTACTGTTTCCACTGGCTTAGCAATGTTATTGTTGATAGAAAGAACCCTGGGTGTTCCAGGTCTTTATTTCTGGAAGTTCTCAGATTTTCTTTATCACAAACATTGGTGGAGCTCTCCATTCTCTTTAGTTTGCCTTTTGGGTTGGTAAAGCTGCCTAGCATTTCCTCCTTGTAGGATTTCATATGAGATGTTATCTCTGTTTAGGCAAGTGAGATGACTAGGCTGGTTGGGGACAGTATAGAATAGTTTCTGAATTTTCCCCCAAAGGTCTATACCACCAGCCAATTAGATAAACTAATTCATTCAAGGACATCTTGGTGTGGTGGGCAGAGCCCTGTATTTTAAATAAGAAGACTGGGATATAAATAATGGCCTGACTACTTATAAAGCTGTGTGTGTAAACTGGCCAGCTCTCTGAGCCTTGCTTTCTTCACTCAGTGACATGAGTATATTTATATCTCTCTATGTTTCCATGAGCTGTTTTGAGGATCAATAGGATGATGAATGTGAATGGTAAGGGGCCAAATTGAGAAAGAGATTTGTGAATGGTTTCAGAGAGGGTTAGAGGACTAACCGACATGCTAGGCCACGTATACAATTTAATTATGTTTTCTTGAGAAAATACTCTTTCCTTCATTTTCAAACTCAAAGGAACTCCATTTCAAGTGTCTCTTAAATCACATAGCTAAGAATCCAGTGCCTAGAATATCAGGTAACATATGGGCTCTGAAACCTTACTGACTGGATGACAGAATAAGTGCATGTGTAATGGAATGTGATAGGTAGACACTGTCTGAGTATTGTGGGGGGCATTTATTTACTGGGCTTAAAAGCGTACCTTTAAGTATAGAAACTCAGATACCCCCCAAAATAAAGGAAGCTCTAGAGTTCTCAGAAAAGATTTTTTTTTAATACCACATTATGTATTACAGCTTACAAATCCAGAACTGTTTCTAGTCATTCAAAATAACTGAGTGTGTCTCCCAGCTTCATAGCTACTCTTCCATACTGGGCTCTGGGGCAAGGACTCTGCAAAACACTTTTCTCCTTTGCCAGCTGCTCCTCAGTAGTGCCAACAGGGGGTGCTAGAGGAAGGCTGGGGGAGGAAAAGGGACTTGAACTTGACCCTATCTGTTTGACTATGGTGCCTCTCAGTATCACCCCAGCAACACTCTCTCTTCACCTTGGCATGCCACTTTGTTCCAGTAGCAACAGGTGAACTCAGTTCACTATTTTCCTGACATTTGCAAAATCAGCCTCGTGAGGACAACGTTCCTCTCTGCCTGACCTGGGCCGCCAGTGTCAGTTGGCCAGTACCTCATCCTCAGAGGCCTGGATCCCAGCTCCAAGCTTCTAAGTTTTAATCATTTCGCCTCTTCCTTTGGTTTCCCCAACCTCAGTGATCGAATCTGTGTCCTGTCCCTGTTCCCTCTGTGAGACCTTAGAGTTCTCTTTTTGCCTTTTCATTTCTTCCGGACCTAGACAGCCATTCCTTATATTTAATTATCTCTGTTCAAATAACTGGTGTGGCAGTTGGTGAGGTGTGGACTGCACTCTGACAGATACTCTGAGTCTTGGAAAGCCAGAGAGCTCTAATGAGAAGTTTGGAGGGGTCTCATTATTGGGAGTTAGGGAGCACATCTTTCAGTGGCTATCTTACAAATACCTTTCTTATAGTTTAGAACTTTTTATCTAGGCTTTTTAAGATAAAAGGCTAGAAAAGACTTCAATGACCACTTAGTTCAATCTCTTCATTCTATAGGTAAAGACACTCAGGTCCAGAGTGCTTGACTCACTCTGGATTCACTTAGTTAAAGCTGTCATCAGAACTGGACCACATGTCTCTTGACTCCTGTGTATTTGTCACTACATCATACTGTATTTAGTTATACAATCACCTGGGCCTTGCATGGGCTGATTCTAGATCAGATGGCTCTCAGCTCCATGTGGGCCATGTGGGCGTGCTTGCACTTTCTGCGGTTATTACATATAGGATATGGCTCTTCAGGGCTGCGTTGCGACACATGTTGTATTTGTTATGAAAACTTCACATCTTACATGCTACCGAGAAATGACATTATGACTATGTTGGGGTATATAAGTTTGCTTTGCTAGCTCCTTGTCTTCTAAATGTCCAAGTCCCCAAAGCCTTACTCTTTAAATCTTTTCTTTAGCTATGCTCACTCTTTAGGTGATCTTATCCAGTCCTGATTTTAAGTTCATTCTGTTTTGCAGATTTATAGCTTCAATCTTGCCCTACTTTCCAGATACATATAACCAACTGCCTATGTGTCCTCTCCCTAGGGATGCCAGTAGGAAACTTGGACTTAACAAGCCCGAAACCAAACTGTTTGCCCCAGTCCCTAAGCCTAATTCTCCCCCAGTGTTCTTCATCTCTGTAACTGGTACCACAATTCACCTAGCTGCTCAGGTCCAAAAGAATTATCCTTGATTTTTCTTTCCTTCACTTCTACCTATAGTTAATCTGCAAACCCTGTGGGTGCTACCTGTAAAATATATTGAGTCTAATTTGCTCTCACTTCTTCCATTGCTCTAAACCAGACTACTTTAGTCATCTCCTACTTGGTCTCCTGTTTCCACTCTTGCCATCTTTCATTCTTTTCTCCACATTATGGCCAGTCTTGACTTTTAAAACTGCAGATCAAACAACTGGAAACAAGCATAGTGAGCCCCATGATGACTCCAGCTTGCTGCCTGAAAGTACTTTCCAGACCTTAGTGTAAGGAGAGAGAAGCCAAGGAGAACATGCTGGCCTTGCTGAGCTGAGGAGAGACTGGGGTTTATGGAGGCTGAGCTAAAATTTACAAAGCAGAGTAATGAAGAGAAGGAGGGGGGCTACACAGAGAAAGAGATCTTAGGGCTCCCCTGGAGTCACCTAACTCATCTCTTATCTCTGGTCTTGCTCCTTACCATCAGTTCTTGACACTGCAACTAATGTGTAAAGAACTGATCACTTCACTCCTCTTTCTTACAACAACTATCTCTCTTCAGAATAAAGCCTAAAGTCCTTAGCATCACAATGCAGAATGTAGCATTGTGTTGTATGTACTCTCTGCATTGCTACCTGGCTGAAAAGAGGAAAAAACAGAGTAAAAGAACCCCTACTGAGCCTGACTTGCCATTCTCTGTGGTCCCTGAACCTGACCCCATACCTGACTCTGTGGTCCCTGAACCTGGCCTGGCTAAACTAAACTGTCCAGGAGGGAAGGACACCAGGAAAGCAATCACAGTACAACACAGCAAGTGCCATCATAAAAGCCAACACTGAATGTTCTGTAGGAAGCAAAGAAAAAGGTGCTTGACTAGGCTTGAAGTGGCAGGAGGAAATTGGAAGAAATGATGCTCAAGTTGAATCTTAAGGGATGAGTAGGAGTTTTGCAGGTGGTGAAGGTGAGAAAAGGCATTCTAGGCTGAGCAGACACTGTGGCACAGGAGCAGAAGTGCTAGATGGCAAAGGGTTTGATATGTCCTGCACATGAGTCTGGATATATTCTGGTCGAGGAATCACTGGCAGACTTTAGAATCAGATTTATGTGTTGAAAGAAGACTTTGGCAACAGTGTGTGGGATGGAGTTGGGGGGGAGATGGAGGCCAGAAACTAGTTAAGAGACCACTACAATAGTCCAGGCAAGAGATAAGGAGGGGCAAAAATACCACCACTGGCTAACGTTGATTCAGAGCTTACTATGCTCCAGGCACATAGTAGGTTCCCATTTTATCCTAACAACATTCCTGTGAGGTGGGGAAACTGAGGCAGTTTGCCCAGGGCCACACAGTCAATGGCAAAGCTGAGACAGAAACCCCCAAAGTGGCTTCAGAGCTCATGTTCCATACAGATGGGATGGACTCTAGAGTCTTTTAGATTAGAATATTAAGTAATTAAGGTATAAGCTCCCATTTTTCTCCCAGAGCAGTCTAACTCAGAGTGCTTGATTTGGCTTGTGGGAGGGTCACCAGAAGCCACCAATTTCCCCTGGGCATGGAGGACATGAGTCAGGCCATCAGGCTGGTGGCTGGGCCGGTTTGTGTTTCCTCTGAGCTTCGTTTGCTTTGTTTCTGCTTTGTTGTACGATGTCATTGGGTTAGAATTATGAGATTTACTGTGACAGGCTGGTGCCAGCATGATGCATGATAAACACCTTCTCCAAACTGGAAGGGATGTGCCCTCTGGGCTAAATTTAGGGCTCATCAGGAGGTCCATAAAATGCCAGCATGCAGATTTATCAGCAGTCTCTCAGAAAGGCAAAGCAGATGGCTCTGTTTTTTTTGAAGGACTAATGAAAAGTAAATGAACTCCCAACATTTACCACTCATCAACAAGGTAGATTTTGAAGACTAAAGTGACAAAAAGTATTTCCTTTTTTTCCCCAAATTATTTCTACCTAACAGTAATATGAGTTAATTTTAAGCTTTAAAAAAGCTGTGGTGCACTTACGCATTTACACAGTGGAATACTACTCAGCTGTAAAAAAAAAAAGGGGGGGGAGAAGAATCTTATCTTTTGCAACAGCATGGATGTACCTGGAGATTATTATGCTAAGTGAAATAAGCCAGTCAGAGGAATAAAAATACCATATGATTTCACTCATATGTCTAATCTATTGAACAAAGTAAATTAATGAACAAAATAGAAACAGAGGCACGGATACAAGGAACAGACTGATAGTTGTCAGAGGGGAGGGGCCTTGGGGTAGCTAGATGAAAGAAGGTGAAGGGATTAAGAGTGTGTGTGTGTACACTGAAGAAAGAAATTAAGGAAGATACAAACAAATGGAAGCATGTACCATGTTCATGGATTGGAAGAATTAACATCATCAAAATGGCCATACTACCCAAAGCAATTTATAGATTCAATGCAATCCCTATTAGAGTACCCATGACATATTTCACAGATATAGAACAAACATTGCAGAAATTCATATGGAACCATAAACGACCTCGAATAGCAGCAGCAATTTTGAGAAAGAAGGACAAAGCAGGAGGTATCACAATACCTGATATCAAACTGTATTACAAGGCAACGGTAATCAAAACAGCCTGGTACTGGCATAAAAACAGGCTCATAGACCAATGGAACAGAATAGAGAGCCCAGAAATAAACTCAAATCTATACGATCAATTAATATTTGACAAAGGAGGCAGGAGCATAAAATGGAGCAAAAACAGCCTCTTCAACAGATGGTGTTGGGAGATCTGGACAGCTACGTGCAAAAAAATGAAACTCGATCACCAACTTACGCCATACACGAAAATAAACTCAAGATGGATAAAATACTTAAATATAAGCCGTAACACCATAAAAGTCCTTGAGGAAAACATTGGCAGGAAAATCTCAGACATTCCACGCAGCAACATCCTCACAGACACATCCCCTAAAGCAAGGGACATAAAGGAAAGAATAAACAAATGGGACCTCATCAAAATAAAAAACTTCTGCATGGCTAAAGAAAACAGCACCAAATTACAAAGAGAACCAACAATATGGGAAACCATATTTGCCAATGATACCTCAGACAAGGGCCTGATCTCCAAAATATATAAAGAACTCACACGACTCCACTCCAGGAAGACAAACAACCCAATTAAAAAATGGGCAAAGGACTTGAACAGACACTTCTCCAAGGAAGACATACAGAAGGCCCAGAGACATATGAAAAGATGCTCAGCATCACTAGCCATCAGAGAGATGCAAATTAAAACCACAATGAGGTATCATCTCACACCAGTCAGAATGGCCAACATAAACAAATCCACAAACAAATGTTGGAGAGGATGCGGAGAAAAGGGAACCCTCGTGCACTGTTGGTGGGAATGCAGACTGGTGAGGCCACTGTGGAAAACAATATGGAATTTCCTCAGAAAACTAAAAATGGAACTGCCCTTTGACCCAGTAATTCCACTGCTGGGATTATACCCTAAGAACACTGAAACACCAATCCAAAAGAATCTGTGCACCCCAATGTTCATAGCAGCACAATTTACAATAGCCAAATACTGGAAGCAACCGAAGTGCCCATCAGCAAACGAGTGGATCCAAAAACTATGGTATATTTACACAATGGAATTCTACGCAGCAGAGAGAAAGAAGGAGCTTATACCCTTTGCAACAGCATGGATGAAACTGGAGAGCATTATGCTAAGTGAAATAAGCCAGGAAGTGAGGGACAAATACCATATGATCTCACCTTTAACTGGAACATAAGCAATAGAAGGAAAAAGCAAACAAAATATAACCAGAGACATTGAAGTTAAGAACAATGTAACAATAGCAAGGGCGGGGGTGGGGGGTGGGGGCGGGGACAGTGGGTAGAGGGGATTACAGGAACTACTATAAAGGACACATGAACAAATCCAAGGGGGAGGGTGGAGAGGGGGGAGGGAAGTGGGTTCACCTGGGGTGGGGTGAAGGGATGGGGGAAAAGGCATACAACTGTAATTAAATAACAATAAATAAATTAAAAAAAAAAAAAAAAGAGTGTGTGTGTGTGTGTATGTGTGTGTGTGATATGCATACGTTTGTGTATATGTGTATATAAAACACAGATACAGACAAAAGTGTGGTGATAGCCAGAGGGAAATGGGGTCGGGGGACTGGGGATGGAAGGATGGAAAGAGACTTTGCTTGGGATGATGGTGTGCTATGCAGTGTGCAAGTGATATTTTGTTGAGATGTACACTTGACACCTGTATGGTTTTGTGAACCAAGTCAGACCAATAAATTCAATTAAAAAAATCAAACAAACAATTAGTGATTTGTTAGTGATGGTTGTATTATCATGCTCCTTTAGCCAAAGTAGACTTGTTTCTGCTCCATTGGCAGGTGGATGAAGCAGAAGTAAAGCAAGCAGGACACCCTACTCCTGGAGAACCTTTGTAGGTTCCTGAGAAAACTCCAGCAGCCCTGGTATCTACATAACGTTCACAGTGGCCTTGAGCCCACTGGACTACAGTCTTGTCACGTAAATCCACAACGCCTACTTGAATAAACAAAATGCTTTAAAATTTTAAAGAAAGTTTAAATATAAAATATAAACATTTTTTTGGCAGCATTTTCATTGTGTTTAAACCTGTGGATCTCAGGGGTCACTCCACTTCCTTGAGCTCTGATCAGGGCCATCCTGAGAGGTTCTTCCTGGCCATGGAATATAATTACCAACATTCCTTTGCCCTGCCTACCACTACTCCCTAACCCTGTTGCCCTGATTTACTTTCCTCCATAACACTTATTAGCACCCAATAAAAATATTGTTTGTCATCCATTTCTATTTACTAATAAAAACTCCATGAGAGCAGGAACTGTCTTTTGTTCACTGCTCTATCCCCAGTATCCAGAACAGTTCTTAGCACATAGTAAATGGAATACTGAATAAAAAAAACTCCTAGCCTACTTCTAATTACATTAGTCTAATGTGTATCTGAAGTTCACACTGGTCTTGAAGCTGCATACTTTTCCTCATTTTTTGCTGGTGGCTGTCCATTTGCAGTTACAGCACTCCTCACATGTGGCAGAATTTTTTTTGATTTTTGAGAATCATTCCTATTGCCAAAGGTCTCAGCCATTAGGAGGTATAATATTATCTGCTTCTCAACATTTTTAACCTCTTTTTAAATCTCTACTTTTGTTTCCACTGTAAGATAATTCTCTTAATAATCTCAGTAAATTCCTAGAACTATTTGAGCATAGCCATGTGCCCCAACAATATAACAGAGGGTAAATGACTGCTAATACCAAGTGCAGGTCAAGGATATTTTGGCTCCAGAGTTCAGCTTTGTTTTTTTATGGAAGGTCATATATCACAAGTTCACAAATAGAAGAGCTTCTCTATTCCCAGGTATGTGTAGTTTTATGCCACTACCCCTATCACCTGGACTCTGTAATGTGTCTCTCAGATGCCCTGAGAAGTTTTCCTCTCTCCCTTTGTTCCTGCTCTTCCCTCCGCCTATAATGGCCTCTCCTTTCCACTTGTTCAGCTCAAGCTCCTCTCCTCCTGAGGCCTCCCTTACTGCTCTAGCCCACAGCATGGTGACCTCTAGTTCTTTCCTCTGAAGTGTTACTGGTCTTATCTCTTCAACCAGGCTATGAGCAGTGAGATTCCATGGAAGGAACTCTTGGACTTGGCATCCAAAGTTCAGCTTTGAGCCTCCTATCTACTTCATCCTGGGCAGCCACTTCTGAGACTCAGTTTCCTCCTTGGTTAAATGGTGACAGTCATTTGCCCCTGAACAAAGAGACACAACTGTTTGAGGGTCAGATACACTCATGTAGGAAAAGAGCTTTGGAAATGATTCAGCCTATGCAAAGATCCCATACATTACCATTATAGAATTTTTGTGTGTTGCACTTGTAAAGGAAAAAACACTTACCATTTTTCTTTACACTATAGACATACAAGACTCTGCCTGCTTCTGTACTCTGATCAGTAAATGTGTGGGGAATTTCCCACACCAGGAAATTCCATGACACCGCTGGGTATCCTATGATTCAACTCAATTCTGACATTATCTGGACACAGCATCAGATCCCACAGGTTAAGGGCTCACTCCCATCAGACTGCACTCCCCTTGGTACCTGTGCTTCTGACTACCAGCTATAACTCAGATATTCTCAGGACCCCCTTCTCAGGTTCAATTAATTAATTTGATAGATTGGCTCATAGAACTCAGGAAACCAATTCACCTACTAGATGACCAGTTTATTATAAACAGTATAATGCAGGAAGAGCACCCTTCATGTGTTTACCAGCCTAGAAGCTCTCTGCACCCTGGCTTTTGGGTGAGGGTAGGGGTGGGGGCAATGAGAATTCCGACCTTCCAGTCCTGGTTGCTTTGCCTGACAACCAGCCCCTATCCTGAGGAACTTTCTCAAAGTCACCTTATTAACACAAACTCAAGTTTGAAAGGGGCTTGTGAGGAATGACAGATGACACTTTCATCACTCTTTCCACTTGAGAAATTCCAAGATATTAAAACCTCTGAGCCAGAGATGAAGGGAGTCCAAATGTGTGTGTGTGTATGTGTGTGTACATATATACATAATCTCATTTTCAATCGCAATATCATAATGCTGGATCTAGAACAACATGACCCATACTAAGAACTTCATGTAACCCCCAGCTGATGTGTTGTGGCCTATGACAGAGTACATTTTAACTACAGCTGCAAAATAAAATGACTCTGAATTTGCTTTGTTTCCTCTTAGGAACTTCCACATCTGGGCCAGGGTGATGAAAGAGAGGAAGAGATAAAGAAGGAAGCTGAGTTTTTAAGGAGCTATGAGTTTAGTCTGTATAAACTACTTTGCATAATTACATTTCCTGAACCCCTTTGCAGGTTTGGAACATTCATTCATTCATCCTTTTGTGTATTCATCCACTAAACATTTATTGAGAGCCTAGTGTGCCTTGGTAGTAGAGGGACAGTGATGAATAAGACGTGTCATTACAGCCAGGTGAGGGATCCTGCACTTGAACAGGATTGGAGCAAGGAATAAAGAGGACACCTAGTTCAAACCACAGGGTTACAGATTATTCTCAGAATATTGTTTGCATGGAGGGTAAGAGGGTACAGTGGGCATGGGACAGCAATTGGTAGGGCAAGAAAACATCCAACACAAAGGAACCAGTCGGACTCTGCTACATTCCTGAACCCATGTTCTTGGTCACTGTCGGGCTGTACTTTTGGTTTATCAGAGGTGAGGTGGCATGGTGCTTGTCTCCATGACATAATGCATTTTCTTTAGACTCACAGCATACTGCCCTGGAGGGGGGGGGGGCGGGGCCCGCAGGCCCCCTCCCTGGCCGCCACGGATGTGAATAAGTCTACCAAGATATGATCTCCTTGGGGAGGAAGGGTGGCCAATCTCTCAAAGGAGAAGGGCCAAGAGCCTTTTCCTCAATGGGCTTTTATTGGGTTCATTTTGCACAGGAATACAGGTAAAGGTCATCAATCATTGTCAGACAGTAAGGATCAAACAATAGATAACATACAAAGAACTCTAAGGGATTATTCTGAATTAGGGTCAGTTAGTTAAAGGGTTATAAGATTTTGGGAAACAAACTCATTTCAGGCTTGGACCCTTATCATTTAAACTGAGGGTATAAACAAAGCAGGTTTCACAGGATTTTATGCATTCTTTCTTAGGCCTAATCTCTCTGGGGAATCCGCCCTTTCCAGCACAGGACTGCACCACCCTCTGTAATTGTTTCAGGCTTAAGTCAGGCAGGGGAAGTGAGGTGGCCAAGAGATTAGGAGACTTCTTGCAAACAGAATGAGGACTCAGGCTATGTCAAAGCCGAGGGGCTAGGGTCCATCACCCCCTTTTTCTATAGCCCCCCGAGTCCTTCCCTGTGGGTCTTTTTCGTGACCATGCCTGTCTTAGGTCGTCCCTCCCTTGAGGAATCTTACCCATCATTGGCTAACTGGTCAAGCTCAGGGCCAAGCAGGGTAAAGTGAGCAGAGGTGGCACCCCTGCCAGGGAGATAAGCTTTGTCTCTTTAGTGGCTTATGGTCCCAAGGTCTCTGACTCAGCCTTAACCATGGGGGTTTACAGCTTCTGAAACCAGGCAGGGTGGGTCCCAACACTGGAGGAAGAGGCCGACTCAGGGTCCCTACATAAAGAGCCCTGTGCTCCTCAACAGTGTTTTACTCACTTTTGCTATCTGTGGATAAGGCCACTCACTGCTCAGGCAATGGCACTCAGACACAGGAAGAACTAGTTGAATCTGTGTCCAATTTTGGATGATTTGGGTTTTTCTAGACTGCTGCTTGGGTAGGTTGGGAAGCTCACAGCCATGTAGTGGATGAAGCCATGGCTCAAGGAAAGCTGTTTCCTTCTTTTTCTCTTCTTTTTAAATAACAATAAATGTCATAAAAATTTAAATTTAAAGTAATAATTTTTAAAAATAGATAATAAAAATGAGCATTGGATGTACTTATTGCTACTGGGGTGTCATTGCTTCTAGCTCTCTCTGCAGAAAGGAATAGGAACTACAAGTGTATGTATGTATAACAACCCATGCATACACACATATCTGTGTTTCTGTATTGTAACTACCTGTATCTGTATTAAGCCAAACATGATTTATACTCTAATGTTCTTGACTCTAATTCAATACTATTGGTATCATTCTAGCCTTCTCTGTTTGCTTATCTGTAACTTCTTCCTTCAACAGTGAGAAACCTGGGTCCCACCATCTATCCAGTCTTAGCAGGCTCACAGTTCCAAACTCATACCTCTCTAAGAAACAACTGTAGAGTACAGTATTTATGTACAATTCCCTTTGTCTTTAGCCTTACAGTTTCTAATCAGAACAACTTTTTCCAATTTTTTCAGAGTTCTTTGGTAAGCTTCATTTTCTTCTCCCACTTCCTTTAAGGCATCTCCCCCTTTAAAATTATTTTCTCCCGATTAAACTTAGGAAAAATACTGGGTACTGGTTTGGCAGTGAACCTTTGAACCATGAAGTTTCTCTCAAGCTAGTGCAGATCTACAGGAGCATTTCACCAGATGAGGTAAACAGATGAGTCTTCTAGATGGTTTTTGTAAAATTATAAAATCAAAATTTTTCATATATATTTATAATTACACAAGTCATCTTTCTTATTCTGGAAAAGATGGAAATCATTATATGATAGTAAAGGGTAAAGAGTAAAATGGAAAGACTTTCTAAACTCACTAAGGAGAGCTATTATATCCATATTTTTAATAGCATGTGTATCATATTATATAAACACTTATATCCTGCACTTAAAAACAATTTTTAACATACAGAATATGAGTTTTGAGAAAAAAAAATCTCAGTCAACTCTGGTCTGGAAAACATGTAGTTTTCCTTGAGAGACTCATGGATTTAGAAATATGAGATGTGCTTGAAGACACAGAGATTGAAGTGAAAATTATCACCTCCCCCATTTCTGCCTTACATCTGGGTGGTTGTACACTGAAATTTTCCCCTTTGTTTAAACCCTACTCCCAGTACACTTCAACCCTCCTTTCCCTAGACACTGCTGCCTAGCACCTTTCAAGAACTCAACAAATTCTTTTCATGTAGCCAAAGAGTAGACCTAAGCCAGCCTTCAAAAATCAACAGTTTATCCTTAATTTCAAAGAGGTTTCTTCTACTTGACAATAAAGACTCTTTTTAAATTATATTTTATTGACTATACTATTACAGCTGTCCCAATTCTTCTCCCTCTGTCCCCCTCCACCCAGTACCCCGCACTTCCTCAAGCAATCCCCATACCATTGTTCATGTATATGGGTCATGGTATAAGTTCTTTGGCTACTCTGTTTCTCATACTGAATTTTACATCCCCATAGCTATTCTGTAACTATCAATTTGTACTTCTTATTCACCTCCTTTGACCCATTCTCCTAAAATCCTCACCCATCTGGCAACCATCAAAATTATCTCCGTATCCATGATTCTGTCTCTGTTCTTGTTTGCTTAGTTTGTTTTTTAGATTCAATTGTTGATTTATTGCTGTTTTATTGTTCATAGTTTTGATCTTCTTGTGTTTCTTGAATAAGTCCCTTTAACATTTCATATAATAATGCTTTGGTGATGAGGAACTCCTTTAGATTTTTCTTTTCTGGAAAATTCCTTATCTGCCCTTTGATTCTAAATGATAGCTTTGCTGAGTAGAACAATCTTGGCTGTAGGTCCCTGCTTTTCATCACTTTGAATATTCTTGCCAATCCCTTTTAGCTTGCAAACTTTCTTTTGAGAAATCAGCTGACAGTCTTATGGGAACTCCCCTATATGTAACTAACTGCTTTTCTCTTATTGCTTTTAAAATTCTCTCTTTATCTTTAAGCTTTGGCATTTCTTTTATTTTTTTGTATTTTATAATTTTTATAATTTTTATTTTTTAACAATGTTTTTATTGTTGCTAAAGTACAGTTTTCTGCCCTTCCCCACCCACCCCTAAACTTTGGCATTTCAATTATGATTTGTTTTGGAGTGGGCCTCTTTGTATCCATCTTGTTTGGGACTTTCTATGCTTCCTGGACTTGCATCTCTATTTCCTTCACCAAATTAGGGAAATTTTCTTTCATTATTTTTCAAATAGATTTCCAGTTTCTTGCTCTTTCTCTTATTCTTCTGGCACCCCTATGATGCAAACGTTGGAATGCTTAAGATTTTCCCACAGGCTGCTTATACTATACTCGTTTTTTTGGATTCTTTTTTCTTCTTGTTCTAATCAGTTGTTTTTGCTTCCTTATGTTTCAAATCATTGATTTGATTCTCAGCTTCATCCATTCTATTGTTGTTTCCCTGTAAATTGTCCTTAAGTTCAATTAGTGTATTCATTTCTGACTGGATCTTTTTTATGCTGTTGTAGTCCTCACTAAGTTCCATGAGCATCCTTATAACCAGTGTTTTGAATTCTACACCTGAAAGATTGCCTATCCCCATTTTGTTTAGTTCTTTTTCTGGAGTTTTGATCTGTTCTTTCATTTGTGTCATGTTTCTTTGTCTCCTCATTTTGGCAGAATCACTATGTTTGTTTCTATGTATTGGGTAGAACTGCTTTGACCCCCTGTATTGGTAGTATGACCTACTATAGTACATGTCCTGTGGGGTACCTGATTTCTCATGGTTTTGAGTGATGGTTGTTCTATATTTTAATTGTAATTTTGATGTGGCTGTGCAAAGGGGTGAGTCGTATTTACCTATGACCCCATCTTGACCAGAAGTCTGCAATAAACACCTTTTTAGTGTATTAATCATGAATTGTTTTATGGTTTGTTCCACATTTCAAATGTTAGTGGTGCTCTTCTAGCCTCCAAAGCCCTTGATGGAGCATTAGCTAAGCTCTGAGTGTCCTGCCCACCTCAGGAGTGGGGTTCCTGCCCAAGGGCAGCTCAGTGCCTTCTCCGCCTACTTTGTTGGCCATAAAATGTTTGTACTTTGGTGTCTTTAACAGCAAGTTCCGTTTACTCACCAAAGGAAGCACCACAAGAGTGACCTTTTGCCAGAGGCTGAAATCCTCTCTCTTCTCTTGCTTCAATCCATCACTTTACATCGAGAGTGTTTTAATGGAGAATAGCTAATAAAATCTTTTGCTTCAGATTTTTTTTTTATTCCACAGGAAACAGTATTTGGGCCATATACAGCCATTCTGTCTGGTGGACCAACCGCTCTAAATACTTCACCTCCCTCAGCCCAGTTCCCTCAGAGGGGTGACACCCTCACAGCTTTATCAGGGCTGAGCTAACGCAGTGATGGGCTTAATGTAAGGAACTTAGTCCATCTCTCATCTTGTCTGGAGTGTGTGTGTGTGTCTGGCCTCATGTCAGTGAGACAGCTAAAAAGAAGCTGAATAAACAGCCTGGGTTAGCAGGGCACTTGGGCATTTGTGGTACAAGCAGGGACACACTGTTCATTTGAGTAGGTTGTATCTGCACAAGGCAACAGCATGTCCAGAAGAGTATGTGGTGGGGGGACAGGGTGGCAGGCTCTGCTCCTTTATATCCTGGTTTGGAACTGTGTATGAGTCTCCTAAAACTGCTTAACAAACTACTACCCATTGAACGGCTTAAAACAACAGAAATTTATTCTCTCACAGTTCTAGAGCCTTAAAGTCTGAAATCAAGATGTGGGATGGGTTCTGGGGGTCAGGGGGAGAATCTGTTCCATGATTGATTCTCTCCTAGCTCCTGGCGGTTGCCAGCAATCTTTGGCATTCCTTAGTTTGTGGCAGCTTCAATCTCTGCCTTAATCCTCACATGGTCTCTCTGTGTGTGTTTCTTCTCTTCCTAGAAGGACACTGATCATATTGGATTTAGGGTCCACTCTAATACAGTATGACCTCATTTTAACTAACTACATCTCCAAAAAGACTATTTTCAAATTAGGTCACATTCTGCAGTTCCTGTTAAATGTAAATTTTGGAGAGGCATGACTCAACCCAGTACAGGTAGCATTAACCTGGAGGATAAGGCACCTTTTACAAATTTGCCATTGGTTCTGTCTCCTTGCCAAGCTGTATCCTCTGCTTTTCTCTGATTTGTACAAAGACACAATACGGGCTAACAGGGACCCTGGATATCATCTATGCAAGCTATCAGCTATGCAGGATCCATCAGTTTGCAAGCTTCCTGAACCAGAGACTCTGTTTAATGCCTTTTGGGGAACAGCCATAGCTTGTATGGTAGATACTGGATCCTCAGAAATGTTTGTTGCAGTGACAGTAAAGAAGCCTGGAAACAAACCTCTGCTTCCTGCTATTACACCAAACTTAAAAAAGAAAAAAAACTAACCACAGGTGAGTAGTCTTTAACAAGTTTCATCCCATATTTTTCTGCTTCTCTGGTGGTTTGGAAAAATCTCTTGGGTTCTCATGGGTTAAGTAAATTAGATTCTATTTCATCATGGAATCATGCAGTGTTTCTCAAAGTGTACTTCATGGAATATTGGCCTCATAAAAACTATTTCAGGAGCAAAGTGCTTTGTGGTCAAATAAGGAAATTATGCATTTGCTATTCTCTTCCTGGAGATTAGCAATGCACACTGGCTTTGTAAAGGTTCTGAAAACTCCTGTGTAGAGAAACCTATTAAACTTTATTTAATCCAGTGTACCTCAAATTAATTTCACCACAGAGTCACCACTCCCCCCTTTTTTGGTAAATGAATAGCACCTATTACAACCCAGGGAACTAATTAGTATCTAAGCAGTAAACTCTGAGCTCCATTGGAGTATGGTCTAGAATACAAATGTTGGAATCGGTCTCAAATTCTAAACTTAAATTCATTGACTTCAGACAAGTAATGAACCTCTTTCTGCAATATGACATTATAATGCCACTTGCTTAATAGGATTACCTGAAATAATGTAGATAAAGTGCTTAACACAGGGCCTAGAATATAATAACCACTGAATACATTTTAGCATTTATTATTATATTTTTTTATTTCTATTGTATATCCCTATGACTTTACTCTAACAAAGTTGATGAAGTTTTCAAAACTGTTGTCCCTTTATAAAAACCTACCCTGGTAAGAAACTTGAGGGCATTTTTCTCAGCTTGTCAGAACTCTGGAGATTGACATTCATCAGATCCAGTCCTTCTGAAACCTGAGGAGCTCTCATTCATCTGTCTATCAGTTGTAATTTCTTAGGCCAGTCATAAACCAGTTATGTTCACCTGAAAGAAAATTAAACCCAAAGTGGCAAATGAAGTTCTACAGTTCAAAAGGCATTTCCTAGTTACTGGATTACCTTTGGGAGTGTGGGGTTAGGGCAGGAGAAAGGCAGTGGAACAGGTCAGGGAGAAGTGACCTGAAAATTCATGGGTTCTGGAAACACTGACCTGTCCTTTCCGGATGCAGGTACCACAGTAGACATCACAGAGCCCACTGACAACTTGGCTAAGGCAAAGCACAGCTTCTATCACGCCAATCCCTAGGAGGATGGAGAACAAGACCACATTCCACAGGACGATGTGCTCAGGCTCTTGACAAGTGGCCCAGGTAAGCTGGTTGAATAAGTAGTTGTCCCTGTCAGGACAGAGTAGAAAATGAGTCTGGATTTAAGTGACAGTAAATGGAGGGGGCTGCTATTTACAAGTGTGTGAGAGGCACTAATCTAACACAGGAGATTACAAAGCTTCAGGGTCTTCTTTGCTCTCATCTTCATAAAGACAGCAGCTTTATTATCATTCATTGGTAGGAAGGTTGAACACATCATCTTTCCCTCCAATAGCACAATACCTCAACAAGGTATTGTGGAAGCGGACATAGCCACACAAGAGAGCATATGAAGAAGTGGGGAATTCTGGGCTACAAGATTTTAACTGCTGTTATATGGGTCTCAGAGGCAATAAGAGTGGTTAAAATCTTGGGCATGAAAGTCCCACAGACCCAGGACCTAACTCCAGTTTCCTCACTAAAAAGTTCTACATAAGTTTCCTGAATGTTTCTGTATATCAGATTCCATATGTGTAAAATGGGGTTTAAAATGGTGTTGGGGCCCTGGGTGGGTATCTCAGTTGGTTATAGCATCATCCTTATGCACCAAGGCTGGGAGTTGATCTCTAGTTGGAGCACATACAAGAAGCAACCAATAAATGCATAAAGTGAAACAACAGAAATTCCTAAGATGGTGGTGAGATAGGTGGGAATGGAGTCCACTTCTCCCTTCACACAGGTGGAACACCTAGCCAATCTGAAGAATAGAGTGAACAGCCAACGGTATCCTAGCATATATGAAGGTTGAAGGCCAAAATTGTAGAGGACACTGAAAAATCAGATGGTAAGGAGATTGCTTTGGGATGATAAGGTTCCTGGCACCAGTTCAGGGACCAGGGCAGCTGCAGCCCCAAGCCCTGCACCTGCCAGCTCTGCCACAGGATTCTTGGGAGAGACCCAGGTCAACGGCTCCCTCCCCACCAAACAAGGTTTGAATAGCACCAGGAGGAACCTGGATGCTTGAAATCGCTGGGGGAAATAAAGATGAAGTAGCAAATGCACAGAGGCGGTGTGCACCCACTGAGACTGTGGACTCCAGCTGGGTCATTACCAGAGAAATTGGGGATCCGGGTGATGCCTGGAGAAGGGAGAAGAGTTGGGTTCATGAGGAACCCTGACCTGGATAGTCTCCAGTCTGGTTGGAAAGTTGGGCTGTGAGAGAGGCCGGGCACTTGTTAAGAGCACAGGCTTGAACAGGAGAAATTTGTTCCAAAAAAAGGCTCTTGGTGGCTGTTCAGAGAATTCTCCCACACTGGCTGCCCCTGCCTCCCCAGCTGTGCACCCACAGCCACCAGAGCTTCAGCAGTCAGCCCACCCCTGCCACCACGACCTCAACCAGGGCCCTACCCTCCCATCAGCTGCAGCAGCAGCAGGTGCCCACCCACGCCACTGGCCCCAGCAGCACTTCCAACCCTGCAGCTGCCACTCAAGCAGCATGTGCCCAACCCACCACAGCAGCAGTGAAGGCCGCGACACACACCCATGCCCACCACCCCATGGCTGTGTCCATGCCCCCACCACAGAAGCAGAGGCCATGTGCCCACACCCACCACCACAGCCAAAGCAATGCCCCTGCCCTGCTGGGAGAACTGGCTCACTAAGAGGAAGGAGGAGGCACCCCACACACACAGAAGAGAGCTGCAGGGCTCAGGGAGTCAGCAGCCCCCCGGGAAAGACTTAACTCAGTGGGGGAGCTGAACTACCCTGAAGAGACTTTTAAAGTGCCTAGCACCTATGACAGCAAAGAGTGAGAAGGTGGTATGTGAGTTGCTCCTAGTTGGCGCAGCTAAAGGACAGCACAACTGGTGGACTGAAGGTGTAGGCCTGGTGCAGAAGGGCACTGAGGGCCCAGCAGCGAACTGAGGAACTGGGCTGGAGGCTGGGCAACTGTGAAGAGTGCAGCCCAGACCTGGCCCTCATCCCTAACCCATAGGAAGGGAGAAAAGCAAAACCCAAACCCCTCAGCCTGTTGCAGCCAGGGAGACCAACAAAACACGCTTGGCCAGTTTAAAGCCAGCAGGAGGCTTTTTCTTTCTTTCTTCCAGGAGCACCCCCACCCTCCACCCCCCAACCCCCACCCACAAGGGAGACAATAAGACCTGGAGCTGTGAAAGGACCAGAGTCAGACCCAAAGAGGGATCATCCCAACAACTGAGAAACTGAGACAAATTTCACTTTGCTATTCCAGAGAATTTGCAAGTTATTGTTTATTTGTATTATTATTTTTTCATTATTTTTACTTCTTTTATTTTATTAGTATTTTTTTATTTCTCTTCTTTCTCTTTAGTAGTCTTCATTTTACTTGTTTGTTTAATTGCATTGTTTGACTGGTTTTCCTTGTGCTCTCTTTCATAGTGTATTTTTAATTTTCCTCCTTTCACTTCACTTGTGTTCCATAGCACACTACTTTAGGTCATGTACTTCCTATTCTTGTTATTCAGATCACATAGATTCTGTCATATGATTGTTGTTCCAGTATTATTGCAAATAACTATTGCTCCATACAATTGCAAATACTACATAGCACCCCACCTGGATCTTACCCCATCTCACTGTCTTCCAGAACTTTACTATTGTGGTTAACTCTCCTCTCTCACACACTACACCTATTTTCTATCTTTTACTCTCACTATATCTCATAATCTGACCACCCACAGGATGGTCACTCTGTTTTCTGGATTCAACTCACAATCCTTCCCCACTCTAACAAGAGTCCTATCTCTTTTCCACCCTTTCTAAAAAGTGGTTAGTTGGGTGAAATATCATGGTTAACACTATACTTATCCAAAGGATCTCCTATCTCTTTCACTACATGTTGGTATTTTAAATCCCATAGAATACAATCCCACTGTCTTAATCCATTTTGTCTCCCCCTTCCAACTGGTCACATAAAAAAGTAGGTGGGAGCTTTGAATACCAATATACCTGCTGGAAGAGAGAACCCACCAATAAAGGGACCACCAACAGATAATAAAAAAGATGGTGGAGGAGTGAGTGGAAACCATAGTAACCTCCACCCAAGACCAATCTAGAATTACAGCTAAATGGTGGAGAAAGAACCCAGACCAAACAACTGAACAATAGCAAGAGAGAAGCCTCATAACCTTGGGCAGACAGAAGAACCAGCTTCAACACAACCTGTCCACACCTACACAACAGAATACAAGATATGGTGTGCGGAATGACACTCAGTCAACCAGCTGGAGGGAAGGACCCACTAAAGAAAGATCCAACAACAATCAAACCCAATTAAGTCCAGAAAGCCAACATAAATGGCATAAAGGTCATCCCAAGAGCAGAAAGTTTAGGAGATCAAAGAGACTGCACCACTGAATATCACAAATCTCCTATGGAGTTCACACCACAAACCCAGGGAGTCAGGACAAATCAATTTCAGAAGCAAAGGATAACAGGAAGAGTCTCACAAACAATGGGAAGACAAAGAAACAAACCCCAAGTGAAAGGAAAGGAGGAATACTTAGAAAGAATGCTAACTGAAATAGAGGCAAGTCAACTATCAGATACTGAGTTCAAAGCAATGGTTATCAGGAAGCTCAATGTGCTCTCTGATAATTACCAAAAACTACAGGAAAACTACAATAAACTCATTGCAAACTATATCAACATGAAAAAAGAAATAGAAACTATCAACAAAGGCCAAGAGAAAATGAAAAATACAATTTCTGAATTGAAGAACACAGTAGAAGGAATCAAAAGCAGTCTAGATGAAGCAGAGGATCAGATCAGCAAACTGGAGGACAAGGTAGAAACAAACACCCAGAATGAGCAAGAAAAGGAAAAGAGGCTCAGAAAAAAATGAAGAGGGATTAAGGGAAATGCAGGACAATGTGAAAATTATAATAATCTCCATATAATAGGGATACCAGAATGAGAAGAAGAACAGCAAGGGATAGAAAACCTGTTTGAAAACGTAATGATGGAAAACATCCCTAATTTGAGGAGAGAAAAAGTCATATAAATCTAGGAAACACAGAGAGTCCAATCAGGAGGTACCCAAAGAGGCCCACTTCAAGACACATCACAATTAAAATGGCAAAATTCCAAGACAAAGAGAGAATCTTTAAGGCAGCAAGGGAGAAACAGAAAGTAACATACGAGTGAGCCCCAATAAGACTAGCAGCTGACTTCTCAATGGAAATGCTCCAAGCCAGAAGGTTTTGGCAAGACATATTCCAAGTAATGAAAAACAAAGGCCTGCAATGAAGACTACTCGATCCAGCAAGGCTCTCAATTAAAACTGAAGGCCAAATAAGGAGTTTCCCAGACAAAAGAAGGCAAAGAATACACCTCCTCCAAACCTTCTCTGCAAGAGATACTAAAGGGACTGCTTTAAGAAAAGGAAAAGAGAGACAGAAGGGGCAGGGCAGGGGGGAACAGAATGCAGGTACAAAGGAAGTAAATGGAAATCAATAAGTACCTATCAATAATAACCTTAAATGTAAATGGATTAAATGCTCCAATCAAAAAACATAGAATAGCTGAATGGATAAGAAATCATGACCCACGCATACGCTTCCTACAAGAGACCTACATCAGAACAAAAGACCTACATAGACTGAAAGTGAAAGGCTGGAAACAAATATTCCAAGCAAATGGACAGGAAAAAAAAAAAAAAGCTGGGGTAGCAACAGTCATGTCAGACACAATAACTTCAAAAAAAGGGCCATAAAAAAAGTCCTAGAAGATCACTTCATAATACTCAAGGGAAGAATCCATCAAGAAGACATAAACGTTGTAAATATATATGCACCCAACATAGGAGCACCCAAATACGTAAAGAAAATGTTGGAGAACTTCAAGAAAGATATCAACAGTGACACAATTATAATAGGGGATTTCAACACCCCAGTGTCAAAAATGGATAGATCTTCCAAAGAAAATATCAACAAAGGTATTGCAGCACTGAACAGTGTCCTTGATCAAATGGACTTAACTGGTTTATATAGAGTCTTGCATCCCAAAGAAGCAAAATACACATTCTTTTCAAGTGTCCATGGAACTTTTTCAAAGATAGACCACATGATAGGACACAAAACAAGCCCCCAAAATTCAAGAAAAATTAAATCATATCAAGCATTTTCTCTGACCACAAGGGACTGAAACTAGAAACCAACCCCAAAGGAAAAAACCCAAAACACTCAAAATCATGGAGACTGAATAGCATGCTATTAAACAATGAATGCGTCAAGTATGAGATCAAGGAAGAAATCAAAAAGTTTCTGGAAACAAATGAAAATGAACTCACAAAAAAACAAAACTTATGGGACTCAGCGAATGCAGTCCTGAGAGGGGAGTTCATATCCATACAGGCCTACCTTAAAAAGATAGAAATATTTCAAATAAACAACCACACTCTAAGCCTACAAAATCTCAAGGAACAACAAGAAAGACACCCCAGAGCAAGTACAAGGAAGGAAATAACCAAGATCAGAGCAGAAGTAAATGACATAGAGACTAAAAGCACAATTCTAAGGATCAATGAATCCAGGAGCTGGTTCTTTGAAAAGATAAACAAAATTGACAAGCCTCTAAGCAGACTCATCAAGAAAAAAAGAGAGAGGACACAAATAAGCAAAATCAGAAGTGAAAGAGGAGAGATTACAACTGATACCACAGAAATATAAAGGATTGTAAGAAATCACTACAAAGAACTATATGCCAAGAAATTTGAAAACCTAGGTGAAATGGACAAATTTCTAGAAAAATAAAATCTTCCAAAACTGAATGAAGAGGAAGCAGAAAGCCCAAACAGATCAATAACAGCTGACAAAATTGAAGCAGTAATCAGAGAACTCCCAACACAAAAGCCCTGGCTTCACAGGAGAATGTTACAAAGTATTTAAGGAAGAGCAAACCGCTATCCTTCACAGACTATTCCAAAAAATCCAAAAAGACAGAAGATTCCCAAACTCTTTTTATGTCGACAGCATCATCCTAATCCCAAAACCTGATAAAGACATAACAAAGAGAGAAAAATTCAGGCCAATACTGCTGATGAACATAGATGCTAAAATCCTCAACAAAATATTGGCAAACCACATTCAGCAATACATTAAAAAGATCATATACCATGATCAAGTGAGATTCACCCCAGGGATGCCAGGATGGAACAATATTCACAAATCAATAAATGTAATACATCACATAAACAAAACAAAAGACAAAAATCACATGATCATATCCATAGATGCTGAAAAAGCATTTGATAAGGAACAGCACCCATTTATGATAAAAACACTCAGCAAAGTGGGAATAGATGGAGTATTCCTCAACATAATAAAGGCCATGTATGAGAGACCTACACCCAACATCATACTCAATGGGAAAACACTAAGCTTTCCCACTAAGATCCAGAACAAGACAAGGATGTCCACTTTCACCACTCCTATTCAACAGAGTAATGAAAGTCCTAGCCACAGAGATCAGACAAGAAAAAGAATAAATGGTATCCAAATTGGAAAGGAGGAAGCAAAACTGTCATTGTTTGCAGAGGACATGATAGTATACATAGAAAATCCTATAGACTCCACCAAAAAATATTCAACCTAATAAGTGAATTTGGAAAAACAGTGGGATACAAAATCAATATTCAGAAATCAAAGGTATTTTTGTACACCAACAATGAAATATTAGAAACGGAAATCAGGAAAAACATCCCATTTGATATAGCAACAAGAAAAATCAAGTACTTAGGAATAAACCTAACCAAGGAGGTAAAAGACCTGTAGGCACAAAAGTACACAACAGTGAAGAAAGAAATTAAGGAAGACACAAACAAATGGAAGCATGTACCATGCTCATGGATTGGAAGAATTAACATCATCAAAATGGCCATAATACCCAAAGCAATGTATAGATTCCACGCAATCCCTATGAAAGAACCAATGACATAGTTCACAGATATAGAACAAACATTTCAGAAATTCATATGGAACCATAAACGACCCCAAATAGCTGCAGCAATTTTGAGAAAGAAGAACAAAGCAGGAGGGATCACAATACCTGATATCAAACTGAATTACAAGGTCACTGTAATCAAAACAGCCTAGTACTGACATACACATAGATATGTAGATCAATGGAACAGAATGGAGAGCCCAGAAATAAACCCAAGTCTCTGTGGTCAATTAATATTTGACAAAGAAGGCAGGAGCATAAAATGGAGTAAAAATAGCCTCTTCGATAAATAGTGTTGGGAGATCTGGACAGCTACATGCAAAAAAATGAAACTCGATCACCAACTTACACCATACACAAAAATAAATTCAAGGTGGACAAAAGACTTAAATATAAATGGTGACACCATGGAAGTCCTAGAGGAAAACATCGGCAGGAAAATCTCAGACATTCCACGCAGCAATATTTTCACTGATGGGTCCCCTAGAGCAAGGGACATAAACGAAAGAATAAACAATGGAATCTCATCAAATTAAAAAGCTTCTGCATGGCTAAAGGAAACAGCATTGAAATGAAAAGAGAAACAACTGTATGGGAAAACATAGTTGACAATGATACTTCAGACAAAGGTTTGATCTCCAAAATATATAAAGAACTCACACGACTCCACTCCAGGAAGACAAAAAACCCAATTAAAAAAATGGGCAAAAGACTTGAACAGACACTTCTCCAAGGAGGACATACAGAGGGCCCAGAGATATATGAAAAGATTCTCAGCATCACTAGCCATCAGAGAGATGCAAATCAAAACCACAATGAGATATCCCTTCACACCAGTGAGAATGCCCATCACAAACAAATCAACAAACAACAAGTGTTGGAGAGGATGCGGAGAAAAGGGAACCCTAGTGCACTGTTGGTGGGAATGCAGACTGGTGCAGCCAATGTTGAAAACAGTATGGAATTTCCTCAGAAAACTAAAAATGGAACTGCCTTTTGACCCAGCAATTCCACTGCTGGGGTTATATCCCAAGAACCCTGACACGCCAATCCAAAAGAACCTATGCACCCCAATGTTCATAGTAGCACAGTTATAATAGCCAAGTGCTGGAAGCAACCTAAGTGCCCATCAGTAAATGAGTGGATCAAAAAACTATGGTACATTTACACAATGGAATACTATGCATCCGAAAGCAAGAAGGAGCTCCTACCCTTTGTGACTGCATGGGTGGAACTGGAGAGCATTATGCTAAGTGAAATAAGCCAAGCGGTGAGAGACAAGTACCATATGATCTCATCTTTAACTGGAACCTAATCAACAAAACAAACAGCCAAGCAAAATATAACCAGAAACATTGAAATTAAGAATAATCTGACAGTAACCAGAGGGGAGGTGGGAGGGGATAATGGGGGACAAAGGTGGAAGGGTTTTCAGAAACTATAAAGGACACATGAACAAAACCAAGAGGGAATGGAAGCAGGGGAGGGAGTTGGGGATGGCTGCAGTGGTGGGGAGGGTGGGTTGTGGGGGGTAAATGCAGACAACTGTACTTGAACAACAATAAAATAATTTGAAAAAAGAATAATGTTAAACTTCATATATAATAAATAATATCAAGAAGGTTAAAAAATAAAGTGAAACAACAAAAATTGATCTCTCTCTGTTACTCTCTCTCTCTCTAAATAATCATTAAAAAACGGACTTCCCTCCAAAATGGAGGCGTAGATAGATATACTGTGACTCCTCGCACAACTGAAACAAGGACAACAAATTTAAAAACAAAAAACAACCAGAACTGACGGAAAATCCAATTGTATGGAAGTCTGAAAACAAAGAAGTTAAAAGAGAAACATTCATCCATTATGGTGGGAGGGGCAGAGACAGGCAACCTGGGCAGAGAGGAATTGCAGCAAGGCTGAGGCTGGAGGACTCAGGTAGGTAAGGTGACGGCTGGCAGACCAGGTGGTCCCACATTTCCATGCAGATGAACCGGTAGGAACAACTGGGGAGTGAGACAGACCACACAATCCAGAATTCCAGCGCGGGGTAATAATAGCCTCAAAACCTCTGACTGAAAAAACCTGTGGGGGTTGCGGCAGTGGGAGAAACTCCCAGCCTCAAAGAAGAGTCTACTGGAGAGACCCACAGGGACCTAGAATGTACATCCCGGAATAAGTACCAGAAGGGCCCGACTTGCTTGTGGGTAGCAGAGGAAGTGACTGAAAGCCAGTGAGAACTGAGCAAGCGGCATTGTTCCCTCACAGACCCCTCCCCCACATACAGCACCACAACGCAACCACATGGATTGCGACGCCCCAACGATCCACCCCTTACTACATAACAGGCATGCCAAGACCAAAAAAATGGCCCAAATGAAAGAACAGATCAAAGCTCTGGAAAAAAAAACAACTAAGCAATGAAGAGATAGCCACCCTATCAGATGCAGAGTTCAAAACACTGGTAATGTGGGTTTTCACAGAAATGGTTGAGAATGGTCACAAAATAGAGGGAGAAGTGAAAGCTATGCAAAGTGAAATAAAGAAAAATATACAGGGAACCAACAATGAAGAGGAGGAAACCAGGACTCAAATCAATTATTTGGACCAGAAGGAAGAAATAAACATTCAACCAGAATAGAATGAAGAAACAAGAATTCAAAAAAATGAGGAGAGGCTTAGGAACCTCTGGGACAACTTTAAATGTTCCAACATCCAAATCATAGGGGCTTCAGAAGGAGAAGAGGAACAGCAAGAAATTGAAAACTTATTTGAAAAAATAATGGAGCACCTTCCCAATCTGGCAAATGAAATAAGTCCAGGAAGCTCAGAGAGTCCCAAAGAGGTTGGACCCAAGGAAGCACACACAAAGATACATCTTAATTTCATTACCCAAGGTTAAAAATAAGGAGAGAATTTTACAAACAGCAAGAGAAAAGGAGACTGCTACCTACAAAGGAGTTCTCATAAGACTATCAGCTGATTTCTCAAAAGAAACCTTGCAGGCAAGAAGGGGCTGGAAAGAAGTATTCAAAGTCATGAAAGGCCAGGACCTGCATCCAAGATTACTCTATCCAGCAAAGCTATCATTTAGAATGGAAGGGCAGATAAAGTGCTTCCCAGATAAGGTAAAGCTAGAGGAGTTCATCATCACCAAACCATTATTATATGAAATGTTAAAGGGGCTTATCTAAGAAAAAGAAGATCAAAACTATGAACAGTAAAATGACAACAAACTCAGAACTATCAACAACTGAACCTAAAAAAACAAAAACAAAAACAAACTAAGCAAACAACTAGAACAGGAACAAAATCACAGAAATGGAGATCACATGGAGGCTTATCAGCAGGAAGAAGCATGGGAGAGAATGGGGGAAAAAGTACAGGGAATAAGAAGCATAAATGGTAAGTATAAAATAGACAGGGGGAGGTTAAGAATGGTATAGGAAATGGAGAAGCCAAAGTATTTATATGTACGACCCATTGGCATGAACTAAGGGTGGGAGGGAATGCTGGTGCGAGGGGGGGTGAACGGCAGAGGGTAATAAAGGGCAGAAAGTGGAACAACTGTAATAACATAATCAGTAAAATATATTTTTAAAAAGACACTAGATTTAGAGCCTGCTCTAATCTAGCATGACCTCATCTTTTTTTTTTTTAATTTTTATTGTTATTCAATTACAGTTGTATGCCTTTTCTCCCCATCCCTCCACCCCACCCCAGCTGAACCCACCTCCCTCCCCCACCTCCACCCTCCCCCTTGGTTTTGTCCATGTGTCCTTTATAGTAGTTCCTGTAATCCCCTCTTCCCACTGTCCCCGCCCCCCCCACCCTGGCTATTGTTAGATTGTTCTTAACTTCAATGTCTCTGGTTATATTTTGCTTCCTTTTTTCTTCTATTGATTATGTTCCAGTTAAAGGTGAGATCATATGGTATTTGTCCCTCACTGCCTGGCTTATTTCACTTAACATAATGCTCTCCAGTTTCATCCATGCTGTTGCAAAGGGTATAAGCTCCTTCTTTCTCTCTGCTGCATAGAATTCCATTGTGTAAATATACCATAGTTTTTGGATCCACTCGTTTGCTGATGGGCACTTAGGTTGCTTCCAGTACTTGGCTATTGTAAATTGTGCTGCTATGAACATTGGGGTGCACAGGTTCTTTTGGATTGGTGTTTCAGGGTTCTTAGGGTATAATCCCAGCAGCGGAATTGCTGGGTCAAAGGGCAGTTCCATTTTTAGTTTTCTGAGGAAATTCCATATTGTTTTCCACAGTGGCCTCACCAGTCTGCATTCCCACCAACAGTGCACGAGGGTTCCCTTTTCTCCGCATCCTCTCCAACATTTGTTTGTGGATTTGTTTATGTTGGCCACTCTGACTGGTGTGAGATGATACCTCCTTGTGGTTTTAATTTGCATCTCTCTGATGGCTAGTGATGCTGAGCATCTTTTCATATGTCTCTGGGCCCTCTGTATGTCTTCCTTGGAGAAGTGTCTGTTCAAGTCCTTTGCCCATTTTTTAATTGGGTTGTTTGTCTTCCTGGAGTGGAATCGTGTGAGTTCTTTATATATTTTGCATGACCTCATCTTAACTCCGTTAAATCTGCAATGACTCCAGTTCCAAATGAAGTCATATACCATCAAAAAATAAAAATAAAAATTTTAAAAATGGCACCAATACTATAGAGGGGTTGGGAGGATTAAATAAGGTATTAGCCCATTGCCTGCCATGTAGCAGGCAATATATTTTAGTTATATCATAATTATTATCATAGAAAGAGGAAGTCTGGAGGTCTAGAGTAGCTGGAGAATTCTTCATAGAGAAAGCTAGAGTCACCTGGCCTTCTAGGAGACAGAAGCTGAGAGGAGTGAAATGAATCATAAAAAGAAATACCATGTGTGCAAAAACTGTAAGGAATTTTGGAATTAGAATGTACTACCTGAATGAAAAGCAAACGGAATTGGTTATCAGGCCATATTTCACAGAACTGCATGGCCCGACACAAATAACGCCCCTTTTTATTACCAAATCTTTTAAGAAGTCATAATCATGTAATTCTGTACATAACAACATCACACTCAAGCACACCATATGACATTTTAGGTGAAATGTGCCAATTAAAACTATAATTTATTACACCCATATTCTTACCCTACAAACCACACTCAAGCAGGAGTTACTTCTGCCAGACCCTGTATTTGACATTTCTGTCTATTTCTACCTTCACCTATATTCATATCCATATATTGCATTCCAATAAGATTGCAAGTTCCTTAAATGTAAAAATTTCTTGGGCTTATCAGCATTTTTACATTTTATAAAAACCCTTTTGGCTAATATATGGCAAAAAGATTGAAGGACTAAATAGAGATGGGATACTGTTGCTTTCTAAACCTGACCAGGAGCTTCCCAAGTGAAACCTGAAACCAGCCCCCATAGAGGAAGTGTAGGGAGAGGCTAAAGAAAAGGGCAGACTACCCCAGATTAGTAGGTGGTAGGTTTAATAAGCAAAGGAATTTAGTTACAATACTTGCATTGGACGGCCACAAGATGAGTAAATCTCCACACCCACTCTTCAGAATCTTAAAAGTTTTTATAGAGAGGCCCTAACTGGATTGTCACGTACACTGTCCAGACAGTCTACACATCACACTGCTCTCTTCAGGCTGTATCCTTGGAATACTTTGTGGGAGTGGGGAAGGCAAGTTTGTACACATTTCAAGGACAAGGGAGGGGCTTAGGAGCTCCCAATTGCCAGGGTCCAGGTTGGTATCAGCTGGTGGTCAAATCTTCTTGATGACCTCCCCCAACAGATACTTGTTGGAGGGCTGTTATAGGAAAGGAAGTAGATGGTATTAGAGATTGGGAACAGGGTGATAACAGACCAGGTGAAGAGCAATGTATATTCAAGGTATATTGTCAAGGTAGAATTGTCAAGTTTTTGGTAATGGATTTAACATGAGAAGTGAGAAGGGAGAATAATCTAAGATGACTCAGCTTTAAGGTGACATTTAATAGGACTGGAATGACTGACAGAAGATTTATGGACATAAGGATTTTGGACATATTAATATTGAAATACTGTGAGATATTCAAGAGGAAATTTCAGGGAGGTAATTAGATAGTTGGGTCAAGAATTCAGAAGATGTAGGCTTGAGATAGATGTTTGGAGATTATTTACATGGATAGTTGGATGACTCCAAAAGCCATGGGGATGGATGAGATCTGCTACGGAGAGAATATGAAATGAGAGGAGAAGCAGGGTCTTTCTCAATCAATTGGTGTTGGGTCTCTTTCTGTATCTCACTAAGAAACTAAATGTGCATCACCATAGGTCTAGCCATTTCAGGGTATTTGTTCAACTCCAGATTTGGTAATTAAGTCTTACCAGTTCAATTGTGAGCTACTTGCAAATAGGCAAGTTGTCTTATCCTTCCTTTATACCCCCTTCTCTTATGACAGTGCCTAGCAAGTACTAGTCAGGCCCTCAGCACATACTCAGTTGAGTTTAATACTTGGGGTTAATGAAGCCATGTATTATAACGAATACCTTGGGTGGACTGCTTAATTCACAGGCACTTCGCATCTTGGCTACTCACCTCCTGGAGATTATTGCTTGGGGAGCAGGTGAGCAGGTGTGAAGAGAGGAACAAGACACTAGGTATGAATGAAAGTACCTTGCCCCATTACTGGATGGTCAATACTAAGAGGGCTATTCTTTGTGGTCATCAGCTGTATCATCATTAGATGTTAGACACTGACCCAAGACCATGAATGCTACTCACTCCAGGCTGTCGTTCCTGAAAGGGTAGGTGTAGTTTCCACTGCCTGTGTCACAGAAGGGGCCACTGAGCAAACCCAATGAAGAAATCACCACACAGTACCCAGCCCCTACAGTGCCCTGTATGGTCAGAAGTACAGGGAACAGCATCTGCAATGGAACAGAGTCAGAAATTTAGTGCAGCAATGGGGAGGAAGGTGGTGGGAAGTCAGCTTTTCAAAGATGCATCCCCTGAGTTTCCTGGCAAATTGAAGAGAATCTAAATCTTTTCTTGCAGATGCCAGACCAAGTAGATGTCCTTGTTTTGCTTGCTGAATGTACAAAAAACAAAGGGTGCTGGAGCTGAGACACCCTGTGCCCATTCATCTACCCCAGTTACAATTCTAAAGAATGAAGTAATCCACTACAAACCTGTGAGTGGGAAATGTGACTTACTCACACTGACCCCTCACCCCAGTGCCTACACACTGCCTGGTGCACAAAGTATGTATGTGTGCTTTCAATCCCCTCATCTACACTCTTGGAAGACATCAGTAATTGACCTCAGCATTCATTTCCTCCAAACCTAGATGAGACCTCACAGTCCTTTTCAAACGGAGTGACTGATCAGTTGATGTTGGCACTCTAAATTACACTCGTTTGCCATTCTGGTGTTTGGTTGTGTGGTTGGGTGAGTAAATGAATAATTGTTTTTTTAATGCCTGAGTCAGTGACCAGGCACTGTTTACAAACTCCATAAATATGTTGACTGGATGGTGGGTCGGTGAGTGTCGCAACGAGGTAAGTGTCAAGGAATGGTGACCTGGCATATCAGTGTAGTAATGAATTGGGGCAAAGCTGAAGGAGTTTTCTTGCTTCAAAGCATAAGCTTTTATTCCTGGCATGTCCATGTTGTGTCTTTCTTACCACAGGGAGTGAGAGAGGGAGCAGATGAAGCTGATGGAATGACTCAGGGGGCTCCTTGGAGATGGCCCTCAGGCAACATGGGTCTAAGGTCTCTGTGGAGGGTCTGATTGGAAGCTGCAAGGGTTGGGACAGAGAACTTTTGAAGCATGAAAGAGAAAAGAGATGGTGTGTGAACTAGAAATGTAAAAACAATGGACAGCTTGTGACTGGGGACAAGATCAGGAACAAGAAATAAATACATAATGATGAACTTATTAGTGTGGCAGCTTTTTGTTCTTCACAGGACATTTTAAGAGAATTCCTGTGAAAATATTTTTGACAGTACAATCTTCAGTGTCCCTTCTTGCTTGAATCTCAGCCTGATGATGCGTTACCCCATTTGTTACCAGGGAAACAGGAAACTGAAAGGTTGTAAGAGTCCTAGACCTCCCCACAGACAGACAGACAGACAGAAACACAAACAACCAAACCCAGCAAGCTGGTCTACCGGAGCTCGCCGGCTTTGTGTCCACTGCAAATTTCTCTCCCCAAATCCTCTCTGGGATTGTTTCTTCTAGGACCTATATTGGCTAGAATACTGTGTAATATCACTGTGCATTAAAGGGAGCTTTGGTCCATTGTCTATCCTTCAAAGGAGCCAAAGCACATGGCCTAGGAAATAAGCCCTTTGGGGGTGAGGGTGGGTAGGAGGTTAAGCATTCTGTAGAGTCCACAGAACTTACCCCACATCTGTGAGTACAGCAGCCCTCCCCACCTCCTCTCAACAGCATTAGTGCTGGCACCATAACCTGTGGCAAAACAAACAAACAAAAAAGAAAAACAACCTCTTGTAATGAAGGGAATGATACCTTTTTGGCAACAGGATTTGACTGTGTGTCTAGCTATTTTTAAATGTCTAATGATTCCTCATAGCCCATAGAGCACAACATAGGCCTTGGGCTTTGTGTACATGAGTGCTTCATGGTGCCTTCCACGAAGGCTCCACGTGGCTCCCTTCCACCACTCAGAACTCCTGACACACCAGCTTATGGCCTTCCAAGACGGACCCAGGCCTTTCGTGTCTCTGGGCCTTGAATATGCCTTACACCCTTCACCATCACGTAAACTCTACCCTCGAAGGATCAGTTTCAATGTTATCTCCTGTAGTAGGCTGAACAAATGCCCCCTCCCAAACTGAAATATATATTCATTTCCATTTCCTGGGACCTGTGAATATTACCTTATATGACTAATGATGTTGTTAAATTAGGATCTTTTTTTAAATTCTCACCCAAGGACATGTCTATTAATTTTATAGAGAAAGAGAGAAAGAAAGAAACATTGATCAGTTGCCCCTAGCCCTACATGCACCCCAGCAGGGGTTCAAACTGCAATCCAGGTATGTGCTCCAACCCAGGATTGAACCCACAATGCCTTGGTGCATGGGATGACACTCCAACCAAGTAAGGCAGCCAACCAGGGTAAATTAAGATCTTAATAGGAGTTTATTCTGGATGGGCCCTAAATACAATAACACAGTTGTGAGAGTCCAACACACAGGTGAGAAGGCAGAGTCAGAGTGTGTGAAAATGGAGGTAGAGATTGGCCTGATGCAGCCACAAGGCAAAGAATGCCAGCAGCCGCTGGCAGGTGGAAAAGGCAGGGGATGGATTTCCCCCTAGAGCACAGAACACAGGGCTCTGCCAGCACATTGAGTTAGAACTCCGACCTTAAGAGCTGTGAGAGAATGAATTTCTGATGCTTTAAGCCACCAAGTTTGTGGTAATTTATTACAGCAACCATGAGACACCACATCTCCTCTCTGTAGTTTTCAGTGATCTCCACCAGCTAAAACGAATGGTTCCTTCCTTCCCATCAATCCGTCCTGGTAGACTAAGTACACTGCTTTCTCCGCTTCAATGGGCTCTGAGCTATAGGGCTCAGTAACTCTTAACCCAGTGCCCAACACAGAATCAGACCCAACAACACGATGGCAAAATGTGTGGTGACATTTCTCTATTTCTTCTGGCAGTGTGGGGTAGGAGAACATGTACTGGCATGACAGGACCATGTGCCAGAACAGGAAACAAATACACAATGGATGTACTTAACTTTATGGAAAAAAAAAATCATCTCACCCTAAGGAAGGGTTGGTAATGTGTTTCCTGATGCCAGCATCTGAGAGATTTCCAGTCCTCAGTCCCCATCAAGGTGACTAAGACATATGTTGAGGGAAATTTTATTGGTATGTGGTTAATGTTAAGGAGGAGAGTCTGAGGCCAGGTGTGAGGGGATGAGGATATAAACTCACATGATTTTAGAGGCTCTGCAGGTAATTTCAGGTAAAAAATATATATATATGTCCTGGTATAATATATTAAGGAGTGGTGGGGACTGTGGGGAAATGGAGGGCACATACCCCTCCCCAGAATATCCAAGTCACTGTGAAGCAGGAGTGTCCCACCTGTAGTCCGCAGACTGCATGCAGCCCAGGATGGTTATGAATGTGGCCCAACACAAAATTGTAAATTTACTTAAAACATTAAGAGAATTTTTTTGTGAATACGTGTCACAATGTATTTAATGTGTGGCCCAAGACAACACTTCTTCTTCCAGTGTGGCCCAGAGATGCCAAAAGCATACCATTGGGATGCTTTTGGATACCCATGTAAGCATAATACACAGACACCACACCAAATTCGCAGCTGATGTGCAAATTTTGTGAAGCCTTGATGAGAGCTGGGGTATACATGGTATCTGGTAAAAGGAGAACCACAGGTTTAGGATTTGGCACTGTGTGTCCACTGTGCTGGAGAGGAGTGTGCTGAGTTTGCCTGGTTATCAGCTCTCTCTTTATAGTGGAAGTGGTTGTATCTGACTGTAACACTAGATACAAAGATGGTTTGATGCCCCCTTACTCTGATTCTCTTATGGTTGCCATTGAATGAACAACACTAGCCACGAGGCAGACTTGGGACTGGGTGCTCTCTACATGAGCTCATACAGTGCTCACCATAACCATAGGAGATAGCTATTACCAATATACTCATTTTAAAGAAACTTTATGATGATACAGTGTTGTGCCTAAGATCTCCCAGCTCAAATACACCATCTTCTCTCCAACCCCAAGGCCACTGCCTTAGTTTGCCCTAGAGCCATGCTCATGGGAACACAAAGTAGACTCTAAAGACTGAGAAAAAAAAAAAGAAAGAAAAAGGGGGGGAAAGGAAAAGAAAAGGAAAGAAAGATGAGAAAGGGAGATTGGCTCTCCCTTTTTACTTTATGCAGCTTCAGGGACTGGTTCTGTCCTGTATACGTTATTCTGACTTCACTGGGAATATACAAGTGTAACCATTTTTTTTCCAAGAGATCTTGGGAAGTTTTGTTGGAAAGCTGGAGCAAGGTTTGGACAAGCCAGCTGGTGTTAGGGGTGCTATGGAGACAGGGTGTCAGGTCCCTGATTGAGCCAGGCTCCCTGCCTCTGTTTTCCTCCTGGTCAGAGAATGTTTTCCCTCTGAGGCACTCCGTTTCAATAAATGCTCTGAGATTTTGCTATTAGCAAACCCATATCTCAAGCTACTCGATTCTTTTCAATAGTAACTGTCTTTGCTCATTTGTATTTTGAGAGAAGTTGGGTGCTGATGTTCCTATATATACTAGAGTTGATCAGAGTGAGTTTAGGGATTTTCTTGGTGGTGGAGCTGAGAAATGTGAACCTGTCCTGCAGACATAGGCAGCAAAGGTGAGAAGCAGTCGACAGGCACTAGGCTGGACCCACAGAGAAAGTGGAAGGACTGGTGATCTGAACCAGGAAAGAGGACCGATTGCATTTTACTGGTTGTCAGTCATGTGGGAGCACTCTGCATACATGATCTCATTTAGTGTCTCCACCTTCTTGTGAGATGGTGTGATTTTCCTTACCCTGCAGCTCAGGGAGGTCGTATAGCAGGGCCAGAGCAGACTCATAATCTGAGCAGGGTCTGTTAGACTCCTCGATCTGTGCTGCCCCGTAGGAAGTTCTCTGAGCTGAGAAACAGACAACTTTGGCCAAGATATTGCTGCTTTAGATGTTCTCTTATTCAGGAAGGCCCATCCTCTGCCATGGATGGGAAGGGCGGGTGGTAAGTGGATGCAACTTGAGACATCACTGTGTCTAATACTGTGTGGGGACAAGAAGCAGGAAGGGAAGTGGCCACCTTTTTCTGAGACTTTATGCCCCATGCATTCATCCATTTACTAAGCACCTACTCACATAATCAAATGACCTTTTCAAAAGGAACTACTGGGAGAGAAGGAGCCAAATGAAAACAAAGGCAGAAAGGAAGGAAAACACTCAATGCCTACCTTAGAGGGTAACAAACTAAAACATGTAGGCTAAATCCAGCAAGTTGCCTGTTTTATAAGTTTTGCTGGAATATAGCCACACCCACTTGTTTACATATTGTCTATGGCTGCTTTTGCCCCAGGACTACAGAGCTGGGTAGTTAAAAGAAAAGACTACATTGCTTGGAAATAATTTACCATCTGGCCTTTTACATAAAAAGTTTGCTAACTCCATAATTTTGCCTAGGGAAGCCTTGATGGGAGTAACATAATTTATCTTTCAAATGGTCATCTTTAAATCTGATGACCTTGACAAATACTTGGTTATTGTGCATTTTATAAAGTGTGCCTTTCATGCAATTAACAGCCACATTTTAAGCTCCAGTCTCAGCTGGAACTTGGCTACATAGGCACTTAGAGGACAAAGGTTAATGAGACTTGGACTCTGTACTGGAGGAGCGTGTAGCCTAGTGAGGGAAGGAAGGAAACAGAAAGATGCCTGCAGTATGGTGTGTTAGTACAATGTGAAATCTGTTTATGTATCCTGTGTTATGGGTACAGAGGAGGAGCAGCCAGCCATGCTCTGGGGGTCCAGGGAAGGTGGCATCACATGAGATAATTGTTCTGTGACTTGCAGGGTGTTTAGGGACCACCCTTCACCTCAAGGAGATAAGCTAGCTAAACCTCACTCTTACCAAGAGTCCAGCTCCAAGAAAGCCATGGAAAAACCAGACCAAGTCTGTGATCTTGGCAGGCTCCAGCACCTGCCCATTGGGAAAGTACAGCAGGAGGTTGGCAATGATGGCTGTGGTGGCCAAGGGCAAGAGCATCATGCCCGTGTACCTGGAGCCCGTCTCAGAGCACATGGTAATCCTCCCTGGAAGAGAGAGAGAAGAAAACCAGAAGCTGCCACTCAGGCCACTGCAGAATCAGGAGAGAGGGCACTGACCACAGAGCCTCAAGAACAAGGTGTCATGCCCACCTTCGACACTGGGAGGCGGTGTGACCTGGGAAGCCATGTCATCTCTCTGAGCCTCAGTTTCCTCTGTGAAGCAGAGAAAATACCCACCTCCTAGCTGGTGGTGTATGGACAAAAGGAAGTAAAATCAATATGAAGTAGCTGGCTCATAATAAATGTTCCATAGGCTTTCTTTAAAGTACTGGGGAACCAAGGTAATGTTCAGAAAACTGCTGGTTCTTAAACTTCTGGTTCTTTCATCCACTCCCAGAAGTATTCCCATAGTGATTATGAACTAGGTCCTGGGTCTAAACCCTGGCTTCACCACTTAGCAGCTGTGTGAACTTGGGCAAGTTATTTAACCTCTCTCACCTCAATTTCCTCATCTGTAAAATGGGATTAACAATAGCATTTCCATTGTGGAATCAGTGAAAGGATGAAAATAATATAATATATTCAAAATGCTCTCATACAAGGGGAGTGGAATCATCTTAGCCTCTCATTTTATTTATATGGAAAACTTCTTTTCTCACTTTCTTTGTCAATTAAGTTTACGGAACCTGGAGGTTTCAGAGGAGCCAGAAAGGAGGAACATTGAGAGAGGGAAAGGTTTTGCATCTTATTTTCCCTTGCACTCACTGCTCCCAAGCATACATGAGATTAAAGTCAGTTGCTAGGTGAAGGCTGCCAGAGAAGCCTGTGGAACGTGACTCTGTGACCCAGGGAAGTGTTCCAGTTTCGTGTTAGGTGGAGCTCTCCTAACACCTCTTTGTGCCATTCTCCACTCAGATTCATGCCGAGATTGTTGACTGGTTCGTGAATAGAAGCTCATTCACTATCCTACTCACCAGACATAGAGGCCCGGTGCCCTTGCTGGCCCTTCCCACGGCGGGAAACCTGTGGTAATTTGCATGGCCAGGGACTGCTCTTTGGGGGCAATATTGAGAAATGTCTGGACTTAGCTTTCTGCTCCCACAGATGCTTCGAATAGTTATTAATAAACAATGGCTTAAGCGGGATGGTAATGCATGGGGTCTTGTTTCTATCTGCTGTCTAAATTCAGGGCTACAGAAAGCTAATGCCTGAATGGGCTGCTGCCTCTGGCTCCTTTGTTTGCATGAAGGAGATTGAAACTGTTGACCACCCTCCCCATTATGATCACTAACAGCTGCGATAATGAAAATTTAACACTCAGAGGGAAAGACTACTGGACAATGTGCAACAACACATACAACTACTTGCTACTTGCCCAAGGCACATTATAGACATTATTTCATCTGATCCTCAGAACATCCCCATGAGGTAATAGCTCCACAGCTCCACAAGGAAATAGTATTATAGAAATCAAATAAAATTCCAGGTCCCGCCAGTAGTAAATAACAGACCTGATACTCAAACGTCTGTCTGCCCAAATCCACTTCCAGTTGTTCCCAGTGAGGGCAGATGAGTAGGAACTGAGAGCACTGAGAAGCTACAGCTGTCAAAACTCCTTACATCTGTAAAAGGGTACAAAACCAACAGCCCCTATTTCTACTTAACATCTGATGTCACAGCTCTTGCTGCAATGAATACAGTTGTGCTCACCCTCCAGGAAAATCACATATATTCTTAAGAGGAAGGGAGGGTGGGTGGAGACTAGGGCCACATTTGGAAAGGGGGACCATTCAGCACCTAAGGTTGGCACTTAATTAAACTATAGGAAGCTGATCATCCTCTTGGGTCTTAGCAGAGAATGTTAGAGCTGCTAAAATCCTTTAAAATCCAACCTATTCATTTCCTAGGAAGCATAGTCCCAAGAAGTTAAAATTTTTTGTTCAAAGTTGTACAGCTAGGGAGATGGAAATAATAACAAAAATAGACACAGTTATGTTCACAGGCGTGATTTCATTTGATTCTTCAATAGCCCCATTCCAGAGACATAATTATTATACCCTAGACACATTCTGAAGCTCAGAGAAGCCAAGGAACTTGTCAGACCACACAACTTGCAATGAGGCAGTTCATTTTCTGAGTCTATCCAGTTCCCATGGCTTTGGCCTCAACAGGTGGAACAATCACAAGCCCCTGAGTTCCTTAATCAGAAACTTCATTTCAAATCATCAGCCTCACGCCCCCCAAAGAGTCATAATCATACTTGTTGAAAAATTGTACCCTAAGTTTGGGTTTGGACAGCCTGGTTGCCTCACTAAGGCTTTTTGGCCAAGCTGTGGCACTTGCTTTCAACACCAGTCCCACCCATCCTTAAGCAGAAACACACAGACATACCGGTCAACCCAGTACCTGGTCAGTGGGGGGGTTGAGGCACAGGCACACTGGGGAGCTTCTTCTGGGCAAGCCACCCTGGCCCCACCAGGCCAGCAGCAGGGGAAAGCCCCTGCAGGCCGTGTTGCAGTTCCGGAGACCCTTCTAGCTCAGCTGCTGGAAGTTTCTGGGCAGGCTCTGGATCCTTCCACCTTTCAGGAGGCGCAAAGTAAACTCTTAATAGATATCAGACAGCAACAAATCCCAGGCACCCACCTTACAGGACACTTTAAGCATCTAACCACAGCCGTGTACTCTTTCCCAAAGCCCCCTCGATGAGAAAGTCCTTTGTCACTTGGAGGTTGAGGCCCAAAACATTTCTAGGCCCCTCTGAGGTCACTCAGCACTATGGCATGCTAGATTCTGAGACACAGGGGCTCCTCTCTTCCTGTCTGGCCCAACCTCTCTCCTGCTGCCCCCAGCCTGGGCAAAGTGGCTCAAATTCCCCCAGTAAGAGCTGGCACTGCCTCCCTTGCCAGGCGGCCCCAGGGGAGGAGCCCAGCCACCCAGCCACAAAGGTGTTCACTTACTGTGCTCTGCTCCCCACTCTGGGTCACTCCTGATAACCTCTGAAGAGTTTCCCTGGTGGATGTGTTTCCACTGAACTGAGATGGAGGAGGGTGTAGGGATGTGATTGCTCTAGATGTGGCAGGCAGGGTGGGCCCATCAGCCCTGCATAAACACATGTGGGAAAGACCCAGGTTATTGGCTGGGCTGTTGGAGCATCACCTTGTCATCCTGCCACAACCCTGCTCAAGGATCTGGGCTGTTGACCAATCACACCCCACACTGCTGGGCAGTGGGGTGTCCTGGCAGTGTTTGGTTTTCTGGCTGGACTTGGTGTCTGAGCTAGCCAAGGACAGAAAATGGATGGTCAAGGAGGTCCTCTCTTTCTTCTCACCCATTCCTCTGGCCCCCAAGGCTGTGATATTAACACAGCAAGAGATGGAAGAAGTGTAGCCACTTGGAGCACAGTGCCAGGAATCTGGTTACCTGATCACCCAGTGAGATGAGCCCTAAATGGCTCTGCTCTGCATCTATCTCGACTTTCGCAGTCAGTGACCAATGGTGGCTACAGGAGAATGGCCTCTTTGTCTTTGGCCTGGCTGTCACCCCTTCCTGCCCATGAGAACACATTTCCCTTTAGTAAGGCACCAAGTTTTATTTTTCCTCCACAGTGACCACCAGTGTGTTACTAAACCTCTGAGAGAGCGGAATCAAGTGATCCTATAATCAGATACCTGGCTCCCAAGGTCTAACTGTACTGTAATTTATAACCTATTGTAGGTTTTAGCAAAATGCTTCCCAATGCCATGCCCAGACTGTCCTTTCAGCAACCCTGAGGGGCTATCAGGAAAGATGTTTTTTTCTTCATTATTCAGATGGGGAGACAGGATCAGAGAAGATCTGAGATGTAAAATCAGTGGAATGAAACAAAAGGTTCTCATTTTTTAGCTTTTCCTATGGCACTGAGCTGACTTTCTGATCTTAGGCCATCCAACCAGAGTCTATTCTGGGCCCTCAGGCCTCCTGCACACTGCCTGTCATCTGCAGAAAGTCCCTGGACATGCTGCCCATAATAATTCCTTATGTGCGATTCTCCATCCTCTTTTTTTTTTTTTTCTTGTCTGCTGGCTGGATGCAGAGATCCTAGGGGACAGATGCTTATGTCACAAGATTTTGTCAGCTCTACCCTCCATCCCCACCTTCTGAACAGAAAATTCTGGTTCCTGAGCCTTTCCAGGTTAAAGGGCTGAATGTCACTGCATCCACATTGGTGTCCTCTGCAGACATTAGAGGTCAGCTTTCTCTCTGCTAAGTCAGGACCACACTTGTTAGTAGATTGACATTTCCTATTCTGTGATCTCATCTCCTATTCTTTAGGTCTTTTCAATTATTTTATGTGTCTTTGGAGGACATTTCCAGGAAGGAGCAGAGATAAACACAGGTACAATCCTTCCTGACTAAACAGCAGTCCTGTCTGACCACCTTCGGAATTGACACTGGAGACACAAATTTTAAAATCATTTCAAAAATAGTAATTTTGCATTTATTAGTTGTTGTTGGGATTCTAAAGCACAAACTACATATGTATAATTCATTTACCTTTAATAAACTTGATAATTAATTAAATAGGAAATTGAAATTATATATAATGGTTTTTTTTCCTGTCCAGTTTTGCAGCAAGAGCTTGTTTGCCTTCAGCACTGACATGGCCCCATGCCTGAGGCAGGCTGAGGGAGGCTGGCGTGGTCCCTTGGCAGGGTGTGGTCAAGAGAACTGAACAAATGGGCAGCTCACCCAGATGGATGTCAGGTTCTCTCACACCTCTGAGGTCCCACGACTCTGTCTAATGTCTAATGTCCATTTGTAATTTCAATACTCTTCTGGTTCAAGCATGAAAGTCTCATCACCTCAGACTCACTACTGACCTTACTGAATAGCTTTTATGTATGTTTTATGCATGTTTTATGTATGTTTTGAAATGTATTTTGACTCCTTTTCTAAAGATCGGTTGAGAGAAATTTGAAATGAACTTTACCCTTTTTGGGGATTTAGTACTCACGAATATCAGAAGGCACCACAAGGTCCAATAGTCTACATCTATTCATCAACACTAAATGTCCCTCAAAGGGAGAGATCAGACCAGATTTCCGGGTGAATGTGAGGAACTCCCTTGTAACCAAATATAACCATTAGAGGGAGCCTAGACCCTGTGAGAACACAAAACCCTGGAGAGGTAAAACTGTACACAAAGAACAGCAGAGCATAGATTCTCTTATTTAGTTTTTACTAATTTTATTAATCAAGAAAATACACTTGGGAAACAACATGCATATTTCCTGAGGGTTCATGGATGAATCCATTAACTTTACAGGGATTCTTGTGAAACAAATAGTTAAATTTACTACCATTAATAATAATTATAATATAAGTATTTGTGCTAACTTTGATAACATTAGTTACAACCAATAAAATAGTTACTACTAATAATTGTTAGTAGTAATATCAATCATCTGTTTCTAGGAGAATGGAGAAACACGTGTGTGTAATAGGCTGTCTGGGGACACCAGAAGAATCATGATGTGCTTTGTTTTTAATCCTCACCCAAGGATATGTTCATTGATTTGAGAGAGAGAGAGACAATGTGAGACATCAACGTGAGAGAGAAACATCGAGTCACTGATTGATTGCCTCCCATATGCATGCCCCAACCAGGGATTGAACCTGCAACCTAGGTATGTGCCCTGACTGGGAATTGAACCCCCCACCTTTTGATGTACAGGACTTCATTCCACCCAACTGAGCCGTTGGATCAAGGATGATGTGCTTTTTGGTGGAGATAAGAGGTGAACCTGGGGAGTTGAGCAGCCACTCACCCCAGGATCTGTGGGTCTAAAGGAAGGTGTTGGCTGGGCTCTAGCACTTAGCAAAGGCTCTGTGTGGCCTGGTGAGCTTCTGCTTTTGGCTTAGTCATCATTGTCTTGTGTGATGATCAGGGAGTGTTCCCAGGTTTAGGTCTTTACACTAAATGGACGAGGAATGGACAGATAGGGCCTCAGAGGGAACGCACTGAAGACCTGAGAAGACAACAGCTGCTATGACTGGTCCAGCACACAGAAACCACTGAGTTATGCTCTGTAGTCTGCCATCTACTGTTCTTATTCCAGAAGAAGAGAGGCTAGGGACCCATTTCCTTTGGCGTGTGGAGAAGGTGAGTTGTAACTGATGATGTGCGGTAATCCAAGTGATTTCCCTCGGCCTGGCCTAGAGTCCTAGTCATAGAAAAGTCAGGGAGTATTCCTCCTTGGTTATCAAACTGGTAAACTTAGTGGCTGTCCCCACCCCCCAACTGCCAGCTTCCTTCAGGGGCGCGAAGTGGGGCTGAGAAGGCAATACACCCTGTCCTTGGTGAAACCCAATGCTGAGTGGACTTTTGCTCCCCCTGAGTCACCTATGGTTATCTGAAAGCTCCACTGACTGGCTTGGCTACAATTCCATCTGGTGCCCGTGTGTCCATTTACATATAGGTCCTTGACAAGACATTGGTGTCCTTTGTTACTTCAAGATGCAACTTTGTGGTGACACAACAGTTCTTGGGCAATTAACTCATACAAATATGAAAATGTTCTTAATAAGGAATACTTTTTTAAAGAACCAAATTCTTACTGGAAAATTAAAATTGGCAGATTTGTAGTTTTGTTTTGTTTTGGGTTTTGGTTGTTTGTTTGGTTTTTTTTTGCCATAGACATGATCTTGATGCTATTAAAATTAGGTTAGGCAAGAGAGAGATTTGGAAGTGGAGTGGGGATACTTCTCTTAAACTCAATTAGGCAAAAATAGTATTCATTGAAGGAAAGAGTCCTGGCCTAGGAGAAGAAAAGCTCTGGAGGTCCTCTGGAGGACCTCAGAAAAGCATTGTCAGATTTGAGCCCAAGCCCTTCTTTCTCCTTGAAACCCCTTTCCCCCACTGCCCTGCCCCACCTGGAAGGTCCCCTCCCTCTGCCCAGAAGCTCTCTCCTCTTTGCAGGTACATGTCCATTCTTTATTTAGGTCTCAGTTTGTAGATTTTACTTCATCTGGGAGACTTTCCTGACCATTCTCACCACATATTCCCTGCCAACTATTTTCTCCCCAAATAATCTAACCTGTAAACCCATGAAAGCAGGGATGGAGTATCATATATTAAGCTTCTAACACAGTGCCTGGTCTACGGTGGGTGCTCACTAAAGATCTACAGGTTGGAAAAAAAATGGCTGCTCAATCCCTCACTCACCTTTCTTTTCCCTACAGTCTTATTTCACTTACTGTTCTGTTTCTACCTGCCAGGGCAGTATTGTTTCCATATTTTTCAGTGTGTGTATTTCTTATGAATTCAAGTAAGTTATAAGCTACTAATGAATGGGCACCAATTTTATTCTTCCTTGAATTTTCCTGGCCAGCAAGCAAAGAACTGAAAACCTAATGGGGTGGGAGGGGGCATCATAAATACGTTCTGATCTATTTAGTGAATAGATAAGACTGTACTCAAAATTAACTAGGTCTTTCTCGTTTCTCCCCATCCTCCTCCACTGTCTGTGACTTACCGCCTTCTCCCCATGGCTCCACCCTTCCTTGGACCCAGATCACTCAGCCAAAAGAGGGAAGAGATGGAGCCCGTAATTAAGCCTACTCACAAGAGTCTTCAGAAAAAAATCCTCTTCAGGACTTTAGAAAGCCAGGTTAAATATCCCAGAGTCCCTTACAAGGGTCCTGAGGCTCAGCAGTTACACCCGTAATTCTGAGTGACAGAACCAATCTAGCAGGTTGGTTATGAGATCCCTTTGCCTCAGTTTTCCCATATGTATAATGGGGTTAATAATACCTGCCTCCTACCTTCTACACAGGAACATGGTGAGATAATGTCACAACATGCACTGCATTCCTCAGATGAAAAGTACCACATAAATACCAAAAGCTATTAAAAGCTCTTGACCTGTGGAAGATCATGGAGGCTTTATTGCTTATGGTGTTCACAGCAAGATGGATGAAAAGCACTTCTTGGTCCTGGGACTTGGCAGCTGCCCATGAGAATGAGGGTCTCTACCTGAAGCAAGGGCTTAAAAGCTATTTGGCAGTGATCTCAGAATGCTTTAGAATTTTAAAAATAAATCTACAAAATAACTGACTATGGTTAATAAGTCAAAGTATGAAAGCCTCTGGTAATAAAAGCTCCTGGTTTCATCCTTTTCTAATTCCTGTTCTTTTCCCTAGGGCAGCGACTTATAATCTTCTCACTGTTTCTTTTGCTGTTACCTCCCATATCTAAATAAAATGTTTATACTCCTGTTTTCTTATTGGTCAATTTTAGAAGTTCATTATTGAATTTCTGCTACTGATATATTATGATTTTGCCATTTATCCTCTTTCTGTCACTTTTTTAATTTAGCTATATCACTATTCTATTTCTTTTATCACTTTCCTTTGAAACTTTGTCCTAAATGTACCACTCTATTTCTTGATCACCTATAGACATTTTTTACTTTCTATATTGAAAATGGGAACATTTGCATCTTTACCCTTTCTTTACCCTTTCTCTCAACTCTCCTTTCATCCTTCTACCACCCAATTTCTGTCATTTGAATTTCCACGCTATCAAGATCAATAATATTTACATTCTGTCCCAAAACCAAAACTGTATTCTGTTGTCTATGGGTTTAGTTTCAGAACTAAAGCTCATTTTAACTGTTAAGTGAAGAATCCTATTTTTTTGCCATGATTATGTTTCCACTCTTGGTAAAGCTTTTTTTTCTTCTTCTTTTTTTTTTTTAAGTCCCTAACTCCTTTCTTTTTCTGGCACTGTTTGTTTATATTTTACTTTATTTCCAAATACTTGATCCAAAGAGGCATTCTATTAAATAACCTTCATCCATTTCCCTGAGATGCCCCTCCTGGGTCTCTCCATCCTCAGACTGACTGTCCTTCAGATATTACAGTCACCACTCTAGGATTTCCTCACTGTTTCAGTTTTAGGAGCCCACATTTTCCTTGTTCTCAGTTTGCTCTATTGTTTTGCTGGGGCATATCCTCAATAGCTTCCATAACAAAGAATATTAAAAATAAGTGCTTACTTTCAGTCAAGATGGAGGTGTACATAAACATGGTTCACCTCCTTATACAACCACATCAAAATACAACTAAACTATAGAGTAACCAGCACAAATTGAGTTCAATGGAAGTCCAACCACTGTGAAATTAAAGAAACCATATCTATCCAGACTGGTAGGAGGGGTGGAGATGTGGAACGGTCTGGTCCCACATCCACATGTGATGGGTAAAAATTTGGGAGGGACATCCCAGGAAAAAGGAGCCTAAGCGCAACACCAGGCCCCTCAGCCCAGTGTTCCAGTGCCAGGAAGATAGGTCCCCATAACTTCTGGCTGTAAAAACCAGTGGGGATTGAGTTGGTGGAAGAAATTTCTAGAGTACCAAGCGTTTCTCTTAAAGAGCCCACACATGGATTTACTCAGACCCACTCCCTCTGAGCTTCACACTGAGGTAGCAGTTTGAAAGGCACCAGTGGCCTACAGAGAGGAAGTGAAGGTCTGGCATCAGGGCGAGAGCTGGAGGACAACTTTCTCCCAGGCAGAGGCCATTCTTCCCCTTCACAGGGGAACCCTCCCCGTCACAGGGCCACAGAGCCAGCAGACAGGTGCCATATCTGAAACTCCATCAACCTGGCTAACATTATTCACCCTGCTCTGGAGATCCCCTGTGACTCTATCCCATCCAACTTACAGGTCCACCCAAGCTATTAACAGTGGCTTTTCCATATGAATGACTGGTCTTGGCTCATGCTTCATAACTTCCTACATCCTCTCAAACAAGCAGCAGCCATAATCAGTGAGCCCCCAGCCCCTGAACTTCTTGCTAAGTGGCCCCAGGTCTGGAGCTAATAAGAGCCAGCCTAAGTTTGCAGCTTGGCTTCACCTGGGAATCTCCAAGCCCAGCACAAGTAGCAGCCATCTCAAATTGCTTTATAGCCCAGGGAGGGTGGCCCCAGGGAGATCACAGGTGGTGGCTGACCTTGGCCGGTATCACCTGGTTGCCCCAGAGACTGCTCCCAGTGGACTGCTGCAGACACCATATTGGAATACCACCACCCACCCCTGCACAGTTGATTCTCCATGGGGGGAGGAGGTTGGTGGTCAGTAGTCACAACCAGTCCTTGCAGCTGATTGGCCTTGGTAAATCTCTCCCATTGACCTGCCAGCAGCAACCAAGGCTCAACTACAATAGGAGGGTGTATGAAGCTCACATGAAGCACACATCTCAAGTACCCAGCTTGGGCAATAGGAGAGGCTGTCCCACTGGACCCTACAGGACACATACTACATTAGGCCACACTACCAAGACACAGAGTCAAAGCAGCTCCACCTAATACATAGAAACTAACAGAGGGAGGCTGCCAAAATGAAGAGACAAAGAAACAGGACCCAAATGAAAGAACAGATCAAAACTCCAGAAAAGGAGTTTAAAAAAATGGAGATAAGCAATCTACCAGATGCAGAGTTCAAAACACTGGTTATAAGGATGCTCCAGGAACTTAGTGAGGACTTCAACAGCATGAAAAAGATACAGTCCAAACAATAGATACACTAACTGAAATAAAGAACAATTTACAGGGAAACAACAATAGAGTGGATGAAGCTGAGAATCAAATTTATGATTTAGAACATAAAGAAACAATCAGAACAACAAGAATAAAAAAGAATCCAAAAAAATAAGGATAGTGTAAGCAGCCCCTCGAACAACTTTAAGCATTTCAACATTTGCATCATATAGGGGTACCAGAAGGAAAAAAGAAAGAGTAAGAAATTGGAAATCTATTTGAAAAAATAATGAAAAAAACTTCCCTAATTTGGTGAAGGAATTAGATTTACAAGCCCAGGAAGCACAAAGAGTTCCAAACAAGATGAATACTAAAAAGCCTGCTCCAAGACACATAACAATTAAAATGCCAAAGTTTAAAGATAAAGAGAGAATCTTAAAAGCAGCAAGAGAAAAGCAGTTACCTACAAGGAAGTTCCCATAAGGCTGTCAGCTAATTTCTCAAAAGAAACTTTACAAGGCAGAGCGATTAGCAAGAAATATTCAAAATCATGAAAAGCAGGGACCTACAGCCAAGATTGCTCTACCCAGCAAAGCTATCATTTAGGATCAAAGGACAGATAAAGAGCTTCTCGGACAAGAAAAATCTAAAGGAGTTCATCATCATCAAATTGCTATTATATGAAATGTTAAAGGGACTTATTTAAGAAAAAGGTTTCCAGATAGGAGGAGGATGTAAGGGAACAGGTGAAGAGGTGAGGGGATTAAAAGAAGAACAAATTGGTAGTTACAGAATAGTCACTGGGATGTAAAGTACCGTATAGGAAATGGAGTAGCTAAAGAACTTACACACATGACCCATGGACATGAACAATGGTGCGAGGATTGGCTGAGGGAGTAGAGGGTGCTGGGTGGATGGGGCAAAGGGAGAAAATAGGGACAACTGTAATAGCATAATCAATAGCATTTAATTAAAAAATAAATGCCTAGTTTTGAATGCCTAGAAATGTTTTTATTCTACCCTTAATGTAAGTGATAGTTTGTCTGAGTAGAGAATTCAAGGTTGGAAACAGTATTTCCCTAGAATTTCAAAGGCCTTCTACCACTGTCTTCTAGTTCCCAGCACTGCTGGTTAGAAGTCTGGTGACAGCCTGATTCTTGTTCCTTTGTGGGTGATCTATTTTCTTCACCGTAAAATCACTTAGGGTCTTTTTTCCTTATCATTTTGAAACCTCGAAATTATGTGTCTAAATGAGGGTCTGTGCTGCAGACTCGGTGGGCCCTTTCAATTCAGAAATGCTTATCTTTTATCTCCAACAAGTTCTTTCATACAGTTTCTTTGATAACTTTTTTCTCTTTGTTGTCCTGAACTCTTATTTTCTCTTTTACCAGTGTTATAGGCTAAGTTGTCAATGCCAAAATACATATTGAAGCCATAATCACTAGTACCTCCAAATATGACTGTATCTGGAGATAGAGCCTTTAAAAAGTGATTAAGTTAAAATGAGGCCATTAGGATGGATCCAAATCTAATATAACTGGTGTCCTTTTAAGAAAAGGAAATTTGTGCACACAGAGAGACCCCAGGTGTGCATGCATAAAGGGAAGACCGTGAGAGGACACAATGAGAAGGTGGCCATCTGCAAGCCAAGGAGAAATGTGTCAGAAGAAACCATATCTGCTGACACTTTGACCTTTGACTTCTGGCCTCTAGAACTGACGGGCAATAAATTTCTGTTGTTTAAGCAACCTAGTCTGTGGTACTTTGTTATGGCAGCCTTTGCAAATTAATATACTGATCAAGTTCAAGTGACAAGTATCAAAATATACCAACTTTGCTTGACTTCTTTTAATAAAAATATTTACTGACCTACATAACTAAATAGTCAAGGGAGGTAGGTTGGTCTTTACCCCTGCTGAATTCAGGAGGCCAAGCAACCTGGCCAGAATGTGACTTCCTTCATCTCTCAGCTCTATACTCTTCTGTTCTGCTTTGATTCACAGACCCTGGGTGGGAAAAGGGTCACATGCTCCAAGGTTTAAGTACACTGGGAAAGAATCTCTATAATTTTCTGCAGTTCCGGAAAACATTTTCTTTTTCTTCATTGGTCCTTTTTGAGTCATATATTCTGAGCCAAATATTGAGACCAGGAAAACATAGTGCTCTATCTATTATCTAGTCTGGTACCACAAACTCCCCTTTGAGCAGGGGCTGTGGAGTCATCCCCACCTAAAGTGAATGAATGTGAATGGAAGAGGGGTGATTGTCTAATCAGAAGGAATAAATGCTGGGGTACTAAAGAATAGCAAAGGTTTATATGTGCTAGGTTAAATTTAGAATTTTGGTTTAAATGTGTCTGGTAAGAGGAGCATACCTTCATTCTATCAACATAAATTCAAGGTATTTAGTAGTAAAAGAATGGTGAGTGAAAGGAAGTAAGGATCTGATCTAATTAACATTTAGCAAGCATCTGTTCCATATCTTGAAGTTGAGAGATGAGAACAAAAAACATTTTAGCTTCAGTGAGTGTGTGTATGGTCAATGATTGTTGTGGAGTTTCCATCTGTGGCCAGGTAGGTAATCCTTGAGCACCTTTCCTTGACATCTGTCTTCGTAGTGGGATGGGGAGTGACAGTTTGTCTTACTCATAAGCACTTGAGGCTCCATGAGAGAGTCCTAGGAAGAGAAACTTACTTCAGAATCATTATCATCACTAGTCCTATATCCTTGAAACTATGTTTATTGCAATAACCTCTGTCATCGGTGAATGAGTCCGTGTACTTTTCTTTGATAGATGGCCTTTGAGCTGATTTTAAGGTAGAGAAAGTGGGAATTTCTTTAAGAAAATCTCCTAAGACTTAATGAGATTTGAATGTACTTTGTAACTATCCTCTGGAAACCCGTTTCTGGGATTGGTTCCAGGTTCCATTACTTACTCATTAGATGGCCTTTGGTCTGCAATTCATAGCTCATTGCCTCAGTTTCCCCATTTCAGAACAAGCCTCAACCAGACCCGTTTTCTTTCCTAATATGTTACAATATGTAATTAGAGTTTTACTTTTCCTTTTCTAATTTTTATTGAATTTATTGGTGTGACTTTGGTTAATAAAATTACATAGGTTTCAAGTGTATAATTTTATAATACAGCATCTGTATATTGTATTGTGTGTTCACCACCCAAAGTTAAGTCTCCTTCCATCACCATTTATCCCCCTTTCCTCCCTCCTATCTCCTCCCACCCACCTTTCACTCTGGTAGTCAACATACTGTCGTCTGTATATGATGTGTCTATGAGTTGTTTTTGTTGTTTTGTTTTGTTTTGTTTTTGCTTAATTCCTTCACCTTTTTCGCCCAGCTCCCCAAAACCCCTGTCCTCTACCAACTATCAGTCTGTTTTCTGTATCTATGAGTCTGTCTCTATTTTGTTTGTTAGTTTATTTTTGTTCATTAGATCCCACATATAAGTGATATCATATGATATTTGTCTTTCTCTGCCTAACTTATTTCACTTAGCACAGTACTCTACAGGTCCATCCATGCTGTCACACAGGATAAGATTTCCTTCTCTTTGTTAGAGCTAAGTGGTATTTCATTGGGTAAGTGTACCACAGATTGAAAATTTCATCTATTGATGGGCAGTAGCAATGCTTCCAAATCTTGGCTATTGCGAATAATGCTGCAATGTACATAGGTGTACATGTATTCTTTCAACTCAGTGTTTTGGGTTTCTTCAGCTATATTCTCAGAAGTGGAATCACTGGGTCATAAAGCAGATCCATTTTTAATTTTTTGAGGTAACTCCATACTGCTTTCCACAGTCACTGCACCAGTCCACATTTCCACCAACAGTTCATGAGGGTTCCCTTTTCTCCATATCCTCACCAATATATCTTATTTGTTGATTTATGATAATAGCCAGTCTGACAAGTATAAGGTATATCTCATTGTGGTTTTAATATGCATTTCTCTGATGCTTAGTGATGTTGAACATTTTTCCATATGTCCATTGGCCATCCTTATGTCCTCTTTGGAGAAGTTCTATTCAGGTCCTTTGCCCATTTTTTAATGAGGTGGTGGTTGCTGTTATTGTTTGGTGTTGACTTGTATGAGTTCTTCATAAATTTTGGATACTAAGCCCTTATCATAAGTATCATTGGTGAGTATGTTCTCACATCCAATGGGTTGTCTTTTCATTTTGTTGATAGTTTCCTTTACTGTGCAAACACTTTTTAGCTTAAGGTAGTCCCATTTATTTAGTTTTTTATTTTATTTCCTTTGCCCAAGGAGAGATTCAGACAAAATATTGCAGTAAGAAATGTCCAAGATTTTACTGCCTGTGTTTTTTTCTAGGATTTTTATGTTTTCAAATCTTACATTTAAGTCTTTAATCCATTAAAGATTTTTGTTTATGGTGTAAGAAGGTGGTCTAATTTCATTTTTTTGCATGTATCTGTCCAATTTTCCCAAAACCATTTATTAAAGAGACTATCTTTAACCCATTGTACGTTCTTGCCTCCTTTGAGTTTTACTTTTCTTACTCTCCTAAATTCATTTTCTCCCACAAGCTACCCTCAGTGCCAACTGCTCTCAGTTAAAAGGGAAGTAATATTCATTATCATTATCATTATAATCATCATCTACTAACTACTACATCATCTAATAACTACTACAGTAACAATAGCTTGTATCTATTAGGTGCTTCCCACATATCAAGAACTCTACTAAGTGATTATTTTTAACAACACTTTGTAGCAAGTGGTCTCATTAACATATGAGGAAACTGAGGCATAGAGGGGCTTATATGTATTTGCCTAACTCTGGAGCCATTGTTTTAAACTATTGTATATTGCTATTTTCCTGAACAGCAGAAAGTCAAAGTGCTTAGGAAACAACACTAGCTTATAGCCTATGACTGCCCAACTTTGGTGGCTGGAGAACTACAAATACTTGCATGATTTAAGGAGAACTTTAGTGGTCATGGTCATGGATCCTAACACTCAGTTCATATGTGAAGAAGTTTAAGTAAAGAGATTGAATGACTTACTCAAGTTCATACATAACAGGACCTCTTTATTAACAATGATTTCCAAATACCTTTTGAATCAATATCAGAACTCACATATTCATTGCCAATTAACAAATTGTTCTACTCCTCTATTTTTCAGTGACAAATAGAAAAATTTAAAAGATGGTTTGCAAGCACATCTTTCTGATATGGGTACTTTCCATTTCAAGAATTAAATTAGACTCTTCACATTGATATGTTTCATCCAACTCTTAAGCAAAATTCCTGCTGGTATGTGCATGGGCTCCTCCTTGCTGTTCCACAGTGTAGGATGTTGATGTCATCTGTTACCAACAGCATCATCTAATACAGGAATTTTGTCATTAGATCCTCTACTAATTGAATGCTGGTCAGAAAAGGCCAGGCCAGTCCTTGTAGGCATAAACAACCTTTAAATATATAACTGTTATTAGAAATGACATGAAATTTCTGACAATAATAATCTTTCACTTCCAAATCTGCAAAATAATATAAATTAAAATTTCCATTTCTTTCCCTTGGAAATTACAAAACCATGTGCAGCCAAGTCGATAGACTTTTGGCCAACCCTTACATGTGGTGGGACCCACTAGGAGAAACAATGCTGTAACGTAAGGTCTATTCTGGGAGGATCTGTTTGTCTTCTGGAAATTCAACAATAAAACTTAGGTTAACACACCTGAAACATCCCTGTAGTCTTTTATCAAGCCATTTGAATTGTCTTGGAGAACAATTCATTGAAGTGTCTCAGAGAATACTTGTCTTGGACTTAAATCTGTGTCTAATACAGAGGTACTGGTGGGAGATTCAAGCAGAAACTAAAATAACCCCTTTCTCAGCAGTATCGCCTCTGGTACCCATGCAGACAAAAAATTACACAGAAAGAGGACAAAACACTGTCCTTGCCTCTGCCTGGCTTGGACTCCTTGAGGATTCCACAGGGCATGGGTTTGCTTTTTCCCTTTGCTATGGGCTGAATTGTGTTACCCCACAATTCATGCATTCAGGTCCTAATCTCTCAGTACCTCAGAATGTATTTGGAGATAGAGGCTTTAAAGAGGTCATTAAGTTGAAATGAGGCCCATTAGGGTAGGTCCTAATTCTATACGACCAGTGTCCTTGTAAGGAGAGGAGATTAGGACACAGACCACACAGGGAAGACCATGCGAAATCACAGTTAGAAGACAGCTATTTACAAGTAGAGAAACATCAGAAAAAAATCAACCCTCTCAACACCTAACACCTTGAATTCAGAATCAAGTTTCCATCTGGTAATATTTCCCCCATCCTGAGGAACATCTTTTAGCATTCTTTGTAGTGTGGGTATACTAGTGATGAATTTTCTCATCTAACTTTTATTGAAAAATGACTTCATTTCATCCTCATTTTTGAAGGCTTTTTTCAATGTGTGTGCATTAGAGGTTAGGAAGAATGCTTTTGAATTGCATTTATAGGTAACTTTTCTTCTAAGACAGTATTAGCTCAATACCTCCACTAAAATGCAAATTACATAAAGTCCCAGAGTGAGAACCAAAGATTTTGAGAAAGTGCTAAGACTACCAAGGCTGTCTAGTAAAGGGTTGCTTTTGACATGGAGAAATGCTAGGTAGTCTCTCTGATAGTCTGCTAACAGCTCTTCCCCTACAGACATCTGCTGTAAAACCAAGGGGTGTTTATTGTAAAATGTTTCAGGCAAGTGAAGCCTTTGATGAAGATGACATACCTGATGTGGTCTCATACCACTTAAAACACACCTGTAGGAAGAAGTAGTAATATATGAAAACCCTGTTCTCTGTCTATGTGCCTCTTTCATTATGACTTAGGATAGTATCGATTGTTCATTCATAAGCATTTTAAGTTAAATACTGCAGAAGGTATTGTTGGGGGATATGACACTGAGCAGGCGTGGCATCTGTTTTGTGGTTAACTTTGTTGGATAGCTGTGACACAAGTCATGGGCATCAGAGTCAGACACATCGACAAGAGCATCATGCAACAGGAGGATTTAAAGGCCCAGGTAACTGGGGATATGAGAAAAAAGGGGCAGGGCTCATATTACTATGGCAAATATTTCTGGAAGAGCTGGATTTTGATACATACCTTGAAGGAGGTGGAAGCTGTAGATTAGAAAAGAGAAATTAGGGATTTGAAGGGAGGAGTGTTGGGTAAAGAAAAAAAGTATAATAACACTAAAATTGACTTGGCAAAACATTTGCTTAGCTAGTACACAGGCAGCATGGTAGGAAGAAAATGAGATTGCAGAGGTGTAGGACTGGGGAGTTGTGGGCTCCATGGAGCCAAGATGTGTGGGAAGGTCTTGACTACAAACTGAGAGGTTCTAATTTGAAATGCAAGGTAACTGGGAGGCACTAAATGGAAAACTGCCATGTGAAATACAGAGTCTGAGAAGGGAATTTCTGGCCCAGAGAGATGAAGGAGGTTGGAGACCAACTAAGAAACAGCAGTCATCCAATACAAATATAAGCCACATATGGAATTATAAACTTTCTTACAGTCACATTGAAAAAATAAAACAGAAAAGTAAAATTAATTTAAATAATACAACTTATTTATCCTGTTATATAAAAAACATGACATGTCAACATATAACAGATATTTGTTATTAATAAACTATTTAACAGTTTTTTCATGCTGAGTCTTTCAATTCCCATGTGCATTTATACTTACCACACATCTTGATGTGGATATTAAATTTTCATTGGAAACATTTGATTTGTATTTAGATTTTATAACATTTATAGTTTTTTTTAAAAGTTGATTCACATACTCAAGTTGTTCTCAACACAATTAAATGTTTCCCAATAATTGAATTGAGTATTAGCAATTAAATTATAATTAATTAAAATTAAAGTAAAAAAGTCAGTTTCTCCACTGTACTAGCTATATTTTAAGTGCTCAATGGCCTCCTGTGGCCAGTGTATACTATATGGACAGCTTGGGTGTAGAGGCTTGTCCTAGGGGGACAGGTAAAAGAAGGAGCTTGAGTGGAGGGAGTTTCCATCAGAATTGTGCTGATCTTGATGTACTGAAGAGCAGAGGGAGCAAATTAATTTTGTTCCAAAAGAGAATAAGTATGGTCTCTTTCTATGTAAAACTGTTACATCATAAATTCCCCGATGACAGGGACACACAATTGTGCTCACTTTTCTTTTTATCCTTACTCAATGTAATGCCTGATATGTTTTAAGTGCTTATTAACAGGCTTCTTAGGACAGCACAGTTTGCTCATACTTGTCTGAATTACAAATCCATATTCACCTTCTAGTCCTTATCAACATCTGATCACAGAGAGGGGACATGGAAGCATGTTCCTGCCACCTCTCAGGGGTCCTGACTTAGCATTGAATGGAGAGTCAGAACAGCAGGCCACACAGAGCTTGATCTGGATATTCTCTCTTTTGTTATTATTCTCTAGCCCTTCTTCCCTTGCTACCCTTAGGATCAATCTCTGAAACACATACAAAAAATTGTTCCACAGCAGTATAAAAGTCTGGGAACTTCTCACTTTGACCTGCGATTTCTGCAGCAACCCAGGGTCATTGTTCTGTTGCAGGGCAAGGATCAGACTGGCCCTGAAGAAGGGGCCCCTGACTCTCACCTCAGCCAAGACAAGAGGAAGTGGCAGCCCTGTCGCTACCTGCCAGGCCATTCCATTCACTGTGGGGATTTGTTAAATCACCGTGCTGCTTGGGGCCTCACAAAGCACCCTTCATGTGTGAGATATATATTTAACACTTTTTAAGACCTTTTTTAAGTACAATTATGGATTTGCAGAATAACTGAATAGATAGTACATAGAGTTCCATGTATCCCCCTCCCTACCCCATCATCCTGACAGTTTCCCCTGTTCACATTTTGCACGAGTGTGGTACACTTGCTATTAGTAATAAGCCAATACACATACGCTATTATTAACTAAAGCCCATAGTTTACCTTAGGGTTCACTCTCTGTACATTTTACAGGTTTTGACAAATGCATAATGACCTGTAGCCAACATGTCAGTATCACAGAGAATAGATTCCCTGCTCTAAAAGTCCCCTGTGCTTCACATAGTTAAGAATAATACTATACTATTTTAATAAAACAGTACTATTTAATGACATGAGAAAGTTGTATGAATTCCAATTGCAATTTCCATAAATGAAGTTCTGTTGAGACACCGTCATATTCGTTTGCTTACATATTGTCTATGGCTGATTTCACTCTACAAAAAGTTGGGTCATTGCACCAAGGACATCTGGCCTGCAAAGCTGAACACATTGGTGCCTGGCTCTTTACAGGAAAAGGTTGCTGACCCCTGGTCTAGAGAGTAAGTTCTGGAAAGTTGGAATTGTTGTCCTTCAGCACTTAGCCAGTGAATGTGAACCCAGTGGGTCTCTATTCTAATCTGAGTGATTTAAGATACAAAATGTCTTCTCTGGAATGTTAGCTATTGTTTCAATACTCATCTTTCTCCTGGGGCCCTAGAATCCCTTCTGCCATTTTGCTGAGGGATCCTTTGGCTTAAAGTGTATAGCTGAATGCTCATAAATCATGAAACCGTGGATCAAAGATTCACTTGATTTGTTCATACACTGTCCCTCCCTCCCTCCAACAAATGTTCACTTAGTATTTGATTTTTGTTGTGCGCAGTCCTGGTTAGCATAGATTTTGAAAAGCACCTCCTTTCTTTAGAAAGGTCAGAAATGAGTGTGGATGACAGACAGGTAAAATAACATCTCCAACACAGTGTGATAAGTGCTATAATAAGCCCCATGTACCACTAATAGAATTATAGGCCCAAGAATCAGAGTACCACCTATCATTTAGTTAACAAATATTTAGTAAGTACCTGTTAAATGCCAGGTACTGTGCTACGTGTTGAGAATATTATGGTGGCCAAGACAGATCAGAAAGAGCTTTAGTCTAGCTTATAATTATCATAAACACAAGAGGGATTTTTGAGGTCATCTGAAGCAGACCTCTTATCTGATGGAAACCTTTGCTATAGCTGTCTTGGCAGGTGCCATTTACATTAATGTGATCTATCTCCAGTGATAGGAAATCATGGATTAATTTATGTCTAATGTTGGACAAGTATAAGTGTTGGTTGTTATGGTTTACTCGACTTGATTTTATTTACACTCTGCATTTCAGTAGAGATTATATATTTCAGAGCTGAAAAGTGCTTGCTAGGAAATCTAAACCCATTTTCTTCATATGACAATAAAAGGTATTAACATTCACTAAAATATGAACTCCAGAAGGACAGAGATTTTGTCTCTTGTTCACCACTTTATTCCTATCATTTTCCCAGGAATAGAATTTGGCACGTGATAGGCACTGTGTGCGTGCAAACGAGTGAGTAATAGTAGTTACTATATGCTGAGCATAGACTATACATCGAGCTCTTTACATAAATTATCTCAAGTCTTTTTCACAACAAGATGAGAGTACTCCTCCATCCTACTGATGGGTCAACTGATTCTTAAATAAATTCCTGAGACTAACAGACTTAGGTGGTAAAGCTTAGGCTACAGCTTCTCAACAACTTCTGCAGCCAGCCAGTTATCATTCATGCCTGTACTCTGGAGACTTAGGGTGTATCATTTCACAAGCTTGTCTTTCCTGGCACAGGAGGTTAACTGAAAAAGGGCAGGCAAAGGTACACTGGAGAAGTTGTCAAGCAAATGTTGAATAATCTTTGTGGCACCACTGAGCCCAGGGGCACTGCATGGGGACCATTTGTAAAGATGCCACATGTCTTAGGATGGTAACAACTGGCCAATGCCCTACGTGCCCTCAGATCCATCCTCTGCCTCCCTTTGCTATCTTATGTATCGTAGATAACCACATTTCACAAACTTCCTTGTCAACTGGCTTCTAGGCGGTGAAGCCAATAGGATGCATTGTGAGAAGAGAGCAGAAGCCAAGAAAAGTCTGCCTCTCTTAATCTGCTTTGGGTGGCACTGCCAGTAGTGGCTGTCTCCTCTGAGCTTGCATGATTGCCCCTCACTGTGTGGTCCCACCTCTGACTGGCAGCTCCCCCAGGTTCTATTCTAGCCTGCCAGTCCCAGTATCGAATTCTGACAAAACTCCCTTCTCCTGTTGCCAGTCGAGCCCAAGGATGGAGCAGCAGCACCCTGCTGTTGCTAACTTAGATTTTCTACGACGCACTTTTCAGCTCTGAAGTACATGGTATCTACTGAGAGGCACAAAGTAAATAAAATCAAATCAAATAAAGCATAACAACTAACACTTATAATTGTCCACCATTAGATATAAATTAATCCATGAGTTTTCTATCGCTGGAGATAGACCACATTAATGTAAATGGCACCTGCCATGACAGCTACAGCAAGTGCCTTCCATCTCATGTTTGATTTCTAAGCTCTTTCATCTTTTGTGTAGCCACTTCTTCATATTAAATTCTTTCTGTTGAATGATGTGGCATTGTTTCTGTTCCCTAATTGGATGGACCTATCTGATACACGGCGAACATATTACAATGCACTGCACACAGAGAGATTAATCAAACAGTCCCTCTCTTCTAAGTGCTCACAGTCTTGCTTGCTTGGACCTCACCCATTTATGAATCAGTTCAACCCTTCCCTGTCCTGCCTGTACCCCATTCCTACCCTGGGAAGACTCTGGAGCCCTCTCCACCCCCTAGCCCCCTGAATTTTAAAAATATAGTAGACTTTATTTTTTGAGCACTTTTATGTTTACAGTGACATTCAGCAGAAAGTGTAGAGAATTCCCATATACCCCTCACTCCCCACCCTGTTTCTCTTATTGCTAACATCTTTCCTTAGTGTGATACATTTGTCACAAGTGATGAGCCAATACTGATACATTATTTTTAAACTAGTCCACAGATTATATTAGGGTCCATTCTGGTGTATAAGACATAAGTCCACAATACACACATGTACCCCCCATTACGGTATCATTCAGAATAATTTCACTATCCCAAAAAACCCCTATCTGCAGCCCCTTCTGCTCATCCATCTTGCTGCACTCGGGTTCTGCCTCCATGCCTCCCCTGCCCATGCCATAACAAGGTACGGTCACGCTCACTTGGACTGACATCAAGGTGCAGCATATATTAAGGTTACCTGCCCCACCCAAAGATGTTGGCTGACTTACCACCCAGACATCTCTAAATCTCCACCAAACCTGATGGAAAATTCACCCTTGTGAATTTGGAAGGATCCACAAGAAAATGAGGAGCAATAGTGTCTCCAGGCTCAGAAAGTTACCAAGAATCCAGCAAGCTAACAGGACAGTTTAATTTCCTGCTGAGCAGCCTGAGGGATTTTCCAAAGAAATGCTAGGATTTTAGAAATGGCCTTTCTTTAATCTTGATGACTCATTCCTCTCAAGCTAGTCCCAGTCCTTTAAAGGAGCATTTTGCCGATATAATTTTAATGGTGCTGCAACGTGCCTAATGAAGTAATAATTTATGGTTGCACAGGGTATATGAGGCAGGAGGGGGCCAGCCAGCTTAGTGAGCTCAGAAGCGAAGCCAAGGCATCAGCCTGATTTAGAAGCTGCCCATTTCCCCGGCTCCACTGGCTGCCTCATGTTGGGCCCTGGGAAACCTGTGGTTGCGAAGAATCCTAGCAACATATTTTATACTTTATATTTTATCTTCAAATCATTGTTCCAGGAAAGCAGCAAGGCAGACGGAAGTCGTTCTATTTTGCAAGATTATATCTGAATCTGCTGGCAGCAGGTTCTGCTGGGTTTGGGACCTGCAAAGTTCCTCTTAGAGGGACACCAAACTTTGGGAGACAGAAATAAACTAAAATTCCTCATGGTCTGCGGGGCCACCCCAGGTAACAGTTCAGGGGGCCAGGACTGACCCCAGTTGTCTTCCAGGCTCTCCTGATGATGCCTCTTCCCCATTCCAGATTCCAGCGAGCTGCCTTCTGATCCTGTCCGGGTGTCTCTGACATATGCTCCCCTGGCAGCAGGTTCGCCCTCAGCATGGAACTCGTCATAACCTAGTGTCACTGTCTCCTTACATGTCCACAGCCCCCGATGGACTTCTCGCTTACTGGGGTCTGGACAGCACCTACAACACCGCTGGCAAAGTTCACAGGTCAGTTGAATAACTGAGTGAAGTGAATGGTCGTGGTGGCTCCCTTAACAGCATCTGTGTTACAGAACAGAAGCCTGGGTGCTGTTCACTTCCCCGCTCAGCACATTCCCATTCCATTGGGTCATCACCTCCATCTGTTCTTCATCCTAAAACATCTTTGAAACCCTCTTCACTTCTTTTTCTTTACCTACATTAAGACTCTTAGTATAAGAAAGTCCCAAATGTTGCTTAGGACATACTCATGCTAAAAATTATTCACTGTTTATATGAATTTCAAATATAATTGGGTGGTCCTCTATTTAATTTTTCTTAATTTTTAAATTAAATTTATCAGGGTGATATTGGTTAATAAAATTATATAGGTTTCAAGTGTAATGCAATATACAGATGATGTATTAAAATTTTTATTGAGATAAAATACACATAAAGTTTACCTTTTTTGCCGTTTTCAATTATGCAATGTGCAACCACCACCACTATGCATTTCTAGAACTTTTTCATCCTCCCAAGTAGAAACTGTACCTTATAAAATAACTCCTTACTCCCACGTCCCCACATTCCCTCATAATATCTATTATATTTTCTGTCTCTACAAATTTGTTTCTTTTTAGGTGCTTTATATAATTGGAGTAACACAATATTTGTCCTTTTTGTCTGGCTTATTTCACTTAGCATAATGTTTTCAAGGTTCATACATACTGTAGCATGTATCAAAATTGTATTTCTTTTTAAGGCTGAAGAAATTCTGTTTTTTGTAAAAGCACATTTGTTTATTCATTCACCTTTTGATGAATATTTGGCTTGTGTCACCTTTTGGTTATTGTGTATGATGCTGCTGTGAACACTGGTGTTTCAGAAGCTGCTAAGCCCCTGGTTTTAATTCTTCTGTGTATAAACCTAGAAGGAGAATTGCGGGATCATAAGGTAGTTCTACATTTAACTCTTTAAGGAACCATCAACTGTTTCCATAAGAGCCGTGTCATTTTATGTCCTCTTCCAACCAGCAATTCACAAGGGTTCTAATTTCTCAAAATCTTTACCAACACTTGTTATTTTCTGTTCTTAAAAAATAGTCTTCCTAATGAACATGAAACAATATCTTGTTTATTTTATTTTATTATCAATTAAATTGTAGTAAGAGCATTTAACTTGAGATCTACTCTCTTAACAAAATTTCAAGTGAGCAATACAGTATTGTTGACTAAAGGCACAATGTTGTACAGCAGACCTATAAGAGCTTGCCCATCTTGCGTAATTGAAACTTCCTATCTGTTGAGCAGCAACCCCCCATTTCCCCTAGACCGTGAAAATCACCAATCTACCTTTCATTTCTATGAGTTTGACTATTTTAGGTAGTTAATATAAGTGGTATTGTGCATTATTTGTCCTTCTGTGATTGGTTTATTTCACTTTACACACCATGTCCTCAGTTACTGCAAAATATCCTTTTTTAAAAGACTGAATAACATTCCATTGTATGTGTGTGTACATATATATATATAATATTTTCTTTATCCATTCATCCACATTTTTGCTATTGTGAACAGGGCTGTAATGAACATGGGTGTACTAATATCTCTTTGAGATCTTGATTTCAATTTTTGGGGATAAATATCCAGAAGTAAGATTGCTGGATCAAATGGTAGTTCTTTTTTTTTTTTTTTGAGGATACTCCATACTGTTTTCCATAGCAGCTGGACCATTTTACTTTCCCACCAACAATATACAAGGATTCCAATTTCTTCACATCTTTGACAACACTTATATCTTTAAAAAATAATATTTATCCTTTCTAAATGATATCTTTCCTGGATAGAATAATCTAGATTGTAGGTTCTTGCTTTTCATGACTTTGAATACTTCTTTCCAGCCCCTTCTTGCCTGCAAGGTTTCTTTTGAGAAATCAGCTGATAGTCTTATGGGAACTCCTTTGTGGGTAGCTGTCTCCTTTTCTCTTGCTGCTTTTGAACTTCTCTCCTTATCTTTCATCTTGGGTAACTTAATGATGATGTGCCTTGGTGTGTGCTTCCTTGGGTCCAACTTCTTTGGGACTATCTGAGCTTCCTGGACTTCCTGGAAGTCTATTTCCTTTGACAGTTTGGGGAAGTTCTTCTTCATTATTTGTTCAAATAAGTTTTCAATTTCTTGCTGCAGTTCTTCTCCTTCTGGCACCCCTATGATTCAAATGTTGGAACGTTTAAAGTTGTCCCAGGGGTTCCTAAGCCTCTCTTCATTTTTGTTTGAATTATTGTTTCTTCATTCTGTTCTGGTTGAATATTTATTTTCTTCCTTCTGGCCTAAGTCATTGATTGGAGTCCTGGTTTCCTTCCCTTCACTGTTGGTTCCCTGTATATTTTTCTTTATTTCACTTTTCATAGCCTTCACTTTTTCCTCTATTTTGCGACCATACTCAACCATTTCTGTGAGCATCTTGATTATCAGTGTTTTGAACTCTGCATCTGATAGGTTGGCTCTCTCTTCTTCACTTACTTCTTTTTCTGGAATTTTGATCTGTTCTTTCATTTGAGCCATATTTCTTTGTGTCAGCACACCTGTTATGTTATAGGGGGCAGAGCCTTAGGTATTTGCCAGGTCATGGCAACCCACATTGCTGCATGGTGGTGCTGTATGTGGGGGAGGGGTCAGAGAAGGAACAATGCCACTTGCTTGACTCCCGCAGCTGCAACCCCCACAGCTTTTTACAGCAAGAGGTTTTGAGGCTTTCTTTTCCTGTGCTGGAACCCTGGGTTGGGTGGTCTGTCTCACTCCCCAGTTGCTCCTCCCGGTTTTTCTGCAAGCAAATGTGGGACCACCAGCCACCACCTCACCTTCCCCAGCCCTCCAGCCACAGCCTTGCCATGTATTCTCTTGCCCCAGCTGCCTTTCTCCACCCCTCCTACAAGTCTGGATGAATGTTTCTTAGTTCCTTGGTTGTTGGACTTCCATACAGTTCAATTTTCTGCAGTTCTGGTTGTTTTTTGTTTTTAAATTGGTTGTTGCCCTTCTTTTGGTTGTGCAAGGATGAAAAGTATACCTACCTATGCCTCCATCTTGGCTGGAAGTCCTCTCGAGCTTTCTTTATTTTGTTTCCCTCCTCTATTTCTCCTAACATTTCTATTCTTTTAGTAGTTACCCTTAAAATTCTAATATGCATACTAAACAAATTCTATGGTTATCCAAATCTCTTTTTTTTCTTGAACAATATAAGGGCACTAAGTAATTTTAACTGATCCCTTCCTCCCATTTTATATTGTTTAACTGTGTTTTAGTGTCATATTTTAAAATATATATGCCAAAATTTTTATTATTATTTCATTCAATCGAAACATTTATTCTTTTCTTCCTTAATTTTGCTTCTTACATCTCATTCCTTTCATCTGGATTCAACTTATTTATTACTGAAGGACATACTTTAGTAGTTCTTATTGGTCTGAAAATGTCTTAACTTTATCCTTGTATGATAATTTAGCTGGGTTTAGTATTCTAGGTTGACAGTTATTGTTCTCTCAGTAATTTGAAGCTGTTGTCTTCCTAGCCTCTACTGTTGCAATTGGAAAGTGTGTTGTCAGTCTTCCATTTGTTTGTAGTGATCTGTGTGTTCTCTCTGAATACTTTTAGACATTTCTTTTATGTCTTTGATGTTTTGTGGTTTCAATAAAATATGCCAAAAGATAGATTTTTTAAAATTCTGTGTGTCATGCTTTTTGTTTGTGGCTTTATGTCTTTCATAAGTTCTGAAAATGTTCTTATTTTTTTCCCTTCTGAATCTTATGCTAGATATATATGAGGCCTTATCACTCTGTTCTAATTGCTCTTTCATACTGCTCATGTCATTATCTCTTTTATGCTGCACTTTGTTAAATATTCTTATTTCTAACTCTTTTGTCCCTTTAATATCTTAACAAAAAGATTCCCCAACATTTAAAAACCTTTGAAAAGTATATAGTGTCAAATTATTTATCACATGAGTATAAGTTCCAATATAATATAAACACTATTATGTAAGAAATACAGTGTGTTCACATGATGTAAATCACTGCCTCTTAAATAGCAAAAAGTAATGGACGTGTTCTCATCTTCTACCTGTGACACCTGTTATTCTGATACATTAGACACCTAAGAGATGAAAGACTTTTTACCGAACATAAACTTCAACAACACCTCCTATTTTATGTTTGATCTTATTATTTTTAAATACTTTACTCATTTTACAACTTAACTGTGTCAATAAATAAACTACCTTTATTTTGTTATTATTCTATGCAATCAAATATTAACTACATGAATAATTTCTAAAAATCTAAAAATTGAACACAAAATTGTTCAGCTAAGTTGTGTAGAATATATAGTTAAACCCCAAAATTCTCTAGTGCTTTGTGAGTAATCTAAGTTCTATTCAAACAATTGAAATAGAATTGTTTAGAACCTGTTTAAAAGGGAGCTTGAAGTAAACAAATTGGCATAATTGAATACTATTAAAGGCAGTCATGAGACAGCTTGAATGTCAGTGTGACTGTGTTGCCCAGCTCCTAGGGTACCATTCATGTACAAAAGTCTTTGGTAGCATAAAGTGCTGTGAGATAATTATAAAAATGAATAGTTTGGAAAAATTTTATATCTGAAGAAATATAAAGACAGTAGAAATATGTAATGCTACTATTTGAATTCCCCCTTGAGTGTATTAAATGATAAATAGATGTTTTGTTGCTATGAAAAAATACAGTATCTGATGTGATAAAATGTCTATCCATGTTAGTAATTAAAAACAGGCAAATAAGAACAACTTGGAGGTACTATTATATTCCCATTAAAGTAATAAAAACAGTGATAAAATCCAATGATGACAAGTCTGGGGGAGAAAGAGGTTAATGAGAAATTGTATTTAGCCTGTTCTCTTTGGAGATCAGTGTAGTGATCTCTTTCAAGGGTTGTAAAAAGGTTTATGAGTTTTGACCAAACAATTTCTTGCTGCCACAAGGAAACATTTCTTTTTTAATGCCAAAGATATCTATAGCAAAATCAATTATAAAAATATAAAGACAATGAATAAACATGTATATAGCTATTAAAATGGCATACATATAAATGATACGAAGGGAAAGATCAGAATGTGGAATACTGTTCTGTGCTGACTACTACAGTGTAAAGCTATGTACGTACAAGGTCTGTCCAGAAGGTATCCAGCAACGTAATATGAAAAATAGAGACATTTATTGAAGAAGATACAAGATACAAGAAACACTGTGCATAGGACAATTATGCCTCAGTCCAATTCAAAGTAGGCAACTTGGGACCTCACACAGTTCTCCCAATTACCATCAGCTGCTCCATCGTATTTTCCTGAATTTCATCAATGGTCTGAAATCTATTCCTTTTCAAAGGTGATTTTCATTTTTGGAAAAGCCAGAAGTTGCGGGGCACCAAATATGGGCTCTAGGGGGTGCTGAGTCACCTGAGTGATTTGATGTTTCACAAAAAATCTCTAGAGACATGATGCATGAGCTGGCACTTTGTCATGATGAAGCTGCCAATCACTAGTTGCCCATAGCCGCAGGCTTCTGAATCATATCAATAGTTTCCATGGAGCAATGTTCAAGCTTAATGGAAAATTTGATGCAGATGTTGCTCTACCCACTCAGTTATTTTGAATGTGATGGCCACACAGTACACATGCTCATTAAGTGGGGGCATCTACTGCCCCCACTGACTAGCATAGTGAAGTTGTCATTGTTCTTTCATGTGCATTCCAGTCCACTATCCTTGGCAGCCAGGTTACATCCATGTCACATAAACCATTCTCATTATATTAACAAGGGTTGGACTTTTTCCAGGCAGACCTTGTACATTAGTAGAAAATAGAATTTTGAGTGATATCAAGAGTTAGTTCAATTTATAGAACACTTGCTAGCAACCAGGAGTTCTGCTAGGTTCTTGGAGACAGAGAAAAAAGACAAAGTCATTGATACCCAGATAAGTACACAAATATTTTCAATGTTGTAAATATTATCAAAATTAATATAGTAGCTAGCATGTAGGGGACGACTCATATGTTCAAGGCACTATTCTAAGTACTAAATAAATCTCAAGTAATTATCCTGATAACCCTGTAAGGCTGAAGCTATAGTTATATTTTTACATATTAGGAAACTGAGCGAAGAGAGATCAGGTCCTTCCCCAAGGTCGTATGGCTCTGATAGAGGTCAACCTGAGGTTCTACAGGATCTTCGAGGTAGAGCAGCTAACTGAATCTGGGAAGGACCAGAAGTGTTGCCAGAGAAGGTGATATCTGCTCTGAATCCATCAGGACAGGAGTTAGGATGGTGCCAAGACATTCCCAGAAGAGGAATGGAGTGAGTAAAGCAGAGATGAGAGGCAGCACGGTATGGTGTACCAAGGGAGCACTGGCAGGGTATACGGCTGTTACAGAGTTTCCTGGGAGAGCAGCAGCCTTCAGGTTCAGTTCAGCAGGGCTTTACATGCTATGCTGAAATTCTGGACTTAGTTTTACCTTTGTTGAATTTGAATTTAATGGTAAAAGGGAAAAGAACTAGCATTTATTTTTCACTGTCATGTGACAAACCCTCTTTTAAGTGCTTGACAGGGGTTATTTCAACATATTATCTTCTTTTATAAAGTTTCCTGTATTAATAAGGAATAGGTATCACAAGTTATTTTAATCAGGCAAAAAGCTCCATGACTGCCTACCCCATTTTGTGTTGACACTGTAAGAAAGAAAAATGTTACCAGAATTAATATTATTAAAAAGTACTGTTTTTAATGAAAAAGTGATAGCTGAGAGAACAATATCCATGCTTTATTTATACAAGACACAGCTTTGTAAGTTTACTATTAACCTTAAAGTGACAGAACCACTAACCAGAAACCAATTTGTTAGATCATCTAGATCTCACCCTGCGATTCTATTTTAAGGAGAAATAAGAAAAAGGTCAAGGAAACAGTTGATATTTAAGATATATTAAGCCCTGGCCAGGTAGCTCAGTTGGTTAGAGTATCATCTGACATGCCAAGGTTGCAGGTTCGATCGCTAGCCAGGGCACATACAAGAATCAACCAACAAATGCATAAACAAGTGGAACAAAAAATCAGTCTCTCTCTCTCTCTCTCTCTCTCTCTCTCTCTCTCTCTCTCTCTCTCTCTCTCTCTCGTTCTGAGGTTCAGCGAATACTCATTCCAGCTCACTGTCTGTACCCTACCAAGTGTACAATGAATTATCAATTCCGTTCATTATGCTATACTTGATAAGTCAGGAGAATTTAACAGATACCATAAAATAATTTTTTTCAAACAAAAAATGATTCATTCATTTATTTCAACAAACACATTGTGTTTAATTCTGTACCTTTCCTTTCCAGGAGCTGGGTTCTTCCAGCAGAAAAGAGTTCTTGAGCAGACACTTGAGGCTTGGAGTTTGTCAGGGAGAAAAGTGGGAAGGAAAGACATCCAGGGAGGGGAACTCCAAACCCTCCCAGGGCAATGAAAGGCTCTGGGGCCCCATTGGGCATGGTGGGTTTGGAGACATAAAGGAATTTCCACAGAGGAGGATAAAGTTCATAAGCTGTGTGGGAGGCAGAAGGCCAGTCAAGGGCTAATTACTAAGGGCCTTTTATGTCACAAAGAAGGTTGAGCAAGGTGGCTCATGATCAGATTCATGTGGGACAGAGTAGAGCTACCATGCAGAGGAGAGGGAAAAGAGGAGTCCTGAGAGCAGTGAAGACATGAGGGCCAACTCCAAGCTCAGGATAATGACTGTCTCAACTATGGCGCATACAGTGAAGAGGCCCCTGATGATGATGTAACCCATCAGTGAGATGGAAATAGGAGGAACAAGTTTGGGGGTTGAGATGTTAATCCAGATACCATCAGCCCTAATATCGTACTTGGATAACCACAAGGCAAGGGTTACTCCTCCCAGTCTTGGGTGGTGGAATAGCTGGAGTCAGATTGAGCCTAGGCATACTTGAAGGAGTCACAGGGCATGACACATTGCAGGGTCCTCCTTCCATTTCTAAGAAACAAACATGTATGCCCATTTGTGTTTTTCCTTGTTTAAGAAATTGTACAACTTATGTATGACAATATGCTTGTTGCAAAAATTTAAGTGGTTTACTTTACCTTTGCTAGGTTTATCAGAATAGATCAGAAGCTCTTAAAGTTCTGAACTCAGGACCTCTTTATACCCATAAAAATTATTGCTGACCCTAAAAAGCTATAGTTTATGTGATTATATCTACTGATATTTACCACATTAAAAATTAAAAAGAAATTTTAATGAGAAAATTAGAAACTATACATTTATTTAAAAAGAATAAATGTTAACATAAAACCCATCATATGTTAATGTAAATAACATTGTTTAAATAAAAATATATTTTCAAAAATATATTTAGTAAGATCAGTGCAATAGTTATACAGCCAACGATTCAATGATAGTTTTAATATTCTCATATCTGCTTCTGCCTTTAATCTGTTGTGATATCATACAATGTACCTCCAGAAAATTTCAATATACATTTATAAGAGAATAGGAGTGATGAAAGCAAATAATAGTTTTGTATCATTAGGGAAAAGGTTTTGACCTCACAGATCACCTGAAAGTGTCTTGGTGATGCAGAGAATCAGTGAAGTAGGTGCACTGGGGAGCGCTATGGTCATAGTATAATTGCATTTCAGTGAGGTACTTGACAGTCTCAAGTGAGATGACCACATCGGCCACCCAGCCTCTCACTAAGTGCAGCTGTGCCTCAGAGCAGCTTTGTGCTGATGAAATCACACAGCTCCTGGGCCTCAGTTGGATTACCTGTGAAGTAAAGTGGTAAGACTAGAACATCTCCAAGGACCCTTTCCCCTCTAAAATTCCATGAGCTTATAAGCCTGCATGTAGTAAATGTTCAGTGAATACTTTTAATGAATATATGAACAAATGAACGAACAGAGAATGCATGACGTTGTTGAAAGGACTTTGGCATTGAGTGGAACATTGGACTAGAATTCACTGGTCACAAATGTACACACCTTTGTGTACATGGAACAGACAGATTTGAGACAGTGAGGAGTGGTGAGGTCTATGATAAAATGGAGGGCTCATATCTACTTAAAGGAAATAAAATTGAGATTTTGTATTAGACACTATTTTAGACTAAAAACATAGGCAGGTGAGTTAGGGCTTCTGAACAAGGTGATCACTTGGGTTCTTTGTAACTTGTAGCAGAACTTTACTGGACCTCTTCCTGGAAGACAAGGCACCCATGTTCTCCTCCTCCTCCCCTCAACCTAAACCTATTCGTGGGAAAGGACCTAATAAACTCATTCATTGAAGACAACCTCAACTAGTGAGACAAATAATATGAGATATTTGCATTTTTATAGGGTTAGTCCTAATCCCAAATCAGGAAGCTCTGAGTGTGACATTCAGGCATCAGCAATCAGGCCAGAACAGGGAGCCTTGGCATGCTCCATAATCCACACCACATGTGCCAACATGCCCAAACCTGGGAGTTGAAGCACTGCCTACAAAGACCTTCTCTGCAGAATCACCAGGTGCTTTGATCGTCACAAGCATTTCTCCTGGGAATCTATGTCCCAGGCAGGTCTCAGCTAAGGCAGGCCCCACTTGGAGCCAGGGCCCTCCTTCCTGAATTCATTTCCTACAGCCACCCACACCCAGAAATTTGTTACAGTTAAGGGAGAGTTTTTGATGCCATATAACAGGGCTTCCTGAAGAGCTTCACTCCTCAGGTGGGATTTTTAATAAAAATCCCTGAGCAGCCTAGTACCTTCTCAAAGAAGAGGTTGGGGTGGGGGTAGGTAACCCCCTTCCGAGTGCCCTGCCCTGCCTCAGCATTCCATAAGTCCAGGTCACTGGGGGTGTACTAATGGTTTCCAGTAAATGGCTCAGCCCTACTGAGCCATTACTGGAAGAACCACAGAAGGGTGAGAGAAGGGAAAGAGGCTCTTCCATCTCCCAAGAAGTGAGGTATCTAGAGTCTGAATTGACTGTCAACCAACCAATCCTATATAGCATCCTGATTTGCCAACTGACTTCACACAGACATCACTCTGAAACCCTGTGGCCTCAGAAAAGAGAACTAACTCTCAGTCTCTGATCATGGTAGTGGAGGGTAATGGAGCTTTCTCCACCAGTAAAAAATCAATGCTATCACAGTCAAGATCATTACAAAACAAGACTCAAGAAGAACCCACTCAGGGCTATCTTGATCTGTGTGGAAGGAGGGGAAGATGGAGGAGTTTGAGGAGAGAGTGAAAGGGAGCCCATTTCCTATGCTCTTGTTTTCACTGCAGCTGTGATTGAAGGCGGGCTCTCTTGGGTCTCTGGCACCAGGGCTTGCCTCAGGCATGTGGGAAGTGAGGCATCATGAAGCCCTTCCCCAACAGAGGAACAAGTGAAGATCTGAAAGTGGAAGTCCCCACTAGACAGGGATGGAGCCCATTAACTTTCCTCACAGAACTCAACTGAAGTGACTCGTCAGCTAACTTTGTTTTGTTTGTTTGTTTGTCTGTTTTTTCTTTGAAGATGGCAGTAGGTGGGGCTTCTAGGGATGGGACTTCACTATGGTCTATTCCTCTCTATAAAATATCAGCATGCTTCAGCACAAGCTACTGGGCCACCTCCCCAAACACCTCAGACATCTCCTGGTGTCATCCTGAGGTTCTCCCCGTTAGCATCAGATTTAACTTGAACTTGACCAAACTCATCATGACATTTAGTTAATATCATTAGTTAATATTTTAGAACTTGTTTATTGTTTACAATCTATTTTCCTCACAAGAATATAAACACTCTGAGGACTGGGACCATGCGTGTCTTATTACTAGCTGACTAGAACAGTTAACAAAATAGATGCTCAGCAAATATTTTCAAATGCTTGAATGAATGATTTCATCACTGGACTTTTGCTTGGTGAAGTGTTTGCCCATATGCATTCTACATTCTGTTCCTTTTAAGTGCTTAGGTCATGTTTATGCTCAAAGAAATTTCTTGTATATTGCCAATGTTCCCTTCCTTGAAAGGTATACTGACCTGGCCTTGGCATTCAGTTTAATCCAGTTCCAGTAATATCTATTGAGTGTGGCAGTCTGGAGTGTAGGCTTCCTAATCAGACAGACCTGGGTTTGAATTCTGGCTCTGCTATTTTCTAGCTGTGTGTCCTTAGGCAAGTTATTAACCTTTCCAAACTTTGTTTCCTATCTACAAAACAAGGAAAAATTATTTACCTCATAGAGCATTATGGTTGTAATGAGTAAGAGAGAGTGTATGTAAGGCAGTTAGTATACTGGCTGATGTATTGTAAATGCTATACTTATTAGAATTGTTTTTTCCTCAATGCCTGCTTCTAATTACTGGTCCTGTGCCAACCACTGAGGAGACAGAGATGCCTTTTAAATTTCCCAATCTAGACAAGAAGTATCCCAAGCACCAGACCTGCGTATGAGGGTGAGGGAGGACTGGCTTTCAGACCTCGGAGCTTGGTGCTAAGGTAGGCATAAGAGAAGGAATGGAAGGGAGAGGGAAGGCCCAAACCCCATCCCAGGAAAGTCAATGGTCCAAAATGATTGGTTCTGGTGAGACTCCTGGAAAGGCAAGAACCCAGAGACTGTGGCAGGGGTGGCAAGCAGAAGTAGAGCAGTCCCTGAGCTGCAGGTCCTTTTAATAAAGCCCTGGGACCTCAGGTGAAGCAGGAGGGAGGTGTTGAGGGCTGGTCAGCTGGACACTGTTCTCAAGAACTTTAGAGTCTAGTATGGGAGGCTGACATATAAGCAAACAATAATACAAAAAGAGGTAAACATGCATGCCAAGTCCAGAGGAAGCACAAGGGAGGAAAGGTGTGGTGGGTGTGGCAGGAACCAAAGAAGGCTTCAGAGAGGAAGAGCCCAGAAGGATTTGGAAGGATGAGAAGGAATTTAGTGCAGGTGAGAGATGGAGTGGGTGGAGGGTTGGGATGTGAAATGGAGGAATGAGGCAGGATAATGGCATGTTGTGTGTTTTCAAAGTTCTGTAATGATTAGGGCTTTACCTGGGCTGTTGGGGATGCATGGGCTGGGCTAAGGGGGCATGTTGGGGTCCCCTCCAATGGCCCCTAATAATCTGTTTCTCTGGGGTATAAACAAGAAGTAATTGGCCCGAGACATTTCCAAATTCCAAGAACTCCTAAAGCCCTACTTCTTTGGAGTCCATGCCCAGGTTTGCCTTGGGAATCCTTCCTCTATGGTGGCTGCTGAAGTGATAAACTCATGCAAAATGTGCCAACTCAGATTGAAGAGTAGTTTTGAGTTAAAGAGAAATGTGCTATGGAATTACTCTACAAGTGTCCTGACATAAAAATAAATCAATAAATCAAAGATGTCAAGAGCCTGGCTATGAAACAGGATGCTCAGCATATATTTTATGAGCTAAGATGGGCATTAACTCTACACTCATGCTACAACATAGCTATAGAGTATCCAACTAGTCTTTGGGTGATGAATACTCAATACAATATACGGATGATGTATTATAGAATTGGACCCTTGACACCTACATAATTTATTAACCAAAAAAACCCCAATAAAGTAATTAAAGATTTTTTTTTAAACTCTCTTACTTGAGATTGGTGGAATTCATGGTGGATGGGATTCTGGGGAAGAAAGCCAAAGAATGGTGGTGGAAACGCAGGTCTGTCATCACATGGGCTGAGGCATAGTCTCTCCCAGAGCATGCAAATGGGGAAGGACTTTAACATTTATTGCATACCTATTATGTGCTGGGGGCTGTGATAGGCAGACAGACATCACCTTTTTAAAATCTTTTTTTTAAAATAGATTTTATTATTTTAGAGCAGTTTTGGCTTGCCAGCAATGTTGAACAGAAAGTTCAAAGTTTTCCCATGTACCTCTTGCCCCCACATATGCTTGGCCTCTCCATTAGTAAAATCTCTGACCAGAGTGGTACTGTTGTTATATTTGATGAACCTACATTGATCTGGGATCGTTGTCACCCAGAGTCCGTAGTTTACATTAGGATTCACTGTTGGTGTTGCACATTTTATGGGTTTGGACAAATGTATAATGACATGTACCTACTATTGTAGTATCATACTGAGTAGCTTCACTGACTTAAACCCACTCTCACAACCAATGATCTTTCTCCTATCTTCATGGTTTTATCTTTTTCATCATGTCATTTAGTTGGAATCATACAGTATGTAGATTTTCAAATTGGTTTCTTTTACTTGGTAGCATGCATTTAAGGCTCCCATATGTCTTTTCATTGCTTAATAGTTCATTTCCTTTTAGTGCAAAATAATATTCCATTGTATGATTGTACCACAGTTTGTTTACTCATTAACCTACTGAAGGACGTCTTGGTTGCTTGCAAGTTCTGGTAATTATGAATAAAGCTGCTTGCTGTAATCATCTGGGTGCAGGATTTTATGTAGGTTTTAGTTAAAGAGAAAAACATAGGTTTTCAAGTTCTTTGGATAAATACCAAAGAGTGTGATTCATGTAGCATATGGTAAGAGTGTACTTAGTTTTTCAATTTGTTTTATTGAGGTATAACTAAAAATTAAATTGTAAAAATATTTCATGTGTGCTGAATGTTTAGTTTTGTAAGAAACCACCAAACTGTCTTCCACAGTGGCTGTACCACTTTGCATTCCCACCATCAATAAGAGTTCCTGTTGCTCCACATGCTCATCAACATTTAGTGTTGTCAGATTTTGACCATTCTAATAAATGTGTAGTGGTATCACATTGTTGTGTTAATTACATGTCCATGATGACTTATGATGTGGAGCATTTCTTCATATGTTTATTTTCATCTGTCTATCTTCTTTGATGAGATGTCTATTGAGGTCTTTTGTTCCTTTTGTAAAAAATATTTTAATTAGTTTATTGTATTTTTCCATTACCATTTAGTCCCCTTATACTGCCTCCTCACTGCAATCACTACATTGTTGTCCATGTCCATGAGTCCTTTTCCTTTTTTCTCAATACCTCCACCCTCTAATCACCCCCCTTAGCTGTCACCCTGGTTTCTTTTTATTATTATTATTGTTATTCAATTACAGTTGTATGCCTTTTCTCCCCATCCCTCCACCCCACCCCAGCTGAACCCACCTCCCTCCCCCACTTCTACCCTCCCCATTGGTTTTGTCCATGTGTCCTTTATAGTAGTTCCTATAATCCCCTCTTCCCACTGTCCACCCCCCCCCCAGCTATTGTTAGATTGTTCTTAACTTCAATGTCTCTGGTTATATTTTGTTTGCTTTTTTCTTTTGTTGATTATGTTCCAGTTAAAGGTGAGATCATATGGTATTTGTCCCTCACTGCCTGGCTTATTTCACTTAACATAATGCTCTCCAGTTTCATCCATGCTGTTGCAAAGGGTATAAGCTCCTTCTTTCTCTCTGCTGCATAGAATTCCATTGTGTAAATATACCATAGTTTTTGGATCCACTCGTTTGCTGATGGGCACTTAGGTTGCTTCCAGTACCTGGCTATTGTAAATTGTGCTGCTATGAACATTGGGGTGCACAGGTTCTTTTGGATTGGTGTTTCAGTGTTCTTAGGGTATAATCCCAGCAGTGGAATTGCTAGGTCAAAGGGCAGTTCCATTTTTAGTTTTCTGAGGAAATTCCATATTGTTTTCCACAGTGGCCTCACCAGTCTGCATTCCCACCAACAGTGTACTAGGGTTCCCTTTTCTCCGCATCCTCTCCAACATTTGTTTGTGGATTTGTTTATGTTGGCCACTCTGACTGGTGTGAGATGGTACCTCATTGTGGTTTTAATTTGCATCTCTCTGATGGCTAGTGATGCTGAGCATCGTTTCATATGTCTCTGGGCCCTCTGTATGTCTTCCTTGGAGAAGTGTGTGTTCAAGTCCTTTGCCCATTTTTTAATTGGGTTGTTTGTCTTCCTGGAGTGGAGTCGTGTGAGTTCTATATATATTTTGGAGATCAGGCCCTTGTCTGAGGTATCATTGGCGAATATGTTCTCCCATACTGTTGGTTCTCTTTGTAATTTAGTGCTGTTTTCTTTAGCCATGCAGAAGCTTTTTATTTTGATGAGGTCCCATTTGTTTATTCTTTCCTTTATGTCCCTTGCTTTAGGGGATGTGTCTGTGAGGATGTTGCTGCGTGGAATGTCTGAGATTTTCCTGCCAATGTTTTCCTCAAGGACTTTTATGGTGTTACAACTTATATTTAAGTCTTTTATCCATCTTGAGTTTATTTTCGTGTATGGCATAAGTTGGTGATCGAGTTTCATTTTTTTGCACGTAGCTGTCCAGATCTCCCAACACCATCTGTTGAAGAGGCTGTTTTTGCTCCATTTTATGCTTCTGCCTCCTTTGTCAAATATTAATTGACCATATAGATTTGAGTTTATTTCTGGGCTCTCTGTTCTGTTCCATTGGTCTATGTGTCACCCTGGTTTCAATCTATGAGTCTGTCTCTATTTTCCTTGTTAGTTCAGTTTGTTCATTAGATTCCACATATAAATAAAATCATACAGTATTTTTCTTTCTCTGACTGGCTTATTTCACTTAGCATAATGTTCTCCAGGTCCATCCATACTGTTGCAAAGGGTAAAATTTTCTTATTTTATACAGTCAAGTACAATTCCATTGTGTAAATGTCCCATAGTTTTATCCACTCCTCTACTGATGGACACTTAGGCTAGTCTGCTTCCATATCTTGATGATTGTAAATAATGCTGCAATGAACATAGGGGTGCTTATGTTCTTTCAAATTAGTGTTTTGCCTTCCTTTGGATATATTCACAGAAGTGGGATCACTGGGTCAAAAGGAAGATCCTTTATTAATTTTTGGAGGTATCTCTGTACTGCTTTCCACAGTGGCTACACCAGTCTGCAGTCCCACCAACAGTGCAAAAGGGTTCCCCTTTCTCCACATCCTCGTCAGCACTTGTTTTTTTTAATTGTTCATGATAACCATTCTGACAGGTGTGAAGTGATATCTCACTGTGGTTTTAATTTTCATTTCTCTGATGATTAGTGACATTGAGCATCTTTTTATGTCTATTGGTCATCTGTATGCCCTCTTTGGAGAATTGTCTATTCAGGTCCTCTGTCCACTTTTTAATTGGGTTGTTTGCTTTTTTAGTGATGAGTTTTGTAAATCAGGTTGTTTGTTTCATTATTGTTGACTTTTAGGTAACAGTCCTTAACCAGATGTGTATTTTTCAAATATTTTCTCCCAGTCTGTGACTTTCCTTCTCATTATCTTCACAGTGTCTTTCACTGAACAAAAAAAAATTTTGAAGTCCAACTTATCAATTATTTCTTTGATGTACTGTTTCTTTGGTATTATTTCTAAAAAGATATCATCAAACCCAAGGTCATCTATGGTAGATTTGCTCCTATGTCATTCTTTAAATCTACTTAACAACCCTTCCATCCTTGTTTTACAGGTCCAGGCTTAGAGAGGTCAAGTAATTTTTTCATGCCACCAAGTCAGTAGGTGATGTGGCTGAATTTCAAACACAGGTCTGTCAGGCCTTGAATCGCAGCCAAGAGACTATCTCCATTCCACATCTACAGCCTCAAGAGCCAATCTGCTACAGATTGGCTCTCTTCCAGGGTTGGATGAGGTCTCTTCAAATACTGAGATTCTAAGTCACAAAGTAGAGCACACAAAAGAATGAGCACTCCCTTCACCTTTTTGACCCAAAGACCCGCTACTGAATTTTGTCTTCATGTGCCTGAAGTATCATTTTCACACCTCCTCAGAAAGGCAGTTCACTGTTGGGAGTGATAACCTCTAGACTTTTGGCTGAACTAGGTGATTGAGCTCCTAATTCTTACTGGTAGGATTTGAATTTGGTGAAGATGGTTCATAAGCAAGTGAAAAATTAGTGAGGTTTTACAATGTTGTTATGAACTTTATGATGAGAGTTGATTGTTTCACATATCCTTATAAAACAAGTTGGAGATGACGGAGGATGATTGCATCATGCCCCCTGTGCTACCCACAGATATGAAGCCTTCTTTGGTGCTTATGCCCCCTGTGCTACCCACAGATATGAAGCCTTCTTTGGTGCTTGAGATACTTCCTGTTGCTCTCCTCAGGGTAGCCCAGTGTTAAGATTTTATTTTGTTCCTATAATAGATGTAGAGGAAAAAAGAGGAAGAAGGCAGGGAAACTCATTAGCCCAACTAGTTGTATTACCATTCCTGGTAATGATGAATGATTAATGTCAGAGCAGAGCACCAAAACCTACAGAAAAAGGCCTGTTTGGCTTGGGAACTAAATAAATAAGCCAGTTACACATTTTTTGGATGGCTGGCAAAGGTTTTGTCATCATAGCAACTCCCCCATCCAGCTTGCTCTGCTTATACAAGTTGTCAGATTCTGTCCCAGCCCCAAGCTACCTAAGGAGGAGGAGCTGGGCTGTGTCCACTGCTCACCTATAACTAACTCCAAGTGAGGGGGAGGGACAGGCAGGGTTGCCTCCTGCACAGGCTGTTTGCCTGAGTTATATTCACAAATGCCTTGGAAGCAGCAGGTTGACTGCATCCTTCTCATCACATTCTTGGGTGTGTCTGGGCTGGCTGGTGCAGTTACCAGAACATACCACATTGGGATTGTGGAAGAATACTGGGACTATGTACCCCAAGGAAAGAACATTATTACTGGGAAAAGTTTCACAGAAGACAAGTGAGTGAACATGGGGTCTCCATAGACTCCGAGGTTTGGCTTTCTTTTCACTAGACATGGGGAAGACTGTATTCCTCGGGTGGTTATAATGGGGGCAAGTTGATCTAAATCAACGGGGTGGGGAGGGGGGTGTTGTACTTGCTTGGAAAACCCTAGCCTGGGTGAGTGTGCAGTTTGGAAGAGATATTCTTAACTCCACCTATTTATTGGGCCTTCTATTCACAGCCATATGTGGGAAGAGCCATGAACACAACCAGGTGTTTGAATAATGGTTCATTCTATAAATGGACAGTTTTCACTAGACACCACTAGTAACTTCAAGGGGGTTCTAGATTCAGTTTATTTTTTAAAAGAATGGTAATCCTTGGGATGAAAATTTGAGAATTTTCAAGGATTCTTTACTGTTAAAGCACAGAGTGTTTTCTTAGTTTTTGTTTTTGGAATGAAATATCATCATTGGAAATATCAATAAGTATGCTATAGGTAGTTATGTCTTCATTTTGCTTTGCAATGTTTAAAAAAGGGACAATTACAATAGGTTCAGCTGCTGTTTTAAGAGCTTCCTTGAATCTATTACAAATGGCTTTTTTACTGGTGAGAGGCTTATTCCAGCTCCAACTCATTCAATCTGAACGCAATATCCTATCTATCCCCAGAGCCCATGGCATAACTGGGTGATATGGTTATAGAATGTTCTATATCCCTAATTTTTTATTTTTACAGCAAATAACCCTTGCTTTCCATCCCCCTTGAGGAGTCCAGTGTCTCTTATATCTCTTATTTGTTCCCTGGAGCTCCAGCTGAAGTCGCCACCTTTGGCTCCAATAGTTCTCATGCATATGTTCAACTTTGTGCTTCTTAGACCATCTTTTGAGATATTCTGGTAACCACTGTTGGATAATCAGATGCTTGCTCCATTCCCAATAGACAGAGCCCACTGCATTCAACACCCAAGTTCCACTTTCTAAAGATGAGGTTAGTTGACAAGATTCAGGACAGCACAGGGTCTGCCAACAAGTCTTCCAGAGTCAGGTCCCCCTGCCCTGGGGAAAGACCAAAGACCCAGTTGGCTTGGACACACAACTTCCAGGTTAGGCCACAAAGGTGATATAGTCATAGTTTGGTTTTTGTTTTTTTAATTAAAGAAGGACGATGCTTGTGCCAACCCAGCTGCCAAAAAAAAAAGACTTTTCCTTAAGTTTTTACCAGGAAATTTAATGTCCAGAGGCTACTTCCAAAGAAAGTTCTTGACTTCTTTGAATCCCACATGCGCTGACCATTGGTGGTCTTTGCTGTGAAAAAAGGATATAATATCAAAATGCTATCCTAACTGCTAGTGTCCTCCCCTAAAAATAGAGCCCTGCCATCCTCAAAAAATGATTAATAGAAAACAGTCATGAGAAGCTATTGGATAAGACTATCCAAGACATGTGTATTGAGTGTAGTATGTCCCTTAAGCTCAAAGTGATATTGGACTACCTTTCTACATGCTTTAGCAAAAAAAGAATTCTGTCTTTTTCCTAAAATGTCCCTATCAGTTTCTTTTGTTTTTTATTCTTACACAGGAATTCCATTAGAGATTTTTAATTCATTGTTGCTTGTACATATTATTATTCCCATTTTACAAGCCAGGAACTGAAGTTCCACTAAATACTTGCCATATATCCATGAAACCTGTTTCTTGGCAAAGGTGATCCTTTCCTGCTGAATTAAACTCAGCTTTCAGGAAACCAGAGATTCCAGTAATAAGAAGTTTCTAGAAAAACCCAATCTTACCAAAGGCAAGTTTAGTCAACTTGCCACTCTTCTCAGAGAGACATTGAAAATGATCACTGATGTCAGCTACCAAACTGGTTACCTATTCATTTAGAAACCCACAATACTCAGTACTTGAAAAATTCAAATACTGGAATATTATTTCCACAAAGCTGAGTGTAGGTAGAAGTTATGGGCTCACTTTCCAGCTGTAAGACAGTGCTTTGAAGTAAGTACCAAAAAATGTATGAAAGTAGTAATGGTGAAAAAGAAAAGGGAAAAGAGGATGACTAAAACAGAATTTGATGGCAGATTAGAGTGCGATGGCTTAACAAGTGTGGTTCCATGCATGAGGACTCCTGCCTTTTAGGGAGAGCTAGCACATCAGACATCAGACTTGGATGCCTAAGTCCCCAGACATTTCCTTGTGGTGTGTAAAGGGACAGTATCAATGCAGGGTGACTCCCGACTCTTGAAAGGGGAGCCTGGTTGGTGTATGTTGGTTTGTATCAACAATTATGTCAGGAAGTGTTGCTGGTGTGGCCAGTGGCCCAGGGCAAGGCCCTAAGAAGGCACAGAGTGGTTGTCTGCCGATCCTTATTTGAAGACCACAGGACACAGGACTCAGGTGCTAACATTCAGAAGTATCACAGTTATCACATTATGGGACATGTATGGAGTTCAGTATGTGTGCTCTACAAGGTGCCCTTTTCCTAGGAGCAAGGAGTCCCCTTGGATTTTGCAACCATGCTTGTCACTCAGCCTCCCACAAGATGAATAGGTAGCATTTCTGAGGACAGTCTGCTATCTCGGATGTTCAGAATCATACAAATGACTGATATTTAGATGTCCAAGAGAGCCAGGTTCCCAGTATGCCACCACAAGAAGAAAGAGCCTGAAATAGGAATCAGGAGACCTGACTTCTACTCCTTGCTCTGACTTCAATTTGCTGTGTAACCTTGAGCATGTTACATAGTCTCTCCAAACATCAATTTCTTTAATTTGTAAAACAAGGGAGTTGAAATAGAATCCCCAAAGTCACTTGGCAAAAATTAGGGGAATAGGAAGGTGAGTGTCAGTTTCAGTGATGTAAAAAGACTTGCAAACCAAATTAGGCAGCAAAAGAGCCTAATAACTCCTAATTTGCAAGGATTATATAGGAATTGAATTGAAATCATTTTACTGAGACACTACAGCAGTCTGTTGGTGCTATTTAACTTTCTAATTTGGTACCTTTGCTCAATCGTAGGGCTCAAAAATATAATTAAGATTATATGCCTGATATTTTCTAGGAACTATAAGGTATAGGAGTTATATTCTATTTAGAAATATTTTTCCTGATGAACATATTCCCCCTCCTTTCCTGTTGTGCTTATTGGGGACACAGGGCTGCTTTGATTTGCCTGGAGATGGTGTCAGCATTTGACCCATTCATGCCAGTCCTGCTACAGCTTGTAAAGCACTTAATTAAGGTGTGATTGTGCTTCTGTGGTAAGGCCTTGTCTTTAATGGAACCAGAGTGGGGTCACCTTGTTTAAAGCCACAATTCTCACCAAAGCCCTCATTATGCAACCAACACGTGCAGGCTTTTTCTTCCCAGTGAAACAACAGAGGTTTTTGTGGGCAACTAACTCACAGGCAAAACCACATTTGGACATGAGTGCGGCTGACAACTATTCAAACCCCAAGTCTGTAGGGTCAGATAAGGGAGCTGACCCAGCCACATCAATATGCCAGCCCAGCTGATGGCAAAGGGTTTTGAGCATCCCTAGGAGCAGGCTTTAGGATGGGTGCGAAGGAGAGACCCATATGTCTCTCTGAAAGAGCCAACTGAGGGGAAGCAGGTGGGAAAAGGGAGAGACTTTTGTAAGCTTTGTAAAGGGAAGGATTTCATCTTATTAGAGCTCAGTATTAGACAGATAGTGACTTTCAAATCTCAACTTTTATCTTATCAGCAGAAAAAAAAATCATGTGTTGGGCCTGATGTCATGTGAATTTCCTGGGGTTGCTGTTATTCCCTGTATCAGTTAGTGATTGCTTTTGGCTGCCAGTAGCAACAACAATAGATGACTTGAACAAATTAGGGTTTTGTATGCTCTTTTAAAAGAAATCCAGATGTTGGCAATCCAAGGCTGGTAGGGCAGCTGGTATGATAGGACTTCAGGGGCCTTAAAAATTTCGGACTCACCATTCTTAGCATGTGATGTCACTCCTCTCAGAAGTTCATGATCATAGGATGGCTGCTGGAAATCCAGCCTTTATGTATATGTTCCAGGAGGGAAGAGAGGAAGAGAAAAGGTAGAAGGAGCACAGTTCCTGCTGCATCAGCCCTTTAAAGGGCTCTCATGGAAACTCCACTCAACCAATTCTACTTATATCTCATTGGACATTCCAAGCCACAAAAGAGACTTGAAAATATAGTTTTGGGTTATGTGCTTTTTGGCCTGAATAACATCAGGATTTAATTCTGTTACTAAGAAAGAAGGGGGGCATGAATGTTGCAAGGCAGCCTGCAGCCCAGGCCACCTTCCCCTACCTCAGTTCTCTCTGTTTCCCATCCTTCAAGAATACCCTCTTGGTCCCCCTCACTTCCAGACAGTGGGGCCCCAAAGCCTGGTTAGTGAGGTTCTAGAGAACTCACAGACAGCATTGATTGCTAACCATCAATGAGTCCTTACTATGTTCCAGTCATTGCCTTAAAAGCTTTCCATGCCATGAGGAGGAGTGAGACATCATCTGCTTCAGTCAGGGGAACCAGGAGACCCAGAGTGGGTTTCCCCAGCCAGGTGTAGCCCAGCAGTAGTCTAACACATGCCAAGGCAGTATGGCTTGCTGGTGGATGTGGGGCTCTGGTGTCAATGGACAAGCTTAGAACTCTTGTTCCTCTTACTAAGCAAGTAATTGAATCTCCCTTTGACTCAATTTTCTCATCAGTAAAGTAGGGATAATGATAGTCCTTGCTTGGTGGTGGGTGGTGGGGGGGGTGGGGGTGGGGGTGTATGAGTTTCCTGTGGCTGCAGTAACAAATTATCACAAACTGGGTGGCTTAAAACAATAGAATGTATTCTTTCCGAGTTCTGGAGGCCAGAATTCTGAAGTGAAGGTGTCAGCGGGGCCATACTCCCTCTGGAGGTTCTGAGGGAGGATCCATTCATTGTCTATTCCAGCTTCTGGCAGCTGCTGGCAATCCTTGGCTGAGGGGGGGGGGGGACAACACTCCAATCTCTGCCTCCGTTTTTGTATCACCTTCTCTTCTGTGTGTGTCTAATCCCTGTTATAAGAATGCTTTTGGTGGCATTTAGGACCTATCTGGATAATCCAAGATTATCTCATCTCAAAATCCTTAACATAATCACATCTGCAAAGGCCCTTTTTCCAAATGAGGAGATTAGGATGTGGACTTATCTTTTGGAAGCCAGTATCAGCCCATCAGACAGGTATCAGAGGTGATGCCTGGCCCTGGGTTAGCACACAAGAAATGTTAGTCATTGTGGTATCTCTTCTATCTCAAGGGTTTCTCAGAGAGCAAGCGCTCTGTGGGAAAGACACTTCAAATGGTCACATTTGTCTCTTCTAATTAGAGCTTTGTCAGAAATAATCTTTACTGCCATGACTCCCATTGATTGAGCAGTCCCTATCCAGACTCTGTGCTCCACATCTTGTCTCATTTACACCCCGTGATGGCTCTATCACGGTCACTAGTCAACAGCCAAGAAAAATGAGGCTCAGAGAAGCTAAGACACTTCCCCAAGATCTCACAACATCAGTGGGCAGTTGGGATTCAAGCTCATTCTCTTTTCCCTTTACTGTGTGAATTTGCTGTTAACATCTCTTATGTGTGTTCTGAGGAGCTTCTGTGGAAATGAAGTGGGAGAAGAACTTGAGACTTAGGTCATGCCAGGGAACCAGGGTGAGAGAACGTGAACAGAAGCACGTCACTTAGATGGGACGGCTTTGAAATAATCTAATTAGGGAGGGTGTGGGTGCACCTGAATTGCAATGTATAATTACCATCTCCACCCTTCTCTTTGCCGAGTGCTCACTTGTCTCAATCTGGTCCTATTTTCTCCTCTGTGAAAAATGTCCTTTCTCAAGCTCAGACAACAGTTGCTTGCCTATATTGTGACTTAAATGATCTCACAGATTTGCCCTGACCATACCTCTGCTGATGTTACTTTGAAGCTCATTCTCACCTCAACACACACACACACACACACACACACTCATTCGGCTCTACATGATATACTTGCCACTTAATATAGAAAACTGAATATTGCCATTTATTCTTCAATGCATACGTTTTGTCCTCCCAACCAGATAGGAAGTCTTTTGAAAGCAGGACTGAGATTCACACATCTTGACCCCAGGTTTTACTTTTTTTATTTTTTATTTTTGGCCCCAGGTTTTCGATTAATGTCTCATATACAGCAGGGGTTCGACAGTTGCTCAATGCTTGAAAGGATGAGGTGGGAGGAGGGGAAGAATTCCACTACAAGATCCAGGTTGTTGAGGACCATGGATATGTCAAGGTGCATGCCCCCTGTGAGCTAAGAAACCCCTGGAATCTAACCTGGAGTCCACCTCTGCACTGGTCAGATGATCCCCAGAGTCAGGTTCATTCCCACAATGGTTCATCTCACCTGCTTTTGGAAGGTGTCTCTTTTCTCAGTATTGTCCCTGGCCTTGACAATGTGAACACGTTTTATCCTTAAAGCAGTTGCTCATGTGAAACTTCCTGTTCAGCCTTCACAGCAGGGAAGAGGTACCCACTCAGTTTGAGTCAAAATGTTAGAATGTGTGATGGGGATGAACCTGAGAGGTAGTGATTGCTCAGTCCCTCACAGTGGGGACTTCCTGGGGCTACAGTATAAATAATATACAGCCCACCAGCACAGGTGTTCTAATGCCTGCACTCTAGCTACCCCTCAGGCTGTTTCTTGTGAATGGCTTCCTAGAAGTCATCCCTTGCTTTGTTTGGGGGCAAGATTTGCATCTTTTAGAACTCACAGGAGCTGGAGTTTCTGTCCTACTCTTACAAATGCATAAGGTTTCCTTAGCTGTGATTGGCTGCATAGACACCAAAAACACTGTTTTCTGTTTCTACTTCCATTTCTTCCCTGCCTTTTCTACTTTCAGTAGTTCCTGTGGTTTCAAATAGTTAATATGATTTCAGATAGTTCTTATGTTTTTTGTGCTAAGTGTTATAGAAATGTGATTTCCAAACTTGCATCCACATCAGAACTGTATTAGTGAGAATAAGTCAGGTTGTACTACAGTTACAAATAACCCCCAAACCTCATAAACTTCATACCACAGAGGGGTGTTTCTCACTCACTGGGTTTCCTTCAGGGCCGTATAACTTCAGGACACCTGAGCAAACTAGCAAGACAGGCTGCTGAGATCTTAAGGATTCACTGTCTTCACTGGAGGCTTCCCCTGCAGCAGAGGAAGTCAGGGAGCCCTACAATTAAATGTAGTAGCCCAGAAGTGGCACATGTCATTTGAACTCATAGGCCATTTGCCAAAATCTCATGGTCCCACCTAACTGTAAAAGTTCTTTGTCTTCCCCTTCGGCTGGGAGGAAAGACAAATATGGGCAAACACTGGAAAGCTCTGCGGAAAGAATTATTTAGTGATCTTAGGAATCATGTAGAGGTCACAGCCCTCATAACAGAAAGTCTGATTCCAAAAGCCCTGAAATGGGGCCTAGGGACCTAAATTTTGGGCAAATGTTCCAGATAATTCTGATAGAATTAGTACATATGTGGACTTTTGGTAAAAAGCGAAAGATGTATATGATCTGAAGAGAAACCAGAGTATACATATGTGGACATTTTGGAGCCACTGAATGAGTAAACCTCATCCATTCTTGGGGTGACTATTGGCTGTTTAGGTGATAAGAGTGATACACATGCAAAATAATTCAACATACAACTCACTGCTAAAATATACAGCGAATGTGATAAGAGCTGTAGTATATCAGCAAACAGTTCCCCTCCTTCTCTGCTCGCCTCTTGTTTGGGAGGCTCTGCCAGACAATTTATGATAGGGAACTTTTGCTCCGCATACATTTGCATGTGTGTTTACTCATGTGTGTGTGTGCGCACGCGCACATGTGTGTGTTGGAATCCTGGAGTAGAGAAGCGAGAGGCTCAGATGTTCAACAGTACTTTTAATCTGCAATTGGGAATATGTGGTTGGGAATGCAAAAACACTGTTTTGTATCCATGGTTGGTTGAATCCGCAGATGTGAAACCCACGAATACAAAGGACTAGCTTTATTTACTGAAAACAATCTGCATGTAAGTGGATCCACACAGTTCAAACCTGTGTTGTTCAAGGGTCAGCTGCATTATCTGATGATACCTGGGTCCAGGGTAGAGTTTGGGGCTAAACGAAAATATCCAATGAACATCTTTCCAGAAATCCATCCAATAGCCTTATCAGCTTTGGTTTGCTATGCTTGCCTTCCAAAAACTGTTTTCTTTCTCCCAGGGACCTGCTGACAAGTAGGGTTTACAGCCACCTTGCCTTTCTGTAATTTATAAACTAAAGCTTACAGCACAAAAAAATTAAAAAGAAAATTTAAACGGAACATATTATGGTTTTAAAGTTTAAAAGTGATTTCTTCACAATGTTATTACTTCTCACTCTAATCAGCTGAGGCATCCAGCCTGCCCCAGACCACCTAAAATGATCATAGGACATGGGCAAACCTGTCAACAATAAAGCTCTTCTTGATGATCATGGCCTTGGCCTCAGAGGCAGGAGGGGTCCTCAGCTGAGCCAGATTAGGAGCTGGGCAGCTGAGCCTCAGCTCTAAAGGGCACTACAACATCACAGGGATGCTGGAGGTATTGCTGGGGGGACAAAATTCACTGGAAATGACATTGAAGGTGGAGAAAATGACAACTTCCCATACTTCACTAAGGTGAGTATTATATGTGGTTGGAAAGAATCACCTGCTTGAGATGGGATTTGGGAGGTGGAAGGAGGAGACCCCAGATATGTATTCAAGTAATAACAGTTGGTCATGAAAATTCCTTCCAGGAAGGATTGGTCCTGTGAACTGTAGGGTGGGATCCTTCTTGTGACCAAGGGAAGGTGAGAACTGTCACCACCAGGCCACTTTCTCATCTCCACAGCACTCAGTCTTTCCTCCAAATTAGAGCTGAACAAGTTTTGGGGTTTTTGTTTTTGTTTTTGGCAAATATCAGTTGGGGGTACATATTAATTATCTGCCCAGAGCACCAGATTACCAGCCTGCCTAGGCACCCACACATGTCAGGCCTGCCCCATTCCATCAGTTGGCCAGGCCTGGATCACGAGGCCTCCCTCCACCAATATCTGAGGTAACCTGATGTCTCATGGTTAGGCTGAGTCACTTGCTCATCACTGGAACTGCGGGTGGAGCCCCCTTCAAAGCACTTAGCATGAGAATGGGGAAGGTGTGCTCTCAGATCAAAGAAGAGCGTGGGCACTGACTTGGCAAAACTCCAAGGTGTCTACTGTATCAACCCTTTCCATATCAGTGCTTGGGTAACTCCTCTTTGCTCTTTGAGATGATATTTAGGCATTACTTCCTCTGGGAAACCTCCCCTGATCTGTCCTCCACCTCAGATTAGGTGCCCCACAACATAATCTGTGTTCTCATGACTCACTCTTCCAGAAAGAGAGCTCCTTCAAGGCTTTGCCTTTTTTCTCTGAATCCCAGGACTGAGTACAAGTCTTGACATAAAGGTTCTAGAGTGGACAAGAGGGAATGCACACATGAGTACGTGCAGGAATATGTATGAGAGCAGGACTTGCCTCTCACCCCCAGAGGGACACAGCTACATTAGGATGGCTGCTGCACACAGGAGGGTGGAGCTTTTATTCGAGCAGGAGCCAGTACTTCCCAGGTTGGAGCCCCGTACTAAGCACACAGACTGAGAGTGGGGAAGGGAGTTCCACTTCACCAGGAGAAGATTGTGTGGCCCCGTCTGAAGTGATGTCACCAGTGCTGCTATTGTCTCCAGCACCCAGACCCCGGATTGAGTGTCCCCTTCACCCTGGGGTCCCAGGAGGGCATCTGGTCACATCAAATCTTAGAATCCTATTTTTTCACATCTGCCCCTTTTATCCGTTGCAACACTACAACCACGCCCATCTCCACTGCTCTCCTGACAGCTTCCTGGCCCCTCACTTTTGCCCTCCCCTTTGCCTGACTCTTCTAAAATTTGCACACCACTGTCATGAGGATGGCCCTTAAATACTGATTATCATGTCACCACTTCATGAAAAACCTCCATGAGTCCTCAGTGCTTCCATGATAAACCCTCAATTCTTCAACCTGGAATTGAAGTTCATGGTCAGTCTTTTCCCAGATGTTGTGTGTAACCATACTTCTCACAGCTCCCCTTCCAGATCCGTTTCCAGCCTGTAACCTGCCCCCCCCCAAATACTATGTGTACTGCTTCTCTCTCTGCTTATGCTCTGTACCTGCTTAGTGTCCTCATTTTTCCACTTTCTATCTAATTGTACTTCTCCTTAACTCCTGCATTTCTCATGAGGTGTTTTCTGACCTCTTCAATCCACAGCAATCTTTCCCTTCTCTGAACTAATATATTCCTAGAAAATTTGAGCCTATATCTGTTGCATCAACCACTCAATTGGCACTTAATCAAATACTGCCCTATGCAGTTCCTTAATGTTTCCATTACTAGATCAAGAACTCTTTTGTATCCCTCCACGGCACCTAACAAAGTGCTGGGAATTCAATAAGTGCAAATTAAGTGTTGGTCAAACAGAAAAGCAAAGGAGAGGTGTTGAATGAAAGACAGCAAGGGGACAGCATGACTTTAGTCTCTGGTTTTGTTTTAATTTGGTTGTGAATACTATTTGTGCCTTTTGGCTTGTCACTTAACTCTCTTAGCCTCAGTTTCCATATCAGTAAATTGAGGATAACCTTACCATCTCTACAGTGGTCATAGGGTTATGATGAACAACAAATAAGAAATCTTATGTGCACGTACTTTATGACCTCTTAAGGTATGTCATTAAGATTTTTCTTTTAATTTTAATTTTTAAATAATTTTCTTCTTACTTTTAGACTTGCAACCTTATTTCTCGAAAGAGGGCCAAACAGGATAGGTGGTCTTTACAAAAAGGCTGTTTACAGGCACTACACAGATGAGACCTATGCCACAGAGATCCCCAAACCACCCTGGCTTGGATTCCTGGGCCCCATCTTGAGGGCTGAAGTGGGCGATGTGATTGTCATCCATTTAAAGAACTTTGCTTCCCGACCTTACTCTTTGCATCCACACGGTGTTTTCTACAACAAAGATTCAGAAGGTAAATGTCTATCCTGTGTTATTGGTGGCCTGACTCTATTTCATAAGTAAGGCAACTGCCAGTTACAGTGAAAAGGATTCTAAGAACACAATGATTACACACTTTCATTTGTCTTCTCCCAGTCTCCTTCTCTCCCCATCTCCAACTGTTCCCCCTTCTCTTTCTCTTCTTCCTTTTTCTGTCCCTCATTTCCACCCTCCCTTCTTTCTCACTCCTGCTTATGTTGAGACAGAACTGGGGGCTGAACTCCCTTGGTACAAGCTCCACCATCCCCCCCCCCCCCCCCCCCCGCAGCACATTAACTTTCATCCTTGTCAATCACTTGTGACCGGGTGGTACAAGGGGTAAAGAGGGCACACACCAACAGGATCCAGGTCCTGCCACCACTAATGGCCTTGACTGTGGGGAGGGTGTCTCAGGGTGAGCTGATCTCAACTTCCCTGCCTAAAGCTGCTGCTTTTGGTGCTTCTTTTCTGAAATGCCTCTGTCTTCTTATGTGCCCTGCCAGAGCTTCAATAGTGCAGTTTCTTGAGTCATCCCTACTTTTTAAAAAATTTTTAGCAATATTCTTAGACTCTTGGTATAAAAGTGTTTCTCAGACTCCAGGAGTTTTTCGCCCTTTTCCTCCATTTGAAGTGTGCAGCAAAGCTCTTGGTCCCAGATACGGTTCTTTTGAGTAGTTGAAAATAAGCACATAAAACTGTGCCAGATAAACTTTGAAGAGACTTTTGTAAATATAAGGAATAACTATGGATGTATTTTCTTTAATATAGTTGTATAAAAGTATTATTTAGGCTGCGCCTAGAATGTAAAGACATACCGTGATGGCTGTGCCTTTTTAAATACAAAAAAAATTAAGGGTGTCTATGAATCTTTAATTTGGCCTATGCCTTCATATATTTCTGGAAAGCATACCTCACCACCGATACATGATTTACTTCTTACCACCAATATTTTAAAAGGTTTGCCTTCATTCATAAACCTTCCATTGAATATCCACCAGGTGCCAGAAACGGACTCTCAGTCCTGCTGGGGAAAAAAAGATGGGTGAGTCATAGGCTGTAACTGAAAATCAATGGCTATAAATGCAAGGGTTTAATTTCAGGGATCTCAATTTCCTTCCACTGATATATTATATATGCTTATCCTCGTACCAGTGCCATACTACCTGGATTACTATAGATTTATAATAAGTTTTTAAATTGAGTAGTATAAATCTTCCAGCTTTGTTCTCCTTTTCAAGACTTTTTAGCATTACATTTCCATATAAATTTTGGATCAGCTTGTTAATTTTTTTTAAAAAGCCATCTGGGATTTAGATGAAAATTGCATTCAGTTTATTGATCAATTGAGGGGGAGATTGTCATATGCATTTTAAAGATGAATTACCATCTAGACAATATTGAGCCTTCCAATCTATCAACATGAAATTTAGATCTTCGATTTCTCTCAACAATGTTTTAGTTTTTAGTATGCAACATTTGAATTTTCTTTGTTAAATTTGTTCCAAAGTATTTCATTCTTTCTAATGTTGTTATAAATAGAATAGCGTTCTTAATTTCATTTTATGATTATTGATAGTGTATAGAATACAATTGATTTTTGTATATTTATCTTGGATTCTACTATCTTGTTGGACTGGTTTATTAGTTGATGTTTAGAGGGTTCCTTGGAATTTTCTATGTACAGAATCCTGTCACTGTAAGTAAAGACAGTTTTATTTCTTCCTTACAAATCAGTATATTTTACTTTTTTCCTTTTGCCTCATTGCAGTGACTAGAACCTTCAGGACAATATTCAATAATAGTGGTGAAAGCAGACATTCTTGCCTCATTCCCAATCTTAGGAAGAAAGCATGCAGTCTCTTCATTAAGCATAATGTTAGCTATGAGCTTTTCTTAGATTATACAGGGTTGGGCACAAATAAGGCCCCCTTTTTATAACAAAATCATAAGAAAGTAATTCTATAACATAACAATATCACACTCAAGCACATCATATGATATTTTAGGTTAAATGGTCACATTAAAACTATAAACTATTACACCCATATTATTACCCTACCAGCCACAGTCATGCAGGTGTTACTTCTGCCAGACCCTGTATTTTGTCAGGTTGAGGAAGTTCCTGTCTATTCCTAGTTTGCTGAGAGTTTCTAATTTGTTAAATTTAATTTGATAAGGATTTCGTTAATTGCTTTTTGGCACTTATTCAGATGTTACATGGTTTTGGTCATTTAGCCTATTAATATGTTTTATTACATTAATTTATTTTTTAATGTTAAACCAACCTTACAATCATAGGATAAATTCAGTCATGGTATATAGTTTTTTTTATATGTTGTTGGAGTTGGATAATATTTTGTTAAAGATTTTTGTTTTTACATTCATGGGGAATATTGGTATGAGTTTTCTGTGCTTGTGATAACTTTATCTGGCTTTGGTAGTAAGGTAATGTTTCTCCTCCAAAAAACAGCACATTTTACTCTTCTACCCTTTGTGGATGAGCTAGCTTATTTCTCCCACAACCCCACCAATCCTCAATGTTCTCATATATGATGGGTAAAAATTTGTATAATTTCTAAAAGGCCACACATCCTAGAATACATACAACCAAATGAATTTGTTTTAAAATACATACTCTTACACTGTTAATGTTGTTTGGACTAGGCTTGTGATAGTGGAGAAGGACATAAATGGATGCATTTGTAAAGAAGCAAGGATAGGACCTTGCAGTACTTTGGGAATGGCAGGGGAGGAAGAAGAAGACAATAGAAATGCTTCCTTTGTTTTTAGCTTATGGCATTGAATACTGGTGGTGTCTTTCATGGAGAAAGGGAGCAGTGTCTGAGGACCAGGTCTGGGAGAGCTTGTGTTCTTTGGGAAAGGTTGTTGTTAAGATATGGAATTTCCTCAGAAAACTAAAAATGGAACTGCCCTTTGACCCAGCAATTCCACTCCTGGGATTATATCCTAAGAACCCTGAAACACCATTCCAAAAGAACCTATGCACCCCAATGTTCATAGCAGCACAATTTACAATAGCCAAGTACTGGAAGCAACCTAAGTGCCCATCAGCAAATGAGTGGATCAAAAAACTATGGTACATTTACACAATGGAATTCTATGCAGCAGAGAGAAAGAAGGAGCTTATATGCTTTGCAACAGCATGGATGGAACTGGAGAGCATTATGCTAAGTGAAACAAGCCAGGCAGTGAGGGACAAATACCATATGATCTCACCTTTAACTGGAACATAATCAATAGAAGAAAAAAGCAAACAAAATATAACCAGAGACATTGAAGTTAAGAACAATCTAACAATAGCCAGACAGTGGGGAGGGGATAGTGGGGAGAGGGGTTTTCAGGAACTACTATAAAGGACACATGGACAAAATCAAGGGGGAGGGTGGAGGCGGGGGAGGGAGGTGATGTTGGCTGGGGTGGGCTGGAGGGGTGGGAGAAAATACAGACAACTATAATTGAACAACAATAAATTTTTTTAAAAAAAAAGAGAGAGATAGGATATCGGTGTGAAGTTCAGAGATCAGGTTCAGGTTTGAGAGAAAAGTGGGAGTTGCTGAGCTTGTTGGAGCCCTGTTAGGATGGGTGCTGACATCCAGGGTGAGAGCTCTGGGCATGGAGCCAGTGTTATAACGTGAGGGTTTCTGACACTGAATGACAGATTGCGGAGAATGTACTGGAAAACTAGACTGACAAAAGTTGCCAAAGAGGATGGTGTGATGTCATGGAGCTGAAAGAGAAGAATATTTTAAGGAGGGAAATGACAGCAATATCAAATGCTGCTGAGAGGTTAGGTTCCAGGAATTATTTTAAGTGTCCTTTGGATTTAATGGGTGGTAGTTAGTACTCTGGATTTTTCCTATTCCTCTATCAGGTTAGATCAGTTATCAAGTTAGAAAGCAGTAAAGTACTGTACTTTAACTTTGAGTAAAAATGGTTTTGTCAAATATTTTTCAATATTATATTTTCACTTTATATTAAGAGACCATGTCTCCTGTGGTCTTCCTAAGACCCTGCCTTTCACTCCACATCTGCCTGTGCACATGTGCCCCCACCCTCCAAGAAGCTGAAGTAAGAATATCATCTATCCTTGTTAATATGTTACCTTTAAATAAGTGGGTGCTACTAAAAAGATTTAAACTGCCTATTCATCCATCACTCAGTCAATATTTATTGAGTGTTTACTATGTACCAAACACTGCAGGAGTACCCAAGAGAATCAGGTTATAGCCTTCATGGTTAAAGGATTCTATTCAGTTTATTATTCATTTATTTGTCGGCCAAAAATTTTTTCAAACAGCTCAGGTACCTTATTCAAAGAGGCCATTTTAAAGTACTGTATCTGAACACTAAAAATGGAACTGCCCTTTGACCCAGCAATTCTGCTGCTGGGATTATACCCTAAGAACCCTGAAACACCAATCCAAAAGAACCTGTGCACCCCAATGTTCATAGCAGCACAATTTACAATAGCCAGGTACTGGAAGCAACCTAAGTGCCCAGCAGCAAACGAGTGGATCCAAAAACTATGGTATATTTACACAATGGAATTCTACGCAGCAGAGAGAAAGAAGGAGCTTATACCCTTTGCAACAGCATGGATGAAACTGGAGAGCATTATGTTAAGTGAAATAAGCCAGGCAGTGAGGGACAAATACCATATGATCTCACCTTTAACTGGAACATAATAAATAGAAAAAAAAAAAGGAAGCAAAATATAACCAGAGACATTGAAGTTAAGAACAATCTAACAATTTACAAGGGGGAGTGGGGAGGGGACAGTGAGGAGAGGGGATTACAAGAACTACTATAAAGGACACATGGACAAAATCAAGGGGGAGGGTGGAGGTGGGGGAAGGAGGGGGGTTTGGATGGGGTGGGGTGGAGGGATGGGGAGAAAAGGCACACAACTGTAATTGAATAACAATAAAAAAATTTTAAATAAAATAAAATAAAGTACTGTATCTGATCCCAACTCCTATTTCCAAAAGGTCAAGTGTATTTTGTTTTGTACATCCTACATTGCCAGACAAACATTAAAAATATCAGCAAGACAGTTGGAGCATTGTCCAGTATATCAAAAAGTTGCGGGTTTGATTCTTGGTCAGGGCACATACCCCAGTTGGGACACATTTGGGAAGCAACCAATGAATGCTTCTCTCTTACATTGGTGTTTCTCTCTCTCCCCCTTTGTCTTGCTCTAAAATAAATAAAAATATCAGGTTAGGATTAAAAATACATGTACATAACATATATATAGCAGTAAGATAAGTAGCTGATGCAGTCTTGTCATTGTTGTTTGGCATTCATTAAACTTCCTTAATATTTTAGTTACACAAATAATATATATATACATGCTCAATTAAAAATTCAAACTATTAAATATGAAAAAGTTATAATTATTTTTCTTTATAAACCATCCCCTGCCCATGATAACCAGTGTGACAATTCTCTTGCACCCCTCTAAACTCTCACCATTTTTATTGGCTTTTTTTTTCACTTAGTAATTTTGGACATTTTTTTCCATGTCAGTACTTCTTATCTACTTAATTGTTTTTAATGTTGCATAGTATTTCATAATTTCATGTACCATACTTATTTAAAATTTTGCAAAATAGTGGAAATTTTTCTTGTTTCTAATTAGTTAAAATAACAACATTGCAAAGAGCATCATGTATATACGAACACCTTTGCACACATATGATTATATCCGAGGAATAGATTCCTAGAAGTAGAATTGCAGAACAAAGAGTATAAGCATTTTCAAACTTGCTAAATATTGCCAAAATAATCCCAAATGCCATACCAATTCACACTTCATTTAAAAAACAAAAGATTGTCTTTATCTTAGCCCTCCTCCTTAAGATAGCTAACAAATACTTAAAAATAAGTATGAAGTCTACCTGAAATTCATTATCCTTATCATTAAAAATAACTCTGAAAAATCTCCAGTGTCAAACCTGACTAAAATGAACAAAACTGTACATTTCCTAAATACTTAGCATCCAGTTTTAACAACAGAAGCCTAGATATAAGAAAACAGCTCACAACAGAAAATAAAAAGGTGAAATCTTTCCCTCTTCCTTGCTTCTTGGTCATAAATTCAAGGATTTTCATGGACTGAGCTCCAAAGGTTTGTGAGTCTCTCTGATTCAAAAGCAGTGGATAGAATGGACTTTAGGTCTTCCAGGACTACTTTTAGAACCCCAGCTATTCCCAGAATCCATATGGGATGGAAAACCATGGCCTTCCAGAATCTCAGCAAGAGTTTCTGAGTTTCTGAATGATCAGAAATTACCCACATGGCCTGGCATGGCATGAGAGTTTTATTATGTTCTCTATACTACTTGTTTCTTGATGGTGAATAAGGTAACACATTCTGTATTTGCTAACTGCTCTATACTTTTGAAATGTGAAACAGTTATAATAATTTAATTTATAAATTTAGTTTATACTAGTTTAAATTAGTATGATAATTTAGTTTATAATAATTTAGTTTATAAATAACTTAGTTTATAATTGCAAATTTAACATTTTGCTTTCCTTGTGTTTTTATTCTAATTTGTCTAAGAAATTCCTCTGAAACACCTTCAGCTGATGAAAGACACCCCCTACCAACTATTATTATGTTTGGACAAAATACCTTTGAATGTTTGCCTAAGGCATTCCAGTATGCAGTGGTAGTTAATATTTAACCAACATTACCCTATTCATGTTTACAGTTAACACTTCTTAAGATATAAAAGTAATGCAAAAATGCAAAGATAGGTCAGAAAAATACCAGTTATTAGGTAAATCTTGGAGATAGACATTTTGATATCATTTTATTTATTAAGAAATATAAAATCATAATAATTAACCTATATTCCCTCAAATAGAAACATTTGAAATTATACTGAGTAAAAAAGGCCAAACTCAAAAAGTTCCATACTGTATGATTCCACTTACATAACATTCTCAAAATGACAAAGTTACAGAGATGAAAACAGGTTAGTGGTTGCCAGGGGTGGGAGGTGTGGAGACAGAAGGGGATGGGTGCGTCTACAATGAAGCAGCAAGGGGGTGTTTGTGGTAAGGGAACTGTTCTGTGTCTTGATTAGGGGGTTGGTTATACATATCTACACATGAAAAAATTGCATAGAACTTTAGGTACACACAATGCATATAAAACTGGCAAGATCTCAATAAGACTGTGGATTGTACCAAGGTCAATTCCATGTTTTGCTATAGTTAGGATGTTACCACTGGGGGAAATGGGGTGGAGAGTACCCAGGACTTCTTTGTACTACTTTCTAAACTTCCTGTAAATCTATAAATATTTTAAGATAAAACAATTATAATAAGAAAAAAGACAATGTAAGAAACTGTTTTAAAAATAACATTTTTGCAACTTTTGAAGACATAATTTATTTTATCATCACTCAGTAATTTGTACATAATAATGTGATTGAAAATATTCCCTTAGAATTTAGTAGCAGCAAAAAAGTTCCTCTCCCTTAAGGAAGTGATAAGTTTCCTTTTATTGGACAAAGAAAGAATATGACCTGATTATATCAACCTAATATATATTAAACCTAGATATAATAATATGACCTAGATATAACCAGAAAATTCAGAGCTACACTTAATACTGAAGGGATCTGTTAATTAAATCAATCTCCTGATTCCTTTATATGAGTTTTGTTCTTCTGACTTTATCTTTTCAGTACAATATAGTATATGGGTTTAATTTTTTAAATAATTCACATTTTTCAGGTTAAAAATCAGTATATAAAAGAAAATTTTACATGAACATATATAGAAATAGAAAGTATGTAAAAACAAAATGAATAAACATACAAAAACAGTCCATACATATAATCCCAATAACTTGTGGGGGAGGTATCATAGTGTAGTGGGTAATTAGACACAATTAGATTAAAATGTGGCCCAGCTACATGCTAGCCGTGTTCCCTTGATGTAACCTAAAAAAGGATAGCGATACATACTGTATGGGGTTGCTTTGAAGAGTGAGGTAACATCTACAAAGTACCTACTGTGCTTGGCACGTAATAGGGTCTCAGCTCTTTTTGTTTTCTCCTGGTATCCTTCTCCAAAAATGAAATTATGTTTCTTGGTAGAATTTGTTTAAAAGGTAATGTTAGATTTTTTTGTAGCCATAACTTTTTTTTTTAGCTTGCCTTGGATACATGATCTCCTGCTGTCTTTTTTTATGTTTATTTTTATTTTATTATTTTATTAATTTTTATTGTATTTTTCCTGTTTGTATTCCTACACTAGCACATTTGCTGATATGTAGTTGATATCCAATACAGGGTTTGTTGAGTGAATTGGTGAGAAAACGGAGAATGAAGTTGGAGTGTTTTCATATCCATCTCCCTCTCAGCCCTCACCCTTCAGCCTTCCCAGGACCATCCAACTCCTCCCAGTCCTTCGAGGCCCCTCAAATCCTACCTCTGTTATGCAGCTTCTAATAATTAAAACTTGCACAGGTTGGTCCCTGCCTTCTACCCAGGTGGTTTTCAAATTCTTTTTAGCAGTGGACCTTCCTTAATTGAAACACCTTGTGCAATGTTAGATTATAAAACAGAGAAAGGGAATACCATGCCCATTCGCCCCACCCTTCTCTGTGGTAGAATCTTACCTTGCATAGACCCCAAGTTACATTTAACACGTTGCCCTGCTTTATTCTCCAGGGGACCTATGTCTTCATCATTCATATTCTTGTCTCCCCAGCAGAGCTGGAAGATCCTTGGAAGCAGGAAGAATGTCTTAACTTTCTTCCTATCTCTCATGAGAACTTATACAGATGCTGAGTTTGCTTGAAGTGTCCAAGAGGTGCTCATTTCTTTTGATGCTTCTCCTTTCCTTCTTGAGTTGATGTTAAGTTGAATAGATTGAAATCTTCCTGACTGGTACAGGAGGCCCATCAGAAGGGGTCCTTAGGAACATTTTTTAAGCATCTGGTTTTGTGCAGGACACTCATATACATTGTCATCTACTTCTTACAGCCTTGTGAGGTACATATTAACATTCCAGGTTTATTGATAAGAAATAGAGAATTTAAGTAATTTACTTGAATTCCACAGGAAATAAATTTTAATTCATATGTATTTATTCCAAAGCTCTGGCCCTCACCACTAGAGCATGTGATCTCTGTATTTAACTATGTTTTCTCCTTTCTTGGAAGGAGCCCTGTACCCAGATGGAACATCTGGAAAGAACAAGGATGACGATATGGTTCCTCCTGGCAAAAACTACACCTATGTCTGGCCAGTGAGAGAAGAATATGCCCCTACTCCAGCTGATGCCAACTGCCTGACCTGGGTGTACCATTCACACATCGATGCCCCTAAGGACATCTGCTCTGGGCTAATTGGCCCACTGCTGGTGTGCAAGAAAGGTGAGGAGGTAATGCCCCCACCAAGGAGCTTTTCCCAGGTGTGTTAAAAAGTATACATAAATGTCAGGTCTTGTCTACTTCCTTTGCTTCATATAGAATGTGCATCTTCTTCTCAGTTTTCTGGAAGACAGAAAAATTCTTCTAACAGAGAAGATCAATCTGCTACCATATCAGGGGCCATAATTCAGACTCCTAAGGACCATCATAGCCTTGTGAAAGGGATATGCTTTTAAAACAAAGAGGAACACTCCACATTAATAGCTGTTGCCACCACAGTGACAGCACACACGGGAAAGTGAAAAAGGCAGTCAATGCCCAGGAATGCTTTTGCTTCATTATTTTGCCCACACAATCACGTTGCTATTTTATTCCCTATTAATTGATTTGGTGTCTATGCCATATCAGTAAAGTTGACTTCCTTCCGGGACAAGCAGATTTCCAAGTCTTCAGGTGTGAAGATTTCTGTCTTATGACTTTTCTCTTCTACAGTTCTGTCATTTCCATTAAAGCCCTTCGCTGCTTTTAAGGTGTGGGCTGCTCTTGTACATTAAGGCCTTTGACAGACTTGACACTTCTATGACACCATTGACAGGAAGCAAAACTCGTCTTGATTTAGTTCACTTTGAACTTTTTTCTCTTTTCTCTTGAATGTGTTTGATAGGTGTCCTGAATAAATATTCAGGAACAAGGGCTGATGTGGACCGAGAGTTCATTATAATGTTTACTCTGGTGGATGAGAATCAAAGCTGGTACCTCAATGAAAATATCAGACATTTCTGCACTGACCCCGATTCAGTTGACAAAGAAGATGCTGCTTTTCAGAGGAGCAACAAAATGCACGGTGAGTGTCTCCCATGTCAGCAAATACATGCCAACTGCCACGGTGCATGCGGTACCACGAGAGGTGCAAAAACACAGGAATGCCGGACCTGGTTTTCCAAGATTTCCCACTTAGTGATACCAGTGATTAGGAAGTGATATGAAACACACTACATGTCAGAACCTGAAACAACCTGAGAAAGGGCACGGCAATAGATATAAGTTAAATTGGGTATGACAAAGCGATGGTACACAAAGTGGAAGGATTAATGTTATAATTGGGAAAGAATCAGGAGGTGACCCCAGGGGGGTGGGGGGCTTTAGACTGACAGAAGAAAGGAGAATGAATCATCATCATTTAACAGTCCTGTGATTTGCAGCCTCTTGCTTTATCCAGGAACCATTTCTAAGTGGCTGCTAAATTTCAAGAACTATACCATGCATGGAGTTTAAATACACACTTGTGAATTTATGTTTCCCAAGCATTCTCTAAATTGACAACACTTACGGAGCATTCACTATGTGCCATAAGTCCCTTGTAATCAGTGCCTTTTCTTTTCACCTTGTGGCATGCTTTTGTCACTTAAATTAAGTAGTAGATACTGTGTATCAGGTTTTTTGCTAGGTCCTAATAGCTGTTAAGTAACACAGGGTTTCTGATTGCAAGGAACAGTCAGTGGGGAAGGCAGATGTGCCAATGAAGGATCGGGAACATAGGCGGCTGGCCAGTCCCAGCAGTATGAACAGCACTGCTGACTCCTGGTTTCATTGTGCCCATAACAACCCCGAGGCTGTCTTCACGTGTGCAGATTGTCACTCTTGTTGAGTACTTTTCTCTCTGCACAAAGTACTCAATAGTATTTTATAAAAGGAGCTTTTCTGCACAAAGTCATCACAGTGAATGATCTGCACTGATTTTCACCAAGGTTTCTGGTTCTGCTCACCTCTGCAGGGGAGTCTGTTCCAGTAGTGTGCTTCTGTTTTTCAGCCCTCAATGGATACCTCTTTGGAAATTTCCCTGAGCCTGATATGTGTGTTGGCGAATCCGTGTCCTGGCACCTGTTTGGGATGGGGAATGAGATAGACATCCATTCCATCTATTTTTATGGTAACACCTTCATCAGCCGAGGGCATCGGACTGATGTTGTCAACCTGTTCCCAGCTACCTTCCTGACAACAGAAATGATAGTTGAGAATCCTGGGAAGTGGATGATAACTTGCCAAGTCAGTGATCACCTACAAGGTAAAAGGACAAAAACCAGTGTAAGAACCTTAGAATGGAACAATTAAATCGCATAGTCAATGGTGTTCATTCAGTGCCTGCTGTTACATAAGTTCTTGTATGTGTTATGTTTAATTAAATATTAACCATATAGGAAAATGTACTGTGATTATTTGGCATCCTATCAACAGATATTTATTGATCCCCTCCCTATGAACCAAGCAAGAAGTGACTGAAAGAAATGATAAGGCTTTCAAAGAACCTACAATCTAGTAGTAGACACAGTGAGATGCTTACAAAAGTGAGTAACATTTGAGGCAGACTTGACACTTCTGTGACACCATTGACATTGACCGAATGTTCTTTTGGTCCCATAGGTGGTAGAAATGCATGAGAAATAGAGGTGAGAGGAACCAGATGATCTTATCCAAGTGCCTTTATTTGATGCTGTGCTATGGCGAGCTGAGTCTGGATCAACTGCAGCCCCAAGAGGGTTTTTAAAAGAAAAAACGAGGGGTTTGTGGGGGGATAGGGGAGGGGTTAGTCTCTTGTTCTTTCAGGCAGGTGCCTCAGGGTTTCAGGATGTGAGCTGGAACAATGGGTTAGGTAAAGAGCGGGCTATTCCCAGGTACAGGAGGGTCAGTCTGACCACCAGCCATTGTGGCTGGCACCAGATGTCTACTGTGGGAGGTGGGAGAGAGCTTCAATTAAGCCATGGGCTATCAATTGAGTTGGGATAACTGAGTCATGGGCAGTCCAGCTGGTTGGAAAACTTGCCTGACTGGGTCATGACCCACCTGGGAAACTGGCCTGGCCCTTTCAATACTCATTTCTCTAGAGCAATCTGAGAGGCTTCCTGAGGAGTTGGCCCACACTCTGAGCATTGAAAGATGGGTAGGAATTAAATAGGTGAAGAAGGGAAGAAAGGCTTTCCAGGTAAAGGTAGCAATATGGACTGGGAAAAGCATATTCTCTATGAGAAACTGTAAGTTGAATAACAAAGTTTTAGCATTGGAAAGGAATTTGTAGGTAATCCAGACCAATCCCCCATCCAACTCTTCAATTTCCTTTGGAACATCTCTTTTTAAGTAATTACAGCAGCCCATTTCATTTCTGGGCTATTTAGTTAGAATATTCTTCCATATATTGAGGCAAGATCCAGTGATAGGTGCAAAAGTTTATTAAAGTTATACAATAAACTTTTGTGACTTAAATGCATGTTGAATGACTTGGTTCTGGTCCCTCGGGACCACAAAGAATGGGCCCCAGGCTCATGCCAGAAGAGTGATGAGACAGAAGCCTAGAAAGGCAGTTTGGCCCCAGTGGGAGCAGCTTTGAATGGCAAGGGCAACGTAGGACTGTGTCCAGAAGGCTATAATGAGTCCTTCTGCACTAGGCACAATTAGGTGCACTAGTGACATAATTAGAGGACCGATTTAGGAAGGAAAATATATGTGTGTGCAGAAAGGTTTCAATGGAGACATTTTGACTACTAGATACTAGTTAAGAAGAATTAGCAATATTACAGTTATAGCATATAAAAAAGGTCTGGGACTTAGATGGTGAAAACAAGATTAGAAGAGGAAAATGTGTCAATGGGATAGGCACAGAAGAAATAATGTACAATTAAATTAGATACTAACAAGGACTTCTGGCCAAGATGGAGGCATAGGTAGATACTTTGCCTCCTCGCATGACCAAAAGAAGGACAATGAATTTAAACAAAAACAACCAGAACTGACAGAAAATTGAACTGTATAAAAGTCCAACAACCAAGTAGTTAAAGAAGAAACAGTCAGACAACCGGGGGGAGAGGACTCATCGCAAGGTGGTGGCTGGAGGACCGAAGCAAGTGAAGAGGTGGCTGGTGGAGCAGGCAGTCTTACATTTGCATGCAGATAAACCAGGAAGAACATCTGAGGAGGGAGAAAGACCATGCAACCCAGGGTTGCAGTGCAAGGAAGTAAAGCTTCAAAGCCTCTGACTGAAAAAAGCTGTTGGGGTTGTGGCCACAGGAGGAGAAACTCCTAGCCTCACAGGAGAGTTCATTGGAGAGATCACAGGGTCCTAGAATGTACACAAGCCCACCCATGTGGGAATCAGCACCAGAAGGGCCCAATTTGCTTGTTGGTAGCAGAGGAAGTGACTGAAAGCTGGGAGACAGCTGAACAAGCAACATTGTTCCTCCTTGGGCCCCTCCCCCACATACAGTGCCACAATGCAACAATGTGGTTGCCCCACCCTGGCAAATATTTAAAGCACATAACACAAGTGCCCTTACTATATAACAGGCATGGTGAGACAGAAAACTATGGCCCAAATGAAAGAACAGATCAAAGCTCCAGAAAAAATACAACTAAGCAATGAAGAGTTAGCCAACCTATCAGATGCAGAGTTAAAACTGGTAATCAGGATGCTCACAGAAATGATTGAGTATGGTCACAAAATAGAGGAAAAAATGAAGGCTATGCAAAGTGAAATAAAGGAAAATATATAGGGAACCAACAGTGACGGGAAGGAAGCCAGAACTCAAATCAACAGTTTGGGGTAGAAGGAAGAACTAAGCATTCAACCAGAACTGCATGAAGAAACAAGAATTCAAAAAAATGAGGAGAGGCTTAGGAATCCCAGGGCAACTTTAAATGATCCAACATATGAATCATAGGGGTGCCAGAAGGACAAGAGGAAAGCAAGAAATTGACAACTTATTTGAAAAAAAATAATGGAGGGGAACTTCCCCAATCTGACAAAGGAAATAGACTTCCAGGAAGTCTGGGAAGCTCAGAGAGTCCCAAAGAAGTTGGACCCAAGGAAGCTCACACCAAGGCACATCATAATTACATTACCCAAGATTAAAGATAAGGAGAGAATCTTAAAAACAGCAAGAGAAAAGGAGACAGCTACCTACAAAGGAGTTCCCATAAGACTGTCAGCTGATTTCTCAAAAGAAATGTTACAGGCAAGAAGGGGCTGGAAAGAAGTATTTGAAGTCATGAAAGACAGGGACCTACATCCAAGATATTACTCTATCCAGCAAGGCTATCATTTAGAGTGGAAGAGCAGATAAAGTGCTTCCCAGATAAGGTCAAGTTAAAAGACTTCATCATCACTAAGCCCTTATTATATGAAATGTTAATGGGGCTTATCTACAAAAAAGAAGATCAAAAATACACACAGTAAAATGACATCAAACTCACAACTATCAAGAACTGAACCTAACAAAACAAAAACAAAAACAAGCTAAGCAAACTAGAACAGGGACAGATTCACAGAAATGGAGATCACATGGAGGGTTCTTAACGGGGACGGGGCAGAGGGAGAATGGGAGGAGAGGTACAGGGAATAAGAAGCATAAATGGTAGGCACAAAATAGACAGGGGGAGGTTAGAATAGTATGGGAACGGAGAAGCCAAAGAACTTATATATACGACACATGGACATGAACTAAGGTGGGGGATTGCTGGTGGGAGGGGGTACAGGGCAGAGGGGAATAAAGGGAAGAAAAAAATGGGACAACTGTAATAGCATAATCAATAAAATATATTTGAACAAAATAAATAAATTTGGATACTAACTAGTGAGTAAAAGTACAGGGATTCAACCCTTCAGAGCTGCTTGGATAACATTCTTGTTCCCCTCAACTTTAAGCAGCCAGTCTCAGCATTTGTCAGCTGGGTTATTCCAATTAAATTCAACAGATGCTGGATTGATCAGTTAGTATGTACCAGATACTGTTCAGGGAAGACAAAGATGAACAAGGTAAGTTTCCAGTGCCCTCCCCCTCCCCCACCCCCAGCTTTATGGATATATAATCAACATATAGGAATTGTGTGTATTTAAGGTATACAAATGGATGTTTTGAATGCATATAATGTGAAGTGATCACCACACGCAAGCTAATTAGCATTACCATCACCTCTCATAGTTTCCTTTAGTGTGCGTGTTGAGAACCCTTGAGGTATGAAGGAGTATGAAGCTTCAGTGATGCAAGATGAATGAGTTCTGGAGTTCTAATAAACAGCCTGGTGACTACGGTCAATAGTGCCTTAGTGTATGCTTGAAATTTCCTATGGAGGCAGATCTCAGGGGTCTTAACAACACAAGATCATTACTCTTAAGGGTCTAATGCTGTTAAGCTAGCATTAGCAGCCAACTAAGACTAGTAAGATTGTTAAGCTTGGCTAGTAATTGTGGACATGAACTGGTGTTTATACATTAGTAAAATACAAGACTTTCTAAATTGTCCATACTTCCAGAAAAAATTATTGTGAAAAATTAGAAAATACATATAATTCAGTTTTAAAAATCAGTAATCCCATCTACAGATCATGGTGTCACAATGTGATGAATGTCCTTCACCACTATTTTCTAGACCTTTATACTAAATGCATGTGTTATTTATAAAATACTGCCCTGTAGCTTTCTTTTTCCACTTACTAGTATATCAGAAGTATATTTCCATGTCAGTGAATACAGAACCACTTCACATCCAGTGTTCTCTCCAAGAAGACTACAATTTACTTAACCAGCACTCTATTCTTTAACATTTATATTTCCCCCATTTTTTGCTTTTATAAACAATATTGGTAAACATCAATTCTCAGATACGTTTGTACATTTTTCTGACATTTCCTTAGCAAAACTCTTGGATTTGGAATTCCTGGTCAAAGAGTTTGGCTGTTTTTCTTTAAAGCTAGGGATATATATTGATAAATTCCCTTTTAAAAATTATTACTATTCACTAATTCCCTTTTCCTCATTCAAATTTAAACACTAGGAATTATTCTTTCTAATCTTGACCAATCTGATGTGAACAATATCATTGGGTGTTATTAAGGTTAAACTTTTTCTTTTTATTTGTTTATGAGTCAATAGTATTTCTTTGGTAAATAACCTATTTGTGTCTCTTGCCCATTTTCTACTGGGAGACTTACTGTTTCTTTCTTATTTGTCAATGTTCTTTATATGTTAATCTTTTATCATATACTCTTGCTGACCTTTTATCCTTTACTTTTAAAAAACTTTAAGTACAGTTGATATACAATATTATACTACTTATATTAGTTTCAGGTGTACAAATAGCGATTCAACATTTTTATGCCATAAAATGTGATCACTCCATTAATTCTAGTAATTATCTGTCACTATGAAAATGTATGACAATATTATTGACTACATTATTCCCCTTAACATTTTCACCCATCCCCCAACCCCCTCCCTTCTGGTAACCATCCCTCTAGTGTCTGTTTCTATGAGCCTATTTTTGTTTTGTTTTGTTTGTCTGTTTTGTTTTTTCAGAGTCCACAAATAAGTGAAACTACATGGTATTCATCTTTCTCTGACTTATTTCACTTCACATAATATCCTCTAGGTCTATCTATGTGCCATATATATATTTATATATACACACATATATTATATATATTTATATATATATATTATGCAGTAATAAAGAAGAACAAAATCCTACTATTTATCCTTTACTTTTAACTTTGTTTATGATCTTATTTTTTGTACTTTTTTTCTACTTATTTAATTTTTATTGTATTTTTCCCTTACTGCTTGTCTCCCCTATGCCCTCTTCTACCACCACCTACCCTCCTGCCCCCACAATCACAACCCTGTTGTCTGTGTCCATGAGTCCTTTCTCTTTTCGAACATTTTGCTTGGTCCCTCCACCTCTACCCCCATCTCCATTCCTCCCCCCTGGAGCTGTAAGGCTGCTCTGCATCTATGAGTCTGTCTCCATTTTCTTTGTTAGTTCAGTTTGTTCATTAGATTCCTCATATGAGTGAAATCCTATGGTAATTATCTTTTTTCAGTGGCTTATTTCACTTAGCATAATGTTCTCAAAAGTTTTAAACATTTATGAAGTCAAATCTATCAGTCTTTTCCCATAGGATTTTTTCTGCAAGCATTTGTACCTTGGCTTTTGTGAGCATTTATACCTACACTTTGGCTTTCCTCTGGTCTGCAGCTGGTATGCTGGGGCAGTACAATGTTGGCATCTGCAAAAACAGTATTTCTCATCCCACAATGAAGGGCCAACAGAGGCGCTACTTTATAGCAGCTGAAAAAATTCTTTGGGATTTTGCTCCTCAAGGCTACAACAAATTCAATGGTCTTCCCCTAAATGTCTCCGGCAGGTAAGCTCCTTTTAATGGGGTTCTAAGCCTCTCATAATAGCGGCCTCTGTTAGGCTTTTCCCTGTGATCTCATTCATATTCCAGGCACTTCTCTTATGAGCACAGACTGCAGAGATGATGTAATGACCCCCCTTAAGGCATTCTGAGCCCTGGATATACTGCTGAGAATTGGCAGGCTATGCATTGCTCCATGGTTTGCTGGCTAAATTGAAACACTAGATTCATTCATTCATCCATCAAACATTTCATGAGCACCTAATATGTGCAAACTCCAGTGTCAAGTGCCATGAGCAATACTAAGCTGACAGAGAACAAAACAAGGCCTTTGTACATATGGAACAGACAGTTTTGAAAAAGGAATAGGACAGGACTCTCTTTCAATGGAGATGAACTAGCCAAGGAAGGTTACCCTTTTTGGTTCAAGGACAGCCTGATGTACGTTATGGCCCCTTACCCACAATTTCTTTTCCTCCCTGTACAGTAAAATGCCATACTTTTTCAAAATCTAACACTAATGTCACCTCTTAAGTATGGCCTCCCCTGATTCTTGCGTCATGGTTAATCATTTTCTTTCCTAGCTCATAGTATTTGAAAAATGGAATCTAACAATTCAGCAAGTGGTTGTGGACTCCTATGACTTCTTATTTAGAATCATGCGCAATAATGTCTGTGAAAGCATTTAAAAATGTACAGTGTGATACCAAAAAGTATTGTTATTATCCTCTAATCCTTTTTATGTTTGAGGAAATGTTTCTAAAATTCTGTTTGTGATAAGTAAGATACCCTTTGTTTCTTTCCCTGTAAATTTCACTCATTCATTCTTCCACCAAATTAATGCACTTGATTCTTATTTAAAGAACTTGTGTGCACAATATACGAAAAACCCTGATATAAGCATTCTCTATTGACCAGTATTTCTCCATAAGCAGAACGGGAATTAGCATTTATGTTTTAGAAGTCTTCTAGAATATGAAGCACCTTTTAAAATCTGAAATATTAAGCTATATTCAATAGATATTTAATGTAATATACAAAAATACAACAAACTAAGTAACATGGGGGTTACAAGAAATGTTTCTTTCCTAAGGTGGAGAAAGAACATGTATGCACAGAAGAGAAGTACCTTTGCAAGTTACAAATAAGAGTTGTTCAGTCAGTTATCTGGGCATTCTGAAAGAACTAAGATAGCCAGGGACACTTCAAGATGAAGCAGGATCTAAGCAGGGTCATGATGTTTGATAGAATTTATACATTAGTGAAGAGAGGAAATTTTAGACTCAGGGGTTAATGGAAAGCTCCGACCATGTAAGGGAGAAAGATTTAATCAGAGTGACTGGAGTGGGGGATTTGCATAGGACAATGCACATTTGCATAGAGCAATAGGAAGAGAATTGGGGCAAAGAAAACTGGGTATCAATTGCAGAGGTCCTTTGGTTCTCATCTGGTTGGCAATTGGAAGCAAATGAAGATTTTGCAGCTGGTAATTGAGAATAAAAAATGCCATTTTGGAAATTAATGTTGTAGTAGTGCGTATGCCAAGAAAAAACTGAGTGAGCCAACATGGAATAGAGGATGGAGAGTATGCAGGCAGAGGTTCATATAATGGTCCAAACACAAAGTGATACGGGCATGAACTGGGGTCACGGCAGCGGGAAGAAAGGAAAGGAAAAAATGCAGAAAAGGAAGGGTACACTCAAAGGTTACACCGAAAGAATGAACAAGATAAGAGGATGATAGACAGCCCGCATGAAGAAACCACTGACAGAAATAAAATAATATAGAGTTAGTAGTAGTCAGAATTTATAATATTATATTTCACAACTTTGAAATTGAGTCTTCATGCATACAGCTCGATGATAATTCCTTATTAGTGAAACTATTTGATTAACTAGACAGTTCATTCCTTAATCATGCCAGATGTCAAAGAGCTTAGTAAGTCCAGAGACTATTCATAATGACATCAGCAAGACATAGAGGGATGCATATTCTGCAGAGAAACCAGTTAGCTCTTTGTTACTTTGTAGGACACCATTCTGGGACTCCAGTGTTGGTCAGTAATGAGTTGACCTGTGCCTACTGGGGAAGAAAGTGCAATGACTAAGAGAGAAATGAGCTTGTGCATTATCCAGCTTCTGATGACTTTTAAGGCTGGTTGACCCTTCCTGGGAATTTTGTTGAAGCCTGTATTGTCTTTTCTTGGGAGATGAGTGGGAGAGTGGGCTAAAGGTTATAAAATCAAGTTGCATAATTAAGGCAGCTGGTGGATATGCAGAGATGCTTTCTCAGTCAGGTTCCTATTCTTTCCACAGTGACTCCGAGCTCTACTTCACACAAGGGAGCAACAGAATAGGAGGAAAATACTGGAAAGCTCAGTATATAGAGTATGTTGATGAAACTTTTACTCAAAGGAAGAAACTCTCTGAGGCAGAAGCCCACCTTGGAATTCTTGGTAGGGTAAAACCATCCGGCATGTTTTGAACGTGGGAGGGGAGATGTTTTAGCAGTCATCTACATCTACCTGGAATGACTTCTTCTCTTGACTGTGTTCGTGTCTCTCTATTTTCATCCTCTTCTCCTCCCTCTTCTTGATGTTTTTCAGGCCCAGTCATCAGGGCAGAGGTGGGCGATACTCTGTTAGTGACCTTTGCCAACAAAGCTGATAAGGTCTACAGTATTCTGCCCCATGGTGTGGTCTATGACAAGGCCTCTGATGCAGCCCCAAACATAGATGGTAAGTCTCAGCCTAAGTTTAGGGAGGAAACAGGATGAGTGTGCAAAGGACTTCAAACTGGACAGATGAGATTCAAATCCTGGTCCCTTCACTTACTGGCTCAGTGAGCTTGGGCAATTATTTCAACTTTCTGAACCTTATTTGTCTCACTTATTGAATGAAGATAATGACACTCAGCTCACAGGGCTTTGGCAAACAGTGGAGAGAATTCAGAATGGGGTCTGGCCCACAGTAGGTTCTCAGGAAATGTCAATTCCTTTTCTTTTCCCTCAGTAATATAATAAATCTCAAAACAGTCTACTTTCACAGTTACCCCCACTTCTTTAAGGTGAAAGGACTTTTCTGTTTCAGGTTACATGGAATACTGTGGGTGAAGGCTGAGGGGAAAACCTAATTTCCAATGTTTTATTGACATCAAAATCTTATACATGGTCTTTGCCCCAAATCTACCAACAAATGTTTATTTAAAACCAGTATTATGTGCTTATCATCTTCTACACTCCCAGGGGTGTTGAACCTGTGGTCTGCTGGCCACATGTGTCCCAGGATGGCTATGATTAAGACCCAACACAAAATCATAAATTTACTTAAAACATTATGAGATTTTTTTTGTGACTACAGGTCACAACATGTTTAATGTGTGGCCCCAGACAACTCTTCTTCTTCCAGCGTGGCCCCAAGATGCCAAAAGGTCAGACACCGCTTTCTATAGCTTCTCCCCATCACAGAGTAGGTAGTACAGACTCTCTGCATGTGAGAAAGGCAGCTTCTGCTCAGTGGCTGCAGGAACTGCCCTTTCTTCCATGATACTGCTCCTGGGAAACTCCAGGTCTCCCTGGAAACCTTCTCTATCACTGCAGCTCAAGTCATGGCTGCTGGGCCACTTCACATCCCAGTGTGAGACCAGGCCCATTCAGAGCAGGCTTTGTGGTGAAGGTGAGGGGACAGAAGACTAAGGAGTGGAGGGAGAATTCTTCCTCCCCCACTGGCATCTCCCGTACCTGCACTCTCTGCCTTGGTTAAAATGTTCCCAATGACTTTTTGTGTGTATGCAGAGAGAACACCAATGACAACCCAAACATCTCTATATTTTATCATTTAACTCAGAAATTTTATTTGGCGTCTTTTTTGCAAAGTTCTGGACAAGATGCAGAGATCCTCGGTCTAGTAGGAGAGATTAAGTGCCCAGTCTTTGGAATTAAATAGCCGAGTGTTTGAATCCCAGATCTGGTACTTATCAGCCTTGTAACTTAGAGCTCTCTCTTACCTCCTCTGTGTTGTAGTTATTTGGATTATTTCATAGTTCAGCCTTCAAGACTTTAAACTCTTTGAAGATAAATCTTTTGCTTAACTCTTTGGGGTATTCTCTGCAGGGCTGTATAATATATTCCATGTAGGAATATGTTCCTCAATAATATGTTATGTCTTTACATTTAATTGCTAAATGGACAGCTATCACTCTGTCATTGTTTGCTAAACCTGGTAGTTGAGGAAGAAATAGTATCTACGAAGATAGTAAGTCCAATCTACAAAGAGGACAATTCTCTGATAGACGCTTCTGTCTCGTGAAATGGCAGTGTGTGGCAGTGGGTTCACTTGGCAGATACAAACATAAAATCAACTTTCCTTCTGCAAAATATATCAGAGAGAGAAACCCAATCTGACAAGTTTAATGATGTTCTTGGCTGTTGCTTTGAGTAATTGTTTCATTTTTCTCCTCAGGATTTGTGAAACCAGGGGCACATGTTAAACCAGGTGAAACCTTCACATACAGATGGACAGTGCCTGAAAGTGTAAGCCCCACAGCTGGTGATCCTCCCTGTCTGACCTATCTTTACTTCTCAGCAGTTGAGCCAATCAAGGACACCAGCTCTGGCCTTGTAGGGCCTTTGCTAGTCTGTAAGAAAGGTGTTCTCAATGCTGATGGGACACAGGTAAGTCACCATATGTTACCAAGTTCTTCTCGGAGGTGTATGTGGGAAAAATCAGTAATATGGCTAGAGATTAGATCAAAATAAAGACATTTACAAAAAGCAATCTCTCCTCTTCCTATTAAAATTGACTTCTACATAATGGGAATTTTGGTTTTTGTAAATTTACATTCTGATTTTCCTGAGTTACAGTTGCCTACACAGAAACCCAGGGTTTCTGATTGTTAGCTGGGATTTAGTGGGTCTCTTCCTGTGAGTTGCTTTGATTTTAGAATCTTACAAGATCTACATTGAAGGCCAATTGGGATCCTTTCTTCTTGGACAAGGTTTCTCAAACTTGGCCACCCAATAGAATCACCCGGGACCTTTTAAACATCATTTATTCATGTGTTCAAGACCAAGTCTATCAGAATCTCCAGGTGATTCCAATGTGCAGCCAGGGTTGAGAACCACCATTTACTCTTCACTGCAAACTGGAAGTTAGTTATGATGGCTGAAGGAACAAGACACAGGTAGACAACTTCTGGGAAGTCCCATCTTACAGGTTTGGATGGTTGCACTGATTAGGTGGCAAAACATAGCATTCCAAGCTACATCTACATTTTAAATACATTGATGAAAAGAGGAAAATCCAGTCATTTAATTATTTGAAATTACTTCACCAATTCAAAATGGCAAAATTATTTATATAAATGGTATATTTTATAATGTTTGGCATCATATAGACCCACTTCTAGGCTCAAAGGAACTTCTAGGTAGAAAACACAAAGTTTCTTGGTCCACCTCACATTTTTCATTTCCCTGTGCAAAAGACCAATCCTGGAAATGTCTACTGGGAGGTTCAATTGTCCCTGGCCCTCTGAATGGCCCTCAATAATGCTTTACAATAAGACTGAATATTTACACTGTGCCACAACAATCACATAAGGCAAAGCAGAATGATTATCCCTATTTTAAAGCTGAAGAAACTGAGGCTCAGAAACATTGAGTGATATCCCAGGAAGCACATCTAAGTAAGTACTGATAGTCAGCAGTAGAACCTAGAACTTTGAGCATCCAACTTTGATTTTTTTTTTCAATACACTACCCTGCTTCCTACTAGCTAGATACTTAAACCAAAAAATCAAGTGCCATAAACATTTCATTAGGTACTTCTGATTTTATCCCTGTGGCATCCATTCAATTGGAAATTGGAAATTTGCTGGAAGCATCTTAGTCTTCCAGGAGTTGTTACCTGAGCCAAATACCATTAGTGGTCAGTCCACTTATATAAAATCATGAAAAAATAATGGCATTAGAACCTAGGTCTGCCTGTTCCTATGCATAACCTGTAATCTTTAAAAATATAGTTCTGACCCCTATTTCCCCTCAATTTTTTTTATATTTCATTTTGAAAACTTTCAAGCCTACACTCATTCTTTCTATAGCCAATTATCTTAAACTACTTTTCTCTAAAACACCATGAGATAAAAGCGGTAAGTGTAAAGGCACAATACAAGCATAAAGCAAGGAGTATCCATGTCTTCGACGAGGCATTAGGAAAGCATCAGAGAGGTGGGACAGTTAGGCTGGCCCTTGAGGCTGCATTAGGGTGGCAGACCATCAAAGTTAAGTGATACCTGTATGAAGGACAGAGGCCTCCAGAACACAGCAAGTTCAGATTGCTGCCAGGAGCTAGGCCTCTCTTTGGTCGAAGTGCCAGGAGGGAAGCACTGAGAAATGAGGCTGTGCAGGCAGGCAAGGACCAAATCACTGTGAGTTTATATTGTGTGGTCTAGTTTAAGAAGAAGAGGAATGTGATCAGATGGCATTGCTGAGGATCTCTCTGGAACAGGCAGCAGGATGAAGGGTGAATTAGATAGGACCATATAAGGGAAGAAAGACATTGAGGGACAGAAAATACAGTCCTTTGTCTGTTTCAGCTTTAAAGAAAAGCATATTTCAGCAATTCAAGATGTTGTGTGGCCCTGGACAGTGTAGCTCAGCTGGTTGGAGGATCATCCTGTGGATGAAAGATTGCAGGTTTGATTCCCTGTCAGGGCACATACCTATGTTGCAAGTTTGATCCTTGGTCCAGACGTGTGTGATCCCTGGTCTGGGTGCACACAGGAAGCAACCAATCAATATTTCTCTCTATATCTTCCTCTCTCTCTCTAAAAGCAATGGAAAAAAATGTCCTCCGAAGAGGGTGAAAAAAAATGTTGTGTGGTCAGATATGCTCAAATAGATGAATTAAAAATACACAGGTGGGAAGTAATCCATAGTCTCCTCAATATCAGCTCAAGTCAGCAAAATATAGCAAGGTCCCATGGGTTACCTGAATACATTATTTCACTCGTAAACATGTATTGGGTGCCTGCTTTTCCAGGCATGTTTTTTTGAGCTGGAAATGCAGATAAAAACCCAAAATGTTCCTACCCTCACAAAGTCTATACTGCAGTGAGAAAGCAATAAAAAATATGTTTATAAACAAGATATAATTTCAGGTACAGCTATGTGCTATGAAGAGCAAAGTAAGGTAGAGTGGGTGAGTTTGCAGGCAGAGGGGAAAGTGAGTGACTGTTTCAAAGAGGGTGGTCAGGGAAGGGCACCTTCAGCAGGTGACATTTGTGCAGAGAACTGGGTGGAGTAAGGGGGAAACCCAAGCAAAACCTTCTTGGGAGAACCTTCCTGGAGGTGGAAACCACACATGAAAAGGCCCAGGGAGGGGAATGAGTCAGGTTGCTGTTTTCATGGAAGAGCAAAAGGCCAGTGTGGCTAGAGTGAGTAGGGGGTGAGCATGATGGCATGAAACTGGGGCAAGAGAGAGGCCACCAGGGCCAGGACTTGGAGGCCATGGTCAGGAGAATAAGACTGTGACCACCAGCCTGACAGCAGCAGTACCACAAAGTAGAAGATCTTCTGAGCAGGGACTTATTTCCCACATGGGGAAGGGGAAGGATGTGATGAGAAAAATGAATTTTGGGGGTGTATAGTAAATTTATCAGAATCATTCTCAGAATCCTGATTTACAAAGTTATCCAGTTCATCTGTGGCTGAGGCTGATCTTTATCTACTTTTTGTTAACTTTGAAAGTAATACAGAGCTAAGAATTCCTCCAAGCTGTACTTTTTATATATTCATTTCTCTCTCCTCTGTAGAAAGGAATAGATAAGGAATTTTATCTACTATTCACAGTCTTTGATGAGAACCTGAGTCGGTATCTTGATGAAAACATTCAGAAGTTTACCCTGAATCCCTTCAGTGTTGACAAAGAAGACAAAGAGTTTGTGAAGTCCAACCGCATGCATGGTATGCAAAATGACTTTCCTCCTGTAAGAAAAGGCATAATTGCCCTTGCAGTGAAAATGTTTTGAATGTTTTAACTATCTTAGTTTTTGATTTCTTGGGTATTGTTCTTGCATGAGTAAATTATTTCATGGCTTCAGCCCCACCAGGTATATGGTGAAATCTCACTGTCTCCCACAGATGTTATGAACTTAATGAATACTTCTAAAACACTCTATCAGCCTTAGATGAAGCAACACAAAATTTGAACTGGCAAAGAACACAGTACATCTTAATTGTATAAAATTACTGACAAACTTCCCTCCCTTGGGTTCATGATGAAATCATTAAGTCTGAAAAGGACCATGTCAAATACAGCCCCATCCCGGTTTGGCAATGTGAAATAAGTTTTCATATTTTGAACATGCAGAATATGTCATTTTAAAAACAAAATTCAAGGAAAATGATGTATTTTCATTTAAATTTCACATTAATTACAAAGTAAATTCTCTCTCCAGTCTTGCTTGCATGGAGTAAGAGGAAGAAAGATGGCAACAACACCACAGAGAAAGTGCCTCATATGGTGTACATGGCATACAGTGCTTTACATGGCACCTACTATATTCAAAGGTGTTTGCTGAATGATGAATGAATGTTCCAGAAAGAGAGGCTTTAAAGTAGAGTTCGAGGGCAAGAGAAAATTGTCCATCAGCGAATCAGGGACTAAGTTATTGCCATGATATTTCTTTGATATTCAATGGACAAGATTTCGATAATTTATTTGCAAAAGCATTATCAAAGGTGTTTTTTTTTTTCCAAAGAAAGAGATGTTCTTCTCACAAGCCCTGGGGCTTCTTGGAATTTCTACTAATAATCTCAGATGCCCGAGTAAAATTACCAAACGCCCCTGGTTCTGCAGACACAGAAACAAGTAGTTTTGTTTGATGATGGGATGATACAACAGAAGATCATGCAGGGTGTTATAGTTGTTTTTTTCCTACTATGGCCATTAGTAAGGAGTGGGGGCAGGGATGAAGTGGACATTAAGCATGAGACATAATTATGTGCAGTTACCCCTCAGACAGTGCCGTTCAGTCATGGCATCCGTCCACCCACAGAACAAGAGCATGGTTTGTAAATTCTTCTCCATGCGCTGCTCCAGGTAGCCACTATCAGTGGATTGAGGTTGATGTAAAAGATAAAAACAATTTGCATCTCTAGAGATACAGAAGGTCTTCCTATCTAAACAGTATTCCAAGTTCTTTCAGTTATTTTACTGAGGTGGGAAAATTATCATAAGGCAAAATTATTTACACAAAGACTACCTTCTTATAAACTTAGTGTTCCTCTCCCTCACCACCACCCCCGGCAAAATTCCACTCCACTGACCAAATAGCCAGTATAATGCCGATTGATTGCAAATCTTTCAAATGATGCAGGACCCGAGAAGTCAGTAAAGGGATGTTTGATAACTTCTAAAATCATGCAAAGCATTGACAAATAAGGATCTGATATAATTAAATGAATTAGTAACTAAGAAAGAGACATTTAACAAGGGAGAGACAGGATAAGAATCTCAAAAAAAATATTTTCATATAAAGAATTTTAGAGAAGATTTAGGGAAAATTGGTAAAGCCCATAAATTGTTTTACAAGGATTATCCTCCTTATAGCCTGTAAAACTATATTCTAAAACAAAGAATATTACACCAGGAAATAATTTTATCAGAAAGAAATGATGCCAGAAAAGAACCTGATTTATTCCTTATTAATTCTTAGAACTCACGCATGCCCTTGTGTATACGTTGTTAAATATATTTTCACAATTTTAGTACATTTCATTATTTATCATTAATTTCACTTTCCATTTTAAATTGATTCACCACGTGACTTTTTCCCAGAACTATTTTTCCCTGATAATAAGAATTTTCTGTAAAGATTTTGGACACCTGAACACCTCGTCTCCACACATACTGATAATTTTTCACTAAGCTGATGTGTTTTCAGTACATCTACAAAATTATAATGGGCTTTGACTACATCTTTCCTTCCATTTAGCTATTAATGGTTATATGTATGGCAACCAGCCAGGCCTAAACATGTGCAAAAAGGATAGAGTTTCCTGGCACATGATTGGAATGGGCACTGACACCGACATGCATGGAGTTTATTTTCAAGGCAACACCATCCACCTACGAGGGACTCACCGCGACACCCTGGCCCTGTTTCCCCACCTCTCTACCACAGTGTTCATGCAGCCGGACTATGCAGGTAAACTCGGCAAGTGACCAAATTTCTATCTTCATGCATATACCCTTAAGGTCTTCCCCAGAAGAAACTGGTCAAATTTGGGCACTTCGGGGTGTGTAGGAAGAGGTACAGTCTAGAGTAGAATCAGAGAATCCTACTTAATTCCAAATGCACAGGGTAAAGGACAAAGGAGAATCATCTAAAGGAACACCCACAAAGCAGCAGTGAGAGCCCTCTAAATCAGGGGTCCCCAGCCTCTGGGGCTGCAGACTGGCACCGGTCTGGTCCTGTTAGGAACAGGCCCTCACAGCAGGAAGTGAGCTAGAATGTAATGCCCTTGAATCATCCTGAAACCATCCCCTGCCAGTGGGGTCTGTGGAAAAATTGTCTTCCATGAAACCTGTCCCTAGTGCCAAAAAGGTTGGGGACCATTGCTTTAAATGACCTTGCCAAACCTAGAAGAAAGCTCTTGATTCATATCCATGAACAATTTGTGGTTTTCTTTAACCACAAACATCATTTTAGTTACTGCTCTGAAGCATCTTACCAAGCACGGATAGCCCAGTGACTGCTTTTAGGTTATGGACATGGTCTGGTCTGCCTTCTCTAGAGATTGGTAGAGCCCTTTGGATGAGTTATCAAGGGCTTCTCTATTTCCATTGTGTTGGGCACCCTTGGGTTCCCCAGAGGATAAGCTGTACTGGGGCCGACGTCCATGGAAGGCTCACTGAAGTGCCAGCACTTGTCTCTCAGCTGTGAGTGACATACAAAAAGCCAATTGGATGCTTGAGGTGCTTTTATGAGACAGATAAAGAGACATGAGAGACATGGCAGCCTGTCCTTACTGTTGCATGAAAAATAAAGATAGCAAGTGCTATTGGCTTTCAATATGTTTCTATACCCAACATTTTCATTTTCTTAAAAAGAGAAACCAATATGCTACCCAAGATGAGTACTTGCTAACTCTGCCTCCTTCGTGAATGGGTATTTGCTTCTATAATTAACACTGAAGCTGCAGTGTAGATGCCTCCCTGTGCCATTGGTTAAGAACTCAAAGTTTGGGCTTCAAAACTTTTGCCCAATAATTGCCTGAGAGCAGGAGCTCCATAATCCTTGCCTGTAAACTTCTAGTATTCAACGTTTCTCTATTAATATAATTGTTCAATTATGAATCACACAAACCAAGGGATGCTTTGGGCACAAATTTTTAAAAATTTTACTCTTCAAAACAGAAAAGGGGAGGCGAGGGAAATAGCCAAATAGTTTTAATCCTTTGAAACAGGCATTCAAAGCTAAAGCTGGCTTTTAGAAGCTACTCATTCCGATGCCTTGAGAATTATTCATGTGCCCTACAGGCTTCTTAAAAACTTTATGACAATGGTTTCCTGTTTATGTTTGGTGCTAAGTATAAATCTGTAACTGTTTTTTTTTAATTTTTTATTGTTATTCAATTACAGTTGTGTGCCCTTTCTCCCCATCCCTCCACCCCACCCCGGCTGACCCCCCTCCCTCCACCTCCACCCTCCCCCTTGATTTTGTCCATGTGTCCTTTATAGTAGTTCCTGTATTCCCCTCTTCCCACTGTCCCCACCCCACTCCCCCCTGCCCATTGTTAGATTGTTCTTAACTTCAATGTCTCTGGTTATATTTTGCTTCCTTTTTTCTTCTATTTATTATGTTCCAGTTAAAGGTGAGATCATATGGTATTTGTCCCTCACTGTCTGGTTTGTTTCACTTAACATAATGCTCTCCAGTTCCATCCATGCTGTTGCAAAGGGTATAAGCTCCTTCTTTCTCTCTGCTGCATAAAACTCCATTGTGTAAATATACCATAGTTTTTGGATCCACTCATTTGCTGCTGGGCACTTAGGTTGCTTCCAGTACTTGGCTATTGTAAATTGTGCTGCTATGAACATTGGGGTGCACAGGTTCTTTTGGACTGGTGTTTCAGGGTTCTTAGGGTATAATCCTAGCAGCGGAAATCTGTAACTTTTAAAAGCTTGGTTGTTTCACCATTCTTATTCGATATCTACCAGCAAAAGAGAGTGCCCCAAACATGGGCAGAATACACTACAGCCTGCAACTCAAACACTTTCCTTTTCTTTTTTGTAAAACCATTCTATCAAACTATGAGTGATATACAAAAAAGTGAACATATTTAATATATACAAATGAACTAGTTGGAGATAAGTATACATCTCTGAAACTATCACCACAAACGAGGCCTTAAACTCCTTTCTGTTCTGAGAGAATATAACTCCTTGACTCTTGAAGAACATGACAAACACAGTGTACCCAGAAGCAGCTCTTTCCAAGTCTGTTCTCAGAGGTGTTTCCCCTGTGGTTTCAGAGTCCCTTCCTCATGAGGGTCCTCACCAGTGCCCGGGGGGGGGGCGAGGGTACCCACTGAACCAACGATTTTTGCTCATCCCGAAGGGATAATTTCACAATAAGTAGACTGTGGAGCATGAAGAAAGGTATCTCTGTGCATTGTAGATAGTTAACGACAGCTGCAGTAATTACAGCTCTAAGAACAGAAGCTACTAGAGGAAGAAAAGATTTATTGACACAGTAATTTCACTGAGAGTTAATGTCTTCTAACAATTTTGTTTTATATGATTTTATAGTGAGTTCAATTAAGAAATATATCCCTGATGACAATGCATCTAGAAAATTCAGTTTAAAAAGTACATAATTCCCAGTCATACATGATTGTTGGCATTATGTGGGAAAATCTAATTGACTTTTTTTTTACTTCCATGTGGCATAGTATAGACCTGTTATTGGTATGAGAATCCCCTTTGCTCAAAGACTTAATGAAGTATACTTTTGGCTTTAATAATAATAATACCTTAGTTGTGTGTTGTATTTTATAGTTTATGAAATGCTCTAGGGCAAATATATGACTTCAGAAATGTGTCCTAATTTGAACTTTGTCTAGGATATTAATCTTACAGGTAATTGGTTCTGTTTCAACTGGTCTGGTTTGGGCTAAGATAATCATACCTATCTGATTTTTCTGCAGTGACTATCTTCCAACACTGGGCAAACCCACAGAAATCACTTCTTGGCAGCAGCTTTACAAGTTTTATTTTTCCATTACAAATGAGTTTCATATGGTATTTGTTCCCATAAGTAAATATATTCAAAGTAATGTATTCCCCTTAGGATCTGATTTTAAAATACTATATAAAATTGATGTTTTAAAATCTGCTTTCCTGGTCATTTATCTTGGAATAAATATGTAAGTTTGCTAGCAAACCAAAACCAAGAACAACAAACCACAATCGGCCACCACACCCAATGCCGGGCCATCTCTCTTTCAGGTATTTTCAGGGTGTTCTGTTCCACCATGTACCACCTCACCAGAGGCATGAGTCAGATATATGAGGTCAACAGCTGTGGCAACAGGGACCCTTCAGAGCAGCCGCATGGGATGATAAGAACCTTTTACATCGCCGCTGAAGAGGTAGAATGGGATTATGCCCCTAACAAAAACTGGGAGTTCGAAAAGCAGCACTTGGACGCGAGAGGGGAAAGGTACCACACACGAAGCCGCCAAGTCTCTTGGGTGGGATTGTGCATGCTCTGCATACGTTTATCAAATGTGGAAACCTAAGAATGCCCCGTTTTGCCTGCACAGTTGTGGCAGAGGCTTTCACTATGAGTACAAAAGATTAGGAGAGCCCATTTCCATCCCAGGACGGGGATCAGAAGTCATTTTGAAGACACTCTTGTGGCAGGCTCAGTATACCTCCGCCAGCAGTGGCTGGTTCCGCATGTGGCCGTGGACCAATGAATGTGCGTTTGAGTGAGCGTCTAGAGTGAAAGGGTTTAGGGAAGAGGCAGATCCACCATGATCGTAGGAAAAAGAAGACAAAAGAGTGCAGTTCCGGGTGAGAGGATGGACTGCTGTAGATTGAGGACTGCAGGCAAGGGGGACTGAGGTTGGGCCATTGACCTTTTAAGCGCTGATCAGGTGGGGGACAACCCAGCAGTGGGCAGATATCCTGAGCGGGGATAGGAGGAGCAGGTCTCCTCGAATAGGCCCTGTAGCCAGAAAGCCCGCAAAGACTGACCCTCCCATGAAAGCACTGTCAGCCATGCTAAGCAGCAAAGAATCAGCAAGGCTCAAGCCCCCCCTCAGGCTGGTGAGCACTGGTCCTCTACCCACCCTAAGCCCCCAGGATGCACTGGGGTAGAGTCAGGCAACATACAGAGGTATCAGACTTGCAGACTTGCTTTCCCAATTTTCATACCCGCCTCCACTAAACAACTACCCTCTGTTTGGGCATCACTGTCTCCATTATACAGACTTCGGAGACTTTGGTGCAGAGTTAAAATGGTCCAACTGTTCATTGGCAGAGTTGGAATTAAACACAGACCTGTGTTCTCTCCACCACCACATGGGGACTTCGGTGCCCCTGTCTTCCTGGTTCTTTATTATCGCCTTCCCTTTCCTCTCCCTCCACACCAGTCATACTTATCCTCTATGGCTATGCCTCGCACAAACTGTACTGCACGCAACTATTCCTGATCACATTTGTTTCTCTTCTACCTTGTCCTCGGTTTTTGAGCGTTCAGACTTCTGGAATAGAGAGTATAACAGCGCCCCCTTATGGATAAATGAAGAAACAATATGAATCTTCATTTTTAAAAGGTTTTCCTCAAGGACAGGACAACCTAAAATTAATTCGATTATTCACCAACCCATTTGTTAAACCAGACACCCCTCTGATGCAAAACCAGTGCTGCCAGTGCAAGCTAAAGACCAGGTTGGTTCCGTAGAATAGGAAATGAATACTAATTTGGCCTTTTCTAATATGATTATTCCTTTAAAAGGCTGCCATAACTAAAGAAGTATAATAATTTTGTTGCATGTACAATCTTAGCCCATGAGTGTGTAAGATACGTAGTCTTCCTTATTTTCTTGAAAGTCAGTGTAATTTCAGTATTAAGTCCCCCCACCCCAACTCTCTGGGCTGGCAAGAAGTTCTAGCTTCAGTCTTCTGGGATTGGCTCCCAAGTTATACAGAGAGATAGAAGGTGCTAAGTGTGCCTGCACCCTGTCCCTGCTACTATGGATATCGTCCATAAATGAATGAATGAAAGCAAAGTGAAATGAGAACATGTTCAAAGTACAACCTATCTGTCGATAAAAACAGAATTGAAACAAGTTCCCCTAGTGGCACATCTGTGGCACCCCTGTAGGTAGGAGCTCAGGAACAAATGTCCCTGCTACACCCCAGTTGTTATTCCTCTGCCCTTTGACCCAAGGCCATAGCATGGGTCACATCTGGTTTTCAAACCACCTCTGGGTACAGGTTATTCCTGAGACATTTATTGTCCTGGCCAGCACATATGGACCCTGGAAGTCTTCCCCTGGTGCTTTCTAAGAACACACTAGGAAAGCCTACAGATCCCAAAAGACAACAAATGTGACCATCAGCACATGTCAGGGTTTGTGCAGTGGGAGGTAATTTGAAACAGAAGTTAAATTGCTGTAGAGAAATAAAATTATATTCCTAGTATTTCTGAGTTTATGGACTGATATGCAGTTAACTACTGATATGCAGGTAGTTAACTAACCTGGGATCTGAGATAATAACCACGCCTTATTGAGCACCCACCATGATCCAGGCATTTTGCTAGGGTTTTTATGAACTCTGGTATGACCCTCACAACATACTGGACCCATTTGATCAGCTTTGGCCCAGTATCACACATGACCTCCTAGAGAGAGAATGATAAAGCAGACACTTACATGAAGCAGGTGCTTAATACTTGTCTGACACTGTGCTTTACAGATGTTATCTTGTATAGTCCCCACACCAATCCTGAGAGCTAGGTGCATTAATATCGCTGCATCTGCAGGAAAAGAAAGCTGGAAAAGAGCAGAGCGTGGCTCCAGAGTCTGTGCTTGCCACCACAGTGTTACTAGAACTCCTGGAAAATAAAAGTAGAAGAAAATTTTCCTTCCCTTGAAAAACATACAGCATAGAGTAGGCAGTATATGTGTATTTGTTAAATGCCTACTGCATGCTATGCATTGTGCAAAGTGCTGGAGAAACAGTGCTGAGAAGGGCAGACAAGGTGCTTTCCCATACAAACATCATGGTCCATGGGGAAGACGTTAGGACAAGCATGTCGAGTGAGGCAGTCACTATGAGAGAGGAGTGCAGAGTGCAGCAGGAAAGCAAGGCAGGAGTGCATAGCTCCATCTGAGGGAAAGGCGGGATAGGGTGGGTGATTGGGAATAGCTTCTAGGAGGAAGGAGTCTTTGACCTGGAACATGAGGAGTAAACAAATTGAAGAGGTAGGAATTATGGCCTTGGCAGAGGGAAGAGCACACAGAAGGCCTGGAGACAGGGAGGGAACATGGTATTCAAGAGATGTGGTGTTTAGAATGACCCAAGCATAGAGTGTGCAGGGGCCAGTGACGGAAAACAAGGCGAGGAGGCCGACAGAGGCAGCTAGTGAAGTTGTGGAGTGAGAGCCAATTCAAGGAGTTTGGCAATGGGAAGCCATAAGAAGGCTTTCCACAAGGACCAGCTTGCTCGATTTATTATTCAGGATCACTGCCTGCAGGGTAGAGAGTAGAGGAAGGGGAGGAGTGTGGGTGGCAGGGAGAATGATTAGGAACGATTCCAGTTATTGCAGGTGAGTGATGGTGTCTTAGACTGGAGTGTGGACAGTTTCACACGAGAGATGGAAGTACGTGAGACGTACTATATTTCAGAGATAAAACTGATAGATTTTTTTCCTTTTTTGTGATGGTCTATCTTATTGATAGAGTAAGTATACAGTCAGCTTCATTATTGGTGAGTTCCATGTTTGCGTCTGTTCACTAAATTTTATTTGTAGCCCCTAAATCAATTCTTGCGGTGATTTTGTGACCATTTGCAGATACGCACAAAGCAGCAACAATTTGGTGTCAGCTGATATGCATGTTCCCAGCTGAGGTCAAACAAGGCACTGCTCTGCCTTCTTGTGTCTGATCTCATACTGTAAACAAATGTTCTTTTTGTGACTTATTTAGTGCCATGGGAGGGGGAGTTGCATTTTTGTGGTTTTTGTTTTGGTGATTTAGCTGTTTAAAATGCCCCGCAACATAGTGCTGTCTAGTGTTTGAATGCCCAAGAGGCCTTATAGAGGAAATACATGTATTAGACAAGCTTCATTCAGGCATGAGTTACAGGGCTGTTAGCTGTAAATTCAATGTTAATGAACCAGAAGTATATATATTAAATAAGATGTCTTTAAACAGAAATACACATAAAACAAGGTTATATACTGATTTGTCGATGAAAATATTGTGGCTAGAAGTTAGACAGAACCTAGCCCTATATTTCCGCTAGGAACAGTGGTTCAATATATGCTAATTTGGTGTTTGCGGTGATTCTCTAGAACATAATTACTGCGATTAATAAGAATCAACTGTATCTATATTGTACATGGGCACATGCACAAACACAAACCAGAGGCATTCTTGAGATCTTTCCAAGTGGGAAAGCATAACAAGGCACAGAATGATAACACATACAATCTGGAAGAATGCAGGGTAGTAGACTGTGGGTGTTTGCACATATGGGCATGTGTGTGACATTAGTCAGTCCCAAGAAGAGAAATACAGCCTCGAGGAGCCCTTAGGAGTCTCTAACTAAGACTGGCCCTATTCATCACCCAGCAGGGCTGAGAGCAGTGGTTCCATGGTTCCCGAGAGTGGGCCATGAGCCAGTGCTGGGCTGCCCACAGCAGAACCCCCTGAGCGCTTTTGCATGCATGTTTGGTGCCCCACACCTAGACAGCCTGGTTCAAAAGGGTAGTCCCCCAGGGAAATGCTGATCACAGCCGGGTTTAGGAAGCACTACCCCAGAGTACCCCCGAATGACTCAGAAGCACTCATGGTTTTTCTACCATCTGACAATTTTAATTTCTGCTGCTTCTGATTTGCAGACACGGAGATATATTTATGAACCACACTGAAAACTGGATTGGCTCTCAATACAAGAAGGTGGTTTACAGGGAATACACCAATGGAGAATTTGTGGAGATCAAAGCCCGGCCACCGCAAGAGCAGCACTTGGAACTGCTGGGTATGGCACAGACAGCAGCTCGTGCATGGGTGTGCACACACACACGCGCGCACACAAGTCCATTAGACTTATACCTGAGAATGGAGGAAAGGAACGGAGTAGGCCGACTGCATTCAGCCAAGTGCGACCTCTTCCTGCTCTCCCACTTTCAGGGAGCATGCTGTGTGCTCAGCCCATCCAAAGAATAGTCATAGAAAGACTTCCAGACAACATGCAACAGGAATCCTTATCACCAGGGCAGTCTAACCTGTCTGTTGCCCTGAAGTTCTTTGCCACTGCTCTGCTGAGACAGGAAATTCTAATTTGATGCCTCAGAACAGCAGGCTGAGTGTTTGCATAACTTAAAGTCTTTGATTATTCATGCACAGGACCATAACAACACACATAAAAATAGTTCTGACCAAAGAGGCGCCCCTTATGTCAGAGGGGTGCTAAGGATGAAAGGCTTGGTTTCAGTTTGGGAGGCGCTAACTCGTGGGCTTCTCAGACCCGCTCTGCCTGTCTGATGCCCTGGACTACCTGACCTGGCAATCAAATAAACTCCTCCTGCCTTCCTTCCCACTTTTCTTCATCGGAGGTTCACCAAACCTGATTCCACCGTGAAGATGAGATGTTAAGGCAAAGGGCTAATCTAGATGACTTTCTCAAAATCTGTTCCCCCTTTTAAATACACAGGGTAACTTATGTACAGAGTATGGCTTTACACAGTGCTTATGTGAAGAGTATGACTTTACACGACTGCTAGCTTCATAAATTACTAAATGCCCAACCCACCTACACCACACCTTCACTGTCTATTAATAACTGACACACAAGCTTGTTACACTAAATAAAGTCACCCCCAGTGGGAACGTTCCTCCTTCTGAGACTTGTGTGTATCAACTAAGCTCTGAAGAAAAGGTACTGGTCCTGCCAAGGTGGCTGCGTTGCCCCTCAAAGAGCCCCAATTTGGTCTCCTCAGGAAAATGACACAAACGAGTCATTCCATCAGAGGCAAGCCCAGCAGCCCTTCAGCCAGGAGAGCAGGAGGCCTGTCTCATTTTCTGTGGCTCAGGGTGAGGCCTGCACTCCGGAAGTTGCAAAGGGCACAAGGCAGGCACATTACTGCTCGTTACTGCTCCCTGTGACCTACCAGGTCGTAAGTCAGAAAGCACTTGCTGTAACTCACCGGTACAGCAAGGCCTGTGCAATTTAAGTGGTATGAATATACAAGTAGTGATTTTCATTTATTCACACAGATGCCACTCTCTGTAATTATACCCAAACTGACTGTTTAAAAACATGCCTAGAAATGTCCAGCTTTATCATGTTTTTAAAAGGAGCATTTTCAAACATTTTCTGATTCATAACTATTTATTTCCTTCCAAGATAATAATTGTCCAACAAATTTTAGATTTTTTTCAGGGCTTTAGTGGTCTTTCTCAACAAAGCAATTAAAACCATGGTTTGAACCAGTAATGAATGGGTGGGTGTGGTGGGGCCCCTGCCATGAGTATAACACCCTATGAACATAGAATGCAATAAATGCCCAAGGATGTGAATGAAGAAGGAACAGGTCTGAGGTGCTTCCAAAATGGGAGTCTGTTTCCAACCCCCTCGAGGCAGTGCCTTGTGAGGACTGCTGTGTGTGAAATGCTGTCAGTGTGCTGTATGGGCTGGGCAAGCTGCGTGTGCACATTCTGGGCACCAAGAGGTGAAAGGCACCTGGCATGGGAGATGCACATTCCACAGTCATGCTGGCACAGGCATCTCCCGTGGGGTGCAGAACTATTTCCACTGACACACAAGCTGGTTGCTTGTAATGGAAGTGTGTGCATATGAGGAGCTGAAAAGAGACAGCTCATCAAGTATCCAAATACTGAGAAACAGCAAATACTGAGGACATGCACTAGTGAAATCACTGCATAGATCATAAATCAGCATATAAATGTTTTAATTCTGTTCTTATCTTTTGAACCCCTTTAATACACATTATTTTATTGGATTATCATCATCATAAATCCATTTACCAGACAGTGAGCAATTTCAGACTTAACAAAGGTTACATGCAAGGAGATTACAACTGAAAGTCTTCACATCACGGATATGGCTTTTCCTGGGGATTATGTCTAAGCAGTAGCAGAAATTTGTGCATTTATTACTGTATTTTAATGCACTGAAATTAGCACTGTACATACATTACCTTATCTAATCCTACGAGAAAGGTGTAATCAAACCCATCTAACAGAAGAGAAATTTGAGACTCAAGCAAGCCTTGACTGCAAAGCTTCTCTAATAAGTGAAAAAGGCAGGATTTGGACCCAAATTGGTCCAATTGCCAAAATGACATGTTATTTAATACTACATATGTGGCCTTCTAAAAGAAACGCACTAAAGAAACTAACATTTGTTTTATTTTGCCAAATACTGCCTACATTTACATTACATCAGTGTTGAAAAGAGCAAGGATAATGCACACAGACCTGTGTTCTGCCTTCAGGCCCAATGATGCACGCCGAGGTGGGCGACTCTGTCCTCATCATATTTAAGAACAAAGCCAGTCGGCCCTACTCCATCTCAGCCCACGGTGTGGAGGACACAGAGAGGGGGAAGCGACTCCAAGTGCCCATGACGAAACCAGGTAAGTTACCCAGAGTTCTGCTTTGTCCTGATGAGGACACCAGGCTCAAGTCTTTTCTGATCTCTGAAGAGCCTTGAAGAGCTCCTATTAATGTTAATGTGTTCCAGCCATCACCTAATCCCTCCCAATGTGAGATCATCATTCATCCAATGACCAAATGTTGATGGGGGTCCTAGGGTCCATTAGGGACCTCAAAACATACTAAGATGTAATAATAGCTAACATACATTGAGTGATAACCCTGTGCCAGGTGCTGTGCTTCATATTAAAAAAAAAAAAAAACAGAACCTCATTTATCCTCATAATAACCCAATAACTAACAATATTTTATTAAATCTGATGCCATTGATTATAATGACCATCATTATTTTGTTTCTAAAAAAAGAAAAAATAGGCTGCCAATTAAACTTTAGAATGCTGCTGATTGAAAAATACATCCTGACTTCACTTATATTAAATTGTGGGAAAATGTTCATCCTATAATTAATGAAGTACGGTATTGTGTCCATTGAACAGATGACAAAAGCACAGAGGAGTAAAGAACTTGACGAGGTCATACATTAGTAATGGGGGAGCCCCAGTTTCTTTGATTTCAGAGCCTGCCCTCTTAACCACACATTTCTCTCAAGACACTTCAAGTGAGGTTGGAAGAAAAAAAGACAAACAAGATGAATCATTTCAGTAGTAGTGTAGATTTTACATAATGAAATTCTAAGTGGTGAAGAATGTCAAGAATATGTCTGGATGTGTTTATAAAAGTTTCAAAGAAGGAAAATCCATGAAGACTGATTGATTAGTTAGGAGTCCTTGGGAAAAGGAGTAATTAGGTAAAGATTCATACAGGAGGTAGAGATCCAGCTGAGTTTTGAAAGATGCACCAAAGGGAGGGAAGACCTCATAATTTAAGCAGCTTCCCATAACATTTATACATGTGGCTATATTGTGGCTGTAATGAGTCTGTAATAAATGTGAAGAGCCACTGTGACCTTGAGTTATGAAATTGGTAGCAACCATAGGTATAACTACAAGGGAGTTATATTCCATTTTACTTCTTATACATAGTAACATTATAATACTTAATACTACAGTAATTACAATAAGAGTGATATGAACTTTAAAAAGTTAAGATGCATTAAAAAAAAGAAAAGAAAACAATCTCGTGCATCACCAGAAAGTTAGCAAGGTACCTCTATGAGGATGGGATTAGGGGAAGGAAACTCTTCACCCACCACTATTCCAACTGCTTCTGCCACACCCACTCCACCCCACCCCTAGTAACAGAAGCCTGTGTTTTGCTGCTTCAAGAAACTTTTCATAAACGTCCTAGATGTCTATCTACAGGAAAATATTAAAGTAAATTCTAGAATATCCTTACAATAGACTGTTGTGCAGCCATTAAATGATATTTAAGAAGGTTTGGGCCCTGACCAGAAAGCTCAGTTGGTAGAGAGATCCTGATACGCCAAGGTTGCTGGTCAGGGCACATAGAAGAATCAACCAATGAATGCGTAAATAAGTGGAACAACAAATCTATGTTTCTCCCTCTCAAATCAATCAATCAAAGGTTTGAGTGGCTTGGGAAATGCCTGTGGTATCATGTTAAGGAAAACACAAGTATAGAAGAAACACCCCAGGGAAATAAGCCAAAATGTTAGTAATGGTTATATCTCCATGGTGGTATTTTGAGTAGCAGAGTGATACTTTTTTTTACTTCTTCACATTTTATTGTACTTTTTAGATTTTTATAATGTATGTATCTTGCTTAGATGAAGAGGGAGATGTTTTTAAATGGGTCAAAAAAGCCATTATATAAAGTTACTCATTTTTGATGGTTGAAAGCATGTCCGAGGAGAGAAAGAAGGTTGCCAATCAGGCATCGATGAGGCTCTGGTAGAGCTGTGGACAAGCTGGGGTGACCTGTGAGGCTCTTGTGCCCTCATGTTGAGGACATGCGAGGGACACACCTCCTTTGCGCTGGCTGGCCTTCAAAGAGTCCTTGATGTGAGGGTTATCACAGTGAGGAGAAGAATGATTAGAAAGCGACAAAAGGGCATTTTTCTTACTGAAAGTCAGAAGGAGAGAATCCCCCACAAGGGTCTGGCAGGCTGAAAGGCTTGGGAGAGCCCAGAGATGGGGATAGAAACTAACTTTGTGCAGGAAGTCCGGGCAAACTGGACAAGAGGGCTCAATCTGGGCATGCGTGAGATACCGAGAGCACACAAGCACAGAAGCAAACTAAACAGCCCCTATCAAATTTTTGTTTTTCTCTCATAATTAAATGACTCAGAAAATATTTATTGAGCCTCTTCTTTTTACTTAGAGCTGTGCTTCCTGCTGGGTTGTTCCAACTTTAATAATACCACCCCTGTAGCCATTTGTATTTAGGAAGCTAAGTATCAGTGGTTTATCTTGCAATTAACAAGGCATAACGGCTATAATGAAACTTTATGGAAATTAGACCTAAAGTTATATTGCTAACCCACTGGTGTATGAGCACATATGGAGCAAAGTTACATGTAAACATGATTTTTGTTTTGCTTTGCGGCTCACATTCAGCTATAGGTTGTTTGTTCCGGTGGGTGGGGATAGGACACAGTTCAAAACAAGATGTGGCTTTTATTTGGCACTTTTACCACGTGATTATCTGTTAATTCATGAGTATATTTGTGACTCCTCTGCAAGGCTCTGGATTGGCCACCAATGATGCATAGATATGATGCCTGGCAACAGGGAGTGCATACATTTGTTACTGTTATGTAGAGAAATTAATGCTATTGACTCAATGTGAGGCTCTATCCTAGGTTTTGTTCTTTAATCCTCACCCAAGAATATTTTTACTGATTTTAGAGAGATACAAAGGGAGAGAAAGAGAGGGGGAGAGAGAGAGAGAGCAACATTGATCAGTTGCCTCCCTTACAAACACTGACTTGGAATCAAACCTGCAACATTTCGGTTCGACAATGCTCCAGCCAACATAGCCATCTGGCCAGAGTCTGGGTGTTTTGTTTCACTTAATCCTCACAACAGTCTAACTCACTTTATAAGTAAGGAAACTAAAGGTCAGTGAGGTTAAGTAGCCCATCAAAGGTTGGGTAAGTAGAAAGTCATCGGGTTGAGATTTGGAACTAGGTCTCTCTGATTCTCTCTGGTTCTAACTAGATCTCACCTGCCTGCACATTAAAATCACTTGAGAAGCTTTAAAAAAAAAAAAGATCCTGATGCCGTAGTCCCAGACCTCAGACACTAAGTTCATTGGTTTGGGATGAGGCCTGAGCAGTGAAAGTTTACAAAGCTTCCTGGTGGTTCCGTAAGAAGCCAAGGCTGCAAGCCACAGTAACTCAAGTGAGCTGGAGCATTTGCTCTGGGGAGACAGACATGAAATTTGAGGGGGAAAAAAAGCAGTAACATATAAATTAAGTCTTCATTTCCTGAATAAACATGAGTTAATAACAGAAAGCATCCTATAGGGAAGGCTGTAGTCTGCAATGAAAGATCTGCCACTTTGAAACTGCAGAAAATCAAGATATGAGTTTCACGGGAACATTTTCTAGTGAATGGGTACTTTTCCCCAGCCATAAATGTTAACCAACATTTACAAAGGTCTGTTTGTATTTTGTCAGCTAAGTCATCTGGAATAGAGGTAACACTAGTAAATCCTTTCTATTTCTTCTCATTTGTTTCAGGAGAAATAAAAACTTACATATGGAGTGTCCCTGAAAGGTCTGGTCCCGGGCCATCTGACCCAAATTGTATTCCATGGGTTTACTATTCAACAGTAAACTTTGTGAAGGTAAGGTGGAGAGAGCAAGCAAAATGCTCATAGTAATATGGCTTTGAGTTAGCTAATAAGTCATCACAACTCTGGTGGGTATATGTGAAGGGTTGTCAGGGTTTAGAGCAGGGTCTCAAACTATGGCCAGGCCCATTTCTTTACATTTTTTATGGTTAAGTTGAGAGGCTATGAAAGAGTCAGTATAGCTAACAATGTAAAAAAATACTTACTATCTAGCGCTTTGCAGAAAATAACAATTTGTTGGCTCTTATTCTAAACAGTGGGGGGGGAGGGGAAGAACAAACAAAATCCCAATGTTTCTTTTTTTTTTGACCAGGTAAATAGATGTGTCTTTGTGAGAGATTTTCCCTGTTTATATTCTATAAACTCTTTACTACCTGTTCTGGCACTTTCTGTTTAATTTTATAGATTTTTTTTTTAAACCCAATGTTTTAATCACCAAATTTAGAAGTTACAAAGTAGTTTGAAGCAAAGAGGTTATATAAAAAATAGCCATAAATAAAAAATATTTTAATATAATTCATACCATGGTTTTTGATGTGTGGAATCCATCCTTTTTAAAGGCATCACCACTGCTCACAGGACTCAGGAAAAGAAAGCACAGGCCAAACATAGTAACTGAAACCACAGACCATTTGAATAATAAATAGGCCAACTTTATGTAGAAATTAAAGGCAAAGATTCACTATTATTTGAATCAGAGATGTATGTGGTAAAACAAATAGTCTTTAATTATATGTCATAAATCAAAGTCCAAACTAAAGTCATGTGTGATAGAAAATGTAAGTATTGCCCATTATTTAAAAAGTAAACATTAGGTTCCGGCCAAGATGGAGGCGTAGGTAGAAACCCCTCACGTCCTCACACAACCAAAAGGAGAGAATAACAATCAGAAATCATAAGTAACCAAAAGCACCAGAAAATCAAACTGCATGGAACTCCCACAACCAAGGAATTAAAGAAAAAATTAACCAGAACAACCAGACCTGTAAGGCAGTGGACCTCACAGGCCAACTCAGAAAAAGCAAGGCAATGCGGCAGCCTCAGGGGCAGGGCTGGTTGGCTGGCTGTCGAACTCCACCAGTTGCTCAGGAGGGGCTGACTTAAGGGGAAACTGAGACTCAGAGCTGTGTGCTACAACTGTGGTTGCCTCAGTGGGAGAAACTCCCAGTCTCACCTGAGAGTTCATTCGTTGAAAAGTACACTAGAGGAGCAGGCGGGCTGCACTGTTCCCTCTCTGGCCCCTCCCCCATGGGCAGCGCTGCAGCAATGAGGGTTGTCTGGCCCCCTTACACCACATTAGCTGAGCCAAGACAAAGAAATATGGCCCAGAGGAAAGTACACTGCAAAGCCTCAGGAAGAACTAAGTGAGGAGGAGATCGCCAACCTATCCCTGGAGAATTTAAAACCCTGCTAATCGAAATGCTCAAAGATCTAATTGAGCTTGGTTGAAAAGTGAAAAAACAAAATGAAGGATACACAAAGTGAAATAAAGCAAAATATTCAGGGAACCAACAGTGACAGTAAAGAAAGCAGGACTCAAAGCAATGATTTGGAACAAAAGAAAGAAAGAAACATCCATCCAGAAGAAAAAGAAGAAATGAGAATTCAAAAAATGAAGAGAGACTTAGGAACCTCTGGGACAACTTTGAACATTCCAATATCTGAATCATAGGGGTGCCAGGAGAAGAACTACAGCAAGAAATTGAAAACTTATTTGAACAAATAATAAAGGAAAACTTTCCCAATCTGTCAAAAGAAATAGACTTCCAGAAAGTCTAGGAAGCCGAGAGAGTCCCCAAGAAGTTGGACCCAAAGAGGAACACACCAAGGCACATCATCATTAAGTTACCCAAGATTAAAGATAAGGAGAGAATCCTAAAAGAAGCCAGAGAAAAGGAGAGAGTTACCAACAAAGGAGTCCCCATTAGACTATCAGCTGATTTCTCAAAAGAAACCTTGCAGGCAAGAAGGGGCTGGAAAGAAGTAAAAAGGCAGGGACCTCCATCCAAGATTACTCTATCCAGAATAGCTATCATTTAGAATGGAAGGGCAGACGAAGTGCTCCCCAGATAAGGTCAAGTTCAAGGAGTTCATCATCACCCAGCCTTTAGTATATGAAATGTTAAAGGGACTTATCTAAGAAAAGGAAGATCAAAAATATGAACAGTAAAATGACAACAAACACAACTATCAACAAATGAACCTAAAAGAAAAGAAAATCAATGAAAACAAAAACTAAGCAAACAACCAGAACAGGAACAGAATCACAAAAATGGACATCACATGGAGGGAGTTCAGTGGGGAGGGGGAAGGGAGGAATAGGGGGGGAAAGGTACAGGGAAAAGCAGCATAATTAGTAGGCATAAAATAGACAGGGAGAGATAAAACATGGTATAGGAAACAGAGGACTCAAAGAACTTATATGTATAACCCATGGACATGAACTAAGGGGTGGGGAATGCTGGAGGGTTAGGGGGCCAGGGTGGAGAGGGTATAAAGGGGGGAAAATTGGAAAAACTGTAATAGCATAATCAATAAAAAATACTTTAAAAAGTAAAAATGATCTTAACCTTCCTATTAAATATTAGATGGCTGCATTAATGTCCTTGAGTTGAACTGGACAGTTCAGGAGTTACAGAGTGACATACAAGACACTTGAAAAAAAATCTTACATTTTGGAATTATGAGAAATGCACACTTTGTACATCCCAACAAATATTTATTGAACACTTGTGATTGAAAATGACTCTGCCAAGTACTATGAGGAATGCAAATATTCTTGTCTTGAGGGAACTTATAATCTTTGGGGAAAATAGTATAGTACACACTCATAGTTGTAACAAAATTCTGAATCTGGTGAATTCTGAATAGGGGTACAGGGAAATGAGAGTCTAGGAAGAGAAAGCATTGTGAGCAAAGCTAGAACGAGGAAAGTAGGTGTGTTTGGGAAATGTTGAGAATCCCATTTAGCCAAGTGGGTAATACGAATAGAAAGCAGTAGGGGATCTTAAGCTAGAGAAACTCATTGAGGGAGCACATGAGGGGTTTAGGGACCTGCCCAGGATTTACATTCTATTCAGTAGTCCATGGAGATTCAATGGGGACTTCTAGATATGGGAGTGATGAGATTAATCTGATGGCAGTCAACAGGAGGGCTGGAGGTGAGCTGAGGTGACCAGAGACTGGAGTGGAGCCGACTTCTAGTCCAGGGTGAGGTAGTAAGCTCCTGCACTAGCAGGGTGGCAGAAGGAAGGGAAAGGAAGCTGCAGAATGGAGAGGCATGGTGAAGGGAAAAGAAACGTAAGATTCGACAGCAAGTGAGATGGGACAAAGTGAAGAAGAAAGAGGAATTAAACACTGAAATCAAGTTTTCTGATCTAAATGATAGGTAATATCATGGCACTGTTAATAGAAATAGAAAATTCAGAAGGAATGGTTTGAAAGAAATAATAAAAGTCCACTTTGTAAACGCTTTGCAAATTTAATTGTCGCAGGAGGAATATCTAAGTAGGAAGTAGGAAATGTGGGAATTTTCCCTCAAAAGAAAGTTTGGGCTGGACAACTTGGTATGGAGGTTATTGATGGTCCTATATCATTTGCTACTCTCCCGGTTCACTTTTACCCGTAAGAAGTGGAATATAAGAACCTGTATATAGCTACAAATACAGACTCACTTGAAAAGCCAACAGAAAGATAGAAATAAGCATTCATCTATTCACTGAAATATTTATTGACCACCTTTTGTTTACTAAACACAAAACTATCTCTGGAGATGCAATGATAGGTAAGGGACACAGCCTCAGCTCTCAAGGAGCTTACGCTGTAGCAAATTTTTAGGAATACTCCTAAATTTTCACAAAGATAACCCTGTTTTTTCAGGGCTTCTTAGTGCTTAGTTTGTATTCAGTCTTTTTACAATGACTTTCTTACAAGCACTTAATCTGTGGTATTAAATTATTTAAAGTCTCTTCTAATTCAGTTTTATTTTCTTTCAGGATACATACAGTGGTTTGATGGGGCCTCTGATTATATGCAGAGAAGGAGTGTTGAATGAAAAAGGAAGAAGAAGTGATGTTGATTATGAATTTGCTCTCTTGTTTTTGGTATTTAATGAGAATGAATCTTGGTATCTGGATGACAATATTAAGAAGTATCTCAATAAAGATCCACGAGATTTTAAGCACACTGATGATTTTGAGGAGAGCAACAGAATGCACGGTATATCATGCACATGATTTAAAAAGAAAACCTTGTGAGATATGCTCATAGAAGTTCCTTTAGCTGTAGGAGGTCCCCAGCTCAGAGACACCTGGACTGAAGCAAGTCCTCTGTAGCTGCCAGCAAGGTTCAGCCAGGCTGTGGACCAGCTGTTTTAGGGAGTTCTGCCTCTGAATGCTGAGATCCCTAAATTATAAGGCTGTGAAGTAATCCTTCAAAGATGAATCATCACTTATTGGTATATTTCTACAGAAATATATTGTAACTTCTAATTGATCAAATTTAAGTGCCTGGTTTAACTGTTTCTGGGACATAAAATACCATCACCAAATTTCTGTTTTAATGGGTCTATGTTATTTAATTCTATGTAATTTAAGTAGTTTTTTTTTAAGTGGGAGTAATGTGTTTAATTTGACACATATGCACTCTCTCACCAAGATCTACTTTTGACCAAAAGTGTAATGAAAGACAGGCTTAGCCCCAGGTCACAAAGCTGGTTAATTGCTAACATAAATGAGAATTAGCCTGATCTCTGCTTCAGCTACTCTTTCCCCTACCAGTTTTGCTTCCGTCTCCCAAAAGTGTCTTAGAATGCTGTTTTTAATGAATGTAACTCATTTGGTTGTGTCATGATGCACAGAATAAAACCTTAATAGAAAGCAAAGGTGGGAGAGTGCCCCATCACGTCAACTCCACTTGAGCTTGCTTTGCTCACTGTGAGGTCATGGGCTCTGCTGCTGTGAAGCTTTTTGGAGTCAGCCAGGCTTAGAAACTTGCCCCAAGGTAGTCCTCAGAAAGTGACATATTAAGGACATAGCTTCTAATTGGTTCAGTTATGATATAGATGAACTTACTTCTTTATGCTTTAGTCCACTCAATTGTAGAATGGCATAAATCCGGCTACCTCACAAATGAGGCTGTAATCTACTCTATAGAAAGAATATACTGAATAAACAAACAAATAAACAGCACACATTGCTACCCAAGATATAGCTTATTCAAAAATAAACTGCTATTTCTCTTTCTAGTTCTCTTTGTTTAAGGATTTCTTAGTAATCTGAAATTTAGGTCTAGAATATGAGGACATTGGTAAGTGCAAATGAGATTGTTCCATTTTCATCGGGCAGATGAGAATGTTGATGACTTAAAGATCTTTTTGAAGCAGATTAATAATGAGTGTCATGTCACTAATCAAAAACTATTTTCTGTTCACCATCTTAGCTATTAATGGCAAGATTTTTGGGAATCTCCATGGCCTCATCATGAATGAAGATACAATGACAAACTGGTATTTGCTAGGAATAGGAAGTGAAGTGGATATACATACCATCCATTATCATGCTGAGAGCTTTCTCTTCAAAGTACGTATAAGGAAAATGCTTTGAGGGAGACATTTTGAATGAAGAAATTCAATGCATTTCCTCTGTGAAATAAGGTTATTTGGCAGTAAGGCTTGTGGGAGGGTGATCGATATTAGAGAATGGAACAGAATAATGTGATTATATCCTTCCCCTGGAGGAAATTTCTTAATATGTACATATATTTTATTGTACTTGTAAAAAAAAAAAAAAAAAACAAAACTCTCCAAGCTTCAGGTGAGAGTTTTCTCATCACTTACATGAGAATAATTCTGCCCACTCTGGATTACACTGTCCATATTTTATGTGAAAGCACCCATAGTATTTTGTCTCCTTTTCTTATCCTTCCTTTTTTCTTTCTCTTTTCTTTTTCCATTTCTTTTCTATGTGATTAGCCCACAGAATAGCCGTATCTAGTAAAAGCTATTTTGAGCTTTGGCTTCGGCACAAAAACTTTATCTTGACTCTTACCCTGGATCATACATATGTGGCCTTCTGCCTCTCTAGCATCTGTACCATATGGTTGGCTCCAGCTATACAGATCACACGGGGAGCTGTTTAAGAAACAAATCTCCAGGCCATACCCCACGCCGCTGAATCAGGATCTCCAGGAATAAGGTCCAAATAGGCTGTCACCTCATGTGCTCCTCACAGTCTACAGCAAAGCAGAATAGAGAAGAATAATCACATCTCATCTGTGGATGTGATTAATCCACATTAATTCTTCTCTAGTTACACAGGAATAAACAGTAATTTTAAACAAACATTTAATATCCTCTTCTCTCTGTGTATTTCTTCAACATAGTTTATGGCACCAAGTATTAGCCTATAATGATTATAGTTTTACATATTAAATGGCTATGCTCGTTTTCAGAACTTGGCTTTTTTTAATTTTATTTTTCACTCACAGTTTAATTCAATATTACTTTGTATGCGTTTCAGGTGTACAGTATAGTAGTTAGACAATCATATAATTTACAGAGTGGTCCCCCAATATTTCAAGTACCCACCTAGCACTGTACAAAGTTATTACAATACTATTGACTGTATTCCTATGCCATATTTTACATCCTCATGACTATTTCATAACTACCAATTTATAGTTCTTGATCTCTTCACCTTTTTCATCCAGTTCCCCAATATCCCTCCCCTCTGGCAACCATCAGTGTAGAATTTGGCTTTTTAAACCCAAGTTTTAAAAATCATATTAAAATTTTACATACATATATAAAATTATTTTATATACAAATTATGTAAGGTATAATTTAGATTGAATAAAATTCACCTGCTTTAGTACAAAGCTCTGTTTTAAAAAACACACCCAGTGGTATATCCAATGCTAATCAAAATATAGAACAGCTCCACCACCACCTAAAAAGTCCCCGTTGCACCCTCCAGAGTCAGCTACTTCCCCATGCTTAACCCCTGGCAAACATGGGCCTATTTTCTATATCTATAGCTTTGCCTTTTCTAAATGTCATGTAAATGGAATCACACAATCTATAGAATTTAAAATCTGACTTGTTTCATTTAGTGTAGGCATTTGAATTGCATCCATCTTGTTGTGTGTGTTAATGGGTTTTTTCTGTTTGACTATTGATTAGCATTCCATTGTATGAATATGTGACAGCTTGTTTATTCATTCTTTTGTTGATAAACATTTGGGTTATTTCCAGTTTTTGATTATTACAAATAAAATCATTATAAATATTTAAGTACATGTTTTTGTGAATATAAGTTTTTATTTTCCCTGGGAAAATACCCAGGAATTGGATTGCTAGGCCATTTGGTGAGTGTATGTTTAACTGGATAAGGAGTTGCCAAACTGTTTTCTGCAGAGGCAGAACCATTTTACATTCCCACCAGAAATGTATAATAATGACATTTATTACACATCCACATCAGCAGTTGGTATCTTCCATTTTTATTTAATTTTTTCTTTGCTATCCCATTAAATGTGTAGTGGTATCTCACTGTTTTTTAATGTCTTTTATTGATCATGCTATGACAGTTGTCCCTTTTTTTTCTCCCCTATATTGCCCTCTACCCTACCAACCACACTCAAACAAGCGTTCTTTCTGCTGGATACTGTATATGTCTGTCCTTCCTTGAATGCCACTGTGTTGACTACGTTAGTGTGACAGTAAGTCTTAAAATCAGGCAGTGATTGTTTAGCTATTCCAGATTTTTGCCTTCCCACATAAATTTGAAAAATAGCTTCAAATTAATATAAAGTAATATTGAATGTCAACTGTAACTGAAAAATAAAAATAAAAAAAGAAATATCTTGTTGATTTCTATTTTAAAAATCCTGCTGGGATTTTGATTAGTATTGTATTAAATCTATACATTGGTTGGGGAAGAATAGCTATCTTAATATTAAGTCTTTCAATCCATGAACATAGTATATCTTTCTATTTGTTTAGATCTTATTTGATTCCTCCCATCAGTCTTTTGTAGTTCTCAGCATTCAGATCTTGCATATATTTTTTCAGATTATTGCTAACACTTGGATTTTGGTGATACTATAAGTAGTATTGTTTTATTTCAATTTCTAATTTTTCATTGCCAATATGTAGAAATGCAATTGACTTTTGTATAATAGGCCTTGTATCCTGCAACTTTTCTAAACTAGTTCTAGTAGCTATTTGTAGATTTTGGGGAGATGGTTTCCTACATAGACAATCATTTTATCTGTGACTAGAGACAGTCTTATTTCTTTTCAATCTGTATACCTTTTATTTCTTTTCTTACCTTATTGCACTGGCTAGAAGCTCTACTATAATGTTGAATACGAATAGTGAAGGTAGACAACTTTTATTTTTTTTAATTTTTTAAAAGATTTTATTTATTTATTTTTAGAGACAGGGAGGGAGGGAGAGAGGGAGATAAACATCAATGTGTGGTTGCCTCTCATGCACCCCCTACTGGGGACCTGGCCCACAACCCAGGCATATGCCCTGACTGGGAATCGAACTTGTGACCCTTTGGTTCACAGGCCCACACTCAATCCACTGAGCCAAACCAGTCAGGGCTGACTTATTTTTAATATTAGGGGAAAAGCATTTAGTCATTCACCATTGAAATAAACTTAGCTATAGATCCTTCTATTCTTAGTTTGTTGAGAGTTTTTTTAATCATGAACTGATGTTAAATTTTCCCAAATGCTTTCTCTGAATCTATTGAGATGATCACATTTTTCATTTTCAGTCTATTGATTAGTCTATTGATTAATCTACTATATAGGTAAATTACATTGACTGATTTTCAAATGTTGAACTTTAACATTTTCATTCCTAGGATAAACTTTACTTTGTCATAATGCAGTACCCTTTTTCTATATTTTTGGACTCAATCTGCTAGTGTTTTCTTAAGCATTTTTGCATATATTTTTATGAAGAACACTGGTGGTAGCTTTCTTTTCTTGTAAGTTATTTGTCTGGTTTTGGTATCAGGGTAATGCCGGCCTCATAATATAAGTTTAAAGTGTTCCCTCCTTTCCTATTTTATGGAAGTTTGTTTAGAATTGGTATTATTTCTTCCTTAAATGTTTGATAAAGTTTGCCAGTGAAGACCTATAGACATGGAGCTTATTTGATAGAAGGTCTTAATATACTTTCGGTTTTTTGAATAGATAACCTGAATAGTTATACATATCAGTTATCACCTTAAGAAATTTGTCCATACCATCTAAGTTATAGAATTTATAAACAGTTGTTCATAATATCACTTTATTACCCTTTGTAATGTCTATAAGATCTCAGTGTTGTCCCCTCTTTCATTCCTGATAATTGCAGTCTGTGTCCTTCTTTTTTTTCCCTTGGTCAGTTTGTCTAGAGGTTTCTATTAGTTATCTATTGCTACCTAACAAATGATTCCAAAACTTAATGTCCTAAAAACAATAAACACTTATTATCTCACAATTTCTCTGGGTCAGGAACTGGGGAATAGTTTAGCTAGCTGGTTCCGACTTAGCACCTTTCATGAGGCTGCGATAAGATGTCAGCTGGCCCTGCAGTCCTCAGGTTTGACTGGGGCTAGACAATCCACTTCCGAGCTCACCTGCAGGGCTGTTGACTGGAGGCTTCAGCTCCTTACCATGTGGGTATGTGGTAGCTGGCTACCACAAGTTTATCAATATTATTGATCTGTTCAAAGAACCAGCTTTTGGTTTCTTTGATTTATCTTGTAATATATTTCTATTCTTGATTTTGTTGATTTCTGCTCTTTATTATTCCCTTCTTTCTGCAGATAGATAAATCTTACCGAGAAGACGTGTATGATCTCTTTCCTGGGACCTTCCAAACTGTTGAACTATTTGCAGATCACCCAGGGACATGGCTGTTACACTGTCACGTGTCCGATCACATCCATGCTGGCATGGAAACCACCTACACGGTCCTTCGGAACATAGGTATGGTGCTATCTACCAGTGATGCCAGGTGATGGCACCAGGTTTCCCATAGACCTTGCAAACAAGGGGCATGGGACTCCCAAGGAGCTCAGAGTCAAGCAAGAGAGACAGACATGTAAACTGTAATCATAACAGAACATGAAACAAGACAAAATAGAATGCAGGGTAGAGGGTTCAGTGGCAGCAGTAGGAAGCTAATGGTTCACAGTTTGGGAACATAAACCAAGGTTCCAGAGAGGCCGTAATGCTTCAGATGGATCTTAAAGGTTGAGTAGAAGCTTCAGAGGTGATCAGAGTAGGAACATTCCAGCCTGTATACTGGAATGAAGGGTAGCACAGTAAGAATCCAAGGAAGACTTACACCTTACAGACACTGACAGGATAAAGGCCTTACTGGCAACATGAAGTAACTCTTGAAACAACTCATGCCACGGAAAGAATCGACTTCTATTGTTTATAAAACAATTAACTTGTCTTCTTTGTCCAGACAACAGGACTCCTTATTCCACCAAGTCTCCTTCTGGAGGAGCATCCCACCCAGCCACTGTGCCCTCCAATGGTAACGACCCCCTCCCTGAACCCTGCATGTGAATCAACAGTGTTTACCCTCCAGGGAAAGGCAGAGGCATGACACCTCACTTTTCTTTTTCACAGAAGAACGTGTCAAGGAGCAACTCTATTTCTTTGGCAAGAACCTGGGTCCTAGAGGAGCAAAAGCAGCCTTGGTCATCCTTTTCATCATGGGACTCCTCCTCCTGATCGTCACGGTGATTCTCTCCCTCAGACTGCGCTCTGCAAGGAACCAGGTGGCATACCGGGCAGTCCAGTCCTGCGCGCTCCCCACGGATGCTCTGTGAACTAGTTGGTCTTGCTCTGCAGGGAAACTGGACAAGGCATTGTTCACCAAGAAAGGCTGACACCGTATCCTGGGTCAGGCTCTGATCCTTAGGACACAATCAAAGCAATATGCTTTTACTTACTTATTTTTAAATGGGCTGTGAAGCATCCTCGGGTGTAAAATACAAAAAGAGGAGAATGAGTGTGACTGATAAAACAGACTCAGTCTGTTCTTGGAATGGATTTGCTCAACTGCAGAGACCCTTTAAAAGATATCTTTGTTTTCCATTTTACATAGTTCTTAGATTAGACAGAGAGTGCTTCCTTAGATAGCCGCCAAAGTTTTTAGATGAACAACTTCAGAAAGAGTTGTGCTGCCTCAGACATCTAACAGGAACAGCACCGATTTTTCAGCCCTGCTACTTGAGGTGCTTCCCTTAGCTGTTCCAGGGAAAACAACTTTCTCATGAGTTCATGGAAATGTCTACATCAGTATCTGCTGATGGAATCTGACCAAATGAATATGTTACAGGCTTTGGCCCCAGACTTGGCCTTTTCCATTTTAATATAAATAGCCTGTGCACTATTTGTTACAAAAGGCGAAGTTATAAGCATTTTAAAAATATTGCTGTTGTTTTTATGCCAACTTGTAGAGATATTTGAACGTTTATGACTCACTTTGTGTTATTTGTTCATACAATATGTTTCTGTGGCAACATCTGTATTTTCAAGAATCAACTAGAGAACTCATTTCTGTTTTTCGGAACGTGGAGGGCTGGGAACAGCCAGTAAGGTTCTCCCACTGTGAGTCACAGACTCCCTGAGAGTTTCATGGGAGCTTCTAAGATGCAGGGAGACTGCAGGAGGCAAGTCTGGGCCTGAGTCTTAAGTCTGATTTTTTATTCACCTCAGTAGTCTTTCCAAGTCTCCATTGTCTAGTAAATAAAAACAGTCTCATCATGTAAGAAACATCAGGAGGAATTCAGCAGTGTAGCTGACTGGTTGGGAGGAGGAGGGAATCACAAAATCCTTGATTCCATGCCTCTTAAAGACAAGGCCTTTGTTGGAGGAGAAAAGGAAAGGAAAGGAAAGGCTAGAAAAACAGAGTCCCCATAGCAATTTTTACACTGTTAAATCAGCTTTCAAAACAAGTATTATAGTTTTCAAGCAATCCATACTCTCTCTTTGCATGCCTCAATGTTAGGTATAAGATTGATAAAAGCAATATTGTTTATTACTAGATTGAGACATTGCCCTTTGCTCAGGGCATGCTGCCCTGTGATGCCAATGCCAACGACAAATGAGTGAGCGTAGTACATCTGCCTTGGCCATGGGTCATTTGGATGTCCAGATGAATGAGCAGGACCTAACAAATAAATACTCCGGTGGAGGGACCTTTCATACTTTCTCATCTTCATCTTGGTGAAGGGAAACACGTAATTTGATAGAAACTAGTTTTACAGAAAACAGGATTTGAATGCTAATAGTTGTGTCCATAGTTTGGTTGAATGTCCCAGCAAGCAGGGTCCCCAAAGGATTCTGAATCCCACCCTGTGATTTTGTGATAATGTGATTTTGCAGTAGGTGTTCTACAGTCTTCGTTCCTATGCGGGCTGTATAATTTCATGATAATGTTTATAAGAAATGCTTTATTTATAACTCACACAACAAACTATTTCATTGTAAGGTTTTTCCCTTTTCCCTTAGTTTATTTTTTAATGAACACAAAACCACAAAGTAGCTTGATTATATCATTTCTCTTTTTAATAAAGTTTCATATGAGATGGCTATTTGCATTTTTTAATTTAACTAAAATTTACCTGTCATTAAACCTGGGGTGGGAAGTTGGTTAAAGAAGAATATATTTTAGATATTTAGCAGCTATCCTATTTATACTTGCTAAAGGAAATTAAACAAAATAATATATCTCCACAAATAATATGACTCTCCCCAAACATTGTTTCCTCAAACATACCACACTTCTTCATTCTCAGCCTCACTCCTTTGATAAAATCAATCACCTTACACACATCTCTTTCTCCTGTTACAACAGAAGAAGTGTTTCTGCTGCTAGCAGGGCCAGCCTCTCGTTCAGCTCTGGGCCTCATCATCCCTTCTTGCTTTCACAAGGACTTCATTTCCTCGGTTACCAGGTTTTCCTCCTGCATGAAGTCATCATCAATATCCACCATTAAAAAATAGAAAGCGATTAAAAAAAGCCATTGTTCTAAACTCCATAACCCTCTCCAACCCAGATTCTCTGTTCCCTTGGTAGCAGAACCTAAAGCACTGCCCACCTTGCACCCTGCACCACCTTACCCCATGCATTCCTCAACCCATTCCAATGGCTTCCAATCCAGTGTACCCTGTCCCCTTCTCCCCCTCACACCAATCTGCTGTTAAAATCAATGGCTCTCACACCATTCCCCCTGGCTTCTCCCCCATCTTTATCTTATTTATCCCTCCAACAACAGTTGGGGGCTCCTTCCCTCTAAACATCCTCTAGTTTCTTGGTTCTGCAGCATGACCCCCTGCCAGCCTTCCAACATCCTCAACTGCTGTTTCACCTCCATCTCTTTTGCTGGTTACTTCTCCTTTTTCTGACTTAAATGTTAGCATGCCTCATGGTCTGACACCAGGGCCTTTTGTCTCTTTTGCTCTCTGGGATGGACTGAATAATGTCCCCAAAGATTTTATGTTCTAGTCCTCATACCTGTGAATGTTATTGGCCAAAAAGTCCATTTGTTTTTTTCCATTAGATGGTTCTAGTAGCACTTAGTTTTCTTTAACTTCATTCAAAACAATTTTGTTAGATTGTATTGTGACAGCTGTCATATCAGTGTGCTTTTGAAAAAAACATCAAAATTGGTGAATTTTTGTGTAGCCATTTTAATATTGAAGATGGAAGCAAATATGCAACATTTTTGGCATATTATGCTTTATTATTTCAAGAAAGGGAAAAGCACAACTGAAATGCAAAAAAATGATTTGTGCAGTGTATGGAGAAGGTGCTGTGGCTGACTGAATGTGTCACAAGTGGTTTATGAAGTTTCACGCTGGAGATTTCTCACTGGACGTTGCTCCACGGTCAAGTAGACCAGTTGAAGGTGATAGTGATCAAATCGAGACACGAATTGAGAGCAATCAATGTTATACCATAAGGGAGATAGCAGACATACACAAAATATCCAAATCAATAAAGTTATTGATGAAAATGAAAATGTGTCTTATTTTATGGAAAAAACTAAATGGTTTTTTTGGCCCACCCAATACTTTATATGGCAAAAAGGACTTGCAGGTTTGATTGTTAAACATCTTAATATGAGGAGTTGATACTGGATTACCCAAATTGGCCATAAATGTAATCACAAGTGTTCTTCTCAAAGAGAGGCAGAGGGACATCTGACTACAGAGAAGGGCAATGTGATAACTGAGGCAAGATTCTATGCTGCTGTTTGGGGGATAGAGGAAGGGGCCACAAGCCGAAGAGTGCTGCTTTGAAAGGAGGAAAAAGCAAGGGCACAGATTCTTCACCTTGGCCTATGGAGGGAGTATGGCCACTGACGTCTTGATTTTATTCCAGTGAAACTGATTTCAGACTTCCAGAATTCAAAGGGAATAAATGTGTGCCAGCAAATTGTGATAATTTGTTACAGCCCTCTCTATAGGTTGTGTCATGGATCTGAATATATTACGCTAGCAATGTCAAAATACATTTCTCATTAGGCTGCGTGCCATAACTCTGCTCAGGCAGGATCACTGCAGCAGCGCCCCAAGCAGCCTCTCTGCCGTCAGCCTTGCCCCTTGCACGCACTCCACGCGGCTACGGCAGGGTCCTTCCACATCTGATCGCATCTCGTCCCGGTGAATACCCTCCAACGTCTTCCCACTTCACTTCTTTTTTCTTTTCTACAAAATCCCCAAACACCCCCAGTATTACTGGGAAGAGGAATACTAATGTAAACAAAACAAGAAAAATGCACAAACATTGCTCGACCATTTCTTAGCACATTTATCTCAGCATTAATTAAGTCAATAGTCCCCTCACTGATCATTCCTTTTCTCTACTATCAACACAGTCTGTTTCTAATCCACCTGCCTACTCATTCTGGGCAGCCCCCATCCACCTAATACATTTTAGAATCATGAATTTTCCTCAGGGGAGGACACCTACAACACTGCAGAAAAATCATGGGCTTCAGAGTTAATAACCTTGTTTTGAATCCTGGCTTTGTTCTTATCAAAATTTCCATTTCACTTTTAATAGTAACTGAACTCCTTAGCCTGATCTAGAAGGCCCATTCTACCATTCAATTTGGTCCATGCCCATCTCTCCAACTTTGCTCCACCTTTAATCAGTTCCTGAGACTTGCTTGTTCTTTCTTGCCACAGGGCCTTTGCATGTTCTGCTTCTCATGCCAGGAATGCTCTTCCTCTCCAGCACCCTCATACCTTTTCCTACTTTTTGTAGTTCAGCTCTGAGCTTCCCAGACTGCCCTCTCTGCAGTGGGTCCCTCTTCCTGTTATTGCCCATCTCCACTGTTTTCCTCTGTGGCACTTACCACACAACATAACCATTGTATTGGTCTGTTAGTTTCACTGTTGTCTGCCTCTTTGTCTAGAATGTAGGCTCCACGGAAGAAGGACCCCTGACTGTTTTGCTCACTGCCACATCCCCAGCACGGACCATAGTACAGACACATAACAGTTACTCAGCAAATATTACTTGAATGAGTGAACAAATAAATGTATAAACAGAACAGACATTGTAGTGAGCTCAACTATTCTGACATAGACTATTTTGGCTGCAAAGGATCTCATATTCAAGTGCCAAAAGTCAAAGTTCTCACAGACAAAACTGTTCTGGGACAGCAGATTTAAGGTTTACGGCTGCTTTGGCCTCCTTCTAGCAAACGACACTGGGGCAAAGGGTGTGGGCAGGGGCACTATTTAATCCCCAAATGTACCTCGCCGTGATTTTTAAAAAACAACATCAAAAACAAGGAAAGTCTAAGAACCTGTCACAGCCAAGAGTTGGTAAGGAGACTGTCAACAAAAGAACATCCAGCCCAAGAAAAGGTCTTATAAAGTCTTATAAGAGTTTATTTGAGCCAAACTGAGAACAGTTGCTGGGAAGACAAATTGAGAAAATGCTCCTAAGAATGGCAGATTTACAACTTATTTTTTAATTGCTTTTTACTTTTATTTTTTAATATTTTTTAATATTTTTTTAATTTCACTTTTAGTTGACATACAGTATTATATTAGTTTCTGGTGTATAACATAGTGTTTAGACATTCATGTAACTTACAGCTTATTTTGTACCAGGGATGTCAAACTCATTTTCACTGGGGGCACATCTGCCTTGCGGTTGCCTTCAAAGGGCCGAATGTAATTTCAACTCCTTAACAGTTAAGGAGTAGTTACATTTATACAATCCTAAAATTATATTCGGCCCTTTGAAGGCAACCACGAGGCTGATGTGGCCCCCAGTGAAAATGAGTTTGACACCCCTGTTTTATACACTAGAATCAAAGGAGAAGACATAAACAGGGTTACGTGAAATCCACTGGTGGTGGATTAGGGAGGTGGGAGAAAGCAAAGCGGGGAAATCTCTGAGATTTTATCTCTGAGATTGGATAAAAATGTACTTCTTTTACATTGGTGGGTGCAGGGTAGTTAACAACATTTACAGCACAGAGATGGCATTTGGGCAATAAGATCACACTGAGGGGTTCTGCGGTCTCTTGCTCTGGTGGGAGACAGGCCTGAGGGGTCTGGAAAAAAAGGATTATTCTGACATTCTAAAGGCATGTTACCTTAGATGCAAAATAGACAGGCTCACTTAAAGGCTGATCTTTATCAAGGAAGATACAGCGTAGGACGTGACTACCTGCCATGACTTGCTTTTAGTTAGGAATTTTTATGTTCAGATCATCCTATACTGTTACTCCAGTCTCTGAGTTTATAAAGCCCACCATTCCGGCCTCCCGTGAGTTTGTGGAGTTTAGTATGTAGCCCCTGTTTTGTCCACACAACCAAACATGATGTGGTATCCTGGAGGAAATCTTAGAACAGAAAAAGGATACAAGGTAAAAATTAAGGAAACCTGAATAAAGTAGACTTTAATTAATACTAACGTATCAATATTGGTTCATTAGTTGTGACAAATTACCATACTAACATAAGATGGCAATAGTAGGGGAGACTGAGTACAGGAGTGGGAATATATAGGAACTCTCTGTACTCTCTGCTCAATTTTTCTGTAAATCTAAAACAACTCTAAAAATTACAGTCTATTAAAAAAAAGCAATGTCACATACACTCTTGTGTGACACCTTAAATTCCTGAAGCTGGCAATGACAGCTATCAAACGCTAAGCACTCATTATGTGGCAGGCACTGTTCCATGTGTTATCACATGCAATCCTCAGAACAACCCAGTGAGGTAGGCAGTATTATCATCATGTGGTAAATGAGGAAACTGAGGCTTAGAGATTTGCAGTGGCATATCCTTGCTCACACAGCAAGCAAGTGACAAATCTAGGAATGGTAGCTGCTTTCTCTTTTTCCTCCCAAAGAACCATGGCACATGTCAGATTGTTTGATCTGATTTTTATACTTGGAAAAATAGCTCCCTTAACTATCACTTTTTTGTGCCATTGATCTCTGACCTCAAAGGCAAGGCAAGGCACCGGTTTGGGCTCTCATTGCTTCTCATGTGCAAAATTTCAACAGCCTCTTACCTGGCCTCTCCACCTCCACTCTGCACGTTCCAATCCACTCTACACGTGGCTGGCAGGTTCATCTCTCAAAATTACAACTCCATGTACATTACTTCCCTCCAAATACTCCCTAAAACTTGTTGAAAAAAAGGCCAGACTACCTTTTCAGGCCCTACCCCTTTCATCTTTGCAAAATCCCCTCACCTTCATCTTTCCTGATCAGCGTTAGATGTCTCCACTTCCCACTTCTTAGCAAGTTCTCCTTCTTGCCTCTATTGTAAATTTAACAATTGTGGATTGACTTTCTGCTAAGTGTAAAAAACTCTGCCAGGGCTGAGGGCAATTTACAAAACTGCAGGTTCTGTCCAAATCCTGAGAGGCACTAGATAGATAATGAGAAAGCAGAAATGCAATCAACCATCACACAAGGCAAAATAAGCTAAATGCTGGACCAGAAGAAGAAAGTGCTAGGGAGGGAGTGATTCTTCACAACGCGGAAGAGGGGACATTTGAGCCTGTCAGATGTGTCGATCTGACAAGGAGAGAAGCATCGCAGCACCCGTGCTATCATTCACTACTGGAAAGCTCCGGTCCCAGCTCTGCCTGCCACAAACAGACTGATCCATCTAAGCCCCACCCTTTTATGCACGCCCCTTGGCACACCCCATCTTTCACAAACTCACCTTTTCCAACTTGTATTATCGTTAACTGTGCATGTGCCTTATTTCTCTTACTAAGCTGTCAGGTCTTTGAGGAAATGGAATGTGTCCACTTCACCTTTGCTTCCCCATCCATCAAACCCAGAACTGGCCCATCTCTGGCCTCTAATATACGTCTTGAGTATGTGGATAAATGTGTAAGTTGAGCTACTAGGTTTTGAATAATGTTTTCAAGGTGAAATGTCTACAGATTCCTTCAGACACTTAATAAAATATTTATTAAAAGACCTACTATGTGTGAGGCATTTGTGCTAAGTGTTAGAGATAAGAGTGGTATGCATAGGCATGGGCCTGCCCTCATGAAGCTTACCATATAAAGGCAGAGACAAACATCAAAGAACTGAACAGTTAAGCAAACACTTGTTGAATTATAGTTGTGAGTATCATTTGCAATGGCATGGATGGAACGGGAGAGCATTATGCTACTCGAAATAAGCCAGACAGTGAGGGACAAATAACCATATGATCTCACCTTTAACTGGAACATAATCAACAAAAGAAAAAAGCAAACAAAATATAACCAGAGACATTGAAATTAAGAACATTGTAACAATAGCCAGAGGGGAGTGGGGAGGGGATAGTGGGGAGAGGGGTCTATAGGAGCTACTATAAAGGACACAAGGACAAAATCAAGGGGGAGGGTAGAGGTGGGGGAGGGAGGTGGGACTGGCTGGGGTGGGGTGGAGGGATAGGGAGAAAATGCAGACAATTGTAACTGAATAAAAATTAATTAATTAATTTTTTTAAAAATAATAAATAAATAAATAAAAGACCATAATTTAAAAAAAAAGAAAAAGAAAAAATAGAGGGCAACAATAGAAGATAACACTTCTATAGCACTCATCAGCTGTCTCAGGGACTTTATATGGGTTTAAGTAATTTGATCCTTATCACAATAGTAAGAGGTATAAACACTTTACAGATGAGAAAACTGAGGGACAGGAGGGTCAAGTAATTTTCCCAAGGCCCGCAACCCTCACCCAGTACTGCCAGTGCTGCAGGAGTATATACCACAGTGACCTCATCCAGTGTAGTGCACTCAGAGGAGACGTTCCTGGGGAAGCCACATCCCTCTGATACCAGCAGGGTGAATAAGAGTTGACCAGGCAACAAGCCTACTGTGGGAATGTTTTGGGCAGGGCTGGGCCTGGAGGAGGCAAGGGGCCCGATAAACATGAAGAACTATATGGTAAGTAGTGAAGCTGGTGAGACAGGCGGTGACCATGCTAAGAAATTTGGATTTCATCCTAAAAGTAATGTACACTTTAAGAAGGGGGAGGTGACACAATCAGATTAGAGTTTTAAAAAGCTCCCTGTGGCAGCTGTGGGAGAAACCGGCTTGCAGGCCTAGGCGATATATTCCTGTATGTGGTCAGGAGAGAGGCTGATGGCCTGAATTGGGGTGTTAGAAGTGCAGGGAGAGGAGAACTGCCAGGTTTTCTATATTTAGGAGAGAGAAACAAGAGAATTTGGAAGTTGGCTATGGCAGCTGGGAGAGTTGGAAGTGTTGGGCAGATGGGTGGATGGTGATGCACTGAGCAAGACGTAGAAGACTGGAGTTCAGGTGGAGAGGAAGATGAGGATTGCAGTTCTGGCCATTATGAGTTTGAAGTCCAGTAAGTCATCCAACTGGAGAGTTGTGTAGGCCGTTGGATGCGTGCTCAGAGGACAGGCTAGGGTGGAGATGGACATGTGGGAGATGAGGGCATACAGAAGACGCTTGAGTGCATGGCCCCGGCCCCACCCCCACCCCCGCCACCACGCACGCATCCATGTACAAGCAGTAGAGAAGGCAGACCAGCCCCGTTCCAAGGAGACTTCATGTTTAAAGGTTCTGGCTGCTCCAAAGTTGCGGATTAGAGCATCTCCTATCTATTTTTCAGCAACCACTTTCTGTTAAGTGGTTCAGAAGCTGCTCTCCGCCAACACCCACTCATCCTTGATCACCCTTCTGCTGGCTCCCACCAAGGCTCCCACAGGCAAAGCAAGGGGAGAAGCTCGGACTGAGCAGTGATAATTGAGGCCTGAGAACCAGTCACACCCAGGGCTCACCACCGCTGACCGTCCCCCAACCCCCGTCCCGCCCAGTCCTACCAACCCCCCTCCCTGCTGCCCTCTCAGAGCTCCTGGAAGGACCCCAGAGCTCCCTCTTCCCACACATGCTCAGCCTACACTGCGCGATTGGCTTTTCCGGTACCCATTGCTCTTTGTAGCATCCGCAGCTCCTTTTAACCTGATTCACCATTTGGAAATGTTGGGGGTGGGGCGTAAAAGGGGGCCACCCGGTAAGGGGTTGCTTTCAGAAATGTTTTTGAAAAGTCCCGGGTGCCCGGAAGTGGGAGAATAAGGATGGGAGGGGCGTGAGATAATCAGACTGAGGCAATTCTCTGAATGGGAAGATCCCTTCGGGGATGTAGATGCCAGCGTCGCGGGATGCTGCTGTGCCACTCGCTCCGCGTCACCGCGGTTTCCGGAAACCCCCCACCCCTGAGTCCACGGTCTCCCTCCCAGTTCCGGGGAAGTGCGATCGAGCGGGCTGGAGGCGCGAGTTGGCCTCGAGGAAACTTCGGCACGGAGCGAAGGGGCCAGGCGAAAGGGAAGCACGTAGTTCCCTGGTTGATTTTCTCGCCTCCCTTGTACGCGAAACCCGGGTGGCGCGCACGTAGTGGGCACCTGCGCAGGCGGAGGGCGGGGGAGCGCGCGGGCTCCGGAGCCCCGCAGAGGCAGCGGCGGCGAGGCGGAGTCGCTGGCAGCCGGGTGCACCGAGACACAAAGGCTGGCGAGGTGCGTGCAGCTGAGGAGCACGCAAAGGGAAAGCGAAAGCCCCGCGCCCGGCCTGTGACGGGGTGAAGGCGCCGCGCAGCCCTCCCTCCCAACACCGGCAGTTTCCGGGCCTGTCTGTCCTCTGGGGGTTGACAGGCCGAGCTCGGTGCGCAGCAGCCATGGCCATCGCCCACCTGGCCACCGAGTACGTGTTCTCGGACTTCTTACTGAAGGAGCCCACGGAGCCCAAGTTCAAGGGGCTGCGGCTGGAGCTGGCCGTGGACAAGATGGTCACGTACATCGCCGTAGGAATGCCCTTGCTGCTCATCTCGCTGGCCTACGCGCAGGAAATCTCGATCGGTAAGGCCAGGGGCGGGAGGGGCGTGGCGGGCCGGAGAGGGTAAGCGACCGGTGCTTAGTCGGCATCCTGGGCGGTGCCGGGGTCTCTGGAGAAGTGATTGTACCCTGCGGCCCTGGCAGTGCTCATTGCTGAGATGGGCGTGAACGTTGGGAAGAAAGGTAGCCCCAGTTTTACTACGTCCACGTGCTTCATTTGTATTCCTGTGGACTCTGCTCGCATCCCTACTCCTCAGTTCTGTTTCCTGCGTCCCATTGGTCTCGACTGTGGCTTAGTGTGGCTTAGATCCCGACTGTTCCACACTTATGACCCGCCACCAGCTTTGCCCAGAACAACTGTCTGCGTTCTCTCCTCCACACATTTGTGTCATGACCTAAAATTTTGTACCAGAGAAGTTCTGAGTGGCTAAAACGTTGGATATGGAGACAGGTGCTCCATGAAATGTAGGTATGTTTTCCCTTTGTTATCTCATTTTAATTGATATTAACTGAAACTTTAGCACTGCAGGATTCTGAATGATAGGAAATAGCTGTAGTTGGCGGGTAACAGAGAGATATCAACATCCTCCACCTGCACATACTTACTGTGAATGCGAAACGAATGAGTCCCCTTCATGTAAACTCTCACCTGATCAAAGCAGTTCTGTAAGATTCGAAAGTCTGGTGGTTTGGGCAGCATCACGTGGCTGAAAAGTGTATAGTGGTACTCCTCAGCTCTTCTGACTTTCAGCACAGGGGAGAGTGTTTATGAGTCAGCAGGAAGACAGTGTATGACAGACAGCTAGAGACAGTTCTGCTTGGGGGGGAGGAGAGAGAGGCAGAGCTGGTGGAGCTGAACCTCTGATAGGTCGGGCTGGCCCTGAGCCTTGGAGTGTGGGTGGGATTTAGGATCAGCAGATGTGAGACCTTTGCCAAGATTTGGAGATGGCAGAAAATGTTCCATGTTCCTGGAAGGGGAGACACAGTGATGTTCTAGCTAAGGCAGGAGGGATTAGTCAGTGTTCCTGAGATAGGAGAGTGAATGTGGGCCTGGGTCACTTAGAACAGAGGAGTACAGACTTGGTGGTTTAAAAGTACGAAATTCTCATTTGAGCAAAGAATGAACTGGTTGAAAACAGCACTTAATAAATAATAGTCTGATGGTGGCGCGTAGGGTCTGTGAAGGAGGGGAGAGTGGAGTTAAGGAGGCTGGATGCTGTACAATGGGGCATCAGTTGAGGTCTTGTGCATCTCTGGGGGCCAATAGTGGAGGGAAAGGATGGGAAAGGGTGATTTCTGAGAGACTGAGGAGTAACAAGCAGCACTTGGGTACTCATTTTGAATAGGCCACGAAGGGCAGAGACTGGTCAGAGTTCTGGAACGGCTGCAGGCCTGGGTGAGAGGAGAACGGTGTTGTTATTGACAGAAATAGTAAATTGAGAGAAGAGTTGGTTAGGGAAGGGTTACGATGAGTTTGATTTTATGATCTCTGGCACTAAGTTGTTCAACTTCTCAGGAAGTTGCCATCATTGGGGAAAAATAAGTGTTCAGTTTGCCTTATCTGTGGGTAGGCATGGCCCTGGGGTTTCCTTCCAGCCTTCCAGATGGGCAGGTGTTGAGGCTTCCAGTAGAAAGGAAAACCACCGAGTAACATGGGTCCTGGAGATAGTCTCTCCCTTCAGGAACTGTTTCTTGAGTATACCAGCTGTGGGCTGGACCCAGTGCTGGGCACCGAGGACCCAGGCGTAAATGAGGCGTGTCCTTGGCACAGAGGAGCAACAGTCCAGGGCACTTGATGCTACGAGCGAGGAGTTGGTTACCATCCATGGTCAAACTTCAGCTTGGCCACGTGTTAGAGGGACACCTGAAGTACCTGCACCAGTAATGCTCTGCACACATCCAAACTGATGGGGCCTGAGAGGCATTTAGTTGGCATTGGGAATGGGTTTGTGCAGCAAAGGCATGGCCTCCTGCTGTGTGCATAGCAATGCTGGGTATCGAGGGAGACAGGAAAGGAGTGTGAGGCACAGTCCTGTCCCCGCCCTGCGGGAATTTACCACCCACCTGGGCGCTAGAACAGACATGCTGACAGGCAGCCTCGTTTAGTTGTGTGTGATTAGGTAACAAGATAGTGTAGAGCTCTGAACACCAAGCGGATGAAGGTTGGCCAGGACTTGGCTGAAGAGCTGTTGAGCTGTCGAGCAGATCCCCGTGTTTTCTCAAAAGCTTCAGGACCTCCAAGAGGAAGACAGGCTTGTGGGGTGAAGCCGTCAGGACCAGGGAAGACCTATCAGGTTGAGGACACATTACATAAAGCCAGAAGAAAGGCTCTGGAGAGGAGAAGCGAGGTATGTAAGTTACTGCCTGGAATCAGTACAGTGGGGTCGAGTCATGCAACATTGTGTTTTGTGCAAATTCAGCTTTTGTACAAAAACAAAGCAATGAAGGAGAACAACAACAAGAGAGAGGAGTAATTCAAATGGAGCAGGCACTTTTGCCCACCCGCTTGGTGAATGAGCCCCAGCCCCAGGAGCATGAAAGAGGCCTGCAGACTTTCGGCATGGCCCATCCCCCCTCTCATGACAAGTGTTCCCTGCCTCTCTGGTGCCAGGGATAGTCTTTCATTGTCGTACTTTGCACATTGTGTTATAAGCTGTTCCTGTGGCTGCCCCACCTGCAAGATACTTCATGTATCTTCTATTGGCCCCTAGAAGCTGGCCAATGCAGGGAGGGGGCTGTTGAAGGTTAGAAACAATGTCCTCATTTGACGAAACAATCTGCGTATCATATTAAAGGCTTCTCCTCAGTCTCTGGCCCATTTTCTCACTAGTTCAACACACTGGGTTCCTTTCTGAAACCAGGGACAACCCGCCCCGGCATGGAGACCCATGGGCAGAGCTAGGCTGTGCTGGGTGCAAGCTGCCAGTGGAGTCCACTCCCCAGAGATTCCGCCCCGTGCCTCCCTCAGCAGCTCACACAGGCCCAGTGTGGAAACTGCAGGGAGACCGTTCTCTGCCCCAGGAAAGCCCTCATTTCTAATACAACTGTCCCCAGATGCCTCTAGAGGTGCAGCACATTTCACCCTGGGAGGGAGGGAGACATTTAGGAAATAGCTGGGTGACATCTCTCTGGAGAATAAAAGCATAATTGGACTACGTGACCTTCCAGCTCTGAAATTGTAGCAGAATTTACCTAAACTACTGAAGAAACATACTCCTTAGGTGTGCGCTACCTTTCAGTAGACCAGACTTTGAATGGAATTCATGTGCTTGGGGACTTTTGACAAGGTTCGTAGTACACTAGGCTGAGGGCTGTGCAGGGCCTGTTCGGGGCTGCTTTGGTTCTCTGGGGCCCTAACCTGGTGGGTTAGGAGACCCTAGGAAAGGAGACCCCCTCTCTCCTACCAGGGTGCTCCTTGCCCTGAGCTTGGCCGGCTGGACCAGATGAGCAGTGGAGGCAGCCAGTACACCCCTGGGAAAGGGAGTCTGGTCTCCAGGGAGCTTTCTCGTCCTGCCGCCCTCCCAGCCACAGTTCTGGACAGAGGGATCCGGTCCCTTTGGGTTAGCTGTGCTCTGCTGCCATCGTTACAGGCAGGCACTGGGCCAGCCCCAGAGAGCCGAAGGACAGAAGCAGCTGCTTCTGATACTATTTGCTTGCAGTGGCCCTGTGTTTTTATGTGTGAGTCAGCAGCTAAGAGGCTTAAGTCATCTGCTCTGTCCTGGCTGAATTTAGGCACATCTTTGGGAATAGGTTTAGGCTGCTTTTCAGCATGTACAAGATGGCAAAGCTGGCTGATTCTTTTTAGGGTATTTATAAGATGGGCTAATGTTTAGGGTCTCAGGGGATAGACCCTGTCACAGCACATCTTCAATTCCTACTGAAAACCAAAGAGCCCGGAGAGCCCCTGGCCCCTTCCAGAAGGACGCCTGGTGTCCAGAGAGGCCGCCGCTGTGCGTGTGGTTTTCTTTGTTGATGTTTTTGTTGTGTCTTTATTGCACAAATGGTACCTAAATACATTGTACTAAATATATTCTCATGCTAAAGGAGTCATAAACCTCCTTCATCGTGTGCTGGAGGTGACCCATGTGGACACACTTTGTACAGCCTTAGAGTTCCCTTTGCTGCATTAATCTAACATGTGTACACATGTTTTAAAACAAACTGAGTCATTCCACAGTGGTTTGCTTTTTCTCACATAATATGTTTGGGACAGCATTCTGTGTCAACACATGTGTCACCTCCCTATTTTTTTAGTCCTCATTCGAGGACATACTTATTGATTTGAGGGAGAGAGGGAGGGAGAGGGAGGGAAGGAGAGAGAGAGAGAGAGAGAGAGAGAGAGAGAAACATCCGTGTGAGAGAAAAACATCGATAGGTTGTCTCCCCTGTGTGCCCCACCTGGGGATTGAATCCACAGCCTTCTGGTGTACGGGACGATGCTCCAACCAACTGTGCCACACGGCCAGGTCACCTCACTACGTTTTCATGGGCAGGCAGCATATTCCATAACCTAGTATATTCTTATCATAACTCATCTAAGCACTCCCCTAGTGATGTACATTTAGGTTCTTTCAAAATTTCTACTATTTCACATAAAGCTTGTGTGTGCATAAATCTTTGTCAATGTTCCCTCCTTCCAACGTTGAAAGGAAGAGAGAGGAGAGCAGTGTTATTTCCCAGAAGGATGAAATCATCTTCCAAGATAGTTTGCATTCCTGAGGTCTTATTTCAAGTAAGCAGGAAAAAAATGCCGCCTTGTATACACTCCACCTCTAACTCCTTCTAACTGTGACTCTATCAGAAGATTGGAGGAGGCATTTTGATGTGCTCCCCCCTTTCAGGGGTAAAATTGCAACATTCAGGGGACTTCCTGATGTGTCCTTGGAGCACACTGTAACTTTCCTTCCTGACACTGCAAGTAGCAGCTAGGTAATTATTGGTATTATTTGTTGAATACTGTCTGTCCACCAAACTGGACTTTCACTGGGGACAGGGACCCTCTGTCCTCTGTGGGGATGACTGCTCTGTGCAATAGTTCCAGCAGAAAACTTGGCGGATAGGACACATTCGGTAGGGGTGCAAACGGAAAGAATCACCAGGGGTGTCAGTAGGATGTCCAAGGGTTATTATATTATCTGTAAGATGTGATTCAGTAATTCAGATGTGATTCAGTAACATTCAGTAATGATGAGATCAATTTTTAAAATACACCAGAACTTACCCAAGTAGCGTTTGTTCTGCTTCTGTGCATACCGTTCCCTGATTTCAAAAGACCCAATGAATTACAAGACCCACGTTTAGTTACTTACTACTCCCTTTTTTGTCACCCCACTGCACCACCTCAAGCACAAAGGAAGAAAAGAAAATGAGGCTGTGGGAAATAATCCATTATTTAGAAGTAGATGAATCCCCATCCCCAGCAAAAAGCGAACAGACTTGTATGTCTCAGAACCTCTGCAGGAGCTAGGTTTGGATTTGTGACTTCGTTTTTAAAAAACCACGCACACCCCACTTCCTCTGCAGATTGCATCCTTGGATTGCTTTCTTCTCAACCCCCTAACCAGGGCCATGAGAGTTCAGACAGAGTGGAGAAGGGGAGACAGTTTGGGAGCACCAGGCCCTGGTGGATTGAGGCAGGCACAGCTGTGTGCCATGGGGTTCCTGAGGGCAGCAAAGAGGACTTGCCAGATACTTTATTCGCCAGGTGTCTGCATGGCTGTGTCTTTGTGGTAAAGTTCAGACAGTAAGAAGAAATGAGAGCCCTGCCTTTTTTTTTTTTTTGACACACCCCAACCTTGGTCTCTTCCCCAGAGGTAACTACTGTTACTGTTTTTGTCTTTTTCCTTTTACGTCCATTGCTTAATGTTTCTAATGAAAAAAGAATGATTTTATTAGCATTTTACCATTATTAAATTTTTAACAGTATTATGCTGTGTATTAAAAATGTGCAATTTGACCTGTAATATGTCCTGGAGATATTTTCATGTCTGTGTGTATAAATCTGCCTCATTTTGCTTAGATGTGGCATAATTTTTCATAGTATGACTATGGAAAATTTAACCATTCTATTAAGGGACATGTAGGTTCATTCCACATTTTCTTTGTACAAACAGTGGTTCAGTAAACATCCTCGGACGTGCCTCATTGAAAATGTGTATCAGACTTTTGGGTCACTTTACCCTCTTACATTTTATTAAGGATTCCAAAGAGCCTTTGTTTGTGGGCTATATCTGTGGGGAACCCTTCCAAGCGTGGGAAATGTGGCTCAGCCCCCACTCGGAAAAGCCAGTGGGGAGTGAGGTTGGCGGGCAGGACCCACGTCCATGGATAGGTTCTCCAGTGGGAAATCAGGCCTGCATTGTACCTAGGCTGCTATGAGACTTGCTCTTGCTAAAACCCCCTCATCCTGAGGCAAGCAAATGTTTAGAGTATCTTTATCTTCCTAAAATCTGGGCTAGACCCTCCAGGTATGGAACCTAGCTGTTTGGACCACTTCTCTCTTTACATTGCAAATATCCTCCTTTGATGTATTCAGCAACACCCTCTCCTGTGTCTGCAAAGATAACCACCCAAAACAAACCTTTGCATAGTGAAAGAGGACCTTCTTTGATGTAAGGGGCCTAGAAAAACAATAAAAACCTGTCAAGGCAAGGGTCAGTGAGCTCCTCCCTTGAGGGAGTGGCTGAGGTGCTCAGAAGCACTCTCCTCTTGAGGGAGTGGCCGCGCAGTCCCTTTTCCCCCACAGGACCTCTGTAGTCCGTGTGTATGTGTATGGGAATACTGAAACCTCAACAGCAGATCTTGCGGGCCAAGATCTGCGTCAATATCTATAGGTATTTATCATATCAGAAATTAAGACAGAAAAATACTTATTTTTTGTAAATTTTAAATAAGCCCCATTACGTGTTAACATACATATTTTTCTGGAAAAAAAATAACTTCAAAAATAAGGCTTAGTAGGAAGAGTGGCATTGTTTTCCAATTTTACAAATCTCCTTAATGTCTAGTTTAATAGAAGACCCCTGCATTCTCCTACTTGCTTCTCATTCATTATGTGGCGATAACCCGCGTCAATAGCCTCTGGAAATGCTACCGTATACTCTAATGAGAGAATGAGAACGAGAAGGCAAGTAACAACCTCGTATCATTGTGAAAGCATGTTTAAGGTCTTGAACCTCCTGAAAGAGTCACCGGTTCCAGACCACACTTGGAGAACCATGGCTCTGGGGTCAGCCCTGAGGGTGGAGTTTACAGGTAGAGGGTCAAAGGTGAGCACACTTCGGATTTAAGGGGCTTCTCAGCCCTCCAGACTGCCAGTTCGCACTGCTTTCCGATTTGCCATTCTTACGATGGAAATGGCATCTCGCTGTTGCACTTTGTAGTTCCCTTTTGCACTGGGACTTCACATGACATAACTCTGGGCTCTGGCTGGAACACTGGCCGCGTTCCGGGGACTGCCCTCTCTCTCCAGGCTACTCGTCGGGCCTTTGGCCTGGGGTGTTTGATCTTAGAGAGAGATCAGGCCTTAGCTGGTTATCGCTGGCTTATGAAATCTACCCCTCTCCAAATACATCTTAACTATCGGTCTTTTTTTTTTCAAACTAAAGTTTAAAAAATGTTGTTTCACTCTGAGCCCTCTGTTTTCTGTTTAAATTTGCTCAACTAACAAAACTAGCAATTTTCATTTATTTAATGTTAACATCTGCTTCACATTTCACGACCGAATGCAAGGGTTCTCAGAGTTTACAAAAAGCACAGTTGCTCCCGTGTGGAGAGGTTACTTTTCAGAGAGAGGGAAGTTCTTACCCCTGCTTGCTGAGTTTCACCTCTCCTCTCTGACAGCACTAGGTTTTCTTTTGCAAAACAGGTCATGATAAATGTGATAATACCTGGGAAATGCGATAACACCTGCTAAATGTGATAATGCATGGGAAAAGACCTAACACATGGCTTGTCGTCAGTACGTGTTGGTTAACTCTGAAACTAGTGTGCATTGGGCTTCTGCGATCTGAAGGTACTTTGCAACACTGTGAGCAGCCAGCAAAGCTGCGACAGAGGCCTCAGGCTTCTCCTCAGTTCTCACTCACATTCAGGAGCCATTCCGTTGGGCACAGGGAAGCTCAGCCAGGCTGAGTCTGGGTGATGGTAACTGACTTGTCTCCCTTCCTCTGTCCAGTGTCCCTTAGAGGGAGGAGCATCCAGGGGTTGATGGTTTTGACATTCTTCTTCTTAAGGCTTCATTCCTTTTAAGTCTCTACAAATACTCTAAGCCTTTATTTATGAGTATGTTTCCTTTCTTGCGCACATTGAAGTGAATACCAGAAAAATGGTGTACTTTTAAGAATTGTAGGAACACTGTAATGACAGTTATTAACAGTGTGGAGCAGCTGTGTGGAGCATGTGTGACCAGAGGCATCTCACCTTAGAATCAGTTTCACCCCTAGTAACACGAGGACATTGGCCTATAATAGTTATTAGATGCATCCCGGTGCCCTGCTGGTTCGGAGGGTATGGTTCACGCCCCGCCTTACAGCAATCACGCTTGTACGTATGGTGCTATGGTGTGCACTAGGTGCACCCTATTGCTATGGTGTGCACTAGGCCCTGGGGGGATGTGGCCTATGGCAGTGAAGGAGACAGACATGGTCCTGGGAGCTTGCAACCTGGCGGGGGAGATGGCTTCCCACAATTCCAGAGTTCTGGCTGCGGTAAGTACTTTGGAACAAGCACCATTGCAGGGAGGCTTGCCCAGTTGGGGATGGCTTTCTGGAGAAGCAGCACTTGGGCCAAGTTACCCATCAGCACCTGTGAAGCCTCGGCCATGGTTTTCCGGAGAAACAAAAAAAGGATCAGTGTTTCTGGGACCTGTTGAGCAGCGGGGAGAGTAAGTGGTCTGAAGAGATTAGAGAGATGGGCAGGGGTTTGATCACGGTGGGCCCTGTGGGATTTGGATTCCACAATTTATCCAGAGCAGTCAGAGGGCTTTTAGCTGTAAGTGACATAATCAGATATGCATTTTTACCTGACCCCGATTCTTTGTGAGAACGGAGTAGAAATGTGGAGAGACTAGGCAGGGGCTACTGCAGTTAATTTCAGGCTTACTATGCGCACGTCAAGGACAGGACTGCCGAATGTGTCTTGGACTCCACCATGGTACTTTGTATGGGACAAGTGTTTGATAAAAGTTTATCAGGAGCTGTTGCTGGAAGCTTCGTGGGAACACCTAGTGCCTCCCATTCGTCCCAGGATGCTAGGGCTGATTTGAGAAGGACCTGAGCTGGTCCCATCAGCGGCTGTACTCTGGGGCTTCATGGTCACCTTCGAAGCTTGGCCTGGCACAAGGTATGGTGAGGAAGTAGGCCGTGCCTGGCGGGCATGAGCCAGGACCAGTGTGGAAGCCTGGTCCTGGGTGGGCCTAGCAGTTGGTCCTCCTCACCTGGCAGAGCAGGAAGTGCTGTCTGTTGAGGGTCTATGAAAAGCCACAGTTCTGGGGGCCCTGACCCTGGCCCTGGAGGTGAACACCCAGTTAGCCAGAGAGGTGGGTGTCCTGAGGGAAACGTTGCCTCTTGCCTCTGCACTTAGGCAGTTGTCCCTAACGCCCTCCTTCCCCTGCTATCCTTAGGACCAATGTTAACAGCTACTGTGTGTATGTGTGTGTGTATTATTAATACTTTACTTTTTAAGAGCAGTTTTAGGTTCACAGCAAAACTGAGGGGAAGGTACTTCGATTTACCTCATCCTCCCTGGCCCCACCCACGCGTAGCCTTTTCTGCGATCAGCATTCCCCGCCAGAGTCTCACAGTCTGTGGGTTTGGACAAATGCATGATATGTATCTGTCATTATGGTCTCATACAGAGTATTTTCACTGCCCTGAAAACCCTCTGTGCTCTGCCTGTTCAACACCCACCCTGGAGAGGGTGCCCGCTCTGTGAGAGCCATGGCCAGCCCCATCCCCAGTTCCTGAACCACTGCAGTCTCAGTGGGTCATCAGAACCAGGCATGCAAGGGTTACAGACTTGAGGACGTTAAAACACAGCTGCCCCCCCGCCCCAGGGTCTCCTTGCCATTATCATAGAGTCCAGCCTGGACTTCCCAGCCTATCGTCCCAGGATTATTTCAAGGAAGGTAAAAACGCAGTGGAAACACACAAAAAGATTTGTGCAGTGTGTGAAGAAGGTGCTGTGACTGATCGTGTCAGAAGTGGTTTGAGAAGTTTCGGCTTGGAGATTTCTCGCTGGACGATGCTCCATAGTCGGGTAGACCAGTTGAAGTTGATAGCAGTCAAATCGAGACATTAATAGAGAACAATCAATGTTAACCATGTGGGAGATAGCCGACATACTCAAAATATCCAAGTCAATACAGTTATTAGTGAAAATGAAGAATGTCTTTTATTTTATGGAAAAAACTAAATGGACTTTTGGCCAGCCCAATATTACATATACATCTGTATAGAGAGAGGACGTGTGGTAGAATGTTGATAGTGAATCTCAGTTACAGAGTGTATGGGATTTCATTGAAGTAGTCTTTTTTAATAATAATGTATTTTATGCAGGTTTAAAATTTTTATTTATTTTTTCTTCCAGTTTTACTGAGAAATAATTGACATATAACGTTGTATAAGTTTCAGGTATTACAACATGATGATTTGACATATGTACGCATTATGAAGTGATCACCACAGTAACTCTAGTTAACACACATCACCTCACATAGTCATAATTTTTGTCTATGTGATGAGAACTTTTAAGATCTACTCTCTTAACCTCTTTCAAATACACGGTGCAGTGTTGTCAACGCATAGTCACCGTGCTGTATATTACATCCCCGTGACACTTTTTGGAACTGGAAGTTTGTCACTTTGACCGCCTTCCCTCATTTCCCCCGCCCTCCACCTCCCACCTCTGGCAACCACCCATCTGCTCTGTCTCTGAGTTCCGTTTTATTCATGTAAGTGAGATCATACAGACTTGTTTTTCTCTCTCTGCCTTACTTCACTTACCATAAGGCCCTCGTGGTGCATCCATGTTGACACAAATGGCAGGATTTCCTCCTTTTTATGGCTGAATATCACTGTAATATTCTTGTAACATTTTTATGGGTCTGGAAAAAATTCAAAATAACATGTCTAAAAAAGAGATGAGGTATCTACAGCAAAATGTCAATATTACTTTAAACTCCTAGGTGTCTGTTATGTCTTTTTCTATAATTTTCTGTATGTTTGAGTTAATCTCAGAGAACAAATTTTTTAATAAAATAATATTTAGATACATCAAGTAATTTTTTTTTGCATGTTTACTAGAACATTGAGGTTTTGTATACCTTTCTTCCCCTGGTGCTCAGGTTATGAAAATTTTCTTCACTGGACAACTGTTAGGTTTTACATTGGATTTATACAAGTTCTTCTTTTGTGTGGTGTAGACTTCTGGGTGTCTATGGGACTAGGTCCCCACCACAGGAGAGAAACCCCTCAAACTGCTGCTCAGTTCTCTAGTCTCTTCTTCTGCATAGAGTCTGGCTTCATGTTTCCTTGGAGCTGTCGTCTCAGTCCAGCTTCCTTTTCTCTCGCTCCTCTTGCACATAGCAGGCTATATAATATTGTATTGTTTAGGCCATCATTCTTGATTGAATTAAAGGAGACCTTGTAGGTTCCATCTGAGGCTCGCCAGCTTGGTTTGTGTTCCCTGTGGCCGTGTGGTCCAGTGGTCACACATCCTGGACCATGTGGTCGGTAAGTATAGGCTTATATTCCCCCCCATTAGTGAGAGCAGTGTGCACTGAGGGGGCCTTTATCCAATGAGTTAGACCCAGAAGGGGAAACATTAATTTTGAAATGCCGAGCAGTTGTGTGTTGCTCTGTACAGTGTGAGTGGATAGTGCAGTGTCTGGGTACTTCTTGGAACTTGTTTAAAAGTTTACATTCGATTATGTCCATCTTAGCAAAGGAGCCGATGTTAGCTCCTGTTGGGTTCTTTTTAAAAGCCAGGCTCAGCTGTGGACAAGAGACCTGGTGAATCAATTTGGTTTAAAGGAAAAGAAAACTATCATTTCAATTCAGTTTTGTTTTGTTTGGGCTACAGAGAGTACTTATATTTTTGTACTGGTTTAAAACTTGTGTGCCTTGGGCTCAGTTCTTGTAAAAACGAAGGCAGTAATGGACAGGTTGGGACTTCCAGAATGTATTTATTTCCTTGTGTTTGAAGCTAGAGAGAGGTTTGGGTGGAAGTCTGATGAAGAGGTGAAAGGGGAGGGATTTGGCTCCTTTTTAAAAAAATTTAAAGATCTAATTGGCTTTATTGAAAGATTCATGAATCGGGCAGCATCCCATCTAGTAAATAGAAAGGTATTCCTTGGCTCTTTTTAAGAAAGAGAAGTTATTCTGAGATTCCTAGAATTTTAATGTATTTTATGATAGTTGGGAGCTCTAAGTATTTGACAAGGTAGAATCCTTTGTGGCAGACCTTTTGGGTCATTTGGTTTAGTTATGTTCCGGTCAAAGTTACTTTAAACAGATTCAGACCTGTTTCACCCATGTGAGTGCTTGTTACTATTCTGTGTTTATTATCTAAGATCTGACCACTACCCATCTCTTTCTCTCTAGTCTATGCATTCATGGTCCTCTTTATATGATTGTGTTCATTGAACTTGAGGGTTTATAATAGTTTTCTGGTTTTTTGGCAATCTTAAGGCAGAACTTTCAAGTTCAGTGCTTTATATCAATAGGTCATAATATGATCTGTCTAGCTCCTGTGTATATGTATATATGTGTGAGTTGTGTGTACATGTATAATTTATATTAATTTGAATTTAAACTAAATTTTTGTTTTGCAAAATAAAAATAGTTTATAAACTTTTAAAATGCTATGTAGATGGTAATGATTATAATTGATATAATCATTATTATACTCTATGGTAATGATTATAATTGATATAATCATTATTTTACTCTATTTTCACTTTGTACCTCAGAACAGCAACCCCAGGATTTACTGTTCCGCTTGAAGAAACTCTACTGTCTCCTTCTTTCCCATCCCACCATCCATGACCCAACCTTCGTCAATAACCTGTGCTTTATGCCTCTTCTTTCTTGCTCTTGGAAGATGAAGATGAAGACCCAGTTGATATACCAGCTCTACAACCTCCTACCTACATGATCTCATCTTAAAAATTAGGGCCAAAGTCCCCAGCAAGGGCTCGTTCCCTGTGCTTGCCTTCTACAAGCTCTCCAGTGTGTTGTTCAGCTTTGAATCTGTTCCATTTAAAAGTTCTTCTAAAGTTCTCTCAGCCAGTTACCTAGATCTTTCTATTCCTGTTTTTAATCTTGTTAAACTTGTGGTTTGGATGAGTTTTCCTAACTCCTCAGGAGGCCTGATTCCTATGTCACCTCACAGTTACATCGAGCATTTAAATGCAGAAGCAAATGCAGGAGACGTTCCCACACAGCACCCTGGGAGAGAGGATGGATGTTTGTCAGAAGGCACAAGGTCTCACTCAGAAGTATATAATGCAGAAGAATGAAAAGAAAGCTTGTTAAAGGGAGAAGGACAATAGCAAACTAGGCCAAAGTCCCTGTCAGCGAGTTTGGACTGGGAACAGAGGGCCTGGCGCAAGCTGTGCTGGTGCCGTTGAGAAACCACTGGACAGGCTTGCCCTCCCTGGTCCTGTCCACCCCCAGGCCATGTTGTCCTTTGCTTCCCCGCCAGCGGCTTCTGCAGCAGCCACAGGTCTAAGCTGCTCCAAGGGCCCCCTGGGCTGCCACTCAGGGAGAAGGTGTGACCCCCACCCTGGGCCAGAAAAGGGGGACAGGGAGGATGTCTGTGGTTAGGTTACTTACTAGCGTTGATGTAGCTGTTTCCACAGTGCCCATGAACACAGGTTTCCTCCTTGTGGTCTTTCATCATATCTGGCCAGACACACACAAATATAAAGCCCACAGCTCCCTCTGCTCTCTCAGCCAGTGAAAACAGTGTTCTCTGTTGTTCCCAGTATAAACCTGAAACTCGTTTCTTGACTTCTGTACCTCTGTGAGGGGCAGTGCCTATCTCACTAAACCTCCTTGCTAGAGATCAGAGTGCTCACTCAGCCAACACACAACAGAGTGGAGCAGGTAGAGCGTGGGACTCGGGCGTGGGACTCGGGCCTGAGGATCACTGCAGGTCAGGGGGCTGCTTTCCCAGCTACCAAACGGAACAGAGATTTCTTACAGGGATACTTGAACATTGACACAGTATGTTATGATAGTACTTTGAAATATTTTTAAAAAATTTTATTTATTTTTAGAGACAGGGTAAGGGAGGGAGAAAAGAGGGGGGAGAAACATCATTGGGAGAGATGTCAATTGGTTGCCTCTCGCAAGCCCCCCACTGGGGACCTGGCCCACAATCCACGCATGTGCCCTGACCAGGAATTAAACCTGCGAGCTTTTGGTTCTCAGACCAGCACTCGGTCTACTGAGCCACACCAGCCGGGGCAAGTACTTTGAAATATTTAAAGCACCAGACAGCTGTTATTTACTTGATACAGGTACTGTGTTAAGTTGAGAGAGAGAGACTGAGACTGACTGACTTTGTCTACCCTAACAGCCAAGAGTTGAGATATTAATAAAGGAGATAAGACATACCTGCATGTTTATACCGCATGGTTGAAGGTGCATCTGCATGTTTCTGATGGTTTTCAAGGGCTCTGGGAGCTCACTGGGGAAGGAGCTCCATGGAGAAGGTGGCCATCTGAGGTGGGCATAAAGGAGCCCTGACTTAACAAACAAGTATTGGAGAGAGGGCCCCTGGGCTGAAGGAACAGTGTGAGGAAAGGTACAGATTTAGGAATGAATCAGGCCTGTGGAAGCCACAGCAATAATTGGATTGAGTTGGAGCATTAGTTTGGATTTATATACTGTGCAATGGAGGACCCATGAAAAGTGTCGAGCCAAGGGAGTGTCAAGATCAGAGCTGAGCTTTAGGATGAATAATCTAAGGAAAAACTGGAAGCTTTCCTTATGGGAAAATTACTAGGAAAATACATAAAACACCTGCTCACCTTTTAATAATATTTTGAAGAGTGAGATAAAGGAGGTGAGCGTACTTTTGGAGATAGGTCGGGATGGTCCAGGACCCAAGCAGCCTAGCCCCATGGCAACAGCTGAGCATCCCAACATGGGTGCCTTTAAGTCATGCTGACCTGTCATGTCCTGGGTGAAGGTATAGGGCTGCAGCACCCAGCACATGCTGGTCCCCCTGCACCCTCTTGCTTTGCCCCTTCCTTTGCTCCTGTTCTTCACTCCCAATTTGGTTTCTGCCCCTGCCCGGCTCTTGACTTCCTTTGTTTCCCATTTTGGGCTTGGGAATACCCAATACCTGGGCTTTAATCTGTTTCCCCAGATTTGTCTTTGATCTTCCGTGAAAGCTCTGCCTATTCTGGTCACTTGGAGGAACAACTTGTTCAAACCACTCAACTCCGACTAATCCCTGGTTCCTGGGACCTCCTCCAGCCTGGCCTTGCTGGAGTGACTGGGCCAGTGGGGCGTGTTTTAAGAGAATGAGAGTTGGATACAGATTCAAATTCTGATGCTGCCATTTTTTAGGTTGAGTGAGGGATTACTGAACTTCTTTGAGTTTTGGGTTCTTCCAGGATAAAATGAAGATAACATGGAGCCCTTTATCTCTACCTGTCCATCTCTGCCTGTCTGTCTGTCTGTCTGTCTGTCTCTCTCTCTCTCTCTCTCCATACCCCTGCCCTCCCTCCCTTTCCCTGCTCTCCTTTTCTCAACTGGGTTGTGAGGTTGTAACAAGGTAAGAGAGTTGGAAGGGACCTTGAAATCCCTTACCTACCCCCCAACTCATATTTAAGCCATACTTAGCAGGCAAGAACTTAGCCTATTATAGGACACACTATGATGGCATGTGACTTTCCACAGTGATCTCCTCCCAGAGCTCTTCCTGAGAAGTCCTTTCTCAGTTGTCTGTGGACAATATAGGCACCCGATGAAGAAGACGGGGTGCTCAGGGCCTTGCCTGGGGTCCCCACCACTACCTTCTCCTGTCACAAGTATAAAGGCCACCCCCTCCCTCAGTGAAGGTGACCCTTTGAGACGTTTTATGTCCCAGGGACTAGGGAAATCCAGTTCAGGGTCTTTCTACCATCCCAGTTCCCTCTCTAGGAAGGGAAGAGAGAATGCTGGGCATGCCTGCAGTCTTTAAAGCTATAAAAGGATAAACTGTTAATAGTTACTTCATATAGAAGGATGCACTGCCTATTAAGCAACTACTGGGAACCAGGCACTGTACTAAGAGTGTAGACATTAATGTCATCACCCTTTTGGAGATTCCTGGCTTTGGAAGGGTAGGTGGCCTGAGCTCACCCAGCTATGAGTGGCAGTTAGGTTCCAATACAGCTAACATCGGAGCCCAAGCGTTGAGCACCCCTCACGCTGCACAGGATGTGGAAGAGAGGGTGCCTGCTCCTGGCCTCAGCAGCTGGTCCCTGTGCCTGCGACACGAACAGGCTCCTGTGCATGCTTGATGGGACAGGGAAGCAGGGCTGGGCTAGGGGCTGCCAGGAGAGGCTCAGTACCAGGTGCTCTGCCTGCTGTGAAGGAGGGGCACACAGCTGTGGCCCTGCACCCCAAGAGTCCCAGCCAGTTTCCCACATGGCCTGTGTGAGTCAGGGGTACATAGGCATTGAGGAGCACAAAGAGTCTTCCAGGTAATCGGTAATGGTAGTATTGGCAGGTTGATGTAGTCCCCGGTTTGCAGAGGAGAAAACAGTTCTGAGCTCCTGGAAGAGCTAGTTAATGGCAGAGCCTCCAGCAGGACCCAGCTCTCCTGATCCCCATCCAGCGCCCGTCTCCCTGTCTGGAGGTTTGCCGTCCCAAGCATCTGTCTTCCAAATGTAAACCGCTTGGGCTGCCACTTCAGCCTGTGCCTTTTTTGTTAGAGGAAATGGAAAACTGATTTGTCACCCAGCCAAGTATTACCAAGTTTCCATTAGCCTTCTCTTCTTCAGGCTACAAGTTCTTTGTTTCTTTGTTCTACAAGGCCCTTTTCTTCCCATGTAATTGTCTGCCCTGGCTCCTCTAATCTCCCTCCCTTTTCTCAGTCCTCATCTCAAAGGGAAGGAACTCTGTGCCGTGTTTCCTGTGTACATTTTGGCTCTGGTTCTTTTCCTGCTCACTTTTTCTTTTTATGGTGGTTTCACTTCTTTCAAGAGTTTTTCCCCAACCGAGCCCAATCTACCATCATGACCAGTGTTGGCCAAAAGACTCAAATACTCAGCTTTCCTTCAGACGTGGGTGTTTTGGTTCAGTGCCTCCCTGTGGTAGTGCTCCCAGGCTTAGCTAACACTTCAAAGCCTGAGGCAGCGAGGCCTCATAGTGGGGTGGGAAGGGTCCAGACACTGTGCTTTCATTCATGTGGAATGATCTGTTTTTATTTCTTAGGTACACAGATAAGCTGTTTCTCCCCAAGTTCTTTCTCCTGGCGTCAGGCTGCCTTTGTGGATTCTTACTGTTGGGCTGCTGTTCAGCAGAAGCCGTCCTTGCATGGTGATTCTGGGAACCTTCCACTGTGGCTACATAAGGTAACTGGGACATTTTCAGATTTCACCTGTTTATGTATAGATGTGGGACCTGAGGCCCAGAATAGCTGTGCCAGTCCACGCCACACAGACACATATTACCAACTAGGGCTGTAGCTCTAGCTGTACAACTGTAGCACTTTAAAATCTAAAGGAACCTCAGAGATACTTGTCCAGCACCTTCATTTAGCAGATGGGGAAACTCAGGTGCTTTTGGATTTTAACTCCACAATGGCAGGCACCTCATGTGTCCTAGTCACCTCTCTGTTCTTAATGCCCAGCAGAGCGTCTGGCCTGTAGTGGCACCTCAGTAGTTTTAATGCCTGAATGAGCGCTGTTAGATAGTGCAGGGCGAGGACCCAAACATAGCTTTGGCTGCTCCTTTTCCACCACACACATGGCCTCTTGGAAACAGTAAGGACCAACACAGAGTTCATTTGCTAGTAGCCAGTGCATTACTGAGGCATCACACTGGGCATCGAGAAGCCCAGTGGTAACTCCTTTGCTTTCAGATGGGTGCAGGTACCACAAGGAAGGGGAGAAACTGCCCAGGAGACAGCTGTGTCCCATAGAGAAGAGATACATACAGACCAGGAGTTCTGTGGTAGGGGATTTGGGGGGGGGGGGGCGGTACATAGAGGCTGGGCTATGTGGAACTGGGGCCAGAATTGGCAGGTTTGTGCAGGTCAATGTTCTGTGCACAGTGAAGAGGCTCCATTAGGTCTTCTCTGAGTTTGTGAGAATAGGACTTTGCTTCAGCCTGTCATTATTTTCAACTACTGGTCCTCTTGTCCGTGATGAAAACAGAACGTTTGTGTATCTTCTGGCATTCTGCACTGGGGAAAGCATGGTGTTTTAGCTTCTGAAAGCCAAAGGCTGAAGTCTGTTTGATTCTCCCCTGCCTTGGCTCTTGCCAACACAGTCAGCATCCTTATTTTTTAAAAAGAACAATTTAAGTCCTTGGCTTTGACTCAGGCCTGTTCCCTCATGTTTATGTACTGCGTGCCTTAGGCATGGTGATGCCCTACAGTGACGCTCTTCCTTGGGGCTGGGCTTTTCTCTTTGACTTTCAGCCTTAGCCGTAGTTGGGTCCTCATCAACTTTGTATGACGGCGTAGCCAGGGCAATAAGTAATAAGGATCTTCAGTAGGAAAGGGCACAGCTCCAGAAATTGAACAACTTTGTTTGCAAATCTAAATCCACACTGTTATAGTTCAAGTCTTTGTGTTATAATGGTCTTATGAGAATGGAAAAATTGTAATCAGTCTCCAGGCTGGGCATTGGTAGCTTCACAAAAGAAGAATGTATAGCTTGGGATTGTCCTTACATTAGAAAAGTTAGAGATTACAAAACTTTTAGAGCAGGAAGAAATTCAAAGATTTTGTTTGGGGTGCATTTTACATATAAGGATAAGGGGACTTGAAAGGTCAAGCCTAGGAGTCACAGGACTAGTTGCTGGCTGTGAGACTAGAATCGGGTCTCTGGGCTCCCATTGCTCCTGCAGGGTGGGAGGGGAATTCTCACAAAGCAGCACGGGTGGGCAAGCCTTAGGGTCCTTGTATTAGTTAGGGATCATGGAGCTCTCTTTCCGGAGGTGGTAGTCTAGGTTGTTTGGTTGGAAGTTTGGTTCAGGGTCTAAGCAGAGCTCTGGCCAGATTCACAGAGCTGGAGACAGAAACTGAAGTCAAGACCTGCCAAGTTGGAAGGACCCTGGTCAACAACCCATGTTTGAAAAGGCCATTGCCGATGAGTAAGAGGTAATCCAAAATTAAACCACCCCTCAGAGGGACTAGAGATCTGGTTTGAATCATTTCAATACCAGTTGAATGAGGGAGATATGGGATTGTCAGCATCTCCAGCCTACCTGCCTGCCGGAAGCAAAAATAAATCCATCTCTCTGGCAGAAGGTCACTTCCTCCAGACATTCAGATTCTTGCTCCAGTTTTTCACATGTAATGTTCAGCACTCAATTAAAAATAAGCAGGGTTCAAGAAAGCCAAGAAAAAAAAAACAGAACTAGAAACAGACCCATAGGGGACACAGATAATACATAGATCAGACACACACTTAAAATAATCATTAATATTATGTTCAAAGAAATAAGATAGTATGGAGAATTTCATAGGGAAACGGAAATTCTCAAACTGAAAACTCTACGTGGCAGAGAGTGGATTTTTGCTAACATTGATTGAAGGCCTGCCATATACCTTCTAGTATGTTTGTTACCAGAGGACCACACATGACGTGGTCCCTTCCTCTAGGACTCACATGTAAAGAAGATACTGAGAAGGAATAAACAGAAAGCTAGATGAGAAAAGGAGTGTGGTTATCATAGAAACCAAGGGAAGAACGTTTGCAGACAGAGCGGCGAACTCTGTTGAATGCTGCTGCGGAGAAGACCATGCAGTAAGGGTGAAACAAAACTTACTGGATGTGGTGAAATCATTGGTCACCCCGGCAGGAGTGGTTTTAGTGGAGACATGGGCACCAGATGGCAGTGTGAAGAAATAAAGATGACGGTCATAGATAATTCCTTCAGATTTTTTTCCTTTTTTAGAAAATCTCTGACCTAGAAAGGAGAGCAACAAGCTAGATAACTAGAGGGAAGGTTTGGGGTCTAGAAAGATTTCTTATTAGGAGAGCCTTTTGAACATACTCAAATGCTAATGGAAATAAGAAGGTAGAGAAGAGGCTGACAGGCACTGTCTGGGGAGGGCACATGGCACCTTCCACGAGAGGGGAAGGCGGTAGTTTGTCCTGTTGGGGAGCAGTGGGGCCTTGAGCAAATGTGGAGGGTCAGGCCAGGTTATATAGGATCTTTGAAAACTGAATAGGTGTTCTGGCTAAATGGTAGGGACAGTGGGAGCCATTGCAGGTGCTTGAGCAGGGTGAACATGGTGTTTCCAGGAGTTAACCCTCAGGGATGGTGTGCAGGAGGGAAGAGAGGCAGGGAGAGCCACTTGGTCGGCACAGAGTGGGGATCAGGAAATAGAAAGGAGGAGACATTGTCATTTCCAAGAAGGCAAAGAACAAACAAGTGAAACACTTGGTGTTTAATTGCTGACTAAAGGATTACGCTAAGGAATAGTCAAGGCGGTATCAGATGCTTAGACCAGGGGCCAGCAAACCTTCCTGTGAAGGGCCAGAGGGCAAATGTTTTCATCATGGCCGGTCATGGGCACTGTTGCAGCTACTCAGCTCTGCCAAGAGAGATGAAATGTGCACACTTGGTTGTGGCTGCACTTGGCTCACAAGTAGCAGTGTGCCATCCTCTGGGCTCAGGTGATTGAGAGCAGTGGGGCTGGTGGGAAGGAGACAGATTTGGGGTGTCACAGAAGGTAGAGCCAACAAGATATACTGATTGGACGTGGGAGGAAGAGAGAAAGATCAGAGTCAAGGATAAAACAAGGCCAAGGTTTTAGATGTTGGGTGAAGGTGAGGCCATTGGCTACTTAGGAGTCCGGGGAAGGAGAAGGTTTAGGAGGAAAACCAAATAGTTCTGCTTGAACACGTGAAATCAGAGATACTCGATGGCCCTGGGGGTGTCAGGTAGGCAGTAGGCTATGGTTCTGGAGATCCGAGGGTGGGTAGAGGCATAAATACAGGGTGGGGAAAAAGTATGTGTACAGTTGTTTGTGTGGAAAAATAATAAATAAATAATACAAGAATAAACTCCATGTTTCACATACAACGGCAAACCTACTTTTGCCCCACCCTGTCTAGTGGCTGTCAGAGGATAGATGGAGTTTAAAGCTGTGGGACTGGATGGGGTCCTCCAGGGAGTGAGCGTGGACAGGGACGAGGGCTGAGAGGTGCTCCAGCATTGAGAGGTGGTGGAGTAGGAGGTCTTGGCAAAGGAGCCAACACTGGGGGTCGTGGGGAAAATGAGAAGTGTGTGCTGTACAAATGAAAGACTGGACACCCTGTAAAGAAGGCCTGTGTCAGGATAACAGCCTGTGTCAAATGCCGCCCTGAGGGACTGAGACTCAGGGGAGCCCTGCATTTGGCTGGTGTCTTGGGTTCAGTTGTGTGCCCTAAAAGATATGCTGAAGCTCTAACCACATACACCCTAGAATGTGACTTTATTTGGAAATAGATGGAGTTAGTTAAATGCAGATATAATAATTAGTTAAGATGAGGTTATGCTGGAGTAGGCTGGGCCCCTGGACCAATATGACCAGTATCCTTATCAAAAGGAAATTCTGAGGCCCTGGCCAGGTGGCTCAGTTGGTTGGACCGTTGTCCCAATATGCCAAGATTGTAGGTTTGATCCCAGGTCAGGACACATACAAGAGTCGACCAATGAAGGCATTGATAGGCGTAATAGCAGGTCAGTGTTTTTTTCTCTCTCGCTCTCTCCCTCCCTCTCTCTTTCTAAAGTCAATTCTAAAAAAAATTTTTAAAAAGAAGGAAATTTGGACACAGACATGCACAGAAGGAAGATGATGTAAAAACACGGGGAGGAGATGACCACATGATGACAGGCAAACTGGAGTTCTGCCGTCCTTATCCAAGAAAGCGTGAGGCTACCGGAAACTGGAAGAGACACAGAAGGCTCCTCCCCTAGAAGCTTTGAAGGGAGCATAGACCTGCAAACACCTTGAGTTTGGACTCTTAGCCTTTGGAACTGTGAGAGAAAAAAATTCTGTTGTTCTAAGCCACCCAACTTGTCAGAAGGGGTTCTGGCAGCCCGAGAAAACCAGTGCAGAGAGACCAGTGCGCTGGTCAGAGAGCAATCCAGAGTCCGGCCTAACTGGAGGATTTGAACGTTACTGTGGCTTTCTGAGCCAGGCCAGATTCGGTAATCACATCTGCCTTATTTTCACAGTGACCTCTTTTTCAGTTTTTTTTTTTAGTTGTGGCAAAATATACACAACATAAAATGTACCTTTTTAACCACTTTTGGTGTGTAATTCAGTGATGTTAAGTATATTCACATTGTTGTATGACCCTCACCACCGTCCCTCTGAACTTTTTCATCTTCCCAAACTGAAGCTCTGTACTCATCAAATGCTAACTCTTTGTTTCCCCCTTCCCCACCCCCAGCAATCACCATTCTGTTTTCTGTCTCTTTGAGTTTACTTACTCTGGGAACCTGATGCAAGTAGAATCAAATAATATCTGTCCTTTGGTGTCTGGCTTATTTCACTTAGTGTAATGTTTTCAAGTTTCACCCATGTTATAGCATTTATCAGAATTCCCTTTCTTCTTAAGGCTGAATAATATTCCATTATATGTACATGCCACGTTTTATTTGTACATTCATCTATTGATGAACACTTGGGTTGTTTCCACCTCTTGGTGGTTGTGAATAATGCCCACCATGAACAGAGCTGTACAGATATCTGTTCGAGTCTCTACTTGCAGTTCTTTTAAAGAGCAGATACCCAGATGTGGGATTGCTGGATTCTTCTTCAAGCGTTGAAAACTTTTCCTGTTGGTTTTCTTTTCCACATTCAGTGGATATGTGCCTGTTAAGATGACTGGGATCATCTCATGCAGAGGGGAACGCTGAGGACCACAGTAGTTGATGCCTTGTCCAAGGTCCCATGGACAGATAGTGGGAGAGCAAGGGGCCTCCTTCAGATTGCAGAAGTTTATCACATGTGAAAAGGTGCAGGTTTAATTTGCATGGCTTCAGAAGTCTGCACTCTAACCTGTGGGTAAAAGTTACCAGGTGGTGAACTTCGGCTTGAGCCTCCTTAGGTCTTTCCAGTAGAATTGCTTCTGGCAGCAGAACCCACTGTTGACTCAGCAGGTCCTTAGTTCAGGGTGGGCCTGAAGATGTGTACCCTCTTCCCATATCTTTATTGCTCACCCTTGCTGCCTGTCTTTCATGTAAAACCCCAGCTCCTAAGGTGTACTCACCACCCAGCTACATCATCCTCACCCCCTTAGTCATTGGTAAGATGTCTCCATCCCAAGGTAAGGTCTGTGCCCTCCCAGACATCACATCTGACTCACCATTCTCTGTCTTATCTCCAAGAATTTTCACATCATTTCCACTTGCCATCCGTTGCCGTGGCCTCCTCGCTCTGAGTTCGTTGTTACCTGGAACTAAATTGGGGAGTCCCTCTCCTTACCACTGCCTCCTGCCCTCTGAGGGCCTCCCCCATGTCTTTCAGAGAAGATGGAATCTCCCACCTAAAAACATGCTCAGCTTCCTGCCAGCAGCCCTACCAGATGTCCCGGTGGCAGCACCAGCCTTTTCCCTCCCGTGTGATAAATGGAAAAAGGCTGGGCCCCTTTGCGTCCCACTTGTGTTCTAGATCCCCCCAATCCCTGTTTGAGGGAATCCTCATTACCCACTTTTCTCCTCTGTGTCTTCAACCCTTCTTTTCTACATGCTCTTCTTTCTGTTAACATTTTAGCACAATTGTTTCCACTCAACTGATCTTGCCCAGGTCACCAACAACCTCTCTGTTGAGAACTTAATTCTCACTCACCAGGGCTCATCCTACTTGACTTTGTCTGACATCCAGTCCTGTGGACCACGCCCTCCTGCAGGTGCTCTCTCTGCTCTTGGGGCAGAGTCTCCCTGGATGGGTAATGCTCCTTCTTTCCTGTCCATCTCTGAGAAGTTGGGGTTCCTCTGGGGCTCTGTCGAGGCTACTTTCTTTTCTCATGCTGTAGCCTGTCCCTAGATCATCTAATCTCCCATGGGCCATCAACACCCAGATCTTTTTATCTCCAGCCCAGCCTTCTCTCCTGAGCTCCAGATCCATACACCCAGCTGTGTCCCGAGCTTGAACACTTGAAGGTCTGGCGTGTGCTTCCAACACAAGTTGTTCGAAGCTGAACTCACTTTCCCTTCCTGTCCCCACTGGGACCTGTGACACCAGCCAGAAATCTGAGAGCCATTTCAACTCCTTCTGCTTCCTCCTGTAAGTTGCTGAGCCCCATCAGTTCTGCTTTCTTAAAAAGCTCAGAAACCCTCATTCCTACATCCACCACTCTAGGGCACCCAGTGGTCATCGCTCACCTTGCCGCGTTCCTTCCTGCTCTCCAATTCCACATAATTCTGGGGGGGTCTTTTTTTTGCTTGTCTGACTGTCATTTCCCCAAAACAAAACAAAAAAACTTCAAATCCCTATGAAATGTCTTTACCTCTTTTAAAAAACAAACCATTTTCTATAACCAGGTTCACTCTCCCTCTGGCCCCTGTGAACCATGCCGCCTCACTTCTAGATCCATCCTCACCACCCATGTGCTCCAGGGACCTTGACTTCCCTCGGGTCTCGTATTTCTTGGCTGTTTCAGACACACTCTGCTTTGAACACTCTTCACCTAACAACCCTCCTCCCTCCCCCAAATCTGGCTAACTCCTTACATATTATTCTGGTCTCAGCTTAAATGTCATTTCCACCTAGAAGCTTCCTCTGAGCTTCTAGACTGAAGGTTGTTGCCAGTTCAAATTGCTGCCAGAGCCAGGTGGGTCAGTGTGAAGCCTCAAGGAATAAGATCGTGGGGCCTCTGTGTGGACAGCAAACCACACTCTGCCTAAGACAGACAGGTCCTAAAAATGGGGTGCTGGCTAAGCAGAGCACCAGTCACACCCCATTCTGGTCCAGGTTGCTTGGTTGTACGTTCCCAGAGATCTGCACTTTTCCTGGAATCGCCCTGGGATATGTTAATTCCTTGCCTTAATTCTACTTCACTGGTTCTTTATTTCTAGGACTCAGATCCATATAAGCAGATGCTATGCCCAGGTCTTTTCCATGAGCATACAGCTGGGACAGTGCACAGTGCGTGGTGGGTCTGCAAAACACATGCATGGAGGGGAGGAGAGGAACAGGTAGCTTGTATGTCCTGTTCAGAACCAGACGTAGTTCTGTACGAGCATCTGAGTCTGGGTGAAAGACACAGGATTTATTATGTGGACACTTCCCAGTTCAGTTTCAAAACCAGAATGAAAACCAGGAGACTCAAATTTCCCCCAAAGAAGTTACTCCATATAATATTTAAATGTGTTTGTCATCAGCATAGAGTTTATGGCAGTGGTATAATTAACACTGTAAGTTCTCCCCACCTACGTCTTTCATTTCTCCTTTCCTCTTCCTCTTCCCTTTCTTTCCCATTCCATTTATTTCTCTGGTGGTCTGGCACCTCTTAAGGGAAGTCTTTTGTGCAAATGTGGGTTCATTCAAAGACACCAGCAGGTGGCGCCTTAGGACTTTGATAACGCCTTTTTGGAAGTGTTCTTTGTCAAGTTTGAGTTCATAATGTTGGCAACTGGTAGGCAAGATTTCTTTCTGAAACAGAAAAGCAGGGGGGTTTTGTACTGAAAAACAGAAGCAAACAATAAGAACAAGAAAATAAAATTAACAGAGTTGTCAAATTTTTCTTTATTTCTCTAAAGTGGCTTTATAGGAACTTAGTTTGGAGGAGTCCTCTGAGGCTGCCAGACCAGAGGTGTTCAAACCTTAGCATTATCTGTGTGCAAATATAGGATCCTGACCGCCATCCAAACCACTGAATAGGAACCTGTCGGGTTAATGTCAGGAATATGGGTTTTATCCACTTTCAGGAGATTCCTGGTACTGTTGGCCCAGCTTGGATTCCTGTGTAGATACCACTAATCTAGACTCATGTTTCCCAAACTCCACGTGCACACAAATCACCCAGACATTTTGTTGAAATATAGACTCAGACTTAGTTGGTCTGATGGGGCCTGAATTCTGCATTTCTAACAAGTTCCCAGGCAATGCTGAAATTAAGAAGCAAGGACTTATAGCAAGAATTGGCAAATTATGACGTAACATACACGCTCCAGCCACATGCAGCCCATCACCTGTTTGTACAAATAGTTTTATTGGCATACGGTCGTGTTCATTCATTTGCACATTGCCTGTGTCTATTTCACACTATGATAGAGTTCAGTAGTTGCCACAGAGACCATACAGCTCTCGAATGCTTACTGTCTGGCCCTGTGCAGGAAAAAGTTTGCCCACCCCTGATCTAGAGTACAAAGCCCTCCCAGCTGATTCGTTGAAAGGAAACTCCCTGCCTCACAGGACACTTCCTCCACTTTCTTACAGATCTTTAGGAAAGTTTCATTTTGCTTCCTTGAAACTGGGTTCTAATTCCATTGACAGGAGTCTTTTTCTTCTTCCGCATACAAACGCTCTGTTTACCATCCTCTCTCTTCCAGGTTTCTCCCTACGTTAGGTCCCTCCCAGAATATCACCCAACACAAAGCTTTGGGTGTCTTCCCTTGAGTGCAGAGTGGAATGGCATACCACCTCTTCTCTGTCATCTGTCAGCTGCTCATGGAATGCACTAGCTTTTTTAGGTAGCTCCTCCCTCTTGACATCTATATTTGGGGTTGTTTTTAAGCTGGTTACTGTCTGAACATCATGGAGCCAAGAACAAGCATCCTTTGTGTGTGTCTTTATTTCACTTCCTCATACAGTTTGTTCTTGATTTATCTGCTTCCTACTTTCTGCCCATTCCTTCCTGTCTCTTCAGTTCTCTTTTGCCCAACCCTTAAATGGTAGGGCCTCACATCCCTAACTGTTCCTCTTGTCTCCTACACATTCTCCTTGGATGCTCTTGGCCGTGCTTTTGGCTTCAACCATCTATATGCAGCAAAATTCTGAAGCAGGTGGCCAGTCAGATTTTCTTCCTTTATTTTCAGTTATCTACTGAATGTGTCTACCAAGATGTTCTTGACCACAGATATCTCATGTTCAAAACTTCTCATCCTCTTAGGTCTGTCCTTCCATCTCATTCTTTTCTACTGTGAGTTTGTGCCTTCTTGTTTCTTGATTTTCACTAATGGAACCACCACCAACGCCCTTGGATAAGCCAGAACTATTAGCTTCATTTCTTCCCCTATTCCATCTCTCACTTCCAAGTGTGCAGTGAAGTGTATGTTTCCCCCTGCATGTAGCTCTCAAATCCACCCTCCCTTCGCCCACTGTTGGTGCCTTAGCTCTGTGCTTATCTCTTCCTGCCTGGTCTCTCTTCTCTGCAGTGTGCTCCCTTCCCCACTGTTGTAATAGTCTTTCTAAATCAATTTGGTCATGTCGTCCACCAGTGGCTTCCCATTGTGGGTACAGTGGCAGTCCAAGGACTTCATAATTCAGTCCCTGCTAACCCTTTGTGTGAATTTCTGAAAATTGCTATAATCAATTACCACAAAGTTGACAGCTTCAAACAGCAGTGATTTTTTCTCTCACAGTTCTGGAGGCCAGAAGTTAGAAATCAAGGTGTCGGCAGGGTTGGTTCCTCCTTGAGGGTCCAGAGGGAAAATCTGTTACATGCCTCTCTTCTAGCTTCTGGTGGTGGCCAGCAACCCTTGGTGGCTGGTAAATGCCTATCACTCCCATCTCTGCCTCCTTCTTCACATAGCTTCTCCCCTGTGTGTCTCTGTGTCTTCATATGGCCTTCTTAGAGGGACACCAGTCACTGGATTAGGGCCCACCCTGATTAAGTATGCCCTCATCTTAACCAATTACATCTTCAAAGACTGTATTTCCAAATAATGTCACATGCAAAGGTTCCAGGTGGACATGAGTTTTGGGAGGAGTCAACCTAGTACATGCTTCCAGCCTCGGCTCTGACTACTCACCATGGGCTTGCTCATTTTATTTGGTGCCCCAGATGCATGAGAATTCACCAAGCAGATAAGGAGAAAAGACTCTAACAAAGGAAAGATAAGGAAAGGTGAAGTCCAAAGGGCCACAGAGAAGGTGAAATTTGAACTGTCTTAATATAATAATACTTTGTGTTATGTTTGGGTTTGTTTTTTTGTGTGTTTTTGTTTGTTTGGTTGGTTGGTTTTTGCCTCATTGTAAAACATAGCTCAGACTTCTGGCCAACATGGAGGTGTAACTAGATACACTGTGCCTGCTCACACAACCAAAAGAAGGACAAAGACAAATTTAAAAACAAAAAACAACCAGAACTGACAGAAAATCAGACTGTATAGAAGTCCGACAACTGAAGAGTTAAAGAAGAAACAAACATTCAGAATGGTAGGAGGGGCAGAGACCAGCAGCTGGGGCAGAGAGGATGCACGGCAAGGTGGCGGCTGGAGGACCAGTGCAGGTGAGGCAGCCGCTGGCAGACTGGGAGGTCCCACATTCTCATGCAGATAAACTGGGAGGAACAACTGGGGAGCGAGACCATGCAACCCAGGGTGCCAGCTCAAGGAAATAAAGCCTCAAAACCTCTGGCTATAAAAACCTGTGGGAATTTGTGTGGTAAGAGAAACTCCCATCCTCACAGGAGAGTTCATTGGAGAGACCCTCAGGGTCCTAGAACGTACATAAGCCCACCCACTCAGGAATTAGCACCAAAAGAGTCCAGTTAGCTTGTGGGTAGTGGGGGAAGTGACTGAAAGCCAGCCAAGAACCAAGCAAGCAGCCTTGTTCCCTCTCTAACCCCTTTCCCACAGACAGTGCCACAATGCCTCAACGTGGTTGCCCCACCCTGGTGAATACCTAAGGCTCTGCCTCTTACTATGTAACAGGCATGCTAAGACAAAAAATATATATATGGCCCAAATGAAAGAACAGATCAAATTTCCAAAAATAGAACTAAGTGATGAAGAGATAGCCAATCTATCAGATGCAGAGTTCAAACCACTGGTAATCAGGATGCTCACAGAAATGGTTGAGTATGGTCGCAAAATAGAGGGAAAAAAGTGAAGGCTATGAAAAGTGAAATAAAGAAAAATGGACAGGGAACCAACAGTGAAGGGAAGGAAATCAATGGTTTGGACCAGAAGGAAGAAATAAACATTCAACCAGAACAGAATGGAGAAACAAGAATTCTGAAAAACGAGGAGAGGCTTAGGAACCTCTGGGACAACTTTAAGCATTCCAACATCCGAATCATACGGGTGCCAGAAGGAGAAGAACTGCAGCAAGAAATTGAAAACTTATTTGAACAAATAATGAAGGAGAATTTCCCCAAACTGTCAAAAGAAATAGACTTCCAAGAAGTCCAGGAAGCTCAGAGAGTCCCAAAGAAGTTGGACCCAAGGAAGCACACACCAAGGCACATCGTAATTACATTACCCAAGATTAAAGATAAGGAGAGAATCTTAAAAGCAGTAAGAAAAAAGGAGACAGTTACCTACAAAGGAGTGCCCATAAAACCATCAGCTGACTTCTCAAAAGAAACCTTGCAGGCAAGAAGGGGCTGGAAAAAAGTATTCAAAATCATGAAAGGCAAGAACCTATATCCAAGATTACTCTGTCCAACAAAGTTGTCATTTAGAATGGAAGGGCAGATAAAGTGCTTCCCAGATAAGGTCAAGGTAAAGGAGTTCATCATCACCAAGCCCTTATTATATGAAATGTTAAAGGGATTTATCTAAGAAATTGAAGAAGATCAAAAACTATGAAGAGTAAAATGGCAACAAACTCACAACTATCAACAAATCCTAAAAAAAACAAAAACAAAAACTAAGCAAACAACTAGAACAGGAACAGTATCAGAGAAATGGAGATCACATGGAGGGTTTTCAGTGGGGTGGGGCAGGGGATGATTAGGGGGAAAAGGTACAGGGAATAAGAAGCATAATTGGTAAGCATAGAATAGATGGAGAGGAGCCAAAAATGGTATAGGAAACAGAGAAATCAGAGAACTTATATGTACAACCCATGGACATGAACTAAGGGCGGGGGAGGAATGCTGGAGGGTTGAGGGGTACAGGATGGAGGGGAGATAAAGGGGGAAAAATTAGGACAACTGTACTAGCATAATCAATAAAATATACTTTAAAAAAAAACAACTGAACCAAAAAAACAAAAAGAAACTAAGCAAACAACTAGAATAGGAACAGAATCACAGAAATGGAAATTACATGGAGGATTATGAGCCAGGAGCGAAAGGGGGAGAATGGGGGACAAGGTACAGGGAATAAGAAGCATAAATGGTAGGTACAAAATAGACAGGGGGAGGTTAAGAATAGTATGGGAAATGGAGAAGCCAAAGAACTTATATGTACAACCCATGGACATGAACTAAGATGAGGGGAGGGGAATACTGGTGGGAGGGAGGGTACAGGACGGAGGGGAATAATGGGGAGGAAAAATGGGACAACTATAATAGCATAATCAATAAAATATATTAAAAAATAAAACATAGCTCAGATGTTACCTTTTTTCCAGAGCTTCCCTTGACCTCCCCTAGGACAATCTTTCTTTTTTTTTAATTTTATTTATTTATTTTTAGAAAGAGGTGAAGGGAGGAAGAAAGATGGAGAGAAACATACATTGATTGATTGCCTCTTGCGCACAACCCCAACCAGGGACCAATCCCACAACCCAGGCATATGCTCTGACTGGGAATCGAACTGGCAACTTTTCGCTTTGCAGGATGATGCCCAATCCACTGAGCCACAACAGCCAGGGCCCCAAGGACATTTCTATTCCCTCAGCACCTACATATCTTGTGGCCATCACTTTTATGTTTTGATTGCTCAACTATTAGCTTGCGTTTTCACCTGGCCTAGGGCAGACTCCATACACCTCATCTGTGGGGCCGTGCTTTCAGCCCACTAAGTAGCACAGGCAAGGAGCCTAGAAGATATTTAGTAGTGAATTTGCCCACCTGCGTTTAATCCCATAAGACCTGATCACATACATTTCAGGGAGGAGTTGTTTAGTCCTACTTGGACAGTTCTTCACCTTAGATGAGGTGGGGAGGATTTGAACACTGAGGGAGGTTATGCCTGATCCCCTCCACGGTTCCCTCTGTCTGGGGGTTATGTTGTGACTATAGCCCCTTTCAGAAAAACACAGAATTTTTTTAAGGCAGATAGATAGACTGAAAACTCTGCCAAGTGTTTGGTTCCACATTGCTTTCAGAAGCTTCATTCTCACTGAAAGAACTCAGCACCACCATGGGCATCACGCTGCACAGTGTAGCCACAGCATGGAGAGATGCTGCGCACTGAGCACTGAGAACTGATGGGAGGAGACAGCCACAAGTAAAGCCGCTCCAGTCCATCCAGTAGATGCAGTCGTGAAACTCAGCAGTTTGTCCTTGTTCCTATTTGGATAAAAGAATTTTAAAGACTATAATGCTTTTATGATGGCTGTTTTAGTTGAATTGATTTTAATACTACCATGTAACAGATTCACTGAAAGTCGCCTTTTATTTTTGATGGGGAAAAACAGAGGTTTAACTGTAGAAAACCAAGAAATAGGGGCATTCAACTACATTTCTAAGGGGTGATCAAGGTACAAGAATATTTTTGGAGCAATCAAACATCCAATATGTAATTCCTTGAAACATTCATTTTTCTAATTACAATAAGCTGTACTGAACTGCTCATTAGTACTAACTAATACTTCAAGTGGGCATGTTAGAAAAATTGCCACAGACTGAAAACAGTCACTTTTTAATTCAGAAGAACAGTTTGAGGTTAAATGTTGTCATTCAAATAGCTTTGAAATAAAAGTGGTCTGTAAAAATATTTCACATTCCCAAGTTAGAAATACTTCCCTCTGATTCCCAAAGAGGGTGCAGGGCCCTTTGGGCTGTGCGAGCAGCACGGACTCCAGGTCGCACAGTTGCATTTGTATACTAATGGGCACCCTCCAGGGTGGGCGAGGACCAAAGGAAACTGCTTCTCACTGCAGCCAGCCCTGCACTGGGCATCCCATACTCAGCTAATCATAGCCTCTTCCGTGTGACATTGTGCAGCAAATTGGGTTAATTTTGAGAAGCCCTAGCCCATGCCAGAACCCCATGTGAAGCGGCTATATTGGTGAGAGGGCTTTGCAAAGTTCAGAGCCATCTGTGGGATTTCTCTCTTTCCTCTGCAGCAGGGATCCCTAACATGAGGTCTGTGATGGTATCAGGGAGTGTGTAACTGGGATAGGGAAACACATCAGCTTAATCTTTTATGCTCTTCTGACTAAAATTTAACATTAAAAAATACGTGTGTGTGTGCCACAATCCATAATGGTATCAGTGGTACTTAAGACTTTGTTATCCACAGAAATCACAGATAACTTGAAATACTGTTTCCCCTTCACTACTTCACAGTTCATGTTGCCGGACCATCTGTTAGATTCTATCAAGTGTGTTAATAAAGAATCATGTGCAAAATTGTTTGAAGTGTTTTATGCATTTAAAAATATTGTTCTCCATGAAAAACAAGGAAAGATTCAGGAGCCATCACAGAACCAGGAAGCCTAGGGAGACGTGACAACTAAATGAGGTGGATCCCCTGGACTGGCTCTTGGAACAGAAATAAGACATTCATGGGAACACTGGATAAATCCAAAAGTCTGGAATTTAGATCATAGTAATGTGCCAATGACGGGTTCTTAGTCTCGACAGGTGTACCCTAGAAATGTAAGATGTTAACAGTGGGGACCTCTGGGTGAAGGGTATTTGAGAACTCTCTGTACCCTCTCTGCCGCTGCCCACAGCCAGAGATGTGTGAAGTGGAGGTTTTGTGTCAGTTCAGGGCCTCTTCCTGTTATAACTCCGAGGAACTGCGGGGAGAGAGCAATCTGAAGTAGGGAGGAGTTTTCCAGAGAAGTGAAATAATTTGCAGTGTCTTATGGTGGAAAAGCCATGGCTTTGGGATTAAAGGCCAGGCTTCGTATTCTGGTTCTGTCACCAGCTTTGTGCTCTGCAGCCAGTAAGCTGCTGTGGACTCCCTCGCCCCCCTTGCAAAATGCAGCCATCAATAAAGGCCTTACCAGCGTCATTATGACGACTGAAGGTGAGGTGCCTATTAGGTAGCCCTTCACTGGTTTTAGCTGGTATGTTTTAGTGCCTATTACATGCCAAGTGCCATACTAAGCATTTTTCATAAGCAGTCTAACTTAATCTTCATAAGACCTGTATTACATGACCTTTTCATAGACATGAAAACTGAGGGTCCGAGGCACAATGATCTCTGACCCTTAGTGGCCCAAGGCCAGTAAGCTGAGCTTGAATTTAGTTCTGCGCTGCCTGAAGTTAGCTCATGGACTTCCTGTGTCTTTTCTTGAGGCTAAGCCTTTCCTGACCACCCGATTAACTTGGTTTCGGGTGCTCTTCATCCTCTCTGACTTCTGAGTCCCCTCGTTTGTTTTGCACGTATATCAGCGTCCGGATGTCCTCCTCCTGGCACTGTTGTCCATGCGGTGGGCTTCTCCCACTGGAGATTATCCGGCTGTGTATGTAAATGAGGGTGTTGCGCTGTGCTCACGTCTGTCCCAATATAGAAGGTTTGTTCCTCATTCTGTGATTTCTAACTGCTTCAGTTGTTGGATGGGATGATTAGTAAATTGCTGAAGCCAAAATTTTTCTCATTTGTTTTGAGCAAAGTTATGCATTTCTGTGTTATTCTCCCAGATTCCAGAGCTGGGGAATGAGAGCTCTACGCTTTAATGACCTCTTAAAAACAACAACAACAAGATAAAGAACCTAGCAGAGGCCATTGCGACATTTACCTCTTCCTTCATTGGGATTTGTTGAGGGATTACTCAAAAGAACATAGGAGTAATTTCATTTTTTTGGTTCCTTCTGTAATTAGAAGAGACACCTAGTGCCACCATGTAGTGGCCAATTATTTCCAATTAAAGTCTATTGAAGAGGAGAAACCAGTATCAAGCGAATTGAGCCATAAGAAGTAGTTACTAGGTGATGAGCCTTATTTCCACAGGTGATATGGGCATGCACATTTGTCTAAAAATGAGGAAGCCAGAGCAGCACTGAGCATGGTTAGGTGACTTTAGTGGGAGGTTCTTTGATCCCATGGTTTGCTCTCTTGTGTTTCAGTTTTTCCCCTACATCCTGTTGCTGGTTGCCATCCTCCTGTACCTGCCCTCCCTGTTCTGGCGTTTTGCAGCTGCTCCACACATTTGCTCAGATTTGAAGTTCATCTTGGAAGAACTTGACAAAGTTTACAACCGCGCAATTAAAGCCGCAAAGAGCGCACGTGACCTCGACCTGAGAGATGGTGTCTCCCCAGTTCCTGGTTCCAATGAGAACGTAGGGCAAAGGTAACTTAGTCCCCAGCAGGTACCAAGTTGGGTTTTACAGTACACGTGTTTTCTGCCCTTTTCCTGCCAGTCTGGGCTTCAGATTCCCACTGCCAGCAGATGGGGGCCATCATCCACCTGGTGACAGTTTGTGGGAGCCAGGTAGTCTCACTGTCCCTAAATTTACCCCCATCTGCATACCCCAGCACTGCACTCCCATCAAGAGTCCTCCCCTTGTTGAGTGAAGCATCACCATCTCATGTTCTAAAATGCAGTTCTAGTAGAGGTAACAGGGTATGGTACTAGGTGTCGCTTGCTTGCTTTCACCTCCACCTTAATGGGGAAGCCCAGAGGATTATGAGGCCCCTGAGCAGGTGTGAGAGAAGTAGGGAATGAGTAGGCAGTGCCTTGCCTTTTTCACATTCTTCCTCTGGTTCTTGTGATTAGCAATAGCAATAATAGTAATGGCTCTTATTTTTAAAATACTTAATATATCCCAGATACCATATTGAGTTCTCTAAGTACATTATTTCATTTAACCCTCAGAGCATCATTTTCAACTGAGTGCATTTATCTCTCTCTCCCTCCATTTTCAGATAAAAACACTGTCCTGTAGCCATTAGTGGGGGAGGTGGGACCTGAGCCAGGGCTGTTGGGCCCACAGCCTGAGACCACACCACTGCTTCCTGCCCTTTGCCAGTAGGAAGCCCATGTGTTCTGGCTGGGCTGGAAAATTCTTTTTTACTTTATTCTGCACACTTGAGCATAAAATTATAGTTTAAAAAAAGCAACAGGACAAGAACTATCAAATTTACTTAACAAACATGTACGTTTACTAGGTACCAGGTGTTCTAAGAATTTACAAATAACTCATTTAACAAACTAGACCCTTTTTTAAAATGTTAAGGAGAAAGGTATTTTATTATTGCTTTTCACTTTTCTTAAAAATACTGATATTTTTTTTCTCTTGTACTTAAGTGAAGTTACAAGTAGAGGAGTATGGGAGGGAAGGTGTTTGAGATTTTTAGTGTGCTGTTGTTGAATGTGTTTATTTCTTTAATATTTGATGGTCTTGGTAAGGCTTTAATTTTTTAATTTCTTTCTTTTTCTTTTTAGTTTGTGGGAGATATCTGAAAGCCACTTCAAGTACCCAATTGTGGAACAGTACTTGAAGACAAAGAAAAACTCTAATACTTTAATTGTCAAGTACATCAGCGGCCGGGTGCTAACACTCAGCATCGTACTGTTAGCATGTGTCTACCTGGGCTACTACGTTAGCCTCTCTTCCCTCTCGGATGAGTTTGTCTGCAGCATCAAATCAGGGATCCTGAGAAATGACAGCACCGTCCCTGATCGGTTTCAGTGCAAACTCATCGCCGTTGGCATCTTCCAGTTGCTCAGTTTCATTAACCTCGTGGTTTATGTTCTACTGGTTCCCGTAGTTGTCTACACGCTGTTTGTTCCACTGCGGCAGAAGACAGAAGTTCTCAAAGTGTATGAAATCCTGCCCACTTTTGATGTTCTGCATTTCAAGTCTCAAGGATACAATGACTTGAGTCTCTACAATCTTTTCTTGGAGGAGAATATAAGTGAACTCAAGTCATACAAGTGTCTTAAGGTACTGGAGAATATTAAAAGCAGCTGTCAGGGCATCGACCCATTGGTTCTCCTGATTAACCTCGGCACGATCAAGATGGATGTTTTTGATGGCAAAGTTGTCGATGGCAAAAATCACAAGCAGGATGAGACGATGGGAGAGGAGCAGGGGAACCAGATGGCAGACCTCAAAGGTAAGGTTAGCTTTCAGGGATTGGCTGAGGGAACCCACAGAGACTCTTTGCAGCTGCCTTTTATGAATGATTGACAGTCTTTGTCATGCCCACTATTGGGCATTAAACCATTCTCCTAGAATGGTCTTAGGTGAAACACTCAAGTACTAGGAGAGAGAGGGAAAGAATTGGGGCTACCCCAAATTTCCAAAGAAGGAAAGCATCTGTGCTTTCCCTAGACTGTGCTTTTTCCTCCTCATTCCTTCTGTTTCATACTCTGCCTCTTGCTCAAGCATTCCTCCTTGCTGTCATTCTTGCTTTTTTTTTTTTCTTGTTTTACTGGCTTTTTTCCCTGTACCTCTAATCCTCTTGTTTTTCATTCTCTGTCTCTTTTAAAAAGGAACAAAAGTTTATTGGTTTAATTGTTGCCCTGACCTAACTTCACTATGCATTGAAATTTGGCTAAGAAGCAATACCTGGTAAGGCAAAGAACATGAAAGATTTATAGCAGAACAGAAGTTAGTTCATGCTAATGGTTCCTGCTATGTGCCTCCTGTCATAGATATTTGTTTTCCATTTTGACAGATTTGAATGTACACAGTGGAACTAAAGCAAATAATGGAGAGGGGAATGCTCGACAGAGACTTCTGGATTCTTCTTGCTGATGATTTTTTGTCAACTTTAGATCCATGACTTCTGTGACATGGGATTCATTTTGGCTAAAGTGCCTCTGTCAGGTTTCAGCTGGTTTGCAGTAAATGGTTCTTGGTAGTGGTAGAACACGACTTACTGAGTCCCTAATGAAAATGACGATGAGCAAAATGTTGTGGGAGAACCGTTCATGAACTTCTTTTGAGAAGAAATGCAGAGATAAGTAAACCACAGCAAGTTCTCACCAAATGAAAATGGGAAAGACTAATCAAAGTAAGAGTAGTAGCCCTTTTGGTGTCTCAGAGAAACACTTTTCTGTGTAGACTGTGCGATGAGACTCAGAGCTACTGGAAAGCAAGGACTTGGGGAGATTTTTTGTTTTGTTTTATGAAGTAATAATAAGCATGTCAGGATTCAGTTTAATGTGGATCTCCTACAAACCCTGACTGTTGGACAAGAAAAACACTCACTGGCTGTGGACCCAGATGCACCTGCTCTTCGCCTCATCCTAAACTGGGAGAAATGCTGGTACCAGCCTTGGTCTCGCACGCCCCGGCTCTCTTCACACTGCTGCTTGTGAGCCTTGGCTCACTGAAGTTCTCTGACCAGTTTTTGTTACCATCTGTTGTGAAGGGCCCAGGCCCAAGCACTGCTCCGTATAAGATAGAATTTAAAGGATATTTAATTGTGACTTCCATACAGGAAAGAATGCTTCCAAAAGAGCCAGTGGGGAAATTGGAACTTATGGAACAGGTTAATTCAGTCACTTTTCAAGGGTGTTCTTCAGTGCTTTCCTCTGTTAGCAAAAGCATTTGAAATAGGATGTTACTTAAACAAATTCCCCGAATGCAGAATGCTTCAAGTGAGGGACATTTGCCTCTGATCAGAACATATCAATGACGTCTGCCATATGGTGTTCCTGGTGCCAGAACAACTTAGCAGTTTACTTTATTTATAATTAAGCACATCTTTTAAAAATTTTATTATTATTATTATTATTATTATTTTGACTTAGAATCATATGGTGTCAGACTTGAGGCCATTTGGGAAGAGCATTCTATCACTGGTGGACAGTTAGAGAATAAATGATACAAATGGGTATATGATATAAATCCAAGTATCATTTCATAAACATTTAAGGCATATTCAGAACAGATAAAAACTTTAACGAATTCTGACCATGTAAATGCATCGTCATTATATTTTATACAAAATTCTTTAAAATGACATCTGTGGACCTCCTCATTTTCATTCTTAAAAAGTTAACACATTGCTGAAGTGAGTAATGCTCAGGAACCTCAAAGCTTACATGTGGCTTTAGGGACAGTTATCAACGTGATCTCATGACTGTTTGGTGAAAAACAAAAGTTATATAAGCTGCTCTTTGTCTTTCAGAAATTCATAAAAGCAGATTTGTGTGTGTGCGTGTGCTTTGTGGTGGTTTCTGAAATGGATAGCTAATGATAAATAACCAGGAATACAATCGGTGCTTTAAATTATTCTTATTTCTTGATGTTTATTACCATTAAATTGCAATGGTAATAAACAATTAAATTGTAATACTGTAATGGAAATGACAGTAACCTAAATAACCAATTTTGTTACATATTTATATCATTGTATCTGAGATGTTTGATCATAATTCTGAAAATTTGAATTATTGAATTATTTGAATATTTGAATTATTTGAATTTGAAAATTTGAAAATTTGATCATAATTCTACATTTGAAAAGATTTCTGAGATATATTTTTTTATGAAATGCTTTTTTTTCCCCAAAAAATCTTCATCTTTTCTGTGGACTGCCTCTAATTTGTATTTCGAAGCAGTAAAAGTGGGCACATTATTTAGGAGATAAGGAACTCTCTAGGTCCCATCATGTGTCATCCTTTCATCAGAGTTATAAATGGCTTCTGTTCATTTCCCCATTCCTACATTCTGAGCTCCGATAGGGTCTGTGATGTCCCAGACATCACACTAGTCACTGACTACATGGGTGTGAATGAGACAGGTCCTCATCTTTGAGGAGTTCAGAGTCCAGTAAAAGACAGTGAAGACAGAGGCAGGTACCGAGAAGAAGAGTAGCCACCATAAAGTCTCTTCCAGAAAACTCACAGCTAGTGCTCTGTGTACCTGGGAAATACCATGTTGTTTTTTTCTTTCTCGTAGTTTCTGTTCTGGTGCTTTTGAGACTCTACTTACATTTTTCCCAGAGGCTCTAGTTACATGTTCCCCAGACTACAGCTTGGACAAAACCCTATCAGAGATGGGGATTTTGAACAGTAAGTGCTCCAGTCACTCCACCTGTCACACCTTGCCTGGCAGGGGGTGGGGGGCACAAGCCGATGGGGCACATGGAGCTGCCCATGAACAACAGTCATGGCACCAGGAGACTGATGTGCATGTCTGGGCATGTATTTTGGCTTAGACAAAAAGTGTTATTAGGAAAGTTAACCCATCCATCCATGGTGAGTTACTGGCCTAGTGGTCTGCGTTTCAGGAGCCAAACTCCTGAGGGTGAGGAGTCTTTGATTGCTCTGTTAAAGGAGACAAACAGATCCTAAATGATCACCCCCGGTAGGGCTTGACCTTGTCCCTGGCCCGGGTCTTCCTAGTAAACCAACAGGGGGCTTCAAAACCAGATTCATAACAACATTCATGTTGCAGCTGGGACTGGGACCCATCATTCTGAACGCAGTGACCAGCTGCATGTATAATTTTACCAAGGGTCAGGCAGAGACCCTCCAATGCAGAGGTTCTTAAACTTTTGGGAAGTTACAAACTCCCTTGAAAATATTTTCTTAAAGCTATGGACCTTCTCTTCAGATATACACAAATATTAAAGAAACCTTCAGGGGTCATAGTCCATCCACCCAGGGTTAAGCTGTGTTTTACTGGCTGAAGGCCAAGCCACGCAGGAGAGAACAGCAGCCCCTGCTGCCTTTGTGGAAACACTAAGTCACAGCTATATGTTTATTTTTGAACGAAGTGCACATTTTGAGTAACCAACGTCATTTTCTAGAGTCAGACTGGAAATGTCAGTTGCAGGAGTGAGTTGGAAGAGGTAACCTGGAATGATCGGGCAGTTGGCAGTGACCACTGTTCTCTGGCCACCAGGTGTAATCTTATTCCACACCCAAATCACTGTCCCCGTGCAGCCTCACTGGAGTGTGAGGAGGGTGGCATAACACTTGTAAAGTGCTTTGTCCTACCGCGTAGTGGTTCTGTCACAAAGCTAGAAACTTCCATTTGTGTGGTGGTCTTGATGTTCTTGTTTCGTTTGTGGAAACAACGTGTTCACCGCGTATCTTCTCCCATCCAAGAATGAGCAAAGGTGGGGCAGCAGGGCACTGGGAGCTTGTTCCTGGGAGAATTAGTTCAGCTCTTAGACGCAGGTGGATACACACCTTTTTAAATGTCCTCGTGTTTGGTTTATTTTGCTATTGTCAGTTCAGGGTAAATAGGAGATCCATGAGGGCGGGAGTGTTTATCCAGTGCTGTACATCAAGCTCCTAAAACAATGACTGTTGTGTAACAGGCGTTCTCCAATATTTGTTGTATGCATGAGCACACTGTTGTGATAAGTCCTGGGTTTTTGACAGCTGTGATTTGATTTTAAAAGGCAGATGGTTCTCCGAAGGAGAGAGGAAGGGAGGCTCATTTAGCTTCTTGGTGGAGAGGGAACTATTTCTGCAGATGAATAGGTTTCCACATATAAATAGTGACAGTCTGTAGCTTTTTATTGTGGAGTTAGTCATTATCACTTTCCAAATTCAAAACAAGTTGAGTGTTGTCTCACAATGATTAGAGAAATTGAAGTTTTAAAGGTCCTGGTCTCTGTATTTACCAGAATAATCTCATGGAAAGGATTGTTGATTGAAATGTGCCATTATCAGTAATCAAGGTTTCATCTCTCAGGACACTACAATGAGCTAGCTCCTTCTGGGCAGTCATTGGCTTGGCTCTATTTTTCACAAGTAAAGTAAAACCTTTAAAAAACAGGTTGTCAAAGATGATGTTGTGTTATTTGCGGAGTGTCGTAAATGTTAATCTGTGCTTGGTTTGTCTTGCCTGCTTTAAATGAAGTGTTTTTGTTCTTGGTTCCCTTTTTAGTGGTAAAAATACTTTCTCACTTAAAGCATGCGGTTTGATCAGTAATTGTTATTCAAGTTCCTGAAAGTTGTAAAAGTTTCTCATGCCTTGAGTGTGTGCCCCCTGTCCACCAGAGGAGGAGAAGCCTTGTAGAGTTCTACAAGGTCACATGTTCCCTGCAAAACGAAGCCATCAGCTCCTCTTTGACAAGTTGGCTTTTTAAAAGCATCATAATTACAATTTAATAGTGCTTCTACGTATAATTTAAATTCTCCTTAATGACTAAATTTCTTCAAAACTTTTAAAGAAAAACATGTATGTTCTCATTACTGTGTCATTTGGTAAGAAGGGGGGCTTCTAGTCCACAAAAAAGTCAAAAGATGAGAACATATCATGGTTTAGAAAGTTATCCTTAAAAACAGCACAAGCGATTTGAAAGCTTTGCATTTTGATGGTTATCACTATTACATTTCGTGTTTCCATATGAGCCAGTTGTCTGAGATCTGCATTCTGATCACGCTGACTTCATCCAAGGGGGGATGAAAGGCTGGAGTCAAGGCCGTGGGGTTCATACATAAAGGGGAAACTGTTTTGGTTCCACATGGTTGTGTCCACCTAAATAAAACTTCTCTGAGTAATGAAAAATGTGTCTTAGTATTCCTTGCCTTCTCTTCAGAGAAGATGTAGCAGAAGGTGAGTCCTGAAATGTCTTGAGGCTCATTCCTGTCTGTTGGATACATCAGATTCAGTAGGCTTCATAGTATTTACGGAAATCCAGCTGGCGGTAATTAAAGGAAGAAAGCCTTGATTAAGGGCCCACAGATTCTGGCATTCTAAAGCAGCAGTCACGTGCTTTTTCTGATTGGGGATTGTTTGCCTTGGAGAGGAAGGCGTACAGACTAATGCTTGGAGACATTCTCGGCCTTCCCATTTGCTCGTTGCTTCCTCCTGCTCCCCAGCTGTTTCCTAGGGTGGTAGTCCAGGAACCTTGGAAGTTGTATTCATTTTCCATCATTGTGTTACAAATTATTGCTACTTCAGCAGCTTAAATGAATACATTTATTATTTCACAGTGTCCTGGGTCAAGAGTCTGGACGTGGCTGAGCTGAGTCCTCTGCTCAGGGTCTGGCAGGGCTGCAGTCAAAGTGTGGGTGGGTTACAGTCTCATCAGAGGCTCCCTCAGGTGGCTGGCAGAATTCATTTCCTTCTGACTGACTTCTTGTTACTGAATGTTGGCTGGAGGCGGCCCACGTTTCCCTGCCTTGTGGGTGTCTCTAACAGGACTGCTTATGTCATCAAGCCCCTAGGATTGTGTCTCACCTCAGGTAGGGCCTGGGCCCTCTTTTAAGGGTTTCTACCTGATTACGTCAGGCCATTCAAAATACTCTCCCTTTTGGTTAATTCAGAATCAACTGCTTTGGAAACTTAAGTTCTGTGAACTTAAGATCTGTGAAATCCCTTCAGCTGTGCCATATTCTGTTGCGTGAAAGCAAGTCACAGGTCCCGCCCACACTTGGGCGTGGGGGTGGGGTAGAGATTATATGGGGCATGAACATCAGAGGAATCAAGGGGGCCACCTAGGGTCTGCCTGCCGTGGAAGTTGTCCTAAATCCCAACCTCTCTGTCTCTGAGCCTGTGGTATGTCCTCAGCATCTTTCCAAGGCCCAGTGATATCTTTCAGGCTCTGGCCATTTCTTTCCTGAATTCCTCTAAAGGTCTCATCATTTCTGACCCATTTTCCACATTCTTTTCAGTGGATCTGTTAGAATTAAATCTGATTGTGTCAACCCTCTCCACCACCCCTCCCCCACCATTTTAAGTCCCTCGGGACTCTTCATGGACTTCAGGATAAAGAACAAACTTGTGACTGAATCCACAAAAGGCCGACCTCCTACCCACTTCTACAAATTCATCCCCTCTGGGATTAAGACCCCACCCTTATGACTTCATTTAACGTTAATTACCTGCTAAAGACCATATCTGAACATACAGTCACATTGTGGAGTTAGGGCTTCAATATGTGAGTTTTGCAGAGGGGAACAGTTCAGTCACCAGCAGGGTATATACCCAAGAGAATTGAAAGCAGGGTCTTGAAGAGGTATTTATATAACCATATTCATAGAATCATTATTCATAATAGCTCAAAGGTAAAATCAACCCAAATGCCCACTGGTGGGTGAACAGCTAGAGAAAATATGGTACATGCATAATGTCCTTTAGGAGGAAGGAAGTTCTGACACATGCTACATGGACAGACCTTGAGGACATGCTCAGTGAAATAAGCCAGTCACACACACACACGAAAGGGAAAAACCATACATATGATTCCACTTATGTTAGGTCCCTAGGACAGTGAAGTTCACACAGAAAGGAGAATGGTGGTTTCTAGGGGCTGGGGAGAGGGAGAACAGAGCGTTGTTTAATGGACATAGAATTCAGTTTTGCCAGATGAAGAGGGTCCTGGAGATGGGTTGCATTACACTTGAGTGTACTTAACACTACTGAACTGTACACTGAACTGAACACAATAGTTAAGATGGTAAATTTTATGTTGTGGGTATTTCACAACAATAGAAGAACTATACTCTGCCATCTCCTGCAGGATGCTCTGTGTGACCTCTCCCCTCCTTTTGCCACGATTCAGGTGTTGCTCCCGTGCCAGTGGTGGTGGCACACGGCCTCGGTGCTTGGTGCTGTTCAGTTCTGCATGGTGTTCCTGCCTGCCGCCACTAGCTTGGGAGGCCCTTGAAGGCCGTGGTGGTGTCTCCCTTGCCCCTGTATCCCCAGCACCTGGCCCACAGCCTGACACCCACCCAGAAACTAAGGAATTATTTATGCCTTCGTGTCCCACATGAATATCTCCTGAGGATGCCCAGTGGACAGGAGCATCGGATTTGAAGGGCACCATCCTCGGGCCAATCATTAGTTTTCACTACCGCTCCCCCCCGTTTTGCCCAATTCGAAGTGGCCAAGCACAAGGCATCCTCCATCCTCCCATTTTAGTGACTGCGGGCTTCTCTGGGGCCCTTTCTGAAGCACTTCTAAGGAGCTTTCCCTGCTGCTGGTTTCTCCACCAGCACTCATGCTAACTGGCATCCGAGCAGCCTCACATCGTTTCCTAAAGGTACTAACATACACCATCTTATCTGAACCCAGCAGTTTGGCCTAGTATTGATTTGAAATACTGACACCATTGTAGTAAGAGGAGAATGATTTGTTCATAGACTGTGCCTGGTCAGGAAAGAGGCTCAGTCTATGATGCTCCCCGCCACAACCATCACCACCACCCAGGGGAAGTACAGGTTAAGCAGGGACCCCCCAGCTGGAGGTTGCTGGCCTGGGCTTGCAGCTCTGTATTCCCCTTCTTGAATGTTAGATGAACAAAGAGAAGGAACAAATACATGCTCCTTGTGGTACACCAGAGACCAGACAGCTCAGGGAAAAGAGAAGCAGGTCAAGTGTGGAGGATGAAGGAAAATCAAAATTCATTTTCCAAGAGCCCTGTTCTAATGTTTCCATGTGTCTTTTCTCATACAAAAGGGAAAGGAAAACAAGAGGAACTAAAGTGCTATCAAAAATCACTTCCAAATCCCCAGAAATAATAATTTGCATTACACCTCAAGAAATGAAGAGGCCAATAGAACCCAAGCTTCCATGGAAACCTACGGAATGTAAAACAAAATATTCTAATGGTAATTTCAGAAGTAAAGAGACCCCAAAGATTCTAATACTCAATGCATTTATTCATTTTAAATATCAACACTGTCTGTTACAAAGGCAGTATTGTTCAGCATAGCGGCCCTGGAGGCTCTTCACCATCTTTTCAAGTACCTCATAAGTAATATCATCCCCTGAGAGAAGGGAGGCTTCATTTAAGCAAAAAGAAAAGAAATTGCTCCAAACTATGGCTGCTTCAAAAATGAATGAAAAAAAAGCAAGCATTAGGAAAAGGGTGGTCTAGGCAGGCTATATGATGAGAGCCACATAAGTAATTTTTTTTAGTCCTCACCCAAAATCATTTAGCGAGGGAGAGAGAGAGAGAGAAATATTGACCGGTTGCCTCCCGTACAGGCCTGGACTGGAGATATAAGAAGTATTGGGAGTTTTACATGTTTTTTTTCATGCTAAGTCTTTGATCCAGCATGGATTTTACACTTACAGCATATCTCATTTCAGACCAGCCTCACTGAACGTGCTCAGTACTATGACAAAGGAGGCAAGGATATACAATGGGCTGAAGACAGTCTCTTCAATAAGTGCTGTTGGGAAAACTAGACAGATACGTGCAAAAAATGAAATTAGACTACTTTCTTACACCATATACAGAAATGAACTCAAAACGGATTGCAGACTTAAATGTTAGACCTGAAATCATAAAACTCCTAGAAGAAAACATAGGCAGTAAACTCTTTGGCATCATTCTTAGCAACATCTTTCTCCTCAAGCAAGGAAAACAAAAGAACAGATAAATGAGACTACATCAAACTAAAAAGCTTTTGCGCAGCCAAAGAAACCAAAATGAAAAGACAACCTACTGAATGGGAGAAGATATTTAAAAATTATATATCTGATAAGGGGTTAATATCCAAAACATATAAGGAACTCATACAACCTGACATCAACTGGCCCCTCCACCCCCAGACAATCCAATTAAAAAGCAGGCAGAGGTCCTAAATGCACATTTCTCCAAAGAGGACACACAGATGGCCAACAGACATATGAAAAGATGCTCAACTTCATTAATCATCAGAAAATGCAAATTAAAACCAGAGTGGGGTATCACTTCACACCTGTCAGAATGGCTATCATCAATAAATCAACAAACAACAAGTGTTGGTGAGGATGTGGAGAAAAGGGAACCCTTGTGCATTGTTAATGGGAATGCAGACTGGTGCCCCCACTGTGGAAAATGGTATGGAGTTTCCTCAAAAGTTAAAAATAGTACTACTATCTTATGACCCAGCAATTCCTCTTCTGGGTATTTGTCCAAATAAAACAAAGACACTAATTTGAAAAGATATATGCATCCCCATTTCATTGGAGCATTGGTAGTAAAGGACAAGATATGAAAGCAACCTAGATGTTCAGTGATAGATAAATGGATAAAGAAGATGTGGCACTTATATAAAATGGAATGTTACTCAGTCATAAAAAAGAGTGAAATCTTGCCATTTGTGGAAACATGGATGATGCTAAGAGTCAGACAGAGAAAGACAAATACTGTAAGATCTCATATGTGGAATCTAAAAACATAAAATAAATAACAAAACAGAAACAACCCATAGATATAGAGAATGAGCTGATGGTTGCTAAAGAGGAATGGGTGAGGATGGGAGTTTTAAAAAATTAAAGTGCTCAGTAGTCACATGTGGCCAGTGGTTACCATATAGGACAGAATAGGTCAAATCAATGGGTTCCCCATGGCTGCTCCTCCATAACGACATGCATTTTAATGTACTTGTGTCTTTGGTGATCCCTTTCTTTGGGCCTGGGATTCTCTTCCCTTGAAGTCTAACTCCTTTCTGAAAGATTACCTGTCCCTCCCATCAGAAACAATGGATGTATATTCTCTGCTATCTTGAAATTCAACAAGTCTGTGGTACATACCTCCTACTCACGAGATGCATGTTAAATACCTCCTCCCTTTGAAGCAGCTTTAACCTGGAGTAAGAGCTGGTGGCTGCTTCTCCAACCCACATACTCTCTTGCCTTAATTGCTGTCATTGTTTGGTTTGTTTGTTTTTGTTACTTGTTTTCCTCAAACAGGCTATAGGCTCTGTTACATCCTTGTCCAATTCTCGTCTTGGTGCCTTCATAGTAGATCCCCCCACCCCAACCTCAGTCTAGCAAGTGCCAAACACAGAGCAAGATGAAGGGAGGTGAAAAGGAGCTGAGACAAAGTGAAGATACAGGTAAAGAAATGTGTTTCACTCCTCTGAGAGCAATCAGACTGCAGGTGTTCAAGGTCACTGCTTCTTCAGTCAAAGCCTTGATGAAGGTTGGGTAAAGAAGTTTAATAAGAGTGCATGGTTTAGACCATCCAAAAAGGGTTTCCCACCAATGGGTTGGCTCAGTCATACAGTCTCACTGCCCAAGTGGGAATAAAAAAAAAAAAAAAAAGAATACTCCTCGCACTCACTTGGAGTGGAGAATAACAGGGTTGCATGGGCCAACTTCTGGCAGTTCCCTTTCCACACCCAAGGCCTGTGGTGGAGAGAGAAGCTTGCAACTCTGGGTTCAGAGGAGAAAAATGGAATTGAATCTTCACTTTCCTTTTCAGAGGTGTGTGACCTCCATGACCCTTAGGTCTTTCATCTGTAAATGAAAATAGAGACCCACAGGAAATGGCAAAAATAGTGCAGAAAGGCCTCCTCTACCCTTTGCTCAGCTTTACCCAATCATTAACATCTTACTTAATTAGAGCAAAATATCAAAACCAGGACATTGACATTGGTGCCATCCACAGATTTTATTCAGATTTCACCAGTTTTACATGCACTCGTTGCGTGTCTGTGCATAGTCCTTTTTTTATTTTCCTCTTTAAATTTTTTATTTTTGTTCAATTACAGTTGTCCCCATTTTCCTCCCATTACTCTCCCCAGCCCTACCCACCCCCCACCTTCCACTTTCAATCCTTCCCCGCCCCCCGTTGTCTTTGTCCATGGGTCCTTTATACATGTTCCTTGACTTGACCCTTCCCCTTCTTTCCCCCGTTATCCCCCGTCCCCCTCCCCTCTAGTTCTATGCAACTTCATCACATATGCAGATTTGTGTGACCACAACCACAATCAAAACACAAAACTGTTCCATAAACAGAAAAGGACTCTACTGCAATATAGTCAGGCCCCCACCCACCCACCCATCCCCACTCTCTGCAACCACAATCTGTTCTCCATTTCTATAATTTTGTCATTTCCAGAATGCTATACAAATGGAATCATACAGCATACAACCTTTTCATTTCAGCATAATGCCCTAGAGAATTGTCCAAGTTGTTGCATGTATCAATAGTTTGTTCCTTTTCATTGCCGAAGGGTGTTCTACAACAAGCTTGTTTTGAGGATCCCACACAATAGCACAAAGGCAATTCATTTGCACAGTGCTCAGTAAATGCTAGGTCTTCTTTCCCAGTGGCTCTGCTTCTGAGCTCTTGCTGAAGAGACACCAGTCTGGGGCAGCGATTTGCACGGGCCATGAATTCATACTCTCACTCAATCTATCTTTTTGCTAAATAAAGCCCTGTGGTCAGAGCTCATTTGTCCACTCTTTCCTTTTAAAGCCAAGGATAGTAAGGCCCAGAGAGGGGAGGAGGCCAAGAGTATAAGACCCCAGGTCACAGATTCCCAGCCCAGAGCTCTTTCCACTCTACTGCACCTGCTTCCAGGCTTGCAGTCTGTGCCAGGGGGTTAGTCCCCGCATGGTCCAGGGCAGTCTTTGTTCAGCACATCAGCTGGGGAACTGGTCTTCTCACTGAGCTGGTGAGTTCCATTCGAGCACTGATAGAGTTGGGGCAGGGAACCAAAAATGATCAGTTTTTCCCTAGCTATTCAATACAAAGCTCCAGTGAGGAGCCTGTATAACCAAGTTCTGCTCAGCAGCAAGGTGAGGTGGCATTCATTCATTCAACAAAGGCTTTTCAAATTCCTACTGTGACCAACAATGGGAATGTAAAATTGAACAAACCAATAGGCCCTTGGCTTCATGGAGTTTCCTGGGAAGGATGGTGGCCAAAAGGGAGGGGAAGGCTGAGAAAGACTCCGGCTTTGTTTCCAACTATTTCTCTTCTGAGCCGTCTGCCCATTGAGGGGCTCTGATTAAACAGGCTTAAGTACACATTAGCTCACTAAATCTTCACAAGTCAATGAGAATTTCCCGTGGTTTTGGGGTGAGGGACATAGGCAAGTGGTTAAAGGGAAGGGTGCTCAAGACAAACTGCCAGAGTTCTGCCTCAGGGTCACCCGCTGATCGCTGTGAGACCTTGGGTCCTGGTTTCCTCATCTGTAACGTAGGAGTCATGGGGTTTGGGTGAGGATTAAATCGGATTGTCTAAATAAGGCACTAAACATAGTGCCAGCACATAGAATACCCTCAATGCTTTAAAAATAAAAAAAGTCTAACAGTATTATCTTTGTTCACAAAGTAAACCACGTGTGAAAACTAAAAAGTTCCAAGCAAACTTTTGGAGTAAAATTAAAAAGGCAGTTTGGTATACTGAACTTCAGTTTGGGTTTTGATCAGAAAAACTGGTTTGGTGCCTTAGCTTTAATACTTTTAAGTGGCGACCATGGGGAAGTCATTTAAAATACATTTTTCTGTACCAAATCTACCTCTCCGGGCTGTTGGGAGGATTCAGTGGGATAATGCGCCTGGAGTCAGGAACCAAGGAGCTCAACAAATATAGCTATTATCTTATTTCAAATTAAAACCCACCCACGAAGGCTAAGTGCAAGGGAAATCATTTAGAGTGTCTTCATAGAACCCTGTGTGGAACATCACGCTGGGTAAGTATTGTGGAAAGCTCATTTCTAGGACAAGAAAACCTCCCCTTTTCCCAAAGTAGAGAGTTTTGTCTCTGGGCCCCAAGCAAGTAGCAACAAAGACAGGGGAGGGTTGTCAGAGTGACGGGCATTTTTAAAACTACTCAGGAATATCCCTGACTCAGAGACTCCCCAAAGATAAACCAGATGGGCCCAGGGGGAGGGAACCTTGGAGCTTTTGGAGAGGGGGCTGGGAAGCTATCCCAGGAACCCGGCCTCCCAGCTCATGCGCCTCTGTGGGCGCTGCTGGAGACCACACAGTTCAGATCTCAGCGCTCCAGCCTTGGGTTCCACCCACCGCTTCCCAGCCTCACTACCAAAACAGCCCACTGCTCCTCTAAGTCTCTACTCCACCTTTCTCTTTCTCCTTTACTTTACTTTTAATTTAAAATAAAGATGATGTAAGCTATTCATAATTACATACTCATTTCCAAAAAATCAGACAACATAGAAATACAGAGTCAAAAGCCTGCATTCACTGCCACCTCTCCCAAGCCCTGTCCCTCTGCCTTGCAGGAGTCACAGTCATGCTTGCGTGTCTGTCCACCTCACTCACCCCCCGGTGCTGACACTTCGCACCAAGCTGCAGCTCTCCACAGACACCCGCTTTGTTTTGCCCATGTAATGATTTGGGAATTGAATTGCTCAGGAAGAGAAACAACATCATAATTTTCTAACATATTTTTCTAGCAACATGAAACATTTCAGTCAAGCATTACTGGCTTTAGAGGAATTCTTTTTCAAGTGGATTCAAAGAGGGTTGAGTGGGTGGGCTCTGAACACTGACAGACTGGCTCCTAGTTGTGGTTTTGCCACGTGACTTCAGGAAGCACTTCAAGCTCCTTACAACTCAATACTCAACTGAAAAATGGGCAGAATACCCCCTACATCAGAAGATGACTGTGAGGGTTCAATGAGGGAGCGCAAAGTGCTTGAGGCCAGGCAGGCAAAGCCTAATGCTAGTTCTCATTAGAAGCCTTTATGTTTGCCTTACAATTTACCATATTTTTCAGACTATAAGACGCACTCTTTTCCCCAAATTTGGGAGGAAAATGGGGGTGTGTCTTATAGGCCACATGTAGCTTACCTGGTTTGCTACAGGATTTCTGCTTTAAAGGATGTTATTAAATATTTTACCACACTTTTTGCTTCAAAATTGTTTTTCCTATTTTCCTCCTTTAAAACCTAGGTGTGTCTTACGGTCTGAAAAATACAGTAACTGTCAGACAGTAATCTTTCACTGCATTTTGAGGTTCTTAGTGGTTGTCTCATACTAAGAATCTATCCAAATTACAGACTTCAAAAGGAGCCTGGTGAATTTAGGTTTCTGGTGATCTCGAATCCAGGCCCCAAAGAGTGGGGGCCCAGCGGATGGGACTTAGCAGCAGGTATGTACATGTTTTCCTAGTCAGAACAGTAATATATGTTCACAGGGGGAGAATTTGGAGCATATATACAGAAAATAAAATGAACATCAACTAACATGTCAAATGGCTTGACCAGGTCCTTTGACAGGAATTATGATTGTTAATTTAACACAGGCACTGTGCCAAATATTTTACAGGTACTGACTTATTCGATGGTTGTGAGATAATAGAAAATATATCTATTGGTCTCTGCCCCTGGTTCCTGAGACAGGGCCCCTGAAACACTTATAATTTCCTAAGTGATAAGAACATGAGGAGTACCGTTTGTTCTAGTATCTGGTCTTTCATCATCAGAACCTCTTCAACACAGGGGGTTTGAAACCCTTGTAACTTCCTGGGTGATAGGAGTGCCTTTTGTTCTAATGAGGTGACTCTGGGCAGGCTCCTGGATGGGGGCTGGTCACCGGAAAGACCAAGCCATGATTACAAGCTCAGAATTTTCTGCTGCACCCCACCCTCGTCCTCCAGAGAGGGGAGAGAGCTGGAAATGGAGTTAATGATCAATCACGCCTATGTGATAAAGCTTCCATAAAAGTCCCAATAACACAGGCTTCCAAGAGCTTCCAGGTTGTTGAGCACATCCGTGTGCCAGGAGGGCGACACACCCCAACTCCAGAGACAGAAGCTCCTGTGCTTGCGACCTTCCCAGACCTTCTCCTATGTATTTCTTCATGTGGTTGTTCATCCATATCCTTTGTCATATCCTTTAACACACTGGTAAATATAAGTAAATGTTTCCTTGAGTTCGGGGAACTGCTCGACAAATAATGGAATCCCAGGGTGGGGAGGCCCTGGGAACCTCCAATTTGTAGCCAACTTGGACAGAAATTGTGGGTAACCTGGAGACCTACGACTTGCAATTGGCTTCTGAAATGGAAGGGGCAGTCATATGGAACTGAGCCCTTAACCTGTGACACTGCCTGCAGTTTGGTAGCATCAGAATTAAGTTAAATTGTGGGACACCCAGCTGGTGTCGCAGAGAATTGCTTGTTGGGAGAGGAAAACCTCCACACGTGTGGTGACCACAGTGTCCAAAGCGCAGTGTTCTGCAAATGACAAGACAAGCCACTGAATGGGAGAACATATTTGCCAAAGATACACCTGATAAGGGGTAAAGTTCCAAAATATGTAAGGGATTTATACAACCCAACAGCAGGAAGACAAATAATCCAATTAAAAGTGGGCAAAGGACCCGAATAGACACTTCTCTAAGGAGGACATACAGATGGCCAATAGACATATGAAAAAATGTTCAATGTCACTAGTCATCAGAGAAATGTAAATTAAAACCACAAGGACATATCACCTCACACCTGTCAGAATGGTTATTATCAATAAATCAACAAACAACAAGTGCTGGTGAGGATGTGGAGAAAAGGGAACCCTCGTGCACTGTTGGTGGGAATGCAGTTTGGTGCAGCTACTGTGGAAAACAGTAAGGAGATACCTCAAAAAATGAAAAATGGCACTGCCTTATGATCCAGTGATCCCACTTCTGGGAATATATCCTAAGAATCCTGAAACACCAATCTGAAAGAACATATAAGCATCCCATGTTCATTGCAGCATTATTTATAATAGCCAAGATCTGGAAGCAGCCCAAGTGGCAAACAGTAGGTGAGTGGTTAAAAAAACTGTGGTGCATTTATACAAGAAAATACTTCTCAGCCTTAAGAAAAAAAGGCACTCTCACCTTTTGCGACAGCATGGATGGGCCTGGAGAGCATTAATACTAAGTGAAATAAGCTAGTCAGAGAAAGACGAATACCATATGATCTCACTTATATGGAGAATCTGATGAACAAAATAAGCTGATGAACAAAATGGAAACAGAGGTACAGATGCCTGGAACAGATACATCAGAGGGGCGGGGTAAGTGGATGAAGGGATTAGCCAAAGAAAATATATGCATAACCCATAGGCACAGACAACAGTGTGGTGATGGCCTGAGGGAAACTGGGGCTGAGAGCTGGGTGGAGGTTGGCAAAGGGGGGAAAATGGGAACCTGTGAAAGAGTGTTGAGAACCACCCTGCCTGGTTTCAGAAGCTGCAATCCCCATGCCTAAGGCTGAGTAAAAAGACCTTGGGACCATAAGCCAATAAGGAGACAAAGCTTATCTTCCTTGTAGAGAGCTGCCTCTGCCCACTTTTACTTCACCCTGCTTGGCCCCAGGCAGATGACTGGTTAGCCAATAACAGGTAAAATTCCTCAAAGGAGGGACCACCTAAGACAGGCATGGTCACAAAGGGGCCCTCAGGGAAGGACTTAGGGGGCTATAGAAAAAGGGGGTGCTGTACCCTCGCCCCTTGGCTTGACATAGCCTGAGTCCTCATTCTTTCTGCAAGAAGTCTCCTAATCTCTTGGCTGCCTTACTTCCCCTGCTCCACCTAAGCCTGAAACAATGCCAGAGGTGTGTGTGGCACTGTGCTGAACAGGGCAGGTTCCCTGGGGCAATCAGGCCTAAGAAAGAATGCATAAAATCCTATGAAACCTACTTTGCTAATATCCTCAATTTAAATGATAAGGGTCCAAGCATGAAATGAGTTTGTTCCCCAAAGTTTTATGGTCCTTTAGCTATCTGACCCTGACTCAGAATAAGCCCTCATAGTTCTTTGAATGTTATTTATTGTTTGATCATCACTGCCTGACAATGATTGATGAGCTTTACCTATATTCCCTGAGTTCCTATGCAAATTAAACCCAATAAAAGCTCACTGAGAAACAGGCTCCTGGTCCTTCTCCTTTGAGAGATTGGCCACCTTTCCTCCCCAAGCAGATCATGTCTTGGTAGACTTATTCTCATCCACGGCAGACAGGGCTCTGTGAGCAAAGCTCCCCCACAAAAGAGTGTCAACAATAAAAATGAAGAAAAAAAAGTGAAATGTTCTGCGTGACCATAAAGGAGACACACAGAAGGAAAAGGGGGTAAGTTTCATATCACAGTCCCTATAACCACTGTATAAAATAGATTCTGTAAATCCCAATTGTACATATGTGGAAAATAAAGTATATAAAGATTAATTCACACCAAACCACCTGGCTTATTTCACTTAGCATAATGCTCTCCAGTTCCATCCATGCTGTCACAAAGAGTAGTATAAGCCAGGCAGTGAAAGACAAATACCACATGATCTCATCTATAAGTGGAAACTAATCAACAACAACAACAAAATAATAATAAGCAAGCATAATAGAACCAGAGACATGGAAATAAAGAATAAACTTACAATAACCAGAGGGGAGGGGGAAGGGGGTAACCGAGGAAAGAAGGGGAAGGGATGGATGTCAAGGAACATATATAAAGGACCCATGCATAAAGACAAGTGGTGGGGAGGACTGAATGTGGGAGGTGAGGCTGGGTAGGTCAGGGGAGAGTAATGGGGGGGAAATGGGGACAACTGTAATTGAACAACAATAGAAAAATATTTACATTAAAAAAAGATTAATTCACACCAAACCAAACAACTTTTGAAGGAGGAAGTGGAATCTGAGTTCCAAAGGCTGTACTCTTTCTTACCCATTACGTCAGGCTGATCCTCTCTGAAAGGCGAGGCCTGAGGTTCTGGCAGCAGAATCAGCTCAGCATCATTCCTTCATCTCTTCACTAAACTCACATGTGACATGCTTCACCTCTGTAGCTGACACAGTGACAGACACTAGGGGTGAACCAGGTCCAGTCTTTACCCTGGAGCCCACGGCCTAGTAGCAGAGGGACAGAGTGCAAGGTAAATCCCACACAATTTGACAAGTGCTATCAAGGAGTATGGAAAATACGATGGGTGTTGTTTAGGAATGCAGATAGGGGAACTTCACAGAAGAGGTTGTGTTTGGGTTGAGACTAGAAACATGGCTTGTAATTTACCACATATGGAAGCTGGGACAGTGGTGACGTTCCAGGCAGGGGACCTGCAAGAGTGAAGGCACAAAGGTGTCCAAGATGAAAGTGTGCAGCCTGTGGTTCCAGTAAAGAGGAGTTAGCTGAACTCTGTCTCTCCTCAGCTCACCTCCATCACGGGGCACCTCTGTCCTCCTGCAGCCCACAGAACAAGCCAGCAGTCAGGCAGGAGACACAGAAGACAGTCCCAGCCCTTCCAGATAAGAAGGGATTGGTGCTCACGTGGTGGTATGAAGACTGGGCTCAGGGTGGGAAGCCTCCTTGGGCAGTGAGAAAGCCTTACCCGCACTAAGCACCTGCCACGGTAGGCACTATACTAAAGCATTTTATCTAAATTGACTGATTCCTCACCACACACTAGCAAATACGTTCACACCATCCACAGATGAGGAAATGGAGGCCACGATCTAATCCCAGGTCTGCCTGACTCCCAAGCCCAGGTCATGTTAGCATCAACTGTAGCCACAGGACCATGTGTATCAGAACACGTGGGCGGGCTTGTCCTCTTTGCATACCCTCTGAGTCAGGACCTCTAGGGGGCACCTGGAGGTGTGCATTTATTACACCTTCCTGGGGACTCTGAAGCACACCAATGTTCAAGAATCCCAACCCTCTGGTGTGCCACATACCCCCACCCTGGACCAAGGGAAGGGAAAAGGAAAAGCTGCTCCAGCAGGGGCAGCAGAATCTGCTGAGATCTATTTCTTAGGAAGATGGTGAAGCTTTCAGGAACTGCAGGAACGATGAGGTCCCCCAAGGATGCCCCCTACCCATGACCTGCCGGAGGCCTACTAACCCCTACATTCTCCTCACACAGGTATCTCTAACTTCCTTCAGCAATTCCAAGACAAGACAAATCCCAGTGCTCTGCAGGGTCACTTGCATTCACAGACCCATGAGGCAGCACCAGTGAGCTGATCCAAGCGTGGAGCACCTGCCAGCCTCTGCACCACACCCCTTGCTCCTAGCAGAGCTCTCTCTGACCTCAGGGCTAGTTGCTGCTAATGTAGCAGGCCATCTTTAGTGGGCAGGGGACCAGAGGGGTTAGAAACGTCCTTTACGAGATGTTATAGGACGGGTGTAATCTCATTTTGCAAGTGAGAGAGGGCCAATTAGGCCCATTTTATGAATGAGGAAGATGAGGACTGACACAGGAAAGGCAGAGTGGAAGGTGGGAGAGGCTGCATGAAGGGAGACACATGCTCTGATTTGGCCTGAGATGGGAAGGAGAAAACCTGGAAGCCATCACCTAAGTAGTCTCTGCATAGATAGATAGTGTAGCTCAGCCCCTCCTGCAGCACAGGGCTCAGAAGCACTAGCAGAGGCCCAGAACCAGAGAGGAGACCCCAAAAATGATATCACTATAATCACTGTCTGATCATCCAGATGTTTTCTGAGGGCCTCCGCTGTGCCAAGTGCTGCCCATATGTTTTTCTAATCCTCAAGGTCACAGCACCTCCACTTGGCCTGCAGAGGATGGAGACCTGGGGAGGGGCCATACCACAGCCTCTATAGCCACTCTGCCACCCAGGTGAAGTGCAACATCAGGACCAGCAAACTTGAGTGCTAGTCGGGCCCTGCTGCGGACTAGCTGCATGGTCTTGGGCTCAGTCAGGGAAGCCTCCTTGTGCAGTTAGAAAGCCTTACCTGTACTAAGCACCTGACATGGTGGGCACTTCGCTAAAATATTTCATCTAAGTTGACTGGCCTCATAAGGGAAGATGCTCTTCTCCCCATTTAAAATAGAGATAATGAGACTTGAGAGGTGGGAGTACAGACTTGAGACTTGCCCAACTACACTTCATGCTCTCAACCAGCATACACACCAGCATTTCCCACAGGTGGTCCCACCTGGATCTCCTGGTGTGTTTGGAGAGTGCAGATTCCTGGCCCCCTCCAATTCACTGATGGAATTTCAGCATTGCGGCCCTGGAAACTGCATTTCCACAAGCTCTGCAGGTGATTCATCTGTGTCATGAGCCTTGAGTACCAGCTGTCCTGACACCTTAGTTCCATCTTTAAACAGGTCTCTACTAGCATCACCACAGAAGTAGCTGGCACTCTGGAAATACCATTGGCAAAGGCTCTGTTCCTTGCAGCTAATGGGGAAAAAGTTGTCCCTGTGGCTGGCATGACTTCTGTGACAGAGCCACCCAGAACCGTTGTGGGTCAATGGGCACAACAGAAGACTAGGGTCCAGTCTTCCCTGTAAGAATTTTACCCATTGCTCAGTGAGACAGAACTGGAGATGACATGAGAGCTGCACCATAGTTAGGTATATTTCAATTTCTAATTTGTGTTTGTTATAAATTTACTAAATTCACCATTCCTTAGAGTGTGCTCAATTCTCTTCAATCTTTGTTTTACCTATAAAATCCCCAGCAAAGGCATAATGATGTGAGGTTAAAGATCTTTAGTAAATACTTGTCAGTGCCTGTTGGGGGGGGACTAGACCCACCACCCAGCTGCCCCAAATTTACCTGCAATTTAAGTCAGAGTGAGTATGCCAGGTATATAACTGCAATTTCACAACAAAACCCAAAGTCACTACATGGCTGCCACAATACCTCTTCTATAAACATTCAGGAGCTGCCAGGGTGCCTGTTAAAATGCCTGTTAAAACATATGGCCACACCTGGCTGGTGTGGTTCAGTGGATTGAGTGCTGGCCTGCAAACCAAAGGGTCGCCAGTTCAATTCCCAGTCAGGGCACATACTGAGGTTGTAGGCCAGGTCCCCAGTAGGGGGTGCTCAAGAGGCAACCACACATTGATGTTTCTCTCCCTCTTTTTCTTTCTCCCTTCTCCTCTCTCTAAAAATAAATAAATAAAATCTAAAAAAGAGAAAACACCCAAAATTTTAAAAATATATGGACACAATGGACCAACCAGTGGCTGTGGGGTCCAGAGCAGTGAGCCATAGCTCAAAATGATGTCTTTCTAACTTTCTGAATCACAGCCACCTTCTGGCCACTGAGAGCACAGATCTGGGAACTAGACACACCCATATCACAGCCCAGCCCAGGTCTCACCATCTTTATACTCCAGGCCCCCAATCCTCTTTCCTCTTCCAAACTCACCGTTGCACTCAGTTGCAATATGGGGCTGAGTTTATAGGTGACACTCAATAACTTCTTATTGATTGACTAATTGATTAATTCTATCTCTGTGGGAGCCACCAGATTCTTGTGCAATTGTGGGACTCCTTCCTGACTTTTTGCTAAAAAAAAAAAAAAAAAAAAGACTCTGGGTTTGCTTCTTCTCCATGTGTCACCCTCCCTCCACCCTACTATTTGGGTCAGGAAGGGCAATTGAAATCAGAAACCCCAAGAGAAAGGTGGGGATGGTGGTAAACCTGTGTAAATTAAACAGTGAGAGGAGTGAGTGGTTAAGAGGGGCTCAGGCCATTCTATCTTTTACAGCTCTTAGATAGGAAATAAATAGCAAAAACACAATTACATAAATTTGGGGAAAACTTAAACATGTACATTTAATGAATGATCACTTGAGTACCAAAAATACAATGCCAGATGATTACAGGAATTCTAGAAAATATTAACTCAAGGGGCTTGTAGACTCTGTGTCCAGAAACTAGATACAACTGTGTATGATGAATATCTTCTTCTCAGGATATCTCTGTGATTACATTTATAACTTTTTGGATATAGCATCATAGCCTAAATGTGTGGTTCTTTGTGAATGAGCTACTCAGGTGACCCTCTGCACCCAATAAACCTCTCCAAGCACAGAGTAAGTGCTTCAATAAACATTAGTGATTTTAAGCATCTTATAACATCATCAGCAAAGCCGAAACCATTACACTTACTGCAGAGTAATTCACGGCACACTGTGCATCAGTGTAACTAGTATTTGTACTTCATGACTTAGTTCAGGTGGCAGCTCCTCTTTGTACAGGCCCCCAGTTACCTGCTCAGAGTTGGTAGTAGCCTTGTTCATGCTCCAGTGCAATTTGCTCATACCTCTGAGCCATAACCATTAGCACTGTTCACCAGATGTTTCTAGTTCTCCTTCTGCCCTCTTAAAGTTAAGTGTGTATGTTTGACAAAAAAAAATTGAATGAAAGTGATGTGCTCACTAAGAGCTAATGAGTAGTGCTCCCTTTCCCTCTGCCACAGCAACCAGCAATGTTCCAGACTGTGGCTGTCAGCCTCTTCCCTGGATTGAGAACAGCACAAGTAGAGGTCATAGGCATATAGCATGAGCTCTGCCCTTAACGACACTGAAATTGGAGATTATTTGTTACTGCAGCATTAACTGGCTTGTACTGATTGATATAGTCTGTTTTAGACTCATACATTGTGACAATTCTGTTTACATGTTTGTTTGTCTTCCTCACCATGAACTTTTTAAGGGGAAGGACTATGGATATCTTTCCTTATGTAGGATTGTGTTCCTCATTTCTGATTCTGGAGCTCCCAGCACAGTGCTAGCTCATATGTACATGAGCAAACCTTACGTGTGGTCTGGTTGAGACATTGCTGCATTCATTGATGGCATCATGACATGGGCACATCTATGCCTTTTTTGGAATAAGGTCTTCATATTCCATTTTATCCTCTCTTCTCATGATTCTTTGGCCCAAGAGATTACCCATCACCACATCATGGATTATTCCCATATCTTTAGCGACTCTCCTGATTGTATCAGACCTCCATTCGCCCCACCACTTTTTCTCTCATTAATACATATGTTCATTTGTTCCTCTAATATTGTATGTCCACTATGTGCCAGACAGTTGCTATAGGCTGGGGATATGGAAATGTGTAAAATGTAGACCTCGGTCTAATGGGGGAAAACAGATAAGCAACCAGATGTAAAAATGTATCATATAACAAAAAGCATTTCTGTTAACACAGGGGTATTCAATTTTTTTTTTCTAATGAAAGAAAACCTTCAAATTTGAAAAATACTGCTGTAGTCTAATCCCCTCGTTTTTCAGACAAAGAAATGAGGACTTGCTGGGCCAGGAAGTTTGTCAGTTGGGCTTTTCAGCTCCCCTTGCTTAAGATAGCACAGAATGTTTTTGTGGAAATTAAAAAGCAAGGGCCAAACTGAATAAGCCTAGAGCCCCATCTATAAACAGACTGCATACTACCTCGAATGAAAAACTCCGGGGCTGTAACATTGTCCTCCCTGTGTGTGCATCAGCTATAGGAGCCACAACTGTCCCAGGGCCAGAATACAAGAGGCTGAGCCAACTGTGTCTGAGTCTGTTAGGGTTATGGAGTTTGGGGCATGGTTAGCTGGACATGCAATGAACTTTATCCCTTTGAGGAAGTCAGAGTGGTGTAGAATACAGGCCTTGGCCGGGACATATTTGAATTCATATTCTGGTTCAGCCACCTAATAAACGTGTGCTTTCGTGCTGGTATTTTAACCTCTTAGACACTCAGTTTCCTCATCTATAAAATGGAGATGACAACATGGAGTTGTTGAGAAGATCCACTGAATAATCCACATAAAGCACAGAGATCTGTAGAAATCCATACCCTATGGCAGATGTTGTAACTGAAAGCAGGTCCACTGCCTGTTGCTACAAAAGCCAATACTCAAAAGGCAGGTACTAATGTAAAGGAAAGTGGTTTCAAGTGCCAGCCCCTTGGAAGATGGGGGACACGTGTCTCAAAGCCCATCTTCCCCAGCTCAGTGGAGGCAGAGGGGAACAGAACAAAGAGATCAAGGGAGGGGGTTGAGAGGTTCTCTATGTGCAGACAAGCACAGTCCATTCTGATAAGGCAAGTGATTGTCTGGTGTGCATCATCCTGGTTTAATCATCGTGGTGTCACATCATCCTGGTTCCACTGTAGACGGTCAGCAAACCTCCTGGAGCTGGAATGTTTAAAAGTCCGAGTCTGAATCTATTGAAATTAGTTCCTAGGATTCGTATACAAATAAGCTGTTTGTTTACTAGCTACGTATTAGTCAGTCAGCACACAGAAACAATGTCAAAAGAATGCTGGTGTAGGTTATGATTTCCCACTGTTACAAATCCCACTGTCAATTTTTCTTCCATTCTATGGAAGTTGGATGGTTGTAGGCAAAACATTTCAGAAAACTAGAAAATTCAGGATCCAGTCTAGTTCATAGGTGAAAAGTACAATTTTACAGACAATTAATTGGAGTCTAATTTCCATAACTGTGTATAATAAATTCTACTGCAACATAATTTCTCTCCTAAAATCACCCTCCTTTTCATTGAAGAGCCAAATCAAGACCAATTCATTTAAAGCATTAAGTCCAGTTTCAATTTGGCCTGATTATTTGCATAAACACAATAGGAATAAAAATAAATCATATAGTCTCTTTTTTTTAAGTTTAAATGCACTTTATTTTTAGACAACCTAGATGACATTTTTTTTTCTTAAAAATAATGTCTCTGGAGAACCAAGATGGCGATGTAGGTAGACACACTGCGCCTCCTCGCACAACCAGAACTGACAGAAAATAGAACGGCAAGGAAGTCCGACACCAAGGAAATAAAAACTAAACATTCATCCAGACTGGTGTGGCGGGGAGATGGGCAGCAGTGGCGGAGGGGACTTGCATGGCCGGCGGGACCAAGACTGGCGGAGTGTGGGAAGAAAGGGGCAGGCAGTCTGACCACTGGCAGACCTTGCGGCCCCACATTCGCACACAGATAAACCGAGAGGGCCAGACTCAGAGTGGCAGACAACGGGGCAGGCAGAGCAGCGGGTAGCACCCCGCGGCCCCACATTCACACACAGATAAACCAGACAAACGGCGGGGAGCGAAGCAGACCATGCAACCCAGGGCTCCAGCTCGGGGAAATAAAGCCTCAAACCTCTGATTGAAAACGCCGTGGGGGTTGGGGCAGCAGCAGGAGAGACTCCATGCCTCACAGGAGAGGTCATTGGAGAGACCCACAGGGGCCTAGGGCGTGCACAAGCCCACCCACTCGGGAACCAGCACCAGAGGGGCCCAGTTTGATTGTGGGTGGCGGAGTGAAAGATTGAGGTCTGCTGGAGAGTGGAGCAGGCGCCAATGCTCCCTCTTGGCCCCTCCCACACGTACAGCATCACAGCACAGCGACCAGCATTACCTTGTCCCGGGAAACACCTAAGGCTCCGCCCCTTTAACTAACAGATGCGCCAAGACAAAAAAAAAATGGCCCAAATGACAGAACACTTCAAAGCTCCAGAAAAAATACAACTAAGCGAGGAAGAGATAGCCAACCTATCGGATGCACAGTTCAAAACACTGGTTATCAAGACGCTCACAGAATTGGTTGAATCTGTTCGAAAACCAGATGAAAAAATGAAGCCTATGAAAACAAAGGAAAATGTACAGGGAACCAATAGTGATGCGAAGGAAACTGGGACTCAGATCAACGGTGTGGACCAGAAGGAACAAAGAAACATCCAATCAGAAAAGAATGAAGAAACAAGAATTCGGAAAAATGAGGAGAGGCTTAGGAACCTCCAGGACATCTTGAAACGTTCCAACATCCGAATTATAGGGTGCCAGAAGGAGAAGAGGAAGAACAAAAAAATGAAAACTTATTTGAACAAATAATGAAGGAGAACTTCCCCAGTCTGGCAAATGAAATAGACTTCCAGGAAGTCCAGGAAGCTCAGAGAGTCCCAAAGAAGTTAGACCCAAGGAGGAACACACCAAGGCACATCATAATTACATTACCCAAGATTAAACAGGAGAGAATCTCAGAAGCAGCAAGAGAAAAGGAGACAGTTACCTACAAAGGACTTCCCATAAGACTGTCAGCTGATTTCTCCAAAGAGACCTTATAGGCAAGAAGGGGCTGGCAAGAAGTATTCCAAGTCATGAGAGGCAAGGACCTACATCCAAGATTACTGTATCCAGCAAAGCTATCATTTAGAATGGAAGGGAAGATAAAGTGCTTCTCAGATAAGGTCAAGTTAAAGAAGTTCATCATCACCAAGCCCTTATTATATGAAATGTTAAAGGGAGTTACCTAAGAAAAAGAAGATCAAAAGTAGGAACAGTAAAAATGACAGCAAACTCACAGTTATTAACAACCACACCTAAAACAAAAACAAGAGCAAACTAGGCAAACAACTAGAACAGGAACAGAACCATAGAGATGGAGATCACATGGAGGGTTGTCAGTAGGGGAGTGGGAGGAGGAGAGGGGGGGAAAGGTACAGAGAATAAGTAGCATAGATGATAGGTGGAAAATAGGGGGAGGGTAAGAATAGTATAGGAAACGTAGAAGCCAAAGAACTTACAAGTATGACCCATGGACAGGAACTATAGGGGGTGAATGTGGGAGGGAGGGGGGGGGCAAGGTGGAGTGGGGTGAGGGGGATGGGAAATGGGACAACTGTAATAGCATAAACAATAAATATATTTTTTAAAAAATAATGTCTCCACTCCAAATAAATCAAGGTCGAAATAAATGAAGAGCTCAAGATAATCTCAGTCCCATTTGTCCTAGGCCTGGTGTGTGGAAGAAAAGCAACAGCCATGATGACAGGTACGATGACAGGTGATAGAGCCAAATTGCAAAATTGTTAACATTTTTCTATTTCTAAATCATCCTTAAAGAAAACCATATATGGGGTCACACTGTCCTCACATAGTCCAGCAGAACAATCATGCCATCTGGATTCATGTTTTCACCAAAAAAGAACTGGTAGTTTTTGAAATTAGCAAGGGCGTGTTTGACTTGTCCTGCAGCCCCTGTCATAAAAGGCTTTACTCTTTCTGGTCTCTGTTCTTCAAGTTTCCCTTTGACTGATTTCATGTAATCTTGGATGTGCTTCTTGTAGGCTTCTTTTGTGAAGCTGGTTTGCTGCAAATGATTGTTCATGTCAATATCAACACAGTGATTACTGTGCTTTCAGTACCTTTGCCCTTGGAACCGTCAACAGAGGCATTTCCACCAACAAGTGAGCCATCAATGTTACCGTCTGTCCTACTGACCATCTCCCCCTCTATGTGCAGACACAGCCCATCTGTGACCTCCCAGATCTTGTAGGTATCAGAGAACATCTCACCTTGGCTGATGAGGTCCCGGTAGATGATCATGATGATGGCTGAGGGAAATGACAGTGGTGCTGGCTGAGCATGAGCCGGGGCTGTAGTGAGCATGGTGCAACCAGAGTGGTACCCCAGGGTGGGAGCAGGGAAGCAGAAAACCAACTTTGCCTGAAATACCTATAGGTTTGGGTAAACTCTTCAAGTTCTCTAGGCTCCCAACATGTCTTGAGGTTCTCCCTCGCCATCTCCCAGGAAAGTAACCTTCACTCCTTACCTGGAAAGACTGCCATCAACCATACAAATAAGTAAGGTATCAGGCTATTTCTCCAAAGAACTTTCCTCAGCTCCAAAGTCAATCTTTATTCCTTAAAGCTTTTGTTGACTTTCCAAGTCTAGACATGTTACTGGAATTTTCATTTCAGAAATGAAATTCCAGTCAAAGACTTGGTTAATAAAACCATAACTGGAAAGTGAAAGACATTAGATTCCTATTGGATTCATACAAATAAATTTAAATTCTGGAGGGATCAAGTAGGGAGAAAAATTTAAATGCATGAATATTGTTACAACTTACCAAAATTCTCTAAGAAAGCAAACAAGTCTTTTTAATTAGCAATATTTTGAACAAAGTCATAAGAACAAGAATTAGCCTCAGTTCATTCAGTCCCACAGTCAGTTCCTGTTTATCCCCGTTGTCCACAAATAGCTCTATGAATTCAGTCATTCCTCAGAGCCCCACAAATTCCCATCTATTTCAAAGGTATGATTTGAAAATTTATTCTCAGAAATTCCTATTTCAGAATAAGTCAGAAGGTGTAACATTTTTGCAAACGCATCAGAGTAGAACAATGACTATCTCTAAATGACCAAAAAAAAAAGGAAGAAAAGAAACCAATGTAGTTGACAAAGGAATTTGCTTTTTTTGTAACAGCATTTTAAGACAACAATCAGTATTACAAATGAAAGTAGTCAGACCAAGAAATCAATTAATTGGTTCCCCACTGTCAATTGTACCTGGGGTTTCTGTTGGGAAATAACAATTGGTTTTGGAAAATCAAAGGTAGCTTTCGGCTTTTTCACTTGTCACTAAAATTATCACTTTGGTTTACCATCTATCTACGTACCTTTCTTTTTCTTTCTTAATTCTTTTTTCACATTTTCATTTCCCTTCTTGAGCATTCCTTCCCCCATGTCCTTCCTTCCTGTGTGTCACTTTCCTTTACCCTTTCTCACCTTTTCCCCACTTCCTCAATTCCCTCTCTTTTAGCTTCTTCCCTCTACTCAATCCTTCTTCAACTTGCACAGACCTCTGCAACTTTCCTAGTCCCTTTTTGTTTGCCCTTTTAACCCATCTAGAACAATTTGCTTTTAATTCTATTTGCTTCAAAATGTATTGCCATAATTTATACCTTTTATTGCCAAAACCATGTATTTTTTCCCAACTTAATTAGAATTTTCAATTTTTAGTAACAACTAAAAGTAACCAATTAGCCTTCTTTAGACTGGCAGATTTATGAACATATTTCATAACTTTCAGAAAGAGTTTTTTCCCTTTGGCAAATAAATTTACATTTTTATTCTCGGTGATTACTGCATTCCTTTAGAGTGCTCAGAAGAGAGCTGTTTAATTATCTAGTGACCTTGACAACTTTTAGGAGGCTGGAAAAGAGGCAGGGGAGATATTAGGCGTGGCATAGTTTTAGCTGCTTAAGTTTAAAAAATGCCAGTTTTTTTCCTTTTCTTTCTGAGTTTTACTCTCTGATTGGGGAGTGAGATCTCTCCCCCTCTTTAAACCAGCAATTTAAATCCTTTTTGAGTAGAATTGTTATGATGTAACAACATGGAAGCTTGCACATTAGAGATCTTACCCCATTTACCAGAATTTTGACTAAACAATTGGAGATGGAGACTGTGACTTCCTTTCAAAACAGAAACAAACATGAAATCTAAAGCAAAGACAAATTTCAAACAAGTACTTTCAGACTAAGTCCTCTAAAAGCAGGGACTGGGACAATAGACTTGAATCTTATCCCACACCAACTGGTACCATGACCCCCAAATGTAGAGATGGAGGATTCCTGGCACACACAAAACAGCAAAGATCAAACCAAGTCCCCTAAAGATAAGAAAGCAAGCAAAGCAAGAATAACCAAAACAGACAGACAAGAGCTGTCAAACAGAAACAGATTTCCTCCCATAGAGGAATAGAGAAACAAAACTAATAGACAATTAAAAAGCAGTATGCAATGAGAAAAGCAAACAATACCCAAACCAAAACCAAAAGAGCACTCCAACCAAATCTCACACTGGGAAACTGGGACTTTCTTCTTGTCACTAAGCCGTGCCTGCAGCCAAGCAGTGCCTATTAATTCCTACAGAATTTCGAATGGTTCAAAGAACCTAAGTGGTGGAGCAGGGACTCATCACACACACCAGAGACTTACCCCAACTGGGCTCATCAGCCCACCAACAACCAGCAAAGCGTTTAAAGGCAGCTAATGCTTGAGAGGGAGAGCAGGAAGGATCCCTGAGATAAAGAACTCTCAGTAGCTGCTGGGAAATTCCTGCAATCTCTGCAATGGGGTCAGCCTACCACAAGCAGGTGTGGCTCCAGCCTGGGCCCTCTGGGTCTTACCAGAGTCCACGTTGTCCCCATCTGGAGTTGCCAAAAACTGTAATCGAAAGCAGGTTCAGCTGCCTGCTGCTACAAAAGCCAATACTCAAGAGGCAGGTGCTGATATAAAGGAAAGTGGTTTAATTTTCAGATGCCAGCCACCTGGAAGATGGGGGACTCATGTCACAAAACCCAAATTCCCCAGCTCAGTGGAGGCAGAGATTTTTATAAGGAAGGGGAGGGGGACAAAAGAAAGACAGCACGGGAGGGGGTTGAAAAGTTCTCTACATGCAGAGGAGCACAGCCCATTCCAATAAGGCAGGTGATGGTCCATTGTGCATCATCCTGGTTTAGCATCCTGGTTCCACCATGAAGGTCAGGAAATCTCTCAGAACTAGAATGCTTGAAGGTCGAAGTCTGCATCTTTTGAAATTAGTTCCTAGGATTCTTATAAACACATGCAGTTCATCTACTAGTTACATATTAGTCAGAGTCAGCACACAGAAACAATGTCAAAAGAATGGTAGGGTGGGTTACAATTTCCCACCATCACAATTTTCCACTGTTACATCATTATTGTTCCTAATGTCATGGTTAAATCAAGTAACACATGCAAAGTGCTTAAGCCAGAGGATGATCAATATAAATTAGTCATTATTTTCATTATTAAATATATAGAGAGCATGATATTCTTCAAAAGCCAGTTGTAGATTTGAGTATGCCTAAATCAATACCCCCCAAAACAGAATATGTTTTGCCTGTGGATAATTTCATGTGCATTTTTTCCTTGTATAGATTTGAAGTTACTAAGGAGATGGAGTGTTTGCCTTGAAGTTCATTGAAGGTTCCAGATTATTTCATTTAGATGGACTGCTTGGCTTGAGAAAGGGACATGGATTACAGCCAGGCACCTCATGTGCACCAAGCCTATTAAAACAGTGAGACACTAAAATCTAATGCAAAAGATGTGCTGTGCATCACCCAGAGTTTAGAGAGCTCTAAAGCCCACAGAAATCTTTTTGTGACCCATCAAAAGGACGTGCTGAAGATAAAGTTCAGACAATTCTGTTCCAGAGCCAGCAGAGACTAAGTGCCATAAGCTCTCTCAGCTTTTTAGCATGCACAGCCACAAAATGAACTTAACAACCAGAAACAATCTTGCCAAAGGTCAGGCGTTATCTGCAAGGGGAGAGAATTGGAAATTGTCTGACAAGTGAAGACATTTTAAATCTCTTTGATTCTCAGAATCCCCCTGTTGCTCCAGGCCAGGTCTCAGTCTCTATCACATCAGCAGCAGGGCAGGTAGAGACTGATGATGGAGGGGGAATTCTGTGTGTGCCTGAGGCCAACCTGGGGTCAGGTGTGCTCGTAATTTGAAGACTGAGGGGAAGTACAGGATCAGGATGAGGCATGCAGATGGCATGGAGGACCCAAGCTCTCCAATGGTAGTCAAAAGCATTCATCCAAAACAAGATGACATGGGCAACTTCTTCTAGCCTAGCAATTTTCCAGAGCTGTCCTCTTCCTCTCAATTCTAAATGTCCTGCTAGGAATCTTCCATTTGTAGTACGAAAAAGCAGAGGTCCCCTGGGGTTATTCATGCTCATGATCTGAAAACCAAAGAGCTCACAGCCTTTAAAGGCACTGGGTTTGCCCCATTATAAATCCTTTCAACAGTTTTGAATTTGACACTGTTAAACTACATAGCTATATCCATTCACTCATGCCAAAACCCTGTCCCCCACCCCCATATTGTGACACTTTCCTCTTCCATTCTTCTTGTACCTCCTTTTCTTTTCTGCCTAGCAATTTCCTTATGGCAAATGTTGTGATACAATCATGCAATAGCCACAATCTGTGGGTGCGTTATATACTTTTATTTATGGTTTATTTGCTCTTAAGTGATGTGATAAATGTATATAGACAAAAAAAAAAAAAAAAACCCCAGAGACCTGAATTCAAAGGTTGGTGATGCTATATGCTGAATAATCAACAGCCTGTTCCCAGAGCCCAGAGGTGGGATCCTCATTATATCCCTAGGATGTCCAACCTTTTCGCGTCTCTGGGCCACACTGGAAAATAGTTCGAAGAGTTGTCTTAGGCCACACACTAAATACATGAACACTAATGAAAACTGATGAGCAGGAAAAGGTTTTAAGTAAATTTGCGATTTTGTATTTAGCCACATTCATAGCCATCCTGGGCTGCCTGCGGCCCGCGGGCCAAGGGTTGGACACCCCAGCAAGAAACATGTTGCTGCTTCAACCACATATCCCTGCTTGCCTCTCTCCTCCTCTACCCCAGCCCTTCTCCTTCACTGCCCAATGGGCATTGGCATTCCCGATTCTCTGTACATCCTCTTCAATCCCTTGTCTGTCTGCCATGAAAATGGGAAATGGGAAATATGAACAACTGAACCAGTGGATCTCACAGTGTAGCCCCTGGGCCAGCAGCAGCAGCACCTGGGAGCTTGTTAGAGACCCAAATCCTTGGTCCCCACCCCAGACCTGAACCAGGAATTGGGGGTGGGGGGGCAACTATCTTCACCAGCTATTTTAACAAACATCCAGATGATTCTGAGGCTTGAGAACAGCTGGTTCAAACCACTGCATAAGTAATAAATTAAATGCCTATATAAAATTTCCGTTTAGCCAAGTCTAAGCTGGCAAGGATGGAGGATCTTAATTCCCCGGAGAGCTCTCCCAGCAGGTGGTTACTGCCTTTGTCCTGCCTTCTCACTTTTCTGGACAGGGCTCTCAGGAGAAGAAAGTCCTTTTGAGGAGGAAATATCAGTCCTGTTGTCCACACTCTCACCACTCCTATTTTCCAGTGTCCTTGGGGGATTGTATGCCCTCGGGGCCTGGGCCTGCCCTCTCACTGGTCCTATATCTGTGGGGAAATGAAAATCAGTTTCTTCCCACAAAAAGATGAGGATATTTCACATTAAGAGGGAAGTCTTTTAAAAATCTGCTTTGAGATATTGCATTATCACTTCATGATAAATTAACTAAGGGAGGAAATGGAAGAAATGAGGCACTTTTGTTCATAGTCATAAAGCAGCTGAAAGATTTATATACACTCACCTGTGTCTTCCTAGGGGGTCCACCACATCCTAGGAGGAGATCTCAAAGCTCCATCAAGGTCAGCACCTCACATATCCCTGTGTGTCTTTCTCCTCCACATGACTTCAGAAGCAAAATCGTGTCGGGAGCAGGGATTGGAGGTGACTGGCAGCAACCGCTGGGAAGGCAACAGAAATGGCAAGCTAGAACCTGGCGCAAATCCGCTCCCCCTGCAGCATCAAAGCCAGTCAACAAAGCCTGTCATTGATTCCCAAATCAATACCAATGGCACAGAAACCACAGGAGTGGTTTACCTCTCTCTCTCTCTCTTCCTTTTAAACATAAAGATAGCTGGAATTTTTAAATGTCAAAAGAGAGAGAAACAAATTCATCCTTCCAAACGCTGACTTAATGGCTACTACAGATTTTTCCTGAGCTTTTCAGTATTGGGCCTTTTGTGCTCTCTACTAATGCATGCCTTGGATATCGTAAGTGGTCTCTTAACTTTAGCATTTGTGCATTTTCCCCAGGTTGTTGTCAGGGAAAGCCTGCAATCTAATCAGAAGGTTGCCTTAGAATTGCAAAATGCCAAAACTATATAGCATTTTCTAAGTCATCTTCACAAGGAATCCTTAACTATCTCTCCAGAGATGGACTTCAGGCAGTTTGTGCCGCTCCTGAAATTATTTGCAGAATCAATATAAGTATGTGTACCTTTCTAGGGACAGTGATATCCCTGTCTTTCACCAGACCATCAGACCTTCAAAGCAGTTTAGAGCCCCCAAAAGTTACTCATTCTTTCTGCAAGGGTCAGTATTTGCAGCCACAACTCTGGGTGAGTGGGAGGGATGCACATAGAATATAACATCCCCTCTAGTGATACAGTTCACACCCGTGGACAATGGGCCTGCATACTATTCTATACTCATCTTGTGATTGGCACTGTAATTAAGTGATGACCCACTTACTCACCACTCAACAGCCAATAAGTTGAATGACAAGGAGTTGGGGCAAGGAAAGCAACTTTATCTGGAAAGCCAGCAAGCCAGGAAGATGGCAGACTAATGTCCTAAACCATCTTGAGAAAATACAGAATTCAGGCTTCTTTTAGGTCAAGGAGAGGTGAAAATAGAAATGGTTTGAGGTCAGGAGGTGATTGATGACCACCAACATCTGGATGTCAGCAAGAGTTCAAGGGGATTGGGGAAAATTCTTTGCCTTTGGTCAACAAACTCTGGTTGCTGTGGTCCCAGTCATAATGTTCCTGAACGCTTTTGATAAACAATCATTATTTTGAACATACCTTCCTTATCTCCTTGGAGGGAGTTTTGAGCTGGGAGTTGTTTCAGTAATTCCTAGGCTACAGGTTAGATCTCTTTAAAGATTAGCAATTCTATGTGCACAACTAGGCAGAAGTTGCTAACAGGGATGTTACTGGAACTGGGCAGACTCAAGCAAGATGGGATCAGAAAGACTGATTATTTTATTCTATTATAGTGCTAAGGTCAGGGAAGTGATTTTCCCTTTCCTGCTTCCATAGCTCCCTATTTCTTTCATCGCACTCAGTATACTTCAGAACGATTTTAGGAGGTATATCTGTCTAGTTCTAGGATTCAGTTTTAAGAAATCCACTGTTGCATATACTGTTGTGTTCTCCAGTGTCAGCTTTATTATTAAAAAATCTGATATTTTACTCTCCTTGGGACTCACTCCTTTCTATTTTCACTTGGTTCCCAAAAATCATGTAGAAAAGAGGAATGCTATTCATTTTCTCCCAAACTCTAAATATGTTCATGAAGAGTCAATCAACAATTCATGGGTAAAAGACACATGAAAAATAGTTGTACAAGGCAGTAAGGACCAAGGGAGGACCCAATGAAAAATTGGTCCTTTTCTAATCATAGGTGCTAGAAATAGTTCTCCTGAGGGTATTTTTATACTTTGTTGTTTCTCTATTTAGAAACCTCAGATCCCTCTTCTAATAAATCTTACAAGGACTTCTATTCATTTTAACAAAAGCCAATGATTACAGCTCTCCAAACACTTGCAATTACATTAGCTCATTTGCAAGTATCATATCCACTTTACACATAGAGAAGAAATAAGACTCAGGGAAATGGAGTGACTTGTTCTTGTGAGTAGCAGAGCTGGTCCTCATGAATAAGGTATATCTGACTTAAAGTTCATTAAATCAAGGCTCTATGCCAGGCAGTGTGGTAGACAATACAAATGACCACCAACATCTGGTTCTCCTCTGCTTCCGGGTAAGCAGAGGATTGTGCCTTCCTTTCCCCTTGAAGTTAGACATGGCTGTTCATGTCATAATTGGCCAATAAAATGAGAATAACAGCGATTTGTGTCACTTTTGGGCCAAAGCATTTAATTCTTGCTGGTCAACTCAACTTTCAACATATGGAAGCAAGCTTTGATATAAAGGTGCCATAAGAGTAAGCAGCCTGAAATGATGAGCCAACACCTGGTGACTCTATTGAGTCACCAGGTTCTGCAGCAGACTTTGCTTTAGCAAGAAATTTTCCTGTGGTCAAACAAGAAGATTTGGGGATTGTTTGTTATCAGAGCACAACCTTGCCTATCCTGACTAATACTGGCAGACTCCATTCTGGACTGGGATTCTTTCTATCAGAGCTCAGACTAGTACTCAGTGAAGCACATGCAGCCATGCCCAGCTGTACTTCCCTTTTCCAGTTCAGCAATTCCCTTGGCTTTGTACCATGAGCCCCTAGTTACCACATTTAAAACCACAGATACAGCAGGAAATAAGATTCAAAAAAGGAGGGTTTGGGGGAGGGGCAGATTTCTGCAGGATTGAGGGCAGAGACACCCTCAGGCATAGTAAATGCTCTGGGCTGGGCACGTATGTGTGGGGAACTGTTCCAAGCATGGGAAATGTGACTCAGCCCCCACTCAGAAAAGCCAGTGGGGAGTGAGGTTGGTGGGCAGGACCCACGTCCATGGATAGGTTCTCCAGTAGGAAATCAGGCCTGCATTGTACCTTGACCTCTATGAGACTTGCTCTTGCTAAAACTCCCTCACTCTGAATTGAGGCAGCAAATGTTTACTGAGTATCTTTAACTTCCTAAAGTCTGTGCTAAACCACCCAAGTATGGAGTGTGACCAGTTTCCCCCTTGAGCTGTAACATCCTTGTCTTTGAAGTAATTAGCAGTATTCTGTCCTTTGTTGTCCTTAAAAGGTAATCAGCTGTGGTGAACCTGTGCATAGTAAATGAGGACCATCTTCCATGTAATGTGCCCAGAAAAGCAATAAAAGCCTGTCCAGGTGGGGGACGGCTCTCTCTTGGGCTCTCTCTAGCCCTCTCGCCCTCTCTCACTTAGAGAGTGGCCATGCCATCCCTTTTTCTCCAGAGGATTTCTGTAGTCCATGTGTATTTGTATATTGCAGACACAACACCAGATCCTGCGGGCCGGGGTCCGCATCACACATGAATTTCCCACAATTTGTTGCAATGGTCTAATGAGATGAGGTTAGGATCATGGTTCTGAGACCAGTAAGAAAGCAAAAGATCAGCCCTGGCTTGTGTGGCCCAGTGGATTGAGTGTCAGCCTGAAAACCAAAGGGGCACCAGTTCCATTTCCAGTCTAGGGCACATGACTGGGTTGCAGGCCAGGACCCCAGTAGAGGGTAAACAAGAGGCAAACACACATTGATGTTTCTTTCCCTCTCTTTCTCCCTCCCTTCCTTGTCTAAATATAAATAAATAAAATCTTTATTAAAAAAGAAAGCATATGGTCAAAGTAGTAGTGATCAGGGTCAAGTAAGAGAGAAGATGGGATCAACCTGGCTGGGACCTGGTTCAGCACCATAGACAGATCCCATGTGCCCTATCTCCTGATTATTTTTCCAGAGCAGCTCAGTCTTCTCCAGTTAGCCGTGCCCTTGAATGGTCCTGTAGGCCTCCAAATGCCCAGTGCCTCCCACATAAGACTTCATCATGCTCTAGGCCAGGACCATGTCCTTATTCATCCAGTATAGTGCGTCCCAGCTTTGTTTTCTCCATTTTATATCATTCATGAGAATAGTTATCTGGCACGTTGGAATAAGTGCCTGAAGCTGCTCCTGGCTGGAGGTGAATACCAGTAAGCTCCATCTATCCTAGGCCCTACCTGATAGACTTAGGGATCAATATCCCAGCACACTTGTAACCTAACTGTGGGGAGCTCTGATTCAGTGATCCCTTTCTTATACTCTCCTTGTTAGGGACTTGGCCAGGTCTTCTGTGTGACCTTGAAGCCAAACCCTATCTGGGTCTTCCATCACTAGATTTTGCCTCCTTTCATGGCTCATACCAAATCTTCTTCTGCCGGTAGCCAAGCCAGAGGTCCAGAAAAATCAAGGCAAAGAACCTAGGGCTGCCCACTCTCTCTTACCCTCTCTTATTCATTTGACAAATATTGAGCACCTACCAAGTTCATACTAACCTCTGGGAATACAGTGGGAAACACATGAATATGGCCCCTGCCCTCCCAGAGCTGACAGTCCATGAGGGAAGCCAGACAATTAACCAAAAATTACAGGAAAGTTTGATTGGTGTTGTGACAGGAGATGTACAGAGATGCTTTAGGATTGCCTGACTGAGGAAACCAATTTATCTGGGGGAGGGATGGGTAGGTAAATTGAGGTAAGAGTTTTAATATCTTAATCTCCTTTTGAATTTTCCCTTAATATGTATCTAACTATATACGAGGTCTGTGCAGAAGGTTTCCAGCCATGTAATATGACAAATAGAGACATTTATTGAAGAAGATACAATATAGAAGTCAAATGGAAAGAACGCTGTGATAATCTTTGATGTGTCAACTTGGCTAGTCTATAGTCAACACTCAATCAAACACTAATGTAGGCATTACTGTGAAGGTATTTTGTAGATGTAATTAGTGTCCATAGTCAATTGATTATCATCAATTGATTATCATAAATAATGTAGGTGAGGCTGGTTTAATCAGTTGATAGGCCTTTAGAACAGAGCTGAGGCTTCCCTGAAAAAGAGGAAATTCCGCCTGTGGACAGCAGCCTCAGCCCATGCCTCAAAATTCCAGCCTGTCTTTCCTAACAGCTTACCTTACACATTTCAAACTTGTCTAGGCAGTTCCCACAATTGTATAAGCCAATTCCTTGCAACAAATCTCTTCCCATGTATCTCCTACTGGCTCTGTTGCTCTGGTTGGACTTTGACTGACACAAGCTTTTAGCATAGAAACCTTATTCAAAACCCCATTTCTACTACATATTAGCTGTGAGTTTAAGAAAGGTACTCAATGGCTCTGAGCCTCTGCTTTCTTATCTGTAAAATAAGGATAATAACAACTTCATAGTTAATAATAAAATAATAATGATAATAATAAGTACCTTATAGCTAATAATTAGTTACTGGTCACAAGAGAAGGCAGAGATACAAAAAATATCTGTCAAACAGAAATGCCAGAAATTTGTACCTGCTATGTTTCTGCTTTCACATTTATTCTTGTTTTATTTGCCTGTTTTAGAGCACTACTATTTTTGGTATTTCTATATACCAGCTTCTGTGCTAAGCACTTTACATGTATTATATAATTTAATTCTCTATAAACCCTTATTAGATGATACAATGCATGTACATAGTAATAAACCATTATACCTGGCACATTGAAGATGTTTAGTAAGAGTTAATTCTGACTTTTTCTTCCATTTATCTCTGTAATATTTTTCAGTGATAAACTATCTTAAGAGAAAGTAATTCTTTGCATCATTTAAAAAGTCTTTACAGTGACAGAGAAGTGGATGAGGGTGGATGTACAGATCTGAATGGGCAAAAAAAAAAAAAGTTACTCTGTAACTTCATGGGGTTGTTTTCCCCTGTTCCACTGTCTGTACCATGAAAAAATTCCAGAAACAATGGTTTAGACTGTACGTATGATGTAAAGAAACCATGAGATTCGAGGACAATTAATTTAGTTCACCCACTCTTACCTCCAGGTTGGTTTTCAGGTACACCCCTCTGAATATTAAATTGCCTTGGAAGTCTAGTTCCTTCTGTATGAGGATCTATGGAGATCATCCACATGAAATAGAAAGGAACAGAAGCCGCCCCTCACTTGATGGAAATATGAAGCAAACAGAAATGTCATGTAGTCAAATTATAAAGTATCAGGACTCTAAACTAACCATTTGTGCGTTTCACAATCTGTGAGTCACATTAAAGAGCTCTGTAGAGAAGACGCTAACTCAATGCACAGGGCTGGACTAGGACTTGCGAGGGAACACAGAAGTACAGAGGCTTCTCAACTTACAGTGGGCTACACCCCAACAAACCTATTGTAAATTGAAAATATCATGAGTCAAAAACACATGTAATACTACACTGTAGAGTATCCGTTGTCCACCCTCTTGATCATGTGCCTAACTGGAGCTGTGGCTCCCTGCGCCCCGCCAGCATCACAAGAGAGTATCGTACTGTATATTGCTAGCCTGGGAAAAGATCAAAATCCAAAATTCCAAGTACATGCGTATCACTTTCATACCACTGTAAAGTCAAAAAATTGTAAGTTGAACTATCATAAGTTGGGGGCCATCTGTACTTACCTAATGGTGTTATTTCTGAATGAATTAATATTCATAAAGCATTTTGACAGAGCTTGGTAGTATAAATGCTTTTCATAATTAATATTTGCAATGAGCCTTGAGTATAGAACCATGTGTACTTCAGGATTCTTTTGTTAGTAAGCAACAAGAATTCAGTTCAAACTAGTTTAACAAAAAAGTAGGACTGACTGGATTATGTAGCTTGCGGCGATCCTGGGGAGGTGACAGAATCAAAGGAGGAAGTATAAGAGCTAAAGCCTTACCCAGAGGCTGCAGTGGGGGACTCAAGGCTCCTCACTCTGCAAGTCACTGCTTGTCTCTGATTCTCCCAGTGTCTTGGCCTCATTCTCTTTTCCTGCAGACAGGTTTACTTGGCATCAGGAAAGAGGGCTGTTGCAGCCAAAGCAACTTTTTTTTTTACCTTGGAATACAAGAAAAATGGTTACCCTACTCCCTCCAATTCAGAGAATTTTATGAAGGACTCTGATGTTATGACCTTGAATCATATGCTCACCCTTGGACTAATCCATGGCTTTGAAGGGGCACCAAATTAAGGTTGGCCCTCTCTGGGTCACATGCCCACCCCACTGGATGGGGAAATAATCATAAGTGCAAGCCCACCAGGACAACATGAGTGAGGAGGAGGTCCCCAAAGGAAAGCAGACACCTTACCAGAGGGGAGGAAGGAAAGCATGCTAGAAAGATAAAAACAATAGCTGCCAGAGCTGACTACGTATAAACTAAAACATGGTTCCTGCTTTTAAGGAGCATGTGTTCTAGTAGGAGAAAAACAGGCACAGATAAATGAATCCCACAATAGCTGAGCAGCCACACCATGTCAGGCACCAGAATGGTGGTGATATAGGAAGGTGTGGCGGACTCCCTCATTCTCAGCTACTGGCCTTACAGGGTGGGGTGGAAGCAGCTTTACGGTTGTTCCTAGGAAAATAATTACAAGAATGAGTAAATAGTAATACAAGAATAAACTCTGTTTCATATACTCACAACCATAAGCTTACCTGTGTAGAGGTCTCTTGCTTTCCTCAGGGTGTTCCTGAACAGCCTCTACCCAATTTGGAAGAGCTACCATGCCAGACTTCAAAGGAATAAAATGCAAGCCCTCATGTCCAATTTGGAAAGGAACTTGTCTGGGCAGTCTCTCTCTCTCTCTCTCTCTCTCTCTCTCTTTAAATTTTTTAACTCCATCATGGGGAAATTGGCTACAGTGGCATGCATTGCTTTGTCTATCTGAGCAGGAAGCTCACCTTTAATTCTGAAGGACCAAGAGACTTCTCAGGTCACATCCTCTATTCTTTACTGATCACAAAAGAAGGCAGAGATATAAAAGTATTTATAAAATAGAAATGCCAGATATTTATGTCGGCTGTTTTTCTACGTTCACATTTTAATAATTAGTAACAGCCCCTGCATTGATTTCATGGAGCTGCTATAATAACTGACCACAAACTGGGTATCTCAAAATGCAAATGTGTCCTTTCACAGTTACAGAGGCCAACAGTCCAAAATCAAAGTACCGCTAGAACCATGCTTTCTCTGAAGGCTCTGGGGAAGGATCATTTCTTCCCTCTTCCTAGCTTACGGTGGTTGCTGGCATTTCTTGGTGTCCCTTGGCTAATAGGCACATCATTCCAATCTCTGCATCTCTGTATGTATCTTCTCTTCTTCTTATATGGACACCACTCACATTAAGTTAGGGCTCACTCTAATAATGACTTTATCTTAACTGGATCACATCTGCAAAGACCCTATTTCCAAATAAGGTCACATTCACAGGTACCTAGGGTTAGGACTTCAACATACATTTTGGGGGGGACAAAAACTCTTGACAAGCCTGATCTCATTTTCAAAAAGTTTAAAGTGACTTACAAAAATTAATGAAACTGCAATAGCCCAAGCCTCAACCCAGCTTGAGAGTAGGAAGGAGGTCTCATTCATACCGGCATTAATCTCTTAATTACAGTAACAATTTCTCTCTACCTCTTTCTGGAGAACCTCAGCACACTTTCAAAACCAAACAACAACCAACCCCGGAGCTCCTTCTGAGAGATTCTCCCAGCGGGGAGAAAGTCCACATTCACGCACCTGTGCTCTTGGTCTGCACTGAGCCACGTCTCACCATCTCTGTGGCTGATGATATCCTGAGGGCACTCTCCGCTGCTAGGCACACTGCATTTCTGTGGCAAAGCTGCACTGCAGTTTGTGGCAGTGGAAAGGACTTAGGCCCATGCTCTCCCTCTGGTTGCACTTTGTCATCTCACTGCCTTGTTTCATAAAGTTTGTCCTGAGCCAACATCTGCAACCTGGGGTCCTCAGCATTCAACAGAGGCTCGCATCTGGGCTGGGGCCGCTGCCTCTGAGGCCCTCATTTGTCTCCCCACACACCGGAGCACACAGCTGCACCTCCATAACTTCCTTTTTCTCCTCCTAGACACACAGATAAACAAACACTTTTCTTATCAGAACTTAGACCCCAGAGGGGCCCAAAACAAATTTATAAGATCCTTAACAAACAACCAGACTTTGAATCTTGGTTTGGGCTCACCCCAAAAGCCAGAACACAAAAGCATCTGTTTCATACACAAATCCATCTTCACAAAATTGATTTAAAAAATCTGAGTAAGGAGGAAATAAGTATAGAACTGAATATACTTAGTTCTATATTAGGAAATAAATATAGAACTGAAATATAAGGCTGGAAGAGAAAGACTATCCATAGAAGCACACATTGTAAAGTTCTACAATTGAGCTTTGTATGGGGCAAAGTAAAGATAGAAAGAGAATTAGAAAGAAGATTCAGACTGTCATCAAAACTAAACAAAATAGTGGATCAGGAGGAGTCAGGCTTGTTCCGGCACTGTGGTCTCACATCTTTATTTCAGTTAACTATTTGTTTTTGGTTTACTGCTTTGTCGTATCAAGCCCATTTCCCTTTCCTCCTGGGTACACAGCTAGGTGAAGCCATGTGCCTGAGCTCTGGCCATCGAAATGTGGCAGAAGTGTTGTGTGTCATTTCTGGGCAAAAGCAGATATATAGGTATACATTTCTTATCATTGCTGTCCTCACCTACAAGCTGAATAGGAAAAACTCTGACCTTCATGGGGAAGGTAGAGCCACAAAATGGAAAGAGCCTGGGTGTCTGAATATTGATGTGGGAGGCTGCTGGGCCATGCTACCCACCCCAGACTGTGCTATTGGGACAGGTAACTCTGTACTGCGTTAAGTCACTGAGGCTGCTGTGTTAAGATGTTAGAACAGCTAGTGTCACTTGAACTAAAATAAATGGGATGATACTGGCCTCCTTTGTCTTGAACTTCTCTTCCACCCACTTTTCCTGAGGCACCACAGAGGTTCTGAAATCTCAAGCGCAATGTCTCCCAGCACAGTAGAAAATGTTTTATCATGGGCAGTCTCAGAGTCACTTGGATGAATTCTGAGCTTTCATATGATCTTTGTTTCTCCTGGATCTCTGTACCCTCTGGCAAATATGATCCTTCCCTTTCCAATCTGGCAACTATTCACTCCCCTTAATAAGAGAGATGGAACTGAGGTGAGATTTGGGAAGTTCTGCTCTCTCTCTGGCAACACTGCAGCACCTGAGAGCTGTTGTTTCTTTTGATGACAAAATACAAACCCTGTGCCCTTCCTCCAGCTGAGTGGCAGAACAAGCTGCCCACACAGCACACTGTCCAGAACATCAGGTTCTCACAATTTTCTCAGAAGAGCCAGGCAGAATAAAGAGAGGAGAGAGGGCCAACTCCAGCCAGTCGTGTGTTTCACAGAGTAAGCTGAGCATGGGCCTGGCATGAATGTCCAATGAGTGTCCACAGGTGTGCTAATATGGCTAATGGAGTCCCTGTGTCCTACCATGAGTACTCAGAATGACTCAGGCACTATTGTTTTCTGGCAGGTCATGTTGATATAAAATTCTCATGATGATTGGCTTTGTAGAACTCATTGGTCAGAATGTTCATTTCCTGAGCAGAGTTTGAAATTGGTAGCCAATCAGTGAAGACAATCATTTAACACTTCCACATTACAACTTGAAGAATACTGAGTTTCCTGGTCACTTTGGTCACTTGCTAAGATCCAGAAGAAGCACTAATTTGGAAGTCACACTGCCTATTATGGATCCAACAACCACCACCACTTATGGGGCACTTGCTGTGTTCCAGAGCATCTGAGCACTTTGTATGCATCATCTCAAATGTGTCCTTTGAAATGGATATGATTTGCATGTCTATAAATTTTATAGATGTCCCTATTTTGTAATAGTTTTACTAATATTCTCATTTTACAGATAAAGACATTGAGGATCTGTCTACCGTATGCTCAGCAGTATGCTAGTCCCACCTGAAAATAGATTAGGACTCAGAATCTGAGGAGTTAAAATCTCTTTGAGGATGTGAGACTTTCTGGAAGTAATTTGGGAATCATATACAATAGCATACAAAGCTAGGTGAGTCTATTTCATGCTCAAAGTTAGACAGACTGAAGGTCATGACTAGAGTGAGTGGGGGTGAGTCATGTCCAACCTAAGAGATCAGGCTAGGGTTACAGGATAGAATCAGCTCAGCTACCAATGGTCTGAATGGACAAATACCAGTGGTTGAGTGGCCGGCACTGACGTGTGGGTGGGGAGGGCAGTAGACACCAGCCTGGGAGAGAGTAGATGAGTGCTCAGGAGGAAGCTCAGGATGGGCTGTTTGTATTCGTTTGGGCAGCTAGCCCACGGCTGCCCTCAGAGCAGTGATTCCTACCCTTATCTGCACCTAAAAGATGCTCAGGGAAGCTTTTAAAAAATACTGATTTCTGGTCCTCATCCCCCAAGATTCTGATTGAGTGGGTCTGATTGAATACAGTTAAATCAGAGCTACCCAGATGACTCTGACACAAAGTCAAAATGGAGCACTTCAGCCTTAGAGGGACCACCACTCACCTGGTCATTCATGAGTGGCTTTAATGGGCTTCCACCCTCACTGTTCTATTCTGTTCTTTTCCTGAGAAAAATTATTAAAGGACCCTGGAGTTAGAAAGGCAGGCTTCCTGGAATTTGTAGGTCTCCAGTAAGGGCTTGAAGGACTAATGTTTCTCTTAGAACAGGTGTGGTTGTGTAGCAGTGGAACTGTTGCCAGTGGAAACAGCATTCTTCGTGGTATCCCAGGAATTGCATGAAAGAATACACACATAGGAGGATGAGCAGTATTGTGTAAGACTTATAGGAGCGAGACTTCCAGCCAAGATGGAGGCGTAGGTAGATACACTCTGCCTCCTTGCACAACCAAAAGGACAACAACAAATTTAAAATAAAAAAACAACCAGAACTGACAGAAAATTCAACTGTATGGAAGTGCGACAACCAAGGAGTTAAAGAAGAAACATTCATCCAGACCGATAGGAGGGGTGGAGACAGGCATCCAGGCAGAGAGGACTCATGGTATAGCAGCAGCTGGAGGACCAGGGTGGGCAATGCAGTGATAGGCAGACCAGGGCAAGGCTGCAGCTGGTGGAGCAGGCAGTCCCACATTTGGGTGTGGATAAACCCGGAGAAATAACTGGGGAGCAAGATAGACCACGAAACCCAGGGTTCCAGTGTGGGGAAATAAAGCCTCAAAACCTCTGACTGAAAATATCTGTCGGGGTTGAGGCGGCAGGAGAAACTCCCTGCCTCACAGGAGAGGTCATTTGAGAGAGCCACAGGGTCCTTGAACATACACAAAACCACCCACCTGGGAATCAGCACCAGAAGGACCTATGTTGTTTGTGGGTAGCAGGGGAAGTGACTGAAAGCAGGGTGAGAGCCAAGTAAGCAGCATTCTTCCCTCTCTGACCCCTCCCACACAGACAGCACCACAACTCAATGACATGGGTTGCCCCACCCCAGTGAATACCTACCACTCCACCCCTTACTACGTAACAGGAATGCTGAGACAAAAAAATATGGCCCAAATGAAAGAACAGATCAAAGCTCCAGAAAAAATACAGCTAAGCAATGAAGAGATAGCCAACCTATCAAACAAACAGTTCAAATCACTGGTAATCAAGATGCTCACAGAAATGGTTGAGTATGATCACAAAATAGAGGAAAAAGTAAAGGCTATGAAAAGTGAAATCAAGAAAAATGTACAGGGAACCAACAGTGACGGAAAAGAAACTGGGACTCAAATCAACAGTTTGGGGCAAAAGGAAGAAATAAACATTCAACTGGAACAGAATGAAGACACAAGAACTCAAAAAAATGAGGAGAGGCTTAGGAACATCCAGGACAACTTTAAATGTTCCGAATCATTGGGGTGCCAGAAGGAGAAGAACTACAGCAAGAAATTGAAAACTTATTTGAAAAAATAATGAAGGAAAACTTCCCAAATCTGGCAAAGGAAATAGACTTCCAGGAAGTCCAGGAAGCTCAGAGAGTCCCAAAGAAGTTAGACCCAAGGAAGCACATACCAAGGCACATCATAATTACATTACCCAAGATTAAATAGAAGGAGAGAATCTTAGAAGCAGCAAGAGAAAAGGAGGCAGTTACCAACAAAGGAGTTCCCATAAGACTACCAGCTGATTTCTCAAAAGAAACCTTATAGGCAAGAAAGGTCTGGGAAGAAATACTCAAAGTCATGAAAGGAAAGGCCATCCATCCAAGATTACTCTATCCAGCAAAGCTATCATTTAGAATGGAAGGGCAGATAAAGTGCTTCTCAGATAAGATCAAGTTAAAGGAGTTCATCATCACCAAGCCCTTATCATATGAAATGTTAAAGGGATTTATCCAAGCAAAAAAAGATCAAAAATAGGAACAGTAAAATGACAACAAACTCACAACTATCAACAACCAAACCTAAAAACAAAAAGAAAAACAAAACAAAAACAAACTAAGAAAACAACTAGAATAGGAACAGAATCACAGAAATGGAGACCACATTGAGGATTGTAAGCAGGGAGGCGGGAATGGGGGAAATGGTACAGGGAATGAGAAACATAATTGGTAGGTATAAAATAGACAGAGGGAGGTTAAGAATAGTATAGGAAATGGAGAAGCCAAAGAATTTACATGTATGTCCCATGGACATGAACTAAGGTGGGGAGAGGAATGCAAGTGGGAGGGGGTATGCAGGGCAGAGGGGAATGAAGGGGAGGGGGGGAATGGGACAATTGTAATAGCATAATCAATAAAGTGTATTACAAAAAAAAGATTTATAGGAGCAAAAACAAAGGAAAGTTTCCAGGGATGTCCAACCTGAGGCCCACGGGCCACATGCAGCCCAGGATGGCTATGAATGTGGCCAAACTCAAAATCGTAAATTTACTTAAAACATTATGAGATTGTTTTCGTGATTATAGGTTGCAATGTATTTCATGTGTGGCCCAAGACAACTCTTCTTCTCCCAGTGTGGCTCTGAAATGCCAAAAGGTTGGACTCCCCTGGTAGGCATGTCTCATCCAGGACCTGGTGGCTCTGCCTTCTCTCACTGCAAAAGAAGTCCAGCCTGTGGGGCCTCAGGCCCACACTTGTCCTCACCAAGCCCAGGAGCACCAGGGCTGTGGTGAGGCTGTGTCATTGCCCTGGCATTGACATCCGAAGCTCCAGTAGACTGGCTTAGTGTCTGTTTCCATCCAGCCCACAGCCGGGGCTGCCCTTGGGCCTGCAAGCTACAGAGAAAGAATGTGCAAATGAATAAACACACACAAACCCCAGGCCTTTTTAAAGCTTCGATTACACTATCTCAGGCTTGGGAAAGAGGAAGCTTTCTTTCAAACTAAGCAACCTCTTTACTGGCTCTTTGCAGACTTGTGCTGGGTCCCTGCCCCCCCATGCCATCTTGGCTCCTACTGTGCATGTGCCCAGCAAAGGAATTTCCTGTTTACTGGTTCCTCCACTTCTCCATAATCTGCAAAACCAAATGGACTGGTTGTTGCCTGAGGAGATTGGAAAACCACTTGCTCTGGGATTAAGTCTCTTTGGCAGAGGATGTGGCTGTCCCCTGGGGTGTCTGAAGTGTGTCTGCCCCTTCCTACTAACTAGCTACCTACCTACTGTAACGGAACCAAGGAGGTGGGATGCCCACAGACTCTCGGCCAGGTGAAATCCTGCCTCCATCTAGAGAGGAGGGATAAAGCACAGTAGAAGCTGATGAAATATTTCACACCTTGGCTGAGTTTTGTCCTGCAAGTATGGGCTCCTTCAGGGACTTGCCTTCTGGTCAAACTCAGAATTTACATTTGCAGATTTAATAAACATTTATGGAGCACTTTCTGTGTTCAGGTGCTGTGACAGGGACTTTGTCATGTTACCTCACATGATGTATTAGGCTTTTTTTTCTTTTTTTTTTTTTACAGTCCCTTACCTTTTCCTCTTAGGTCCTTGGAGACTTCATGTAAACATTTTAATCAGCTGGACTGTGGGAGATGGATTAGTTTTACTGTTTGGGGCTTCCAAGAATAGTTAATAATTATTACTATTATCATTATCTATTGAGTGCTTACTATATCCCTGGCTTGGGCTAAGCATTTTAGATTTTTGCCATCTCAATTCATTTTCATAACAACTCTAGAGATGTATCATTCTCCTTTTCTAGATAAGGAAACAGATGTTTAGAAGCTTTAAATAAACTTTGTCTAAAGGTCCTTTAAAGGTCTTGCCAGGACTGGTGCTCAAATCTCTTTGGGTTTGATCTGACTGCTCTGATACTATAGGACTGTGGTTGTCAACCTTTGGGGGTAGAAATTTTGTGGCACTTTTTAAAAAAAAAATAAATCTTTTGTTTGGAGTAATTTCAGAATCTCAGAAAAGATGCACAGAGAGTTCTAGTCTGATTATGTTGAGTGTTAAATATACATATGAAAAATTTGATATAAAGAAATAAATGATTAATTCAACCCAAGTGTGGGGTGGTGGTGTTGGTTAACGAAGGATTCAGATACTGTGCCAAGTTCAAAGGGATAAGTAGCATTCCAGCAGCAGGTAGGAGGCAGAAATGCTGTTCCAGCATCAGGAACCTCCTAAACAAAGAAAGGCACAGCTGCCTGAAAGTGTATTAGCATATTTGGGCAAGGATGAGCTCCAAGGTGTGTGTCTGAAGTATGAGATCATGGTAGAAAGTGGACAGGTAGGTAAATTGGGGTCAGGAAGAGAATCCTAAAACATTTTTTGAGTAACACGATCAGATATGTTCATCAGAATGAACAGTTTGGGCTATGGAGAGAATGGATTAGAGGTTTGTTGGACCTTGGTTATTCAAACTCAACAAATTCAATATTGAATTACTTCACCATTGTTCTCCAGCATTTCTCATCCTGGTAGTTAAGGCTTACCTGTCATATCTCACCAATCTCCTTCAGGCCTATTGATTTCACCCCCGTCTCTCCAGTCCCACTGTCATTGCCATAATGAAAGGCTCTCATCTCTTTCCTGAGTTTTGTGTTAGCCTCCTACGCGTTCCCTTGATCATAGTGTAGCTCTCTTTTAATTCACTCTCTCCACCGTTGATGATGTTTCTAGCACACAGAGCTGATGTGTGTTACTCCCACAGTCAAAATCCTTCAGTAGCTATCTTTACCCATAGAACAAAAATCAAAACTCCTCAGCATCGCTTCTAGAACCTTTCATGACAGTATGGATCCCTATATCCCACCTTGTCAGCCATTTAGCACTTCAAGCTTTAGCGACATGGAACCACTTATAGGTCCCCCCAAAGTCAATTTTTCTTAGATAGCTATGCCTTTGCATCAGCCATTTTCTCTGCTTTGTACACCATCCTTCCCTGCCCCATGTATCCACCTGCAAACTCTTGCTCATGCTGCGAGTCTCAGCCTAAAGGACACCTCCTCAGTGAAGCCTTCCCCAATTCCTCCAGGCAGCCTCAGGCATGCCGGCATCTTGGACTTCTGCTGCATTTTGTACATTCCTACATCATTAAGATAATGTTCATATTTATTTCTTTTCCTACATGTTGGTCTTCTTCCCTTTTCATGTGTCTATAACCAGTGCCTATCATGGTGTCTGGCATACCTTAGATACTCAAGAAATAGTTATAAGGAAAAGGAGGGAAGAATGGAAATTAAGAAAAGGGAATGAAATAGGGAGCAGTGAAGGGAGGAAGGAAGGAAGGAAGGGAGGGAGGGAGAGAGGGAGGGAGGGAGGGAAGGAGGGAGGGAGGAAGTATAGGATGAAGAAGATGGAGATAAGCCATGGTCCTGCCTTCCTTTTTTAAATATCCCCAAGAATTTATCCTCAATGGTCAGAATGGCTGTAAAGCCAGTGAGACATGGGAAATCCAAATTGGCATTAAGCCTACTGGTTCAGGTGGATTCTCAGGCCTAGTGAGAGCCTCTTTTCTAATCTCTCCAGACCAAGGCCCAGTCCCTGCCCCCACCCACCCAGGCTGTCCCCTTTAAAGGAGGAAGGCAAGTTTCTGGCCAGCCCTAAATAGTTATCCTTTAGTCTCCAGGAATCTCAAAATGACTGGTAATTACCCTCCCTAGTAGGGCTTTTGAGTCCAGGCCTGGAGAGGTTTTCCCTCAGCTTTGGCCATGTTCTCTCCGTCCTATTTGGTTTCTCTGCAGTGTGCTAGATAGTTGATAAAGTTGGTTTTACCTATAAATAAAGCCTGCACTCCTTCCTACTGTCTCTCCCATACCACTGATTGACAAGTAGGACAGATTCACCCAGGATTGCTCTCCTCACCTCTTTGAAGGCAACAGAAAATTGAATAGCCAACTGGACAATGGCCAGACTTACAGTAAAACAGAACTCTGACCCACCATCTGCAGCAGCCAGCCTGGGAAGCCAAACCACAATCTGCAGTAGCCAGTCCATGAAATAAGACCACAGCCTCTATAGTAACAGGAACTGTGAGGCAAGGATTTGATTGATACCCGACAGCTTCCCCAAGTTTTGGCCTCACCCCCAACTTGGGATCAACCAGAGAAAGCCAGATATGTTCCCCTAACCAATCACATAGGATGTTCTGCTTCTCTTAGCCCACCTTCAGCTTCCCCAGGCCAACAACAGCCAGCAATTGAGGCCTTCCTTTACCCACTGTTAAGCTTTCCCACTTTCCTGCTTGCTTTTGGGTCTGTGCCAAACAAGTGATGGTAGCTGACTCCCTTATTAGAGCAAGTTCTGGATAAATAGCCTTTACTTGTTCTCACTGGATGGTCTTTGTTTCCACAAAATCAAGTGTGGTGGAAAGGAAAAGAATTAAAAATCAGACTGAATGATTCCATGTATATACAGTCCACAGAGAGGCAAAATGAATTTATGGCAACAGATATGAGAAAGTGGCCGATGGGGGTCTGTGGGTATGTGGAGGTAGCAAGGGCCAAATGAATTGACTGGAAAGGGGCATCAGGACAATTTCTAGAAGGATGGAAATGTTCTGTTTTATATCTTATTTTGAGTGATGGTAGGATGGTAAATCCAGCTGTCAAAACTCATTGACTTAAATCCTTAAGATGCTTGCATTTGACTGTAATAAAATTACACCTCATGACAGGAAGCCTCTAAGATGATCCTTGATTCCTGCTATTCACGCCCTGTACAATGCTCCCTGCCCTGGAGTGTGGGCTGTACCTACTAACGCACTGCTAACAAATAGATATGATAAAAGTGATGGGTTGTCAATTCTGCAGTTAGGTTACAAAAAGACTGTGGCTTGTGGGATACTCTCTTGTTTTCTTACCCTTGCTTGCTCCCTCTGGGAGAGACCAGCTACCATGCTATGAGTTTACCCTATGGAGAGAGGCCCACACGACAAGGAACTGATGCTTCTGACCCAGAGCCAGGCAACAGTCAGTTAACTTGAAAGATGATCCTCCCCTAGTTGAGCCCTGAGGTTAGACCACAGCCCCCACTGGTACCTTGACTGCAGCTTGTGAGAGACCCTGCATCAGAGCCACCCACCTAAGCTGCAACTGGATTCCTGGCCCACAGAAACTGAGATCATAAACACTCCCTGTTTTATGCTGCTAAGTTTTGGGGTCATTTGTTATGCACAATAGCTAATAAATACACAGGCGGAATATGTTCTATGCCAGTTTGTTTTAAACAGTCATTAAAAAGAAAGTGAAGCTTGGTACCTGGCAGTAGATCCTTCTGCTCTTTTCTTAGCTGAGAGGATCCTCTCTGCCCACTATGATTCAGTCAGTGGCCCACCCCAACCCTTTCTCTGGAAAGCCTTCTTCCAGAGCAGAAGTTTTGCAATATAAAAATAAGTAGGATATACAAACACATTCATAGAAGACCTTCTCCAAGACACAGGGAGAGACATTCAGCACATTCTATTATAGGAGCACTTCCAGCTCAGAGCGGCTCACAGAATTCAAACATCCTGACACTGAGCAAGGCTTGCTGAGGGTGGGAAGTGAAAGGAGAGGATATCTCTTCCCTCAGGTGGTTGGTCTTATCTTAGACTCCTCCCACATGTCTTCCCCTCCCTTAGCTGTTGAGGATGGAGAGAGCTGTAGTCCCTATGGCTAAGGTCATCTTTGCTAGAGGGAAAGTGAAGAAAGCATGCACTTTGGAACCACATGCACCTAAACTCAGGTCCACATTTATGAGCTAGGCGAGGTTTAGTGCATTGAAGGAGTTAAGGATATGCCAGCCCCAAATATGCCACTTTGCTATATTGATTATTTTGAGCTGAAGACCCTTGAAAAACAGCAAATGCAGAAAGAGTAGGTAGGGGAGACTTTCTCTGAACTGCCCTTATCTAAGGACCAGTCCTCCGAAGGAGCTCAGTTGTCATATATCTCCTCCAACCCCAGGATTTCATCAACCAGAAAAGATCGACTCTTATTACAGGAGAGGAGACTGGAAGTTAGCAGCACACCCAGGCATACTTGGTCACAAACTGTCATATCACCCATCTATTCTTCAAAGAGCCCATTCATTTATCTTTCTGAAAAATCACTTACTCTCCCGAGTTACGTACACCCTCCTCCCCTCCCCCTATTAAGATGACATATAAGCTCTCAAATCTTACCACTTTGGAGGGTATTCAATTTTGTTCTGTGATGCCCTTGTGCACAGAATATTAAAAGTGAATAAATGTGTATACCTGTTCTCCTGGTAATCTGCCTAGTGTCGGTTTACCTCCTGGACCTGGATGTGGAGGGTGGAGGCAAAGTCTTTCTTTCCCTATGTACCCTGACTCCTTGTGAGCCTTGAGAACCTCATCTATAAAATTAAGATAACTCCTACCTTGAGGAATTATCAGAATTAGAGACATGAACCAACATAGATGAATCACAAATGCATTATGCCAAGGGAAGAAGCCAGATTCAAAGGGCTATATCACATGTGACATTCTGAAAAGGGCAAAAATAAAGGTACAGAAGACAGGTCAGCAAATGCCAGAGGCAAGGGGTGGGAGGAGGATAGACAAAGGGCACAAGAGGATTTTGGTGGGGGGGGGGGGCGATGCGAAGGAACAGTTGATAGTAATGGCTGCATGACTGTGTCAGAGTTCACAGAAATGTACATAAAAATGATGAATTTTACTTTGTGTAAAATATATCTCAGTACACTTGCTTTGAAAAATAATGGAAGAAGTAAAAGGTATGGACACAATAATTCTCTCATTCTAGTCTGCTGAGGTAGCTACACAGAGGGCTTAGATGGCAGCTCCCAGCTTGCTGAGGTTCGTCCTGGTGCTATGTAAACCAAGCCTGTCTTTTCACACCCTTTCCCCCCAGCCTCTAAGACTGCCCGCCCACTCCTCCATATCTTGGGGGATTTGTCACTTTAGGGTACACATATTCAGCCCTGGAATGGTGGGGCTGTGTGTGACCTAGAGAATTATTAGGGCCATTCAGAACCAACATGACCATCTACACCTACTGAAGCAGAGATAGTGTCCTATCCTGTTCTTCAGGATTTCATCGGCTAACAAGGGAATGGCAAGAGCCAGCCATTTTCATTCACCAACAGCATCTGTGGAAATTCCTGTGTTTTCACTCCAAGCCAGTAAATACGATGTTGACACAACCAAAGAGCACCAGCTAAAAACCAGACATGTAAGTTATGTGTAACCTGCCAACAAAGTGACAAATTTCCCCCTCCCTTACACCAGGGAGATAAAGAGCCAGAATTGTGAGTTTTTAATCAAACCAGAAAGTGAGAAAGGAATAGAATATGGCAATGATGCCTGTTAATCTCCTTGAAGTGTCCACAGGGATGGGCCCAGCCAGAAGCCTACATTTCTATGGAAACTACGAAAGGCAGTTTGAATAAAAGAAAATGAAACCAGAGAAAAGAAGAGATTGAATGCATTCCAAACAAGACTGAATTCCAAGGTTAGTCATTCAAAGGTGGGGAGAAAGGCATTTCACAGCTTGCAGTGGGGGTGGAGGTTGAGCTGGCCAGTGGGAGGCCTAGGTCTCCAACCTGTTTGGGCCTCAGGGCTGCTAAGGAAATCTAGGGAGTTTTGTGTGGGCAGGGCTGGTCAAAAGCACCCTCTGGAGGAAAGAACAAAGGAAATAGTTCCTAATATCCCCTAATGGGGATGGCACTCCTCCTTGCAATCAAAACTAAAATTATTAATAAATGATGGAAATGTTCCTGATGCCTGACCAGCCTCATCTCACTCATATCCATAGTCTCTCCCACCAGGAGAAAATACTCTTTGGAATAAGTACAGGGCATTTGAGAATGCAGACAAGCAACAGAAACATTCTATGCATTCATTTCTAACGATTGACTGTTCCCCAACCTCCTTTGACATGTAGATTGCTGAGGTAGGCTCATCCATAACTTACAAGACAGAGAAAGCCCTGCACTTGCCTCCTCTGTGACATGGACCATGCTATTGTAACAGGCTGTTTACTTGCTGTCTCCACCACTAGAGTGCTCAACACTAAGAATAAGGGTACATGTAATTCACTGTTGGATGAAGAGAATCTAGCTCAGTTCCCAGCCCTTCTGATGACAACTGCAACAGGAGCGGCTAACCCTCATTTGATAGCAACCAGCACACGTTGCCCTTAGAGTGTGTCTCGTATGCTCTGCATTCTTTACAGATAGCAGCTTTTAAAATTCTCACCATTCATATACCCATTTTATAAATGAGAAAACTGAGGCCCAGAGCATTCAAGATGCTTGCCTAAGTAAATGGCAGAGCTGAGCTGGCTGCTCCAGATTCTCTGTTCTTGATTCCCTAATAATGTGCTCAAGTAAAGATCCATTGAATAGCTTGCCAAGAACCTGTCCTTGTCCTCTTTGTATTTTTCCCAGGGTCTCATCCATCTCCTCAGTTTCCACTGTTACGTCTCTACAGGGGATTCCTAGATCTGTATCTACAGCCCTGATCTCTCCCCTAAGTGCCAATTTCCAATTGAGAGAAAGATGTCTCTGCCTTCCATACGTTTATAGTTTAGTTAAGAGACACATACATAATCAAGTAGCAGTAAATCATCCATCGCACTGCTACCCCACCACCCTATCCCCTCTCCTGCGCTCTTTACGCACACACACACACACACACACACGTGCACAGATCCCAGAAGTTCACACCCTGCTGCCTTCTCTGCAGGGTACAGCTGACCACAGCAGTATGTCCGCCTTCCTTCTTTCCTTGTCTCTCCATGTCTCTAAAGGCCCCATAAAATCCCTGCATCAAAAATGAAATCAGATCTGCAAAACAGTTATATGAGAGAGACAGATAAGAAAAGCCATAGTTTTAATTTCCTCTGCCACATGGGACCTTGTCTTAATTCAAAATTATCAGTGTCTTATATATTTTTCTTGACTTGATATCACATTGACCTCAGGACCCATAGGCTAGAGTGGTAGACATTTTCAAATAAGATTCAAGTGAGTAATATCTGATGTATGATGCCTGAACAATCTCATATCACTTTTCTCCATAGTCTCTCCCACCAAGAGAAAATGCCCTTTGGAATACGTATAGAGCATTAGAGAATCTAGACAAGCAACAGAAACATTCCATGCATTCACTTCTAACAATCAGCTCCTTCCCCGACATCCCGTGACATATAGACTCCTAGGCTCATCCATAATTTATGTCATAAGTCCAAACTACAAAACCTCAGATTAACTTGTTGGTGACTGGCCACTGTGCTTTTCTGGAAGAAAAAAGAAGGCTGCTGCTCAATGTGCAAACACGGATTGCAAGCCTACAAGCCAGGGATAGTGCCAGGGGTGGGGCCACAAAGAGAAAAGGTGTCCTGTGCCATTTCCATGTGCTTATGGTTTAGTCAAGGAGACAGATACATGAAAAGCATAGATGTTAGCAGTGAGGAACAAAGCAAAGAAAGAGTTTTGTTCTGGGAAGTGTGCGAAGGCGGGGAGAATTAGGGTCTTCGAAGTATTAGGGTCTCCTAAGCCAAGACCCGAAGAATGAGGGCCCGTCCCCTATGATCAGAGCAGAGTCCCCTGCAACCAGTCCCCTGTGATCTTCAAACTGAAAATATTTGCCAGTTTGAGGAGTAGAAAATATATCATGTGGTTGTTTTTAATTTTTATTTTTCTGATGATTAACTGGTAAAGGTCAAGATCTTTTCATGTTTTTATTGTTATTTGGGTTTCCTCCGAGAAGTGTACAATTTGTTTTCTATTGAATTTTAATGTATTTTTCATATTATTGATTTGAAAGTTTGTCAGTAAATATGTTGAAAAGTTATATTAGTCTTTAAATCGCCTCTTGTTTATAGCACTCTTTGCCGTGGAGAAGTTTCAGCTGTGATGTAGTCAGAGGCACCCATCCTTTCCTCCATGGCAGATACCTTCTGTGTCTGATCAAAACTCCATCCACCCTCTGATGCCATATTGAAGGTCCTTTATGTATTCTTTTAAAAGCTTCAAGGGTTTGATTTTCACATTGAGGTCTTTTGCCCATCTAGGATTTATTTTGTATATGGTATGAGACGTATCCATCTTATCTTTAGCCATATAGTGTTACTTACCAAATGACCCATCCTTTCTCACCTATTATTATACCATCTCTGTCAAATGCCAAGGTCCCACCAAAGTATGGCTCTATTTCTGGTTATTTTCTTCCATTGATTTGTTTACTCCTGTACCATTGGTATTTTTTAAACAATTTTTCAAGTATTATAGCCATCAAAATGACAAAAATATGAAAATACCAAATGTGGACAATGTATAGAACATTGGAAATTCTCATACAGTGCTGGTTGGGATATAGTTAATACAATCATTTTGGAGAGCAATTTAACATTTGCATGTATGAGATTGTTTCTTTTTATAGCTAAGGAGTATTCCGTGCTATGAATGTACCACCGTTTGTTGGTGGATTTACTTTTGAATTTTTGTTTCCAGTTATCTGCTATTATGAGTAAAGCTGCTCTGAGAACTTGTGTAGTATATTTTTCTTCGTGGGTGTAACTTCTTGTTTCTGTGGGTAATCAGAAGTAGAATCACTCAGTTCATGTTAAGTATATGTTTAACTTTACAAGAAACTTCCAAACTGTTTTCCAAGTTGATTATACTATTTTAAATTCCAAGCAGCAATTATGAGACTCCCAGTTTCTCTACATCTTTGACAATACTTTGTATTGTGACTCTTTTTAGTTTGAGCCAGACTACTATAAAGTGATAACTCATGGTGATTTTCATTTGCGTCTCTGATGATTGCTATTAAGCATATTGTCATGTGTTTTTATTGGATGTTCATGTACTTTTTGGGGGTAGTATCTATTCAAATATTTTGCCAATATCTCACTAAGTTTATCTTCTTATTATTGAATTATAAGAATTAATTATATAATCAGGAGTTAAGTCCATTATAAGATATATGTATTATAAATATTTTTATTTTCTTAATGGTATCTTCCAAAAAGCAATTTTTATTTTGACAAAGTTCAATTTATCAATTTTTTCTTTTATGATCTTCCTATGAAGAAATTTTTGCTTACCACAAGATTGTAAGTATTTTCTCCTCTATTTTCTTCTAGAAGTTTTATAACATAAGCTTTATATTTATGTCTATGATTCATTTCCAGGTAACTTTTGTACACGTTCTAAGATAAGGTCCAGAACTCATTTTTTCCTTACAGATATCCATGTGTTCCAGGACCATTTATAGAAAACACTATTCTTCCTCCATTAATTACCGTGCAACTTTGTAGAAAACCATTGACCATTTTGCACTCTGTTCTGTTCCATTGATCTATAGTTGTAACTTTGTACCACAACTACACTGTTTTGATTACTGTAGCTTTAGAGCAAGGCTTAAAGTTAGTGTAAGTCCTCTCTTCCAATTTTTATAATTATTTTTGCTGTTCTAAGTCCTTTGCATTTCCAAATAAGTTTTTGAATCAGCTTATGAAATTCAATAAAATGGCTAGAGGGTTTCTCTTGGTCCTGCCCTGATTCTGTACACCTATAGATCAATTTAAGGACAATCCGTGAACATGTTATATCTCTCCATTCATTTAGGTCCTCTTTAGTTTCTTTCAGCAATCTTCAGAATGAAGTGTGTCCTCCAAAATCTAAGTAGAATGAATGAAAAAAGATTCATATACAGATACATCAGTGAAAACTTTCACTAAGGAGAAGTATTCTGAAAAGCTGCCATAAAGAAAGGTCCAGCACAGATAAAATAGGTCAACTGCAAGAGAACGAATGTTAGATTGACTGCGGATATTGTATCGTCAATATTGGAAACTAGACTACATACACTCTACCAAAACCCCCAAGGTGCTGGGGAAATGTAACCCGTAACTCTGCACCCAGCGGCATGGCTGTCCCAGAGGCTGATTGGAGAGAAGCTGCAGACACAAGCAGAGCATTTGGTCCCTCCAGGTAGATAAAGGTACAACTTACAGCCACACAGAGCACAGGCCAGCAGTGCACCCAGGCAGAGTGCAAACTCTCTGCCTTCACATCTACCTGAAGGTACACAGCTGGTGCTGCATCACCTGCTTCAGGTGATACTGAACCCTCTTCCCCAATTCCTGCCAGCCCACCAGGAAGTAAGTGATATGACTGCATATTCCAGAACGTTTACCGTGAGACAAGGTGAATCCGAGGTCAGTCTCCCAAAGTCAATCTCCCAGGCGCACCTGCACTCCAGCAGATCCACACTTGAGGCCTCACTGAAGCCAGTTCCTGCTCTAGTCAGTCACCACAGGGACTAAATTTCACTCCAGGATTGCAAGGAGTTGAAGAGTTTATCTCCAACAGTCTTTCGGGGGGGGGGGGGGGGAGGGAACTCTGAGAAATTACTTGGAAATTGGAAAATGAAGCTAAAAAAAGAATTTAAGAAAAAAATGGATTGGGTCCATTATGGTGGGTCAGTCTATGAAAAACAGAATTATTCCACATACATAACGAAAACCCAGATGGTGGTAGTACATGGAGTTCACAAAACAATTGCCCCAAATTAGACTCTGAAGTCAAAGGACTCCAAGATGACTATCTTAAAGTAAAGAATGGCTTTCAGTCAACAAACAGCATTTACAATCTGAAAATATCCCGTAATTTAGTAAGGGAGTCAGTCACTTGTTTCCCTCAACAACAACAACAAGAGTTAAAATTCGAGGAACAACACCAAAAACGTGAGAACACCCCAGTGCAAAGATGGAGCAAACTAAAACGGCACGGCTCAGTACAGCAGTGGCACACACCAGGAGAACTTATTTGGTCCATGCGCTTGGGCATCTTTGACCCACACAGGGTTAGTGACATGACTTCATGAGTGCTCAGTTCGGCAACGTGTAGAAAATACAAACTGTAACACTGGTGGTGACATTGGAGTCAATCTGTAGACAAAACATGAGAGACATAATTATAGGTACGGAACAGGACTCAAATGGTACATAACCTTGTGACAACGACACAGTGTAATTGACAAAAGAGGCGGGTGACGCTGATGACCACATCTTTACTGAACCACAAGTCCAGATTTGAGTGTTTGCGTCAGGTCTGGGCCCCAGCACAAGGCTGAGCATGTCACCAGCAGTGACCCATGGGCTTCCTGCCCCCCTGGAGCACAGGCAGGGCTGTGGAGGAGAGTGCAGTGAACGAAAGTCGCCATTGTTGACAACAGCCAGAAATAGTGAGTGACTCATCTGCAATTATGGTAATAACCAAAACAAGAAGTAAAATGAGGAATGGTAGAAGAGCTTGCTTTTAAGCAGTTAGACTGGTGGCTGAGGCAACGGGGATTAAGAGATCAGTTTTTCATTTACCTCAGTTAGTACCATTTTGAGTTTCCCCAAGTATAAGGGTTACTTTAATGATTTTAAAAATAAACCCAGTGTTGTTGCTTTTAACCTGCAGGATCAGGGTGGATTGTACTAAGCCTAAATGCTGCATGGAAGACTTGATGTCAGGGCTTTATGACCCAAAATTCAGTGCAAAGTATGGGAAGTAGTGCAAATAGAACTATTTGCCTCAACATATCTAAACAGATTTTTGTCCCCTATTTGTACATCAGGATATTTTAATAGTGGTATAATATGAAACAAGCTCCTATAAATATACTGTGTTGCTCTTTCTTCATTTATTGTGACAAATTAGCTGACTTTTTAAAAATAGTATACGTATTTTTTAATAATATATTTTACTGATTATGCTATTAGTTGTCCCATTTCCCCCCTCTATTCCCCTCCACCCTGCACACCCCCTCCCACCCACATTCCCCCGCTTTAGTTCATGTCCATGGGTCATACAAATAAGTTCTTTGGCTTCTACATTTCCTATACTATTCTTAACCTCCCCATCTATTTTCTACCTACCTTTTATGCTACTTATTCTCTGTACCTTTCCCCCTTTTCTCCCTCTCCTACTCCCCTGCTGATAACCCTCCATGTGATCTCCATTTCTGTGATTCTTTCCTGTTCTAGTTGTTTGCTTAATTTGCTTTTGTTTTTGTTTTAGGTGTGGTTGTTAATAACTGTGAGTTTGCTGTCATTTTTGCTGTTCATATTTTTTATCTTCTTTATCTTAGATAAATCCCTTCAACATTTCATATAATAAGGGCTTGGTGATGATGAACTCCTTGAACTTGACCTTATCTGGGAAGCACTTTATCTGTCCTTTCATTCTAAATGAAAGCTTTGCAGGATAGAGCAATCTTGAATGTAGGTTCTTGCCTTTCATGACTTTGAATACTTTTTTCCAGCCCCTTCTTGCCTGCAAGGTTTCTTTTGAGAAATCAGCTGATGGTCTTATGGGCACCCCTTTGCAGGTAACTGCCTCCTTTTCTCTTGCTACTTTTAAAATTCTCTCCTTCTGTTTAATCTTGGGTAATGTAATTATGATGTGCCTTGGTGTGTTCCTCCTTGGGTCCAACTTCTTTGGGACTCTCTGAGCTTCCTGGACTTCCTGGAAGTCTATTTCTTTTGCCAGACTGGGGAAGTTCTCCTTCATTATTTGTTCAAATAAGTTTTCAATTTGTTGCTCTTCCTCTTCTCCTTCTGGTACCCCTATGATTAGGATGCTGGAATGTTTAAAGATGTCCTGGAGGTTCCTAAGCCTCTTCTCATTTTTTTGAATTCTTGTTTCTTCATTCTGTTCTGGTTGAATGTTTCTTTCTTCCTTCTCGTCCACACCGTTGATTTGAGTCCCAGTTTCCTTCCCGTCACTGTTGGTTCCCTGTGCATTTTCCTTCATTTCACTCAGCATAGCCTTCATTTTTTTCATCTAATTTGTGACCAAATTCAACCAATTGTGTGAGCATCCTGATTACCAGTGTTTTGAACTGTGCACCAGATAGGTTGGCTATCTCTTAAATCGCTTAGCTATATTTTTTTCTGGAGCTTTGATCTGTTCTTTCATTTGGAACATTTTTTTTTTTTGTCTTGGGGTGCCTGAGCCATGAAAGGTTAAGTGCCTAAGGCAGGTTCTGCTGAAAGGACCGAGCCGATGCGCCCGACTATCTCGGAACATGCAGGTAAAAATGCTGGAAGAACTTGTCCCCATGTAAAAAGTCTACCCGCATCCACACAACTGCAGTTCCTCGGAAAAAATGCACGTTCTCGGTGGAAGGGATCACTGCTCTTTTCTTTCCAAGTTTTCCCAAAAATAGTATACATATTTTTTAAAAAGCACTATGAAAAACTGTTTAAGAAAGTATATGCTTGTCTATGAATGAAAAACAAAATTGTAAGGAATTTAACCTCCCTTTAGCCCAAACCTAAAATTACGTTGAAATCTACCAATGGTGTGTAACAATGATCCTTGTAGAGGTGGATCCAGAATTGCATTTTGTCTGATCCCTTCCAATCCCTTACACCTTCTTCCCCCAAACTACTGACTGCCAGGCCCTCCACATTTCCAGAACTCCGTGGGGGCGAGAGCGTCATGGAGAGGGGTGGAGGGTTGGAGTGGGTCCGGTTCAGGACCCCTGGTGGTGCTGAGGGAGAACTAGGGGCACTTCGAGGTGCCAGCTCTGGGTGGGGAAGGGGCTCTGAGGACAGCACAGGTAGGCTGTGAAGTGAGTGATAGAGAGCAGGGCGCAGGGGCAGCCATCTGCTCCAAAGGTAGGGGAAGGTGTGGGGGCTACGGGAGAGCTGGCATGGAGTCAGGGCGGATCCCGCAGCTCCAAAGGGAAGGGCAGGAGGGATGGTAAGGCAAGGTCTTTTTAAGAAAAAGAAAGGACAGCACAGCCAAAACTGTGACGTGAGAGTTAAATCACTGTCATAGGAAAAGGTGAGCATCGGGAGCCTTCCTTGGGGAGAACATGTCTTGGATTCAGCCAGTGATGCAGGGACCAAGCCCACCCACAGACTCAGTGACATGGAAAGGAGCTTGTGTTTAGAACTCAGAGCTGTGAAGAACCTGATCACCGAAGGGGGAGAAGGGGCAGGAAACAACACTGGAGGGCTGCCCCTGACCTCAGCTGTGCTCCACCGTCCATCTGTTCTGCTGCCTGCCTCTCCGCAACCTCTTCTCTCAGCCTTAGAGCTGGTGCCCTAGAGGAGCCCCTTCTGCCTCCACCCCTGTCTGTCCCTAGACACAGGTCTGGGTCACAGCTCCTGGGTACTGCAGAAGCATGGAGGTACAACATGTTGTACCTGACAGTCTCAGTCCGAACCACAGCGATTCCCAAAAAAGAAGCTGCCTCTACAGGCCCAGGTTCTCAAAACTCCCTTCTTGGCCATGACAGCTGCCAAGCACCATTAATTCCAGGATTGCCATCAGTCTTCCTCACTGCAGGGCTCTGCAGCCACGTCAGGAGCCACAGACCATTGGCTGCCTTCTCTCTGCAGTGCAAGAAGGAACATGTCTGTTTCCTTCCACCCTCAGCTTTGGGCAAGTCAGTATAATGGCCATGAGCTTTAGAAACAGATTGATTTAGGATGAAATTCCAACCCATTTGGCCTTGTTTAATTTTCTTATCTCAGTTTCCCCATTCCACTTGCCCAGGGTCTTCCTAGCTTCTTACCATACTGCCTCAGTGAGAATGAAATGAAATAACGTGCATAAGCTGCCTACAGCAGAGTCAGGCAGATTGTACAGACATTCTACCATCTTCACTCTCTAACGCCTAGACATAGCTGGGGTGAATGAAAATATCCTTCCCTCTGAAGGGGAATAGACTAGGGTACCCCAAAATATGCCACTTTGGCATATTATTCTGAATTCAAGTTTCTTGAGAAATAGCCAGTGCAAGAAAACACTGTGATCCTCCTCTGTTTCCCTGAAAGCAGGAAATAAATCTGCAATGTGAAAGGTGCCCTCCCTGTACTAAGAGGAAGAGAGAGGACACCCTTTTCGCCGGAGACAGGCAACCTAGGGCTCTGATGGCTGTATAAACAAACCTTGTTACTTCCTTATTAAATTACTACCCCAAACCCAAACTTCTTTGTCTTGTGAATTTTTCACAAATTTATTTTTTCTTTGTCTAAATGATATAAAAAGCTCCCTGCTTTGGTCACTTCTTTGAGTCTCATATTTTTAAAGGGGATCCTATATATACAAAATGAAATTAGTTTTTCTCTGGTTAGTCTTTCCTATGTCAATTTAACTATTAAACCAGCCAAAGAACTTAGAAAACAAGAAGGAAAAAGGTTTTCTCTCCTACACTTCATCTCCCAGTAGAAAATGCTGGGATTGCAGGATCTGCTGCCTCCCACACAGCCTACAGGCAGGCCCACAGCCTTTTAATCCTGCTGGGGCATGGTTTTCTGGCAGATTCTCCCTTCTTTCTGTTTATATGATAAGCATGCTGAGAGCAAGTCCCAGTCTCTAGCTCCTGTCGCACCTGCCTTGAGTTGCCATACTCCCTGACTCTGTGCAGGGGATATAGCTGGATGTCAATGCCCACTAAGTCAGCCTTAAAGCTGGGTCTCCATCCAGCCCCTGGATAGCTCCCCAACCTTGCTTCATGCCTCCTCACCAACCCAGCAGAGCTTGTACATCAAAACCTCAATCCCAGCTGGTCCCTCTCTAACTTCATTCACCCTGGGTGGCACCTATCTCTTTCAGCCACTAGAGAAACTCCCAGATGCCATAGCAAATAAATCTGCAGGGCCATTTCAGCTTCTTGCTGCAGCTGTCAATGTAAGAAATGTCCAAACCTGGAAGAATTTTTATGATTTTATATAAGCCAAACTGGCAATTGCTGGGATTGAGAAAATGCTCCAGAGAATGGCAGTTTTGCAGCCTATGTTATACATTACAATCAAAGCAGGAGGCGTAGGGAGGGTTACATGAAATTCATTGGTGATAGATTAGGGAGGCGAGAGAAAGCGAAGCAGGGAAATCTCTGGGATCGGATAAAGAGTAAAATGTAGAGACAAAGACTTCTTTCACATCGGTGGGTATAGGATAAGTAACAATGAAGTTTACAGCACAGAGAGGCGGTATGAGGAAGGGACAAGATAAGGATGAGGGGTTTGGTGGTCTTAGGCCTCCGTGGGAGATCACGCCCTGAGGGGTCAGGAAAAAGGGATTACTCAAATCAGCCAAATGTATGTTATCTTAGCTGCAAAAACACAATAGACAGGCTCAGTTAAGGTAAAGACTGACCTTTGTCAAGGAAGATACTGGCCTAGGATGTGACTACCCACCATGACTCAATTTTAGTTAAGAAGTTTTAATTTCAGACAATCCTCTGTGGTTACTTTCAGTCCCTGAATTTGTGAGGCCACCATGCCAGCCTCCCCTGAACTTGTCAGGTTTAGTATGTGACCCCTTTTTCACCCACAGAGCTCAGTATCCCAGATGCACAAAGGCCTCAGCCCCAGGTATAGCAAAGGCCTGGGAAGCCTGCTTTTTCCGCTTTTCTTCTCTGACCTTGTATTACTCTCTTCTTTAAGTTCTTGGGGCTGAAAAACATAATTTATATTAACAACTCTGACAATTTAAACATAACATAGTGGTTGAAAAGAGAAGTTTTAAATTTGAATAGAACTAGATTTGAATTTAGCACCACAATTTACCAGTTGTGTGACCTTGAGTTAGTTACTTTATCTTCTCACCCAAAAAATGAAAATGATAGTATTCTATAGCACATGGTTTGCATCATTTATTTGTAAGTGAAGAAAACTGACTCAAGTTGCTTAAACAAATATATATATTTATATTTGTTTATATATTAATATTATATATATAGTGTGTGTGCCCAGAAAAAATCCAGCCATTCTTAATACAATAAGAGCGGTTTGTGCAACACTGATATAACCTGGCAGCCAAGGAGAGTGGACTGGAATGCACATGTGTGAGCAATGACAACTTCACTGTACTAGGCAGTGGGGGCAGTAGAGCTGTTGAGTGAGCATGTGGACTGTGTGGACGTCACATTCAAAATGACTGAGCAAGTAGAGCAATGAATCTGCATCAAATTTTGCATTAAGCTTGAGCATTCCTCCGTGGAAACTACTGAGATGATTCAGAAGGCCACAGCTATGGGCAACTGGTGATTGGCAGCTTCATCATGACAATGTGCCAGGTCATGCATCACACTTCGTGTAGACTTTTTTGGCAAAACATCAAATCACCCAGGTGACTCAGCCCCTCTACAGCCCAGATTTGGCATCCTGTGACTTCTAGATTTTTCCAAAACTGAAATCACCTTTGAAAGGGAAGAGATTTCAGACCTTCAATGAAATTCAGGAAAATACGACTGGGCAGCTGATGGTGATTGGGAGAAATGTGTGAGGTCCCAAGATGCCTACTTTGTATGGGACTGAGGTGTCATTGTCCCATGTACAATGTTTCTTGCCTCTTTTATCTTCAATAAATATTTCTATTTTTCTTATTACGTGGCTGGATACCTTCTGGACAGACTATATATATACCATATTTTGCCGTGTATAATGTGCATTTTTTTGCCCAAATTTTTGAGGGAAAAATAAGCATGTGCATTATACATGGGTAGTACTAATTCCATATCTATATAAATGTTTTTAATTCTTTTATTTATGTTTATGCATCGAAAGTGTAACTCCAGAAAACAGTGATATCCGTATGCAAAATAATACCCTGGAATACAATAATCTGTTCTGTTTCTAAATATAAATAAATAAAAATTGAATTAAAAATTAAAATGAAAGATTTTTTTTCTGAAAGATTTTTTTTCTGAAAGTTTGGGCTAAAAACCTGGGTGTGCACTCACACAGCAAAATACAATGTGTAGGTATATATATATATATAGAGAGAGAGAGAGAGAGAGACAGACAGACAGACAGACAGACAAACATATAGTTTTTGTCAATAAGAGCTCTGGCAATGGAGACTAACTGTGTTGGTTCAGTACCTCAATAATAACTCCCAGACTCTTCGGGCCTTTCCCTCGTCTTATTGCCTCATGCTTACAAAATGACTACTGAAGTTCCAGATAACAAATTCATATTCAAGGTAGCCACCTTTCCTTTTTATCAGGAAAATAGAAGGCTTCCCAGTAGTCCTTGTACTGGACTTCCCTTTAGATCCTATTAGCCAGAACTGAAATACATGGCTACTCTTACAGCAAGGGAGCTGGGAGATTGGGAACTACGGTTGTTCTTATTTGGCTCAACTAACCAGAACTCATATCTTGAGGCTAAGCACATTGCAGCTCAGAAAAAAAAGGTCAAGATTTAGTTATCAAGTGTGATACTGTGATTTATTATAATACATATTTGAAAAAAAAGAAATACATATTGATCTTCATCATGTTTCTGGCATAAAGCTCCCAAAACCCTTTGAATTTCCTAAGTGCTGAGAGTGATAAGGTTCTTTTGTTATGTTAATGAGGTGCCCTTTGGAGAACACGGAAAGGGTGGGGGGACTTGCTGCCAATGGAGCCAACATTTGATTAGAGGATTGGAACTTTTAGTAACTTCCTTTCTAGCCCCAATCTCAGGAGAGAGGAGAGGCCCTGGAGGCAGAGTCAGTCACCACTGACCAGTGGTTTAATCAATCATGTCCGTGTACTGATATGTCCATAAAACCCCAAGAGGACAGGGTTCAGAGAGCTTCCAAGTTGGTGAACACTTGGAGAATTGGGGTGAGTGGTATCCCTAGAGAAAGCATAGAAGCTCCTCACTTTGTCCCCATCCCTTGCTCTGGGCAACTCTTCCATCTGGCTATTTCTAAGTTGTATCCTTTTATACTAAACCAGTAATCCAATAAGTTGAATGTATCTCTGAGCTCTGTGAGTTGCTTTAGCAAATTAATAAGCTCAAGGAGGGGATCATAGGAACCTTTCATTTACAGCCAGGTAGTCAGAAGTACAGTTAACAGCCTGGACTTCAACTGGTGCCTGAAATCCATGGAGAAGGTTGTGGGAACTTACAATCTGTAGCCAGTTGATCAGAAGCACAGGTAACCTGGGCTTGCAACTGGCATCTGAAGTGGTGGGGAGACAGTCTCATGGGACTGAACCTTTAACCTATGAGATCTGGTGCTATCTCAGGGTAGATAATATCAGAATTGAGTTAAATTATAGGAGAACCAGTTGGCTTCCCTGGGCAATTGGTGGTGATGTGGGGACTCCTGCTCCCCCACAACACACACACATTCATACACACAGGAATTAAGTCTCAGAACCATTTCACTAAGTAAAAGGTAGGTCTGGCTAATGGGTAAGTAACCAATGGGGTTGGTTTGACACGGCGCTGTAGTAAGTATTAAACTTAATACCATTTGTAAAGTGCTTAGCACAGTGCCAAACTTTTAAGCATTGTTTAATAAACTATAGCCATTATCAATGAAACACATATTGCCAAAGTTGATTGGCCATGCCCTATATCAGGGGTGTCAAACTCATTTTCACCAGGGGTCACATCAGCCTTGTGGTTGCCTTCAAAGGGCTGAATGTAATTTAGGACTGTATGAATGTAACTGCTCCTTAACAGTTAAGCGGGAGCTTAGCTCTGCCGCCGGGTAGAAACAAGGTGTCAGGCCGGATAAAACAAGGTGGAGGGCTGGAGTCGTCCCACGGGCCTTGTGTTTGCCACCTCTTTCCTATATGTAATTAAATATAGTATTTCCACACTTATAAAATTGAGAGCAGAATACAGCCGTACTGATATTTCAGCGTGTCCCCCACCCTCACCAGCTTAAGGACTTGATCTCTTGCATTCTTTCCTGGCACAAATATTTGCTAAGTATCAAATGTGTGCCACCTACAAGGCCAGGTATGAGTGGTAACCTTTTCCCCTGACTTCATGAGGTTCCCAGGCCTCAGAAATTTAATTCCTATGCCTTTTATCCACCCTGCTGGAACCCCAGGCCCAAGCTCCTACAGACCCATAGATCTGCTTCTTGTTTCCACAGAATCCGAAACTTGAAGGATGGTTTTAACTTCATTAAGGACGGCACAGTAAACTGTGGCCAAGCCCACAACTTCACTTCAGATTTTGAGATCACCTGAACATAAATATAAATGAAGCAGACATGCAAACAGCTAGTAGGGAACTCTTTTCTTTTTTTTTTTTTGGAAGTTTATTTATTTTTACAGACACTAGAAGGGAGGGAGAAAGAGAGAGAGAGAAACATCTGTTGGGTGCCTCTTGTACACACCCCAACTAAGGACCAGATCTGCAACCCAGTCATGTGCCCTGATGGAGAATTGAACTGGTGATCTTTTGCTTTGCAGAACGATGCCCAACCAACTGAGCCACGTGGGACAGGGCACTATTAGGGAAGTCTCCACAAAGCTCACACCTCTTAAGCTACCACACCAAGAGCTCCCCCAGACTGTCACCTCATCATCACTGGCATCAAACGTTTGCTGAGGATAGGCTATGTGCACGCTGGATTTCCTGTGTTGAAGCCCAAGAACACTTTACATTTGAACACTTTACATAAAGCATATCTTCATCTTCAGTAGCAGTGAGGTCTCAAGGAGCCCTCATTATCTTTAATTCATTAATATAGGTGCTTGGACCGTTAAAGAAGCTGCTCACAGTACTAGGCCCTGTGCTCGGTAATTTACACACGTTTTCTCATTTAATCTTCAGGAACTGCTAGGGAGGTAATATTATTTCTAGTTTACAGACAAGAAACCTGAGGCCCTGAAAGGCTAACTTACCTAATATTACACAGCTGGAACCTGAGCCCTCGAATTTCCAGTCCCAAAAACTCTCTCTTGGGCCATGCGACCCCTTACTACACACAGTCTTTGGGTTGAGGTACTTGTGATGAACCTTTCTGTGCAGTTTGAGTAAAAGATTTTTAGAGAAAGATACTATCACTTATGCCATCATTGTGGATTTTAATTGCCTGTATTTCCTTTGATTACACTTATAGAAATTGCAAAATTACGTTCCTTACTTCTGCTACAATTATATTTTCTGCCCATTCCGTTCTCCCTGACAACTGGCATCTCACCACCATCAGCGCCACTTTGTGCTCCTTTTTGCCACAGGAGAGGAAGCTGTTGGATGTGGTGCTTAAACAAGCCTGACAACAGAATTGCAAAGAACCACCAAAGTGGTGTTAGGGTTAGTCCCAAGTGCTGGCTGCTTCATCTCAATTTTCTTCACATGCAGAGAACCTGTAAGTACCAAGGACACATCAGGAAGCATATTGTGGAGAGACATGTAAAGAAAAGGATGGAAATTATCGACAAACTGGACAATAGGCAGAAGTCAAAATCCTAGGTCAGGTTAATGCCAGGAAGAAGTGAAGGGAAAACACACCCCGAAATGGAGATGGGAAGACCCCTGTTTCCTCCCCCTGTTCCTGGTTGGAGGAAGGAGGAAACCAATTCACTGAGTATTTACTAAAGTTCCAAGCCTTTAACAAGCATTAATTTATATAATTCTTAAATAATTCTCCAAGGCTAGTATAACCAAATGTAAGAGAAACTGAGGCTCATAGAGGCCTAACAATTTGCCCAATACTGTGAGTGGTGACGGTGGGATTCAGGTTGGGGTATCTGGCCCCCAGCCAGCACTCAGAACTGCTATATTCTGGAGTGTCCTCTGTATGGCTGACGGTTCGGATCTAATGGTAGAACTTTATACTGACCCCTCTTACCTTTAATTTTGTTGAATTCAATGTACCAACGTCATTTTTTATGGGGCTTGTCAACCATGTGGGTAGCTCTACATCTGCAAATTTTATAAATAACAGTAAGTACTTGAACTAATGCGCTGGTTAAGATAGTATCTTGACAGTTAAGATAGTATCTTGATATAAAGTTGTTGACAACTTCTCTTTCACTCCTTGTGCTAGATTGTCTTCTTCCTCCTTCATGATTGAAAGAAATAAGAAAAGGTGGAGCAACAGATTGTCACAATTACTACAATCCAAAGTCACTGTGCTCTGCACTCAGCTGAACTGTTGCTGCCTACTTCAGTCTGACCTAATTACAAGCATGGCCTCCTCCTACCTCCACTGCTTTAGGAAAACTGACAGGAAGCCCCTGAACCAAGGTCAGTTCTGAAAGATTTCTGAAATCAGACCTTGCACATGTTCTCATCCCATTGTCTTTTATGTCGTTATACTTAATGCCATGTCTTCAGAAAGATGGGGCTTATAAGAGTCAATGACGAACAGAAGTACCCAGTAGGTATGCCTCACAAGGAAATTCTCTCCATCATGAAATTTCAGGACAAGGGCTTCTTGCGAGAATTCAGTCCTATTACTCCTGAACGTCCCAGTCTTCCTGGGACCATCCTCCTGTCTTTCTGGAAAGCAGAGCCACATGGCACCATCTTTGTTCTTGCCAGGACCTAATAACATCTGCCTTCTCTAGGACAGACAGGTGGGTTCCTGCTATTCCTTCCTGGAAAGGGGAAGCAAAAGGGCCAACCTATGGATCCCAAAGGACTTGGGGCAGAATCACAAAGCTCAGAAAGCAGTCATACGTGAGAATCCTCTTTTTGGTGTGTGTGGGAGGAAGATGGGGTGGTGGACAGTGACCAACAGTATTACTAATTTGAAAGAGACTACACAGAGCACACCAGACCTGTGTGTTTGGATGAAGTATGGTAAACTGGGTGTCAAAGACTGTGGAAAGGGACATGGCTGTTTGGTTCATTTCATTACTGGTGATTTACCTTTTCTTTTAATTCCTCACCTGAGGACATGTTTATTTATTTGAGAGAGAGAGAGAGAGAGAAAGAGAGAGGGAGAGAGAAACATCAATCAGTTACTTCCTGTACATAGCCCAACAGGGGACCGAACCCACAACCTAGGTATATGTCCTGACTGGGAATACAAACCACAACCTTTTGGTGTATGAGATGATGCTCCAACCAATGGAGCTACCCAGTCAAGCGATGATTCACTTATTTGTTTATTCACTGCTCATCAATTCATTCATTCACTTGTTTCTCCATCAATTCATTTATTCACTCATCTTATAATCATGATTGTGTACCTATCTTATCTTTAGACAGAGAGCAGGGGAAGACCCAGGAATGAAATACAATCCCCCTGCTCCATGGTAGGAGCTGAAGGAATCCATGAAGGGTTTACCTTGTAGGTTCTCTTGTTTTTTCTCTCTTCTGCACACATCCTGGCAAAGGCTTGATTTCTTATATCTACAAATTAAAATTGTATATATTTAAGATATACAACATGCTGTTTTGATATGCATACATTGTGAAACGATTACTACAGTCAAACTAGCTAACATATCCATCACCCCCCCCATAGTCACTTGTGTGTGTGTGTGTGTGTGTGTGGTGAGTATGCTTGTGATTTACTCTCTTAGTGAATTTCAAATAGGAAAGGCATTATTATTAATTACAATAAGTCTTCATTTAACACTGACAGTAGGTTTTTGGAAACTGTGACTTTAAGCAGAGGGACATATAATGAACCCTGTTTACCCTAGGCTAATTGATATGAGAGCTGAGTTCTCACTGCGTGTTTCTGGTCACAAAAACATCACAAAACTTCTAAATAAAGACCCCATACACTTCAAGCAGTAAACATTGAAATAAATGTGAGCTAGATATACATTTAAGAAAGATTAATAAAAACAAATATTTGAGATTTGATATCATGTCCATAAACTTACAGAAGGGTCTCATTTGCCCAGCTTCAGGCAGGTCCCAACCCTGTAAACCTAACAATGGCGAGGAGTGGGTCCCTAAGGAAGAGAGCAGCTCCTCCACATTAAGGGGGTGAAGGGAGGAGCAGTCTCCTGAAGAAGGGGACGACCAAACCCAACACAGAAACAAGGTGTATATAAGTAGGCAGAGTGACAGCTGTTCATCACAGGGTGAGGACAGAAAGAGACAAGGACAGGGAAAGAGGGTCCAGGGCTAGTCCACTCCCTTGCTTCACAGACTGAGAAACCAAGGCCCACGGAGGGAGATTAGAAGAGAGGATATTTCTGGCTTTGCACTAAGGAAGTATCTGTATTAACAAAACGATATCAAAATATTAAAGAATTTCATTCAGATAATCACCAAGAATAACAAACAGCATTCATTGGGAAGGAGAAGATAAGAGGACCATCAGCATGGGGAGAATGTAAACCTTCACTAATTCACATCTGTTGTACAAATGGTCCTCTAAACTTTCATGAGCCTAAGAATCACCTGGTGGAACTTATTTAAAAAATGAAGCTTCCTGGCCCAGCCCCAGGTCTACTGAATCTGAATCTGGGAGTAGAGTCCAGGGACCTTCATTTTAACAACTGCCTGAGGTCACTCTGATACAGGTGTTTTTTACACAGACCCGGGAGAAGCACTGCTCCAGAAAGCTCTCCTCTCCTTAGATCTAACTGGCTTCCTTCATTTAGCGACAGAATTTGATAAACAGATACCTTTATGACCAAGAGGCAGTGAAATATAATAAAGTTTCCAAAGATGGAAAAATAGATTGATGATAAATAGATAAATAGACAAATAAATAGGTAAAAAGAAAACCTACAGAAGGCCGATTTTAAAAAGTAAGCAAAGAACATGAACAATTTACAAATCAACATAAAAAATACTAAGAGATAATGTAATGTTTATTAGGTGCCAGGTGCTAGTTTGAGTACTTCTTGTATATTAACCCTTTTAATACCAAAACAACATTATGAGGTAGGTACTAGAAAGTACTACTAATTCAACATAAAATATTATTTAAGTTCAATATATTCCCAAAATTGTATGAGAAAAGGTTTAAAAATGTTAACACTCACTGTTAGGAAGGTTTTGATATAGTTATTCAAACAGTGATGATAGGAATATAAATTGTTTTAAAATGTGTCAAAAACTTTTTAAGAGTTGACCTGATAATTTATCTTCTAGGAGTCCTCAAAATCTAGACAAAAACTTCCATTAAGAAATGCTTATGGGACTTCCAGTCAAGATGGCAGCACAGGTAAACATGGCTTGCCTCCTCGCAAAATCACATCAAAATTATAACTAAAACTATAGAGCAACCATCACTCAGAAACATTAGAAACCTAATTGAATGGAAATCTGACAACTATGGAATTAAAGAAAACACATCCATCCAGACTGGTGGAGGGGTGGAGATGTGGAATGGGCTGGTCCCAAATCCACATGCAGTAGATAAAAATTTCAGAGGGATATCTTGGGAGCACAGACTCTCTGCCCCATACCAGGCTCCCCAGCCCAGAGTTCCAGCAACAGGAAGATAAGTCCCTATAACTTCTGGATACAAAAACCAGTGGGGACAGAGTCAGTGGAATAAACTTCTGGAGTCCCAAGCAGTTCTTCTTAAAGAACCTACACATGGCCTGCACATGGACTCACCTACTTAGACTCACTCCCTCTGAGCTCCAGCACCAGGACAGAAGCTTGAAAGGCACCAGTGGCATAGAGGGAGGAAGTGAAGTGTCTGACATTAAGGCAAGAGCTGAAAAATAGCTTTCTCCCAAACTGAAAGGCAAGCAGAGGCCATTGTCCCTTTTCTGAACCCTCCCCACACAGAGCCTCAGAGCTCACAGGTGGGTGCCATGTCTGAGACTCCATCAACCTGGCTAACACTCTTTGTCCCCTCCCTGGAGATTCCCTGAGATTCCATCCAACCCAACTTACAGGCCCACCCTAGCTGTTAACAGAGACTTTTCCATATAAATAGCTGGTCTTGGTTCATGCTTCATAACTTCTTAAATTCTTTCAAACAAGCACAGCTGGCCTCAGCAAGCCCTGAGCCCCCATACCTCTTTCTAAGTGGTCCCATGCCTAGCACTAGCAGCAGCCAGCCTAGATCCACAGCTTGTCTTCACCTGGGAATCTCCAAGCTGAGCACAAGTAGCAACCATCTCAAATTGCTTTATAGCCCAGGCAGGGTGCCCCCAGGCAGAACACAGGCAGGGGCTAACTTTGGCCTGCACCACACAGGAAACCCCAAGCCTGCACTCCCAATGGACAGCTACAGACCACATCAGAGTATCACCACCCTGCCCCTGCATAGCTGATCCTCCATGGAGGGTGGAGATCGGTGGTCAGTGGTCACAGCCAGTCCTTGCAACTAATTGGCCTGGGTAAATACACCCCATTGACCTGCCAACAGCAATCAAGGCTCAACTACAAGAGGAGGGTATACTCAGTCCACACAAAGGGTGCATCTTGACTACTCAGCTTGTGTGAGAGGGGAGGCTGTGCCACTAGACCCTACAGAACAACTACTACATTAGGCCATGCTACCAAGACAGGGAGTCATAGCAGTTCTACCTAATATACAGAAACAAACACAGGGAGGCTGCCAAGATGAGGAGACAAAGAAACAGGACCCAAATGAAAGAACAGATCAAAACTCCAGAAAAAGAACAAAACAAAAGGGAGATAAGATATCTATGAGATGCAGAGTTCAAAACACTAGTTATAAGGACGCTCAAGGAAATTAGTGAGGACCTCAACAGCATAAAAAAGATCAGTCAGAAATGAAGGATACACTAACTGAAATAGAGAACAATTTACAAGGAAACAATAGTAGAGTGGATGAAGCCAAGAATCAAATCAATGATTTGGAACATACAGAAGCAGAAAAACAACCAATCAAAACAACAAGAAGAAAAGAGAATCCAAAAGAATGGGGAGAGTGTCAGCAGCCTCTGGGACAACTTCAAGCATTCCAACATTCGCATCATAGGAGTGCCAGAAAGAGAAGAGAAAGAGCAAGAAATTGAAAACCTAGTTGAAAAAATAATGAAAGAAAACCTCCCAACTTTGGCGAAGGAAATAGACATGCAAGTCCAGGAAGCACAGAGAGTCCCAAACAAGATGGATGAAAAGAGGACCACACCAAGCCACATCATAATTAAAATGCCAAAGGTTAAATATAAATAAAGAGAGAATCTTAAAAGCAGCAAGAGAAAAGCAGTTACCATATTTTTTGGACCATAAGATGCACCTAGGTTTTAGAGGAGGAAAATAGGAAAAAAATTTTTGAAGCAAAAAATGTGGTAAAATATTTAATAATATAATAATACCCCTCCTCTCTCCCATCCCCCAGCGAGCCAGGTAAGCTACATAAGACACACCCCCATTTTCCTCCCAAATTTGGGGGGTGGGGTGGGCAGAGTGCATCTTATAGTCCGAAAAATACAATAGTTACCTGCAGGGGAGTTCTCATAAGATTGTCGCCTGACTTCTCAAAAGAAACTTTGCAGGCTAGAAGGGACTGGCAAGAAATAGTCAAAGTCATAAAAAGCAGGGACCTACAGCCAGGACTGCTCTACCCAGCACAGCTACCATTTAGAATCAAAGGACAGATAAAGAGCTTCCCAGACAATAAAAAACTAAAGGAGTTCATCATCACCAAAACATTATTATATGAAATTTTAAAGGGATTTATTTAAGAAAAAGAAAAAGATCAAAACTATGAATAATAAAATGGCAATAAATAGGTACTTATCAATAACTGAATCTAAAAAACCAAGCAAACAAGAAGAACAGAGGTGGAATCATGGTTACAGAGAGGGTTTTGATGGTTGCTGTGTGGGAGGGGGGTGTGGAGGAACGGGTGAAGAGGTGGGGGAATTAAGAAATACAAAGAGGTAGTTACAGAATAGCCAGGGAGATGTAGAGTACAGTACAGGAAATGGAGTAGCTTATAAACTTACACACATGACCCATGGACATGAACAAAGGGGTGCAGATTGCCTGAGGGGGTGGGGAGTGCGAGGTGGAGGGGGCAAAGGGGGAAAAATCAGGACAACTGTAATAGCTTAATCAATAAAATATAATTTAAAACATGCAAGGAAGAAATGCTTATGATTGTTTTATTTATAGTAGAAAATTGGAAAGAACTAAATGTTCAACTATAAGGAAACAATTGACTAAATTATGATATATTTATGCTTTAGAATACAATGTACCATTAAAATGACATGGAAAAATACACACTATCAAAAAGGGATAAAAATAGGGACATGGTCTAAAGTGAAGGGCTTTCTCCAAATCTTCCTGTGGACCTTAGGTACATAGTGATTCATGAAATAAAAGAATCTAAGTTCAAAAAGAGTGTGGAGGACTGGCGTCACCAAAAATAGTGAAGTGGGGAGCTCTAACTATCCACACTTCCACTGAAGAATACATAATGAAGCTGTAAAAACTCTCAGATGTGGGAATGCAATTTTAAAAAACTTACAACTATCAGGGGAGTACTTAATAAAGAAGAGGCTGCTAAATTTTGATAAGAGAGTGTGTGATGTCTAACTTATCCACCTACCATTCCCCAGCTTGGCCAGTGGCCAGGGTGATGGTGCTCCTGGTTCTGGTGGGGCAGCCCACTGGTACCAGAGGAAGCAATTCAGACATTATTACCAAAGAACTGTGGTTGTGCATTTGTAACTGCCTGGTGGCTTCCTGAGGGATTGGCTCAGAGGCTTGCCTTTGTTTTGCCTCCTTTGGAATCCTCTTAGTGCTGGAATTGCCTCCTGGTCAGCATTTATCAAAAGTATTTAAAGGCATTCTATTACTAACTTCCACCTGGGGCAGGGGATAGAGTTAGGGCAAGCAGCAGACAGACCAATAATCCTGGGGAGGGGGAGGCTGACAAGGAAGACACATAAGGGGATAAAGGCTTTGAAAGGCTCCCAGGCATACCAGAGAATCTGAAGGGTCAGGCACATGGCCAGGTCTGAGGGCATGCTCAGAAAAGGCCGAAGGTGATCCTATGCTTGCACGTCTGGCTGGTCTTTGGGCTCCGTGTAACAGGAGGTAAGGGCTAAGACAGAGTTGTAGGTAGTCTGGCACACATTGAAGTGTTCCAGCTCAGAGACAATCTGCAAAGACTGAAAATACTGCAAAATATTTTCCATATTGTTTTCTCTTTGGCTACAGGCATTTAAGAAAGCATCTGTCACGTCACTGGCTGACTGCTGAGATGATGGGAGAGAGACATGCACGAGTACACATGACAAGGAAGATAGTCTTTGCGAAATCATTTAGAGAAGTCACTAAATAAACGGATGACAGCAGCCCACAGGTAACAGAAAATCATGGCAGGGGGTAGAATTTCCAGAGCCTTCGAGTGATCACATCACAATATTCAAAATGCCAAGTTTTCAACAAAAAATTATAAGCATGCAAAGGATGTATGGTCCATTCACAGGAAAAAGAAAATAGATGGAAATTGTATCTGAGGAAGCTCAGACCTTTGACTTACCAGAGAAAGGCTTTAAATCAACTGTATTAAATATACTCAAAGAACTAAAGGACTTCATGCACAAAGAACTAAAGAAAATCAGGAGAATACTGTCCTAACAAATAGAGAATATCAATAAATACAAAGTCAAAATAAACCAAATAAAAATCCTAGCGCTGAGAGATGCAATAGCTCTTCATTTAGAATTCTTCTAAAATGAAGAATTCACCAGAGAGGTTCAATAGCACATTTCACAGGCAGAAGAAAGATGGGTCTATTAAAATTATTCAGTCTGAACCGAGCTGACAGGACCTGTAAGACACCATTAAGGTGCTAAAACACACACTATGAGAACCCCGGAAGCAGAGGAGAGAAACAAAGGGGCAAAACACATATATGTGTGTGTGTATAAATATATGGAGAAATAATGTTTGAAAAGTCCCAAATTTAATGAAGTACATGAATCTATATATCCAAGAAGTTCCATGAACTCTTAAGATAAATTCAAAGACATTCACACCAAGAAACATTGAAACCAAATTGTGAAGTCAATCTTGAAAGTAGCATCTACAAGGGATCCTCAATAAAATTAACACTTGATTTCTCCTCAGAAACCGTGAAGATCACAGGGCAACAGGGTGACAAGTTTAAAATGCTTAGAGAGAGGAAAAAACCTGTCAGCCAAGAATTCCATATCTGGCAAAAATATTCTTCAAAAATGAAAGAGAAATTTAGATGTTCTCAGGTAAACAAAAACTGAGGGAATTTATTGCTAGTGGACCTGTCCTACAAGAGATACTAAAGGGAGTCTTTTAGGATGAAATTAAAGGACACTAAATAGTAACTCGAAACCATATGAATAAATAAGGAACACCAAGAAAGTTTACTATGTAGGAAAACTTGAAAAACAGTATTATTAAATTTTTGGTTTGTAACTCTCTTTCTTTTCTATGTGATGTGAAATGCACGTTCACAAAACACTGATGATAAGTTGAGTTAACAGGCACACGATGTGTAAATGTGTGGTGTGTGACAACAACACGAAGGGGGTGGGGTGCTGTGCCGGAGCGGAGTTTCTGCATGCAGTTAAAGTTATATCCACATCGATTCACACGAGATCGTTAGAAATTTAGAATGTTAATTGGAATCCCAGGATAACCACTAATAAAATAACTAAAAATATAAAAAAAAAAAGACAAGGGAATCAAAATGGCACACCAGGAAAAAAAAGCATTTAGAGGTTCTCTGGCTCATTCTGCCAAAAGATGCAAGAATTGCCTTTCACTGGAGCCTGACATGTAGCCTGTGGGCAAAAGGAGGCACCTCTGAACAGAAATCCAGCCCACATAAGACTTTGAGCAAAAGTGTAACATAAATAAATGCAAAGCATTACCTAAGTAATAGGCATGAACCAGGAGTCTGATACAGTCTCAGCATCTTCGCCACTGGTGCTGCGGGGGCACTGATGACAAGTGTCAGGGAGCAGGCCAACATTTTCCTAAGTGTGGTCAGCAAAACAGTCATGCCATGACCTTGATGGGTACGACACAGACAGGGATGCTCTGGGTAAACATGTTTGGAAATGCTGGGTTAAGTGAAGTTCAAGAAACGTCTTTACTGCAGGACTCCTCAGAGTCTATAACGCATCGTGCATGTACACCGAGTCCTCAGGAGGCAGTGCCAGTATGAGTATTTCCCGAACTTTTTGTCCATGGGAAGAATCTGTCATTTTGGACACTGAAGCTTTAGAGAAAATCCTCCTGGGAATGGTGCTGAAAAGAGTTGAGCAGAACATGGAGGTTTTCTATGCCCTACTTTCTCGGGACCATAGCTGGGGTGATGGCAGGTAGGGCTGCTCTGTGAGCACCTGAGTGATGTACGTAGCTCAGTGCCTGCCACCGGGCAGCTGCTCAGTACTTCCCGATTTTATTATAAGATTTAGGTGCCAAGGAACAACTCAATAGACCCTGTATTCCCTGTTTAATGTAAAACAGGGAACACAGACTCTGAAGCTAGATAGACCTAGATTTAAATCCTTGTTCATCTCTCACAACTGATATGGACTTTAATATATTCTACAACATAAGTTCATACCAACCTCTAGAGTTTGATATAATAACAGCAGACAATAACCTAGACAAGTTAACACATATAAAACTGACCATCACAGTCCACTCTTGTCAACTTGGCACCCATACACATCTTAAACCATACTTAATCTCCAAGTAAAGACAAGAGAGTCATACTTCCACATGATACATCTATCCTGTATACACCAAAAAATGTGCTAATCCATTCCCCAGAAGAGGATATCCTATAACTTAAATACAGTGATGCAAAGTTAATTATTACTAATATCTCCTGTTAGATCATGATAAGGAGATAAGACTTGAGCAACTTAACCTCCCTGGGGTCACCTATAAAATGGGTTTATAATATCTAGGCAGGATTATTTGCTCATTGATTCAGCAATTATTTGTATGAATCAATATAAACTATGTAGTATACAATATTGAACTAGACACAATCTTTGCCCTTGACTAGTAGACAGGGCAGTGATGTGCAGTCTATCAAGAGTTTGGCATGGAGCCTGGAAGAGAGTAAGGCTTGAGGAAGCTTAGTTTGTTTCCCCTTCCTCCTGGAATAAGAAAGGGACAGCTAGCTCTCCGAATAACCACAGGCATAGCTGTGTCTCTTTACTCCACCCAAAAATACCACTCATTCTGCGATAGAGCCAGCCTGAGGAAACTTCCAGATTCCAGGAAACCGCCATGCCAAGGAATTTAGAGAAGATTGAGTATGTCCACAATTCTGCAGACAGTGCAGTGCTTTAAGAGCAATACCATAAGATGACTCATTAGCTCTTTTTAAGACCCAGTACCCATGGCATCCAGACACTCCACACTCGCCGGGGTGTCCACCCCACAGCCTGCAGGCTGCATGCAGCCCAGGATGGCTATGACTGTGGCCCAACACAAAATGGTAAATTTACTTAAAACCCTTTTTTTGCTCATCAGTTTTCCTTAGTGTTTGTGTATTTAATGTGTGGCCCAAGACAAGTCTTCTTCTTCCAGGGTGGCCCAAAGATAACAAAAGGTTGGACACCCTTGCCCCACAGGCTTGGGTTAAAAAAAACAGAATCATCAACTTCTGTGTGAGGAGATACTCATCCCGTTAAACTCTAGTTTTATAAACTGAAGTCATTATACATTCACAGCCATTAACATTTTCTAGAGAATAAGTAAACATAAAACATTCGAGAGCTTGGCATAATGTTATATCATATTGGTTTATAACAGAGGTCTTTGAAGAATCACAAAATTCACTTTTCTAGAAATGGCAACTGCGTAATCATTGCATTACCAGAGGACAATTTCCCCAAAGACTCTCAGAACATTGATTCCCACCCCCCATCTCTTCATTTGTAGGCACCAGGGCATAAGGAGTCAAATATTGGCCACCTTAAAACTGTTTTCCACCATTTTCTATAAACTACAAAATGTTATGAACTTCCAGCCCTTCTGTGCATTTTTTCAGACAGTTTCAATGTAAGACAAAGACGTAAAGACTAAAACAAATCTAGGAAGATGTAGACTTCTTTAGTGTAAGAAATATAAATGGATCCAATTCCATTCTTTAAACTGGAAATTGTGTGCATGCCTAAGAAACAATTCACCAACCACAATTGCCAAACTCGTGGTTAACAGAGCTGTGGGGAGTCAGCAAGAAGAGCAAAGCAAGACCCTCCAGGCGTAGGTCATCTAATAATAAATGAGAGGCGAATGAAGGACAGAAAAACAATTTCTTTAAAGAGGTGGAAATCCACAAGCTTGTATATCTCATTCACATAACACTTGTGTGACCACACACAAAAACTTTGAGGTTTCCCAGAATTTTACCTGGTATGATTCTTAGTAAAAATGAATTATAGGACAGAATCTTTTTTACAAAAAAAAAAAAATAGAAACAATCACTAGTTCACTTGACTACCCACCCACCGAGAGTCTGTCTCCCGTGTACCCGGCACTGCAGTGACCGCGGTGAAACTGACGGACCAGTCCACACTGGTCCAGGAGCTTTCGGTCTGCAGGCAGTTCTGGGAGAGCGTGGGCTGTGAGAGCACCAGGAGGGTCACCTAACCTAGACCTGAGCCTCACTGAATGTGGACCGCTCCAAACTGAGACCTAAAAAATAGGGTGTCAGCTAAGGGAAGGCCCTAAGAGTGCTGAGAATAGGGGGTAGGTCCCAGTTGAAAGGGAAAAGGATGTACAAAGGTCAGAAGGAAGAGTGATCCCAGAATGTTAAACGTATTAAAGATACTTCAAGGTTAGCTGGAGTTTCAGACCCTGTCTCTTTTTTTCACCAGGAAAGATAGAATTGTGGGTCATTTCTGAGGCAGGTGCAAGCCTGCAGGCAGCCATTTATAATGACAGGTGGTAAGTGCAAGATACCCAGAGAACATCTCACCAATCCTTGGGGGACAAAGAAAGCTTCCCTGAGAAGCCATTCATTCTTTAAGGTGAGGGATAACTGGGAGGCCCCAGCCACAAAGGGTGAGTGAGCTATGAGCCAAGTAGGAGAGCACGGCAATATCAGATGTCAGGGTAATGAGTGCTGGCTGTGCAGATGAGACAAGGGACAGCAGGCTGGGACGGAAAAATGCACAGGGACCAGATTAAACAGGGTCTCTGTGCCAAGTTAAGGTTTTGGGATTTATCTTAAGCCTAGAAGGGCCTTAAAACATGTTAGTATCATAACCATCTTTGCCGAAAAAGGTCATTCTGAAAGAGAAGAATGCTACAGACAAACACGGAACTCTGGTTAATGATATGCATGTTTAAATTATATAGGAGGAAGTATGCTGATGTCTATGATTTTCTTTGAAATGCGTAAAAAATAAGAGATTGATGGGTGACTGGAGGGTTGGATGACTGGCTAGAGGTGTGATAAAGAGAAAAAGTAAAATGATAATGGTAAAATCTAAGTGTTGGGTATATGGGAGACCATTGTAAAATTCTCTCAATGTCCTCATGTTTGAAATTTTTCATAACAAAACACTGGAAAATTAGATCATTCTGGCTGCTGCTTGGATAAAGCTTTGGAAAGGGGCGAGGCAGCCAGTTAGGAGATTTTTGCACTAATTAAGGCAAGAGATGATTACGGTCCAGACAGTAGGGGGAGAAATAGGCATACAAGAGTGTGAACTCAAAGGGTATTGAGAAAGTTATGTTAACCACCTTGGGGACGGGATAGATATGGAGTGAAGGAACGGGTGGGGATAAATGATACTCCTGGTTCACCGCTCTCAGTACAAACCAGTTATGAGCTGAGACATGGATGGTCCATAGACTTGGGGTGAGAAGGACTCATGTGACCCACCCACTAAGAGCTCTCAATCACCATGTCCACTCCAGCTGGCCTCTGACTTCAGATTCTTACAGGGAGATCCCTGGCAATTGTTCTTTGCTTTTTTCAGTCTGATCTCAAATAGTGGCCTTCAGCACCGTGGGCAACCTCCTGTGTAGGGGGAGAGTGGGAGAGTCATGTGCTGTGGTCCCAGACCAGGGAGGCTGGCTGCTGCTCCCACTGCTCTGCCCGCCTCCCCTCCCCAGAACCCTCTGGATGCTCCTGTAGCTCTGCGCTTGACAATTTAAGGGCTCTGTTTTGTTTTTCAGAACAAAATTGTTTGGGATCAGCAGCTTCATCCACAGCCAGCCTTGATCTATCCACTTACAGTCACAAAACAGATTTCTCTGCAAGACTCAGTCACAATAAGGCACAAATGAGTTTTCCTCAAGGGCTGCACACGGCCTGCCTGGGGAGCTGTCACCCCGGCGACATCTGAGGGGCAGTCTCCCCACTCCCTTCCTCCCCAGCACCAGCACTGGCTGCAATTTTAGTTCATTTCCTACAGCCTTGTCCTAGAGAGCGTTAGCAAATCCCTCCTCCTCCTCCCCCACCACATGTGAAGGACATTTACCAGAGCACCTGTTTTCCATTTCAGTAATTACCTCCATGCTTCTCTCTGGAGTCTGGTCCCTGCCACATCCACAGTCATCTGAAACCTGACGTTAAACTCAAACTCTCTTACCTCGTCAAGCCTTACAGCTTCCTGAGTACAGTTGCCCCTGAAATGGCACAGGTGTGGATTGCCCAGGACCACTTATACTCGGATTTTATTCAGTAAGTACAATCAGCCCTGCCTGTCCTGGGTTTTGTATCCATGGATTCAACCAACCACGGATCAGAAAGTGTATTTTCATATTCCCAAATGAAGATTCCCAAACGCACATGGAAAAACTGTTTTCCATCCATGGTTGATTAAATCTGAGGATGTGAAGGGCTGAATGTAGTTACATTTGGGGGGAGTCAAAGTTACATGTGGGTTTTCAACTGGGGGTGTTGCGTCATCTCCTATAACCACCCTACGTTGTCCAAGAGTCAACTATACCCCCACGGGGGTATTTGTGAGGACTGGAACAGAGCGAGCACGCTGCTCTTCCGCTGCCACGTGAATGCTCATGGGAAGAGAGTCCTGCTGGAGGAAAGCCATTACCTCCTGGTCTCGGACCCTGAAATGGGGACCCCTGACTCCACTTAAGGCAAGGACATGGGAGCCTGGGCTGATAACCATCACTGTTCCCAAAGAAAGCCAACACATGCTTCCCAACATACGATCTGATTATGGCGTTTGATCTAAAATAAATAAAGAAAAGACATCACTTGAGACCCAGACAGCATCCACCCTTTCTGTCCTGGAGCTCCCCCTTCACCTGGGTCTTATGCAGCAGACAGAGTCACATTTACCCAAGCTCGGATTCTAGCTCGCCACTCCTCAGCTGAGCTTCAATTTTCCCACAGTTTAAAAGGCGGGCGGCGGCATTCACTTTAGGGGTGGTTGTAGGACTGAGCCACACCATATACAACAACGTCATGGATAGGCCCTTGGAAACTGACACTTAAGCAAAACAACATCTAATGAAGCCAATTTTATCATAGGCGAAATGATATAAACCGGAGTTAAATTCCTGCAGCATCTCATCAACGTTACAACAAAACAACGTTGAATAAAAAATTATTTGACAGGACAGTGGCCCCTGCACGCTAACTAAGGGAGGCCATTACATGGACTGTGGAGGGACTTTTTAGTTTTGTTTGTTTTGGCTTTTTTCATACATTTAAGTTCATGGGTCCCCAAATCCCCACTTTATCTCTGCATCTTTGTGCTGCTGGGTCTGCTCTCCAGCAGGAACCTTAGCTCCTGGGGGCTGAGAGAGGTTCACTGTCATTGTTACAACCCAGGGGGCCCATCACAGGTAACTGTGCTGAGGAAGGGGTAGGTAGAGCTGTGGAACAAAGCTAAGAAAGAAAAAGGCTTCAGAGGAAAAGCGGGTAGGAATGGAAATCATTAAGACTTACTCTGTGCCGGGCATGATGCCAAGTCATTTTCATGAACTTACCCTTTCATTTCCTTTCCCCAACATTTCCATTATAACAGCCCCCTTTATAGACATGGAAACTAACCATAGAGAGTTTAAGTCCTTTCCTCAAAGGCATCCAGGAAACAAGTAGCAGAGCTGAGGGTGGAGCTCAGCAGTTGACTAAAGAGCTCACCCATTGTGAGGTCTATGTTTCTCTGAGAAATAAAAACCTTTCTCCAAAACTCTCAGGCTCCAGCCACAGGAGGGCCCTACACTGGGCTGCGATGGATGCTGTTTAACTGGAGACACCTGGGGTCCTGCATCAGCACCTGGACCCAGGAGGAGCTGGAGTGGGTAATAAATGGGCGTAGAAGTCTCCTCAGCCTCACAAAATCTGGAGGTGGGAGGGAGCGGGTCCTGCTTTGAAGGTAAGTATGAAAAAAACACTAGAAGGGGTAGCACCTTTCCTCTTTCTACCTGACATACCTGGTTCTTTACAAATACTCTGCTTGAAACGTGTGCTTAAGAGAGAGAGAAGCCTTAGGTTTGGGCCCAGAAGGTGGGGCTAGAGTCTCCACCACAGATATTTGAGGTTGTAAAGTCAGGCTAGGCCAGGGGTTTCCAGTTTCACTGTGATGGGTCCACAGCCAGTTCCTGCACCGTGGGGCTGGTTTCTTCCCGCTCTGAGCTTCCATTTCTGCATCTGTTGGGGTTGGGTGTCAGACCTCTAAGGTTTACTCACCTGCCCTGACATTTTATGATGCTGCGTCAGGCAGAGGTCCAAGGAGCATCCAGAGCATCGTGGCCACTTGAGAGAGTCTTGAAGCTCATACTCAGTCCCTGGGACAGTGGAGAGAACGGAGCAGGGTGTCCTCTCTATCACATGAGCAGGTGGGTCTCTTCTCTGCAGTCGGCCATGGACTGGTGGTGGCAGCTCTTGGTAGGGCTGTGGATAGTCACACCCGTCTGGGCTGAGGACAAGCTGCTCAACGTCTGCATGAAGGCCAAGCACCACAAGCAAGAGCCCAGCCCAGAAGACCAGCTCTACGAGGAGGTAAAGAGGCCAGACCAGGTCCGGGCTGGAAGGCAGGCTGCTTTGGCAGGTCAGGGAAGGGTCACAAATGCCAGGATGATTTCTGAACCCTCATCAACCCTGACTCATTTGGTTCCTTAGGTTGGAATCTGGGCAAAGCTGCCCGGAGGGACATCATGAACTTTTGAGACCATAATTGCTGAGTGATTCCAAGTTCCTGTGTCTGAACTGCCCTGCCACTTGGGGAGTAAGGGCATGTGGTGATCCCAGAGGTCCAGCATTGGTTCAGCATAGATTCAAACAAACACAGTCCTCTTCCTCTAGCCTTCCGACCAATAGGCCCTGTGGAAACACAGGATTTAAGTGACTCCTTCTCATACTTCTGAAGGCAACTGACAGGGACACGGGAGGAGGAGCAGAGCTGGCATCTACCTGGCACTCACTGAGCCCTTCTACCCTATAGTGCCCTCCCACTCAGTGCAACCCCTCATTCCCCTGGGTCTCGTGGGGTTCCCCTGCTGCCCCTCAGAAGCTGAGAGCCTAGAAGTCATGTGTCTAAGGGACTATGGCAACCAGGGGCAGGGAGGTCAGAGTGCAGGTGCCCTCGGGTGTGAATACTGACAAACTGTTAGCATTCCTTCTATCCAGGGGGTGCTGGCCTAAAGGCATTGCACTTGCCCAGGTCTGCCTGTAGAGGACATGTTTTCCTTTCTACCCTAGATACTCACCAACCCCTTCCTCTTACCCCCACCCCCACCCCCAATACCTTTTGTTTCTTCCTCCACTTTCAGTGCATCCCCTGGAAGGACAATGCCTGCTGCACAGCTAAAACAAGCTGGGAAGCCCACCTGGATGTGTCCCTGCTCTACAACTTCAGCCTCGTTCACTGTGGATTGATGATGCCTGACTGTCAGAAGCACTTCATCCAGGCCATCTGCTTCTATGAGTGCTCCCCAAACCTGGGGCCTTGGATCCAGAAGGTAGGAAGACTGAGCTGGGCACACAGGAGGCACAACTGTGCCACGCCCTGTTACTAAGAACCTAAGACCCAGGATATGAGCAGGAACAGGAACTGCTGCCCCCTAGGGACCTGAGCAGAGTCAGGGGCAGCTGTTGGGGAAAGGGATGGAGAGGAAGCTGCCTCTGGAGAATGGCCCTGGCAGTAGACTGGTCAGATGAGAACAGGAGGAGGAGGAACTATTTGAATCCCGTCTTCTGTATGCAGGAACAGAAGCTGTGGAGCCTGGGACAAACTATAATCGCTTAGCCTCATTGTTCTCATTGGTAAAATAATCCTTAGAAACTTCATAAGAGAATATGTCCAGTAGTACCTGGCACAATAGTACCATTGTAGCTACTGACAGTCTTCATATTTTGACTGTTTCTTGTCTCTGGCTACGCATGGACCCAGGTGGCCCCAAGGGGCCAGGGAGAGCGAGTTTTGGCTGCACCACTATGCCGGGAGGACTGTGAGCAGTGGTGGGCGGACTGCCGCACATCCTACACTTGCAGATCCAACTGGCACAGCGGCTGGGACTGGAGTCGGGGTGAGTGGTGCTTGACAGAGCCCATGGGGGAAGCAGGACTTGGGGGTCTCCACCTGGGGGAAGGTGCCAGCCTTCCATGCTCCCCCAAGTCAAAGGATGGGGATGTGAGGATGGGAGGAGTGAGAGGTACGTTTTCTGTGCCTTAATCCCCCACAGGGAAGAGCCGCTGTCCAGCAAGGGCCCCCTGCCGTCCTTTCCCCCATTACTTCCCCACCCCGGCTGACTTGTGTGAGAAGATTTGGAGCAACTCCTTCAAGGCCAGCCCTGAGCATAGGAACAGCGGGCGGTGTCTGCAGAAGTGGTTTGAGCCTTCTCAGGGCAACCCCAATGTGGCCGTGGCCCATCTCTTCACTAGCCCTGCCCCATCCTGGGAACTCTCCTGGGCTCTCATGGTCTTCTCTCTGCTCCTGTTATTTCTTTCCTGAAAGCTCCGTCTTCTCCTGCCCACACCCCTGCACTCCTCCAGCTATGGGCCAGGCCCTGCAGCCTCCTTCCTTGGTCCCGTCCTAAAACAGAGCAGCACAGGCTGGGGGACTGGTGGGACATAAGGCTGCAGGAGCGGGGCCTGGGCCTTGCACCTTCAGTGCTAGATCCCCTCCGCTGCTCTGCTCTGCCTTTCCCTGCCTGGAAGGAGCCAGAGGTGGGGAGTGACAAGGTCGCTTGCCCAATCCTGACTTTAAGGCTGGTGATAGGCCTCGGACGTGGCACCCCAGGCTCTTCTCATCCAGCGAACACCCACCCTTTCCCTGGCCGAGCTGCTGGTGACAGCCTTGGGCTCCCCTCCCACAATGGTGCCTCTGCTACACCAGCAGTTGAGCTCTCATCTCTGTCCAACCTACTCTGTCCCAGCTCTGTGGTCAGGAGTCAGGTTGCACGAAGAGGAGGGGGTGGGTTGCCTGCTGCACTGAAGTCTTGGAGTTGGTTGCTCCTTACCTCATAAGGATTAACTTCTTTAGCTCATACCAGACCCTCTCATTATAACCTTACACTTTTCAGGTTGGGGTACTTTCAACATACCCCTTTTTTTCAGCAAGTGATCCACTGAACAAAAGACCTAAAACCAGGGTGAGGATGGGGCCACTCAGACCATCGGCTCTATTTCGGACACCAAGATTGAAGCAGTGGCCTCAGCTGCTTTTGGCTTTCCCTCAACACAGCCCAGAATTTTGGAAACCTGAGTTCTAATCAGCTTTCCCACTTTCTGTAGGGCTTTTGGCAAGTCATCTAATCTTCATCTAAGACTGTCTTGACTCCCCTGTCTGCTGAGAGGAGTGAGGTAGTTGGAACCAGATGATCTTAACTTACAGAAAGGAAATGGAAACAGCCAGCGCCATCGTTTGCTGGGATACAGTGTGTGCTGCTTAGGCAGTGCCATGTCCCGAGGAACCAGACAGCAGAGTCAGAGCCAAACTAGACAAGCTGCCCTGAGGTGGCCTTCACATCCCTCTTGTGAGTGGACTGGCAGCTGTCTGCCTACTCAGAACCTTCCGGAGCCTGAAGCCCAGCAGCTTCCCAGCAGAGGTGGTCCCTTCCGTTCAACCTTTTTTTTTCTTTTTGACAAAGAGAGGCTTCTAATGTTTCTACACCTGAGTTACTTGGCTTTTCTAACAATAACCCATTCTTGCCAGACATCAGCAAGCCCTGCTCATCATTTGAACTCCACCTCTATTCTTCCCACGCTCCCCTTGGATATGCTTCTCATGGAGCAAACCCTGCTACAGAGAGGGCACTCGTGTTCTAAAACCAACAAAACGATGTCCTTTCCAGGTGAAGTGCTCAGAGGCCAGAGTAGGGGAAAGACAGCAGCCGTTCTCTGGAAGTCTGCCAGAAGGAGGGGCAGGGGGCCGGGAAGGCCACATGAGGGGAGTGAGGCTTAAGCCCCACTGAAGAAGGGTCACTTCATTGAGAATGGAAAGAAAATGCTAGACACGAACTATAGGGAACAGGACCTTTAATTGCTCCTAGTCAATACATTGTGGCTTCAGAAACGTAAAATTTCTTAAGAATTGAGGACTATTATGAAATGTCTGAGGGTGTGTGCTTGATAATAAAGCTGAGAGTTTAATCACTTTTTTAGTATTCTTAGTTATAAACGTAAAAAATAGTCAAAGAGGGGTTAAAATTGAGAAAAAACAAGACTAGTTCTGGGGGCCCTAACAACCATCACTATTTACTGGTCACTCACACTGTGGCTGGGGCTCCACTAAGCTCTGTCCCTCTCGTTCGAGCCTCACAGAAGCCTTGAGAGGTACTCTTGTGCCCCCATTTCTCAAGTTAGGACAGAAGCATGTGGGGTTTGAAACTAAGTCTGACCCCACGGTCCCAGCTCACAACAAACATCCCATTAAATCACTGAGTGTGTCTGGCACAAACATGGGGACTGCAGGGGGAGGGAGCTGGTTGGCGGCTGGTCATGGTCAGAGAAGAGAGAATGAGCGCTCTCCCCATATATAGTTGGGAGGAGTGATGCATTTGAAGTAGTGGAATGAAACTATCAGATTTTCAGTTAAATTATCTTTTAATCAGAGTAGTCCATGCACACGACTAAAATACTTATGTCCAAGGACCTCTAACAACAACAGAGCCCCACTCAGCCAGCCCCTTGGTCTCAGGGCCTCTGCCCAGGGGCACCCACTTTTAACCATCTCTGGATTTAGCTGTGCAAAAGTTGCAAAAGGTGGCTTATCTTTTCTGCCACACATTCAGATTGCTTTTCCCCCCTCTCTTTTCTGTTAGAATTTCTCAGCTTAATCTTCCAATCTTTTTAATTTTGGCAATCTACTTTTAATTTCCAGGAGACTTTTTATTTTGTATTCCCTTGTTATTCTTCACAGCCTGCTGTTTTCACTTTTATGGATATAATATTTTCTCAAATCTCAGAGAAGATCTAATTAGACTTTGTTTTTTAAGCTTGTTTCCAGTCTCTGAATGACCTGTTTCCTCCAAGGCCTATCTGTTCTGCTTATCTTGATCTCCTGTGTGCTGCTCATTTTCTCTGTGTCTGGTGACCTTGGCCATGTGTCCATATGTGAGAGTGAGGGCTGGGTTGATTTTTCTATTTAGCTGCTATGGCATCCTCCATGGTTATATACATGGGTCTTCTTTCCCCTGACTAGCAAAGCTGATGGGGAGCTCTGGGTGTGTGGAGGGCTTGTTGACTAGAAGACTCTGCTTCTTCAGAGTGTAGAAATACATGAAGCCCAACCAAATGTGAACAAGCAAAGGCTATCTATTTAGAGCTTCCCTAACGTGGGAGTCAGGCACCATTACTTGCGTTTTGGCAGACGCTCAGAGGCAGGCAGAGCAGGGGAAAGCTTGTTTCTGAGAAGCTGTTGGCACGGGGAAGCTGTAGGCAGGCTAACCAGAAAGTGGGGCATCCTATGTGATTGCCTAAAGGTGCATATTTGGCTTTCTCTTGTTGGCCCTCAGTTGGAAGCAGGGATTAAAAATTAGGGAAGCTGTCAGTTATTACTCAAGTCCTGGCTGTTTGGGGCTAATTGTTAGAAGGGTCATTCTTTGGCTTCCTGGGCTACTTGCCAGAGACAGTGGTCTAAATTCCTGAAAGTCTGACTTACAGATAGTAGCCTGGCTTTCTGAGCTGATCACTGCAGACACTGAGTTAGAATTCTGATTTTATACATGATATCTCTGGTCATTGTCCGCTTGTATAGAGTCCCTCAAGTTGGAGCTGGCAGACACTATATTGGAGTGCAGACCCATCAAATGCTGGGGTTAAGTGTGATTCTCTCTGGGGTGCCAACATCACATACTTCACCACATGTGAAGCTGCAGCACGAGCCAAAATTTAATTTATTTAGAGAAGACCTCTTCCAAGTCCTCCTTGCCCCAGGGGTTAAAGTTGGGTTGCCTGAACTCTAGATGTGGGCAGAGGACATGGGGACAAGCGTGTGCAGACATTCTCTGTCTGTCCTCCATGCCTGCTAACTCCAAGCCTTCTTTTACTGCAGCTGCCTCCTCCTCTTCCTCTGGCCACCTCCATTCCCTTTGGTGGCCTTTTATATGCTTTCCATCTTCTAAATATTTGTTGAACTCTCTTGCTCACTGGCAGTTTCCTTCACAGTCTTTTAGTAGAGGAACACTTCGAAACAAACATTTCAGTGGGGTCCCAGGTATTCCTTCTACCTTCTATAACCAACAGCTGCAGGTTTTTAAAAAGACATCATTGTTATGTAAAGAGCAGATTAAAAGAGGGCCAAACCGAAGACAGAAGCTGAGGACAACATGTGGGGAATTTGCAGGTGGGGAATGAAACAGAAAGGCAGGTGATAGAAACCTGATTGTGAGAAGTGCTCTAGGAGGAACTAAATCAGGCTACAGGACAGACGGCAGACCAGAAAGGGGCAGATTCAGGAACTATTGGGGAAATAGAGCTCGAAGAAATTTGGACTATAATTTTACAGGCAGTTCCACAAAATACAGTAAGTCCTCATCTAATGTCTTCGATGGGTTCTTGGAAACTGACTGTAAGTAAAAAGATTTAAAGCAAAAGGAATTTCAACCTAGGCTAATTGATATAAACAAGAGCTAAGTTCCTAAGGCAGACTTCTGGTCACAAAAACATCACCAAAATTCTCTATAAAGACCCAAAACCCTTCTAATATTAAACATTGAAATAAATGGGAGCTATCCATACATTTAAGAAAGATTTATGAAAACAAGTAAGATCAATATTTGTCAGACCTGCTTATTCCACTTGGGACAAGGATGGCCAGAGTCCATAAAACAGCTCGGGTGACAGACCGGAACCCACCCTGGACAGGACGCCCTGCCATCGCAGGGCCACTCACACACCCACATGCACTCCCTCAGACTAGGATGATTCCGACCCACTGATTCCCTAACACACACATTTGGGATGTGGGAGGAAACCAGAGTCCTGGAAGAAACCCAGGCAGACAGGGGTCCTGGTGTGAATCCATTTATTTTCTCATCAACATCATAACAAAATGTTGAATGAAACAACATTATCTGAAGACCTGCTGTAGATAAAATGTGGGGAGGAGAGAACTATCACAAAGGAAACAATAACTGTGGGTACCTCAATTCTGAAGCTTCTGTTTGGAAGAGGTACATTCTCCAGCCTACACTGTACCAGGTCTTGGCTAGGTGGGGGCGCGGGGAATGGTAAAAGGCATTCCTTCTACTGGATGCAGCCCTGTCATGTTCCCACTATGGGAACATCAAACTCTGTTCAAGTCCTTCCTTAGAGGATGCTGGGAACTGCTGGGTGGCAGGAGAAAAAGAAAACAAATGGTCCCCTTTTGTGTGCATCCCTTGTTTAAAGACCCCTTTCTGAGTCACTTTCTCCAGTAAGACCCTTACGTGGGGGCAGAAGCTGTTACAGCCTGACACTTAGACACTGGGATCTTGTTCCCAGACTACCTCTGCTGCCTGAAAAGGGGGGCTGAGGGAAGTGGAAAGGAGCACCCCTCCTGCTCCTCCTTCACCACGTTCCTGCCTACTCCTTTCCCTACTCCCTCCCTCTACCAAAATGACGCTTCCATTGGCACCATTCCCCAGCTCCAGCCCTTGCAACAGCTTGACTGTCCAGTCTCTTCTTGCATCCCAAAGGGGCAGTATTCCTGCCAACAAAACCAAGTACCCATCACAAGCTTTCAATCCTTCCCTCTGTTATGCTCACATCCATCCTCAGATTTGCCTTCATACAGAATCAGAAATCACTTTTAGTAGTGCTTTTGCCACAAATTAACCAAGCAGAAAAATCTGGTGGAAGAGAGGGGCTGGTGATGGGCTTGGAGATGCCGGTGGGATGTCAGAATGGCGATGTCCACCAAACAACTGACTTGGGATGCATGAGAGAGGTCAGGGCTAGAGGTAAGAACTTTGGAATCACTTTCCTGGAAATGTTATTTGGAGCTGTGGCAGTAGAAAAGTTTTCTAAGAAAAATGTAGAGAGGGAAATGGAGAGCTTATGGAGAGCGTGTAACTGCCCACAGTCTGGAGGTGACAGAAAACATGCGGCTGCTGAAGAGGCAGAGAAGCAGAAGCCAGAGTAGAGGGGAAATGGAGACAACTGTATCTCTGGGGGACAATGTCAAATTCTGAGTTGCCATCCATACATTAACTTATAAACAACTACAGAGTTCTTACTCTGTGCTAGACATTGTGATGGTCCTGGGGACTGAAGAACTGAGTATAAAAATGAAAAATGACTAAACTGTGTATAAAGATAGGACTCTGCCCCATAATCTGTAAAAAGCAGCCCAAGAACCCAACCTACTATCTGCAGTAACAAGTCCAAGAAGTCAAACTACTATCTATTAAAACCCGTCCAAGAAGGCAAATAAGCCCTCGAACAATCAGCCCAAAATGGCCAGGACTTGATTAATAACTGACAGCTACTCTATTGTTAGCCCCTGTTTCCAACTTAGGACCAACTGGAGAAAGGCAAATGTGCATCTCCAACCAACCTCATACAACGCCGCATCTCTAGTTAGCCCACCTGCAGCTTCCTTGTGCAAACAGCCTCCAATCAGGCCATACCTAGAGCCTCCCCTTTTTTACATTCTTCTGCCTGCCTTTGAGTCTCTGCCAAAATTCAAGTAATGGTGGCTGACTCCCTTGCAAGTTCTGGATAGCCTTTGTTTGTTCTCATTTGTGTTGGTCTTTATTTCCACAGACAGAATAATGAGTGAGATATATATGGTTCCTGTCCCCAGGGAACTTATATAGTATATAGGGGACACAGGAAAAATATAAGTAAATAGTAAAAATTAAAATAAATACAAATGAGACAATTTTAGGAGGGAAACATATCAGGGACTCAGAAAAGGTTGGGGGAGGTGGGTAATTTAGATGAGATAGATACTTTAAAGAAGCAGCAGCTTGAGGGACCATTTTGAGGATTGTAGAGTGTGTCTGTAGCATAAGTGGAAAGTGCTAGTGGAGGTGAAGTTAAAAGAGGGAAGAAGAGGTGACAGGATGAGTTCAAGATGGGTAACTGATCCAGGGTGTGAGCACAAAGACTGACCTTGGCAATGAGGTAGGATACGTTCCCCTTTGAGACAAGTGGAAAAGAGAGAAAATGTGAAAAAGTGATTTCAAAATTAAAATGCTTCAGATATAAACCATTGACTCAACCTCCTGGGAGATTGGGAGCTCAGACCACTAGCCTAGTGGGAGCATTCTGGCCCAAGAGTGGGGCCTGGGCAGTGGCTCCTCACCTCTGGCTTTCCAAAAGCACAACCTAGGCAGCTTGTCTATCCTGAGTTACATGGTTAGTGTAAAGATTCCAAGGATTAAAATCGACCCAAGGGTGAGATTCAAAAAGCAGAGATAGGATTATTTTCATGGTCAGGACATCTTATGAGTAAAGAGGCTCAGAGTTGGCACCAGCAATGAAAAAGCAAACATTTTAAATTCTTGAGTCCCCAAAGCCCCACTTTATCTCTGCATCTCTGTGCTGCTGGGTCTGCTCTCCAGCAGGAACCTTAGCTCCTGGGGGCTGAGAAAGGTTCACTGTCATTGTTACAACCCAGGGGGCCCATCACAGGTAACTGTGCTGAGGAAGGGGCAGGTAGAGCTGTGGAACAGGGCTGAGAAAGAAAGGCTTCAGAGGAAAAGCGGGTAGGAATGGAAATCATTAAGACTTATTCTGTGCCAGGCATGATGCCAAGTCATTTTCATGAACTTACCCTTTCATTTCCTTTCCCCAACATTTCCATTATAACAGCCCCCTTGACAGACATGGAAACTAAAACGTAGAGAGTTTGAGTCCTTTCCTCAAAGGCATCCAAGAAGCAAGTAGCAGAGCTGAGGGTGGAGCTCAGCAGTTGACTAAAGAGCTCACCCATTGTGAGGTCTCTGTTTCTCTGAAAAAGAAAAAAAAGAAACAAAATGAGAAAAACAACTCAAAGAGTAAATAAAGGTAACATTATCTTTAAATAAAAAGAAAAAAAAGAAAAACCCTTTCTCTGAAACTCACAGCCACAGGAGGCCCCTTCACTGGGCTGTGATGGATGCTGTTTAACTGCAGCCACCTGGGGTTCCGAGTGTGCACCTGGACTCACGAGGAGTTGGAGTGGGTAATAAATGTGCAAATCACAGAACTCTCCTCAGCCTCACCAGATCTGGAAGTAGGAGGGAATGGGCCCTGCTTTGCAAGTACGCATGAAAGGAACGGTAGACGGGAAAGCACCTTTCCTCTTTCTATCTGAAATACCTGGTTCTTTACAAATACTCTGCATCTGTCTACGGAAAAGGGGTTGTGGCTTCCAATCCCAGAACAGCCATTGACTATAAAGCTTCCAGGGTCAAGCCCTCCAAACCCAGCTTCACCAAGGAAGAACCTAGAACTCACCAGGCTATGCTTACTTTAATTCAATAGTAATCTTTAGTAGGAGGGGGCAATTTTCCCTGGGATGGATAATGGCACCTTAGCAGATAGCTCCAGGAAGGCAGGTTACAAATGGGAACAAAGAGAGGCAGCCAGATAGGCCCATTTCTCACCAATGGCTAGCAAAGTTTAGACTTTATCCTTGGTGGACATAAGTCAAATGTAGTTTTTCTTTTCCCTCCAGAAGCATCAAAATAGGCAGAGTGAGACACTAAAAACTGTATGTTGCTGTTTTCATTATAAGCAAGAGGTATATAACATCACCCAGTTCTTAACCCATTTTCTAGAGCTGAGATGAAAGTATCTGTCCTGCGTATGACTTAATAATTTTTTAAAACTCAAAATCTTATGGTGTGTGAAAGTAATGAGTAAGATGAAAATTTGGCTGAACATTTTGATAATTTTGGTGAGAACTTTCTTAAGTCAGTAGTTATAATGTAAATAATACATTCACTAACATTTTACTAATATTTTTGAAGCAAGAAATGAAGGAAAGAAAAGAAGATTTTTAAAAACACTACAAAGTTAAAAGAAATTTTAAAATTGGGGGAAATATCTATAACACACATATATATAGATGTTAATATTCTTAGTACAAGATTTTTTTTTACAAAAAACTCAATAGTAACAATATTCTCTAATTGAGGTAGAGGAAAGGATTTGTATAGGTAATTCACATTTAGAATAAAATCTAAACTCCTTTCTATGGACTTATAGCTTCCATTTATCTGCTGCTGCCTAACTCTGACCTCAGCTCCTAAGACTTGATTTCCTGCTTAATTTCCTGCTTTCCTTTATTACCACTCTCTAGCCATAGGGGATTTCTTCTAGTTCTCAAATAAACTAAGCTCCTCCCTGCCTTAGAACATTAGCACTTGCTATATCCTATTCCTCTGATGTTTTTGCCCCATATCTTCGCATGTCTAATTCTTTCTCATAATTTGGGTATTAGTTCAAATATCACATTTTCTGCAATTACCCAATATAGAGAAGTTCTCATCCCGAGTTGCACTCCATGACGTCAGCTTGTCCTACTTTTTTCATAGCTTATAGCACCATCTGAAGTTGTGTGTGTGTGTGCGTATGTGCATGCTCTATTTCCTCCCACTCCCATTAGAAAGCAAGCTTCATGAAGGGAGAACCTCCTATCTTGTATTTATTGCTCTATTCCCAGTACATAGAACACATCCTGGTTCATAGCAGGAGCTCAAATGACTAAGTGTATAAAGAAAAATATGACATTCCTGAAGATGGCGGCAACATAGGTGGGAGCGGAATCCACTTCCCCGCAACGCCAGGGAAATACCTAGCTGATCTGAGGAGCAGAGCGAACAGCCAACAGTATTCCAGCATATGCGAAGATCAGAGACCAAAGATAGAGGACATTGAAAGATCTGAGGGTAAGAAGAGTGCTCAAGGACAATAAGGTCCCCGGGAACCGGGACCGTGCGGTACAAGGGCGGCAGAGGCGCCAGCCCTGGCGCAGGGGCTGCTGCAGGAGTCTTGGGAGAGGGCCAGGCTGTGCTGTGAGCAGCCAGGTGCTTGATTGGACCAGGGGGGCTTGAAAAGGAGGAATTTCTCAAAAAGAAAAAGAAAATAGAGACACTCAGGGGCTAGTTAGAGAACTCTTGGTGGAGGCCGAGGCCCCTGGCGCCCCTCCCCCCTCCGCCCCTGGACAGCGAACGCGGAAGGCGGGATAAACAGCACCGGCGCTCACCTGAGGTCCGGTTGCGCGCGGTCGCGCGCGCGCAGATTAGCGAACGGGGCCCATACATGCAACCCCGGAGGGGCGCCCACACCTGAAACCTCCGAGATCATTTGGAGCAGAGCCTAGCTGCTCCACCCACAGACCCAAAACCTCGGAACAGAGTACCGCCTGATTCGGTCCCAGGGCGGCCCCGCCCACCCGAGAGTCTCAAGCCCCGGGCAGCTGGATCGGGCCCCCAAGCATAGAGCCTCTGGCTCCGCGGCGGGCTGCGCGCTCACCAAGCGTAGGGCCGGCTGGATGCGCGTTTCCCAAGCACAAAGAGGCTGGCGAGTGTCGTAACACCAAGGCGGCTGAACCAGCAGCTTGCGGCGCGCCAGCCTCCCGAGCCTGGGCGGCTCGATCGGTCGGCCGGCTGCGCGCTCAGAGCCCAAATAACGTCACAAACCCGAAGCGGCTGGATTCCCCTGCTGCGCGCGCACGCGTCCCGAGCCAAAGCGGCTGGAGCGGCCTCTCGCGTGTCCCAAGAACAAAGCTGCTGGATTACCTAATCAACGGCCTGATTGCCTGCCAGGGACCACACATACAAAACAGTGAAGAGTGTGACCCAGGAAGGAAGAAAAGTGAAACCAATCCTTCCAACCACCCCCTCCCGTTGCAGACAGGACAACAGCAGAAATAACCTGAACGGTTTAAAGCCAACAGAAGATTTTTTTTTTTTTGATTTTTTTTTCTTTTCCTTTCCCCCTGAACTCCTTCTTCCTCTCTCTCTCTTTTTTTTCTTTCATTCCTTCTTCCTCCCATCCTTTACCATTTTTATGTCTTCTTCCTGCCTTCTTTTATCTATTTCTATGTTTTAATTTTTGTTAAAATTCCTTCTTATCTTGCCTCCGATCTTTCTTTAATCCTTCTTCCCTCCTTCCTTCCTTTCCTCCTTTCCTATTTCCTTTTTCCCTCCTTCCCATCTTTGGTTTGTTTTTTTTGTTTGTTTTTTTTTTTCTTTTTTCCTTTTCTTTCTCCCCCCCTTTCTATTTTTCCCACAGGTGCGACAACAAAACCTGGAGTGCTGAAAAGACTAGAGTTAGACCGTGTTAAACACATAAACCAAGACCAGCTCAAGACCGGCGAGCACAGGAGAGTAAGGAGACAGCACCACCGAATCCCATTGGCATTCTACCGTAGAAGTTCATATCATAAACCCAGGGATTCAGAACAAAGCAATTTAAGAAGCAGAGGCCAACAAGAAGAGCCTCACAAACAATGGGAAGACAAAGAAACAATTCCCAAATGAAAGGAAAGGAGGAAGTCTCAGAAAGAATACTAACCAAAAAAGAGGCAAGTCAACTATCAGATACTGAGTTCAAAGCAATGGTCATCAGGAAGCTCACTGAGCTCTCTGAGCTCAAAGAGAACTACCAGAAACTACAAGGAAACTACAATGAACTCACTGCAAACTATATCAACATGAAAAAGGAAATAGAAAATATCAACAAGAGCCAAGAGGAAATGAAGAATACAATTTCTGAATTGAAGAACACAGTAGAAGGAATTAAAAGCAGACTTGATGAAGCAGAGGATCGGATCAGCGAGCTGGAGGATAAAGTAGAAAAAAACACCCAGAAGGAGCAAGAAAAGGAAAAGAGGCTCAGAAAGAATGAAGAGGCAATAAGGGAAATGCAGGACAACATGAAACGTAACAATATCCGTATAATAGGAATACCAGAAGGAGAAGAAGAAGAGCAAGGGATAGAAAACCTGTTTGAAAAAGTAATGATGGAAAATTTCCCTAATCTGAGGAGAGAAAAAGTCACCCAAATCCAGGAATCACAGAGAGTCCCAAGCAAGAGGAACCCAAAGAGACCCACTGCAAGACACATCATAATTAAAATGGCAAATTTCCAAGACAAAGAGAGGATCTTAAAGGCAGCAAGGGAGAAAAAGGAAGTAACATACAAGGGAGCCCCAATAAGGTTAGCAACTGACTTCTCAATGGAAACGCTCCAAGCCAGAAGAGAATGGCAAAAAATATTCCAAGTAATGAGAACCAGAGGCCTCCAACCAAGACTACTTTACCCAGCAAGGCTCTCAATCAAGATAGAAGACCAAATAAAGAGCTTCCCAGACAAAAGAAGTCTAAAAGAATACAGCTCCACCAAACCAGCTCTGCAAGAGATGCTAAAGGGACTGCTTTAAGGAAAGGAAGGAAAAGAGAAAGACAGAGGAACACAGGTAGGAAATAATGGCAATGAATAACTACCTATCGATAATAACCTTAAATGTAAATGGATTAAATGCTCCAATCAAAAGACATAGAACAGCTGAATGGATAAGAAAACATGACCCACACATATGCTGCCTACAAGAAACCCATCTCAGGACAAAAGACTTACACAGACTGAAAGTGAAGGGCTGGAAACAAATTTTCCAAGCAAACGGACAGGAAAAAAAAGCAGGGGTAGCAATACTCATATCAGACAAAATAGACTTCCAAAGAAGGGCCATAAAGAGAGACCCAGAAGGTCACTTCATAATACTCAAAGGAAGAATCCACCAAGAAGACATAAGCATTATAAATATATATGCACCCAACATAGGAGCACCCAAATACATAAGGAAAATCTTGGAGGATTTCAAGATAGATATTGACAGCAACACAATTATAGTAGGGGATTTTAACACCCCACTATCAAAAATGGACAGGTCTTCCAAACAAAAGATTAACAAAGATATTGTGTCACTTAACAATACCCTAGAGGAAATGGACTTAACTGATATATACAGAGCTTTTCATCCCAAAGAAGCAAAATACACATTCTTTTCAAGTGTCCATGGAACTTTTTCAAAGATAGACCACATGATAGGACACAAAGCAAGCCTCAACAAATTCAAGAAAATTGAAATCATATCAAGCATCTTCTCTGACCACAAGGGTCTGAAACTAGAAACCAACCCCAAGGGTAAAAACCCAAAACACTCAAAATCATGGAGACTGAATAGCATGCTATTAAACAATGAATGGGTCAAGAACGAGATTAGGGAAGAAATCAAAAACTTCCTGGAAACAAATGAAAACGAACTCACAACAACCCAAAACCTATGGGACACAGCAAAGGCAGTCCTGAGAGGGAAGTTCATAGCAATACAGGCCTACCTTAAGAAGTTAGAAACAGTTCACACAAACAACCTAACCCTACGCCTACAAGAACTGGAGGAACAACAACAAAGACAGCCCAGAGCAAGCAGAAGGAAGGAAATAACCAAGATCAGAGCAGAACTAAATGACATAGAGACTAAAAGCACAATTGTAAGGATCAATGAATCCAGAAGCTGGTTCTTTGAAAAGATAAACAAAATCGACAAGCCTTTAAGTAGGCTTATCAAGAAGAAAAGAGAGAGGATCCAAATAAACAGAATTAGAAATGAAAGTGGAGAGATTACAACTGATACCACAGAAATACAAAGGATCGTAAGAAATTACTATGAAGACCTATATGCTAAGAAATTTGAAAACCTAGATGAAATGGACACATTTCTAGAAAAATATAATCTTCCAAAACTGACTGAAGAAGAAGCAGAAAACCTGAACAGACCAATATCAGCAAAGGAAATTGAAGCAGTCATCAAGAAACTCCCATCACACAAAAGCCCTGGACCAGATGGTTTCACAGGAGATTTCTACAAAGCATTTAAGGAAGAACTAACCCCTATCCTTCACAGACTATTCGAAAAAATCCAAACTGATGGAAGACTCCCAAACTCTTTTTATGAAGCCAACATCATCCTAATCCCAAAACCAGATAAAGACACAACGAAGAAAGAAAACTTCAGGCCAATATCGCTGATGAACATAGACGCTAAAATTCTCAACAAAATATTAGCAAACCGCATCCAGCAATATATTAAAAAGATCATCCACCATGACCAAGTGGGATTCATCCCAGGGATGCAAGGATGGTACAATATTCGCAAATCAATAAACATAATACATCACATCAACAACAGCAAAGACAAAAATCACATGATCATATCAATAGATGCGGAAAAAGCGTTCGATAAGATACAGCACCCATTTCTGATAAAAACACTAAGCAAAGTGGGAATAAAGGGAGCAGTCCTCAACATAATAAAGGCCATATATGAGAGACCTACAGCCAACATCACATTCAATGGACAAAAACTTAGAGCTTTCCCACTAAGATCAGGAACAAGACAAGGATGCCCTCTCTCACCACTCCTATTCAACATAGTACTGGAAGTCCTAGCCACAGCAATCAGACAAGAGAAAGCAATAAAAGGCGTCCAAATTGGAAAGGAGGAAATGAAACTGTCACTGTTTGCAGACGACATGATAGTGTACATGGAAAACCCTATAGACTCCACTCAAAAACTACTCGACCTAATAAATGAATTTGGCAAAATAGCTGGATACAGGGTCAATACCCAGAAATCAAAGGCATTCCTGTACACCAACAACGAAACTGCAGAAACACAAATCAGGAAAAAAATCCCATTCGATATAGCAACAAGAAAAATAAAGTACCTAGGAATAAACCTAACCAAGGAGGTAAAAGACCTGTACTCAGAGAACTACACAACACTGAAGAAAGAAATTAAGGAAGATACAAACAAATGGAAGCATGTACCATGTTCATGGATTGGAAGAATTAACATCATCAAAATGGCCATACTACCCAAAGCAATTTATAGATTCAATGCAATCCCTATTAGAGTACCCATGACATATTTCACAGATATAGAACAAACATTGCAGAAATTCATATGGAACCATAAACGACCTCGAATAGCAGCAGCAATTTTGAGAAAGAAGGACAAAACAGGAGGGATCACAATACCTGATATCAAACTGTATTCCAAGGCCACGGTAATCAAAACAGCCTGGTACTGGCATAAAAACAGGCACATAGACCAATGGAACAGAATAGAGAGCCCAGAAATAAACTCAAATCTATGCGATCAATTAATATTTGACAAAGGAGGCAGGAGCATAAAATGGAGCAAAAACAGTCTCTTCAACAGATGGTGTTGGGAGATCTGGACAGCTACGTGCAAAAAAATGAAACTCGATCACCAACTTACGCCATACACGAAAATAAACTCAAGATGGATAAAAGACTTAAATATAAGCCGTAACACCATAAAAGTCCTTGAGGAAAACATTGGCAGGAAAATCTCAGACATTCCACGCAGCAACATCCTCACAGACACATCCCCTAAAGCAAGGGACATAAAGGAAAGAATAAACAAATGGGACCTCATCAAAATAAAAAGCTTCTGCATGGCTAAAGAAAACAGCACCAAATTACAAAGAGAACCAACAATATGGGAAAACATATTTGCCAATGATACCTCAGACAAGGGCCTGATCTCCAAAATATATAAAGAACTCACACGACTCCACTCCAGGAAGACAAACAACCCAATTAAAAAATGGGCAAAGGACTTGAACAGACACTACTCCAAGGAAGACATACAGAGGGCCCAGAGACATATGAAAAGATGCTCAGCATCACTAGCCATCAGAGAGATGCAAATTAAAACCACAGTGAGGTATCATCTCACACCAGTCAGAATGGCCAACATAAACAAATCCACAAACAAATGTTGGAGAGGATGTGGAGAAAAGGGAACCCTCGTGCACTGTTGGTGGGAATGCAGACTGGTGAGGCCACTGTGGAAAACAATATGGAATTTCCTCAGAAAACTAAAAATGGAACTGCCCTTTGACCCAGTAATTCCGCTGCTGGGATTATACCCTAAGAACACTGAAACACCAATCCAAAAGAATCTGTGCACCCCAATGTTCATAGCAGCACAATTTACAATAGCCAAGTACTGGAAGCAACCGAAGTGCCCATCAGCAAACGAGTGGATCCAAAAACTATGGTATATTTACACAATGGAATTCTACGCAGCAGAGAGAAAGAAGGAGCTTATACCCTTTGCAACAGCATGGATGAAACTGGAGAGCATTATGCTAAGTGAAATAAGCCAGGAAGTGAGGGACAAATACCATATGATCTCACCTTTAACTGGAACATAAGCAATAGAAGGAAAAAGCAAACAAAATATAACCAGAGACACTGAAGTTAAGAACAATGTAACAATAGCAAGGGCGGGGGTGGGGGGTGGGGGCGAGGACAGTGGGTAGAGAGGATTACAGGAACTACTATAAAGGACACATGAACAAATCCAAGGGGGAGGGTGGAGAGGGGGGAGGGAAGTGGGTTCACCTGGGGTGGGGTGAAGGGATGGGGAGAAAAGGCATACAACTGTAATTAAATAACAATAAAAAAAATATGAGAAAACATGATCAACAAATGTGAACAAAGGTTGATTCCATGGGTAATAAAAAATAGAAATTAAAAGAATGAGAACCTTTTTTCACCAATTGGATTGGCAATTTAAAATATATATATGACTTGTCTGCTGGTGGCAATGTAAATTGGTCCAGAGTTTGTGGAAGGTAAATTGGTAATGTGTGTCAAAATTGTTGATTTTCAAATTTTTTGAACTCACAATTATATCTCTATAAAAAGACCTAAAAAACATCACTTCTCCTTCAGACCAAAATGATAAACTCATAGATCGAAGAATCTTGATGAATCCTCAGCACAAGAAACCTAAAGACAACACTGAAACAAATCATAAAAAAAATTACTCAAAATCTTGGATAAAGAGAAAAATTTTAAAGCAGTGAGAGGGAAAAAAGCTCCAGTATATTCAGAGGAACAAAATTAAGGATGACAGTACATATCTCATAGGAAACCATGCATGTGAGATGTGAGTGGAACAACATCCTTAAAATACTGAAAAATTGTCAACCATTATTGTATATCTGAAAAACGCATCTGTGTTGGGGTGAGCTGTGCCCCCACCAGCCACCTAGTCATATACTGAGGTCCTAACCTCCCAGTTGTTCATAATATGAATGTATTTAAAAAATGGCTTTTAGGAGGTAATTGAGATAAAATAAGGTCACACTGGCAGGCCCATATCCAATATGATCGGTGTCCTTATAAGAAGAAGAGATTAGGACACAGGCACAGTTCAAAGAATGACCATGTGAGGACATACTGAGAAGGAGGCCATCTACAGGCCAAAGAGAAGTGCCTCAAAAGAAATCTACCCTTCCAACACCTTGATCCTGGACTTCTAGCCTTATGAAATGAGGGAAAATAAATTCCTGTTGTCTAAGACATTCAGTCTGTGGAATCGTCAAGTCAGTCCTGGAAAGCTAAGACAATATCTTTTTAAAATGAAAACAAAGACTTTCTTTTAGATACACAAAGCCTGAAATAATTCATCACTAAGAGACCCACACAATAAGAAATGTTAAACAGGCAGAAGGAAAATGATAGATTGAAATGTGGATCTACACAAAGTAATAAGGAATACTGAAAAGATTAAGTGCATGAGTAGATATGAAAGAGCTTTAAAAATTATTTAACTGTCTGAAAAAAATTATTAACTGTTTAAACCAAATAACAACAGCATAGTGTGGGATTTATAGCATCTGTAAAAGTAACACGTACGACAACAAAAGCTGGAAGGGGAGAAATTACATTACTGTAAAGTTCTTATAGTGTATGTGAACTGGTACAATATGACTTGCAGATAGATTGTGATGAAATACAAGGGGCCGGCAAAAGTAGATGTACAGTTTGTCATATGGATAATAATACAATAATTAATAAATAATAATACAAGAATAAATTGTGTTTCATGTGCTCACAACTGTAGTATATATTGAACACAAAAATAGTTATAGCTAATTAAAATAATTATAGCTAATTACATAGGAGGTAAAAATAAAATCATAAAAAGTAATACAAAACAAACACAAAAAGAAAAAAGAAATAGGAAACATTTAGTAAGTTGATAATACTTATATTTCATTGTATCAATAATTACATTAAATATAAATGATCAAACACTACAATTAAAAAGCAGAGATTGCAAGCTTTGATTAAAAAAAGGACCCAACTACATCTGACCTACAAGAAATGCACTTTATTTTTTTATTAAAACTTCTTTATTTATAATACAAGAACTAAAGATCTATTCAAGTTTTTTTAATGTATTGGCTTTTAGAAAGCTGACACAAAACCAAATTTCTAGCTTGATTAACTTTGCCAAATCTTACCTGTAAAATAAATTCTTTATATAATTATTACACTGTATTTTATATTTATTAGATATAAACACATCTGTATATTTTGTTACTTCACCTAATGTTTCATTTGGCAGTGAAACTGATTTATAAAGATATAATCTGTATTTCAATGGAAATGTAAGTCTTTTTGCCAAACAACAGAATATTTATTAGCTATTAAAGCCATATTTTATAATCTTGGATTTTTATAGTGCCTTGATAGCTTATGGAATGACCCATAAGGATTCTCTAGTAGGCTTCTTTTTTGTACCTCTTGGCTAATCCATCTTTATTTTATTTATTTTATTTTGTTTTTTATTGTTTTTCAAGTACTTGTCCCCATTTTCACCACTCCATGCCCATCCTTGCCTCCCACCCTCAAACCGAGTGAGAACTACAACAGTATGAAAAAGGAAATAGAAACTATAAACTAGAAGGAATTACAAGAAATGAACTTTAAATGTAAATGCACAAATAGATTAACATAAAAAGAAAGAGATATACCATGTTAAAATAAGCAAAAGAAATCTTGATTGGCTATATTAAGATCAGATAAAGTAGATTTTAGAACAAAGAATATTACCAGAGACAAAGAAATTCATTTCATAGTGATAAAGAGTTAATTCATCAGGAGGCAATAACAATCCTAAATGCTTGTTTACCAAAAATAACAGGGCTTCCAAATACATTTAGCATAAACTGATAGAACTGGAGAAGAAATAGATGAATTCATAATCTTAGTCAAAGATTTCAATCCCCTGCCTCAGTAATTGGTACAATATGCAGACAGGAGGTCTGTAAGGACATAAAAAACTTGAATAACACAATCAACCAACTAGACCTAAGTGATATTTCTAGAACACTCCACCCCAAACAGAAGAATATATACTTTTCAAGTGGATACAGAATATTTACCAAAACAGATCATAGTCTGGACCTCAAATCATCTTAATATATTTAAAAGGGTTCCAGTCATACCAAGTTTATTAGAAATCAATAACAAAAAGATCTTTGAAAAATTCCCAAATATTTGGAAACTAAATAATGCACTTTAAAATTATAAATCAAAGAAGAAATCAAAAGGGAAATTAGACATTATAAACTGAATTAAAATAAAAACATATCAAAATTTTATGAGACGATGATAAACTAGTACCTAGGGAGGTATTCATAGCACCATATGTCTGTATTAGAAAAGAAGAAAAGTACTCAAATCAATGACTTTAGCTTCAAGAAATTTTTAAAATATATTTTATTGATTATGCTATTACAGTTGTCCCAATTTTTCCCCCTTTGCAACCCTCCATGTGGTATGCCCATCCACTCCAGCAATCCCCCTGCCTTAATTCATGTCCATGGGTCACACATATAAGTTCTTTGGCTACTCCATTTCCTATTCTTGCTGTTCTTAACACGCCCCTGTCTATTTTGTACCTACAAATTTGTACTTCTTAATCCCTGCACGTTTCCCCCCTTTTCCCCCTTTCCCCTCCCAGCTACTAATCCTCCAAATGATCTCCATATCTATGATTCTATTCCTGTTCTGGTTGTTTGTTTAGTTATTTTTTTTAGATTCATTTGTTGATGGTTGTGAACTTATTGTCATTTTAATGTTTATAGTTCTTATATAATTCCCTTTAACATTTCACATAATAATGACTTGGTGATGATGAATTCATTTAGTTTTACCTTGTCTGGGAAGCTCTTAAAAAAAAAAGATTTTATTTATTTTTTTTAGAGAGAAAGGAAAGGAGGGAGAAGGAGAGGGAGAGAGACTTCGATGTGTGGTTGCCTTTTGTGTACCCCCTGCTAGCAACCTAGGCATGTGCCCTGACTGGGAATTGAACCTGCAGGTCAGCATTCAATACACTGAGCCATGCCAGCCAGGGCTGGGAGGCTCTTTATCTGCCCTTCCATTCTAAATGATAACTTTGCTGGATACAGTAATCTTGGCTGTAGGTCCTTGCTTTCATCACTTTGAATACTACTTGCCAGTCCCTCCTAGCCTGCAAAGTTTCTTGTCAGAAATCAGCTGATAGTCTTATGGGAAGTCCTTTGTAGGTAATGCTCTGCTTTTCTCTTGCTTTTAAGATTCTCTCTTTCTTTAATCTTTGGCATTTTAATTATGATGTGTCTTGGTGTGTTCATCTTTGGTTCCAACTTGTTTAGGACTTTCTGTGCTTCCTGGACTTGCATGTCTATTTCCTTCACCAAATTAGGGAAGTTTTCTTTTCTTATTTTTTCAAACAAGTTTTCAATTTCTTGATCTTCATCTTCTCCTTTGGGCATTCCTATGATTCAGATGTTGGTATGTTTAAAGATGTCCCAGAGGCTCCTTAGCCTATCCTCATTTTTTTTTATTCTCTTTTCTTCTTGCTGCTTTGATTGAGTGTTTTTTTCTTCCTTATTTACCAAATCATTGATTTGATTCTCAGCTTCATCCTCTCCACTGTTGGTTCCCTGTAGATATTTCTTTATTTCAGTTAATGTAAACTTCATTTCTGTGTGGGTCTTTTTTATGCTGTTGATATACCCAATGGGTTCCTTGAGCATCCTGATAATCAGTGTTTTGAATTCTGCATCTGATATGTTGCTTATCTCCATTTCACTTAGTTCTTTTTCTGGAGTTTTATTCTGTTCTTTTATTTGGGCCATACTTCTTTGTCTCCTCAATGTGTCTCCTCCCTGAGTTTGTTTCTGTGTATTAGGTAGAGCTGCTTTGACTTCCTGTCTCAGTTGTATGGGGCGGAGCCTTAGGTAATTACCAGGACAGGGCAGCCTGTGTCACCACTCTGTGGCTCTGTGTCAGGGAGGGCTCAGAGAGGGGTCAATGCTACTGCCTGGCCTCTGGAGATTTGCCACAGAGGAAGCTGTCTCATGGCACTCACCCTGTTGCCAGGAGAAATTCACTTCCATTTCTTCCTATGTGTACTTATCCCCTTCCAGCTATTGCCCTGGTGCTGAATCCTAGAGGGGGGTGAGTCTGCATAAGTCCTAAGTCCATTGTACACCCTTTAAGAGGAGTCTCCTGAGAATCCTGCAGTTTCTTCCTATGCCCCAACTCTCACTGGTTTTTCCAGCCAGAAGTTATGGGGTCTTATCTTCCTGGCGCTGGCACCCAGGGCTGGATGGTCTGGCCTAGGGCTGGGATCAATCGCTCCCAAGGTAGCTCTCTCAATTTTTATTCACCACATATGGATGTAAGACCACCTGTTCTGTGTCTCCATGCCTTTCCACACCTCCTTGTCCCTCCTATCTGTCTGGATGAATATGACTTCTTTAAATGCTTGGTTGTCAGACTTCCATACAGCTCAATTTCCTGATGAATCAGGGTAATATTTGTTTTGTAACGAGTCTAGTTGTAATTTTTGTTGTAGTTGTGCGAGGAGACAAAGCATGTTTACTTCCACCTCCATCTTGACTGGAAGTCAAGAAAATTTTTTTTAAAAGATAAAACTGACCCAGAGTAAGTAGAAGAAAAGAAATAATAAACATCAAAGCAAAGATCCGCAAAATACAAAACAGATAAGCATAAAGAAAATCAGCGAAATTAAGAGTAGGCTTTCAGATGATCAATAAAGTTGACAACTCTCTAGTCAGACTGAGTAGAAAAAAAAACAATTGAAAAGATACAAATTGCTAATATCAGGGATGAGAACTGTAACATCGCTCTAGATTCTACAAATATTAAAAGGACATTAAAGAAATATTATAAACAGTACTTCTGGCCAAGATGGAGGTGTAGGTAGATGCACTTTGCCTCCTTGCCCAACCAAAAGAAGGACAACAACAAATTTAAAAACAAAAAATAACCAAAACTGCCAGAAAATCAAACTATAAGGAAGTCTGACAACCAAATGACAACCATTTTTAAAAAACAAATATTATAAACAGCCTCATGCCAATAAATTTTACAAGTTAGATGAAATAGACAAATTCCTTGACAAACACAAACTACCAAAATTCAAGGAGAAATAGATAATGTGAAGAGCTCTATGTTAAAGAAGTAAATTTGTACTTACAAAACATTCCCACAAAGAAAACTCTAGGTCTAAATGGTTTCACTGATGAATTATACCAAACATTTAAAGAAGAAATAGAGGGGGGAGGAACCAAGATGGCGGCGTAGGTAGACACACTGTGCCTCCTCACACAACCAGAACTGACAGAAAATCGAATGGCAAGGAAGTCCAACACCAAGGAAATGGAGAGGACTCGCGTGGCCGTGGCAGGACCCAGACTGGCGGAGTGTGGGGCAAACAGGGCAGGCAGTCTGAACACTAGCAGACCCTGCGGCCCCACAATCGCACACAGATAAACCGAGAGGGCAGGACTCAGAGCGGCAGAGAACGGGGCAGGCAGAGCGGCGGGTAGCACCCCGCGGCCCCACATTCATGCACAGATAAACCGGACAAACGGCAGGGATCGAAGCAGACCATGCAACCCAGGGCTCCAGCGCAGGGAAATAAAGCCTCAAACCTCTGATTGAAAATGCCCGTGTGAGGGCTGGGGCGGCAGCAGCAGAGACTCCCAGCCTCACAGGAGAGGTCATTGGAGAGACCCACAGGGGCCTAGAGCATGCACAAGCCCACCCACTCGGGAACCAGCACCAGAGGGGCCCAGTTTGATTGTGGGTAGCAGAGGCAGTGACTGAAATCCGGTGGAGAGTGGAGCAGGTGCCATTGCTCCCTCTCGGCCCCTCCCCCACGTACAGCATCACAGCTCAGTGTCACAGCGCAGCGACCAGCGTTACCCCGCCCCCGTGAACACCTAAGGCTCCGCCCCTTTAAGTGACAGATGCGTCAAGACAAAAAAAAAAAAAAAGGCCCAAATGACAGAACACTTCAAAGCACCAGAAAAAATACAACTAAGCGAGGAAGAGATAGCCAACCTATCGGATGCACAGTTCAAAACACTGGTTATCAAGACGCTCACAGAATTGGTTGAATCTGTTCAAAAAGTAGATGAAAAAACGAAGCCTATGCTAAGAGAAACAAAGGAAAATGTACAGGGAACCAATAGTGATGCGAAGGAAACTGGGACTCAAATCAATGGTGTGGACCAGAAGGAAGAAAGAAACATCCAACCAGAACAGAATGAAGAAACAAGAATTCGGAAAAATGAGGAGAGGCTTAGGAACCTCCAGGACATCTTGAAACGTTCCAACATCCGAATTATAGGGGTGCCAGAAGGAGAAGAGGAAGAATAAAAACTTGAAAACTTATTTGAACAAATAATGAAGGAGAACTTTCCCAATCTGGCAAAGGAAATAGACTTCCAGCAAGTCCAGGAAGCTTAGAGAGTCCCAAAGAAGCTGGACCCAAGGAGGAACACACCAAGGCACATCATAATTACATTACCTAAGATGAAACAGGAGGGAATCTTAGAAGCAGCAAGAGAAAAGGAGACAGTTACCTACAAAGGACTTCCCATAAGACTGTAGGCTGATTTCTCCAAAGAGACCTTACAGGCAAGAAGGGGCTGGCAAGAAGTATTCCAAGTCATGAAAGGCAAGGACCTACATCCAAGATTACTGTATCCAGCAAAGCTATCATTTAGAATGGAAGGGAAGATAAAGTGCTTCTCAGATTAGGTCAAGTTAAAGGAGTTCATCATCACCAAGCCCGTATTATATAAAATGTTAAAGGGAGTAACCTAAGAAAAAGAAGATCAAAAATAGGAACAGTAAAAATGACAGCAAACTCACAGTTATTAACGACCACACCTAAAACAAAAACAAGAGCAAACTAGGCAAAAAACTAGAACAGGAACAGAACCATAGAGATGGAGATCACATGGAGGGTTGTCAATAGGGGAGTGGGAGGGGGAGAGGGGGGGAAGGTACAGAGAATAAGTAGCATAGATGATAGGTGGAAAATAGACAGGGGGAGGGTAAGAATAGTGTAGGAAATGTAGAAGCCAAAGAACTTATAAGTATGACCCATGGACATGAACTATAGGGGGGGAATGTGGGAAGGAGGGGTGGGCAGGATGGAGTGGAGTGAGGGTGGGGAAATGGGACAACTGTAATAGCATAATCAATAAATATATTTTTTTAAAAAAGAAGAAGAAATAACATCAACCCTGTAGAAACTCTTTCAGAAACTTGAAGGTGCAGGGACATCTAGAACAGCTTAGCCTTACAGATGTCCAGTAGGAGATAGAGGAACACATGTAAATAGAGCAAGACAGTGCTATGAAAATAAATGAAGACCACCCACATGGAACAAGGAGCTTTTAGAGCTTGCTATAATCAGGGAATCAGCCAGCATCACTTGGCATTTGCCAGAGATTCAAAGGCAAGCAGGGACTAGAAAAAGCTTTCTAGCTTAAAAAAAAAAAAAAAGTGGTGATAGCTTCAGTCATGCTCTGATTGGCTTTTTTTGGCATGTGGAAGCTGGAAGCTGGATAATTGAAGCAGAACATCTTAGGTAATTGATTTGGGGGGGCATATTTGGTTTATAATGCTTCTGAGTTGGTTCTGAGTTGAAAGTAGGGGCAAAATATAAGGAAGCTGACAGTCATTGTCCACTGTTCTGACCATTCTGGGACAATTGCTGCAGATCGTACTTAGCTTGCTGGACTAGTTGCTGCACAGTGCTATTGTAATATATGGTCTGTCCGTTGTCTGTGTAGCCAGTCTGCCCATGCTTAACCACCATGCTTGCTCTGTCTTTCCTGTGCTACTCAGGGGCCATCCACAGGAGACAGAATTTGCATCCCCAAGTCCTAGACCTTCAGGGAGGACTCCCATCATCAGCTTTGTATTAGTTATCTAATGCTGTGTAATAAATTACCCCCACGATTTAGTGACTTAAGACAATATTTACTGTCACAGTTTCCGTGGGTCAAGTCAGATTCAACATTGTCACTTCTACTCCCATCCCTCCCTGCTTCCATGGAGGCCAGCCACCTTTGCTGTGCCTCTGTGCTCCAGTTCCTCAATCATTTTGGACTGCCTCAGACAGGATGAGGAGGAAGAGGGAAAGGGAAGAAAAGATAAGAAAACACTTATTGAGTACTTGTATATGACAAGAGTGCCCTAAATGCTTTCTCCATGTTAGCTCATAAAGTTCTTCTTTACCTGCATCTGATTCTGCACACACACACCAGGCCAGTAGCCCTCACCTATGAAGGATCCACAGGAGGGGAGGAGTCCTTTGTAGTCCTATGGGACCTGCACAGTGCACACTTTTGCTAGTACATTACTATTATTTATAAACAATTTCGAGACCACAGGCTGAGTGACCCATACACCTTTCCTACTTCCTGGGTCTTCTGTTTTTTTATCTGGAAAAACTGAGAGTGGAAAAGCAAACATTGTATTCAGTTTACAGAATCTTAGACCTTGTATTTCTTAGGTGGCTACAAACCACTTGGAAACAGGCTATGCAAAGTTTCAAGTCCATCTTAAAGAAGGGAACTTCCACAAAATCGTGTTTATCAGACCCTTCTCATTATAATAGAATCATTTACAATATTTTACCAAGCCCACACCTTCCCTGATCCTACCACAAATACAGCCCCCATCCCATAGCAAACTGAAGGAGCTGCTTAAAGATGTTTTGTCTCCTTACCACAGCATTCCAGAACACCTTGACATTCAGATAACTCCTTTGCTTCTCCAACCATCCCAAACCAACTTTCTGGCACCAACCATAGTTGTTTGTTTTGTTTTGTTTTTCCTCAACCAAGGTTGTGCTTTTATTGATTTTAGAGAAAAAGAAAGGTGGTGGGGTAGAGAAAACATAGACGTAAGAGAGAAAAACACTGATTGATTGCCTCCTGTACATGCCCCCACCAAGGATCAAACCCACAACCTAGGTATGTGCCCTGATTGAGGACTGAACCCACAACCTTTTAGTGTACAGGACAATGCTCCAACTAACTGAGCCACCTGTCCAGAGCCCCTACCATAGTGTATTAAATTTAACCTACCCCAACACTGGAAACAATTTCCTACCAGGAGGGCCATAAAACACTGCTAATAAAAGGAAATACAGAATGTAACAAAGGAGGGTAATTACATAAACAACTTTAGGAGCTGTTTGGCCTTGGAGAAAATGTGACTCACCCAATCTACAAAATCACTTATTATAATACAGAACACAAGCAGAGAGTAAGATTATTCTAAATCCTTTTCTTTAGGACCTATATTTTAAACCCCATTGTGTTGGGAAATAAGTTTCTGTAAAGATGAACTTGGAGAGACATCAAAGGAATGGTGGCATGAGAGACCCCCTTGGTTTGTCCCTTTTATGGTTCAACAGTTGAACAACTATAATTCCACAAACGACTCCTTGCTCAACACACAGACAGGTCTGAGAGATCCACACATTGAACCATCTATAGGTGGGCAAGTGGGAGCTAACCAGGGAGGTGAAAAGGGAGAAGAGCTCAAAGGAGCCACAGATATAGCCCAGACAGCCAGAGCACACTGCGGTGGGCTCAGTCCAGAGATGGGAGGAGTCAGGTTGTGGATGGCACTCCCTTCAGCTGCAAGGAGCAAAGAGATTTAGTGAGCATTCCTGCAAGAGTGGGCAATACAAGCTGTGTCTGAGCCAAGTGACCAGGGCAGGGACAAAGACAGAGTTATGGCCATGGTTGTCTGGCATTCAGCAATCCAGACAGAGAAACAAAGCCCCAGAGGCTGGCTGCCTTCCCTCATCCTCCCAGAGCTCACTTCCCCTCACCCTTTCGTAGGGTTGCAGAGCACATTATCTGCAAACCCCAGGACTGGTACTACAGAAACACTTTTTCCCTTAGCGAAGGGCACACTCTGTGACTAATTGCAGGATTGCATGGAGAAGCAGGGAAGATGCCACGAAGGTCCACTTGTCACTATTGCTGGGAAAACAAAGCAACAGGGGAGGTGGCCAGGTTCCCCCAGATCACCCCACCCCCACACATCAGGTTGTACTGCCAGCAGTGTCTGGCTGTGGGACATAGCACTGGGACTTCACTGAATTGGAGTCCCAACACCCACTGCATCCCCCTGCAGGGTTGGTCCCTTGGGACCAAAACCACCAGATCACAAGGAGGTGCTCACCTTCCCAGAGAATACAGAACATTTTCTACCACCCTCCAGAGATCTGAAAAGCCAGAGAAGTACAAGAGAGCTAAAAATCTTGTGACTCAGCACAACCTACTGGAAAACAATGGATAGACTTCTTATCAATCTACTAGAGAAGTGTCATTCATATACAGATTCCTAGAGAGAGAAGGAATCCACCACACAGAAATGTGTGATTTAAAAGACAGAGAATTCAAGACTGCCATTCTGGAAAAACACAATAAGTTGCAAGAAAACACAGATAGGCAGTTTAATAAACTCAGAAACCAAATCAACAAACAACATGAGTATTTTACCAAAGAGATTGTAATTTTTAAAAACCAAATAAAAATTCTGGAGATAAAAAACTCAATAAAAGAGATCAAGAATGAACTAGCAAACATAGGAAATAGAGCTGATAGATGGAGGAAAGAATTAGTGATAACAAGATAGAAATCTAGAAATGACAGAGGGAAGAAGAGAGAGACTTGAGCATAAAAATAAATGTAAAAAACTCTACAAGAACTATCTGACTTCATCAGAAACAGTGCTATAAGAATAACAGGTATACCAGAAGAAGAAGAAAGGGAGAAAGGAACAGAGAGTCTATTCAAACAAATAGTTGATGAGAATTTCCTAAACCTATCAAAGAGCTAGATCCTCAAATCCAAGAAACACACAGAACAACAAACTACCTCAATCCAAATAGGCCTTCTTCGAAGGAACCCTAATTCATTGCTGCTGGGAGTGTAAACTGGTTCAACCACTATGGAAAACAGTATGGTGGTTTCTCAAAAAACTAAAAATAGAGTTATCATATGACCCACCAATCCCTCTTCTGGGTTTCTACCCAAAAACTCAAAAACATTTATTCACAAAGATATATGCACCCCTATGTTCACTGCAGCATTATTCACAGTAGCCAAGACATGAAGACAACCGAAGTGTTCTTCGATAGAGGATTGGAGAAAGGAGATGTGGTCCATATATACAATGGACTACTACTCAGCCATGAGAAAAGATGAAATACTGACATTTGGAACATGGATGGACCTTGAGAATACTATGCTAAGCAAAATAAATCAGAAGAAGCTAAGAACCATATGATTTCACTTATATGTGGGATATAAAACTAAAATTCACAAACACAAATTCACCATACAACAGTATGGTGGTTACTAGAGGGAAGGGAGTGGGGGGTAATAGAGGGTAAAAGGGGCCAAATGTAGGGTGATAAAAGATGATTTGACTGTGGGTGGTGGGTACACAATGCAATATACAGATCACGTATCACAGTAATGTACATTTGAAACCTATATGACCCTATTAACCAATGTCACCCCAATACACTTAATTTTAAAATTAATTTTAAAAAGACCTTTTCCAAGGAACATTGTATTAAAACTCTCGAAAATTAATGACAAAGGAAGAATTCTCAAGGCAGCCAGGGGAAAAAGGGAAAGTAATCTATAAAGGAAAGCCCATTAGGTTATCATCAGACTTCTCAGCAGAAACTCTACAAGCCAGAACCAAATATTCAAATTACTGAAAGATAGAAATTACCAGCCAAGAATAATATATCCATCAAAGTTTACCTTTATATCTGAAGGAGAAATAAAGACTTCTCCAGACATACAGAAGCTGAAGAATTTATCACCAGAAGACCTCCATTGCAGAAAATGCCCAAGAGGATTATTCTACCTGGTCACAAAAGGTCACAAAACTTCAAGATCAGCGACAAACTTACAGCATAAATAGGGATAATTTGTGACAAAAAACATAAAAGGGGAGTAGGTAAAAGTCTGAATTTACAAAGGAGGATGGAGATCAGATGCATCTAAAAGAAAAAAATATATAAAACTTTCTTCTTCATAAACCTAATGGTAACCACACACAAAAAACACCCAAAACTGAGACATATAATTTAAAAGAGGAAACAGAAGGGAAAAGTATGGAATACCATCAGACAAAAACAACAGGCAGAAACACAAAGAAAAAGAACCAATGGAGGCACAGAGCTACCAGGAAACAAAAGTTAAAATGGCTATAGGATATCCTCATACATCAATAATTACTCTAAATGTAAATGGACTAAATTCACCAATAAAAAGGCACAGAGTAGCAGATTGGATCGAAAAAACAAAACCCAGCTATATGCTGCTTTCAGGAGATACATCTAAGCTGTAAAGACAAAGACCCAAAGTAAAAGGGTGGAAAATGAGTCTCCACAGAAAAACAGGTGTAGCCGTACTTTCATCTGACAGAATAGATTTCAAGATAACAGATAACAAGAGACAAAGATGGACATTTTGTAATGATAAAGAGGACACTACATCAAGAAGACATAAGTCTTCTCAATAAATATATGCACCCAACAGTCACTATAGAAGACAGTACGGAGTTTCCTCAAAAACCAAAAATGGAACTGCTTTTTGACCTGATGATTCCACTGCTGGAATTATACCCTAAGAATCCTGAAACACCAATTCAGAAGAACCTATGCACCCCATAGCAGTATTATTTACAATAGCCAAGTGCTGGAAACAGCCTACGTGCCCATCAGTAAATGAGTGGATCAAAGAACTGTGGTACATTTACACAATGGAATACTACACGGCAGAAAGAAGGAACTCCTACTCTTCACAATAGCATGGATGGAACTGGAGAGCATTATACTAAGTGAAATAAGCCAGGTGGTAAAAGAAAAATACCCTATGATCTTACCTATAATTGGAACCTAATCAACAAAACAAACAAGCAAGCAAAATAGAACCAGAGACATGGAAATAAAGAACAAACTGACAGTGACCAGAAGGGAGGGCAGAGGGGGGTAATGGGGGAAAAGAAGGGGAAGGGTGTAGTCAAGGAACATGTATAAACAACCCATTGACATGGACAATGGGGAGAGGACTGCATGTGGGAGGGCAGGGAGGAGAAATGAGGGAAAAATGAAGACAATGCTAATTGAGCAACAATAAAAAAAATTTAAATAAATTTAAAAAATAAATATATACACCAAATCGGAGAGGACCAAAATATATAAAGCAACTACTAACAGAAATAAAGGGAGAAGTGACAAAAACTCAGTCATAGTTGGGGAACTAAATACTCCATTAATAGCTCTAGGTAGATCATCCAAACAGAAAATCATAAAATAAATAGTGGCCTTAAATGACACATTAAACCAAATTGACATAGTGACATTTACAGAGCCATTCATCCCAGAACATCAGATTATACATTCTTCTCCAGGGCACTTGGAACATTCTCAAGGATAGACCATATGTTGGGTTACAAAACTAGCCTCAACAAATTTAAGAAGATTGAAATCACACCAAGCATAGTCTCTGACCCCAGTGCTCTGAAAGTAGAAATCAACTGCAAAAAAAGAAATAAAATTTTAAAAACCCTACAAATGACTGGGTCAGAGAAGAAATAAAATGTATAGAGACTAATGAGAATGACAATATGACATATCAAAACTTCTGGGATGAAACAAAAGTAATACTAAGAAAGAAGTTTATATTATTACAGGCGTTTCTCAAGTAAACAAACATTACATTGTAAAGAACTAAAAAGAAGAACAAAAACATCCCAAAGTCAGAAGAAAGAAATAATAAAAATTAGAGCAGAACGGAATGAAACAGAGAACAAAAAGACTATGGAAAAAAATTAATAAAACAAAGACCTGGTTCTTTGAAAAGATTAATAAAATTGACAAACCCCAAGCTAGACTCATTAATGAAAAAAGAGAAAAGACTCATATAAACAAAATCAGAAATGAAAGAGGAGAACTTACCACAAGACATCACAGAAATACAAAGGATTATACAAGAATACTATAAAAAACTTGAAATCACCAATGTCAATAACTCAGAAGAAATGGGTAACTTCCTAGTAATATATGACCTTCCTAGATGGAATCATGAAGAACTGGAAAATCTAAATAGACTGATCAACAGTGATGAAATTGAAACAACCATCAAACACCTCCCAACAAATAAAAGTCCAGGACCAGATGGCTTCATTAGTAAATTCTGCCCTGGCTGGTGAGGCTCAGTGGGTTGAGTGCTGGCCTGTGAACTGAAGGGTCCCCAGTTAAATTCCCAGTCAGGGCACATGCCTGGGTTGTGGGCCAGGTCCCCAGTGGGGGGCGTGCAAGAGGCAACCAAGCGCATATCGATATTTCTCTCCTCCTCTTTTTCTCTCTCCCTTCCCCTCTCTAAAAATAAATAAATAAAATCTTGTTTTAAAAAGTGGGTCACTTGGCGTAATATTCTCAAGGTCCATCCATGTTGTCACCAATGGCAGTATTTCATCTTTTCTTATGGCTGAATATTATTCCATTGTATGTGTGCACCACATCTTCTTTATCTAATTATCTCTCAGATGATACTTTGGTTGATTCCATGTCTTGGCCACCGTGAATAATGCTGCAATGAACATGGGGGTGCATATATCTTTGCAAGTAAGTGTTTTCAATTTTTTCAGGTTGATACCCAGAAGAGGGGTTACAGGCAACACACAAGTTAATGGGAGAGACAGACAAGCAAAGAAATAATTACAATACAAAGATCTAGAGGAAGATTAGAGTTCTGTGCTTTCACAGAAGAGGAGATCCTAACCCAAGCTTGGGTGTCAGGATGTGATCCTAAGCTGATATTTGAATGACAGATATGGGTTAAAAAAGAAACCCTTGGTAAATGAGGTCAGAACATTCATGTAACTTCAAGTCAGTAAGAAAGCATAGCTGGAGCTGGGGCAGAAATAGAGGGAAAGGTGAGGCTACAGGGGTAGGCAGGCGTTTGTAGGAAATGGGGGCCATTAAAGTGTTTTAATCAGGAAATGATAGGCTTGGCTTTGAGTCACTTTAACCCATGACAAGAAGAATTAATTGGAAAAGGCAAGAATGACACTTGGAGGCCACTTTGGAAACCATTGGGTTACCCGGGGTGAGGCAAATGAGACACCGAGAGAGCAAAATTTCAGATGGCACTCACTCTCCTGGTTAAGCAAGTGCCTCCGTAAACTTTGTGACCTCAGCGCCTCACTTGCCTCACCCTAGTCCAAACTCTGGTGGAGGTTCTGAGCTCCTGCACTGAAAACTAATCATTTACATATTAGCTGAGGTATTTGCTGTTGTAAAAAGAACCCTTGAGCTGGAGGTGTAATTACTAAAAGTGAAACCCTATGAATTTCAATGTACTCAACACATAAACAAGCCCCTAAGTGTGGCAATAAGAGGCCCATTCCTTTCTCCTGTGATCAGCCAGGTGGATTTGACTGCTCAGGATGAGGCTCTCAGGAGAGGGTCATAGCAATAGAGAGAAAGATGGCTTTTCTTCTGATGTGGGAACAACTTTATCACAAAACAGATGGTGACTCCTCAATGTGGGGTAGCTTAGTTTTAAGAGCCAAGATAATGCTGGGGAGGGCAGTGTGCAAGGCCACCTCAGACCAGAGTCTAAGCCCCTGGTGCCCACAATGTGCTCCAAGTCAATGACCTCAGACACATTTATGCAGATGCTCCTGAAACAAACCAATCACAACCAAAACAAAAGCTTCAAGAATAGGAACAGACGGGTAAAGAATGAGAAGAATCAAGCCTCACAGGGAAGCTGTAAAAATTAAGTGGGTGACTGAGTGAATGGAAAGTCGAAGCACAGCCCCAGCCCCAGTCTTTAGTCCATTGATGGTAATTCCTTTCATCCTTCCTTTCTGAGCTATGTGGGGAAGTTTATAGCAAATAACAAGGGGTACCATTTACTGAACAATTACAAATGTGTCTTCACATTACATGCATTATTTAACCATTACAACCACCTTATTTTACAGATAATGAAACTAAGGCTCAGAGAACTTCATCCAGTTGCCCAAGAGCACACGTGGCTGAAAAGGATTTACACCCCAGTCTGTCTAGTCCTAATAGAGCCATAGCATTAACTGCTACATTCCCCTGCCCTACCTGGCTTCAGAGTCACAGGACGAGACAAAGACCCAGCAAAAGACTCTTCACTGAGCCCCACTGTCCAGACAAGCAGCTCCAAGAAGAGAAATTTCTCAGTCTTCCTGAGGAAACAATTCCATGTTTTATTTTTTTATTTTTTTTAATTTTTATTGTTATTCAATTACAGTTGTATGCCTTTTCTCCCAATCTCTCCACCCCACCCCAGCCGAAACCCCCTCCTTCCCCCACCTCTACCCTCTCCCTTAATTTTGTCCATGTGTCCTTTATAGTAGTTCCTGTAATCCCCTCTCCCCACTGTCCCCTCCCCACTCCCCCCTGGCTATTGTTAGATTGTTCTTAACTTCAATGTCTCTGGCTATATTTTGTTTGCTTTTTTCTTTTGTTGATTATGTTCCAGTTAAAGGTGAGATCATATGGTATTTGTCCCTCACCACCTGTCTTACTTCACTTAGCATAATGCTCTCCAGTTCCATCCATGCTATTGCAAAGGGTATAAGCTCCTTCTTTCTCTCTGCTGCATAGAATTCCATTGTGTAAATATACCATAGTTTTTTGATCCACTCATTTGCTGATGGGCACTTAGGTTGCTTCCAGCACTTGGCTATTGTAAATGGTGCTGCTATGAACATTGGGGTGCATAGGTTCTTTTGGAGACATTCCATACAGCAACATCCTCACAGACACATCCCCTAAAGCAAGGGACATAAAGGAAAGAATAAACAAATGGGACCTCATCAAAATAAACAGCTTCTGCATGGCTAAAGAAAACAGCATTAAAATAAAAAGAGAACCAACAGTATGGGAAAACATATTTGCCAATGATACCTCAGACAAGGGCCTGATCTCCAAAATATATAAAGAACTCACACGACTCCACTCCAGGAAGACAAACAACCCAATTAAAAAATGGGCAAAAGACTTGAACAGACACTACTCCAAGGAAGACATACAGAGGGTCCAGAGACATATGAAAAGATGCTCAGCATCACTAACAATTCCATGTTTTAAAGCCTCACATGGGGACTGCTCTGAGAGCTTCTCTCTTCTGTCAAAATCTAATTGCTTCTCTTTGTAATTTCAACTCATTGCTTCTTACTTACTTTAGTTAGAAAGACTTAGAATAATTTGAAATTAAAGTGTTATTTAAATATACTTATGATACCAACCTTCATCAAAAACAGCTCCACCTTCCTTTGGACTCGTCGGCAGCAGTGATTCATTTCTCACTTCCAAGATCAGACTCCAGCTAGTAAAAATAAAATGGGGAGGGGATAGCCAGATAAAATTATCCATTGCCAAGGGACTGAGGCTCAAAAATCACTTTTCCTTGAATAGAATTAATGAAAATACGTATCTAGCATGTTTTCTAAGCTATTGGTTCACTCTTTGTATTTTTTTTTTAAACCACTGTACTTGCTTTTCCTCATGTTGAAGTGTGAGGGCAACCTTAAGTCCTACACATCCTCAGAGATGTCTATGTCTAGCACCATATGGTTCCAATGACATATATTCACCAAACTACATATACTGAACTTTCATTATTTGACCTTCAAAAGAAGGAAACAACAAGCTGTTAGGTCTCACTGACGCAAGACAGCAGATCCCTGATATTTTCAAGGGGTAATCCCAAGGCTTTGGCAGATCCTTCAGAATGATACACAGGAAAATGTTCATGCTACCACCTAAGTGCCCTCCAAATTACATTTTAGCCAAAAGTCATATGTTTCCTATATTCAACCTCACAATCTAAGTTAATTAAGTTTTCATTTTTCACTCAAGTTTTATCTTCTACTTATTAGACAAATTAGGTCTCACTCGACACTTACTGAAAGTGCCTAAAATTCTCTTTACATTTTTTTCTGTATGAATTGGTCCTGTTCACATTAAAAACTTAAATCCTTCCTAATATGCCCCTCTTTTGACATAACCTGAACCTCTACTCTCTGGACAATCACAGTTACTTCCTCTTAGAAGTAAGTGTAGAAAGCTACTTTAGTCATTTTTCATAGAGTGTAATCAAAATAAGTGGTATAAATGTAATAGAACAAGAAAAGGGAGTTTTATCAAATTATTTATGATACTTGTTATGAACAGAATTGTGTGCCCCCACCCCTACCAATTCATATTGTTGAAGCCCCAACCCCCAACAGGAATATATTTGGATATAACACCTTTAGGGAGGCAATTAAGGTCAAATGAGGTCATAAAGGTTAAGCCCTAATGCAATAGGACTTGCATCCTTATAAGAAGAAAAGGCATCAAAGAACTATCTGCCCCCTCTATCCCTACCTGCTGCATACAGAAGAATGGCCACGTACCAGGAAGAGAAGCCTCACTAGAAACCAACCCCGATGGCTGGTTTGAGCTTAGACTTATAGCCTCCAGAACCATCAGAAAATAAACGTCTATTGTTTAATCTGTAGTATTTTGTTATGGCCAAGCTAGCGGACTAACATGATACCTCTCTACTTGGATTTTAAATGATTGGTAACCAACAAAAGTAGGAAGTGCTGAGGGCCTGGGAAAGAGTCCAGGAGAAGAAAGGAAGTAGGGGATTATGAGTTAATTACCCATGTTTTAAGCCAAGGAATCTATATTCAAGAAAGGGGAATTTTTTTCTTAGTAATTTTATATTTTTCAGTTAAGAAAGGGCAATTTTAAATATAATATTTAAAGTTAGAGAGGTGAACTATTTAGGCATGCTTTGACTTCCATTAATGAGAAATCTGACAATTGTGGAAGGAAGAACTGGCCACCTCACCCCACCAACCCCCATAGCATGCAGTGTCGGGGGAAGCAGCTGCTGACATGGTTCAGAAATACCCATTGTCAGAGCCAACTTCACTGCAATTCTCTTGGCCTTTTCTTTATGCTCACACGTTGGATGTTGCAGCTCTAGCCATTAAATCCTCATTCCAGACAAGAATAAGAAGTAAGAGAGAAAGGATAGCACCAGCAACCCAGCTTATACTTTTAGCACAAACCATAATGTGGTCACCCTTAGCTGCAAGGGAGACAGGATTAGGAATGGGTATTACATTAATCCTACCTACTTTACATGTTTGTCACTCAAATGGGTAAAAGTAGCTGCCTTTAAAGTGTGAGACAATGGATAAAGGTAATTAGTCCAAAGACTTGTTTTTATTTTGATATTTTCCATGTTCAATAATCTTTAAAACTTTAAAAATAATATTGAAAAACTTGGAAAGATGAAAAAAATTCATGCCTCAGGTTTGTCAATTACTACACATCACAGACTTCTGCTACCCTTAGTGCATTGTTAAAGCCACAAATTTAAATCAGTGACTGCCAAGAATCTACTTGATGTAGGGTTTCCTGGTATAGGCCAGGGAGGCTCCAAATTCATTTAGCATCCCCAAGAGTATCAAAGCCAGGTATTTAAACCACCCTTTAAGTCCACCTTCTCCTTGAGCTATCTACTTCAGGCCTCAAAAGATGGCTACCAGGTAACTCTTGGGAAGACCCAGAGCTGCACAGAATAGTGGTGGAATGTATGACCACTGGGACTAGAAAGTTGGGTCTGACATCCAGTACCAACTTCTTACCAATTGTGTGAACTTGGAAGAGTTACATCAGTCTCACTTCTCTGAGCTTCTATGTCCTCACTTACAAAAGAGATAGTAATGCTTCATAGTAATAGTTTGCACTGAGAATTCACTACACTATTTCTAGCACTTAGAATGCCTGGATCAATAAGTATCTATTAAATCTTTTCTGAATGTTTTCATTTATCTATAAAATTACAATTTTCTTTGGAGTACTCATAATGTCTAAAATGTACACCTCATTTTTGGTGTATGGTGAGTCTTAAGTGAGCTTTTAATCAATGAAATTGCATATCGTGTCTCAAGTGGTTAACGCATAATAGAAACTAGATTTTAAAAAATATTTTAAGAAATCCTTATGCAAAATGAATTATTGGAATTTTGTTCAACATGTATGACTGGGCTGATGTAGGACGCTCCGTGAAAAATGTAAATTCCATTGACAAGGAGTACACTAACAGTGAGTAGGAGTTGATATCAGAATGCCCATGGGGACATCAGGATTGAATACACATGTCCAATGCTGAGGTTAGACTGCCTCTGTGAATACAAAGCCCACTTTCATGGGAGATGGAGGGTGGGGAGTCGGGGCTGCACCTGCCTAAAGTGGGAAGCCTATAAGCAGCTGTTCTATCTGACTGAATGGTGGAAGTGGAACTAGAATACTGACTGGCCTGGGGAAGTGATATGGAAGCCTCCCACTTATCCTGGACCCACAAGAAATTAGAAATCTAAGCCAACTCTGTATTTGGATGTGGGGCCAAATTCATACTTCTAATTGGGTATGGAAAGCCTAAGTCAAGAAACTACCTTCAAAACTCATTGAATGGTGATGGCAGAATAGCTTGGTCAGATTAATCTTTCTGTACTTACAACTAATAATCTAGAAAAAATATCTTACAGCAACTATATGAAGGCACGGGAAAGGGACAAAAAGCATGCGGGAATTGGATAAGAGTTCACTCTTAAAATACATTACAATTCGTGTGATTTGAGAACCTGAGGCTTGTCTGCAGACATTTCACAATATGCATGAGGCTCAAGGTGCCCAAAAGCCAGTGCTTGTGAAGTGATTGGGAAGTTAGGGGACAAATCGTAGAGGAGATGATGCTGCAGAAGGGGTGAACCACAAAGTCTTAATATAAATGGAGCTAAAATCCTTCCCAGACCACTGACCTACATATGTGTTTTGAAGACCCCAGAGGACCCACCTAATAAATAGCAGGTGGAAGTTGAGGAAATCGAAAACAATTTCAGCTGCTGCCCACCACAGGCAATATCAGGGTCAATTGCCTCCTAGACCAAAACAAACAAAAAACAAACAAAAGATCCTTCCAAACAAACACTTAATCAGAGAAATATAAAAATCCAGAGTGTCTTCATCACACCATTATAATATTAATCAATTAAAAATCACCAGACAGGCAAAAAGAAAAAAATATATGACCCATACTCTGGAGAAAAATCAACCAATAGAAAACAATTCTAAAATAACCTAGATGTTGAAATAGGTAGACAAGGAACTTTAAAGCAGCCACTAATATAACCATTCAAATATTTTACAGGAAAATATACTCATAGTGAATGAACAGATTGATAATCTCAGTAAAAAAGTAGAAATTATAAAAAACAATCAGACACGGGAAGGATGGGCTGTCTGTGGTGGCAGAGAAAGTTCAGACAATTACTCTTGAAGATAAAAAGCATAAAAATGGGACAAAAGTATTTAAAACAACTTCTTCTTTGTGGAAAATCATGTCCAGAGAATGAGAAGACAAACCACAAACTTGGAGGAAATATTTGTGAAAGACACATCTTGATGAAGGAGTGTTAAAAAGAACTCCTAAAACTCAACACTAAGAAAACAAACCCAATTGAAAAATGGACCAAAGACCTTAACAGACACCTAACCAAAGAAGAAACACAGATGGCAAATCAGCATATGAAAAGACACTCCCTATTATTTGTCATCACGAAAATGCAAATTCAAACGAGTTGCCACTACACACCTATTAGAATGTCCAAAATTTGGAACCAATTGAAAATTGTAAAACTAAACAATACGTGCAAAATCCATGCTCACCACTTCTACTCACTGTTGTACAGGAAAATCTAGTTTGTACAATAAAACAAAGAAAAGATATGTAAGTCATATGTATTAGATAGAAGAAAACTTGTCTTTATTTACAGATGACATGACCATGTGCACAGACAATCCTAAGGAATCCACCAAAAAATCTAGGACCATGTCTGATTTAGTATGATTGTAGGATAAGAGCTCAACATAAAGTTTTTATATACAAGGGGGGGGATTCCAAAAATACCAGAAATTACTTATAAAAAAGTGTATACTTATTCTTACATGTTTAAAACTGTCACCTTCAAAGTACTCTCCATTTGATGCAATACAGCTATCAAGATGTTTTTTCCACTGCTCGAAACAGTTCTTGAACTCATCAATTTTGATGCCTTTTAGGGCTTCTGCTGTTTTTTGTTTCAGCTCTTCCACATTGGCAAAACATTTCCCTTTGAGGACTTTTTCATCCAGGGAAACAAACAAACAAAATGTTGTTTGAGGCAAGATCAGGTGAATAGGGAGGGTGGGGCATGGGCTTCATGCCAGTTTTGGGTCATAAACTACTGAACAATCAGCAAGGTGTGGGCAGGTGCACTCATAAATCACCCATCCCGAAATGGGCAAATGCACTGAAAGAGTCTTAAAACAAATTCACTGAAGCCAAACGCAGCCTCTTACAACAACACCAGCTAGTCCACTATCACAGATGGTTTCTTAGAACACCCACCTAGCAGGGGAAGCCTGTACTACAAGGGGCCCATGCTCCAGAAGATAATTCTGGTTTTTGAGGGGTAGATAGATAGAGGATATAGATAAGTAGATCATAGATATATAGATGATATAGATATAGAGATGATGATAGAGATAGAGATAGAGATAGAGATATAGGTATAGATGATCTTGGATCTATAAGAAGGAATGAGAAGTCCCGGACTCATAGCCAAATAAATGCTCTTTGGATCTGCCAGAGGTAAGGAACTTCAATAAAACAGAAATTTAGGTGAGAAAAAGCACTTCAGCAAAACTTCACATAATAAGGAAAAGTAGAGATTACAGTTTCCCTGAGAGGAAAATCAAACCTCTAGCTGACAAAATTGCTTTCTGAAGAGCAGAGCTAGACAGCTCTTCTTTTGAAGTGGCCATGTCTGGGTTGACTGCCTACACTCTGCCAAGCATAGTCTCCAAACCCCAGCCAAACCCCTCCAAACTCCAGCATCTAGTATTTGTTACATGGGACGTTAGAGTCGGATCCTTCTGGTTTCAGTTTCACTAAGGGACCAATTCTTTGATTATCAGCTGGACACCACAGTGAACATGAAACAGACCTCAAACCACACCTTCTTTTCTTTTTAAAAAAAGTTTTTAAATCCTCATTCGAGGGTATGTTTATTGATTTGAGAGAGGAAGGGAGGGAAGGAGGAAGACAGAGAGAGAGAGAGAGAGGGAAAGGGAAGAGAAACATCACTCTGAGGGAGAAACATCCACCAGTTGCCTCCTGTGTGTGCCCTGACCGGGATGGAACCCACAACCTTTTGTTGTACAGGATGAACCTCCAACCAACTGCACCACTTGGCCAGGGCAATACATTCTTTTCTTGTAAATTCAAGGTAAATCAAGCATATAGGGAGGGCTTGGATTTGAAGGAGAGAAATTTATGGGAAAAATTCTTTGGAGAGAGCTGGTTGCCTATTGGTACCCCCGTCCCCATTTAGATAAGAAGTGTGAGGTTCTATACTCTTCATCTCAAACCTAATGAAGGAGCTTCCTTGAGAGCTTGATATGTGTCCTCTGGGTCCTGGGGACACTGTGGACAGGTCTGATTGGCTCTAGAGGAGCCTCAGGAGACCCGATGACTAAACGCAATTATGGTGTCCTGGATGGGATTCTGTTAACATCAAGCACTCTGCCTCCATGAAGCAGCAGACAGCTTGTTCTCAGCAAGAGAGGCAACAAACCTCAGAAAGGGACTGAACCCCAGGGCTTTCTCACATTAAACACCACTGTTGTTTTGTTTTGTTTTTCAAAGTGCATCCAGCATTGCATGTACCTTATTTGCTCCTTCCCTAACCACTCCTTGAAATGAGAGAGAGAGGTGGGGTGGAAGATGGGGGACAAGCACACAGAGATGCCAAAGCAAGATGCTGATGACATGATCCCACAGCAGCAGAAGCATCTTCTACCACCTTCAAGCAACCTTGTAATACAGTGGTTGCTCAAGACCTAGCCTTCCCAGTTTCCCACCAGCCCACTCTGGCAGAGCTCCCATTTCACTGGAGCCCAGAGCCTGCACTGTGGCTCAGAGGCCCCGGAGGCACATCACAACCAGCCTGGAGCACTGCGGGTTAGCTGAGGTCTGCCTGTGCTATCTGAGAACCCCGAGGCCCGGGCTGGCTGAGACAGCTGTACTGTTTGCCTTGGCAGCCTGCCATAGGCAGGCAAGCAGGGCACCAGCAATCTGGGAGTCACTTAGGGCTTGTTTGGAAGTCACTTTTCACCAGAACTGAGCTCACAAGGCAGTGTGGGGTCCTGCCTGTATTAGAACCAAGGCCTCATTGGCCACAGAGCTGCAGGGGACCTTGGAAAAGTCAAACACTTCCCAAAGCATGTAACTCAAGCACTGGTTCTTAGGACAGTTAACAGGTTTTATCCAAAAAGTGTCTCATAATCAAGGAAATACATAAAACATTGGATTCAAAACATATTAAGATTCTTTACTATATGCCCTGTCAGAACCTAATCTCCAAAGAGTAGCATTTTCCCAATTTTGCTGTGTGATTGTTAGCTGAGCCTTGGTTTCCTTATCTGCAGTGTAGAAATAATAATGTCCACCTTGCAGAATTGCTATAAAGGTGAATGAGATCATAAGCTCACAAACATTCAGTACTGTATTGTCGGGGGGCTTTAACACAGCCCCCCAGTCTGCCTAGGATGAAGAATAAGTCTACCAAGACATTATCTGCTTGGGGAGGAGAGGTGGCCACTTCTCTCAAAGGAGAAGGGCCCAGAGCCTCTCTCTCCAGGGGCTTTTATTAGGTTCATTCGCATAGGAATACAGATAAAGCTCATCAATCATTGTCAGCCAGTAAGGGTTAAACAATACAAGATTTACAGAGAACTTTGAGGGCTTATTCTGAGTTACAGCCAATTAGTTAGAGGGCTATAAAACTTAGGCTCCAGACTCATCTCAGGTCTGGACCCTTATCTTTTAAACTGAGGGTACAAATTAAGTAGGTTTCACAGGAATGTATGTATTTTTCTTAGGCCTGATTCCCCAGGGAATCCGCCCCTCCCAGCACAGGACTGCACTGCCCTCTGTTATTGCTTCAGGTTTAAGTCAGGCAAGGGAAGTAAGGCAGCCAAGAGATTAGGAGACTTCTTGCAGACAGAATGAGGACTCAGGCTATTTCAAAGCCGAGGGGCGAGGGTCCATCATCCCCTTTTTCCACAGCCCCCCGAGTCCTTCCCTGCGAGTTTATTCCTGGTGACCAGAGCCTGTCTTAGGTTGATCCTCCCTTGAGGATTCTTACCTGTCATTGGCTAACTGGCCAAGCTCAGGGCCAAGCAGGGTGAAGTGAGCAGAGGTGGCACAGCTGCCAGGGAGATAAGCTTTGTCTCCTTAGTGGCTTATGGTCCCAACTCTGACTCAGCCTTAACCATGGGGGGTTACAGCCTCTGAGACCAGGCAGGGTGGTTCCCAAAACTGTATCTCACATAGTAGGTGTTTGCAAATCTCAGTTCCCTTCTTCTTCTCCTCTGCTTTTAATTTTTCTTTCAAATTTTCTCTGAGGCTCAGTAAATTACTCCTATGTACAACCTCCTGTGAAATTATTTAAAAATGGCATCAGGGTAATTATGTACGCAATGAAGGCTCCTACCCACCTCATCGGGCAGGACAGGGGTCCCCAGACCCCATGGGGCAGACACCCTGGTAAACACAGGAATGTGGTACACACCGCACACTGCTGGTGGGAGACCTGCTCTCGAGGCTTGAGTGGCAGCTTCACCTCCTCCAGAATCACTGAGGGACAGATGGAGCCTCAGTTGAAATACACAGCACAGATTCCTAATCACGAGATAGTGGACTTGGCAGCCAGCTCAGTGGAAGAAAGACCACACTAAGAGTCCGAGGTCTTCAGATGGCTCTTCGCCGTCTCAGTGTCTGTGCTGCCTCATGCACAGCTGTAACATGCAGGGGTGTGGGCAGGGGCTCCCCATGCTCTCTTCTCTGACCTGTGTGGATCCCCCCTCTAAAGGTTACTGACTGTGGCCTAATCACACGTCTGAAAAGCACAGTCCACACACCCAAAATGATTTTATTGGGACTGGAGCAATTTACAATAAAGTACTCATTACAGCACATTGGAAAGACTCAAAAATTTTTTACAAAATTCACGTTCACAAATACAAATCGCTTTTTTGCTCTGAGGGGACTTACGGAGGGGTCAGACAAGGTACAGGCAGGAGACAGACCTAATGGGCCTGCAATGAGTCCTTCCTCAGAAAAGGCTTCTCTGTGACTCGGCCATATTTCTAGACACTCTCAGAGAGAGGGGGCAAAGTTAATTGACATTGTGTCTCTGCTTCCTGTTCTCTTCTTGGTTCACAGAGTTTCTATGGCAGCATTAAGGTAAGATTCTTGACACTACAGAGACAACAGGCACAGCCAAGGGAGCCATTTGGGCAGAAAAGTCCATCTGGGGATCCCTACGGGCTCAGAAAGCTCTCTCTGCTCTATGAAAGTCACTTTTTACCACTGTTCAGAAGATGATTTTTCAAACTTTATATCCTGAACTTTCCAAACATCCTCATAAATAGAAAAGTATAACAAAACCTCATGGTTCACTATAGGGAAGCAAGTGATATGACCAAACTCAGTGTCCATTAGCCACGAGATCTAAGTGAACCTTGAACAAACCCCTTCTCCCCAAACCTTGGTTTTCCACTCAGCTCCATATCCATGCTTTGCTCCCTGGATCTGTCTGGTGCTAGAAAGAAACCTAAAACCAGTGACAGTGGCAATTGGGAAGGGTTGGTGAATCAAGATCCATTCTGCCTGACACATCTCTCTTCTGCATGACAGTCACTCAGGACCAGATGGCAGGTGATGAAAATAGTCTCTGGAATGAGATTTCACTGGCAAGTTGAGTCCTTAAGGATTATCAGGATGCCACAGGTTTCTGTAAGTGACGTGTGACCTGCCAGGATGACGCGGACAATGAAGAAGGCTTATTATTCAGACGACACAGAGAAATGGCCTGTGTAGACAGGCTGGGGGACGAGGTGTCTAAAAATATGATTTCCAGCATGTTGAAGGCCTGCTCCCCCATCGCCTGTGAAAGCAGGGCAATGTTTCCCACCCCTTGCTCTGTGTGATTGCAGGAGAAAAGGACATACACCTCTCGGATGAATTTTGTTCCCCGACTCATCAGGATGGCTGCCATCTGAGAAGAGGTAATTCAGCCAGGCCCCTCACCACTGACCACAAGATGAGGGCAGTCCATCCACTCCATGACAGTCTTCTCCTTGGGTTCCTCTCCTACCTTTTCTCACTCTTCTGGTGGACACTATTCCTGGGAGAGTCACTCCGGAGTTCTCTGCTATGCCCCTGTATCTCTGCATGGAAAAAGTGTAATTCACAATGAAATGAGAAGTGCATACACGAAAGAAAATTTGCAAGTAAATCCACAGCTAACAACTATCACAAGTTGGTGGGAGAAGGGGATGATTTTTATTTTCTTCTTTGTGCTTTTCTGAATCTTCCAAAGTTTTAATAATCATTTTTCTTTTCTGTTCTTTTTTTTTTTTAAAGAACCAAATTGGTCCTTCTTGTCACGTATCAGGACAAGTCACAACAGAATTGTGATTCATCCTGGTCCAACGACTTCAGAAAGTGAGGCGTAAAAGCCTCCATACTAGCTCTGGCTCCCTAACCTTGCACTGGCCAATGAACCTGCTTCAAACACAGCTCTGTGCATCTGGGTCAGCCACACCCAAAGTACAGCTCAGGTGTCCTTTATTGGATGCTCAGTGGTAGGGAGGGTGGCGAAGCAGCTGCCTGACTCAGCCTCTGTCTGTGCTGAAGTTGTCTTGTTCTCTGGCTCACAGAACCAGGCTGATATGCCTCATAACGTTTCTGAGACAGGAATTCATAAACATGTGTCTCATTGGTAGGTGCCTTTTAGTTTTTACATCGAACATGGCTTAGGAAGCTAAGCTGTTTCCCAAGAACTCAAGAGTCCTAGAGCTTCTGCAGGAACCTGTTTCCAGCATGATGAAGGGCATTTATGAAAGGACAAGCTCTTTTCCAAGCCCCGCTTTCAGGCCCTTTCCCAGTCTCCACTGGAGACAGAGCCCTGCCCCTGCCTCTTCCCACCCATCTCTAACTCATCACCACAATGGGTTCCACAGACGACAGGTCTGTCTTCCCCGACTGCAGTTGAGGGGAGAGCAGGAGGCCGTTGACTACTGGAGACCTCCAGCCATTGCCCTTCTCCATCCAAGCCACCCTGAAGGAAGGGACTGGGGAGGGTGGCTGCTCTTCCTGAGGCTTGGGCAGCCTCTGGCACATGCTCAGTAATGCCTTAAGCTCCACCCTGAAGTTCTCATTAAGCCAGCAGTAGATGAAGGGGTTGTAGCAGGTGCTACTCATGGCAAACCAATGGAAGGTGAAGTAAAGGGCATTGTTGGTATGGATGACCTTGCTGGACAGGAGAAGGACATAGCAGTTGAGGGGGAACCAGCAGAGGGCAAAAAGGACCACCACCAGCATCAGCATCTTGATGGTCTTCTTCTTCTTGCGCCGCAGAGCCAGGTACTGCTCTGTGGTCACGTCGCCAATCGTGTTGCACAGCCATAGCTTCTTGGCCACACGGGCGTAGGCCACAGAGATGATGAGGAGGGGTAGGATGTAGAGCAGGATGAAGGTGGCCAAGTCCAGGTACTTCCAGAAGAGGTCAGCTGGCTCAGGGAAGTCTGGCAGGCATAGGGAGCGGACAATGTCCTCACTGGGGGCAAAGAGGGAGAGAGACAGAGACACAGACACAGAGATACCGAGAGAGAGAAGGAGGGGCTGCAATTAATCTGGGAAGGCCTCAGCCCCAGAAGCACTAGCCTCCCCTCCACTGGGCTTCTGGTACATCTGTTACAGCACTTTTGATGCTGCAGCCTAATTATCTGATTACATTTCTGGTCATCCCACTAGGCTTTCTGGCTTTCCCACTAGGCTGGGAGTTCTATAAAGAGAGGGAATAGACCTGGATCTCTCTGTGTCCCCTTAACATTGTATTATTCCTAGCCCATAATAGAGACCCAGAAAATATCTGTTCATTAAATGAATGCAACAGGGGTGTTCTTCCTGTTAGAACTAACTCATCCTGGGAGCACACTGTATTCAGGAATTCCCCACTGAACCACCTATTCCCATTGCAGAGGGGAACTAAGGAATGCGCCAAAGTGCATGATGGATCTTGATAATGGGAGTAGCAACACCGGAATAACATGCTTATTTTCTATGCAATCTACCTAGTCTTCTTCAAGCTTTTTAGGAATCTTCATGTGGGTTGGAAAACCCAGAGCTGGTGTGTTAAGAATATGTAGATTATGACCTGCTGAATGAGGAGGCACAAGCCACCCACATGGGGCAGCAGGAAGCTCCCTTGGTCTCCAGGCTCCCATCTTGGGGAACTCAAAAAACCCTGGGGCCATTTTAAAGGCACCATTTCAATACATTCACACAAAGGAAGTAAAGTCAAAGACTTAGGACTTACAAATCCCAGAACAGGGATGCCCTGAGCTGGGGGAAGGGTAGTCCTCCCTCCCAGGTCATCAGCCAGCAGGAGACAGAGAGCAGGGCAGTAAGCACCTATTACAAGGGGTGGAGGCAGCAGTCACTCATTTTTTGCAGGCTCACCTCTGGGGGGTCATTTTAAAGGGTGCCCAGGAAAAGCAGTGCAGGAGCTCATGGTGGGATCCTCAGCTCCAGTCCTTATCTAAATGTCCAGACTCAGTGTGAACAGGTTTGCAGACTGTAAAACACCTAGGCAGCAACTCAAAATGGTTGTTTTCTCATCACACCACATGCATGTTGCTCTTGTGGTAGTGATGATGGGCATCACTAGTGAAAGAAAGAGAGAACTCTCCTTGCTTTCATTAGCAGAAAAAAATAGCCCTCCATGTGTGCAGGCAGATGGGGAGTCCGAGGGCTGGCGGGTTTGGGTGTGTGACTCATCCCTGCATCCTAGAATTCGGGAGGGAGCCTTTTAGGTGAGTTGAAATCAGCCTTCGGAGTTTTTTCTCTTGGCCCTGCTTGTGTCACAGGAGAATGTGTGTTTGTTTCAGGTGGGGCAGCGTGTGGCCACTGGGGGACACACCAGCAGTGCCCTCAGACCCCCATTACCTGTCTAGAGTGCTAGGCCCAGAGCTCCTGCCTGACCTCCCCAAAATAGCTGGTACCTGTGACCTTCTTAGGTGCCTAGGACTACCCTAGGGCTGCTGAAGACACTTCCCACAGATCCACTAGGAGCCCGACGTAGCATTTTTTCCAAGGGAGGCCTGGAAACGAAAGCACAGCTCCAGCTGCCTCAAGGCTGGCAAACTCTGTCACCCGAGCTCCCTGGGGAGCAGGCCGCAGCTTCCTCCCAAATCGCACCCTACCTGAAGTTCTACCACTTCCTTGTCCTGCCTCCCTACTCCCTTACCCATTACTCCTGGAGGCACTTCCTTTAAAAATCATAGGCACAATGGCCTCCCTTTATCTCAGGGTTTTTTTTCTAAGGAACCTCATCTAAAACTACTATGAACTGACAAAAATCACTCCAAGCTCATTCATTCATTCAGTAAATATGGGTTAAGGGCTTGTTATGTGGGGACAGGTAAGTTATATGCTACAGATACCAAGGTAGCAAAATCAGAAATGGGGCCACCTCTCCCCAACCTTACAATCCAGTGGGAGCATCTGCCTTTATAAACGAGTAGCACACACTAGTGCTTACATTTAAAAAACTGAGTGCTTTGAAAGAAATTCTCATTCTGAGAGAGTGTGTGAGAAAGAAACCTGAATGGGAGGTAGAGCATCCTGCCTCAGACACATAGATACATATTTTGTTTGTAGGTTGTACAAGAGAATTTAAAGAACCCCACTTAAACAAGGCCTGGTGATTTCAGAGCTCAGTCTGTGGGAGTATGTGCTCCCTGTGATAGTAGCTGATCAATACTGCCTTAGCCTTGAAGACCAACAGGACAGGGAATAAGGAAGGAGCTAAAGTTGGTAAGAAGGAAAGATGAGAAAAAGCAGAAAAAGTGAAGGGGAGAGATTGAGAGAGGCAGGCTCCCCTCTGCCGAAGTCCTCTGAGTCCCCAGGCTGTTAATCTCACCTGTACTTGAAGGTAAATAATTTCTGGCAGATAGCATGTGGGAGTGAGAAGAAGGTAGCCAAGGTCCAGATGACTGCGATACAGATGACACCTTTGGTGATGGAGATCCGGGGTTTTAACGGATGCATAATGACCTGGAAAACAAGCAAACTGCACCACTGGCTGAAGAAGTTTTGAATCAAATGAGAAATCCAGATGACATGTCACAATAAAGCATATAAATCCTATTTATAAGGAAAAGCACCCATTAATTTATTATTGAGCCCCTGAGCTACACCATCCCACAGCCCACCTCCAAGGGTGGGAAGGTGACATCTGGATTCAGATACCCCGGGCAGCCCAAATGCCAACTGAAGGTCCTAAGTGGCAGGACCAGGGTGCAGTTGAGGGGGTGAGGAGGGACAAAGGGCGGGGTCTGCTTTCAGGACACCCGCAGCCCCACAGCAAGGCTGGCAGAGGACCAGCCCTGGCCAGCCTCCACCTCCAGATCTGATATCATCTCCCCGGGATTCTAGACCCCTTAGGTTACAAAGGGCTCCAAAAGGGTCTGAGGGTGACACTCAGGGAGGGGAGACTCTCACCACTGATCATGGGGAGCTGACATTTATTGGGGGGTTCACAGCACTGTTTATGAAAGCCATTACCAAAATTGCAGGGGACCCCAGCTTTCCCAGGCCTATAATAAAGCCAATGTTATAAGCTTCAGGCTGAAAATCATCTTGGAACTGTATGCCAACTGATTGTTGTAAAAGTTTTTAAAAAACAGGAATTTAACTGCATCCTCACGTTAAGATTAGAATCACTATGTCTTGAATAGGCAGTTTGGGACAGGTGAGTCCAGGGTTAAGGGCAGAGGTCATAAAGAGCTGTCACCACCTCAGGACCCCATCCCCAAAACACACTGGATATTCATCATGGGTCCTCCCAAATTTTTCTCCAAATTTTTTAAGGTTTTACAGGAGGAAGTAACTAGGCTTTAGAAATGGCCCAGCACCACTCTGGACTTTGCCGTCTTTGCCCCTCACACTCCTTTGCTGTTCAGGTCGCCGAAAGGAGTGGAAGCCTGGGTCAGAGGCCCCAGACTCTGATCAAAGACTCCACTGGCTTTGGGATGGGGCCCCATGTTCGGGTACATGTCACAGCCACATGGTCAGTGTGTGTAAGACTTCCCCCTGTTCCTCAAACCCACCTTTACAAAGGTCAACTCTCAGTTAGCTGTGTTCATGAGTAAGCATAGGCCAGGCAAAGGCAGTCCAGAGTCCTTCTGGATGAATTAGGGGAGAAGGTTAAGAAAAGGCAGGAAACATCTGTGTGCAAACATTTGCACCACAGCATCTGCAATATAAATGCCAAAATGATGGCACTGCAGGGGCAAAGAGTCGTAAAAGTTTGCCAAGTCCAGTTCCCTATCAGACACATGAATGGCCTCTAAAATACCCTATCAGACCTTGCGTGAATATGACGTAAAACTCATTGCCTCCCCAGGCAGCTTTGTGCACCTTCAAACACTTCTTTTAGAAAACTCTCCCTCATGTTAAGCTGCATCTCCGAATCTGCATCTTGAAGCCTCCTGTCTTTTGGTCCTTGTGGCACATCTTGGAGCTGCTCAGAATAAATTCTCTCTCTTTGTCCTGGTGGCCCTTATGATATTGGCCTTGTAGGTGTCCTTGAGTCTTCTCAGAGCAGGATGAACTAGTGACAAGGGCATGGGCTTGGAGCCCAACAGACCTCAGTCCTAACCCTAGCTCCAACATTCGCCAGGCATGAGATCTTGGAAAATGTTACGTACGCACTTTTCTGAGCCTTCATTCCTTGATTCAGCAGAGACCCAAGTGTACAGCCTGAGTCCCCTGAATTAGTGTAAGACACCTGCCATTGAGCCGTGCTCTTCTGGGATGGACACTCACAGGTCCTCTTCAGTTCCCTTAACCACATCCCCCCATGCATGTCTGATGGGGCAGGCCTGTCCCACCCCAATGCCTGCTGACCCCCCTGGGTGCCCTAGCTTGTTTTCCTCCTCTGACAGCTTGGGCAATGGAATACCCATCTCTCAGCCAGGAGCCTTGTCTCCAGCCTATAGTTATTTGCTACTCTCTTTTCATCTGTGATTTGCCAGGTTTGCTTATCTACCCATAAAGCATGTTCATTAATTTCTGAGATGCTAGCAACGAGGCCAAGTTTTTGCAGCACCTAGCACAAAGAGATTAATAACCTAATCTAAGCACTCATACTGGCCAATGAGACAAATGCATTCATTGGAAAATAGGCTAAAATATGGTCTTAAGGGCCCCACACCCCTCTGGACGACCAAGGCAGAGAGAGAAGGACAGGGCATTTGGGGCAGGTACCCTCACCTGGTGGCGGTTCACGGCAATGGCTGTCAGTGTCAGTACTGAGACGTGCAGGGAGCAATACTGGGCGAAACGGCTGACATGGCACATGCCCTTCCCGAAGACCCATGTGCTGTTCACAAAGCGGACCTGGAAGCAAACCCGCTGAGGTGAGGAGACAGACAGGCCTTGACCCTGACAGCCCCCACCCCAACCCCGTGGTCTCTGTAGAACCTGCCTCGAAGGCGTGTTCCAGCCCCTCCCCCTTCCACTCTTCACAACTGAACTGAGGGTCACACATGACTTTTTCTAGCATGACTCATTGTCAATTACTCAATTGAACAAACTCTAATCATGTGGCTGGGTCCAGGCACTGTTAGGTGCCAGGAGAGCGTGGAAAAGACATGGACTTTGGCTTCAGTTCCAAGGTCATTCCCCTAGTGAAGTCGGCCATCGTCTCTCGCTTGGATCATTACAGCCTCATCTCAGCTTTCCTCATCCCCCAGTCTTGTCCCCTTGTAACTCAGCCTTCCAGCCTCTACTAGTTTCTAGTTGTGTGACCTTGAGCAAGGTATGTAATCTCTCTGAACTTAATTTTCCTCATTTATAAAAAAAATTAAAGCTTAAAAATCTCTACCTTGTAGGCTTATGTAAGGATTCAGTGTTTTAAAAGTCTATAAAGGGTGAGACACATGTTTGGCAGATTGCTAGAAAGATATTAGAAATGAATAGTAACTTTTTAAATAAAATTTTAAAAAATAACCTGGCTGGTGTGGCTCAGTGGATTGAGTACTGGCCTGCAAACCGAAGGGTCACAGGTTCATTTCCCAGTCAGGGAAACATCTGGGTTGCGGGCCAGGTTGCCCCAGTAGGGGGCGCATGAGAGGCAACCACACTTTGATGTTTCTCTCTCTCTTCTTCCCTCCCTTCTCCTCTCTCACAAATAAATAAATAAAATTTAAAAAAGAAATAAATAGTAGCTATTTTTATGGCAATAATAAACTAATTCTTGGCCCATATGAGTTCAGAATAATGGGGAAGACACAGATGAAAAGTCACAGCACTGAACTCGGGCTATGTTCTCAAATGCTGGCTAAGCAGGCCTTGCAATACATCGTCTCAGAAGTAGAGCCAGAGGCCTGAAGATGTGTGGGCAGGGGCAGAGGCAGGGGCAAATGCGGGGTGGTGGGGAAGAAAGAGAAGACAAGCCCTCCAGGGCAGTGTAAGGCTTTAGGGGCAGGTCTAGGCCTCATCGCACACCATCCAGGGCTATTTGCTCACTCAGTTATGCTTGAGCAGCTCCTGTGAGTAACATGCCATGCCTGAGACAGGTCAAGCATTGATTCTGATAAAGGAGCTTCTATGCGGGGCAAAGGAGGGCTCAAGTACCTTGGATAAAAAACAGAAGGCATTTAATGCCCTATAGAAGACTCAGGCAAAGGGCACTGGGGCCACCAGACAGGGTAGGAGTGGCCAGAGACGGAGAAATGATAGAAAAAAATAGAGCAAGTCAGCCCAAGAGAAGGAATACTGTGTAGTGGTTTACAGCAGAGTATTCGCCACTTATACCTGTCACCTTGGGCAAGACACTTAGGCCCTATGAGTCTCACTTCCCTCACCTATAAAATGGGGCCAACCCGCCAACCCTCTTCGCATGCTTGTCATGAAAATCATAAGTAGGTACAACAGTGCCTAGTCCATAGCACTGCCAACCGTCACTACTGTGACAGGAGACATCTGAGATAAGCTCTAAGGGATACGGAGGGTTTGCACATGCGGAAGAACGAAGCACCACTTGCAACTGAAATCTCGGACCTGGTTGGGGAATTTGGGGTGGAATGGTTTGGGCTGGAGTGTGTGGAAGAGTCAAGAGGGACAAGTCTGGCCAGCTCATGAAACCTGGCCAGCAGATCATGGACTTTATTGTGTTTGGAATAGGCAAGGGCGTGCGACCTGAGGCTTCGGAGCAGCCCAGTAACATTACAGAGCTAGAAATCTTTGCTATGCCTACTCCTCACCTCCCATACTCAATGCATTTGCTGATCATACCTTTCTTAAACCACATTATTACCTTCCTGCTTAGAATCATCATGGCCCTGAGGAGCCAGATGCCTTAAGAGCACCCAGGCCCATTCAGAGCCTGGGCCCAGCCTTCCTTTCTGGCTCCCTTCCCCTCTCCCCTGCCCTGCCGCCTCCTCCACTGTGCTTCCTGCCCCCATTGCTCCAGCTACACTGAGGCACTCAGTGGTCCCTCAACACAACATGAACTTTAATGCCCTTTGTCTTTGTTTTCCCAGGTCCCTCTGTCTGCACGAAACACTCATCTCAACCTGGGAAATTCCTACTCATCCTGGCCTCTGAAATGTCGTGTTGTTTGTAAGGTCTCCTCTGACCTTTGCGTGGGTCTCGGGCAGGTCAAGATGGATGACTACCTCCTCTGGGCTCCACCACACTGTGTATGCCTCTGCCATGGGAACTGTGCATATTGTTCTCCTGATGACCAGAGCTAGGCTTTATGCTGATATAGTGTGTAAAGAGGACAGCAAGAGAGACCAGGGGGGAAGGGTATTGTCATCAACTGGCCTGAAGTCAGGACATCTTATCCAGTGGAGAAGACTGGCTGAAGTTTTAGAAGACCTTCCCCCAACACTTACACTCTCCCTGGTTGCCAGCACCTTGGAATCTCTGGTGGGAGCTTGTATTGGGACAGGTACGTGGGTCAGGTTGAAGGCCACACTGCTTTGGGTGAATCTGGAAATGGGGCTGACTTCTCAGGACCTTGACATCCCCTCTCGCACAGGAGATCCCCCAGGGCAGGGGTTGCCAGCTTTCGGCTGCAACCTGGCCTGGGGTCTGGCCTCCCTCCCCACCCACCCTCATGTCTGTTACATATCTAGCCATGCATCCTGCTACGGGCAGCAGCACAAGGCCATGTCCTGGGACCCTCCAGTGCCCAGCCCGGGTGGCCCAGCCCAAACCCAGCATTGCAGATTGTCAGGTCAGAAGCCAAAAGTGGAGTCAAGGGGAGTCAGAAATGCACTCTCTTGTGCTTCAAGGCATCAGAGGGAGTGGGAGGGAGGGAGGCAAGGGTATTTGGAAGCCCCTTTATCCTGGGCTAGTACCTAGAGGATCCTGAGTGGCCAGGAATCCTTTAGATGTAGGCTGCAAGGAGGACAGAGAAAGCTCATGGTTTGGAGTAGTGGAAGCTTAACATGGTCCAAGAGCGGTGGCTTAGTGGACTTGAGTCGGGGGAAGTAATTCTCATTCTGCTCTGCCAATTTTTAGTCAAGTGACCTTGGACAAGGGATTGAATATCTCTGGACCTTAGTTTCCTCGTCTGCAAAATGTGAATAGTGTTTTCATAAGTGAGGACAAGAGAACGTAGTTTTAAAATGTGACAAAGACAGAGCCACAATGAGATACAAAGAGATATGAAGAGATACTACTTTAGTAATAACTCAAATTCTACAAACTGTTATTCTACATATTGAAAAAGCTCGTGCTACAAAACCATAAGATTTAGCTGTCATCATCATCACTCAGTCAAAGCTCTCATAGTCTCAAATCATCCATGAGCACCCCATTCACAAGTCACAGAGGGACAAAAATGACACTACGAATGCCCAGCAGCCACGGCTCGGGGAGGAGGGTCACCCGCCACCCATGTGCAGATACCCCAGGCCAGCTCCAGCTCTGGGGCCCAATCTCGTCCCCAACACAGACTTCATGCACAGCGTCACTGTCAAAGCACAGAAGAGAAATGCAATGGAAAGAATCGGTCTAGGAAAATGCACGTAAGGTTCCATTAACAATTAGCAATTGTTCGATATTTTAGCTGTGGCAGAAAGCAGCAACCTGCAGGGGGGTGTATTTGATGGACTGCACTCTGGTGAAGGAGGGGCAGGTAACCTAACCAACTCTGCTGACATTTCAAAGGGCTCAGATTTACTGCTCAATTATCAAACAAGCTCATGCACAGTGACATTAAAATTAAATAGGAAATGATCATTCATTCACAACAACTGGCTGCAGACACTAAAATCATTATCCCAATGTCACCAGCTGCAGATGCTCTGGCTTAGAAGGTGGGAGAGAAGGAGAGGGAGGGGGAGGGAAGGGGAAGAGGGAGAGGGGGCACACCAACAAGAAAGGTCAGAGAGAAAGGGAGAAAGGTAAAGAGAGAAACAGAGACAGGCAAACAGAGGCACAGAAAGTCACTGAGAGGAAAAAAAGATGAAGACACAGAGAGACAGAAAAGAGAGATGGAGAGACAGACTGACAAAAAGACAGAAAAACAGGAGTTGAGCAATTAGAGATGAGAGGGCAAGAGAGAAAAGAGACTAAGGGAGCTTAAGGCAGGAAGACAGGCGGGAGAGGGAGAGAGAGCAGAGAAATGAGGAGGGAAGTAGTGGTGGCCCCGTGGAGGGTGGGCAAACAGAGAGGGACGGAGCCAGGAAGGCCCTGAGGGAGAGCGCGGAGCCGGCCCAGCCCCGGCCTTACCAAAGTGAAGGGGGTGTTTAGCAGCGTGATCATTAGGTCGGCGACGGCCAGGTTGACGATGAAGAGGCTAGTTGCAGAGTGCATTCTCTGGTTCTTGAAGATGACATGACAGACCAGGATGTTGCCAAAGAGCGAGAAGATGATGATGAAGGAGTAAGCCACAATGAGCAGGGCTTTCACCGTGGGGTTCTGGGACTCAGCCCCATAGCGCCGCCGGCCCACAAAGTTTTGCCAGTCGGTGAAGGTGTAGTTGTTCCAGAAGAAGTGCGAGGCGTTGGGTGCGGGCAGGGTCGCCTCCAGGCCCAGATCGTCCACCTGGCGTTCGGAGAGCTCCGTGGCTCCCACCAAGGGGAGGAGAAGGAGCAGCACCCAGTGAGGGACCATTTTTCAGGAGCCACCGCACCCAGGGGGCCGTGTGTCTGGGTGTCGTCGTCTGGCTGCCAGCGGGCTCGGGAAAGGGCGCGGGGCTGGGGGGGGGGGGGCGGGGGGGAAGGACCCTAGGCCTCTCAGCGCCTGGGGGGCGCCCTCTCACCGCTGGCCTCCAGCCCTGAATCCACACGCTCCGGGCTGGTGCCGCACTTTTATGTCCCTGCGCCTCCGCCGATTGGGCAGCGCCGCGTCTCTGGCGACGACGGTGACGCGCTCCTGCTCCGCGAGCTCCGTGGCTGCTCCCCCACCCCCAGCGGGCTCCCCCTCGAAGACTAAAACTCCGGCAGAATGTCCAAACCAGGTTCCCTAAAGTGCACCTGTCTGCTCAGGCTCTGCTTAAGCCTCGTTCTAGTAACGGGAGCAGGTGGAAGCTGTCCCGGGGGCAAGTTGGGATGGTATGGGGCACAATGCAAAGATCGGGTCTGCCCACCCCGGGGCCCCCTGTTCGGCGACAAGGATAAACTCCACTGGTTTGCGTCTGGGCTTCAACCCTGGCACGGTTCCAGTGCTGAGGTGAGTCCTGAGTCCTGGTGGTTCTGGGTTCAATGTTCCTCCAAGACACTTCAGTGACCAGACTTCAGCCGTGCTGAGGAGCTTGAGCTTTGTTTCCTTCCACTTAGACTTAATGTGGGAAGCTGTTTTTCAAGGAAACTCTACAAAGCAGAAAACTCTTTTGACAGGATCAAAGAATCCAAAGAGAATGGTAGCCATGTGCCCACTTCTTCACTAGCGGGTGAGTTTTCTGCCATGGAAGTTTTTGAAGCGGTAGTCAGGGATATCACCCATGGGTTTTTTTTGTTCCCCACCTACTTTTCCAGGATATCTTGATGTCTTATCTGTGTGTTCACTCCCAGTGTGAGGTCTCTCCCAGTCACCCCTGTCCCACCACTCACTTACCTGATCCTGTGAGATCAGGGTCAAACTCCAGCTTTGTCACTTTCTAGCTGTAAAATCCTGGGAAAGTTATGCAACTTTACTGGCCCTGGTGAAGGCCGGTATATGTGGGGTTTTCAGAGACCCCTGTATGGATCCCCCACCACCCTACCTTGCACTCTGGTACTAGGATGCAGTTGTTGGTTAACTATTTGTAAATGTCCCAGGTAGACCCTTTCTATTGTCATTTTACCCAACTGAGTGGTGCCATCAGGCTGGGACTCCATCAAATGACTCAATCTTAGGTGTCCACTTGGCCTAAGGGAAAGCCTGCACCTTTGTCTCACCTAAACCCTGGAGAAAGGTCCGCTCCCACCAGTCCTCTTTTCCCACTGGGCCATGAGGGGAATCCCAGACATCTCTCACTTTGGAACTTTTCCAGGAAAGTTAGACGTCAGCTTTTGTACCCCCTCAAACTGCAGGGACACAGGTCAAGCTGCCCTATTCCTGAGTCATTAGACAATGGTTTGGTTAAGTGTTACCATAGGGAAATACAAGGTGTACTTATCCATGTATGAGGGAGTCAGAAAGTCTTTCCAGAGGAAGTGACACTTCAGCCCAGTCCTGAGGGACCAGCAAGAGATTGTTGGGTCGTGGAGGAGGAGGCAGAGGAAGGAAGATGGAGTACTCTATCAGGAAGGAATCATGGTACCTGCAAAGACACGGAGTGTGAGTATGACACATTCACCAACTGTGGAAGGATAAAGAATGGAGCGTGTCCTGCAAGAAGATGAATGGAGGGAGAGGCCCAGAGAGGGAGGCGGGGGCCTGAACAAGAAGGGCTCCACAAGAATTTGAATGATTTGCAGAGGGCAATGGGAATTCACAGAAGGGCTGTAAGAGACCAACAAGATCAGATTTGCATTTTAGAAAGATCACTGCAGCAACTTAAAGGAGGATGGAGGAGCTGGGCTTGAGGCAGGAAGTTAGAAGGCTGAGTAACCCAGGTGAGTAGGTAACACCTAAATCAAGGTGCTAGGAAGGGGAGGAGCAAGGTGGACATAGATCAGAGGAAGGAGTCAAGATGATTGTTAAGTTCAGTCTGAAGTCAAACATGAAAAATATGAAAGATCTTCCTTTGACTTCAACCCCTCCTAGAGGTTTGAGCCCATCTTTCTCCATTATTTTATCAGCAAGTTCAAAGAAGTCCACCCTTGTCTCATTTTTCACTTCACATTCACTCTTTAAGCACCTATGGGGGAAGAGAATGGCAAGCAGAAGTCCTCCACTTTTGCCAGTGGACCTGGCAGGTGCCATGGAATTATGTGGTTAGAAAAGAGAATTATGTGACTGATCCCAGGAGAAGGGATAGGGGTGCCAGGCAGATGAAATAATAGGTATTTATCTACAGGCAATAAACCAAGAGATGCTATAAACTTCTAACTCAAGAGCTTGGGTAGATTTGATGCTTCATCAAGATGACTTAGCACCATCTGGGGAAGGCAAGGCTGGAATGTAACAGTAATTTAGCAAACAGAATATTGGTTGCTTGAATTGTGCCCAGTGTATTGTAGGACTGTATTGGCAGAAGAGGGCTAGTCAGCATCAAGCACAGAGAAAAAAATATCCAAGGTAAGTAAGCATAATGTGGACCACTGAACTAATGATTTAGCTTTGATTCCTTGCCTGATCATTGTAGGTTCCCATCTTGCAGGTGTGAGGGCCAGGTGCTTGAAACTTCCTCTCTGAAAGAAGCAGTACCATATTTTAGTTCTTGGCTTTCTACAGAAGCAAATCCTGAGACAAAGATTCGAATGAGACCTAAATCTAGTGAGACCAAGGGTTTATTTGGAGGGGAAGGCAAATCCCAGTAGGAGATTGGAAAAGTGAGACAAGGAAGGGAAGTGTATTGTCAGGCCAGTTGCCACTGTGAGTGACTGGAGCTTAACCCTGCTGGGACACCAGTGTAAAGTATATACATCAGCTATCCAAACCAGTGAGTGAGGGAGATGAGATAGCTACACACCAATTCCTGTCAATCACTGGCTGACGGCTGCCCGCCCCCGCCCCCTCCTGGGTATGATAAATTCTCCTACACTCCTGACTTAGCAACTGGGCAGCTTAAATGGGCTCCAGAGAAAAGAGAAGGCACTCAGGCTCATTAATACTGGTGCTGGCAGTTGGAAGTTGGACTGGAGTGCAGAATAGTTAGAACATACTGAGAATGACCAAGGTCTACAATCACTTCCTCTTCCTCTTTCCCAAGCATTCAGCTGCTCTCTGCTCAGCCTAGTCCCCATGAGTTCCCAGCCCAGCTCACTGTCCCCAACACAACCTGAACTGCTGGGACAACCCAGTACATAATGAAACAAGAACATCCCCCCCCCACCACCACCACCATCAACCCCGCACAAAGACTAAGTTACTAGACGAAGTTTCTTCCTCAGAGGCCTCATTGGTCCTGCAACATTGCCATTGCTGTTACTAAGGAGATTTGGGAAGGCTCAGAGCCGCTGTCACAGAATGAAACAGCTCTTTCTTTTGTGCCTTCTGAAGAAAACCAAGGACACTGTGGAGTCAGTATGTGCCAAATAGTAATTATGCATATTTCTGTCTTTAATAATAGTCACACGTATTGAACATACCAGAGAACAGAGAGTTTAGTGTTTAACTCTTTCAAATGAACTTGAAATAAAAACGAAAAATAATAAATCACTTCACAAATATTATAATAAAATCTAGCTGAAGAATTGCAGAATAATAATATCACACAGAGGCCTTAGAAAGAGGTGTTTCTGACAGCTTCCCCGTATCAACATTCCTGGCACCACAAGCAATTGCTAATTTGACACCAATATTGTTTCCTGAAAAGTTAAAATCTCAGCATCTGCCACAATTCTTCTCTGGTGTCAATCACAGTGGCAGACAGAGGACAAGAAGGAGCAATTAGCACCATGCCAGGCACTTAACAGTCACTCAGAGTTTGTGTTAATGGCAAAAGTAAGTCAGCAAACTTGATTTACAAATGAACCAAGTAGGCCTGAGACATAAAGCATGGCTGAAGATATTCCCAAATGCAATAAAAACACAAAGCGTGCGGGCAGGTTATGCTAGGAACTGGTTCCCAAATTTCAGTACACTGGAGCCATTAGGTAAAAAGACATAGTTAGGATAAGTGATAGAAAATATGCCCATGCTCCATCTTATAGTTTGTGGCTTCAAAGTTTTCTGTAATTTGCTTGAACTTACTCTGCACTTTACATAGAAAGTTTTATAAATGGAGGCATGGTTCTTGGGCCAAGTCGTAACAGCCCACTTAACACATAACGCAGATAAATGGTAGCATTAGTTGTACCACAGAACTGCTAGTTAAGTGTTGGTGCTCTGGGATGCTGCTCTCCATTATCTGCTCCTCTTGAATTAACTGTCCCCCCCGGATGAGCTCAGCCACCTCCACTGGTTGAACTGCCACTCACCAATGACTCCAAGACCTGTATCTCTACTTACCACTTCTGTTGAAAGCTCAGATCAGTATTATATATCCAACTGTTGAATGGACATTTTCACCTGGAATATCCCCACACACTTAAAATTCAGTAAGCTCCAAACTAAACTCATTATGTCCCACTGTTCCTCACTTTCTTATACTTGCTCCTTTTTTTTGTTCTCTTGTTCACCGTGGTTAAAATCTTGGGGTCATCCCACAGCCCACCAACTTCATGATGCATTTGAAGATGCTCTAGAACTGTCTTGAACCATCCTTTCTCCCAGCCCCAGAGCCAGAAAAACTCTCCTTCATTCTTTAGGACCCAGTTCAAGTGTTGTGAGGACTTCTCATCCACTTAGCTGCCACAGCCCCAGAACAAGTGGGGTCAAGCGTCCCCAAATCTATTCATTTAAAAGTGCTTCCAAACATGTGATTGTTCCCTGGTGTTCCTCGTTGTATCCTGTTTGTGACTTATCTTTAGTCTTGCCCACTAACCTGTCAGCTCTTCCAGGCCAGGAATGCTGACACCTACTGTTACCTCCCAGAGCCTCACAGAGTCGTCACATAGGGGAGATGGAGTATCATGCCAGAGACAGCATCCCTGGATTCAGACAGCCCGGGGTACAAGTCTAATTCAGAATACTCCTTTTTCTCTCTAGTAGGGTCCTGAGATATATCTAAATTTTAATCATTTAAAATTATATAAACTTCCATCTTCTAAATTCAATGTAAAACCTACTTTCTGTGAAAACTGTATTTTCTGGCTCTGTTCTTCATTAAACACTTAAAATGAGGATTTTTTTCATGAGCTCTCCCAGGGGACAAAGAGAAGACGATACAGATGCTCTGATGGGTAGAACCATGAAATTAGTGTTTCAAGGGGATTTTCCGAAATCCTACAGGTTGAGTCATAATTCTTAGCAACAGTTCTAGGTTTTAATTGCTATTGAGCTATTTTTCTTCTCCATTATTTCTGCTGTGTGCCTTGTTTCAAATCAGATCCCCAGAAATAAGAGGATAATTAAGCATGATATTTAAGCTACTTGGTTAATACTGCATCTTATTGAGGAAGGAATGATTAATGGGGTTTTTTTTTTAACAATACCAAGTGAAAATTTTGTTAAAAGTTATTTCTAGAAGGCATCACTGGATCTGCAACCCATTTTCACAGGATGTAAGCAATAGCTATCACCAATCTTATGCTGTTTTGAAAAATGTTTCAATAAGGTTTTTTTTTAAGTTACCATTCGAGGCCATTAGTTTTGAGCACCAAAAAAGACAAGCTGTCTATTCTCATGTTAATTTTATGTTGCTTCTATGTTATACAGTTCATGCTCTGATAAAGACAAATCTAGCAATTACAGTTGAAATTTCAGTTTGCAGGCAATAGAACAGAGGAAGTCTGTGGTGTTTGAAACATGAGGATCATACCTCTCTGAGGACAAAAACTGCACAATGAGGAAAACAAGTAGGATCTGAAGGTAAAAGTCAGATCTTGACCAACCAGACTAAAAAAAAATACCACTAAGGAGTCACATGCTGGCTTCTCCAAGATGGTGGCCACTAAAAATGGTTGTGGCTTAGAAGTGGCTGCAGAGACCACGGTGGCTCCACCTAGGGATTCCTGTGGCTGCATTTGTGTTGGATGTGAGTTCCTTCATCCTACAGCCTGGGAAGGAGCCTGCGGTTACAGTACTAAAGAGGCTGGATGAGCAGTACCGGCGTATAAATCTATGGAACTCAACCTTGCTCAAAAGAAAAGGAGGCTAAAAGGTCAGATTCATAAAATTAGGCTGACTTTAGAAATTCTAAAATACATGTGGAAGATGTGTCCAGCAATTCACTGGAGTCCAGATTTTCTGAAATCCTACCTGTAGGATTTTCTGAATGGCCGGTAGCCTGTATTACAAAGCTTCAGCTCCTCCTACTGATGAAGTGTGTCTATGGTTGGTGGCTAATGCAATGCTTGAATAGGATATTGATGAAGCTCGGGCATTGTTGGAAAAGAATTTATCAACTGCCACAAAGAATCTTGATTCTCTTGAGGAAGACCTTTACTTTTGGGGGGATCACTTTACCACCACCGACGTCATTATGGCCAGGTTTATAATTGGGACATAAAGAGAAGAAACAAAGATGATTCTACCAAGAACAAAGCATAATACAGGCAATTAAAAATGTGGTTTGGTTTTCCAAACATGATCTTCTAAATACTCCAAAGTTTATCCTTAAAGGTTGACATACCTTTGAATGATTTTTAACAGTAAGAATGATAATTAAACCTTTTTTAGAACGATAAATACCTTTTAGTTTATTTATAAAAACAAAATTAGTTTCAAATACTTCACGGAATTAGCAGTATTTTTTTTCTCATTTCCAACAAAGTAAATGCTGCTTTCATCATTTCTTTGTTTGTTTGTCGGAACAAAAGTCTTAGCTGAAACGGCTGAAGACTAACGTGTGCTATGGAGGGTGAATTCTGGACCCTTTAGCGGTTCACTTTTTCTTTTGGCTGATGTTACTCTCCTCTCACTTGATGTGGTTAAGCCAGTTTAGAGAAAAGTCAGTTCAATATTTGCAAACTTGTTTTCTTTAGTACATGTGAGGCTTTATGGTCCTCTGTTACAGTTATTTGTCTCATGTAAATGGAGTTTCATGAATTACTGCATAGCCAATAACTACTTATTATGATTTTCTGTACTTTTCAGGAAATGGTCATCTGCCTGTCCAGACCTTAAGAGGGCTATTGAGACAATACATCTTCTTACCCCCGCAAGTGCAGAGTGCCTCTGCGATGCCAGCATAAGGGAGATTTCAGCCAACAGGAAATGGCAAAATTACTCAAAACTCAAAACTCTTGACTAAGGTGAATTTGTATTTCTTAGTAGTTCTCTAAAGCACCTGAAGAGAAATATTAAGATACATATAAACCTGCAATGGCTGAAAAGACTTGTGAGCTTTTTTATTCACAATAAAACCTCATGGGAATAGTGGAAAATCCCCATACAAAACTATTAATACAGTGGCTACTAGTGGGTGATACAGAATTTGGTAAAAACACAAATGTATTATTACATCTCCATGTAGTAAAAAGTATACTTATATAATGTTTTGTACTTGTATTTCATGATATTAAAACAGTGAAGTTAAAACTGGAAAAAAAGGATATCATAAAAACCTGAAATTAGGGGCAGAGTAATAAAATCTAAATTGTGAGAAAAACGACTGCACCATTTATAGTATACCTGCAAATTTAATAGCTAAACAAAACATCACAGCAGCAAGTAACTTCTGGCAAGGCTGTGGACCCCCACCTGGGCCTGACGGTTCATGCTGGGCTGACCTGTACCACAGCCTTTCCTTTCCGCACCACCTAACGACAACTGACATCAGCGTTTCCCATTAGACGGAGCTCCCTGGAGTGCAGGCAGTCTGCTCTTTTCATCTTTTCAATTGAGCCTAGCATGGTGCTTGGCACAGAGCAGGCTCTTACTAAATATTTAATGCATGTAAACTTAATTACTAAAGTCTTTTTAAGACAAAAATTCCAAAGCACTCAGAACTAAAGCAGAGCTGTTAATTTCCCATCACTCCTTGACAATGGAAATATCTCTGATAAACACACCTGGCCGCATCCTGCGGTAGGGGTAGGGTATAAATTTACAAAGCCAGCAGTTCGATTTCCTCTCTGCCAATAATCTCCTAATGTACAATCAAAAATTGTCATCCAGGTTACGTCAGCTCAGTTGGCTGATCAGAACTGTGACCACCTCTGACAGTGACTATAATAAGGGACCTGTTACAGGTAAAGATGGATTGTAAACTACCTTTTTTCCTAAATATAAATGGTGTTTGTATAATAACACAAAAGGTCAAAATAATAAAAATCCTCACAATCCTGCTATTAACATTTTAGTGTGTTTCCTTTAAACCTTTTCACATAATTTAAGTGAGCTGTTATCAGTTTTGTGTCCTGCTTACATTATTCTGAGAGCATTTTTCCAAGTTACTCAATTTTTCTCAAAAGTTTGCATGAAACTTTTACTAAAAGTTTCGGCCCTTTTAGTGGCTGTATAGTTTTGTCTCATGGAATACCACAGCACAACATATTTTTCACTATAATAAATGCTTGATTAAATCATATTTTTACATAAATATTTTTAGAGCTTTATATATGGAAATAGAGTATAATAAACACACATGAACCCATCCTCCAGCTCCAATCCATTGTCCCTCCCCTGGCCCAGGTTATTTTGAAGCAAATTTCAAACATTGTATGATTATACCATTTAATTTGATAATATAGAGTACATCATATATGTGATATAGAGTATATTACATATACTCTATTTTTTAACCAAATATTCAGTTAGTTGTCCATAAATCTTTGAACACATTTCTGATTTTCTCCCTAGGGCAGAGTCTAAAAACAGAATTCCAGATAAATGAGATGAAAATGTTTTAGGGCTCATGGTAATTTTGCCAGATTGCTTGCAAAAAGGATGTATCTATTTATACTGCCCCCCACAACACGAAAGCATCTCTCTCACTGCACCCTAAACCACACCTAGTCATTTATTTGATTTTTTGAACTACATTATAAAAGGCTTCTTTCAATGATTTTTGGGGTTTACAACTCATCACCCAGAAGCTAATGGGGATATTTGAGGAGCCAGTCGGAGCTGGGCTTCAGTCCTCAGCCAGGACAGCCGGGTGCCTTGTGCTGGTCAGTTTTTGAGCTTCTGCTTCCTAATTCAGTAAAGATACTTACCACGTAGGATTTTGTGGTAGTTAAAATATAGTATTTATGAAGGGCTTAGTACAATCCCGGCAAGCAAAAAGAGTTCAATAAATGGTATATTTCTTTTAGACTAAGTTCCATGAGGTTATGTCTACTGTGTCTATTGTTTTTTGGGTTTTTTGGCATTTGCTTAGTGCCTGGTACACAGCGGGCACTCAATATTGAATGAATGAAAGAATTCGATTTTGACAATTAAAAATGGTTTGTCATTCAAATTAATTTAATTACTAATAAAGTCTTAGGTTAGCTGTTTGCATTCCTAGTCTGTCATTTTTTAACTCATGTCCTTTGGCCATACAACAAGGGAATGTATCAGTTTTACCCAGTCTTTAAATATGACCACATTCTGTGTGCAAAAAGTTCACATGTAATAATTTATCATACAGGAACACAGTAGCTATATTCACAAATGTATATCCATACATATGTATATATTATACATTACATACATATTTTTCTTTATGCTGTTTAGTATTTTGGGGTTTCCTGTCATTTTTTTTTATAATCAGAAGAAAACTAATAAATGTGATTTGGGGAAAAAAACAAAAAATAGAAATATTTCCTGTGGGAAATCATTATTAAACAGATTTTTAGTTGACACATTAAACTTACTAAATCAATCCTGAGAATCCCAGTGGAAGCCTATTCTCAGTCTACCATCTATTACAGATTTAATCTAAACCAATTGGAAGCCATTTGAATTTTCAATATCCTCAAGTACTTGGTCAACAGGTCACTCATGTGTACCACTTATTGTTTAATTTGGATCCTTGTAGACCCTGAAATGTTTCTCTCCAAAAGAAAGCCCTCCTCCGGGGTTCACCCTGCCTGGGCCAGTCACCAAGTTTAGACCCAGCTCACTTTCTGCCTTGGACGTAGCCCTCCATTTCTGTACGGTCCCTGTTCAGTGGCGGTTTTTGTTAAGTCAGGACATGCCTCAGTTATGGGAAACAGTATGGTGATGAGGAACGACTGAGATTTGGATTCAGATAGAATTAGATTTCAATCTCAGCTCTACCTTTTATTACTGTGTGATCTTATGTTTAAGCCTTACTTATACAAAAAATAATAATGCTTCCTCTATAGTGTTGTTCTGAGAAATAAATAATGATAGCATAAATGTATATACCTTAGTCTGGCGTGGAATAGCAATTCAATAAACAATTCTCTCCTTTATTTTTCTCCTTTCCTCGGTCCCTTCACAGCATCAGCTGCATTTGATAAGAAGGGACCCTGCAGAACACAAGGAAGCGGCTGTGTCAGGGAGCTGGAAGTGACGGTGAAAGGGAAGTGGTGGGTGGAGAGACAGGGAGCGTTGGGTAGTGAGAATCAGAACTGGAAGAAAACTTGGGTTGAATGTTTTGTAAATGTAGGCAAATTCTCAAAAAAGCAGGGAAAAAGACACCATGCCCTTTAAATAGGTCTAAGGAAAGGAAGGTGGGGGCATAAGAAGCATCATGACCTTCTCTTGATTGAGCTACGTCACAAATGTGCAGAGGAACACTAAAGCCAAGTGAAGGAGACATACATTTCAGGTACAAAACAGAGAGTCTGGCAAAGAGAGGGTACCTTCCTAATCTCGTAGAGCAAGCTTTAGTTCTAGCAACCAAAATCTGTTTCTTTGTATTATTTTTCAATTACAGTTCATATTCAATGTTATTTTACATTAGTTGCAGGTTGCCACACAGTAGTTAGAAAATTATAGTTTACAAAGTGATTCCCTCAATAAGTCAAGTACCCCGCCTGGCAGCATACATAGTTAGTAGAATAGAATTCACTGCATTTCCTATGCTGTACTTTACAACCCTGTGACTGTTTTGTATCTACCAACTTACACTTCTTAATCTCTTTACCTTTTTCCCACAGCCCCTCACCACACTGTCATCTGGAAACCATCAGTTTGTACTCTGTATTTATGAGTCTGTTTCTGTTTTATTTTGTTCTTTAGATTCCACATAGAAGCAAAATCACATGGTATTTGTCTTTTCTCTTATAGACTTATTTCACTTAGCATAATACACTCTGGGTCCACGTTGTCGCAAATGGTTAGATTTCATTCTTTATGACCGAGTGATATTCCATCGTGCACATGCACCACGTCTTCTTCATCCAGTTGTCCATCGATGAGCACTTGGGCTGCTTCCATATCTTGGCTATTGCAAATAACGCAGCAACAAACATAGGGCTGCATATATTTCTTCAAATTAATGTTTTGAATTTCTTTGGATAAAATTGCTGGGTCATAGGTAGTACTATTTTCAATATTTTGAGGAATCTCCATACTGCTTTCCATAGTGGCTGAACCAATTTGCAATCCCACCAAAGTGAATGATGGCTCCCTGTTCTCCACATCCTTGCCAGTACTTGTTTAATAAATTATGTTGGAAAAGTGAACAGATACATGCATAAAAATGAAACAAGACCACTCTCTCACCATACATAAAACAAACTCAAAATAGATTAAAGACTTAGACGTAAGACCTGAAACACAGAAGAAAACATAGAAAATAAATTCTCTGACATTGCTCTTAGTAATTTTTCTTTCTTGAAATATCTCCTTGGACAAGGGAAACAAAAGAAAAAATAAATGGAACTATATTAAACTTAAATAATTTTTCACTGCAAAGGAAACCATCAACAAAGCAAAAACACAACTTACTAAATGGGAGATTTGCCACTGATACATCTGATAAGATGTTAATATCCAAAATTCATGAAGAATTCATACAACTTAACATCAAAAACAAACAACCAACCAAACCAATTAAAAAGTGGGCAGAGGACCCGAACAGGCATTTCTCCAAAGAGGACAGATGGCCAGTGTCACTAGTCATCAGAGAGATGCAAATTAAAACCACAATGAGATATCACCTCACACCTGTCAGAATGTCTATCCATAAATCACCAAAATCAGGTTCTTTGGCTATCAAAGAAAATGTCTAGTCAAGTCTGGGAATTAGATCAGTTTTAAATTAAATCAACTGCAATTGACCGTAGGTAAGAATTACAACCAAACTGAAACGCAGTTATTTTTGTAAAACCATACATTAGGTCACAGCAGTATATATAGTTAGAGAGCCAAGAACTATCAAGATACCCTTGGAAGAAAAATTAAAAAGGAAGATTTGTTATAGTAGATAAAAAGGCTCATTATAAACCTAAATAATTAATTCCAAATAGAGCAATAGAGGGTAATTAAAAGTTCGAAAACAGATCTGTATAAAGTGGTCTCTTAATAAGTAATTAAGATGTTTTGCAAGAAAGATGGCATTTGCAGTGTGGGAGAGGGACTCAGCACAGGGATCCTGGCAGCTGTCCCTTCTGTACCCTCCCCAGAGCCACCAACCCCGGTCTCTCCTCACATGACTGTAGTCCACTCCCCCTGCCTCCGCCGGAGCCCAGGCTTCTCCACATGGTTCGACTTGCCAAATCGCACAAGAGACTGCGGAGAAAACTCAACAATGAAACAAGTATGAAAGAAATGGAGAAAATACAAGTGAGGCCCAGCCTGATGAGAGGACGGGCTGAGTGAGGCGTATCCAGCCCTTGGCTTTTTGAGGAGCCGGAGACCAGAGGCTTGAGCTTTGGTGAAATCTGGCGACAGCAGCAGAAAATCATCCAGGGGACACAGGGCTTGATGCCCTTTCTTCCATCTTAAATTGCCAAAAACAAATGGGGCAAGAGGTTAAGAATGAGATAGATGAACAGAATGAGATGATTGATGAGCTTGCCCACTTGGTGGAAAACAAAGATGAGAAACTTCGCACCAAAACCCGGCATGTGAACATGGTGGACAGAAAAGCAGCACCTTGTGAGCTGATAATGGTGATTTCATTGTTGCTCCTGGCTATTGTGGTCCTTGAAGTCTGGCCTACCAACTAGTGGCAATAAAGGGACCGCCTGGGACACCTGACAATGGTAGAGAAAAGCTCCGCACCCTTTGGATACAGGAAAGCAGCTCTCAACAAATTCCCTCAAAGCTCTGAAGAAAACAGTATCTTTGCAAAGCAGGGGAAAAGGACAGTCACTTCACCAAACATGTTGGTGCAAGTGAAACAAAGTGCCTATCTCACACTACACACAAAAATCAATTCCCAGCTGGACCGTACAGTGAAATGTGAAAGACAATCAGATAAGCTTCTGGAAGACAACACAGAATTTCTTTGATCTTAGGACAGAAAATAGTTTTCTCAAACAGGACACAAAACATTCACCATTGATATAACGGACTTCGTTAAAATTAAGAACTTCTGTTCTACAAGACACCATTTATAGAAGGAAAAGGCAAGCCACAGACTGGAGGAGATTTTGCTATATATATATCTAATAAAGGAATTTTAAAATACATGAATATCACCTAGATAAAATAACATAACTCCTAGAAATCAATTTTAAGAAGGCAACCTATTTAAAAATGGGCAAAAGGTGAACACGTATCACAAAAGGATTCAAAATTGCCAAAAAACATTTGAATGTTCCTCAACATCTTTAATCATCAGAGAAATGAAAATTAAAGCCACAATAAAAATAAATAAATAAAAAAGACTGACAACACCAAGTACTGCAAGGATAGGGAGCACCTAGGACTCTCCTGTATTCCTGGTGGGAGTGTAAATTATGAGAAGCAGTGAAAAGTACGGACTACAGATACATGCTGCACCGTGGGTATCGGACGTAAAGGCCCGTGAGAGAAGTCATACAGCTGCTAGCACTAGGAAACGGATACCGCAGTTCATCTGGAAAAACAAACACAAAAAAACAGCTAGGTAAACACTGAAAATGAAAAACTATGAGGGGTGATTAGCCCTATCAGACATTAAACACATTACACAGCCTCCGTATCTGAACCTGTGCTACTGGTGAATGAAGAGACAGACCAATGGAGCAGAAAGGAGTGAAAAGGAGAGGGAAGGGAGTTACAATTTGAGTACACATTCTGAATGGTTTAGATTTCTGGAAGCATGGTAATGTTCCACATATTCAAAAAATAGAATTACATTTTAGACTAGAAAGAAAAATATGCTGTGTAAGGAAATTACTGAGACAACTGAAAAGACTGGAATATGGAAAAGACTGGAAAGTGCTAAATCACTGTGAGAGTTTCTGAAATTGGTAACTATACCGTTGCTATGTAAGAGATAATCCTTATTCCTAGGGAATATACGCTTAAGTATGAAGGCTTAAAAAGCATTAACTGCCCTTTGCAATGTACTCGCAAAAGGTTGAAAAAAGTTAAATGTGTACATAATATGTGTATGTAGCATACACATACATAATTTTTAAAACGTCAAAATGTTAAAAATTGGTGAATTCTGGTAAAAAGCAAGTAAATTCTTCTCTATTCTTGCTGCTTTAAGAAACTCACAAATGTCCATTTGTATGTCGTATTTGCAAGTGGTAAAAGCATTGCAGTTTAACTATTTTTGTATAAATGCCTCCAAAATCTCAGTGTGCGCCTGCCTTTCAGACTGGAGAGTAGTGTGGGCTTTCGTCAGTGTCTTAAGAGTGGTGACCAGATGAAATGTAGTGTGAGAAATGTAAGGTTTTGTCTTTGAAAGATAAAAAAAGAAAGAAAAAAAACAAATGTGGAACACTCAGAATGTGAAGGTAAATACCAAGGTGAACATATATGCTTTGATATGGGGACTAAAATATTTGACTCTTCAATTTGGGGTTCTAATTCACTAATTTTTGTTACTAGTCATTCAGAGAAAAGTAATTGGAGAAATATGTATCTAATGGTTGAGAGGTTATGTCTGGGAAGAGGATTACAGGGGAGAGGACACGTTTTGATACATCTTTCAATGTCTGAACTTTGAAGAATATGTGTTGCCCTTACAATTTAAAAACAATTAAAATCAGAGTTAGTGATCCGTCACGGTAAAGATACACAAATGTGCATGGCAGTCTGTGAGCATGTGAACTGGCTCACAGAGATCAAACTAAAATTCTAGTGTTTTCAGATCTAGCTAATAAACATTAAGTTCAAAAATATTAAAGGGAATGAGGTAAGCATATGGTGAAATGTGGACATTTTTCATTCAAGAACATGGAAGCTCTTTGGACTCAAAAACCAAGTCTTTATTCTATAAAACTTTTATAATAATCTTAACGGTAGTTAGCTCTACAAGAAAACACAAAATACTATGAATATATGATAGACATAAAAAAGGACATCAGATGACACTGGGGGAAAGATTTTTTTAAACGGTACATTTCAACAGAAAAATTTTACAATGGGAGGCTTTTTTAAAAAATCTTTATCCAAGGATATACTTTGATTTTGAGAGAGGAGTAGTGAGAGAGAGAAACATTGATCATTTGCCTCCTGCATGAGCTCAGACCAGGAATCGAACCCACAACCTAGGTATTTACCCTGATGGGGAATGAAACCCCGCAACCTTTGGTATAAAGGACAACACTCCAACCAACTGAGCCAACCAGCCAGGGCACAATGGGAGACTTTAATTCAATGTTTCTAATAAAGGATTTTTCTCTTTGTTTATTAAAGCATAAGTTTCTTCTTGAACCTTTTTACATGTAAAATTTATCAAGCTGGCAATTCCCTTGGTAACAGGCTGAGCCAGGTGAAATAGGTGAAACGATGTACACGTAAGACTAGAAGGCTAATTTTGGCATTACTGCATAGGGAGAGTGTTATTGCATAGGTTCCAAATTTACTGCAAAACGACACTAACTTCATTGTGGATTTGCAGTTGCATCATCTGTCTGCCATCTAATGGTGGAAGCACCACCTTGTGGCAAGAAAAAGAGCTTCTCAATTACAGTCAAGGCGATGGGTCACTCAGAGAGAACTCACTCAGCGGGCTTCCAGACACTTGTGATTTTCTATTCCCTGAGCGGCAGAGATGCCACTAGTGCTCACTTTATAATTATTTGTTAAACCACGTGACTTTTCTGTTACTGTATTTTGCAATTTTAAGGGTTAGAAAAGGTGTATGTACCTGAATTAAAAGTTACATACCTACGTGCTTGAATTTTCCAACACCACATATATTTCCTACAACTACAATGCATCCGTTACCTTGTGAATGCACTACTGTGTTTTTACGATAGGGAACAAAAGACAAGAAAGAGGTATGTTCTCTGGTAAATGACAGAAAGATTTTTCCTCAGGATGTTTTCATCGCTGCTCTCCGCCTCCAACAGCAATGGCCGGTGCTCCACAATCACCTGGAATCACCTCTACACACCTACGCTAACACGTCTGAAACTGTCGCAAACCCCTCAATGGCACTGCATCAATACAGAATACCAAGAATAATATGGCACACTTCACTGAGCAACAACGCTCTACCACACAGTTCTTCCTTCATGTTTGGTTTTCCCTATTTCCAGTAAGTGACACACTAGTGACACGATGACTAGTTCAAGGGAATCTCACCTCTCTCTCAGCTGTGGAATCACTTTTCCTTGGAGCTAACTGCATCACACTTAGCACGTCTTTCGTAGTGTAGAGCACACTTTTAGAAAGGGAGAAAGCCTTATTCATTTTTCTCAGGAAGCTGTCAGGACGCTTCGGCAGCCACCTCCCTCACTATGACACTCGCCCAAGCACATGCATCTCAACGGCAGGTGCAGAGAGCCAGGAGCTGATGCTGCCCGTGCAGGGGCTGCACCAGCCAGAGACTGCCACCCACACTGGCTTCCATTCCATCATGCAGGGCAACTCTCGATCCTTACTTCACCTCTGCTTCATTCCGACACCGGGAATGTTAAAGGCGGGCAGAAGTGCCTGAGAATATTTCACAGGACAATGCCTTCGTTGAGTTAATGCTGCCTGCTAAAATCATCCTCATGCTCAAGTTAGGTACAGAAAGTATTTTTAAAGAAACTCACTAGAATGTTACATCACCATTCTTGACTTAGGTCATTTCAGAGGTACAATATAAAGGCAGCCACTATGCAAATGTTCTTTCATATAACACATTCCAGGTATGACTAAGCCATTTAACGTGAACACTGCCCAGTCAAGTTTGTTTCCGCAGGTGAGGAAACGTCAGACTATTGTCCTGCCAAGATCTGTACCTCCCGTGAGCAGTCTTTAAATATAGCTGCCTCCCAGGAGAAAAGAAGGCATACTCTCAGGGGCCTTTTAAGACTCTCTTTTCCTCCTAGAAACAGATGAGAGAGATACAGAGAGAACCATGAAAAATAGAGACTAATGGAGAAAATTACTGGAACATAATCTTTTACACATAAAAATTAAAAAGTCAGTAATTCTGATCATTTGCTCTATTTTTTTATACAAACATATCTAATTACTCAAAGTATAAGGTACATCTTAATCATCTCAGTCTCTGTGGCTAACGTTACCACAACCATTAGAGAGAGAACACATACTCAGTGACAAACAGCGAGATTAGGCACAGTTTCACATGGGCTGTTTCACCTTCAGCAAATAGAGAATCTTTAGAAATCATTAAGATTATAAAGAGATTAAGTTTTATAAGCTCTATTTCTCAACTGTGGCTAAATGTAAGTACATTAAAATACTGACGTAGCCTTTGATTGTGAAGCAAAAATGTATAATGGCACATTTATTTTAATCATTATTCAAGACTAATATTTAAGCAAAGCTCTCACTAAGGTATACACTAATACATGTCAGGAAAGTAACAGTCTAAATTTTACAGAGCATCACCATGTAATGTTAACAACCAGATATAAAAATGAGAAAAACCAAGGCCAGACGGTATGTCCTTGAGCTGGGAAGTTCTCAAGTAATGGAGTCATGTTCAGGGAATGATACTCAAACACAGAAATTCTTAGACATTATCTCCCTGTTAAGTAAGTCTCTTTCAAATTCTTCAGTTAACGGCAATACTTTAAAAATCTTCTGCTGTAAACTCTTAGCCTGCAATGTTTTGATTTTTCCTGAATCTTCAAAACTACAGAGTGCCATTAAATAATTATCTTCTGTTTCTTCTTAAAGAACTAATGTTCAGGAAAGGATCGTCATCGTCGTCCTGCAACGACATGCAAATGTTACTTCAGTGAGTGTTCCACGCTTCCCTGAGACAAGGCAGAAGTTCTTATGGGCAAAACAACACCAGTAAGAGTAATGTTCTCCTATCACATGAGGCAGGCTTTCATTCTTCCACTTCCTTCATATATATGAACAGTTTGTCAATCATGCTTTCTCTTCCCCGCTTTGTTACTAGCTATTTCACTGATGAAATAAATAAGTCTGATTAAATTTTTAGCAAGTATTAAGAATAAAAATTTATCCTGGTATACGTGTGTATATATACCTACAATACTGACTATATACAGTTCTCTCAGCTATTGACCTTAATAAAGACAAATAAGGTGTGGGCAAGCCAGAAAAATAAATACTCTTCCAGTCATTTCCATTTGGTTTTTGAATAGGTATTTTCCATTTACATATTATTGGAGTATCTGATGTTCTGAAAGCTCAGCCAAAAACATAATGAAGCCACATCATCTAACTCAGAAATAGCTGTAATTTATTTTTCTTATTACACATTTAGTGTTAGAAATAAATAGCTACTCTAGCACTGATGCAAGAAAAGAATGCAGCAAAGCAACCTTTGAAATATTTCATAAAAAAGAAATAGGAGTATTTCACTTTCAGAGTCCCCATGCTGCTGGGCTGCAGATTATATGATTTGTAAAAAGAGATAAGAGTATCAGAGATTAACCAAGAACTTAATAAAGAGAAAGAAAACTAATGAACCTCACACCAAACTATATAATTTGATGAGGATAACATTAAGTTAATTCTTATTATTCTATAACTAAATATTCAGAAGAAAAAGCATAATTTTCAAATTTTTGATTTATATTTCTTTTAAGATATTAATAAAAAGGAATAATTATTTGATGTTAGGCTTTGTTGATGGTATTAACATATTCAAATGTTTGCTAAGCGAGCTATCTCTGGTGAAAAATGGATGCCTTGAAAAATAAAAATGCACTTTCATTTGTTGATTAATTTTTGGCTACCAAAGGTAGAACTTGTTAATAAACCAGAGATAAATTCAAATTGAAGTTTAATAGAGTTATTTGCTAATAATCCTTCTTTGCCATTAAAATGAACTATATAGACTTTTAAACTGTAATATATAAACACAGGTACTTCTAGATGCTTTGAAGTTAATAAACCAGTTGACAACCTCTCACTTCCCTCCTGGAGGAAACATGTTAGAATTTAACTGATGGAGTTCAAGCTGTAATTTCTCGCTGCAGCCTGATTTGGTGCATCTTCTCCTCAAACAGTTTCTAAACCACAGCTGGGACACATGGAACATGAGAGCAGCTGCCAGAGCTCGAAATGAAAGGGGTGAGTCACACGCCACAACAGGAGCAAACCTGGAGGACATTATGCTCCAAGAAGCCAGTCACAAAAAGGCGTTCACTGTAAGATCCCACTGATATAAGGTATCCCAAGCGGTCAATTCAGAGACGGAACGAGGGGCTGGCTGCCGGGGGCTGGTGGGGAGGAGGAAGCAGGGAGTTGTTCGATGGGCAGAGATTTTCAGTGTTGGAGGATGAAAAGGCTCTGGAGGTCTGTTGCACAACGTGAATACACTTAACATTAGTGAACTGTACTCTTAAGAATGGTTTAGACAGTAAAGCCTTATGTCAAGTGTTTTTACCATAATTTAAAAATTTCTAAATAAAAATAAATAAATGAAGAGGTGATAGGCTTAAGAGAAACACCTTCAAACAATTCAACAAAAATTAGCAAAAACCATTCCAATGCCAGCCATGGAGGAAAGGGAAAGGCCAGTATCCTTCAGTCATGTAGCTTTAATTCAGTGTAGTTAAAACAAATGAATAAAGGCAAGAGGCAAGGCCTGACTCTACCTCCTCCCATTCCTTCCCGTGTAAATTAGAAGGGATTTTATAGTTGTCTGGTCCAGATAACCACACTGGACTGGAGTTTATTTCAGATTCCAGTCACTATCTGAACACACCTGGGACAAGAAATCACAGCCATGTACTATCTTATACACGAAATGTGTGCAGCGTAAAGTGGGTATTTAACAAATACCTTTAAAGTAATATTAAAAGCTTTCAGGATATCATCACCATCATTTCTCTAAATATAAATGAAAGAAGCCAAAAAAAGCACTCTGATCCTCTTGTTAACTGAGCGAATCAGAGGTGAGTGAATATAATATTTTTTAAATCTGCAGGCCTTTTACAAATCTGAGGTATTTATATTGATGGGCACTCAACAGATAGTACTTATTGATAGTACTACTAGCTATACTTCAAAGAAAGGTTATCAATTCAAACTATTACAAAAAATAATTTCCAGCAAGTAGCTTAGCAGTCCTTATTTAAATTTTATAAGCAGTTAAAAGTTAAGATATAACAGTAACTTTATTACCTTATCTGAATCAAAATTGACCCCTTTAGCTGTTTGGCTCTGTGACATGGGGTTGCTTGAAAATGATGACGTGTTTGACCACCTGAAGCAAAAACATGGGAAAACAAAGAAAATGAACCAGAGAACTCAGCAACGGTGCCTTTCAAACTCAGTGATTCACTCTAAGTAGCAGCCATGGACAAAACTGTTAACACATTCCCTTCTATCTACATGAGACGCAGTAAAAACTTAATGGTGAGGAAATAGACTCTGAGGCCAGGGTCTGAGTTCCAGCGTTGCATTTACTAGCTATGCGGCTTTAGGCAAGTTACTGCCCCTCTCTGTGCCTCCATTTTCTCAACTGTAAAATGAGGATAATAATTTTTCAAGATTAAATCTGTTAATATACTTAAACACTTAGATCAGTGCCTGACACATGAAGCACTACACAGGCGCTTACTTACCATTATAGTGTCTACTACCACCCCCACTCCCGCAAACTATGGCAACATCGAAACACTGTTTCATTCAAATCTCAGGTGTCTATAACACAGGGATCCCCAACCCTGTGCCAGTTGGGGGGGGCGGCACACACAGCAGGAAGTGAGCAGATTAAAGTGGAGGCAGGGCTGCAGCAAGGCAGAGAACTGGTATCTGCTGCCGCTGCCCCTCCGGCCTGTCCTCGGCGGCCCTTGGGCCCTGCCTGGGCCATGATGATCCATGGCTTCCAGAGCAGCCACTCGGACCCTGGAAGCTGGCAGCTACCAAGATCCACATCATGAAGAGCACGGACATGGAGAAGTTAGCTGATGAACTGCATATACCATCCCTCCCCAAAATGGTGTTTGGAGACAACATTTTAAGAATCCAGCACTGTTCTGGCTTTGGGATCGAGTTCAATGCTACAGATGCTTTAAGATGTGTAAATAGCTACCAAGGAATGCTCAGAGGAGCCTGTGCGGAAGAGTGGGAGGAAAGCAGGATGGAGGGTGAACACCCCAAGGAGGTATCATTGGACCTATACAACAGATTGTAAGGGAACATTACTTGGAGAATCACTCAAGTTAAAGGTTGTACCAACAACAGATCATATAGATACAGGGAAACTGAAAGCCAGAGAACAGATTAAGTTTTTTGAAAAAGTTCTGTTTGAGGATGAACTTCATAATCATGGAGTTTCAAGTCTAGGTGTGAAAATGAGAGTACCGTCTTCCAGCTTCATCCTGCTGCTGCAGTTTTTTTGAGAATTGATGGAGTGCTTATCAGAGTGAATGACACGACTTGACCATGAGGCCAACATGACCTACATGTTACAAGAATATATATCACGAGAGCAAAATTCCTAATTTAACCCGTGTTCCGCCTTCCTTCTTCACAGTGAAGTAGTACAGTGTTTACTGCTCAAGGAGGCAGTTTGTGAGAAGCTAGTATTTCCAGAAAGAATTCGTCCTAATCCCACACTCACAAGAACATGGACCTGTGGAATAGAATGGGACATACCCCATGCTCACTGGGGAATCTGATGGAGGCCTTGACTATGTGGACGGAGGTATTGTTATTATGAGAATTAACTGCCTTGTCTATGTGCAGATTTTCAGTAGCCTTAAAGAAAAAAGATAAAAAGACTGTTGCAGGCAAAAAAAAATAAAAACATAAAGTCAAGGCAGAACATCCCAAGATTGCCACAAAAGCACAGAAAAGCCTGCTTCCATTTCCAACATCCTATCTTTGAGAAGCAGGCTTTTCTGCAGTGACAGCAACCACAATGAGATTATGGAGTAGACTGGACATAAGGAACACACTTCTGGTGTCACTGTCTCCCGTCACCCCAGACGGGACCGTCTAGTTCCAGGAAAACAAGCTCAGGGCTCCCACTGATTCTGCACTATGGTGAGTTGTATATTTCATTATATGTTACAATGTAGTAATAATAGAAATAAAGTACACAATAAGTGTAATGCACTTGAATCATCCCGAAACCATCACCCCTGCCCCTGCCCCAGCCCCAGCCCCAGCCTGTGGAAAAATTGTCTTCCACAAAACCAGTCCTTGGTGCGAAACAGGTGGAGGACCCTGCTGTAACAGATAAAAGGAGCTTAGGGAAGGCTCCCCACTTTCTAGAGTTGCCTCTTTGTATTATCTGTGTTCAATCCAAATCAAAAAGAAAATATTTACTAAGCACTTGCTCCTTGCCGGTACTATGATAGGCCCTGGAAAATATCATTGAACAAAAAAATCATGATTCTTACCCTTATGAAGCTTAAATTGTGGTAGTAGAACTCATATTCCTGTGTCTTTTTTTTAAGCTTTTATCTATTTTTTAGAGAGAGAAAGGGAGGGAGAGAAACATTGATGTGCGAGAGAAACATTGACTGGTTTCCTCTCGCACGCCCCCAAACATGGACCTGGCCCCCAACCCAGGCATGGGCCCTGAGTGGGAATCAAACTAGCAACCCTTTGGTTCACAGGCCGGCACCCAATCTGCAGAGCAATGCCAGCCAGGGCTGTCTTTTTACTGATATAAAATTTAAGTCATCTTGGCTCCGGGACCAGCAAACTGTGGCTGGTGGGCCAAATCCAGCCTGTCTGTATTTAACTGCCTGTGAGCTGAGAATGTTCACATTTTGAAATGGTTACATTTTAAATGGTTATGTAAGTACCTACACAATGTCCTTTATTTTGCCTCTTGGTCTGCAAAGCCTAAAATATTTACCATTTGGCCCTTTAAGAAAGTTGGCTGACTTCTGTTTTAAATCAAAACAGTGTGAATTCTTAGCCAACTTTGGGATGTTATTATAGCAAAATAAGTATGTCGGAAGGTCTTGTCTGGGCAAATAGGTTGAGAATCAAGAGGTCTTAGTCAGAAGGAAACAGAAATATCCACAAGTTCTTATGCACAAAAGTAAAGGACAGGAAGATCTGTTGAGCAACACAGCTTTAGAGGCAGAGGATCGAGAAATTTATCAACTGATCCACCTCAGGAGTCTCCATCTCTGTACTTGACCTAAGCAGGAAATGGTTAGTTACTGACTTGTTTCCAGGGAGGAGAAGATCATCAAAAGCATAAAGCCAGAGTGCTCAGGTGACAGGTTGATGTACTGTCGTTGGGGGTTTGGGGAAAGGTGGAGGGTTATGGAAAGAAGCACCCATTGAGACCTGACCCTGCTTTCTAATTTCTCCCTAGAAAAACCAACAGGGCCCAGAAACAAGCCAGGCGCCTATGATGAACGCTGACTCGTTTCATCATAGCAAGTACCCTAATTCTGTTTTAACCGCAGGGTGAAGAAATGGGCTTTTGTCTGGGATGTCAAATAGTCTTTGATTTGATTAGCTTCATGTGGCTCAAAAATAAGGGAATGGGGGGCATCAAATTGAGAGCCAGGAGTGTACGTTTTCTCCATTTTTGTTCAGATATAATTTGAAGCCATAAATCAGAATTCCTCTCTAGAGACGTTCAGCCAGTAAGTCAGGCGTAGCAGTGCTATAACCATAAGATAACATGTTAAATTGGCCTGAGGCTGTGCCTGGCACATAAACGGCAGGCCAAAAATGTTAGTTCTTCCCACTGTGAGGGTTAATAGAATCTCCTCAGTCTCTCCTCTACTCGGCCAGATGGAACTGGGTCTTCTCACGCTTGCTGCTTTGAGGAGAGGGTGGTTATTCTCTGCCAGCTCTATCAAATCTGAAAGCATCCTCTTATTCCCACTACAACAATGGAAGAATTTACAAGGCTAAATTCTATCACCGTAAAATTTCAACATAAATGTGACCTCTGCAGAGGCCTTGCCCGATCACCCTTTCAAAAGCAGATGCTTGTGGCCTGTGACATTAGTTTGCTGCTGCACCCTGATGATTTCCTCCAAGTATCTGCTGATCTTCAGCTCAAACCTCACCTACCTTCTCTGTAAAACCTTCAATGACCTGTCCTAGGAAAACACTGGCACTTCCCTTAGATTTCATTTTCCTTGGTGGGTTATTAGGTCTCCATGACCAGCATGCCACTAAAGTGCACACTGGGGGAAGGAAAGAGACATTTCTTTTTTTTTTTTTATCTCCAGGTCCCAGCATAAGGTTTAACTGAATAAAAAGTGGGTGTGCAACTATACTTAACAGTTTTTCCAATACAGACCCTCAATTCACATAAACCACATATTCTCAAACCTAAGGAATGAAAACGTATTCCAGGGAATGGAGTAGGTAAAAAATCTTAGATATTACAATGGTTTCTGGCCGTCTCAGGCTCAATGCTACCCAACAAAATGCCATTCTTTAGTATTTAATTTATAAATTAAATTTAAGTCATTTCAATTAATTTAAATCAAACTTAATTTTTATACACAGGTAATGAAAAATCAGTTAAGATCATGACAAAAGTTTGAGAAACACTGAAGCAGAGCTTCTCCCTTAACCTCCCCCTATTTTAAAACTCCTGCTCCTGCCGTTACTCTTGGCTGTCTTTCTCCACCCCCCTAATCCAAGTAATTCCTATCTTTAAGATCTCAGGTACATTTTACTCCCTCTATAAAGCTTTCTTCTATGAGAGTCCACACTTCTTGCTCCTTTTTCTGAGAGCCTGTATGTACTCAAACCTAGTTTGTATTAAAAAAAAGTTCCACCTATAATTATGTACCAACTCAGTCATCCCTTAATGGATTGAAATGTGTTCATCTCTCTTTTCTACTATAATTTATGTTGCCTGAAAGAAGTGAGGTTATTAAAACATTATGTCCGCCATCAGACCTAACGTAATGCTCACGGAGAACATAAGTATAAAAAAGCTGTTGATTATTTTCTTACGTAAAAATTTTCATTAACCGAGCTTTATTGTTAAGCTGTATTCACTGAAAATGTTAACATAGAAGTAAACAGTAATACTGAACCAAGTCAAGCTTTACAGTAAAAGGCAAGATCGAAAGGACACAAAGCGCGCAGGTACTCTGCGAAGGCAGAGAAAGTCGGCATGATCCTCTTCTCAGTGTTTAGCAAAGCACCCTTGTAACTTAGTCCACAGAAATATGACGGTAAAGTTGAAATCAAGAGAAATCGAAGTATTGTTTTAACAAAATACAAAATTATTTTCTGTTAATTGGAGAGAACATAACACTCCATCAAGAAAATCACTGAGTAATAAACATAAAAAAAAAATTACAGGTTCTGTAAATTTTCAATGAAAACGCTGCATCAACTCTGTGAAGCAGTCCTTGGGTCTATTCTTCACTTCTCTACATACTTGACTAGTTGTAAATAAATCTGTTAAACATCTGTGGCATAGAAATATGTATAAGTAAAATTCTGGACTATTTTTAATTTTTCAGATTTTTTTTTTTTTTTGCAGGAAGTCACTGCACCTACCTTTGACCTGTTTTTGAAGTGGTAGGAAAAATGTCTTCTTCCACATCCGAGTCATCCACCTCAATCACCTACGGGGGAAAAAACAAAGCAGCAAATAGCTCTAAATAAAAATGAATTAAACTGAGTCCCAAGCTTTTTTAAATATACAAAAAAATCACAATAAAGGAGGCAGGAATCACATAATCAGCAACTATTAAAACCAGAGCTCAGCCTGGCCTCACTCTCCGTTCACAAATACACTCTACACAACACATGTGGCTTCACTTCCCTCTTGGTCGCCAGGGCAGCCTGGGTACCTGAAGGAACGTGCAGTTCGCCTGGCGAATGACTCACACAGGGCCGTGTGCAGATAGTGCCCTGTGACTTTCCTGGGTTCTAATGAGGAGTTTGATCACCAGTGTTCCATCTCAAATTTCAAATACGGGGTAAGACTGGGTGGAAAGTACCAGGTATCTATCTATCTGATACATTTACCCCTATATTAAATACCATTTGTTGGTTTTAAGCATCAGTAAAGATACTTGTGATTATTGATTCTAACATCCAAAATGCTACCCATTCATCTACAATGTGTGTTATCTTGACACTTAATACACACATTTGCTATGTCTTCATCTACGATAAAGACAAGGGCAAAATACTGAAAAGGTCACACCTAATATCTCCCCCTCCAGGGTGACACTATTTATTAATCAAAAGTAATTGAACACAGTTGTACAAGTGGCTAAGAATCTAGTCAGTATTTCTGCATTTTTTCCACAAAACTATCAGAATATTGCCTTATGGGCCTTGAAGGAATCAAATGCATTCAATATCTACCTAATCTACCACTGTGTAACCCCAATCAAAAAAATGGAAAAAAGGACTTCCAGCCAAGATGGAGGTGTATATAGATACACTGTGCCTCCTCGCACAACCAAAAAAAGGACAACAACAAATTTAAAAACAAAAAGCTCCCAGAATGGCCAGAAAATCAAACTCTATAGAACTCTGACAACCAAGCAGTTAAAGTAGAAACATTCATCCAGACTGGTAGAAAGGGCGAGATGGGCAGCTGGGGTGGAGAGGACTACCAGCAAGGTCATGGCTGGAGGACCTGGGCAGGAGAGGTAGCGGCTGGTAGAGCCAGAGGTCCCACATTTTCATGCAGATAAACCAGGAGGAACAACTGAGGAGCGCGAGAGACTGCGCAACCCAAGGTTCCAGCTCTGGGAAATAAAGCCTCAAAACCTCTAACTGAAAACCCTGTGGGGGTTGCGGTGGCAGGAGAAACTCCCAGCCTCACAGGAGTTGGTAGGAGAAACCCTCAAGGACCTATAGAACGTATATAAACCCACCCACCCTGGAATCAGCACCAGAAGGGTCCAGTTTGTGTGTGGGTAGCAGGAAAAGTGACTGAAAGCCAGCCTAGAGCTGAGCAAGCAGCACTGTGCCCTCTCTGACCCCTCTCCGACATACAACACCACAATGCAGCCACATGGGTTGCCCCGCCCTGGCGAATACCTAAAGTTCTGCCCTTTACTACATAACAGGTGCACCTACACAAAGAAATATGGCCCAAATGAAAGAACAGATCAAAGCTCCAGAAAAAATACAAGCAATGAAGAGATAGCCAACCTATCAGATGCAGAGTTCAAAACACTGGTAATCAGGATGCTCACAGAAATGGTTGAGTATCATCACAAAATAGAGGAAAAAGTGAAAACTATGCAAAGTGAAATAAAGAAAAATAAACAGGGAACCAACAGTGAAGGGAAGGAAACCAAGACTCAAATCAACGGTTTGGACCAGAAGGAAGAAATAAACATTCAACCACAACAGAATGAAGAAACAAGAATTCAAAAAAATGAGGAGAGGCTTAAGTGATAAACATTCCAATATCTGAATCACCGGGGTGTCAGAAGAAGAGGAAGAGGAAGAAATGGAAAATTATTTGAAAAAATAATGAAGGAGAATTTCCCCAATCTGGCAAAGGTAATAGACTTCCAGGAAGTCCAGGAAGCTCAAATAGTCCCAAAGAAGTTGGACCCAAGGAAGCACACACCAAGGCACATCATAATCACATTATCCAAGATAAAAGATAAGGAGAGAATCTTAAAACCAGCAAGAGAACAGAAGGCAGTTATTTACAAAGGAGTTCTCGTAAGACCACCAGCTGATTTCTCAAAAGAAACCTTACAGGCAAGAAGGGGCTGGAAAGAAGTATTTCAAGTCATGAAAGGCAAGGACCTCCATCCAAGATTACACTATCCAGAAAAGCTATCATTTAGAGAGGAAGGACAGATAAAGTGCTTCCCACATAAGGTCAAGTTAAAGGAGTTCATCATCACCACATTTATTATACGAAATGTTAAAGGGACTTATCTAAGAAAAAGATGATCAAAACTATGAACAGTAAAATGACAACAAACTCACAACTATCAATAACCGAACCTAAAAAAACCAAAAACAAACTAAGCAAACAAGTAGAACAAGAACAGAATCTCAGAAATGGAGATCACATGGAGGGTTATCAGTGGAGAGGGGGTTGGGGGATAATAGGGAAAAGGTACAGGGAATAAGAAGCATAAATGGTAGGTACAAAATAGAAAAGGGGAGGTTAAGAATAGTATAAGAAATGGAGAAGCTGAAGAACTTATATGTGCAACCCATGGATATGAACTAAGGGGGGTGGGATGCAGGTGGGAGGGTGGGTACAGGGGGGAGGGGAATACATGGGGGGAAAATGGAACAACTGTAATAGCATAATCAGTAAAATATATTTTTAAAAAATGGAAAAAAAGCTGGTTTGGCATCATTTGTTCTTTTTGAACTCATATACTTCCCTGATAATAGAAAAATCTAGAAAGGAAGGTACCTTGCAAACATGTTGATAATTTTGTTTTCAGATATAATCTTGAAGCATTTAGCAGGCAATAGTTAATTAAAAATAATGACATAAAGCCCAGGATAAAAGTTAGCACTAGTACACCCGGATATAAGTGAGTAATAGAAGAGGAAAAAACAGAAAGATGAAGAGAGATAAAAGAACAAGATTACAATAAGGACAGAGAAGGAGTTTTCTGCAAATTATGGCAATCAACTGTGTCATATACTCGAGAGATCAAGAAGAATAAAATTTGAGAAAAAGCTGCTGAGGCAGTATGATACAGAACAATGATTCCTATCCCAGAAACATTTAGAAATGTCTGGAGACATTTCTGACTGTCAGAATTAGGGGGATACTACTGGCATCTAGCTGGTAGAGGTCGAGATGTTGCTCAACATCCTACAATGCACAGGACAGTCCCTCAAAACAAAGACTCATCTGGTCCAAGATGTCAACAGTGCTGCTGCTGAGAAACCCTGATATAGAGGGAAGAGTACTGGCTTGAGAGTAAGACACATGGATTCTGAAAGTGAGGTAACAGGAGAGTCAAGCCCCTATTGGACTCTTCTTGAAATACACAGGAAGAGCAGAGGCCCGTGTTCTACCTAGAGCTGAACACAGAGGTCCTTAAGACTCCAACCTTTGAGCTTCTTGAGTCTAGCTTCAGCCATTAAGACACAAGCCAGTGTTATGAGAATATACACAGCAGAAGGAAGCCAGCCATAAATAAAATCTTTATATGCACTAAATTCCCACCTTCTATATTAATATCCCATGCATGGATCCTTTTGGTTTAACACTGTTATCCTTTAAAACATTACTAGATACATACATTTATGGATTTCTAATCATGTGATCCATTATTTTAAAAAAGGGGGAAACAAAACAAAAAAATCCTAGAAGCCCTATCTAGATAATTAAAGTTCTCTCGTTAATATTCCACACTTTTTAAAAATCTACTCTGTCAATGAAAGAATAAACAATTTATAATTCAGAATACATAAATTATTAAAACACAACTATTAAACTTTTTTCTTACCTCTGAATAATTCTTAGTAGCAACATTTCGCGAGGGCTGCTGTCTTGTAGGTTTAAAGGCTATAATGAAAAAGATGAGATATCCATTGTTGTTCTTAAAATAACTTAGAAAAATTTGCACATTTCTTTAGCTGAAAATTTTCTAAGTCCTACCTGCAAAATCCCTTGATGACTAATTATAAAACCATTTCTACTTTTTAAAATCTGAGGGGAGGTGCAATTGTATATTCAAATAAATCAATGTCTAGCTGCCAGTTTCATATATCTCGGCTTATACAAATATAGTAACAAGCTGTGTTCAAAAAGACACCTACACTAAACACACACACACACACACACACACAATTTTATATATTTACTCTTAGTGGGGTGTAGGACAAAAGAGAGGAAGAGAAACATCGATGTGTGAGAGAAACATGGATCAGTGCCTCTCGCTCATGCCCTGACTGGGAATCGAACCCACCACCTTTCATTTTGCAGGATGATGTCCAACCAACTGAGCCACACTAATCAGGGCCCCTACACTAATATTTTATAGAAAAACGCCTGAAGGACAAAATCTGATCCCTTAGGTAACCCTCCTAGTGTCTCCCTTCTCTTAACAGCTTGCAACACCTTTCCCCGTGGCTATGGTAGGAGCTATGGTTCCAGTAAGAGCTTTCTTACTCTCCTCTACTTTGTTAACCATTCTCAGTTCTTAAGAAATAGTCTAGAGGGGAACTCTAGAAAACAGTTTATCTTTTATTTCATCATAAAACTTTACTCTGAACCCTTACTTTTTTAACTTTATAAACTTGGTTAGAAACAGGAAGCTTAGTCAACTATTTTTTCCAAGCCCTAAACTGTGATATTATGATTTTACAGTAAGAAATGTACAGGGGTGGGCAAAAGTAGGTTAATAATAAACACAGTAATTAATAAATTAATAATATAAGAATACTGTTTCAGGTACTCACAACTGTAGCCCAATCCTGTATATTTGGTTTTGTCTGTTTCTGGCACAGAGCCCCTAAAACCCTTTGAATTTTCTAAGTGATGAGAGCTATAAAGGTATCATATGTTAATCCGGTGACCTCAGGACTCTGCCTAAAGTTGTAGGCTGGTTACTACGGAAACCAACCATGAATAGAGGGTTGAAACTTCAGTTCCATTCCCAGATTTCTCGGGAGAGGAGATGGACTGGAAGTCACCACCAAGGGCCAATGATTCCGATGATTTAATGAACTGTGCCTACACAAAGAATCCTCCATTAAAACCCAAAAGGAAGGCGTTTGGAGGGCTTCCAGGTGCGGCACCAGAGCACTTCCATGCGCCACCATGCCAGATCCCAAGCTCCCTTAGGACACAAGCTCCTTCTCTATGTTATCTCTTCGTCTGGCTGTTGATTACAAGTAATCTAGTAAGTGAACTAGTGAACTAGTAAGTGAGTAGTTTCCTGAGTTCTGTGAGCTGCCTTAGCAAATTAATCAAACCCAAGGAGGGAGTCTTGGGAACCTCTGATTTACAGCCAATCAGTGAGAAGCACAGGTAACCACTGGGTTCAGATTGACATCTGAAGTGGAGAGGGGCAGACTTGTGGAACTGAGCCCTTCACCTGTAGAATCTGATGTTGTCTCTGGGTACATAGTATCAGAATTAAGGTGAAATGTAGAACTCCCAGCTGGTCTCCAGAGAATTGCTTGGTGGTATGGGGAACCCACATGGCCCTACCCCCTGCCACACACATTTCAATTAAGTGTAGAGTATTAAAAAACCTACGATAAATTTCAAACAGCCAATTAGAGGTTTGTTTTCTCCCAAGTCTTACCAGTTTCCTAATATAAAATAAAGTCTCCCCAAGACACCCCCCCAAAACAAATAGGACAAGAGGAGGTAAAAAAGAGAGCTTGAAAAATTAAATGCTCAAGGAATCCCACAAAATTCGAAATTTTCCCTGTCAGAAAACTCAGGAATCTTTCTACCTAGCCTAGATAAATGATTTGTTCATTTTTCCTATTCCAGGCCCTCTCCCCAATTTGTGACGTCTACCTGCAGGGAGAGACGAAGGGCAGAAGCAGAACTCTGTCTGCCCTGCTCTACAGTGGCCTCACAGCCTACTCAGAAAGCTGGACAAGGTAACTGACTAAAAGTCAGTCATCACGACTCTTTCAAAGAATACTTCTGCTCAAGTTATGTACTAATTAACTCCTCAAACTCTCAGATCCTTGAAAACACGATCCTTTCTTTTTTATCTCCAGTAAATAGCAAAAGATGAATAAAAGTTTGTGAGATGGTGTTGTCAGAAAATAAGCCTTCTTAGGAAGGCCATACAGCACAGAGGCGAAGAGCTCTGGTCTTAGAGTCAGGGTCATTTTGACTTGCTAGCTGGGTGACTATGGATGACCAGTTCTCTGGTTTGAGTCTCAGTTTCCACATCTGTAACATAGCGCTAATAATACTTCATGCAGAAATTCACTGAAAGAATTAAAAAAGGTAGTTAATTGCTTTGGCAAGTGTCCAAAAGTAGTAGGCACTCACAGAATGTTGCTAGTAACGGTAGTAGCAAAGGTATTAGCAGCAGTGGCAGCCTCAGTGGTACAGTAAATGCAAAGGCAGAGGCTTCAGAAGTATCTTTTACTTATTTGAGTCACCATTCTCTGCAAACAAACCTCAATGGAAAATTCTGGGCTGTCAACTTTTATTTACAACCAGTGCTGGCTTTAAACGTTAATATCTACCTTTTCCAATACAATTCCAGTACAATAGCAAATCTCTATACTGCACAGAGCTTGTCATAATAGAATTTGAACTTTATTTATCTCTCCATTTCTCCATTTATAGTAGGGACCTAGAATAGTTACAGTTTTAAAGTTGCTTTTGTCCCAAAGTTATCGTAACCATAGTTAGCACAACAGGGTTATTTTATCAGAGTAACACCAAATCTAATCTGATAGAAATGTTTTCCACATATGTATTAAAAAGTCAATTTCATTTTTCAAAAAAGACCCAATGCTGGAGGTGATCAGTTAACCTGAAAAACCATTAGACCAAATCAATTATATAAAAGACAAATTTATATTAATTTATAAAACATCCGTTTTCAAAAGCTTATTATAAACATTGCCACTCATACTAACAGCAGCAATCATTTGATTCTTACTAAGTTCTGTACTCAGCAATATATATGCATAAGTTTAATAGTCAGAACTACTCTCTGAAGTACTACACTGCCAATTTTATAGCTAAGGGATCAAAAGCTTATAGAGTAATAATAGTTTACAGTTACTGGGGCATAATACGAATAGCTACCGTGCCAGGTATTCACATGCATCTTCCTATTGATCTTCAAAATAACCCAAGGAGGTCGAAGCAGTCATCGCCCATCTCACACGAGGACACTGCAGCTTAGAAAAGCAAAGCTAAACTAATCCACCGGGGGACACGCAGCTAGTAAACCAAGTCCGAATTCAAACCAAGGTCTTTCTGGATTCAGAAGCTTGCTCTCAACCTCTGAGCTACACAATCTCCAAGTAATTTTTATTCAGCCATTCTAAAGTATTTAACAAGTATCTACTATGGGCCAGGCACCGTGGATACAATAATGAACAAAATAATGCAACCCCTGTTCTGGGGGTGCTCACAGTGCAAGGACACGAAGCCAGCAGGTAAAGAGCTGGCTGACTGCACCAGGTCTGACTCTAGAGCCTGGATTCTTAACCACAACCATCCATTGCAAAAGACGTAAGATTTTCCCCTGCAACACAATTTGGGAAATCTTAAGTTTCATATTAAATTGGTTTACTTACATAGCCTCCTGTTATAAATGAATATTATCAGTCATGCCAATTTTAAAGCACTATAATTGGTCTCTTATTTTCTCTACAAAAGCAGCTTTATTCCACATTATCAATAGATAACAGAGCAGGAGTCATTAAAGAATGTCTTTGAAAGTCTCACTGGCATAGTGATTCTGAAAGGAGCTGGTGTTAGAAAGTGAAAAAAAAGGCTCACAAAATCCCTATGAGACAGAGTTCTAGCTGCAAAGGGGGCAGTCTCGGATTGGATTTAAATGAGGATAATAAAGAAGGAAACCTCTGTACCTCTTCATTGTAGGCTAGATTATTCAGACAAATACTTCAGAAGAAAACAACCCAAATTACTACATTAAACATTTTTTTTTAAAAACCTTAATAGCACTGAAGAGTTGATCACATAGTAAGGAATTAACAGGCCAAAAACTGAAGAGAAGCTAGAACTCAGAGAGGCTCGTAAAGCAGAGTCCTTTTCCCTGAGGACACCTGTTGACCTGGGCAAATATTAACACTGTTTTTTATAGTTCTGTAAGGAAAGGGAAGGAGCTACCACAGTTCAAGGCCTGCCCAAGGTGGGGAGCCTAATGCATCTGCTCCCTAGCATAAGCTGAGACACCAATGGTTAAGGAGAGAAGCCGGCATAAACAGGATTTTATAAGTACACATCCCCTGGCTGGTCCTCAAAGCATAATCTGAAATTCAAAGGGCCTAAGACTAGTGGTACCCTGTAAGCCTGACAAAACAAATATGAATCTACTCTGGAGGAAGACATCTTCATCCAAGATCTCAAATTATTGCTACTGTTAATTTTGGGAGGACTAGAGATAACAAAGCATACAAAGAAACAAGTCACCATAAATAAGAAGCAGCAATCAGAAACAGACAATAGGATAAGACATTCAGATACTGGGTTAGTAGACACAGAATAAAAAAATATATATCCTTACTATGCGCACTCAAAAAAATTAAAGACAGGCTTAAATATATTTTCAGAGAATTTTTTTAAAACACTATTAAAAGTGACAGCATACTGAAAAAGAATTAAGTAGAATTTCAACCTCCCTTCCCCCCTAAAAATGAAAACTACAATAGACAGTTTTAAGAGTAGATGAGTGGACTGCAGATTGATCAGAAATAATTACAAAGTAGCACAGAAAAATAAAACAACAGGACACACAGAGAGGCTAAGTAAGAGTCATGAGAGAACAAAGTGAAAAGGCCTTACATTTAATACTTAATTAAAGACACAGAAAGGAGGAGAAAAAAAAAAGAGGTAATATTGAAGGGATCACAGTTAAGGATTTTCTAGAAATGATGAAAAATACCAATTCACAGTTCATGAAACCCAATAAATCCCAGGCAGGATTAAAAAGAATTCCTATATAGATTCATCATAGTGAAACTGCAGAATACCAAATAACCAGCTGGAGGGAAAACAGGCTTTAAAATATATGTATTTTTTTATTCACTCTACTTTTCTAACTCCCTCTGTTGTTTTTTATATAACAATAACTAACCTTTCATAAATGCCTACCAAGTGCCAGTTTTCTGCTTGTTTTTCAGAATAACCCAATATGGCAGAGATTATGGACAGAGTCTCAGTGTCCATGTAAACAAACCAGGAGCGTGTGTGACCTGTCCAAAGTCACAAAGCTTTTATACGGTGAACTCAGCCATCAGGCTGCCTTTTTTCTTTCTTTCTCCTTCTCTGTTTTTATCTTAAGCCTGCCAAGAATGAAGCAGCTTTCTGGATGACATTTCCTAAATGGCAACGAAGACATCATGCTTCTGAAGTCAAAAGACCAGGCTCTTGCCCTGGCTGGGTGGCTCAGCTGTTTGGAGCGTCGTCCCTTACACCAGAAGTTTGCACGTTGGACCCCCAGTCCAGGGCACATACCTACATTGCGGGTTCTGACGTCAGTCAGGGTTCATACAGGAGGCAACTGATTGATGTTTCTCTCCCTCTCTCTCTAAAGTCAGTAATCCTCAGGTGAGGATTTAAAAAAAAAAAAAAAAAAGACCAGGATCTCAGCTGGATCTCCTTTGATAAGAATATTCCTTAAGAGTCTAATGGAACTGATGTTACCCTATATCCTTTTTCCAATGTGAGTTTCCCTCCAATAAATGTTGAAAACTTCCTCTGAAGGAGTCACAGTTCACCTCCTACTGAGGCAGCGGCCTCCACCTTCACATTAATTGAGAGGTTATTCTGTATAATGCAAAGACTCCTCTACTGAGAACCAGTAGCTAGGTCTCTAATCTTATCTTGCTCTGGAAATTAGTACAGTGGTTAACTACTGGTTCTGGAGTGTACACACTGTGAGATCAATCCAAGCTCTAAAATTTACTAGTTGTGAAACCTTAGAAGTTGCCTATCTTTTCAAACCCTCAGTTTCCTTTTCTGTAAAACAAGGATAATTAGCCCTGGCCAGTGTGGCTCAATTGGTGGGATCATTGCCCCATACACCAAAAACAGGGATAATTTAAGTATCTGTGCCATAGAGCTGTTGAGAGGCATGGAGTAACTGTTTCATAAACAAGCTATTCTTGGTGCTTTTAGCAGTTTTATCAACTTAGGGCAAACTGCTTAGCTCAATTTCCCCACCTGTAAGTGAGGAAGTAGGCAAAGTTGTTCTTAAGTCTTCCAGGTTGATTTTATCAAATTAATAAATTAAAATATCTGAATTGTTCTAGCTTTTCCTATTTATCTTCCTTGGGCTACTAGTTATTAATCTGGAACCCAAGAATGGATTTCATGGGGTTCCCTGAACCCTTTGAAATTGAGTGCAATTGCATATGAGTACTTATTTAGTGAGAAGAAATAGCTATCTTCTCATTCATAAGACTCCAGACTTCAAAACTGATTTAAACCACCACCTTTGGGACTATACAAATCAAATCTATCTGCTCTTTCACATAATAGGACTTAATTTATGTAAAGACTTGAATTTTTCCCAGGTCAGGTATTCCAAATTCTTTCTACCATGTTTTTTGTTTATATTACAGGATTTCTCTTCTGAATGATTACACATAGCTGATATTCTTCCTGAAGTATAGTTCCAAACATAAGCACAATATCCTTGACATGATGCAGCCAATTCCATACAGAGGGAGAACTTCCTTGATGTACAGATGTACAACTTTCTAGTAATAATGCTTAGCCCTGGCTGGTGTGGCTCAGTGGATTGAGTGCTGGCCTGTAAACCAAAGGGTCGCCAGTTCAATTCCCAGTCAAGGCACATGCCTGGGTGGCAAGATAGGTCCCTAGTACAGGGCACATGAGAGGCAACCACACGTTGATGTTTCTCTCCCCTCTCTCCCTTCCCCTTTGTCTAAAAATAAATACATAAAATCTTTTAAAAAAAGTTAAAAACAAAAAGCAGTTCCTTCTCTCTTGACCAGAGTTTATATACTGACCAATTAATTACCTTTCCTATGTCTTAGTGATCCTTCTATAAAAGTAATCAAAGTTATCTAAAGTAAGAAATTATAAAAATTAATTTTTAAAGCTTTCACTCTCCAAGAGCTCCAATCAATGAAGATATTTAATTTTAAGTATATTTTAATGACTATTACTATGAACAGTTGTCCCAATTTTTCCCCCGTTGCCCCCCTCCAACCAGTACTCCCCTTCACTCCAGCAACCCCCCCTTAGTTCATGTCCATCGGTCCTGTATTTAAGTGCTTTGGCTTCTCAATGTCCTATACTATTCTCAACAACCTCCTGTCTATTTTGTGCTTACCAATTATGCTTCATAATCCCTGCACTTTTTCCCCCTTCTCCCCCTCCCCACTGATAACCCACCAAATGATACCCATATCTGTGATTCTGTTCCTGTTCTGATTATTTGCTTAGTTTGTTTTTTTTAGATTCAGCTGTTGATATTTGTGAGTTTGTTGTCATTTTACTGTTAGTTTTGATCTTCTTTTTCTTAAATAAGTCCCTATATTCCATGTAATAATGGCTTGTTGATGAATTCCTTTAGATTTACCTTGTCTGGAAAGCACTTTATCTGCTCTTCAACTCTAAATGATAGCTTTGCTGGACAGAGTAATCTTGGTTGTAGGTCCTTGCTTTTCATCACTTTGAATACTTCTTGCCTGTCCCTTCTAGTCTGCAAAGTTTCTTTTGAGAAATCACCTGATAGTCTTATCGGAACTCCTCTGTAGGTAATTTTCTGCTTTTCTATTGCTGCTTTCAAGATTCCCTTTTCATCTCTAACCTTTCCTATTTTAATTATGATGTGTCTTGGTGTGGTCCTCTTTGGATTCAGCTTGTTTGGGACTCTGTGCTTCCTGGACTTGTATGTCTATTTCCTTCACCAAACTAGGGAAGTTTTCTTTATTTTTTCAAATAAGTTTTCAATTTCTTACTCTTCCTCTTCTCCTTCTGGCAGCCCTATAATTCAGATGTTAGCACATTCAGAGATGTCCCAAAGGCTTTTTATACCATCCTCATTTTTTTGAATTGTTGGTTTTGTTTCTGTTCTGGTTGAATGCTTATTACCTTCTTATGTTCCAAACTGTTGATCTGAATCCTGGCTTCCTTCCCCTCACTGTTGGTTCCCTGTGGATTTTTCTTTATTTCACTTAGTGTGACCTTCATTTCTTCCTTTATGTTGTTGCTGTACTCAATGAGTTCTCTTAGCATCCTGATCACCAGTGTTTTGAACTCTACATCTAATAGGTTGGTTACCTCTGTTTTGTTTTATTCTTTTTCTGGAATTTTGTTCTGTTCTTCCGTTTGGGCCATATTTCTGTCTCCTCAATTTGGCAGTGTCCCTGTGTTTGTTTCTCTGTATTAGGTACAGCTGTTTTGACTCCCTGTCTTAGTGCACCTGTTGAGTTGTATGGGGCAGTGCCTTAGGTATTTGCCAACCTGATTCACTGCTTTGTGGCTCTGTGTCAGGGGAGGGATTGTACAGGGGACGATGCTTGGCTTCTATAGGTTTGCCCAGCACTCATCCTGTTTCTAGTCACTTCACCCATTTCCGGTATGTGACTGGTGCCCTTCCAGCTGTTGCCCTGGTGGTGAACCCCATCGTAGATGTTTGCTTACATTCTAAGTTCGTGCGGGCCTTTTAAACAGACTCTCCTGAAAAACTGGCAGCCTTGCACCAACCCAATCCCCACTGGTTTTTACAGCCAGAAGTTATGGGGCTTTATCTTCCTGGTCCTAGAACCCTGGGATATGCGGTTTGGCCTGGAGCTGGGATTGCTTGCTCCCCAAGTATCCCTCCAGATTTTTATCCATCACACATGAATGTGGGACCACCCATTCTACCCCTGCTGCCTCTCTGTGCCACACCGTATTCTCCTCACCTCTGCGCTTCTTTAAATCCTTGGTTGTCGGACTTCTATACAGTTCAATGATCTGACCATTCTGGGTGTTATTTTTTTTGAGGCTTAGTTGTAATTCTTTTTGTGGTTGTGTGTGGAAGAGAAGCATGTCTACCTATGCCTCCATCATGACTAGAAGCCCTGAAGATCTCTTAAATTAGCATAATTTATCCTTTGACTCTAATAACCCTTTTGATTCCTCAGTGATGACAAGCCAGTGAGATTTACTAATGGGGTTTCCTAGGTCTTCCTGTGTTGGAATCTACAAATAACTGCTAGATAATAATTTGCAGTCTGTACTCACCGTCTATAATAGACATATTTCTAGACATTGACGTAGTAGCCTTTGAACTTCCGCTTCGAGTAGAAGTCTCCAGACCAGTGCCTGCTGTCACAACAATGAGCAATCAATATACAATCCCATCACCAGCCAAAGTTTTTTATTAAACATCAACAAAATGAAATCTAAATAAAGTAATGTCAAAACATAGTTTACATATTAAAAGTCAGTGATATAAACAAGAAACATCTAGAGTCTGATCAGTTAAATTTCTGAAACTATACTTCTACCACATTTGGCTCATACTATTCCAATTAAAATTTAAGGAACAACTTTTTAAATGTAAGGACAATGATAACAATTATCACTAGAAAATGAGGATTTCTACCCTTGGATTAAAATACTACCCGTTTTACCACCTTAAAATACGTATTAAAAATATTTAATAAAATAATTTTTAAATATTCCTGGGGATGGATTTCTATATCACATCAGGAGGTCACTGGGTGACTATTTTCTATTGTTTGGACTATTCAGTGATAATAGTGTCATATTAAACACAATGATGGCCATAAATGTTAATAGTTGCTTTAATAAATCAAATTGTATTTTGGGGTAGTTTTTCTTTTCAAACAAATTTTATGAAGCCACTTCACAAGAATGTGGGCATTTGTATCTTATGACAGTAACAAAGTAATTTTTATGATCTGGAGTTTTCTTCCCGCTCCCAGGGCAAAGCCATTTTTCTCAACAGTGTATTTTTGCTGTTACTATTACTTAGTACATATAAGAGAAAATATGACATTAAACACACTTAAAGGTACTATGTGAAAAACAGTGTTCTTTTAAAAAATATGTATGTGTATTAAGAGCAACAAAAACCCTGTGTGCACACAGCTATTCAAAATTTATTTGAGTAAAATATACTTGTCTGAACTAAAGACTGACTTTATGCATTATAAAAATTGTTTTAAAGACGTGTAACTTCATTCTAACAACAACACAATTCTGTATTTCCCACACAATGGCCAAGTTAAATGTGTGCAAAAGACTGTAGTGTATTCAGTGCTAACCTCTTCCCCTCTGAGACGCTCCTCTTGACACTGAATTCTGTCCTCTTCCTCCTCTTCGGCCTCTTCCTCGGCCCCTTCCTCTGTTGACTTCTGCTGTGATGCTATCATCAGAGTCATCAGCCACCTGTTCTGCCAAATCTGTACTCATGAAGTCATCAGCACCAAAGGCAGAAGCCAAGCCCTCAGACTGAGACCTGAGGGCTCTGGCCCTAGTCATGGCCTAAGGGAGTAACGGAGAAAGTGCACAGTAGTAGATGATGCAGCGTCCTAAAAGGCATTAGTCTGATCATGTACATGAATACTTAATATTGAAAACCTGTCTATGCTATTATTTTTCACTAACCATGCTGTAAGAATGTAAAACAAGGAACATCCTTCCCCTATTAATCAAATTCAATACCTATCATTTGTCAGATCAATTTACAATACTACCTGTAAAATGAGACCATTTGAAATGTTTACCAAGAAAGAAAACATTTCACAGAACCAAACTTTCAGAACTGGGAGAAATACTGGCAATTGCCCCTAATTCAACATCACTTGTAAGAGACTGTTACCATTTGTACTACTTTGCACAATGGGCTCAATAAATAACAAGAAAAAATTTATAAACAGTAGCTGTTATCTCTGGTGATGAAATTTTAGGATGGTTTTGTTTTCTTCTTTATTCTTAAACATTACAAATTTTCTACAATATACTTTTTTGAAAATATTACTTTTGTAATCAGAAAAACATGAGCAATAATCTCATAAATATATGATAACAAGAATTAAGTAAAATATAGCAACTGAAAGCATAGAAAAAGAATAAAAACCAAAAATATGCTACAAATTTTAATTTGGTAAGAAACTGTCAACAGACTAACAGCTGTCAGAGGAGGGGACATTGGGGGACAGGGTAAAAATGGTTAAGGGATTAAGCCAAAAAAAAAAAAAAAAAGAAGAAGAAATAGTTTAGGTAAGACAAGTTTGAGATTTATAAAATGTTCTGATTAACTCTGAAATGAATACAGATTTTCTTATTAAAAATAGAATAAAAGCAATGTTCCCTGATCTCCTCCCCTACACCAAACAAAATTTAACAAGGAAAAATAAAAATAAAACACAACACATTTTCAGTAAAATTAGAAAATAGCTCTAACCCCCAAACACAAAACTCTATGAGAAGTTAATGGGTATGGTGAATACTTGACCTGGTTAAGGGAGAAGGTTGAGAAGAGTCCTGGGCAGTGTAGAGCTCTCCAAACTGATCTACATATATCAAGAGGCCATGACAACAGTCTTTCTTCCTTGAAATGATAACTTCTGGGGCTAAGGAGGGGTGGCTAGAGCATTTCTAAGCTCTATGCAATGCCACGAAATACGGGGACACACAGCTCAATGAGGCAGGCAGGGTGGAAACAGGAATGAAGTAGGTGAGAGGGGAAAAGTAAACCCAGCTTTGAAATGATGGTCTTAGCTGAAGTGAAACAACACCTAACTCAGTACATTAAGGGCTCAACATGGCATCCCAACGCAAAAAGAAAAAACTTTAGGGAATACAACAAAAAAAATATTTTTAAAAGATTTTATTTATTTATTTTTAGAGAGGGGGAGTGCAACATCAATGTATGCTTGCCTCCAGCATACCCCATACTGGGGATATGGCCTGCAACCCAAGCATGTGCCCTGACTGGGAATTGAACCAGTGATGCTTTGGTTCACAGGCCTGCACTTAATCCACTGAGCTACACCAGCCAGGGCCACAAAAAAAATATTTTTAAACAGCAGAAAAAGATTTCAATTCATCTTTCTTGTCCCAGATAAAGTACAGTCAATCCTCATCCTTGGATTCCATGTTTTCAAATTCACCTACTTGCCAAAATTTATTTGTAACTCAAAAAACTGCACTCCTAATACTTTCTTGGTTATCCATGGACATGTGTAGAGTGGTGAGAATTCTGAGTCGCCTGACACACACATACACAGATGTGGTCAAACAAAGTGACAGCCTTCTTGTTTCAGCTCTTGTACTTTAAACAAGTGTCCCTTCTGTAATACATTTAGTGTCACGTTTTTCACAATTTTGTGCTTTTGGGTGAGTTCACATGTAAAAAGGCTCCCCAGTGTATTGTGTTCCTAATTACAAGGCTGTAATGTGCCTCACAGAGGGCATACATGTGCTAGGTAAGCTTCATTCAGATATGAGTGACTGGGCTGTTGGCCAAGAGTTCAATGTTAACAAATGAAGAATATACATTAAATGTGGTGTTTTTAAACAGAAACACACATGAAAAAGGTTATACATTGTTCGGTTGATGAAAACGTTGTAGCCGTAGCTGGCAGGAACCTAATCCTGTATTTCCTCTTGATATACAGCTCAGTGTTTGCTAATTTAGTGTTTACAGTGACTTTATGTAACATAACCACCATAAATAATAAGAACCAGCTGTACATTAAAAAAAAGTAGATTTTAAAGAAAAAAGGAATATCTAATTATATAATTAACAAGCTAGATCTGACTGATACATGTTGAACTATATACTCTGAAAATAACACACTTCTTCTCAAGACCCCATGAAATACTTTAACTGATACATAGTGGGTTGCTAAGAAAAATATCATTAAATTCTAAATAGTAAAAAGAGTATCATTGTACTATGTAATGACCATGCAGTACAATTGGAAATTAGTAAAACAAAACCCGATTCCAAACTACAAAACTAAAATTCTGTCAACATTTAGAAAATGGCAATAAAAATACTGCATATCAGAACAAATAAGAACAATTACAAAAATAAGTTAAATTACTAAATTAAAGCAAAGAAATGAGAATGGAGGAAAAAAGGATCCAAAGAACATTTTTAAAACCATGACAAAATATTCTGCTCAATTCTAAGTAATTTGGAAAATAAGTGACCTACACTGAGCTAAGAAAACATAGGCGGTCTTAACAAACTAATTATAAAAAAAAATTTTTTTGAGAAAATTGCTAAATTAACTACACTCTCAAAAAGGACAGCCAGGTATATTCTACCAAATGTTCAAAAAACAGATAATTCCACTGCTATTTCAATAATACCAGAACATAAAGAGAGAGGGTTTTCAAATTCTTTTTATAAAGCCAGCAGAAAATGGTACTGAAAACTGACAAAGGATTGCATGCACAAAAAGAAAATTATAGTATCTTACAAATATTAAAGCAAACAAAGAGAATCCAGGAGCACGTGGAAAGACCAGTATACCCATTACCAGGAGGTTCACAAAGTGATACTGAGGATAAGTCAATAATAGGATATGTATTAACATTAATCATTCACTGTATTCACAGAATACAGGAGGACTCCCTCCCCACCCCAACTCCAACATGCTTATCTCCACAGATGCCAAAAAGGCATTTAATTCATCACCCATTCTGGATTTAAACAAACAGAAACCCCTCAGGAATAGGTGGCTACTATTTTACATGACAAACACCCTAACTGTATATACACACAGTGTGCCCACTTTCACACGGGTGCTCTTACAAATCAATCAGAGCAGGGACGTCAAGCTCATTTTCACCAGGGGCCTCATTAGCCTCCCGGTTGCCTTCGAAGGGCCGACTGTAATTTCAACTCCTTAACAGTTAAGGAGTAGTTACCTTTATACAGTCCTAAAATTATTTCAGGCCTTTGAAGGCAACCGTGAGGCTAACGTGGCCCCCAGTGAATATGGGTTTGACACCCCTGAATTACAGAAAGACAATGCCCTAGCTTACCTCCCCCCCAAAAAATTTCTAGGTAAAAAAGATGACCAGGTTTTTCATATGATTTATATAAACTGCTCAGACTCACTAGTAACATAAGTAGTATGAATTAAAAACAACAAGAAATAATTTCTCACCCTATAGATTTGTAAAGATCAAAAGATAAGGTAAGACATCAGGACAGGATGTGGGGAAATAGCATTCCCCAATACAACTGGCTGGAAAGTAAACTAGTGTAACACCTTTGGAACAATTTGGCAGAATCTAGTAAAATTTTTAATGTAAATGCCTTTTTATTATTTCTTAGAATGAATTGCCATCATTTCCAAATTTTGTACTTTCCCTTTGCCTAAATACTGTACCTTCATTTTATAATATCTCATACATCTCAATACTGTCTTAACTCTGCCTCTCCTGTGCGACACACTCTTTATCTATGAAGCACATCTGAGAATTTACCCCATGAGTGTAGATCTAAAGCCAATGACAAGACGATGTTTCCACATACTTCTTGCGAGATTTGAAAACATACTATCCTGAAACGTATTACTTTTTAAAACTGTATTAAAATATACACAACATAAAAATTTACCATTTTAACCACTTTAAATGAATAATTCAGTGGCATTAAGTACATTCACACTGTTCTGCAACCACTGACTCATCCAGCTCCACAACTTCTACACCGTCCCAACTGACACGCTGCAGGTATCACACAGTAACTCCCTAGTCCCCCCGGCCCCCGGTAATCACTACTTCACTTTCTGTCTCCGTGAATTTGGCTACTGTAGGTATTTCATGTAACTGAATCATCCAATATTTGTCCTTTTGTGTCTGGCGTTCTTCACTTAGTATAATGTTTTCAAGGGTCATCCATGCTATAGTATAATCAGAATTTCACTCCTAAGGATAAATAATATTTCACTGGATGTATATACCACATTTTGTTTATCCGTTCATCTTTTAATAGGAACTTGGATTGTTACTACTTATTGGCTGTTATGAGCAATGCTATGAACATTGGTATACAAATATTTGTTCGAGTCCCTGCTTTCAGTTATTTTGGGTAAACACACAGAAGTGGAACTGCTAGACCATAGAGTAATTCTATGGTTAATTTTTAGGAACCCTCATACTATTTCCCATGTAACCTTTTATTCCTAGCAGCAATACACAAGGGTTCCAATTTCTCCATCCTAAAGGGTCTAAAGTGCTGTTTCCTGTTTGGTCTGTTTTGTTTAATTTTTTTAAATCCTCACCCAAGGATATGCGTATTTATTTTAGAGAGAGAAGAAGAGGGGGTGAGAAAGAGAGAGAGAGAAACATCAATGTGAGAGAGAAACATTGATTGGTTGCCACCCGTATGCACCCCAACCCGGGGATCCAACTCACAACCTCGGGAGGTGCTCTGACAGGGGACTGAACCTGCTGCAGCCCTTTGGTGTAGGGGACGAGCTCCAACCAACCGAGCCACAGGGCCAGGCCAGTGTCTCCTGATTTTGATTAGCTTCTCCCCAATGATTAGTAATGCTGACTGAGCTTCTTTTCATGTGCCTATTAGCCACTCATATATCTTCTTTGAAAAAATGTCTATTCAAGTCCTTTGTCCATTTTTAAATTGGGTTGTTTTGTTGTTTAACTTTAGCTCTTTATAGTCTTCATATTAAGCCTTGATCAGATATACGATTTACAAATATCTTCTCCCATCCTGTGGGGTGCCTTTTCACTCTATTTGATAATAGTACTTGGTATTACCATTTGAAAGAGGACATCTACCCTGACTCAAATTCAGATAGAACATTAAGAAATCAGAGGCCGGATAAACTATAGACTGTGGATCAGACTAAGAATAGTTTTACATTTTTAAAGGAATGCAAAAAAAATTTTTTTAAACATAAGAGTATGTGACAGAGGCCATATATGGCCTGCCTAAAGTATTTACCATTTGGCTTTTTACTTAAATGTGAACTTATAATTAAAGAAAATACTTGAGAGTTTTTCTATGTGAACAAGAGACCTTAAAGCATGTTTTTTTTTTTTCCCCCTCTAAGTGGAAGGGCTAATGCTTTTGTTTGTTCAAATAATTAAAGCTGGGTACTGGGATTTATATTCTGAGCTAAATGATTCTGCAAAGCTGTGAATTACAGATTGGGAAAGTCTCCAACTGTCCATTAGTCAAGTTCTAAATAGTATTATGAGAATTAAAAAAATGTATAACACACCATAGCATGCTAAAACTTTACCTAGGAAGCTCTGATCACTGGTCTTAAAATATAGCTGAAAATCTAAACTCAGAAGTTCTTTCTTCTGAAAAACTCCCCTATGAAATCTGTCATGTCATCCCTACCTTCCTCGAATAAAATGTTCACTCTTACTCTTAAAAAGAGCAATTAAAAACTGAGGTTAGTGGCTTCAAACACAAAGCATCCATTGTAAGAAAATATTTCTGTAATCTGTCCAATTAAAAGAGGTAATCAAGTTTAAGTCAAATAATCTAAGAACTAGAAATGATTTCTTTGTAAGCATTCATTCTTGCCACTTGGAAAACTCTCTTTTCTGCTTCAAGGGCACTCTATACGATGGGTACAAATATAGTAAGTGTGGTAGGAGATCCCTAATCTTATCTCCTCCACTTAGCTTCCAAACACCATCTTGTAAATGGCACAGCAGTTGTTTCTGTGCTTATTATGAACAGTGACTTTGATGTGCTGCACAATAGTTTTAGCAGTTTCAAAATTTTAGCCAATCACTGGCCATGCATTATGTTAATGTTATTGTAATATAAAATTATGATACGACACAGTATGGTGGAAAAGTCTAGGTTTGCGGGTAGAAATCGTCGGGTTCAAATTCCGCCCCACCGTATGTCCTTCAGTTTCACCTGTCTTCTCACTTCGTGGATGTGGAAGTGGGAGTCACAGAACATCAAACTTTTATAAGACAAATGGAAAAAAAAGCACACCAAAAATGTCACTTTCCTATTCCTTAAAATTTCAGGGAAGTGCCATTATTAAATCAATCTAAAATCCTAAGTAGGAAGCGTGGAATATTAGTAGTGAAACCAGTGAAGGAAATCAGATTTAGGCTTGGAAGGTATTTTAAAAAGGAAAAAAAGGGGCTTAGAGTCTGTCTCAGGGCCTACAGAGATGGTATAGAATTAACTGAGAACTGATTTTTTCCTGTGTCAGGGTCTAAAATTGCTTGTCATCAAAGGCTGTGGTATTACATAATAGTCATTAGTATATTAGCTATTAAAACAGGGATTCCTTTGGAAGAGTTCAGGGGGAAAAAGGCAAATTGAGAATCTCATCTCCTCAAGCAGGGTTCTTTTCCTTTTCCTTCATAGTGTCTCAGGGACTGACTTTTACCTAAGGAGTGTGCTTAAAATAAGGCAAAACATATTATTTAAAAGGAAGAGGGGGGTCTGGCCAGGTGGCTCAGTTGGTTGGAATGTTGTCCCGTGCACCAAAAGGTTGTGCATTCAATTTCCACTGAGGGTACAAACCTAGGTTACAGGTTCTGAACTGGTCAAGAAGCATATGAGAAGCAACCAATCAATGTTTCTCTCTCACATTGATGTTTCTCTCTGTCTCTCCCTTCCTCTCTCTAAAATCAATAAAACATACCTTTGGGAGAGGATAAATAAATAAACAAATGGAAGGAAGGGGGTAACTCCTGCTAATTCCTTTTTTTATTGTAGCACAGAAAATAGTGGAGCTTGTAAAAGCTAGAGGATGTGTCAAGCACTTCAACTCTTTCTAATTCACCACTTGTCAGCTACAGCTCTGAAATATTTAGGAAACCAAAATGGATGAGTAGAACAACTGCACTAATTCCGTAAAGATAAAACTTCAGCTCCTAAGATTTAATATTTTCTTTTTTTATATGTCTGTCTCACCAACTAAACTGAGAGTCTCTGGTGGACACAGACCATACCTTTTTCATATTTGTATTCTCAATATAACGCAGAATGGCTACCCATAACAGGTCCTACACAAAATGCTCAATGAAAGCCATGAAAGCAAAATCACAAAAGTGAGTAATTTATAAAATTAATTTTAAATACTACATAGCAATAAAAAAACACTAAGGTCAATAAGAAAATAGGAAGGTATATTACAATTGTGAATTCACCAAGTACCAGATAGGGCCCAAAACTGAAGCAAATGGTTGCCAGTCTCAAGCTCCTAAACTCCAAAGAGACTGAGAAGACAGTGATGATGATGATTAAGCTAATTTCAACATTTTGGAAAGGCCAGCTGACACTATACATTTACCTAATAGTGCTAAGCAAAAAACACTAAGTTTCTTCCTTTTTGCTAAAATAATATTGGCTCAGTAGAGTAAGGTTTTATCTTTTACTGATATGATGCTCTGTAATAATTAGGTATTATTCTGATTAAGGGTTCTTGTTGTATATGCTAGCCCCGCTCCCAACACCCACAAATAAATTTTAGACTAAAGCAAAGGAAAAAAGAGAACATCTACAAGCAGAATAACATAGGCTGGACTGGAACAAGCCAAAGGCACCTGTCCTCGGCCACTCCTGCTCAGTCCTATCCACCATGGGCTGACTACTCTAAATAAACCTACTAGTTACTCTAATTTAACAAACTGACATGTAAGCATAGGAATTCACAGCAGAAAACCTACCTCTCGAACTTCATCATCTTCTTCATTAGTATTTTTTTGTCTGCTTTCTCTGAAACGACGTACCTAGGTTATAACAGAGTAAATAACAAACATGTTGCTTATTCCTGTTATTAAATCATAAAACAATGGGCTACAGGTGATCAACAGTTGCTTTCCATTACAACACAAAACTTGGAAACTTAAGTACTTTTGTCTCACAAAAGACTGATTAAAGTAATCATAGTTTCCCAGTGGCTTACATTAAAATTTCAGAAATGTACTTTAAAAAAATTGGCCTGAAACAAAATCGTATTACCTGCTGCCAAAATGTTCCATGTCACTGAAAAACAGTCTGTCTGACTGCAGAGGAAAAGAATTCCGATATCCTATGGGGGTTATACTTCAGCAAGAGAGCTAAAAAATCTCGCTTTTAAAAGGTTTGAATTATTTATGACATTGCTCAAATCACTCTTGAGCATCTAGCTGCAGACATTCAGGAGACTCTGAAATAGTGTCTGAAGTGGGTGGGCCCCTGGAGACCCATTTTCTCAACAGTCACCTGCTGAATGTTGGCTGTTTGCTGACCGTGGTCTGGATGTCATGAAGGACACTAGATTCCTTTTTCATTGGCTTCAAAGTGGTCTCCTAATATAGTTATGTAGTTAAGAGAGAAGCTCCACTCATTTAATAAGTTACTCACCTCCTATTTATTAGGCACCTACTATTCACCAAGCACAACTGTAGAAACTGAGAATACATCAATGAATAGTAAAAAATTCTGCCCTCCTGGAGCTCATAATCTGTGTGTGTGTAAGGAAGGGTAGTCAATAAACAAAACAGGTTGTATTTTGCCCTGGCTGGTGTGGCTCAGTGGACTGAGCACCAGACTGTAAACCAAAGGGCCAAGGTTCGATTCCCAGTCTAGGCACATGCCTAGGTTGCAGGCCAGGTCCCCAGTAGGGAGTGAGCAAGAGGCAACCACATATTGATGTTTCTCTCCCTCTCTCTCCCTCCCTTTCCCTCTCTAAAAATAATAAAATGTTTAAAAAAAAGCAAAGAAAAAAAGAAGTTATACTTTTTAAATATTTTATGTATTTATTTTTAGAGAGAGGGGAAGGGTGACAGAAGTGAGGGAGAGAAACATTGATCAGTTGCCTCCTGCACGTGCCCCAACAAGGGACCAGGCCACAACCCAGGCACGAGCCCTGACCAGGTACGGAATCTGCAACCTTTCACTTTGCAGGACTATGCTCAACCAACTGAGCCATGCCACCTGGAAGTTATACTGTATTATAGAAGGCATGTAGGATTAATTAAAGCTAAACTGCGAAAGCTCTATTTTTATGTCTGAGGAACGTCTGGCATTCCCACGGCCAGTTTATTTCCCGATGGTTTTCAATCTACATAACTAGTTGGACAGCATTACTTGATTCTGTTACCAGAGGGGCATAAAAGACCCGCTGGGAACTTCCACACAGATCTTGGTGTTCGATTCAGGGTACACTATAGGCAAATAGGATTCCTTATGCCTCCCTATACTCTTGTTCTTCCTGTACTATAACCTTTGCCTTTAGATGAAAATCTTAAGTTGAGTATGCTCAGGGAGTCTTGTGAGTCTTCTCAAATATCTGAACCTGTGAAATCTCTGCAAAAGATGATAAGTGCTCAGAGAAAAATAAAACAAGGAAAGGGACGAGGGTAAAATCTGAATAGGATGATCATGAAAGTCCTTATTGGAAAGGTAATATATAATAAGCAAAGGTTTTAAAAGGAAAGGAATCAATCTTGCAAATAACTGGGAAACATTATTCCATTTAAAAGAATATGTGCAAAGGTACTGAGGCAGAAGCATACCTGGTATGTTTAAGAAATAGCAAGAAGGTTGCTGTGGCTAGATTAAATATGAAGGTAAAAAAGTAACAGAAAGCCAGATTGAATAAGGCCTTGTAGCAAACTATATGGACTTTTTGCAAGGCAGGAGTGACTTCATCTGAATAGGAATATTTTAGGATCACCCACAGCAGAACTGAGGACAGAATAAAGGGATGGCGAAAGGGCAAGGAAAGAAACAGGGAGACCAGTTTGGAGGCTTTTGGGATAATCTAGCTAAGAAATGGTGATACCTTTGACCATCGGTAGTGAGGAAGGTAAGTAGTTACAGTACATTCTGTATATATTCTGAAGGTAGAGCCAAAAGGATTTAGAGACAGGAGACAGGTACAGAAAGAGAGGAGTAAGGGACAACTTCAAGGATGATTTTGGTCTGAGCAAATGGAAGAATGACGCTTCCATTAGAACACTGCAAACAGAGCAGGGGCTGAGAGTTAGCAATTATGATGGAAATGTTAAAAGTTTGAGATGTCTATTAAATATCCAAGTGGAAATGTTTAGCAGGCTATGAGCTACACAAGTCTTGAGCTGAGAGTAGAGGTTTTGGCTTGACTTTCCAAAGTCAGCACCAGACAGATATTTAAAGCTACGAAGCTGCATGAGACTACACAAGGGAGTGTGTGCATGAACAAGGGGGTCCAAGGACTGATTTCTGGGGACTCCAACTTAAGAGATTGGAAACATGAGAAGACTCAGCAATAGAGACTAAGAATACACATCCGAGGGTGTATTGTAGAAAGATTACATAGTATGTAAAAGTGCTGAGTCATTCACAGAAGAGAAACGAGAGAGAAAAAACACTGAGCAGGCACTATGCGCCAAGTGTTCTGAGAACTTTCCACGTATTGCACCCACCTTGAAGGAGGTTCTATTACAGGGGTGTCAAACTCATTTTCACCGGGGACCACATCAGCCTCGCGGTTGCCTTTCAAAGGGCAGAATGTAACTTTATAACTGTATAAATGTAACTACTTCTTAAGTAGGGGCAAGGAGCTCCGTGCTGCGGCCGGGTAGAAACAAAGTGGAGGGACAGATTCGGCCCGCAGGCCTTGTGTTTGCTACTTGTATTCTATTATTACCCCCATTTCATAGATGAGGAAACTGAAGCAGAGAGGTTAAATAATTCACTGGTTACATAGCTAGTAAGACTTTGATTTTGAACACAGGTGGTCTGATCCAGAGTCCTAGCTCTTAGCTAGCCTGTGCCACCATGCGTGCACACGTGTGCACATGTGTGCACACACAGGCTCTCAGGCAGGGGTCATGATGTCACTCCAGGTGCAGATGGTCATGTTTTGGGGGTTTCTTGGTGTTTTTTTAGAACAGCTCTGGTTTCACAGCAAAATTGAAAGAAAGGTACACAGGTTCCCCATATACTTCCTGCCCCACATATGCACGGCCTCCCTATTGTCAACCTTCCCCACCAGAATTGGTACGTTTGTTATAACTGATCAACCTACATGACACATCATTATCATTCAAACTCCATAGTTTACCGCAGCATTTACTCCTGGTGTTACATTATACATTCTATGCGTTTGAACAAATGACATGTATCCACCATTATAATATACATAGTAGTTTCACTGCCCTAAAAATCCTGGGCTCCACCTACTCATCCACCCCACCCCTGCCATACTCTTCACAACCGCTATCTCTTTGTCTCCACAGTTTTGCCTTTTCCAGAATGTTACAGTTGAAGTCATGTATTATGTTGCTTTTTCAGACTGGCTTCTTTCACTTAGTAGTATGGACTTAATAATAATTGCATTTAATATAAATATGCATTTAATTAAGTAATTAATATTCAGTAGTATATATTTTCATGGCTCAATGGATAGATCACTTCTTTTTAGTGCTGAATAATATTCTACCATCTGGATATTTCAGTTTACATATTCATTCACCTACTGCAGGACACTGATGGTTGCTTCCAAGTTTTGGCAATAAAGCTGCCATAAACATCATGTGCATGTTTTTGTTTAGACATGTTTTCAACTCCTTTGGGCAGATACCAAAGAGCACGATTGTTGGATCATATGGGAAGAGTACACTTACTTTTATAGGAAACTGTCAAACTGTCTTCCACAGTGGCTGTACCACTCTGCATTTCCACCAGCAATGAATGAGCACCCCTGTTGCTCCACACTATCCCCAACACTTGGATTGTCAAGAGTTTTGGATTTTGGATCATCAGGTTCCACCCAAGATGGAGGGGTAGGTAGAAACCCTTCACTTCCTCACACAACCAAAAGGAGAGTAACAACCAATCTAAAATCAATAAACAACCAAAAGTGCCAGAAAATCAAACTGCATGGAACTCCGACAACCAAGGAATTAAAGAAAAAATTAACCAGAACAAGACCAGTAAGGCAGCAGACCACACAGCTGCCAACTCAGAAAAACAGCAGCGAGGCAGCAGATCTCAGGGGGCCAGGCTGGGTGCTGAGCTCCATAGGCTGCACAGGAGGGTCTTACTTGAGGGGAAAACTGAGAGCTGACTGTGGGCTCTGACTGGGGTTGCTGCAGAGGGAGAAACTCCCAGGCTCACACAAGAGTCCGTTGAAAAGTGCACTAGAGATGAGAAGGTGGGCTGCATTGTCCCCTCTCTGGCCCCTCCCCCACAGGCAGTGCCACAGGGGAGCAAGGAAGGTTCCCCTGCCCGGTGAATACTAAGGCCCCACCCCCTTACAAGCTATGGGCTGCGCCAAGACAAAGAAATATGGCCCAAATCAAAGAACAGAGCAAAACCTCAGAAAGAGAACTAAGCAAAGAGGAGATCAGCAACCTATTGGATGGAGAATTTAAAGCCCTGGTAATCAAAATGCTCACAGATCTGATTGAGCTCAGTTGAAAAATGAAAAAACAAATGAAAGATACCCAAAATGAAATGAAGCAAAATATTCAGGGAACCAACAGTGACAGGAAGGAAACCAGGACTCAAATCAACATTTTCGAACAAAAGGAAAAAATAAACACCCAACTGGAACAGAATGAAGAAACAAGAATTAAAAAAAGAGAGAGACAGACTTAGGAACCTCTGGGACATTGAAATGTTCCAATATCCAAATTATAGGGGTGCCAGAAGGAGAAGAGCAACAGCAAGAAATTGAAAATTTATTTGAACAAATAATGAAGAAAAACTTCCCCAATCTGGCAAAGGAAATAGACTTCCAGGAAGTCCAGGAAGCTCAAATAGTCCCAAAGAAGTTGGACCCAAGGAAGCACACACCAAGGCACATCACAATCACATTACCCAAGATTAAAGATAAGGAAAGTATCTTAAAAGCAGCAAGAGAAAAGGAGGCAGTTACCAACAAAGGAGTTCCCATAAGACTATCAGCTGATTTCTCAAAAGAAACCTTAAAGTACAAGAAGGGCCTGGAAAGAAGTATTTGAAGTCATGAAAGGCAGGGACCTATATCCAAGATTACTCTATCCAGAAAAACTACCATTGAGAGTAGAAGAGCAGATAAAGTGCTTCCCAGATAAGGTCAAGTTAAAGGAGTTCATCATCACCAAGCCATTATTATATGAAACATCAAAGGGACTTATCTAAGAAAAGGAAGATCAAAAATATGAGCAGTAAAATGACAACAAACTCACAACTATCAACAAATGAACCTAAAAGAAAAGAAAAACAATGAAAACAAAAACTAAGCAAACAAGAACAGGAACAGAATCAGACAAATGGACATCACATGGAGGGATTTCAGTGGGATGGGGGAAGGGAGGAATGGGGGGAAAGGGTACAGGGAAGAAGAAGCATAATTAGTAGGAATAAAATAGACGGGGAGAGATAAAAATATGGTATAGGAAACAGAGGACTCAAAGAACTTATATGTTGAATAACAATTAAAAAAAAAAAAAAAGAACTTATATGTACAACCCATGGACATGAACTAAGGGTGGGGGGAATGCTGGATGGTTGTGGGGGCAGGGTGGAGAGGGGATAAAGAGGGAAAAATTGGGAAAACTGTAATAGCATAATCAACAAAAAATACTTTTAAAAAAGAGTTTTAGATCTTGACCATTCTAATGAATTATGTAGTGGTATATCTCATTGTTGTTTTAATATCCATTTCCCTAATGACATGATGTAGAGCATCTTTTCATGTGATTACTTGTCATCTGTATGTCTTCTTTGATGAGGTGTCTATTAAGGTATTTGGACCATTTATTTAATTGGCTTGTTTTCTTGAAATTTTATGAGTTCTTTGTATTTTGGATAATAGTCCTTTATTAGGTATGTTTTTTGCAACTATTTTCTACTAATCCATGGCCTGTCTTCTCATTTTCTTGTTTTATTCAGAGCAGGTTTTTAAATTTAATGAAGTCTAATTTATCAATTATTTCATTCATAGATGGTGCTTTTAATGTATCTAAAAAGTCATCAACATACACAAGGTTGTCTAGGCTTTCTCCTGTGTTATCTCCTAGGAGTTTTACAGTTTTGTATTTTACTTTTAGTAGGGATGGTCATGTTTTATTTCTTGTACTTAACTGAGAAATCCCCACATGTTAAAAAATTATGAACCCAACACATCCAGAATCCAGTGAGTGGTTTTAGAAAGTGGATTACCTGTCCTAAGAAGTACTTTTCATTGAATATTACTAGTTGATCCTTGACAACATAAGGCTTTAAAAGAATCATGTCAACTAACTAAAAGCACTAAAATTAAAGTCAAAGGATCAAAAGGCAGATCCATTTTTATTTTTTTTTGAGATATCTCCATATTGTTTTCCACAGTGGCTGCACCAATCTGCATTCCCACCAACAGTGCAAAAGGGTTCCCCTTTCTCCACATCCTCGCCAGCACTTGCTGTTTGTTGATTTATTGATGATAGCCACTCTGACAGGTGTGAAATGATATCTCATTGTGGTTCTAATTTACATTTCTCTGAAGATTAGTGAGATTGAGCATCTTTTCATATGTCTATTGGCTATCTGTATGTCCTCTTTGGAGATGTGTCTACTCAGGTCCTTAGCCCATTTTTTAGTTGGGGTTTTTTTTTTGCTGTTAAGTTTTATAAGTTCCTTGTAAATTTTGGATATTAACCCCTTATCAGATGTATCCATGAATATGTTCTCCCATTCTGTAGGTTGTCTTTTTATTTTGTTGATGTTTTCCTTTGCTCTGCAAAAACTTTTTAGTTTGATGCAGTCCCATTTATTTTTCTTTTGTTTCATTTGCCTGGGGAGATATAACTGATAAAATATTGCTACAAGCTATGCCCAAGATTTTGCTGCCTATGTCTTCTTCTACAATTTTTATTAAGTGGATGAGTGGATAAAGCTATGGGACATTTATACAACAGAATACTATTCGGTCATAAAAAAGAAGAAAGTTTTACCCTTTATGACAGTATGAATGGACCTGGAGAACATTATGCTAAGTGAAACAAGCCAGACAAAGACAAATACCATATGATTTCATGCCTGTGTGCAATCTAATGAACAAACTGAACTAAAACGCAAACCCGAGACAGATTCATAGAGAGCAGGATGACAGCAAAGGGAGGAGCAGGTAGGGGGTGGAGGGACTGAGCAAAAAGGAAAAAGGACTCATAGACATGGACAATAGTGTGATGATTGTGGGGGGTGAGGGGAAGTATAAGAGAACTAAACGGCAATGGAAAAAAAGTACAATAAAAAGTCATTTAATAAAAAATAAAAGTCAAAGGAAATGAATTTTTAAAATAATGTTTTGTTCTTCTGTTTAGAGGGAATTTGGAAAAAACTGAAAATGATCCCCTGTAATTCCACTATCTAAACATAACCACTGATAATGTCTGGAATATTTTCTTCCATTTTTTTAAATTTTTTTTTATTGTTGTTCAAGTACAGTTGTCTCCATTTCCCCCCGACTCAGCCATCCCCACCACCCATCCTCAATCCTACCCCTCTTTGGCTTTGTCTATGTGTCCTTTATACATGTTCCTTGACAACCCTTCTCCCTTTTCTCTCTATTATCCCTCTGGTTACTGTTGGTTTGTTCTTAATTTCAATGTTTCTGGTTATATTTTGCTTGCTTGTTTGTTTTGTTGATTAGGTTCCACTTATAGTTGAGATCATACAGTATTTGTCTTTCACTGCCTGGCTTATTTCACTTAGCATAATGCTCTCCAGTTCCATCCATGCTGTTACAAAGGGTAGGAGCTCCTACTTTCTTTCTGCTACGTAGTATTCCATCTTATAAATGTACTCAATGGGCAAAAACTAAAAGCTTTCCCACTAAGATCAGGAACAAGACAGGGATGTCTGCTTTCACCACTTCTATTCAACATAGTATTGGAAGTCCTAGCCACAGCAATCAGACGAGAAAAAGAAATAAAACGCATCCAAATTGGAAAGGAGGAAGCAAAACTGTCATTGTCTGCAGATGACATGATAGCGTACACAGAAAATCTACAGACTCCACCAAAAAAACCACTTGATCTAATAAATGAATTTGGCAAAACAATGGGATACAAAAGTCAATATTCAGAAATCTTCCATTTTTTGCACACACACAATAAAAATAAATGAGATCACGTTGTGTATAGTTTTACATTTTTTAAATTCTTTTCTCACTAACATTGGAAATATGTCTTCAAAAGTGTAATTTTTAATGCCTGCATAGTATTCTAGTATGTATATGTCAACATTCATTTTATTATTTTTTAATCCTCATTCGAGCATATGATTATTGATTGCAGAGAAAGAGGGAGAGAGAGAGAGAGAGAAACATCAATTGGTTGCCTCCCAAATGCATCCTGACCAGAGACTGAAGCTGCAACCTAGGTGTGTGCCCTAAAATTTGAACCTACAACCTTTTGGTGCATGGGATGATGCTCCATCCAACTGAGCTACCTGGCTAGGGCTGTCAACATTTACTTTAATAAAACTTTTCCAATTTTTCCTTTCTGCAGATAACACTGAGTTTCTCCATATACAAATCTGTACCTCACTATTATCTTTAAATATTCCCCAGAGCTGAGTTAAAGCTTAAATCTTAACCATCTTGATATACACTGTCAAACTGCTTTTCAGTGCAGCTGTTCAAACTTGGTACTTCCAGCAGCAGCATAGTAAATATTTTTCTCAAACTACTGCTGCTTTAAATAATAAAAAACATAGTCAACCCTTGGACAATATGGTTTGAACTGAGCAGGTCCATTTACATGTAGAATTTTTCAATAAACAAACAAGTCAGCCCTCCATATCCCCAGGTTTCACATCAGTGAACTCAACAAATAATGTAGCTGACTATATCAGATGTTTTACACCATTTTATATAAGAAATTTGACCATCCATGGATTTTGGTACTGGGGTTCAGGGTGGTAGAAACTGTACCCTACAAATACTAAGAGACATCGGTAGTTAAGTTTTTGGGTCAAAAGTGATATACAAAATTTTGACTACACAGGGACCAGCACTCGTAACTCCCATGCTGTGCAAGAGTCAGCTGTATTTTTAATTTGAGCTTCTTGACTATCCTAGGCTAAACACCATTTTATTTTGTGAACCATCTATTCATGCCCTTTGTTCATTATTCTATTGAGATGTTTAAAATTCTTAAGATTTATAAAAGCACTTTAATATTATATAAGAGTATTAACCCTTCTTCTGCCCATATACAAATATTTTCCCTATGTCAATACTTTCTAGTTATTTTTTTACATTTCTCATTCAACATTTAAAATTTTTATGTAGTCTAAAGTTTTCTCTCTGTGATTCTTCCACTGCCTGTATACTTAAGAAGAATACATTTTCTAGATGAAATTCAAAATCTCAAACAAACTACTAAAAAATTGAAATGAACAGAAATTTGTATCCTACAAAGTTCAGTTTAAAGCATTTTTACGATCTTCCAGAGAAGATACCATCTATGGAGAACAAAACTAACATTTATTGGGTATCAATCATATTTAAGATATTTATATGATATTTATTATTTTCTGACTTAAATCTCATTTTATGATCTCAATTTTACAGATGAGAAAATGAAACAAATCAGAGTAAGTAATTAGTGGTTTACCAGAATGAAACTCAGAGCTACTCTTAAGGAGAGACCATCTAAATAGACTTATTACCCCCAAATTAGTTACTCACCTCTTCATCGATTTTATCTTCTAGGGCATCAATATGACGTTCTTTAAGAAATCGCTGTGTTTTTTCCAACTGGTATTTCACTAATTCCTCTATGGCATCTTTCTCTTCCTTGTCCACAAACTCTTGTACTGCTTCACCCATTCCCCTTTCTGTCAGAAGTGAGAGCTGCACATTCTGTAAGAGGGATACGAATCACTGGATGCAGAAAATAGTGTCTATTCCTTACAAAATAATTCTATATGAACAAGGAAAATTACAGAATATTATTTCCAGGGAAAAAGACATATGTTATCTAGTTATTGAAGGGGAAACAAAACAATGGACCATAGTTAAGCCTGGTGATACATATTAAGAGCCAGAAAAAGCAAAACGAAAACAAGAAGCAGGAATACAAGACAAGTAAAAATGTGAAGGCCTGAGGGGCTGGGATACAGAGACCAGAAGTAGTAGCTGATGATTAAAAAAGATTAGATCAACCATGTGGTAGGCAGGATAATGGCCCCCTGAAGATGTCCACATCTTGATCTCTGGGTCCTTGAAAACATCCCATAGCAAAATGGAACTAAGGTTACTAACCAGCTGGCTATAAAATCAGATTATCAGGGACTATCCAAGTGAGGCCAGTGTAATTATGAATATCTTCAAAAGTGGAAGAGGAAGGCTGAAGAAGGGAGTCCGAGAGAGATGTAACTGAAGGAAAATGGCCAGAGAAATACAATATTGCTGGCTTTGAAGATGGAAGAAGAAGCCCATGAACCACAAAAGGTGGGCACCTCTAGAAGCTAGAAAAGATAAGGAAATGATTCTATCCTGGAACCTCCAGAAAGGAACACAGCCCTGCTGACCCTCAATCTTAGACCAGTGAGACTGGTGCCAGATTCCTGACCTACAAAATTGTAAGATAATAAACCTGTATTGTGTTTAAACCACTAGGTTTGTGGAATTTGTCTCAGCAACAGTAGGAAACTAGTACAACCAGAGGATCTTGAGGTGGCATATACTCATAACAATAAGAGTAGCTTCACAATCCTGTGGCTATATTAATAATGTAATTCTGAAATTACATCCAGATGCAGGAAATGTAAATCCTGGACTCAGACTTATGCAGTAGCAATAAAAAGAACACAGGGTAACGACATCAACAATAGTAGGACAATAATACTAATAACATTAATATTGGTGTATAGTAGCTATAAATGGATGCAATTAATTGCCACCCTATTTCTTGGAAACATTTTGAGGATCCCTTTTATCTAAACTATCAATTATACATATCCTAAATTAAAATCTGTTATTATAAAATACCCATCATTCAAACTGTGAACTAATTAAGAAATTACCTTCTCTGCAGTTTGGAAATACTGTTTTACAAGGTCTTCTACCCTTAGAGTTGTTCCTTCTGAAGGTTTAGTAATGAACTTCCCGAAGTTGATTTCTTCTCCTAGAAAAAAGAAGTCCATGAAAAAATAGCAGCTTCTATTATAATGTAAAGTTCCCAAACTCAGTGTAGGTTGCTGCCAGCAGAGGAAGTACAGCCAACCTTTATCAACTGTCAGCTTGCTCAATATGGTAAATTTTGAGGCAAAAATATGGGATTTTTGCTAATAGCCAGTCTTTTCCCTAAAGTCTATTTGTTTTCCATATCTCCAAGTAGTATTGTGTTGGCCAAAAAGTCCATATGGTTTTTTCCATAGAGTAGAAGACACATTTTCCATTTTCACCAATGATTTTATTGATTTGGATATTTGGAGTCTGTCGGCTATCTCCCACGTGGTATGACATTGACTGTTCTCAGTTATTGCCTCGATCTGATCGCTATCAACTTCAACCTGGTCTACATGACCGTGGAGCATCATCTAGCAAGAAATCTCCAGCATGAAACTCTGCAAATCACTTTTGACACGTTCGATCAGTCACAGTACCTTCTCTATACACTGCATTTTTACCTTTCTTGAAATAATAAAGCATAATATGCCAAAAATGTTGCATATTTTCTCCCATCTTTGGTATTAAAATGGCTATACAAAAATTCACCAATTTTGAAAAACTTTTTTAAAATTCATGCTGAGATGACAGCTGTCACAATACCATCTAACAAAATTGTTTCGGATGAAGGTAAAGACAGCTAAGCGCTACTAGAGCCATCTTATGGGAAAAACCAAAGGAACTTTCTGGCCATCCCAATACATGTCCTGCAGCTATTCTTACACAGTGGTCCACAGACCTCTGAGGCTCCCCAAGCCATCTCAAGAGGTACTCAAGGTAAAAACTACTTTAATAATAACACTAAGATGTTATTCACTTTTTCCACTATAATGACATTGCACTGATAATACAAAAGCAATTGTGGGTGAAACTGCCAGTGCCTTGGAATGAGTCAGAGTAGTAGCCCAGAACTCTACCATGGTCATCATTGCATATAGTTCAAAACAAAACAACAACAAAAAATTCTCTTTAGAATGTCCTTGATGAAAAACTAAAATTATTAACTTAATTAAATCTCAGCTCTGAAGTACATATCTTTTTAATATTCTGTGAGATAAATAAGATGTATACTTAAAGCACTTTTGTTGCATTCCTAAGCAGGATGGTTGTCTCAAAAAACAGCAGGTGAAGAATAAAAAGAGTACTGGGCAGGACGTCAGGAAGCGTAAGGTCCAGTATCTGCTCTGCTGATAATCTTTGTCAGGGAAACAAATGATTAACTACATAGCAAGTGTTGGACTGGTGCTGAAAACGCAATGATAAAAAGATAGGATCCCTGCCGATAAAAACCAATACAAGGTGATGAGTGTTTACAAGGTGATGGGTGCTACAGAAAGGTAAGATCAGAGAATATGACACATGGAGAAGAAACAAACTAATTCTTCTTAAAGAAGGTTGAGAATACTGTGCAGTTATCCAACGCAGCTATCATTTGAATCAAGTCTTGCAGGAGAAGAAAAGCTATTTCAGGTGGAGGGGAAAGTACATGCAACAGCCTAGAGGATGAAGAGGCACAACGTTCAGTGTGCCGCTTGCAAAGTGGAAAGGACAATAAAACAAAAATCGTTTCTGAATTTCAAGAGAGTAGAATTCATGTAACTTCATAAATATGATTACTACATTTTACAATGCCAGACACTATGTTAAGATCATTTATACACCGTGTAACAGCAATTACACTGCGTGTAAATGATCTTATGAGGCAGGCACAGTTAATATCCTGATTTTATAGACATCAGGTAAAGTAATTTACAAAATGTATCACCTGTATTTAAGTAGTAGAGCTGTTAAAAACAACAAAAAATGCTTTCAGTAAAACACTGAAAGGGGTCATTGTTTCAATTAAGCAATTAATGTTTAAATAAAAAGGAATCATTAGAACAAAACTGACTATAAATAACACTCAAGTAACATACTGTACTAGTTCTATATTCTATTATAAATGCTACACTCATAAAATTTCAAGGATTGATAAAGATGGACAATTAAAGCGCCATTAATAAGTAACTAATTAAAATTCAAAGCATGAAAATACAATTCTCTGATACAGATTTTTCCCCCTAAAACAGTATTCTATGAGCTCCACTTAAATATCTAAATGACTATTCAGGTTGAATTAACAGTATACACAATTTTAATAACAATTTGACACTAAAAATAGAAGCCCCTTAAATCAAAGTTTATGTATAAGAACCTAGGTAGCTTACTTGTAAACAAGGTTCATATTTTTCTATGAAAATTATGACTCAATAGCTCTAAGGAAAACAGCCTCTATTTTTAACATATTTATTATGAAGAAACACTGCAACTGACCCCTTAACAACATGAGGGTTAGGGGTGCCGACCCAATACACAGTTGAAAATCTGTGTATAACTTTTACCTCCCCCAAAACGTAACTACTAACAGCCTACTGTACACTGCAAATCTTACGGATAACATAAATAGTCAGTTAATACATATTTTGTATGTGATATGTATTATACTTTATTCTTACAATAAGGCAAACGAGTGGAAATATAATGTAATTAAGAAAATCATATGGAATATACAGCATTGTACATATTTATTGAAAAAATCCATGTATGAGTGAACCTGTACATTTAAACCCATGCCATTCAAAGGTCAACTATTTCCATCAGATCACCTGTCTTATAAATGCTAAAATAAGGACAACTAATTTTTAGGAAATTATTAATTGGAAACTAATTATCTAATTATCAGAAACATCAAACTGTAGGACACCTCCTACTTCACAAACTAGAATCTTCCCAAATCACGCTATACTCTAAAGCTGAAGTACTTTACTTAGTAATGCAAAATTTGAGAATATATTCTCTGAACATGAGTAATGTATAATAAATAATATTTACTTTGAGCAATTAATCTGTAAAGTCGGTGTCTGTTGGTACTCAGCAGCACTATTTTAAAAAAGTACACCTGCAGAGAACGCCTCCATTTCTTTTTGATATCCATGCAAGTTTTAAAAATAATTGCTATCTAAATTTTAGAAGACAAGAAATTTAACTATCCCAACTATCAGTTTATTTGACTAAGATACTAGAATCATACAATAACATTTTCCATTATTATTGTATACTTCTTTTATTAAAGACATAAGCCCTGTAAGAGCATTTTTTTCTTTGTAAAAATAATTTGCTTACCCGAGTTTTCCTTTTGCTCTCTACGCCTGAAAAAATGGATAACATCTTTTGGATTAGCTATTCGATCCACAAACTTCTGGCTAAAGCGAAGAACGCTGAAAGGTTCAAAACCCCCACTGTAGTCCACCTGGAAATACAGAATAAGCTATGAAGGCTACATAACAACAGTTTACCATTTCAGTATTTAGGTTATGCTCAATTCTTTTATGTTAATAAGTTAATGTTCTACCATTCATTTTAAAGATACTGATGGTATTATACCATTTATTCTACTGAAAAAATAAAGCTTCAAAGATTTATAAGCTTACTTAAAACACTTTGTTTGATGGTGTCAAGATACAGCAAGTGGTGGAATTTTTAAACAAATTTTTAAACTTCTAAAACAGAAAGAAAATTCTCCACCAAAATAAAATGCTGACCCTAGATGCATTAGTTAACAGATCTACCCTCTTACATATATTCTCCCACTCTAGACAAGAATAAATGCTGGGAAAACCCATGTACAAAAAGAATCAAATCTGTGAGCTTTGAGAAATATATACCCTTCAAAACATGGAATCTACTTAGAACAATCACTCTCAAGGCAGTCTCTTTGTAAAGAAGTCTATAGTGGTACAAGGACCTTTAAAAAGAATAATACTACATTTCTTTCTAAGAGATAGATAACTCTTAACTCTCTCCAAAATTATAGCCTACTGCCATGACTGCTGTGGCTCAGTGGGCTGGGCACCATCCCGCTGAAACTGAAAGGTCGCCGGTTAGATTCTGGTCGGGGTATATGTCAGGGTTCCAAGCCAGGGCCCCAGCTGGGGATGTGCAAGAGGCAACTAACTGATCGACGCTTCTCTTGCACATTGATGTTTCTCTCCCTCTCTTTCTCCCTCCCTACCCCCTCTCTAAAAATAAATAAAATCTTTTTTAAAATTATAGCCTACTGTTGACTAGAAGCCTTACCAATAACATAAACAGTTAACACATATGTTGTATGTTATATGTATAATATACTGTATTCTTACAATAAAGTAAGCTGGAGAAAAGAAAACCACAAGGAAAACACATTTACAGTATTTAATGAAAAACCCACATAAAAGTGGACCTGTCCAGTTCAAATCCGTGTTGTTCAAGAGTCAACTGTAATCACGTTCCTAAACTAGTTCTTGCTCTCAATGTGATGCTCTGGGAACCGACCTTATACTGCATCACAAGCCTCTCCAGACTACTTCCTAACCTCTGCCCTCTTACACTCTTCGTCACACCTAGCATGAGCTGACTTTTGTTCGCTTACTCGCTGTTTATCATGCCTTACATCTCCACCTCCCATAAGCTCCCCAAGTTCAACACCTCATCCATGTTATCATCGCTGTGTCCCCCAGCACGTGGGACAGAAGGTATTCAATAAATATTGGTTCACTGAACCAATGAATTAATGGGGCCCCTAGTTGATACAATGTACCTTTGAATATTATTTACCTGGAAATATCTGTTCATTTGTTTCATTAATGATTAATAGTTTACTGAGTTTAGGAAAAGGAATGCCAATTTTCTATTTAAGTCTGGTTGGTCCTAATGGTATAGATGAGAAACATGGAATCCTCTGCCCTGACAGAGAACTATGTGGTTCTCCCAAAGCAACTATGTGTTACCCAGACCAACTCCACAGCTGCCAGCATATAAACAGAAAATGTGAAATGCTCAAGCTATTGGATCTCCCCAAGCTCTTCAGACATTTTAACAATTATACTCCAGCACTGCTTTATTTGTAATTTTCTGCTCCTAAGACTCACAATCCTTGTTCATTAAGCAAACTTTATTTAGTGTTCACAATGTGCTAGGCACTCTGCTAAAAGCCAGGGATACAGCCATGAATAAAACACAACGTTGGTTGTTAAGAAATCCACAAGCTGACTGAGAAGACAAACACGGAAATAATGACTGCAAGCAGAAGGAAATGGTGCTGTAAGAAGTATGCACAAGCGAACTGAGGGCACCAAAGAGGATGCGTGGACTCTGAAGGGAGGTCAAGAAAGGCTTCTTTGAAGAGGGGAAGCTTTAAGTGGCTGTTGAAGGAGAAATTACAGAAGAGAAGCACATTACATGCAGCAGGATCACATAGGCAAAGGTGAGAAAGTGAAATAAACCTCACAAAAAAATAACCCCAGAATTTATTTATAAAAATTTTATTTATTCTTACATGTTGAAACTTCAGTCACCTTCAAAGTAATCTCTATTTGATGCAATACACCTATCAAGACATTTTTTCCATTGCTCAAAACAGTTTTTAAATTCATCAATTCTGATGCCTTTTAGTGTTTCCCATTCTTTGTTTCACCTCTTCCACATCAGCAAAACGTTTCCCTTTGAGGACTTTTTTCATCTGGGGGAAAAGAAGGCACTTGGGGCAATATCGGCTGAATCGGGAGGGTAGGGCATGGGGAGCATGGCGCTTTTGGTCAAAAACACCTCACTCAGCAAGGTGCAGGTAGGTGCACTCGTAATTCAGCCACCATGAAATGGGCAAATGCGTTGAAAAGAGTCTTCAAAAGAAGTTCACTGAAGCTGAACGCAGCCTCTCACAACGTCAGCTGGTACACTAATACAGATGGGTTCCTAAAACACTCACCTAGCAGGGGAAGCCTGTACTACAAGGGCCCCACCTTCCAGAAGATAATTCTGTTTATTTGGGGGTCCCCCCTTGTACTATCCTCTGAAAATCAACAAAATTCAACTTATTTAGAATAGTACTTACTCAAAAATAAAATAAAATAGAACTTACTCGCAGTCGTATAAGAGGCTTATCTGGCTGTTGAGAATTTCCCAGACGTTCCCGTTGAGCATTTTCGAGCATTTCTTCAATCTCAAAATAAAGATATTGTCATGACTGGGGGGAGGAACACTACCAGCATCCAGTGGGGTAGAGGTCAGAGAGGATACTGTTAAAATCCTACAATGTACAGAACAACTTCCTGCAACAAAGAATTACCCAGTCTAAAATGTCAATAGTGCCAGGGCTGAGAGAGACCACTGGTTCCCTGACTAAGGCCTGACCAATGAATTCATTTTCCATCTTCCTGGTTTCAGAGATTGGGTTTAGGGACAAGTACATGGCTTCAGTCCAATGAAACTCAATGCTAGGGGTTTTACTAGAGCTACTGGGAAAAAAATGATTCTTCAGCCAAAAGGATAATGGAAGTCTGTGAGCTGGCATGTGAAAGTGTCTTCCTTATAGCAAAGTTTAAAACAGAAACCATGAGAATGGGTGGCATGGGGCTAGACAGAGTCAGAGACAGAGAAACACAATCTTAATTTGAGTTTCTGGGTCAAATCATCTTGAAACCAGCATCCTCTTAAACTTCTCAGTTCTGCCAGTTACATGTTGCTGGTAAAGCTGTTACACTGGGCAAGTCATTTTATGTAAGGTTCAGTTCCTCTTTCTATAAAATGTGGACAGTTGAACCTCCCTATGCATAGCATTGTTGAGTGGATTAAATGCAAAATGTTGTCCATGGTGCCCATAATATATAAGTAAGCAATGAATATCAGTGATAATTATTATCATTATTACTACCTCATAGGATTTCTTATGAGAATAAAATGCAAACCAGAAGAGTCAGCACAGACTAAGAACTGAGTGTCAGCAATTAATGCTATTAAGCTGTCAGCTTACATATTCTTAAATGGATTCCCCCAACTTCTGTAGTGGTTCTAGAATTTCTGTAGAGGTTTAGGGGTGGCAGTCTGCATGGAAGGGGAGGTATGGGACTTATGCGGAAGCTACAGGGTATATAACTAACACATTTTAAGACTTTATTTATATATAAATAAAGGGGTAGCTTTGAGGGTGAAAGGGAGGCCCATGGAGATTGTTAAAGAGGTTAAGGCTCTCCTCATCTATCAAAATATCCTACCATTCCCCCATCAAAGCCACTGCTGGCTTTCATGAATAAAATGAACAAATTATGAAATCAGGATAAAAAGAGAGAAAAGATTACATATGTGTCTGAGAAGAGAGAAAGGCACTGGGAGAGGGGCTTAATTAAAATTTCTTCTATAATTAACAATCTTCCATCTGGAAGACTTAAAACAAAGGATTTTTGACTCAACCAAAGTCATTTATTGAACAACAGTGGTTCCTTAAGGGCTCCATGAGACTGTAACAAATACAGTGACTTCCCTCTACCACAGTATTTAATTCAATTTAAATAATATCTCAACTAAAGTAGATCTCATTGATCTTTACCTAGATGAATTACCTTCTCCAAACAGAAGCTTTGTATGACCTGGGTTACTTTAGGGTTATCTGGGTTAAAAATGTCTGGGTGATCAGCCAGAATAACATCCTCCATAAAAAACTGCCGCACTGTGTGAAGAGAAATTTTCTCCATATTCATCTTCCTTCCTTTAATACGTAGCAAACCAACATGTCTGAAATGAGGAGGGAAATGAAAGCCTAGTCACAATGTAGATTTCCTCAGGAAAATGTGCACAGCAAAACTATCATATTTCTAAGTTTCTACAAAATAATTCTTTATAAAATCATACCCTTAAAAATATCTTTAGCAATTTAATGTTATGTCATGGGAGAACATGTTAAATATTCTTCTTCCTCAGAATAAAATACACTATCCATCATTTTTCCTGCCTGAACAAATACACAGTTTAGTAGAGGACAAACATAACAGTTAAGGATAATACAATGTTATGAGGACCATGATAATAGCATATATGGTATACAGTTTTACACATATATGTGTTATGTGTGTATATGTGCACATACACACATAAAATAAATTAGCTGCAGAAATATGAAGAAAAAAAGAGCAAACTTACATCCTACTTCCATATTCTTTAAACCTATTATTATCATCTTAATAGTCAGGACTTGAGTGGATTAAAGGGTAAAACCACTATTAGTCACCATTAACTACATTATTACATAATTCCCCCCAAAAGAAATGAGATATGCTGTAATATTGCATTTATTACCAGAAAAACCTCATAAATGGCTTTAGGTAAATTTGTTCATTATTGAACATTGTGAAATTCGTAATCATCTGTAGCAGTCTAAGTCAAAATTTAATAAAAATGTTAGTTTTGAATTTGCCTCATAAGCAGCAAAATTATTAACACCATTGGGATGCTGTTGTGTTGAAAATGGTTTAAAATCTGGGAAAATAGCAAGACTATTATCAAATGATCAATCTTCATAAATAAATAAATCTATCATATAAATGACAATACCACCAGTACTTTGAAACTGTAAGGTGATTAGAATATTATAGGTGTTTTTTAAATTGATTTCAAAAATATAACAATTACTCACTTCTTTACAGCTTCTCCAGGGGAAAGAGAAGTAACCACTGAACTTCCAGGCTGTGACACGTAAAACAGTTGCTGTTCATTTTTGGTTGGAGCTATTTTACACTCGTGTTCATGGCCCCAGATAACAAGGTCAATAAAGTCATCCAAAAATTGTTCTGGAATGAAGTTAGTATTTCCATGTTTACTCCTATACCAAGATTTTAAAAATTAAATAACATAAATGTTTAGAAACATAGAAAAAATATCATATTAGGTATTCTATACACATCTTTTTTTCTCCTTTCATTAAAGATTTATTACATCCTTCTATTAAAGATTTATTACATTCTTCTATGTACCAAAACTGGGCAAGGGATTGAGAATACAAAGATATTACCTAATTCTTCAAGGGGCTTAAAAATTTGCAGGACAGATAGGTAAGAGACCCAAAAGAGAAAGCAGTCAATCCTACATTTAGATGCAGATCACAGAAGGCTTTACAGAGGAATGAATAGTCCACTTTGCGCAAGTCAGAAAATAGCAAAAACCTATAAACAGGTCTACTTATACAGCAAAAACAAGAAAGAATGTAGAAAATAAAAGAGAGCTAATCCTAAACATTGTAGAGTAAAAACAAATCTCTAAATATGCCTAGTCATTTTTTAACATCACCTATTTTATTACTGATTATAAAAATGCTAATCTTATATAAGAGATGAGGTTTTTTTTTTTCCATATTAAATATCATGTAAGTAAGTGACTTACAAACTCTGGTTTTATACCTAAATTAATTAATATTAAAAGATATGTGAAAAGCCAAGGTGTGTAAGGACAAGGAAAGGTTTTTCTTAACACCAACTTACATAGTTGAGAATTTAAGTAAAAGTGTTCAAATACTTTGACCTAGCATTCATTTAATGCAAACCAATATTCATTCAACAAATATTTAGACACTTAAGACAGAGCAGTGAACATTTCATTCTACTAGGGAAATCAAGCAATAATACAAGATATATATGTATATACATACGCATATGGTAGATATATATGTATTTGTCAGGTATTGATAGATACTATAAAGAAAAGTAAAAGAAAAATGACATGGAAGGAGGACGTCACTATACAGTGTTGTCAGGAAAGGCCTCTCTGACAGGTGACAAATGAGCAGAGAACTGAGGTGAGGGATTAGCATGCAAGGAAGAGAGACCTAGGCAGAGGGGGGATAAGCAGATGGCAAAGGCACAGAGGTGGGAGTGTTCAGTGATTTCAAGAACAGCAAGATGTGTAGCTGAGTAGAATGAATGCAGCAAAGAGGAGGAAGTGAAGTCAGAGCGGAATCATGTATCTAGGAATATTTTTATGCAGAAAACATTTATCTAGGGTCTAAAAATCAAACCCAAATCCCTTTAGATTTTTCCTTAATAACTTCTCAGCTTTGTCCCTTACATATTATTCTCACTGACATCTTAAAAAAAATTTTTTTAAAGACTTTATTTATTCCTTTTTAGAGAGAGAAGGGAGAGAGGGAAAGAAACAGCAACATGAGAAAGAAACATAGATTGGTTGGTTGCCTCTCCTAAGTGCCCCAAATGGGGACCAAACCCAAAACCTTGGTGTGTGCCCTGACCAAGAATCGAGCAGGCCACCTTTCGCTTTGTGGGACAACACTCAACCAACTGAGCCGCACAGGTCAGGGCTCACAATTTTTTACTGTAATGATCACGTAATACATCTTGCTTATTCAAGTCTCTATTCTCTTCAATCAATCATGCACCCTATCAACAAGATTAAACTTCTTAAAACTAACAAAAGAAAGCCGATCTAGCTATACGTGATATTCTGGAAAAGTACCTGCACATATGTACCAGAAGATGTATATAAGAATGTTCATAACAAAAAGGTTTTAAAAACAAGAGGAAAGTAAACTGTATACACCAGTAAAAATGAATTAATACTTAATTTTAAGCATCAAAATGGATAAACCTTGTAATGTTGAACATAACAAGCTAGCTGCAAAATTTACAGTGTGGTTCCAGTTATTCCAAAACTAAATTAACTCATTATGGACATATATGTGATTAAACAATAATGAAAACCAATGGGCTTAGTAAATAAAAATTGGAGACTGTGCTTCTCTGGGGTACGCAGAAGGAAATGGGGTCAGGGACGGCATGGGATAATGTACTGGCAGTGCTCTGCTTTGCTCAATTTGTGCATATTCATCTTATGGTCATTCTTATGCCTTATGAATATACGTTGAAAACTTTTGAAACACAGTCACCAAAGCATATCTAAGTTTTGCCTGACCCGGCACTGACAACTTTCAAAGAATGAGGACCATTTGACTCAAATAGGTAAGACTGGAAACAGAGATTTGGGGAACCTCAATACTTGACACAACAATTTCCAGAGAATACTTTACCTGTTCTGATGAATCACAAATAAATTAAACCAAGCATTCTCATCTTCTTTTGGTCTCAACATTGTTACTTTTTTATTGAGGAACATTCGATATAGCCTTTCATCTGGAATGGATCCTGAAATGGACGTTAAATACTTTAAAACCGGTTTCTTACTTGGTATTAAAAAATGAATAGTTTTGCATCTAAATTATGTGCTTCTCATCTCAAAGTATTTCATTTTCCTATTAGAGATGTATGTGAAATCTTGAATCATTATCTGCAAATCAGTGTGCTCCAGCTCCTTGCATGACAAGTGCTGAGCAGTAAAACACACTCAAAGAATGTCTTCCTGTAGGGAATATGTACCTTCAAAATCTGAAAAATGTGGAATAAAAATTTGAGTTTTCTATACTAAAACTGTTCTTAAAATTTCTATTAAAACTGTTTTTCACTATCCCTTTATTGTAAGTGCATGGTACTTCTGATCTAACACACATCATAAAATACACAGGAAGACATTAAAAGGGATGAGATAAAAAAATAAATGCATTTACACATAGTAGTCATATTTATTGCATTTTTAATAAAAATATTGTGCTTCTTAATAATTTAATGAATTTTAAACAATTGTTCCTCTAACCCAAAGGGTTAGCTTAGTCTAGCCGAGGAAGCCAACAAAAACAAGTAAACAAACACACAAATTACAATTTTTAAGTATTACAAAAGGAGAAAAAGTTAGGATGCTAAGATGGGGAATGTCAGTGAAGGGACAGGGTTGCTACTTTATGTAGAGATCAGGGAAGGCCTATGAGAAAGCCAACAACGCAGAAGTATAAGAGCTAGGAGAGGCCTAGCTTCTAAAGAGAATTCCTGGTGTGACCAATGGAATAGACAGTGGGCTGCATAACATTACCAGGGAGGAAAAGTCCAGTCGAGGGCATTAGAAGGTTGATCTATTTAAGTCTTAAAGCACAGAGAACACTGATATTTGTAGGTTGGGAAAATTTTTGAGGGAAAGGAGAGGGCAGGTTAGCCCATTGGCAACTAGCTCCAAGGGAGCAGGAATTTGTAGGCAAGAAAGGAAGCAGGGAACAAGGAGAACCGGAATTGCCCTAGCCCACCCCCTTGCCCTGAAGCCCCAAAAAGGCTGTGAGAGAACTGAGTGGGACATACAGTAACCTCAGGGCCAGTCAGAGACCAGAGGCAACATTCAGAGAAGAGGCTGATGAAAGGAGGGAATCTGCTAATTATAAAAACAGTTCTCTGAGTGTATAGAGAACAGATGGGGTGAGAGTAGGGGGTGGAGGGCAGACAGTATCCAGTTAAGGAACAGAATAGGATGAGAGTTTGAGAGCAAACTGGATGACTGAAGCACAATGCGATCTCTAAAGTCTGAAAGCAACAGGATCATCCACTTTCTGTAGTTAGGAACCCTAACACTGTAGTGATTGAAATACCAGTTGGTAGGGTTTTTTAATGTATTTCACTTTCTGCTCTATCACTTGCAAAATCAAACATATACCTCAACCTCATTTTCCCTATCTCTAAAATATAAATAATCATGACGCTTTCTACTTGTTAGAGAAATTATGAAGTGAACAAAGACTATAAGCTCCCGAGAAAAAGTATTTAAATGAACCATCCATCATAATTTATTGTTTTAAAAATATGTTCAAAGGCAAGTGAAATAAATAAGATCTTCTGTGACTTCTACTACACCAAAATCACTCAAAAAATAATAAAACCTATTTTGAGGCTAGAATGTGAAATTTTTCCCCAGGTACAAGGTTGATTTAATATGAAATATAATTTTTATAATATTCCATACACAATAAACACAATAAAGCTAGTGTATCTAAACAAATAAAGTATCAAGCTTAACTTATTCAAGGAAGATACAAAAAATAGACTTTTTAAAGAAAGATAGACATTTTTCTAAAAATTTCTTTGATCTGCCCTGGCAGATGTGGCTCAGGGGATTGCGTGCCTGCCTACAAACTGAAAGGTCACTGATTCACTGATTCGATTCCCAGTCAGGGCACATGCCTGGGTTGCAGGCCAGGTCCCCAGCTGGGGGTGTACGGGAGGCAACCAATGGATATTTGTTTCCCTTTCTTTTTCTCTCCCTTCCCCTCTCTCTAAAAATAAATAAATAAAATATTTTTTAAATTATTAAAAAATGTCTTTGATCTTTCATTCACATGGAATAAAGCCTAGCAAATAGACTTTTACCTACTAGACACTAAATAAACTGAAGATAGTGATGTTGATAAGGCAAATTTTCTGAGCATTACAGATGACAGCTCTAGACTAGCTTCGTCTAATAAAAATATAGCATGAGTCACTAATGTAGGCCAAATATATAATTTACAATTTTCTACTGGCCACATTAAATAAAAAAACAACTAAAAAAACAGGTAAGATTAATTTCAACAGATTTCATGTAACCCAATATATTAATGAGGTATTTTACATTTTTTCTAAATCTCGGAAATCTGACATGCATTTTTACACTTCCAGCATATCTCAGTGCAGATGAGGCACATTTCAAGTGCTCAGCATCTACATGAGGCTGATTACTACAGTGGACAGAGAAGCTTTAGACCTTTCAAAGATTTCTAAGATATCAAAATGCAGTTTTTCTAATTATTTCTGAACTGTAATGTTCAGGATTATCTAAGTCTAAAAGAAAGAAAAAATGAACAATAAATAGATACTTAAAAAAATACCTTTTCACCAAAACTGCTATTAAAAACAAGTAGTAGGTCTATTGGTTCTTATTAAATACTAAAAAATTTCTACCAAAACCTCCTATTATTTTTACAGTAACTCATAAAGAATACAGATTTGCCTCACGTTTTTCCAAACAGCAACTAAGTTAACTCCAGAATGTGATTTTCCAGTTGCTTAAACAAGTAAATACTTATTGACATAAATAATAAATCCATCTTACCTAAGCCATATAAAGCAATTTTTGTGCTTCCTTTTTGAAGCAAAACTGGACTAATGTCTATCTTCTCCACAGACACTGAGCGTCCAAAGTGATTTACATATCCGGCGCAACTTAAAATATCCAGGGCACAGAGTGTATCTGCCTGTGCAGAGTATTTTCAAAGAATAGAAACGCACATTTAAAAATAGGTAATCTGCATATCATATTATCACCTATTAAAGTAGATTCCATACACTAGTTATAAAAGCACAGATTCTATATACTAGTGACAAAACAGATTACCATAGTGTCTTCTCAAAACAAAGTTACAATATTGTAAGTTTTTCTATATTTTTCTATCAGAAATTACCTGCAATTGGAATCACATGCTAAATAGAAAATGAACATTTCATCAAAACTTATGATGTCTTAGCCACTGAAAATTAAAAACTAGCCATGAAATAAGTGTTTTGTAATATTAAGCAGGCCACTTAAAATGTGGGTGGGCGGGGGTGGGGAGAACTAGATAACTAGTAATTTATAATATTCATTACCAATAACACGAAAAGATATTTTCAGTTCAGGGACCTCTATTATTGCCTCCATATAAACAGATAATAAGATGCCCTAATTTACATTTAAAACTTTGATGAAATAATCATTTCCTACAGGTGAGATTCTATGAGATACGAGATACAAGAGCACTTGGTAAACTGTAAAGCATTATACAAAAGACAGATGTTGGCTTATTCCTACTCCTGGTTACTTACTGTTAATCTCAGCTCTAATAAAGTAAAAGCATACATCACATACCAATTATTATTCCAGATTTTTAAAAATTATCTCAAAAAGTAGTATAAAAGCATGTATGAATGATAAAAAGTCAACTTGACTTTTTAACTCCTTTAAAAATTATTTTCTACAGACACACTAAATCATTTCTAAAATTTCAACACATGGTAAGAACCCAATAATTACCCCCGTGGGATCATCGTGATTGCCGTGAATACTAAACACCGGGATCGAAACGTTGAGATTGCCATCTTCGTAGTTCACCCATGGAAACCTTAAAAAATAAAATTTTTTAAAAGAAGGTAATTAAAGGTTCTGTAAGAGACAAAAGCTGTTTCCCCCAGTATCCTCCTTCAAAAAATAATGCAGTTACAGACAAACTGGATGATCTAAGTGGAAAAATGACAAGTTTGGAACTTTAAAAAAATAAAATCACAGGCAACAATTCATTTCAATTCAAGTTTGAAAATATGTCAAAGTACTATGCTTTTTGAAAGAAAACCCTACAATGAATGATGCTTGTGAACTGTATAAAAGAGTGGTATATCTAATTAATGGGGCATTGATAGGTTTTCAAAATTTTAAAAGTCATTGTACAATGTTTTTATTTGTAAAAGGGGAGGGCAAGAAACACATCCACTTTTAATCCAAAAGACCTAAACTAAAAACTCCAGCTCTATCACTTACTACTTGTGCAACTTAAATCTCCCACCCACTCTTGTTCCCAGTTGTCTAGCTCCTCTGCTCGGAGGCAAATGATGTTAACAATTTCTAGTGTATCTTTGCAAAATTATCTTATACCCGTAAAAGCAAATAAATGCATCTTCCTTCTCATGCAAATAATAGCACAACATAGATTACTACACACTGCTTTTATCATTTAACATATTTTAGAAATCATTCTACGTCAGTACATGAGGAGCTTCCTAGTGCTTTTCTGGCTGGACAGTATTCCATGGTATTGATTATTATAATGTGTTTAAGTAGTCGCCTACAAATGGATATTTAGACCATTTCCAGTCTTTTACAAATAACGTTCAAGTCAGTAATCTTGTACAACACTACCCTTGTTAAGAGGATAGGAAAATATCTAGAAGGGAATTGCTGGGTCAAAGAATTTGTGTGCATTTATGCATTTGACAGCTACTGCCAACTTCCCTCCACAGAGACTGAACAAATCTACACATAATACAATGGCAATGCACGAGAGACAGTTTTGCCTTACTCCACAACATACTTTATTATCAAGCCTTTAAATCTATGCGAGCGGTTCTAAATTTTAGCTGCATGAGTTATCTAGGACTCTTTCAAGAAATACCAATGTCCATGACACACTCAAAGAGATTAATCAGCCTAAAGACTGAGCATAAATATTTTTTAAGATTCCTAAGTTAACAATAATGTGCATCAGGACTGCAAATCATTGATCTATGCTAATCAATAGGAGAAAAATATTTCAGTATACTTCATTTTGTATCTTTCTTATAAATGAGCTTCATTTTATAGTTTTTATATTCTTTTAATCCATTTAAATGCAACTTTATTTCCTTTTCTGTGAGCTGTGTCCTTATTCTCTACCTATTTTTTAACTAATTCAGATATTTTTTATTGACTTGAAAGAACTATTTACCTATTGTGGAAATTAGACCTTACTTTGGAATTAGTTGCAAATATTTTACCTGGTTGAACTCTCACTTTTGGCTTTATTTCAGGCAGTTTTTGCCACACAGAAATTTACTTTTCCAAAGAAAAAGTACTAATCTTTTCTCTTAAGGCTCCAAGGTTTGTGCCATACTTAGAAAAGCCTTTTCCACATCTAGATTTTCAAAAAAACTTGTAAAAGTTTCTTCTAGTACTTTTATTGAATAATCCATATTTTTCATGGAGATATGAGATGCTGCCTTCATCTACTAAATTCCTACATCAAAAATTTACTATGTCTAAAGGATACAGGAGGCAGTCTAAAAGAACACCCAATGGCTAAAGCTGGTAAAATTTATTTAAACTACAAAATAGATCACAAAGTATTAAATTCTAACCCAAAGAAAAAAAATGAGTTCATACTAATAAACTGAATTAGTTCCTAATGACACAGACAATTGAATAAATACATAAATGAGACAAAGGACAGATATTTCTTACTAAAGAATGTCAGTCAATAAATAAATGTGCAAAGAATGTGGAAAATAGAAAATCATCATTAGAACACCACAGTAGAACTGCTAAACGCAGGAGCCACTAATACATGCTAAAATTAGTGGACAAACATTGAGGGGAAACAGAATAGTTGCTTGGACTCAAAATATCCCTCCCAAAATATTTAGTATGTTCCAGTGGTGGTTTTAACGATGGCCATAAATTCTTTAATACTTCTTCCTCTCTCCTGAAAGTAGAACTTAATTCCCTATCTTTGAGCGCAGGCTACACTTAGAAACTCCACTGTAAAAATAGTGTACTTGACAGCAGAGGAACCTGGTGTCCACCAGCTTGGCAGCCACCAGCTTAACCCAGTGACCACCGGTAACCTCACCCGTGAAAAACCATGTTGAGAGCATGTACTCCTGATAAGCACTTTACCTCTGTGGGGAATATTCTTCCCCCCAAAACATAATCCTAGTCTAATCATGAGAAAAAGCCAAATCAAGGGACATTCTATTAAAATACATGTCCAGTACACTTCAAAAGTGTCAGGGCCATAAAATATATGGGAAGACCAAGAAACTGGGATAGGCTGAAGACTAACAGAACATTTCAACTAAATCCAAAGTGTATCCTAAATACAATGTTTAAGAAAAACCTTGAGATCTTCATGACATGGGGTTCTTGGTAGATATCAAAATAAGTCCCAAAAGCATAAATCTAAATAAAATTTAAAAAAGCCTTCAGTCCGACTTCATTCAACGGACGGCACCATAAACAAAGTCAAAAGATAATCCGCTGATTGGGGAAAAAAAATACATGCCTAACGAAAGCTTAGTATCTAGAATATATAAATACTTTCTGCAAAGTCAGTAGCAATAGGTAAAAATCCCAATTTTTAAAATGGGCAAAGGATATAAACAGAAGATACCAAAATGTAAAAATAAGATTTCAAGAAGATACTCAGTCCCACAATTAATTAGAGAAACAGAAATTAACATAATGATGTACAGAAAATTCAAAGAATTACATTTACTATGAAAATAGGTTATAATGAAAGAGAAATGGCTCATTGTTAATGTGTTTGTGTGTCTTATACAGAAAATATCCTACCTAAGGAACTTTATGTAAATGTACTTACTTACTAAAACCGAAGTTGACTGACTGATCGCTGATAATTTCAAACTGTACAGGACGATCACCCATGCAGTATCTTCTTAATAACTCCAGGCAGGTATGTAACGTTTTTCTTGAAGGCTTATTTTCATGAAAAAGATCACCACCTAACAAAATAAAGTCCACCTAATCAGCAGAAAAGTGTTAAAATTAGTATGTTTTATAGATAAAATTTTTCTAACAGATGAAAGAGGTGGAAAAACATATCATATAAAATGCTATCCTATATGGAAATGTAAAATTTTGTATTTTATTCCTTCAAAGGACCTTCCAATCTGGTGATTAATTTGACTACAATTTAGGTTCCTAGGCCACCTTCAAAAAAATCTATCTTTAAATGACAACACCAAGTTTCTCACTGTTGCAACCCAAAGTGACCACATTTTTCCCATTAGTCAAACCAAGAATAAACTCATTGCTTTAATAGAACCTATGAAAAAGAGCCAATTCAATCCAAATCATTCATGCAATTTATTCAACAATTATTTAGAGTTTCTAGAGGCAGTGGCAGCTAAGGAAACAGCAATATACAAAATAGATAATGTCCCTGACCTCATTACTGACAATACACAATACCCTGCACTAGGCCCTGAGGATACAATGATAAATAAAATACCATTCCTATCCTAACAATGTTCAAAATCAATGGAAGAAACAAACTTATGCATTTAAGATAAGTCAGACTAACATGCACTGGAACGGGTATGTAAATCAACCAGGAGCAGAGATGACATTACAATGAGTTCTGAGGAAAGGATACTCCTCCGAGGACAGTGAGGCTGGGAGGGATTTGCCTGCACGGTGGCACTATGAAGGATAAATGAGACTCCGAGGAAGAATATTCTAGCAACAACCAGAGAGGACAAAACCATACCAAAATAAAGTCCAACACACTGATGCTTTCAAGAAGGATACAACCTACCTGAAGAAATTTACTTAAGTTTTTAACTATAAAAAAACAAAGGAACCCAGCAGTACAAATCACTGTGGGCTACAGTAGTGAGGGGGACCCAAATGTGCCACCCCAAAATGTGCTACTTTGGCATGTTTTGTGCTGAAGGCAATCAAGACCCAGCTGACTCAGGAAAAACATTTCTACCTCTCCCTTAACTGCCAAGAGTTTGGATAGAGAGCCTATACCAGCAAGAAAGCTATTACCAAAGTCAGAAAGACTTATCTGCATAGCAAACCAAGCATTTGTTTACCAAGCATCTGCTCTTCCCATCTTCCTGTGAAGTGCCTTCCTCCCCTTCAAAGCCCCCCACCTGGAACCCCTTCTTCTTTTGCTCAGGATGGTAGGTAAGCCTCAATTACCTGATTACCAAGTAGCCTCATATTTTTATGTATGAAACTTTTTTTTCTCCTGTTAATCTGTCAGTGTAATTATCAGACTAACCAAAGAACCTGGACAGAAAGGGAAAAATGTTCCATTTCTACAGTAGTCAAAGAAGTTTTAATAAAATTTGGGATTTAAGCTAGATCTTCAAAAATGATCTTCAAAAATGAACATGATTTGAGTAATGGAAGAAAACAATTGTAACCAAAAGCATAGAAGAAACAAAACAACAAGACAAATAAAAATTTTAGGAGGAAGGGGAAAAGGGGAGTTGTTTAAATGGTTAGTTTCACTTTTGCAAGATGAAGAGATCTGGAGATTGGTTACACAATGTCAATGTACTTAAGGCTACTGAAGTGTATATACTTAAAAATGATTAAGATGGTAAATTTTATTATGTATATTTATCAGAAGAAAAAATTCTTTTAATTTCTAGAAACTGGTTTGTGACTCCAGGGGACACTGAGAAGGACACAGCGACTCGCTTCTGTGGTACACCTGCCAAAAGTGAATCTAATCATGAGGAAGTGTCAGACATACCCAACTGAGGAATGTTCTACAAAATAACTAGCCTGTACTCTTCCACAATGTCAGTCATGAAAGACACAGACAGATACAACAGACGAAAGAAACATGGCAACTAAATGCAAAATGCAGTCTTGGATGCAGATTTGGATACCACCTACCTGCCCCCAGACTGCCGTAACAGACATTACCAAGATAATTGGTAACATCTTAAAATTACATAATAGTATTGCATCAATATTAATTTCCTGGTTTTGGTAAGCCCACTGTTGTTATATACACAATGTACTCTAAAATGGTTCGCAAAATTACGTGTGTGTGTAAACAGAGAGAGGATGGAGCAAATGTGGTAAAATGTAGGAAAAACTGAGTGAAGGGTAAAAAATTCTTTGTGCTATTCTTGCAACTTTTCTAAGACTGGCAATTGTTTCAAAATTAAAGTTAAAAAAAAAGACACTAAGGAACTAGGGAGTAGAAATAAGGCTGGTAGATGGCGCAGGCCCTACAAAATACAGGACTTAAGAGTCAGGAAAAATGAAGGCAACAAGTAAATGTAATGTGCATCCGGAGGTATCAGCATGGGGCCATGAGGGGAGGGGACAGTTAAAATTAAGGAATGCAGGGAAGGAAAACAAAAGAAAATAGAAGAAAAGGCCAAAGTAGGATAAAAAGCTTATACTCAGGAAAAAAAAAAATATTTTAACACTTTAGAGTTAGAAAAGAAAGGACAGGATTCTCTTGGGCCCTAGACAGACATTTCAACTGCCTGCTGGAATGTTTCCTTGAATGTCCTATTGGAATCTCCCAACCCAAATGACCTAAATCAGAATTCATCATCTTCCTAGCAGTTCCTTCTTACCTAAAACGTATTTCTATTATTGGCACCACCATTTTCCCAAACTTAACACACTTAGAGTCACTGCCATTCTCTACTCCCTCATTCCCACGTCCTACAACAAACCAATCAAAGTATGCGAATCCCATCTTTGGAAGATCTCTTGCATTCACTTCCTCTTTCCCAGCCCCCGCTACCACTTTAAAAAGGCCTCAAACTGGTCTCCAATTCATGCTGTATACCCTGTGGCCAGAAGCCTTTCTACTGAATTGGGTACAAACTCCTCAATCTAGAATTTGAAGTTCTCCTTAATGCAGTTCAAACCACGTTTCTGGTCTTTCAACATGCTTTCTGACAAATACATGGCCTACCGGTGAGCTGACCAGACCTGCCGTTCCCCTAACATATCTCATATTGTCTCACCTGTGTGCCCTTCCTCCTCCTTCCTTGAAATGTACTTTCTCTATGCTCTTCATGGTCCAAAGACTACCTTTGAAAGCCCAAGTTAAATGCCATCTCCTTCACTGAACTCCGCTTGCTATCCTCATCTAAATATCATCTCTTCTATGTCTAAAATCACAGAAAAGGCTCTTTATAATTTTCTTTTGGTTCTTATCACATAGGACCTTATATTTTAGACATTTGTCTTATCTCACATTTGTCTGCTATATGTTCCTTGAAAGTAGAAACTATGGCATTTCTGCATTCAGAAAATACCTCATCGGTATTTGTGAATTTTTACAGAGTGTTTTCAAAAGTAGATCCTACTTGAATTCAGGGCACAAAGCACACAAAACCTGCGCTGGGTTTTTAGTATATTGTTATTTAAACAGGTACTGTGAGCCCATAAGCATACAAAACAAACCTCTAATTCTAAGAAGGAAAAGGAGCCTGATGAATAGGGGAACACAGGAGAAACTGCAAAAACATTAACCAAACTTACTTCGTTTTCCTGGGCAAGTCTTAAAATTTCATCAAGTGTGACAAATGTATCATTTCCTCTGACTGCATCTTTCTCCATAAATCCCAGATGAATATCAGTTGCAACTAAGATTTTAAACGTATTTTCATCATCACTGTATTAAAAAAGAAATGTTTCAATATAACTCATTAAAAGAATGTTCTGGTAAATTGAAACCAAAACTTATAAAATAAGTGACAGCAGTTTTGGAGTAAAATCACTTTTCTAGTCTTTAAACTAGGTCTGAAAATTGGAAGTATTCAAAAGATCTTTCTCCTCACATAGTTTGCCTAACACTAATTCAATACAGAACCAATGTAAATAAATTTTAAAAAGGTCTGTGACTGCTTCAAAAATTTATAACTTTGTCACAACCAGTTTTACACTCATTTGTACCCTGGACCTAAAAGCTTTATTGTTTTCCTATTCTGTTTCATAGCAAAAACCCAAGAGGATTTGACACCTTATCTAAGTTTGCTATTTATCCATTCTGTACTCCTCTAGGGAAAATTAGAGCTAACTGGTTAATTTAAAAAGCCCTTCCTCTTATTTTATAAGTATATTCCATGTTAATAAATTAGTAACTTACATTCAGGCCCCTGAAGTTGCTTATTTGACTCTCTCTATACAATGTGAAGTGTTTCCTTAACAAACACTTGGTCAAGAAACAAAACAGAGTTATGTATAATTCCATTCACATTGGTTAGTATTCAAAGGTACTTTCATGGGAAGCAGCAACATAATAGTTACTAATACTCTCAAACTTAATGTATGTTTTAACATTTTTTAAAGTATTTTTATATCTATGATCTCATCTCAACTCACACAAGTAGAGTTAGCTATTGCTATCTCTGAAAAATAAGAAGGCTAGACAGAGAAATTAGCTGATTTATTGCACAACTAAGTATTAGAAACTAGACTAAAATCGTTTTAAAATTCAGGCTATTTTCCACTAAACTATCATTACAGATTTAAAATATATCTCCAAAATTCAAATCTTTATATGCAAGAGATTTTTCCAGAAAACACTTCGTTTTATAAACTTTAAAAATGATATGCACACAGTTCTGATTCCTATGTATAAAAAGGTAGATATGAACAGTTTCAGATCACACTACCTCCCTGTTTCCACAGACACTTATGAAGTATTTTCATATGACTCTCGTATCAAAATCGGAGAAAGGCATTTTTATTCCAGTTATACAAATGAAGACACTGAGGCAAAGTTTAGAAAATTGCTAACTTGCTCAAGATCACACAGAATTAACGAAGGAATTGAAACTACGGTGAACGACTGCAAGTCTAAAGCTTTTTCCACATAATTGTTCCTTTTATTTTCATTTTACTCAAAACTATTTCCAATTACTACAGCAGTTTAGTCCTCTACAAATGTGCTTCAACAGACTTCCCTTAACTAAGACTTTATCATGAAAGCTCAAGAATATTTATAGATCCAATATTTTAAGACAATACCTAAGAACATAAATTTACATACTATAGCAACACGACCAAATTACTGCAAGACCCAATCTATTGCTGCGTATTACCTTTTAGTTAATAAACATAGTGTGAGTTTTTAAACATTCCAAATATTCTTTTTAATGACTATCACTTTTATTTATAGTTAAGCTATTTAGTGCTAATTTATTAAATGTTTTCTTTTAGGTTGATCAGAGTTGACAGGTTCTGGAAACCCAAAGCAACAAAAATATTCCAGAAGACAGGTGCTTACAGGGCTTCTGCAGGACTCATTTCTGTGGTCAGTCCAGTTACTCGAGGACCAGTTTTCTCTCCAAGTAACCCCTGGTCCTTAGCTCAAATGTCAGAACACACACTCGGTTCCAAATTCTAAAAACAAAATCATATTATTATAAAACACGCATTTTAAAAAGGCATACTGGCAGTAGTGGAAGTCCCATTTTTCATCCAAGCACCTACCGTACTTTTAAGAGCTAAGGATAGAAATGAGTGCCATTCTAGTTTCACCATTATGATTAGGCTCATCTTCTATATTCCTTTTCCATGCCCTATGGGAAACTACTAAATTAATGAGCAAAAAGGGTCACACACGCTAAGTTCTGGTTTAGCACACGAACAACTCTGAATGTGCAGAAGTGTTTAAGGTGCATGTATAGGCTACTACTCTGAGGCATGGAGGCGAATCTCTACTTCCTGCTTAGACACATGATTTTCTAAAGGAATGGGCTAGTTTTGTAAAGAGAACGGACCCGCGTTTAGAGCAAGTGTCAAGAAACAGAAACACGTGGTCTACGGGGAAACAGCAGCCGCCAGCAAAACAAACGGCCAGCATACTTGGGGAGGAGCGGCTGCCTACGCTAAACAACCTCTCCCACGTCCAGATCCCCAGTGCCGTGGTGATTTCAAGCCTCAGCATGCCCCACGCGGAACCCTCCAAGGGCTCCTCCCCAGCCCCCTCGGCCCATTCTTCAAAGAGGGTCAATCCACTTTGGGCTTCCGCCCGGGATGCTGCAAATGTAGGAGACGGGCACGACTCCTAAATTACCGCACTCGTAAAACTCTCCAAAGCTACATCATCGGGACCCAAGGCTGTCTTTTACCCGGGAAGAAGTAGTGAGATTCGTGAGCAGAAAAGCACCAGACCAGCCTGAGCTCGCCTCTGAGAACTGCTTGGCCTAAACCGGAATGAAGCGGGAGAAAAGAGCCAACTCTTTCTCTCGCGATACCTCATTGATGACGCTAGCACTTCAAGTCCTCTTCGACTTTCATTGGCTGTCTAATAAGTGAAGGAGCAGGGAAAGTAGCAGTGAGGCCCCGCCCTCGTATAAGAGCCAATCCTGAGTAGCCTTTGGGACTAACCCCGGAAGCGAGGTTTTCAGCGGCGGCTTATCCTCCGTAAGGTGGGTAGCTCCTCCCTGCTCAGTACCAGGGTTACAGGTCGCCTGGTGCCACCGAAGAACTCTTGTGAGGGTAGGGGTGGGTCACCTGTCGACTCCGGCCGCGTCACGGACACTGCTGTCGGCTGTTCCGGAGGCCGCAAGAGCTATTCCCGGTCCTGTGAAGCGACCAGCCGGTGCCGGAGGCCGGGACTGGTGGCCTTCCCCCTTACTCCCACTCCCCAGAGGTAGAGCATTCAGATCCTCAATTTTACAAGCTTTCCCCTGCTTCCCCTTAGCCCTTGAACCTGGATTTGGCACATCTGTATTGCTTTGTGCTGGCAGGAGAATATAGTGCAGTAAAAAATAATGTGTAACTTTTGATTTAGAAAAGCCTTTCAATTCCATTGAAGTTCCGTTATCTAAGTTGTTTTAATCTATTCGAACCTCAGCTTCCTTCACCTGTAAAATGGGGTTTATGGCCCCACCTGTCACTGAGTTGTTTGTGAATGTGCCCCTTAGGTTAAGAAACATCCCCCATTTCTTCCGGGTGGAATATAATCAAGTAAGAAGCCTGATTGACTTTTTAAAACCTGAATCAATGAGATGCACCTGGGTTTAACTTTTTAAATTAAATCCAAGAAATTTTTATGTGTAGTATTATTGTATCTGGAGCAGTAAATTCGAAATTTATTTTTTTTTAAAGAGAGTCTTCATGAAAAGGAAATGTGGGCCATGAGATCTGTGCTATAAATTGATGTAATTAACAAGTGAATTTTATGTTACTAGTATCTGTTGTTTTATGAATTGATGCATGGTCACTTTTGTTTTGCAAAGCCCAGGGAATAACTTGAGAATAAAGAAAAAAGAAAGAACTATTTAAATATAAAGCAATTCTCATTAGTGTCTGTCATAGACTGATAAGTTGGAGAGGCCTTGGAAGTTCCTTAGTAAAATCCTTACATTTTACAATGAAGTAACAGGCCCCCAGAAGGTACTAGTCATGAGTGATAGACTTAAACTCAAGTTTAATGCTCTTGGCACTAGTAACAAAATCTAATGCTACATTAGGATTGTATACTATTAAACTTGTAAAATTAGGTATAAAGAAATAAATATCTTAGGAGTATGACTAACTCTGCAACTTCTCAGAATCCATTCCAGTCAAAATCAAGTGATAGGGTTTTAATTAAATTTAATTGTACAATATTTCTGTATGTAAGTGGGACATAAATATAAGTTCAATATAGTCCCTATATGTAAACTTACTATCTTTTAAGAGTCCAAAACAACAAAAATTAGTGGTGAAATAAGACAATATATAGCACACAAAAAAAGTAGAAACAAGAGAAGGAGAAGATAATTTGGAAGATCAAGAAAGACTTAATGAAAGAAATAACATCTGAAAAGAGCCTTGAAAGAGATGATCTCAAACAAATAGAGTTGGGAGGCTGAAAGTGGTATTTTTGAAAATGTATTTTTCCATCACAGTTGGAATGAAGTATTATAATACTTGTTTCAGGTGTATAGCATAGTAATTAGACATTTATATACCTCACATAGTAATCACTCCGATAAGTGGAAATGGTATTTTTAAAATATCCATTCTTCTCATTTTCTTTGATTGGTTAACATTTAATATGCTGTGTAACTCTTTAAGCTGATAGTGGTTTACAAATTAATATGGCAGGCTATCAGAATAAGCATCACATACTTTGGGAAGCCTTCTCTAATCCCTTAGGTCCAGGGTAATTTAGACCCTCCAGAACGCTCACTGTATCTGGACACTGTCCTATCATCGCACTTACCCTGCTGTCTTTGCCAGTCACTCCAGCCTGACCGTAAGCTTCTTGAGGTTCAGATGTGGATCTTGTTCATTATTGAGTCCTAGTACCCAGAGACTGGCACACACCAGCCATATTTGTTAAATGGAGGGGTGAATCCCAGCCAAAATTCAGTTTCAAAACAGGAAGCTAATTAAGAACGGTAGTTGTCTGTCAATGAATCGGACTACTTTTACAGCAGTGAATTTTTCCAAGCCTGAAATTATTAAAGTAGAAATAGGATAACCTTTACAGATGTCATGATAAAGATATCTGCACTGATGAGAGATTGGGACACATGTCCATTGGGGCTACTCTATCTCTAAGACTCCCTGATTCTTTCAAATAGATTTTTGTTTAGAAGTTTTTGTTTCTGCTCTACAGTATCTGTGTGTCTAGTTTATTAAAAAATGTGTCTGTTTTATTAGTTATAATTTAAAAGCTTCAAGCATTTCTCACTCTTTTCATAATACAATATAGTCTCTAAACCAGTAGGTTTAAAATAAATAACAGGCATACCTCAGACCACTGAAATAAAGCTAATGGTAAACTTTTTGCTGGTGGAGGGTCTTGTCTTCAATTTGTAAAAAAACATAACATCTTTCTGTGAAGCACAAAAAAGCACAGTGCAATAAAACAAGGTCTGCCTGTACAGTTACAACCACTGACTTAGAAGAAAACAACAACAGCAAAAAAGAACTTTTAGGTTATTAAAGATACAGATAACTGAAATCTATCAGCTCTGATACTTAGTGAATATAAAGGGTATCAATAAACACCAACGAGTTTAAACAGGGTTTATTTGTGTATGTGTATAAGACTTATATATGCTGTTGATAAAGCCTCAATTACTGTTTTGCTAATAATTTTTGTTTGTATTTTCAGATCTTGAGGAATAAAATAAAGCAGACATAATTCATCTCTAAAAAGATTATTTGTACCATGGTATTTGAAATGCTTTATGTTTAGAAAAGTAGTAAAAATGGAAAAAGAGAAAGTAAATAATGATGGACAACCAGACCCAGAGAATTCCTTGGACTTTTCTGAACACTTTAACCAACTTGAGTTGTTGGAAACACATGGACACCTTATTCCCACCGGTTCCCAAAGTCACTGGGTAGGGAATTCTGATGACGATGAGGAACAAGATGAAAAGACTGAAGAGTGGTATCAATTGCAAGAAAAAAAAATGGAAAAAGATCCAAGCAAATTGCTTCTTTGGGCTGCTGAAAAAAATCGGGTAAAAAAAATAATTAAGGAAGAAATCATAATGTAACAGGAAAAGTATTAGATTTGGAAACAGAAGACATGTCCTTGAATCTCTATTTGGTCTGTAACTCTCTCTGGGCAAAACCTACTATTTCTGAACCTCTATTTTCTTATCAGTAAAAATGGCCACTTTAATACCTGCCACTTTTATACAGGGTTTTAAGGATCAAATGAGGTGATGTACATTGAAAGCACATGGTAAGCTATAAAGAGTCAAATTAGGTATTTGGGGGAGGAGGGAGCTTAAGGATAAGTAACTATAAAGATGGCAAGCAATCTGTATTTTTAAGTCGTTTATATTGTCATTAGGATCATCTTAGAAACGTCCTATTTAGAAAAGGGAGGATGGGAACTAACATATTGGATACCAACTGTACCATGTACCTTAATGCATTGTTTGATTTAATCCTTGTATATCCCTAAAGATAGGTAATGCTATTCCCTTTTACAAATTAAGAAATTGAGATTCAGGAATATTAATTTGCCCAGGATCATCAAAGTAAGATGATCCTATTTGTCATCAAAAGTCTGTTCTTCCCACTCAGTCACTTCTACATCACTTGACTAAGTTCCTGCATGTCTCTGTTAGTAAACTAATAACAAAATGTCTTGCATTTTTGGAGCATGCTTTGTCTCACCAGACATCCAAAGACCAAACAGAAAATTACTTCCTGAAAACACATGTCTAGGGTTGTTTTAGTTAGAAGGAATTGAGTTCTTTCGTGTCTAGATTTCTTTGTTACCATTACATTCTGATAAAGAAGTTTATTTTTAAAAGTTTTATACATTACGTATATTGGTGTGTGTGTGCTATTCCTACAGAAAAATCAATCTGTACTTATGTTTTCTTTACAGCTGACATATAAAATATTAAATAACAATTATAGCCTGTATTACTTATCTAGGCTAAAGCTTTTGTGCAATAAGCCTTAATGGTTTGCTATTAAGAGAATCACAGTCTTAGAATCAACAGTTTATGGTTAACATGAACTTGTTCATTCTTTTTCTTTTTTTTTAAGATTTTATTTATTTATTTTTAAAGAGAGTAGAAGAGAGGGAGGGAAATATCACTGGTTGCCTCTCAAGTGCCCTCTACTGGGGGCCTGGCCCACAACTCAGACATGTGCCCTGACTGGGAATTGAACCCTTTGGTTTGCAGGCTGGCACTCAATCTACTGAGCCACACCAGCCAGGGATAACTTGCCCATTCTCAAATCAATTGCCCTCTCCCCTCAAAACATGAAATCTTATTTTTATTTTAAAGTCATCTTCTAACAAGTAGGTTTTTATTTAACTTAATTCAATATAGCACCACCAGACAGTTTTTCTCAATTTACTGCTTAGTTTTGATTTAGGTTTTTTAAAGATCTCTTTTTTCCTTTTTAGCTGACTACAGTGCAGAGACTACTTTCTGAAAAGGCCACTCATGTGAACACTAGAGATGAAGATGAGTATACACCTCTTCACCGAGCAGCCTACAGCGGACACTTAGAAGTTGTCCGTGAGCTAATAGCACAAGGAGCAGATGTTCATGCAGTGACTGTGGATGGCTGGACACCCCTGCACAGTGCTTGTAAGTGGAATAATACTAGAGTAGCTTCTTTCTTACTTCAGCATGGTGCAGATATCAATGCCCAAACAAAAGGCCTCTTGACCCCCTTACATCTTGCTGCTGGGAACAGAGACAGCAAAGATACTCTAGAACTCCTCCTGATGAACCGCTACATCAAACCAGGTCTGAAAAACAACTTGGAAGAAACTGCATTTGATATCGCCAGGAGGACAAGTGTCTATCACTACCTCTTTGAAATTGTGGAAGGCTGCACAAATTCTTCACCTCAGTCTTAACGGTTCTAATCATTTTCTTAAGTTTCTAAGTACCAGTGCCTCCTTTGTGTGAGATGTCAAAAATCCCCATAGTACAAAGTTGACATCAGAAGTCTTATTACAAAAATTCAGTGGTACCCATTATATCCTTCCAAGTGAATTGCCTGGCCTTGATGTCAAAATGCATTTGAAAGTTGTTTGGATATATCTTTAATGATTTCTGTGGAGTGTGTGATTTTTATCAGGAATAATTTTAACTTACCTATACTTAAAAATTTTCACGAGGTGTACAGAAAACTAATGATATTTTTGGTGCTGATTCAAGGAAAACGTATTTTTAAATATCCCCCATCCTGAATCTTTAATATTTAGTATATTGACATGTATTTTTATAAGGTAAGGTAACTCAGAATTCAATTTAAAATTCTTAAATATACTGGTGCAGTTCAGCTGTCATCTCTGTGTTACCAAAGCCATTTGCTTTCATTTTAAACCATAAGAATGAACATATTATATAGTGACTTGAATCTTGATAAGTTAATACAGTCAAGAACCTAGCTTTTTGTCTTGTAGAACCTAGACCATTTTCAGGAGAGTAGTTAGCTGGGTGTTTAATCCATGGATGTTATATACTGCCTCTCCTATCCCAACTACACAGTCCTGAGGACAGCCCTACCTCACCCTGGTCCACCTACATAATTCTTACTCTACCGGTGAGTCAGCGTGACCTTTTAGTTGTGACACACCCACAGCTACAGCTTTGTCCGAGAGATCATAATATATCTATCACCCAGCTGGTTTTCCCTTTCTAGTCCTGCTGGTTTGGGCACTGCTCATATAGCCATTCAAGTTCACAAGGAAGTATTGATTTTCCAGGGTCTTCATTTTATACAAAGCATAGAAAGGCCAAGTGCCAAGGGAAAAGGAATTCTAAGAGTGAGGAGATGGTTATTATATTGGGGCTAGAATCACACACAGTGGCTGAGGCTTTTTAAAAAGCCACAGTGTGGATAGTGACAAAACTATAAATATAATCAAGAAAATAAAAGTTTCAAACAACAAAAAAAGGCATGAATTCTTTTTTTTAACTGTATATAGCTTCCTTGGATCTATACATATTTATTTATCCAGCACGATTATTTACTATCTACTCTCAGTGTTTCCAGCAGCAGTTTCCCATTGACTCCCAACCCTTCTGTGACTATTCCTGAATGCTTTTCTCTCAACTTCTCAACACCAGGACCAACGCACTAAACAAAGGGCACTAAAACAGTGGCCCTTTCCTTCAGTTATATTTTTTAAATGTCCACCAAAGTTTGTCCATTTTGAGCCAGCCCTTGTGACCTAATCAACCTAGACTAAGTAATAGTGTTTAGTCAAATATATGTGGCAGTTTTTAGGTAGAACAAAATTGGATTGTCTCTGAAGAGTTAATATATGATCTGAATCATTGTGACAAACACTACCTCAACAGTTAGGAGAACTTCAGTTATTTTATGTTATCTTCAGTTATGTTTACTCTCTGTTTTATTTTATGTTATGTTATCAGGCAAGGACATTCCTGGGTTTCAGAGTATCAGTATCTATGATACAAGGGTTTTGGCAGAAAGTGAGGGTTGCTTTCTGTTCAGTATGGCCCAATTTGGTGATACCAAATGACAGGTACAGCTAATAGACAGTGACAATATAACAGGATCCCTTCTATCCCAGTAGACTGCTAAGTGAGGCTGCCTAGTTATCTGAAAGGCAAAGATCCCATGGGTCCTTTCTTAATTGAGAATGAGTTGCATCTATGATTTTACATAAGCTTTCCACTTAAATATAGGGTCCAAGAAGCCACCTTTTAATCTGATCAGGAGTTGAGTTGAGATCTAACTAGGCCTTGGCTTCCAGTCCTCACAACACTCAGCTAATACATGGAAACCCCTTCCATCCCTGAGGGCAGACTTTATATTGTTTGCTTCCTTTATGCTTTTCTTAGTACTTACTAGACACCTCTGTCATTAGAAAGCATTCACTAATTATGCTTTTGACTACATTACTTATCAATAATTTCCAGTTTGTTTTAAAAGGGCTAAATACCTCAGTTTGCAAACAAAATTTTCTCTAATCTTGTACAGTTTATCCAAAGACTCCTTTAAAAAAATAGAGAGTCTTTTCATAACTAAGGCTTTAATTGTAATTAACTTATATGCCTGAAAAAGAGGTGACCTTTTGTCATTGTTTAAGGGACACATCGTAATTCATACGCCCACAGTGGAACTAGTTGACTTCGTTTTTTTAATCTTAAATACAATTCTCTGGGGAGCTTTCTGGCCCACAACCTACCACAGTGATGGGATTTAGAGTCCTAGTTATAATTTTTATTCATTGGCATCTATTACTACACCCACCACTCTGCTAGGACATCATGATCGAAAGAGTCCCACAGAAGTAGCACTTGCTCTGAGACCTGTGTCCCATAATAAAATGAAACCTCTGTATCGGTTCTTGATTCCTGATTGACACACATACCATCCTCACCCTGCCTGAAATGGCTCTAGGAATTTCTGGAACTGGGAGGTACAAAATATAACCACAAAGTCACTGATTATGCCTTTACTGTAATTAGTTTATCATGGTGTGCTCTGGTCCCTCTGTAGGGTTACCAGGTGACCATTTAATTTGTGCAACATGAAGTGCTTTCTCTAAGGGAATTTAAGATCTCTGTTTATTAAGTTTAGAAGACAGTAAATTAAGGATCGAGTAACTATTGGTGATTTAAATTCCTGAAAATTTCCCTTTGAAACCCTTAATTTTACTTCTGGAAACCTAAGCAGAAATGATCTAAATCAGAGCTGCCACAAAGAAACATAATGTGAGCCACCTATGTAATTTTTAGTTTTTTTCTGTAGCCACCTTAGACAGGTGAAATTAATCTTAATAATACACATTATTTAATCTAATCCAAAGTATTCATTTCAACATGAAATACACATTTTAAATTATTGAGATATCTTACTTTTTTCCTAGTGTAAGTCTTCAGAGTACGATGTGTATTTTATGGCACACCGCAGTTCAGACAGCCACATTTGAATGGTGGCTGCTCTCCTGAACAGGGCAGGTCCAGATGCCAGAAACATTCCCCCTAGGCACAGCAGAATACTTAGGAGAAACTAAACGTTGAACCAGACAAATCTGGGTTCAGATACTGATCGCCATCTATGTGTGACTTTGGTCAAATAAAGTCAGTTTCTGACTATGTGAAATGGAGATAATATCTATCATGTTAGAGCTCGACAAGGAATAGATGAGCTGCAGTGTGGATAAGGTACCTATGACATGGTAGGTTCCCAAAAAATGCTATTAAGTGGGTTCCCTTACCCAGCATTTCAAGCAGAAATGTCCTTCGTGCTTTAGGTATTTGGATCCTTGAAGATTTAAAAGCTCAAGCTTTATATTCCTGTATGTATTGTAGTTCCTCTCATGACTTTGCAGTAAAATATGCAGCATAGAGCTGCTTTCAAGAATCCAAACACCTCCACACTTAGAAAAAATGCCAGCCTCATTTTCCAAGGTCCTTACTAGGTGTCACCAGTCTCCTATAGAAGAAAAAACTCAGGAAATAGGCAAAATAAAGCAAAAGTATTTCGGCAAATAATTACAAGGACTTAAAGATATGAGATTGAGAGAAAATGTATTTTCAGAATGAATCCAGGGCCTTGGAATTGAAAATGGCTTATTGCTCTTTCTATGTTCAGTTTCTCTATGCCTAGTAAATGAATTGCTCTTTTAAATTCATACCTAACTTTTTCCCTTTTTGTGATGGGTCTTGTTAATGTTGAGAAAATTGAACGAAAACGCAAACAAAAGCATTCATTTTTGATTTATTGCTTTAATTGTCCACTTGAAACTTGGGTAAACCTAATTGTTCTCACTAGGAATTCAATGGCATTGCCATGACCATGAGTGCCAGAGGATCTCAGAGTAGCAGAAAATCTGCTTAATGAAATGTATAGCTTATAAAAAATATAAGAGCAAGTTGCTGCCTAATTTGTTTTCTTCCTTCTCTTTCTATTATAATAGGTTCAGCATTTCATCTCTACTAGATGTAAAGTACTTGAAAATTAGGAAAACATCATTGGAGAGTTAATGTGAGTTCATAAGGAGCATCAACTCCTGAGCAGTCATTAGAGCTCCTTTTTCAGATATAGCTGCCTTAAATAGAGACAGTTTTTAGCAGTCAAAAAATGAGAAAGTGAGCCTGCCATTATTTCAAAAATCATGTGACTGTCAGATTTTTTTCACTCTTCAATTTAATAACTCAGAAAGCATATCCTGTTTGGAGGGATTCTAGGGCTAAGACGTAGCTGTGCTGAGAGAATCACATGAAGACATACAAGAAACAGCTCCTTCTGGGCGCATTCCAGAATAAAAGGACTGGAGTTCAGATTTGCTTTCGTGTGCTTCTGCATGTTTCTTATTCAAAGATAAGCAAAGCTTATAAAAAGAATCAAAAGGGAGAAACGTTATATTAGGGTTATTTTCTCCATTCCTTTGATTTTAGTCTGCACATTTAGACAATGAAGAGCTATTGAAGTCCATCTAGAGAAGTAAGTATGTCAGGGTTCCTCAAACTCTATTGACAGTGGAACCAAGTAGTTCTTTGTCGTAGGGGCATTCTGGGCACTGCAGAATCTTTAGCAGACTTCTCGGCCTCTACTCACTAGATGTCAGGAGCGCCTCCCACTCCGCCTCCCCACTTGAGACAACCAAAAATGTCTCCAGACATTGCCAGATGTCTCCTGCTCTATGTCAGAGATTTGATTATTTAGATAGCCTCAAAGTTGTTTTATTCTCATGCAATTAACTTTTATTTAAAGCACGTTTTCTTTAGAGTCCTAATATCCATCAGTGTATACTCAAAAGTTAGATAATCATTGACTCTTTTTTAAATGTTTGGTATTATCATTTAAACACATTTCAAAATTGGCTAGTTACAATTTTGATTTTATTAGAAATCAAATACAATTGGAAAAAGAAATACAATTTAGAAAAAGAAAACTCTTTAATATTGAGTGTCATTTGGAAGAAAAACTCCCTACTTCCAGGTTTGATCTCTAGGAAATTTACCCCTTAGGTCAGATTACTTTAGAGAAATTCTAACTTCTGGATATTAATGGAGATGATAATCAAACCCTGATTTTTAATAGGTTGCAACATTACAAATGTGAATTTGTTATTGAATTGCAGAATAAAATGCGATTAAGTTGATACATGGGCACTTTACTCCTAGAAGAAAAGGGATAATACGTACCAACTGTGCTCTAGGTGCTCACACACGTTATTATCTCGTGTGAGCCTCACAATAACCGCAGGAGGTAATGCCATGGTAGAAATGAGGAAATTGGGCTAGCGGAGGTTAAGTAAATCACCCATTGTCATGAACTAAGTTTCCAGAAAGCTCATGATTAAATATTACAGCTTTTCATCTGTGGTGGTCTTGAATGTTAACATCCATGTACCACCAGTTTATCAAATAATTATAACAAAAATTCATTATTCTTTCATATTATTTTTATGTAGTTTATTTATGGTAGTGTTTGAGGATTTAAAAATTACCATTAGCAAATTGCATTTTATGGCATAAAACATAAGTAAACAAGTTCCATTAAATCATAAGCACCTGCCTTGCTGGTGTGGCTTAGTTGGTTGGGTGTCATCCTGCAAACTGATAGGTCACTGGTTCAGTTCCCAGTCGGGTACGTGCCTGGGTTGTGGCTTTAGTCCCAGACTTTGGCATGTATGAGAGGCAAACCAATGGATGTCTCTCTCTCACATTAAAAATAGTCAGTTTTTAAAGGCAGGAAGAAGTTTATGGAAGTGGTAGAAATGTTCTGCATCTTGATTATAGGGGTAGTTTTGTAGATATATGAGTATACAACTGCCCAAGTTACTGAATTCTATACATTAAGTGGAATTAAGTTTTTGTACATAAGTTATGCTTCAGTAAAATTGATTTTTAAAATTAGATATTCTGCAATGATTAATTTCATCCTTTTGTTTCCCATAGCAAGTAAGGGCATATGAGTATCTCTTCACCAAATTTAAGGGGTATATCCTCCTTGGGACTGCAGAGTCCTGTGAATTATCCAAAAAAAAAAAAAATGATCTCACCTATTCACTGGAATTTTAAAATCCCAAGCAAGAAGCCCTTTGTAATTGGAAGGAGCAGTTTCTCCTTAAATGGCACGGTAGGAAGCAAAATAATTGTCTGAAAATAGTCCATTTGACAACATTCAACAAATTAGAAAAGATGACTTAATTATTATAAGAAGGATTTTGTTGGCTTTTAAAATAATTTGGATCAGGCACTGGCTGGCGTGGCTCAGTGGACTGAGTGCTGGCCTGCGAACCAAAGGGTCACCAGTTCAATTCCCAGTCAGGGCACATGCCTAGGCTGCAGGCCAGGTACCTAGTGGGGGGTGTGCAAGAGGCAATCACACATTGATGTTTCTCTCCCTCTCTCCCTCCTTTACCCTCTCTCTAAAAATAAATAAATAAAATATTTTTAAAAATTAAATTAAAAAAATAATTTAGATCAGGAATGTTAGAAACTGGGATATCAAAGTGATTACAGCATCTATTCAATACTTCTCTGGAGGAAAAAACAAAGCATTAAACATCCATAGCTTATTCAGTTTCCCTGTTACTAAGCAGAAGATGGAAATGACTTCTGGAGATGTGTTCAAGATCTATAGAATTAAACACAAAATGTAAAAATCTACCAAGTTTTTATTAATGTACCATTAACACAAAGTAATATAGTAACAATACAATGTATAACTTCTTACAAGGAAATTTCTTTGGGTTTTGCCTCCATCTATTGAACATACCAATATTTTAATTAAAATGAGAAAAGGATAAGCCATTCTGTTTTTGTTGTTTGTTTTTAGTTTTTTAAAATAAAAAAGAGAATAGTAACCACATTTTCTAATGTGGTAAACAGTAAATTTTAAACTTATTTTTACCAATAATTTGTTCCCAAAAAGATTTCAGGTGGTATATAATTTAAAACATGTAATAAATAATTGGGAATAGAAAATCAAAAGCCTGGGGTGGGGTGAAGGGATGGGGGAAAAGGCATACAACTGTAATTAAATAACAATAAATAAATTTAAAAAAAAAAAAAAGAAAGAAAATCAAAAGCCATTTAGGAGGAGAAAAAAGGAAATACACCACCTAAATTAATATATTGCAATTACTACAACTGATATTAAATTATCTCCAAGCTTTTTCATATTGGATACCAAAAGGAAAAAATAATAATTGCATAATTCCTTTTTATTTGATCAAAATAAACCATACTTTTTGAGAGTAAAATTTTCACACTAATTTTTTAACTAAAATATGCTTAATTTTTGTATAATTTTGCAGAGGTATAGAAAACAGTGAAATTCATAAATCTTGGTGATTTCTACAAAGTGAACACACCCATGTAACTACAACCCAGATCTAGATACAGAACACAACCAGCGCCACCTGCCCCCCCTCACACAAAAAAAGAGCAAAGAGGGAACTTGAAGGAATATCTACATTGATGAGTTTGAAATTCTGTAAAGAACAATGATAGCAAGGGGGACATTACCACTACAGATGTGGCAGAAAAGTCAGGAAAATGCAGTTTGGGAAACCAAGAGGATGTTTTCAAGAAAAAATTAGATGTAAATCATTGTCAAATGAGACTGGAGAGGTAAAGAAACGTGAGAAAGCATAGCTTGACTTGAAAATTAGTAGGTACTTGGTGACCTTCAAAAGACTAAATTCAATAACATGGTGAGAGTGGAAACAGGCTATGGGAAATTGAAATGTGAACTGGGCCCTCACTGGGGTGGCTCAGTGGATGGGGCATCATCCTGCAAACAGGTCGCCAGTTTAATCCCAGTCAGGGCACATGGCTGGCTGGTGGGCTAGGTCCCCGGCTGAGGACATGCTGAGAGGCAACCACTCAATGTTTCACACATCGATGTTCCTCCCTCTCTTTCTCCTTCCCTTTCTAAAAATAAATACATAAAATCTTTTTGTTTTTAAGTGAATTGGGTGTGAGAACAGGAGACCAAATAGGAATGATCTTGTTGGGAAGGATTTTATATATTTTTTACTAGAAATGAAAAAGTCAGTATAGGAATAAGAAAAAAAATCAATATAGAGAAGATAAATAATAGAAATCTGGAGGCGTTTCAAGGGGAAGGAAAACATACAGAATGGGATAAATAATTGCAAAGCAGGTATCTGATAGGGGGTTAATATAAAAATATAGAGATATTTGCTCACCCAAATTATTATTCAGAATAGCTAAGAGGTGGAAGCAACCCAAATGTCCTTCAACAGATGAATGAATAAAGAAAATGTAGTATATACATAAAACAATATCATTAATCCTTTAAAAAGAAGAAAATCCTGTCACATGCTAGAAAAGGGATGATTCTTGAGAACATGCTAAAGAAGTAAATCAGTCACAATAAGACATGTAGTATATGACTTTATGAAATCTAAAGTATGTAAACTCACAGAAACAGAAAGTAGGATGGGTTGTTGCCAGGGGCTGGGGGGAATAGGGGGTTGGTCTCCAGTGGGTATAAAGTGTCTGTTTGCAAGATGAATAAGTTCTAGAAATGGTACACAACAATGTAACTATATATAATACTTAAAAATGGGTTAAGGTGGTAAAAAAAAAAAAACTATTACTCATATAAAAAAGATAATTTCAAATGTTTGTGATTTCTCAAAATACCCTAAATGGTATCATAGAGTACAAGTAAATGTTGTAATACAGATTTATAAAATAAGTATTTAAAAGGATAATTGTTTAAACAAAAATATTAATTTGTATGGAGTTTGTAATATATCTAAAAGTAAAATGTATGTCAACAATTATGTAATGGCTGGGAGGGGAGAAATGGAAGGTTCTTAAATTATATCTGAAGTACCTGAAGTGGTATAATACCTCTTGAAGGCAGCCCGTGAAAAGTTAAAGATGTATACTATAAACACTAAAGCAACCAGTAAAATAACACAGCAAAGAGCTATAGCTAATCTTCATGATAAAAACACTTAACAGAGTAGGAACAGAAGGGAACTTCCTAAACCCAATAAAGTGCATCTATAAAAACTCAAAACTAATATCCTAACTTACTAGTGAATGTTTTTCCTTTGAGATCAAGGACAAGACAAGGATGTCTATTCTCACCACTTCTATTAAACATTGTACTGGAAATTCTAGCCAGGGCAACTAGGCAAGAAAGTAAAAGGCATCTGATTGGAAAAGAAGTAAAAGTACATGTATTTGCAGATGATAAGATCTTGTATATAGAAAATCATAAGTAATCCATTGGGAAAAAAAACTACTAAAACTAATAAATGCATTCAGCAATGCTCCAGGATACAAAATCAATGTATAAAAATCAATGGTATTTCTAAACATTATCAGTGAGCAAACTGAAAGTTAAATTATTAAGAAAACAATTTTATTTACAATACCATAGAAAAGAATAAACTACCTTGAAATTAACAAAAGAAATGCAAAACATTTGTTCTGAGAACTATAAAACATGATGAAAGCAATTTGAAAAGTACTAAATGTTACTGAGCACCAAATTTGGAGGCCTCACGCTTTTGATTTTAAAACTTACTAGAAAAGATATCACCAGTGACTTCCAAGTCAAGATGGAGGTGTAGATAAACATTGCTTGCCACCTTGCAAAATCACATCAAAATCACAGCTAAACTATAGAGCCATCATTCAGAACCATCAGAAATTGATCTGAATGGAAGTCCTATAACTACAGAATTAAAGAAGAAACTATAACATGACTACTAAGAGGGGTGGAGATGTGGAACAGGCTGGTCCCACACCCACGTGTGGCAGCTAAAAATCAGGAGGGATATCTCAGAAGCAAGGGGTCCCAGCCCCACACCAGGCCTACCAGCCCAGGGTTCCAATGCCAGGACAAGAAGCCATAATTTCTGTCTGCAAAACCCAGTGAGGATTGAGGCTGTGAAAGACAGAAACTTCTGAAGTCCATGGCAGATCCTATTAAAGGATCCACACACAGACTTAGACTCACTTACTCTGAGCTCCAGGATTGTGGCAGCTGAGTAAAATGCACCAGAGACATTTGGGGAGGAACTGAATTGTTTAGCACCAGGACGAGAGCTAGGGGGCAGCTTTCTCCCAGAGAGAAGTGCTGACAGAAGCCACTGTTCCTTTCCTGAGCCCTGCCCTGACAGTGGGAGCCACATCTAAGACTCCATCAACCTGGCTCACACTGTTTGCCCCACTCTGGTGATTTCTCTGAGGCCTTGCCCCACTCAATGTTTGGGCCCACCCAAACTGTTTCCAGTGGCTTTTCCATATGAATGACTTGTCTTGACCTGTGCTTCAGATTTTCCTAAATTATCTCCAACAAGCAGCATCTGGTTTCAGCAAGCCCCATACCTCTTGCCAAGTTGCCCCAGGCACAGCACTAGTAGCAGCCAGCCTTGGTTCACAGTTAGGCCTCAACAGGGCACCTCGAAGCCCACCACAAGTAGCAGCCATCTGAGGATCACTTTATAGCTTATGCTGTGTGACCCCAGTCAGAACACAGGCAGTGGCTGATCTTGGATGTGACAACAGTAATCAAGGGTCAACTATACAAGGAGGGTGTACACAGCCCACACAGTAAGTACACCTTGAGTACCTGGCTTGGGTAATAGGGGAGGCTGTGCCACTGGACCCTACAGGACAGCTACTACATCAGGCCACTCTACCAAGCCGGGGAGAAATAGCCACTTTACCTAATACATAGAAACAAACACAGGGAGGATGCCAAAATGAGGAAACAAAGAAACACAGCCCAAATGAAAGAACAGAACAAAACTCCAGAAAAAGTACTAAACAAAACAGAGACAAGCAGTTTACTAGATGCAAAGTTCAAAACACTATTTATAAGGATGCTCAATAAACTTAGTGAGGACTTCAGTCAGACAGAGGGTTCGTGCCAAATCACTGGAGAAGGCAGGGGCAGGGAGAAAACCCCAAGGCAGGATTGAAGATTAGAAGTGGCTTGACCTCCCTATGAAGGGAGGGGCCAGGAGAGGAAAATTGCTAGAGGCAGCTGGGCAACTCATGGCTCAGCAGAAGGGAGCTTGTACAGAGCATGTGTGACTGGAGACTTTGCTCCCTTATGGAGTCTGTTGGCCAGAAGAGGGGCAAAGGCAAACATGGCCAACATTAGTTCTCATTGGTTAGAAACTGGACACTCCCACTGGCTTCCAGCGTGCATGGGATTCTAGAAGAGGACCTTTAGATGGAGTGCATCAGGAAGCACAAGGTCTGTCAGCTCTTTCCCCTCCCCTGGTGACCCTAGTTGGCTGTGGGGAGCCTGGGTTCCTGAGACCACAGGTTCCCCGGAGACCGTGTGGCCAAGCTCCAGAAAACCTGTGGTCTCAGGAACCGGTCCCACACAAAAAGGGGCAGTGCTAGCTGAACCATGGCTGGGAACCTTCTTCAGTTATCTGCATTTCATAAAGGATAGTACTTTTAGGAGTGGGAAATGGATTTCAGGTGCATTCTTGAACTTGCAGATTGTGGCAGGGCTGTTTGTCTTTGGGTATTTTAAAGGGAGTGGTGCCCTGAGGCAGAAACCTACCACTATTCAAAACTATACAACTTTTAGATAAGCAACCCCTTTCCTTTTTACCAAACTCCTGTCCAGAGTTATGCCTCTAAGTGGCAAGCAATAGATAGTCACTAACTGTTCTGGAACAGCACGAGGCTGCCCAGTAACATCAACAGCATAAAAAATACCCAATCAGAAATGAAGAACACATTAAGTGAAATGAAGAATAATTTACAGGAAAACAACAGAAGAGTGGATGAACTTGAGAATCAAAGCAACAATTTGAAATATAAGGAAGCAAAAAACACCCAATCAGAACAGCAAGAAGAAAAAAGAATCCAAAAAAATAAGGATAGTGTAAGGAACCTCTGGGACAACTTCGAGTGTACCAAGATTTGCATCATAGGGGTGCCAGAAAGAGAAGAGAGAAAGCAAGACATTGGAAATCTATTTGAAAAAGTAATGAAAGAAAAATTCCCTAATTTGGTAAAGGAAATAGATATGCAAGTCCAGGAAGCACAAAGAGTCCCAAACAAGATGGATGCAAAGAGGCCCACTCCAAGACACCTCATAATTAAAATGCCAAAGGTTAAAGGTAAAGAGAGTATCTTAAAAGCAGCAAGAGTAAAGCAGTTGGTTACCTACAAGGGACCCCCCATGTGACTGTCAGCTGATTTCTCAAAAGAAACTTTTCAGGCTAGAAGGGATTGGCAAGAAATATTCAAAGTCATGAAAAGCAAGGACCTACAACCAAGATTACCCAGTAAAGCTATCATTTAGAATTGAAGGTCAGATAAAGAGCTTTCCAGACAATAAAAAGATAAAGAAGTATATCATCACCAAACCAGCATTATACAAAATGTTAGAGTCTTATTTAAGAAGATCAAAAATATGAACAATAAAATGGCAACAAATACATATCTATCAACAATTGAATCAAAAAACAATAAACAAGCAGAACAGAGACAGAATCATAGATACAGAGAACATTTTGATGGTTGCCAGATGGGGTGTCGAGGGGATGGGGGCTGTTGAGGGGACGGGTGAAAAAGTTGAAAGGATTAAGAAGTACAAATTAGAAGTTACAGAGATAATCACAGGGATGTAAAGCACAGCATAGGAAATAGAGTAGTCAAAGAACACATATGCATGACCCATGGACATGGACAATGGTGTGGGGATTGCCAGCACCAGCAGGGTAAGGCTTGGTGGAGGGACACAAGGAGGGAAAATTGGGACAGCTGTAATAGCATAATTAATAAAATATAATTTTAAAATAAAAATTAAAAATAAATAAAACTTACTAGACACCTATGTTAATTATGACATTCTGGTAGTGGCATTAAGGATAGACATATAGATCAATGGAAAAAAATAGAGAGTCTAGAAATAAACCTTCACATTTGTGGATGATTGGCTTTTTTTTTTTTACTCCTCCCCCAACGATATGTGTATTGATTCTAAAGAGAGAGAGAAATATCAATTTGGAGCCTCTTGCACATGCCCCCACTGGGGACTGAACTTACAACCCAGGAGTGTGCCCTGACGGAGAATTGAACCTGTGACCTTTCAGTTTACGGAATGTTGCCCAAACAACTGAGCCACACTGGCCAAGACATATATCACTGACTTTTAACCAGGCTGTCAAAACAACTCAATGGAAGAAGAAAATAGCCTTTTCAACAAGTGGTGTTGGGAAAACTAGATATGCACATGCAAAAAAAAGAAGTTGGACTCCTGCATCACACTATAATGTTAATACAAAAATTTACTCAAAATGGTCAAAGACCTAAATACAGGATGAGGCAAAAGTGGTTTTTAGTGATAAATATGTAAAATACAAAGTTTATTCTTGTATCATTATTATTGTATAATTTTCCATATTAACAACTATAAATCTACTTTCCCCCCACCCTGTATAAGAGTTAAAACTACAGAGCTCTTAGAAGAAAGCATAGGGAAAAAATCTTCATGATACTGAATTTAGCAATGATTTCTTGGATATGACTCAAAGCATAGGTATCAAATGAGAAATTAGATAAGTGGGACTACATCAAAATTTAAATGTTTTATATCAAGTAAGGACACTATCTACAAAGTGAAAAGACAACCCATGAAACGTGAGAAAATATTTACAAACCATACACATTATAAGAGATTAACATCCAAAGGAGAGAACCAAGATGTCAGCGTAGGTAGACACACTGCGCCTCCTCACACAACCAGAACTGACAGAAAATCCAATGGCAAGGAAGTCCAACACCAAGGAAATAAAAAATAAACCTTCATCCAGACCGGTAGGAGGGGCGGAGACGGGTACCGGGGTGGAGAGGACTCGCGTGGCCGTGGCGGGACCCAGACTGGTGGAGTGTGGGACGAACGGGCAGGCAGTCTGACCACTGACAGACCCTGCGGCCCCACATTCGCACAGATAGGCCGAGAGGGCCGGACTCAGAATGGTGGAGAACGGGGCAGGCAGAGCAGCGGGTAGTACCCCGGGGCCCCACATTCATGCACAGATAAACCAGACAAACGGCGGGGAGCAAAGCAGACCTCGCAAGCCAGGGCTCCAGCGCTGGGAAATAAAGCTTCAAACCTTTGATTGAAAACGCCCGTGGGGGTTGGGGCGGCAGCGGGAGAGACTCCCAGCCTCGCAGGAGAGGTCGTTGGAGAGACCCACAGGGGCCTGGGGAGTGCACAAGCCCACCCACTCGGGAACCAGCACCAGAGGGGCCCAGTTTGATTGTGGGTAGCAGAGTGAAAGATTAGAGTCCGGTGGAGAGTGGAGCGGGCGCCATTGCTCCCTCTCGGCCCCTCCCCCACGTACAGCATCACTGTGCAGCGACCAGTGTTACCCCGCCCCAGGGAACACCTAAGGCTCCGCCCCTTAAAGTAACACTCGCCAAGACAAAAAAAAAAAAAATGGCCCAAATGACAGAACACTTCAAAGCCCCAGAAAAAATACAACTAAGCGAGGAAGAGATAGCCAACCTATCTGATGCACAGTTCAAAACACTGGTTATCAAGATGCTCACAGAATTGGTTGAATCTGTTCGAAAACCAGATGAAAAAATGAAGCCTATGCTAAGAGAAACAAAGGAAAATGTACAGGGAACCAATAGTGATGTGAAGGAAACTGGGACTCAGATCAATGGTGTGGACCAGAAGGAAGAAAGAAACATCCAACCAGAAAAGAATGAAGAAACAAGAATTCGGAAAAATGAGAGGATTAGGAACCTCCAGGACATCTTGAAACATTCCAACATCCGAATTATAGGGGTGCCAGAAGGAGAAGAGGAAGAACAAAAAATTGAAAACTTATTTGAACAAATAATGAAGGAGAACTTCCCTCATCTGGCAAAGGAAATAGACTTCCAGGAAGTCCAGGAAGCTCAGAGAGTCCCAAAGAAGCTGGACCCAAGGAGGAACACACCAAGGCACATCATAATTACATTAGCCAAGATGCAACAGAAGGAGAGAATCTTAGAAGCAGCGAGAGAAAAGGAGACAGTTACCTACAAAGGTCTTCCCATAAGACTGTCAGCTGATTTCTCCAAAGAGACCTTACAGTCAAGAAGGGGCTGGCAAGAAGTATTCCAAGTCATGAAAGGCAAGGACTTACATCCAAGATTACTGTATCCAGCAAAGGTATCATTTAGAATAGAAGGGAAGATAAAGTGCTTCTCAGATAAGGTCAAGTTAAAGAAGTTCATCATCACCAAGCCCTTATTATATGAAATGTTAAAGGGAGTAACCTAAGAAAAAGAAGATCAAAAATAGGAACAGTAAAAATGACAGCAAACTCACAGTTATTAACGACCACACCTAAAACAAAAACAAGAGCAAACTAGGCAAACTAGAACAGGAACAGAACCACAGAGATGGAGATCACATGGAGGGTTGTCAATAGGAGAGTGGGAAGGGGAGAGGGGGGGAAAGGTACAGAGAATAAGTAGCATAGATGATAGGTGGAAAATAGAAAGGGGGAGGGTAAGAATGGTGTAGGAAATGTAGAAGCCAAAGAACTTATAAGTATGACCCATGGACATGAACTATAGGGGGGGGAATATGGGAGGGAGGGGGTGGGCAGGATGGAGTGGAGTGAGGTGGGGGGAATGGGACAACTGTAATAGCATAATCAATAAATATATTTAAAAAAAAGAGATTAACATCCAAAATATATAAAGAACTCCTATGACTTAACAACAGCAAACAACACAATTCAAAATGGGCAAAATACTTGAATAGACATTTCTCCAGGAAAAATGTACAAATAGCCTATAAGCTCATAAAAAGATATTCAACACCACTAGTCATATGAAGAATGCAAATCCAAACAACAAAGGGATACCACTTCATACTACTTAGGATAGCTATTATGAAAGGAGAGAGAGAGAGAGAGAGAGAAAGAGAGAGAGAGAGGGGGAGGGAAAGAGAGAGGGAGAGAAGTAACAAATATTGGCGAGGACATAGAGAAATTGGAAACCTTGTGCATGGCTGGTAGGAATGTAAAATTGTACAGCCACTTGAGAAAGTTTGATGGTTCTTCAAAAATTTAAACATAGAATTACCGTGTCATCCAGCAATTCCATTTCTAGGTACATATCAAAAGAATTGAAAGCAAGAACTCAAACATACAATTTCTAATGTTCCTTGCAGCATTATCAGCAATTGGTAAAAGGTGGAAACAATCCACATGATCATCAACAGATGAACAGATGAACAAAATGTGGTATATACATATAATGGAATATTATTCATTCTTTAAGAAGAACGCAGTTTCAATACATACTAAACATGGATGAACATTAAAAACATTATGCTAAGTAAAATAAGCTAAACACAAAAGGAAAACTACTGTATGATTCCATTTATAAGAGGCACCTAAAGTAGTCAAATTCATAGAGAAAAAGTAGAATAGAGATTACCAGGGGCTGGAAAAGGGTGAAATTGGGAATACTGGTCTAATGGGTAGAGTTTCTGTTTGGAACAATGAAAAAGTTCTGGAAATAGATAGTGATGATGGCTGTACAACATTATGGATGTGCTTAATGCCATCGATTTTATACTTAAAAATGATTAAAATAGTAAACTTCATGTTACCTATACTTTATCACAATAAAAATAAAGCAATTAGACCTTCAGTTCCCTTATTCTGAGCTACTAGATGGATGACCCAACCCCAGAAGGTGGCTGGAGGTAATTCTGTGGAAGACGTCAGACTTTCTAGACTGGAAGGTACAAAGCCTAACTGGGAGCAGGACCACCATAGTGAAACAGGGTAATTCCATGTCGAGTCTTCATTTCTCTTCTCCAACACACTTCCCAGGGTGCTGGCACCCCACTGAAGATACCCACCAATAGGGAGACTGAAGGAGACACCCCCTGGAGTATCAGAGCAGTTCCAGAGATAGACCTTACAATACTGACATCAGAGGTCCCCAACTAAACAGCCAGACAGATCACCCACCAGTGAAACTTTCAGTCAGTAAGGCCCACCTGTGTACACTGATTCATATTCTGCACTATTAGAAAGGGCAAGACAGGAAAGGATCACCTGAAGATAGAGGAAAGCTACTAAAACAGAGGCCAAAACAAACAGAAATAGGTAACTTGGAGGAAACAACAATTATATAAGAAGAAACCATTGGAAATGAAGTATATTATTAATATTCTCAGAGGTATAAAGCCAAGGTGTTATATAAAAAAGAATATTCAGAGAGTTCTGAGAAATTAAAAACATGATAGCAGAAATGAAAAATGGAAAATAATGAGGAAATCTCCCAGAATATAGTGCAAAAATAGAAATATGAAACAGGTCATGCCCTGGCTGGTGTGGCTCAGTTAGTTGGAGCATCATCCCCTAACTGAAAGGTTGTGGGTTCGATTCCCAGTTAGGGCATATACCTAGGTTGTGGGTCCCATCCTCCGTCCAAGCGTGAGTGATACCCCATCTGGGTATGAACAGGAGGCAACCAATACATGCTTCTCTCTCCCCCTAACTCTCCCCTTCCTTGTTCTAAAAGCAATGAAAGAATGTCATTAGGTGAGAGTTAAAAAAAAAATTAGGTCAGAAAATTAGAGGACAAATCAGGAGATCTAACATACAAATAACAAGGTTCCAGAGAGAACAGAGAAAGCAAAGTCACTGCAATAAAGTGATTTTTTTTTAAGTCTCTAAAATGAGGGACATGAGATTTGAGATTGAAATGTTTTACCGAGTCCCCAGCAAAATGGTTTGAAAATTTGACCCATATCAAGATGTGTGAAGTTGCAGAATAATAAAGACAAACAAAACTCCTCCAAGTTTCTAGAAAGAAAAAAACAGGTCCTATAACAAGGGAACAGAAACAGAATGGCATCAGAATTCTATGGCAACAGTGGATGCCAGAAAGACAAGGATGCAATGACTTTGAAATTCTGAGGAAATGCCTTGGCTGGTGTGGCTCCGTTGGTTGGGTGTTGTCTGAGGTTTGATTCCCAGTCGGGGCACATAACTAGGTTGCGGATTTGGTCTCCTGGTGGAGCACATACAAAATGCAGCCAATCAACATTTCTCTCACACAGATATTTCTCTCCCTCTCTTTCTCCCTCCCTTCCCTTCTATCTAAAATCAATGAGCATGTCCTTAGTTGAGGATAAAAAATTCTGAGGAAAAAAATTATTTCCAATCTAGAGTTATTTATCCGGCTAGACCTCTACTTTGATAGAGAGAAAAATAAAGACACTTGCAAATCTGTAAGGACTTGGACATTTTATCTCCCATGGACCATTTCTCAAAGTGCTACTGGAGATACGCTCCACCAAACAATGAGTAAACCAAGAAAGAGAAAAAGATGGGATTAACAAATAAGGGATGGAATGCAGGAGAGAGGTATGATGGTGAAGGGAAGTCCTTAGGCCTAGAGAGCAACCAACCAGGCCAGCTCTCTAAAAGGGATTTTGTAGAAAAGGTGAAACTGATAGAATCCCTCATGTGTTTGGACATATTAACGAATTTACACAAGGATGAAGAGTTTGGGAATTAATAAGTATAAGGACATTAAAAATCAAGCAAACTAAAAAACAAGGCAATTATTAACTCCAAAGAGAAAAGTGACCATAGGATATTACCTAGTGCAGTTGTCATGGGAGTTTACATAGTCATGGTAGTATAAAATGCTCCGGCCAAAATTATAGCTTGTCTGTATTAGCAATTGGAGGGGGTGGTAAGTATATGTGAGGTGGTGAGCATGAACGCTAACTAAATTCTCATCTTCCATAGTAGAAAATCAATATATGACACCAAAAATTGAAAAATAAATAACAGCAAAATGAGCATTTGGTTATATGGTTGTAAAAAATAAATTATCAGCCAAAAGAGGTAAAAGTGGCTGTCTCTGGGGTGAAGTGGAAGCAGGTGTTTGGTTGCCACTTGTAGAAAGAACTATTTAACTCTGTAAAATAATGAACATTGAGCTTTCATAAAATTAACACAACAAAAAGCCTTTCTATATGGCTGCAAAAACAACACAGAAAAAACCTCAGGCTACAAATAGAACTCTAAATTTTCCCATTTGCTATCAAATCAAACTTTTCTGAATATGATTTCCTCATCTGGAAAATTGAGTATACTGAGGTCTGTCCATAAAGTATCCAGCCATGTAATACGAAAAATAGAGACATTTATTTAAGAAGATATAAGAAACACTGTACATGGGACTGTGACACCTCAGTCCCCTTCAAAGTAGGCACCTTGGGATCTCACACAGTTCTTCCCAACACCGTCAGCTGCCCTGTCGTATTTTCCTGAATCTCATCCATGGTCTGAAATCTCTTCCCTTTCAAAGGTGATTTTAGTTTTGTTGCACAGGGCACAAATCTGGGCTGTACGGGGGCTCAGTCACCTGGGTGATTTCATGTTTCACCAAACATGATGCAAAATTTGATGCAGATTCATTGCTCTACTTGCTCAGTCATTTTGAATGTGACAACCACACAGTACACATGCTCACTCAACAGCTCTACTGCCCCCATTGACTAGTACAGTGAAGTTGTCATTGCTCACACATGCGCATTCTGGTCCCTGTGGCACAAACTGCTCTCCTTATATTAACAATGGCTGGACTTTTTCCTGACAGACCTCGTATAAATTGAAATAGATTGTGAATATACAAAAGTGCTTAGAAACTGCAAGAGTTGTTTAATATCGACAATAAAAACTTAGAATCCAAAAGCTGAGAATCCTCAACATTCATTTATTCAGTCACGTTGTGTGTGTAGTAGGGAGTGGATACCCTAAGCGTAAGTACTGTGTAAAACCAGCGACCTTACTTTCAACTCACCTGTCCAATACCAGCTCCCGCTCCTACCTGTTCCTTTAGGTGATTATTCTTTGGGCTCCTGTGCTAGACTTTTCTGAATTAGGATTCCCGCTGTGCCACTTCCTCCCTGTATGGCCTCAGACAATTTCTTTAGCTATTTCTGAATCTGTTTCCTTACCAGAGAATAGTAAAGTCTCTCTTGCGAAACTGATGTGAGGAACACAGGAGAGATTAACCGCAAGACCTTTGCTTTGGTCAGTAACTAATTGCAGCTGGTGGCTCCTAGGGCACCAGGAACCCCTGGGGCTGGGGAGATGCTTGCAGAGAGCGGCTGGGGGCGGGGAGGATCCGTAGTCACTACGGCAACCGGAGACGCCTCGCATTCTCCCACAGCCTGCGGCGGAGCTGAGGAGGCCAGTGTCAAAGACACTGGTGGCAGGAGGGTGGAGAAGGTGGTGGTAATGACAACGGTGGTGGCGCCCGAGGCGAGCCGCAGCGCGGAGCAGCCTCGGCAGCAGGCTGAGCTGGGGTGCGGAGCTCGCTGGGAGCCCAGCTCCAGCGGCCCCCAGGAATCCCGCAAACAAGGTGTATTCCCCAGCAGCCACGGACCGTGCACAGAGGGACATGCAGTGTGGAGAACTGGTGAGAAGGGAACAGGGAAACCGGAGTGAGACTGACTGAAGCCCAGAAGATTTTGGAGGGAGGGGATGGAGCTGCTGTTTTGGCAAAGGGAGAGGTGATGGCACTGTGGCAGAAAGCATCGTCTGTTTCCCCGGGTAGCCTGAGACAGTTGGTAGCGACATTGGCCTGGAAGGTGTTGAAAAAAATGTATATATAAAATTATTAAAATATTATATATAATATTTAAAATATATAATAAAACAAAATTTTTATACAGGGAAACATGTAGATCATTTTTGCCAATTCCTTCATTTTACAAACCTGGAAACTGAAGTCTAGACTAGAAAAAGGAAGTGATATGACCAGGGTCACTCAGTCAGTGCTGGAGAAATACTTAAAATACTTAAACTCTCATCTCTTGGACTTTCAGTCCATACATTATTACCTAATCTTTCTAGAACCTCACAATTATAGGCCACCTTTTAACACTCTGCTGTCCCCTCTCTTCCCTGCCAAATGCACAGACAATATTCAAATAAGTAAAGGCAGTTCTGGTGCACAGTTAGAACCGACGTTGTTGTAACTTGAGTCCACACCAGGTTGCAGCACTCATCCATATTGTTCCATGAATTTACAGGTATTTCACGGTCCCCAGATCCCCACAGGTTTTCAGTAGGCGCTAAGGAACGATGATGGTGAAAATAATAAGCCAAAGAGGAACTCGAGTGGTTGCCAGCCCTTCTGAGATATCTCCTCGTTGCCTCTTTAGAAAGCTGTCTCTGTTCCACTTCTCTCTGTGCTCAGCCATCCCCAGGAGGACGGGTTGGGCTGAAGAGACTCAGCTCTCCCACCCCAGGGGATCATACACCATCCTCCCGCAAGACCTCTCATCAGAAAGTCGCAGAACCTCGGCCTCCTGGTGAAAGGGCCTGTTCCATTGGCATCAGCCCTAATATGACTGATTATGATACATCATTTCTTTTATTATTATTATCAACATCATGCAGAGGCCTTAGAGAAACTGAATTCAGTATTTTAAAGTGTTTAATATGTTTAAGTAATTCCTTATTTTGACAAAATTCTATCTGGGAATTTTCCCATTAAAGATGCTAGAATTTCAAGGTTCTTTATTCCTGCAGTTGTAAGTGTAATAGGTAGACCTAATCATTCACTCATGGGCTCAACAAATACTGACTCCTTACTGCATGCTAGGCATTGGGTGAGTTGCAGGGAACTGAGTGATGAATTGACAGGCAAGAGTGTAAACTATCTGGAGCTCACAAAGTCAGGGTCTGGGCATATACAGTTCCTTCCTCAGCCTCCCTGAAAGGCTCCTTTTAGGGCCTCAGCCTAGGTAGAGACAGGCTGTTCACACCCACACAAAGTAGTCATTCAATTTTCAAATGTTTTTTGGAAAAGTCTTCAGTCTATTTTTTGGAAAGGTCTTCAGTTGCTCTACAGCTTCAACTCCTTAATCACAAATCTGCTCTTAAAAATACACAGATAAAATGTAGTCCTTTCTCACTGAAATTATAGAATTCTATCCTTGAAAAATAATGGTTGATTTGAGCACCCATCAATCTTTCACAGACTTCAGTATTACCTTTGAAATAATTTATAGCACATTCCTCATGATGGCTGATCTCTTCCAATATTCTCCACTTTATTAAATCATTGAATCCAGTATTCTAGATATGATCAGATTAGAATAGTGTGGTGGAACTATAACCTCCTTTGATCTGAACATTATTAGCTATTTTGGCATGCACTTTATATTATTAACACATTTGACAAAAGCAGTCTATGACACCCGTAGTTTCTCTTCCTGTCCTCTGTACATTTGAAAATACTTCAGCCAGGCCTTTTCTATGCTCTACTTATACAGTTAATTTGTTTGGTCCTAGATACATGTTACATTTATCCCCATTAATAGCATCCTATAGATTTTAGCACTTCATTCCAGATATGGAAGTTGCCCTGTGAGTCCTGAGTTTGCCAGGCGCCAAGTTTCTGCCATTCTCACATTTGTAGGGTTTGCTGGCAGTTCCTACATCCAAATTAGCAAATTAGATGATCTCAACAAGTCCAAGAAGAGTCTCTAGTAGCCCCTGACCTGTCAGTCAGCATCTTTGGCATGAGCATTCTGTCTCCTACAAATACACTTTATCAAATGCCTTGCTGAAATGCAGATACATTGTGGGTACATCTGGCTAATCTAGCTTGTTTAGTAATTTGGGTTTGGAAGAGTCAGGTAGGCAAGGCTTTTACTTTTTTGATGAGTTTTGTGACATAGGAGTTACTTTTTCACCTATAAAATAGGAATAATTATATCTACCCATAGGGTAATTATGAGAAAGAGAAATAATATATGTAAGATGTTTAGGTCATAGTAGCATTCAATAAATTATAGCAATTGTTATTATCTCCTAACTAAAAAAACAAAGAATAGTTGAGTCTGGAATAATAATGTTTTCAGCAGTCCTTATCACTTAGTAAACACAACTCCTCACTGTACTCACAATCATGCTGTTGACCAATTCATTCAAAATGTTGGTGAAGATCAACATTAAGCTGTTGCTAGTTTTTTCTCTCTTTTCTTTCCTTCCTTCCTTCATTTCTTTTTTGGAGCAGGGAATATTTGCCTATACTGGCTCTTTTCTACCCTCATTTTTTACAGTTCCTCAAAACCTTTAGTGATTTCCTCTGTAAATTCTTTTTTTTTCTTGTTGTTCAGTTACAATTGTCGGCATTTTCTCCCCACCCCTCCACCCCACCCCAGCCAAACCCACCTCCCTCCTCCGCCTCCATCCTCCCCCTTGGTTTTGTCCATGTGTCCTTTATAGTAGTTCCTGAAAATTCTTCTTCCCACTATCCCCTCCCCTCTCCCCACGAGTGGATCAAAAAACTATGGTACATTTACATGATGGAATTCTATGCAGCAGAGAGAAAGAAGGAGCTTATATCCTCTGTAAATTCTTGACGCAGCAGGGCTGAAATGTGTCAGAACACTTGAACTTAGGGCAGGTGATCTCCTCCTTTCTACTGACTTGTTTTAGGCTTTTCTTCCTCCTTAGCCACATTTCTTCAATCGAAGTACCTGCTGAGCTAAAGCCAGCCCTGCCACATTTCTTAAAACCTTTTCTGCCTAAACTTTAACCAAAAAAGTTTATCCTGAAATTAAACTGGAGTACTGCTGACCCCATCTCTTATTCATGTGACTCCTAGGTCTCCGGTGGGGAAACAAGAGTGAGAGGTACAAAGTATCTCTACCTTGTCTGTGTCTAAGGGGGTGTGTGGGTCTTCATGACCAGCAACGGCCGGGGACCACGGCCTGCAGCAGCAGGTCTCTTGCCCCATTTGGGCCAGCCTGCACATAAGCCCAATTTATTCACATGTGTTCTTTATTGGTTAGTCTGGAAAAGATGAGACACCTGCCATGTCTTTGTGAGTTTAAAGTCAAATCTTGAATAGCTAAAGTTCTTGGTTGTTTAGGTTTTCCACGGTTCTTTGCATTGAGCTTTTGAGTACTGAGACTAGAAGTACTATTTCCTGACACTCACAAGGCCACACTGGCAGACAAGCACACAGAATGGCCTTGAGCTCTATCCAATTTAACAATGCTTAGTTCTATTTGAACACACTTTTGCTGGGTGTCTATTATGCCAACCTCTGTTCTAGGACTCTGCTGACTGAACAGACATCCCTGCCCTTAGGGTATTTATGGTCTAGTAAGGAAGACGTATATTAAACTAATCATTACACAAGTAATTGTATATAAACTAAATGAAACCATAGATAAATTGCAATAAGTGAAATGAAAGAAAAGAGGAAAGTAGTATGAGAAGAAGAAACCAAGGGCATTTCAAGATTGTGGAGTCAAGAAACGTTTTCCTCAAGAACTGAAATTTAAGGCTGCTCCTGAAATTTGAGTAGAAGTTACCCAGGCAAACAATTAGGAGACAGACAGTTTAGACAGAGAATGTAGAATGTGGGAATGGGCAGAAGGGCCGTGTTGCAGTTTAGAGAATGAGAGAAAGGCCGGCAGGAGAGATTGGAGAGACAGACGGGGTCAGATCGCACAGAGCTGAAGAAATATGACTAAGGTACTTAGAACAAATGGTACTGTTCTCCACCATTGCAGAGAGTCCCTACAGGGTCAGGTTTAGAGGCCAGCACAGTCATTTGTCCATAAGTGGTTCACTACTACAATTCAGGTGCATCCTCTAAAAAACGATTATTAAATAATGGTGAGGCTGTTCTGTTATATGTCTAGATTGTAGACTCTATGCACACATCTGAATTATTCATGGCTATGTGCATTGCTCCTACCTAGCCAAATGCCTGGCACAGAGTAGGTCTTTAATAAGAATTTACTGAATAAATGAAAGTTTTCCTGAAGCTAATGAAGACATTAGCTTCTTCATAATACTTAAAAGAGGTATCTTAAGCTACCCCAAAAGTTGGAATTATATGGAAGTGTGAAGTACCAAAAAAGAACCAGAAGCCAGAATGAAAGAGATCTTCCAAAAATAGTCTGCAAGGAAAATCATCTGCATTTGTATAGAAGGATATGTCTTAAAAAAAAAAAAGACATTCATGTAGGTGTAATGGCTAGAAGGTTGGGAAGAATTTATTATACATAACCAATTTTGTTGATGTCTTTATAGGGAAGAAATTTTTATATTGTGAGCCACATAAGAGAATTAAGGAAGTACTGGAAGAAGAGCTTTATATTAAGAAAGATGAATGCCACATTAAAAATCCACCTGCAGGTAATCTCAGTGACAAAGGAAGTATATTTGTGAAATGGGTATGAAATTGTCTAATTTATATCAGAATGAGTATTTATTGCAAAACCATGACTTTCAAGAGAAAAATGGGTCTTTTGGGAAGTTATTGAGCTACTTTTATAATTATTTGCCTATGTCCAAATAAGCTGTTATATTTAGGGAAAAAATGAGTTAGGTATCAGTATCTGCAATGCTGTCCCTCATTTTTTGAAGAATTATTTCTATTTAATGAAAAACAATTTTTCCCCAAGTGCCTGAAGAGCACAATAGCATCTTCAGTCTTTATCAGTATAGGTATGGCCAATAACAGTGGTTTCCAAAGTTCAGATTTCATCAGAATTTACCGAGGAGCCTATTAAAAGCAGAGTGCTTGGAACTGGCTCAGTAGGTCTCGGGTGGGATTCAAGAATTTACATTTCCATCAAGTTCCAAGATGATGAGGCTGCAAGCCCAGGGACCCCACTTTGCAAATGTCAGGCCCAGAAGAATAGAAGTCATTTAGATAGGTCAACTCATCCAAGGATTTTGTTGCACATACACATAGTATATGAGTTCCGTGGTATTGACAGCTTTCACTGATGGTTCACTTGGGGAAAGATATGCTCTCGAACCCTCAGAATTCCTCATGGATGTTATTTTGAAATTGCTGGAGCCCCTCATTCTCACAGTTCCTTCTCAGTGATTACTAGGAGCATACTTCATGCTCTTCAAATCAACAGGTTTTTATTGCAACTCGCTTGGGTACCAGCTTTGCTAGAAGAAATAAAATATTGTAAAACATGAGTCCTCTACTCACAGAGCTTGACATTTTCTGAGGAGGATTGTTGAACCCATAGCAGGTCATGCCCACATTCTCTAAAAATTCCTACGAGCAGATGCTGCAGGCTCTGAGGTACATCGTTTCAGATTCTATGATATATTTGCCCTCTTTATTCAAAACCATCCATAGAAACACCATTTTAGGTCTTCTGTATTGCCAATTCTTACAAAAGGAGAGGCCAGCAAAATGGCCAATTTTGTTCATATGGTATCTTGAAGGAAAGTTTTTTTTAATGTTTCATAAACATTTATTATGCATACATATTTTTATATTTTGATACCAATAACATTTTTTAACATTTTATTGTATTTTTCCATTACCATTTATCCCCCCATACCCTCTTCTACCTCCACACACCCCCTCCCCTCTTGAAGTAAAGTTTAAAGTCTAGTTTGAGCTCTGTGAATGGATGGAGAATGACCACTTAACTGTCTCTCTGAAACCCAGCCTACAGTTACCATTTGCCTGGTGGGTAAAAAACATTTTTTAAGTCTATACTGTTATATTTGGGTTTTACTTTCATTTATACACTTATAAGTGTATTTATATACCATTTAGATCCTATATTACTGTTATTGTATACATTAACAGTAATATACATATTCTTATACATATAAGAATAATTGAGTATATACAATAGGAAATATCATTTGGTTTATAAAACTTCATTTTTCTAAGCTGTCTTCAAATACGTTCATATAAAATAGAATGCTTGGGCTGCATTTTTATAACATCCACTAGAGGTCACACAGAGGCGCTATTTTAGCCTAGAAAAATCTTTCAAAGCTGAGACTAGATTTTTTAATGCTTTTTGTTTTTAACTTTTTTAAAATTTACTTTTTAATCCTCACCCAAGGATATGTCTACTGAGTTTTAGAGAAAGAGGAAGTGACAGAGACAGAGGGAAACACTGATGGGAGAGAGAAACATCAGTTGGTTTCCTCCCTCCCATAGGCACCCGGACCCAGATGGAACCACAGCCTAGGTGTGTGCCCTGCCGGGGAATCAAACCCACAACCTTTTGTCGTGCGGGACAACGCTCCAACCAACTAAGCCCCTCGGCTGGGGCTTAAAGTGAAGTTTCAAAGGGACTCAACTTATGGAAAACAAAAGCTGCTGTTTTTTTCCTTTTTTTTCCCCCTTCTTTTTTAAATGGCTGGAAGCCCCATGTCCTTGACCACAGCAGGGAACCAGCACCTGGTGAAGGTGCCTCCTCTTTCAGTTTAGTCTGAGAGTGTTGGCAGTGCTGGGCCAGCCCCTGGGCCTTCTAGTGCCGAGCATCAGAGACATAGGTCTTTAAATCTATGGTGAATGACATAGTTTCTGTTCCTGGGAAACACAGCTTGTTGCCATTCACCCAAAACTCTGCATAAAACTTGTAGGGATTTGTGTCTCCTGTAGATGTTAAGAATTAGTAAATTTGACCCATTGTCTCCATTTCTTTACCTATCCTCTTTGCTCCTTTACTCATTCCAAGTAGACTTTTGCTTCCATGAATCCAGGGAAGCTGTTCTTTTCTCATATGCAAGTGGTTTTCCTCAAAAAGGTCAAATCCAATGATTTTAAAGGTTAGGTACAATCCACAAACTCATCAAACTCAACTTCTATGTAGCATCTGATGCAATTGTTACATCTTATCTGTTAAAACACGTTCTCAGCTTTGCCTTCAGGTCACCATGCTCTAATCTCCTGGTTTTGCTCATACCACTTTGGAGAATTTTTGCTCTAAACTTTGGAGAATTCAGTCACAGGACCTTTTCTCTATCTACACTCCCTCCCTGGATGATCATATCTAGCCCTATCATACTCCAAGACTGATATCTCTAGCTTCTACTTTCCCTCTCAAATCCCACAAGCCTACTTAACTTTCCACTTGGATGTCTAATAGGTCTCTTAAATTTAACATGTCCAGAGCAGAACTCCTATTCTTATTCAAGATTTTAAAATCCCATACTTCAACAGGTCTGACCCTTCTTAAGAAATGGTACTATTGCCCTGGCTAGTGTGGCTGGGTGGACTGAATGCTGGCCTGCCAATCAAAAGGTCACCAGTTCCACTCCCGGGCAGGGCACATGCCTGAGTTGCAGACCAGGTCCCCAGTTGGGTGCATAAAAGAGGCAACCAATCAATGTATCTCTCACACATCAATGTTTTTCTCCCTCTTTCTCCCTCCCTTCCCCTCTCTCTAAAAATAAATAAATAAAATATTTTTTTTAAAGGAAGAAAAAAATGGTACCGTCATTCACTCCATGATTAGGTCCAAAGATTCAGAAGTCAAGTCCTCACACTTCGCATCCAGTCCATCGGCCAACCCTGTTGAATCTGCATTTGAAATATATCCTGAATTTCCCCAACTGCAACCTTGCACAAACCTCCATCATGTCTTGCTGGTTCAGCAATAGCATCCTATTCTCTACACAGAAAACAGATCTCTTACAGAGGTAAATCACTGCACATCACCTCCATGTTCACTCAACACTCTCCAATGGCTTATTATTCTTAGTTTACACTTTAATCTCCTTTTATGGCCAGCTCACCTCTCTGAATTTGTCTCCTATACTTCCCTAATCCACTTTAGCCACACCGATTTTCTTAATATTCTGTAACAGGCCAAACCCATTCCTGTCACAGGACCTTTACACTTCACCCAGATCATCAAATGTCTTCCTTTCTTGCCATTCAAATTTTGGGTCAAATGTCATTTTCTCGAAGGTAACCTCTCTACCAGGTTAAAATAGAAAATCTACCCACCTTCCCAAGTTACTCTGTAATCCTTCACACTACTTTCTGCTTTCTGCTTTTTTCCTGTCACTTCTTGACATTATATATTAACTTGTGTATTTTATTGACTATCTTTCCCACGAGAACATAAGCTACCTGAGGATAGAGGCTTTATTTTGCTTATCACAAATTCTCACAAAAGCCATGTGATGTAGATATTATGATCTCCAATTTTGGATGAGTAAACTGAAATTGCGATAAGTATTTTACTGTCTGAGATTATGCATTAAGTGGTAAAGCTGAATTCCAAATTCAGGTTTGACCCCAAATGCCATTGACATCCCTTTTTTTTTTTTTAATTGATTTGAGAGAGACAGAGAGAGAAAAGGAGGGAGGGAGGAAGAGAGAGAGAGAAAGAAGGAGAGAGAAACATTGATTTGTTGTTCCACTTATTTATGAATTCATTGGTTGATTCTTGCATGTGCCCTGACCCGAGATCGAACATGCAGCCCCAGTGTGTATCAGGATGAGGCTCTAACCGGCTGAGCTCCCAGCTGAGGGCGCCATTGACTTCCTATTCACTACAGTGCTTCTGGTGACATATCATAGCCAAATCTAGTGGATACTGTTCCACCCTTGGCTGGCTTGAGATTTCTGCAACATTTGACATAGTTGATGGCTCTCTCCTTAAACCTTCTTCCTTCCTCAAATTCCTTGATACTAAAATGTACTCATTCTTCTCTTACTTCTCTGGATAGTCCTTCTCATCTTCCTTTATGAACATTTTTAATTAACCCCCATTTCCAAATATTGATGTTTACCAGGGTATTACCCACAGTCTTCTAATCTTGTTTCATTGGCTCTCCCTGGATCATCTCAGCTATTCCCAAAGTTTCCTGTACTCCATGCCTCTGAAATCTGTCTCCAGGCTAAATCTCTCCTCCCAGATGTCCCATGAGTACGTAGGATCAATGTCCAAAATGAAACTCATACTTTTCTCCCACTTGCTCCTTCCTATGTGTCCCCCATCCCAGTGGATGACACGGACTGATGTCTGCGTCTAAAACCAGAGAGCCATCTTCCATTCCCTCTCCCAATCACCATGTCTCACCTCTCACTCAAGAGGCTGTCAGGGGTACTTTAGTTTGCTTCAGATACAAACTGTTGACTCATATGTCAGCTTCCTCTTGCAAACATATAGACATATTTATTTGTTCTGCATTGTATTTTTAAACATATCAAGCAGTTGTCAACATTTTTTAAAACAGGATTTTTTATGTACATATCTAGATTTCTGATTATCTTGGGTGAAGAGAAAGGAGGGAAGAGAAAGGAAGAGGTGACAGCGGAGTCTACATTCACAGGTGGCAGCCGTGGCTGGAGCTGGGTCTCACTGTCCCTGCTGACCTCCCCACTCTGCTGTTAACCATTGCTCATCAAGTTCCCCAGTCAAGTGGGGCATATCACAAGCTGCTCAATGTCCACACATTCACTGCAGACTTTCTCTTCTTGTGGTAGAAGTGGGGAAAAAAGTATTTCTCTGGCATCCATTCCTCCAACAAAAGTGGGAAAAAATATATAAGACTGGGAGAGGCAATTATTTCTAACCTCTGGCTTTACTTACTTATGTTACCTGCCTGGCCTCTGTCTTAATATATACTATTTCTTAGATAGACCCAAGTCTACCTTAATTATAGGGACTCCAAGGTATATATGCATGTTTCCAAGCATGTGTGTGTAGTTATATATGCATTGGCTGGGTTTGTTTGAATTTTTAAACAATACATTTCATATACTTATGCAATAATATGATTGGTGAAGGTGAGATTTCAAAAAGTTTCCAGACTGGACTTCCCTCCAACTATTGATAAAGCACCAGAACATGACCACATAACAAAGTACATGCAGGTAAACTTACTGAAGTGCCTATACCATTTGGTAAGCAGATTTATCCTGAAGTTGAGAAACTTAAATTATGGCATGTTTTACTTGTGACTGAGCTAATGATGACAATTATGAAAGTGGCTAGAAATAATAGACTTAAATTATTTCTGTGCTTTTTCTCTTTTCTTTTGGTTGAATAAAACTGGCAAAAGATCAAAGGTTTATTCTCCTTGGGTTGAATGAAACTGGCGAAAGATCAAAGGTTTTTTCTCCTTGGGTTGAATGAAATTGGCAAAAAAAGAAAATCAAAAGATCCAGAAGTTACGTTTTATAGACATCTAAAGTGAACACCACACTTCTTTTAGAATATTGTTGTTTGGGCAGCAACAGGGGACTCTGGATAAATAACTGTTCGGCCTTCTGGGCTGAATGAGCCAGCCCATCTGTTCTGTGCTTGTTCAAGCAGAACAGATGGTGTAACTGTCTTGTGACAAGTTAATAAGAGCTGTGAAGACATGAAATGGTCTAGACGTCCTAGGTGATTGTTACTGTGCCCCCCATACTTGGGCTTAGGGAATGGCATCAGTGACCACAGGGGTTTTGATTTTTTCCAGGCTCTTCATGCAGAGACATTGGGCTCAGTAAGAAGCATTGGATGCTGGGGTGAGGGGTGGGTGAAGGGTATCTCTCTATGTAAAACGATGATGGTGATGATGGGAATAATAATTATTATCATAATGGCTATCATTCACAGGATGTCTTCTGGACATGAGTGTGTTTACAAAGTATCATTTCTCATAATTCCTACAACAACCCTGGCTCTCATTATTCCCGTTTTGCAGACCTGAAGCTGAGGCTGAGGTGCAGTGACTTGCCTATTGTCACACACTTAAACAGCTGATATTTGAATGCATGCTTGTCAGAAGCTGATGTCCTTACTCTTAGCCACTGGGTTATACTGTCTTTCTTTAAAACATAGCGTGATGTTTTCTGAGAGGAAAAAGATTTGAAATTGCGTTGGTAGCAAATAGTACCCTCCTCAATTAAAAAACGAAGTTGACACAATTTTCTTCAGTATCAGCCTCAGTTTAGGTCTCAACTTGCGGTAAGACCAAGGTTTCAGAGGTATTACACACATTCTCGTCCTATAAGAACGGCCCGGGATCTCCACGAAAGGTTTTCATCATCCTGAATAAAAAGAAATGCAATTTTCTGATCAGATCTTTTGTCAGATGAAATGGAATTTGGGGCAACTTATGGAACTTTCTAGATAAATAAGAATTTATTGAACATCATCATTCACATATTCTTAGTGATTCCCTAAAGACTTCCCACTCCTTACAACCTCTTTGAAAGGAGAGGTAATCTTGTGAGACATGATTTCTATTTTTCTAAGAACTTCTATAGAGCACTTTGCAGAAATAAATTAATGTTCTAACCATGTTTTCAAATTGCAAGGGCTTTTGTATTTTTCTGGCTAAGATCTACAGAACTTTAGTACTCATGATAAATTTGATTAAGGAAGCTTACTAGTTTTTTCTTCCACATTTCCTTTTCCAATGAATTTCAGTAATGTCCTGCTAAATACACTCATTTGTCTCTACATGTGTTTTAATGCATGGAAACTTAATTTTGAGTCTGGTTTACTTATTATATTTAGTACCAACTCAGAAAATATAAATTGTTGCTCAGTGAGAGTAGATATGTTTGTTACTCATTAATTCATTCAACAAAAATGTTTTGTGTGCCTGCAGTATGCAAGGAATTTACTGGACACCAAAGGCATGTCAAGATAATTACAAAGCCTAGAAGCCAGCAAACATAAATTTAAATCACTTAAATTTTTCCTCCTCTGGTCAAATCCTACCATGTTTACTCAAAGGAGGCATAGACAATATGGCACCAAGCTAGTTTTTCAAGCTCTAGTGTTTTTTATGCACAGTCCAGAGACAGCGCAAGGAAACAAAATGTTTTTAAAGGGTGAGCTTCCCTTCCCTGAGTGACCAGGCCAGATCCCACTGGCTAAACTTCCAGCACAAGACCATGGTTCAGTAACTTTCAAGTTCGGAATAAAAACACACCTAAAAAGGTCTCTGAGTAGAAAGGGTGGGGGCATGAGAGGGGAACAAAGAAGTAGAATCACTAGAAGATCTTGAGTTTCAAGAAAGAAAGAATTTAATTCCTTTCTTTTAGCTTTTCTTTTGTGCCTGCTGCCCTTTTCCTTTTTAGCTTCAGCTGCCAACATAGGTCTTTCTGGCACTGCTCCCCTTGTCTTCCTCCTTCCTCCTGGAACGCATGTGGCCAGAGCTGAGGGAGTTGGATTTCTCTTTAAAGAAGCAGCTGCTTTATAGGGGATTCTTGCTTCTTTCCATACCTCACCTTCTCCAGTTGAATATATTATCATTCCTAACTTCTTCACCCAAACATCATATCAGATCAAAGTAGTGGTATTTTTTCCAGCAGCCTCTCCTCTTGAATAGAGTAAATACTTATGCATAGTGATGCTTGGGGGGGGGGGCGGTCCATGCATTTCCAAGCATCTGCATTTACATTTCAATTATTTTCCCTATTAAGGTATAAACTTCCAGCTATGCCTGTGATAGCATCTGAAAGACCACTACTAAATTAGACTAGTATAGTTCTTCTATCTAATTCAATATGGTTTTGCTGTATAGTTCTGCCTCCTGATTTTAAACTGTTTCGCATTTACCAGACCTTCGCACAATGGAGAATAAATATAAATCTTACAGGGTGTCCTGCAAAGGGGGCATTTAATAAACATTTGTAGAGCCCTAAATCTGAGAGTTTATTGCCCAGAGGCAGGGGAGCAGCCATCTTCTAGATCTAAACAGGATAGAAGGAAAGGAACCTGGTTTGAATGATGGGGGAAGATTTAGGTTAGATATAAGCAACAGCTTAAACCTTGTAAGTCTTGACAGAAGAAGACTGGAGTTTTCCTTGAAGGTCTTTGAAGAAGGAAGACACTAATCTTGACAGATAACTTCGGCTGCTCCATTCAGGAGAAGGAAGGAAAAGCAAGTGTTGAAATTCAGCTCCGTGAGTCAGCTCAGTAACTACGCCTCTAGAAATGGAATCTAACTAAGCCTGTGCTTGGACAGGAAAATCATTGTCCCTTTACAAGTAATAGCTGCTATTTATTCAGTGCAGAGCACTTGTATCCATTTCCTCCTTCAAGGTAAATATTATTATTCCCATTTCATACATGAGGAAACTGAGACATAATGGGTTAAACAACTTGCCCAAAGTCACAGTTGGTAGGTGGCAGAGCAGAGACTGAAACCAGATCTCCTCTAAACTTAAAGACCATGCCCCCAATCATTCCATGGTATGAAATCCTTTAGGGAGGGATCAGATGGGAGTGTGGATGCCAGTGAACAACTTGGATCTGTGGAAAATATTTGTCATTGGAAGTTGCAGCTTCCAAAATTGGAAAACCAACATAGGGCACTAACCTGAATTCGCTACCTTACTTCACTTGGGTCACAGATTTCTACACAGTAGATTTTCACCAAAACTGTAATTACCTCTGAAAAATTTGTGACTCTGAAAAACTTAAATAAGTGACCATAGGGTATGGAGGAAAGCCCAGTGCAATTTATTACTAAACCAATAGTTACTGAATGGTATTTAAGCCTCTAATTTTCCTTGTGCCAATGTACAAACATCGTATTCCAAATATTTTGCTGTAGTGTTTTCTAGTATTTAATGTTTCTTTGAACAGGAGATTAAGACAGCATCTAGTTTATGGCTTTTGTTTATTTTTTTAATATATTTTATGGATTATGCTATTACACTTGTCCCATTTTCCCCCCTTTATTCCTCTCCACCCTGCACCCCCCCTCCCACCAGCATTCCTCCTCCTTAGTTCATGTCCATGGGTTGTACATATAAGTTCTTTGGCTTCTACATTTCCACACTATTCTTATCCTCCCCCTGTCTATTTTGTACCTACTATTTATGCTACTTATGCCCTGTACTTTTCTCCCCATCCTCCCCTCCTCCTCCCCATGGATAACCCTCCATGTGATGTCCATTTCTGTGATTCTCTTCCTGTTCTAGTTGTTTGCTTAGTTTGTTTTTGTTTTGTTTTAGGTTCAGTTGTTGATAGTTGTGAGTTTGTTGTCATTTTACTGTTCATATTTTTGATCTTCCTTTTCTTAGGTAAGTCCCTGTAACATTTCATATAATACGGGCTTGGTGATGATGAACTCCTTTAACTTGACCTCATCTGGGAAGCACTTGATCTGCCCTTCCATTCTAAATGATAGCTTTGCTGGATAGAGTAATCTTGGATGGAGGTCCTTGCCTTTCATGACTTTGAATACTTCTTTCCAACCCTTCTTGCCTGCAAGGTTTCTTTTGAGAAATCAGCTAATAGTCTTATGGGAACTTATTTGTTGGTAACTGCCTCCTTTTGCTGCTTTTAAGATTTTCTCCTTTACCTTTAATCTTGGGTAATGTAATTATGATGTACCTTGGTGTGTGCTTCCTTGGGTCTAACTTCTTTGGGACTCTCTGAGCTTTCTGGACTTTCTGGAAGTCTATTTCCTTTGCCAGATTAGGGAAGTTCTCCTTCATTATTTTTTCAAATAATTTTCAATTTCTTGCTTTTCCTCTTCTCCTTTTGGCACCCTTATGAATTCAGTTGTTAGAACATTTAAAGTTGTCCTGGAGGTTCCTAAGCCTCTCCTCACTTTTTTGAATTCTTGTTTCTTCATTCTGTTGTGGTTGAGTGTTTATTTCTTCTTTCTGGTCCAAATCGTTGATTTGAGTCCCGGTTTCCTTCCCGTCACTGTTGCTTTCCTGTACATTTTCCTTTATTTCTTTTTGCATGGCTTTCACTTTTTCCTCTATTTTCGACCATACTCAACCATTTCTGTGAGCATCCTGATTACCAGTGTTTTGAACTCTGTATCTGATAGATTGGCTACCTATCAGATCTTCGTCACTTAGTTGTATTTTTTCTGGAGCTTTGATCTGTTCTTTTATTTGGGCCATATTCTTTCATCTCGGTGTGACTGTTATGTAGTAAGTAAGGGGCAGAGCCTTAGGTATTTGTCAGGGCAGGGCAACCCACATTGCTGCATTGTGATGCTGTATGTGGGAGAGGGGTCCAAGAGGGAACAATGCTTCTTGCTTGGCTCTCGGCAGGCTTTTAGTCACTTCCCCCAATACCCACAAGCAAATTGGGTCCTTCTGGTCCTGATTCCTGGGTGGGTGGGTTTCTATATGTTCTAGGACCCTGTGGGTCTCTCCAATGAACTCCCCTGTGAGGCTTGGATTTTCTCTCGATGCTGCAATCCTCACAGATTTTTACAGTCAGAAGTCTTGAGGCTTTATTTCCCACACTGGAACCCTGGGTTGCACAGTCTGCCTCGCTCCCCAGTTGTTCCTCCTGGTTTATCTGCATGGAAATGTGGGACCGTCTGGTCAGCCAGCTGCTGCCTCTCCTGGTCCAGCAGCCTCTGCCTCGCCCACCCCAGTCCTCTAGCTGCTGCCTTGCCATGAGTCCTCTCCACCCTGGCTGCCTGTCTGTACCTCTCCTACCATCTGGATGAATGTTTCTTCTTTAACTTGTTGGTTGTCAGACTTCCATACAGTTCAGTTTTCTGGCAGTTCTGGTTATCTTTTGTTTTTAAACCTGTTGTTGTCCTTTGATTGTATGAGTAGGCAAAGTGTATCTACCTATGCCCCCATCTTGGCTGGAAGTCCTAGTTTATGCCTTTTAGAAGATCGCTGAATTTATTGGATGAATCAATGTGGTAACTTTGGGTTATATTATTTTTGGAAATTTTTAGGAATTTAAATCAGAATTCTGGAATTACATCAGAATCAGACAAATTTGACTGAATGAAATCTATAAATTATTATTTATTCTTGATCTTTCCGTGTTTTGTTATTTATATTTCTATATAAAATATAGAAATATAAATAACTATATTTATACTTTCATCTACTTATTAAAGGACAAATTAAATAATCTAATTAAGCATCGTAGAGGTTTAATTGCATAAGGGTTAACTGAATGAATGAACTGGAATAAAAGATTAAACAAGTAATAAAGATCTTGTGTGGCTTGATTAATTAAATCAAATAAACCACCACCCAAATGACTGAAAAAATAATCATCAAGTAAGTACTTTAAAAATACTTTATGCTAAAAAGAGAATAAGCTAATAATCATCATCTTGCTTTTGAAAATATTAACAGTGGCCCTGGAAGGGATTTGGAGCATTAAAAGGAATCTCTCCGTGGGAGGCTCGAAGCCAGCACTGCCCAGTAGAAACACTTTACTGCCACAAGCCAAGTTCTACTCGAGGCACGGAGGGCTGAGAAGTAAGACCCCGACGCCCTGACTTCCACCAAAGCCCTGAGGGTGCTGGACAGTCTACACACCAGTGGTGTATGCTTTATTCAAAGTTCTCAATCAAAATTCAATCTTCCTTTGCCTCGCTTCTCTCAGGTTACTTTTAGTTTAGCCACATTGCCTCATTGTGGAATGTAAGCAGTTAACAGTTCAGCTAACCAATTTTTTACCCCAGGTAACCACTAGAAGTTCATATCTGACTCTTCCCTTTACTTATGTATATGCATGTAAGACTTTCTAGCACACAGCCAGCCTCAGTGGGGAGGAATCTTGCATGGTTCTTTCTTCTGCATGAATGATCTTTGTTTACCAGTGGAAATGGAGAAAGGGAGATGAGGGAAGTAAGGAAGAATAAGGCAAATGCTTTGCTTGGCTCTCTTGGTTTCACCCCATTTTATGTAAGAGGCCATCAGGCTGGGCACAGTGTACTGTTCCTCATAGACACAGAGTTTGGAACAGAATATTATTCATCCCTCACTGTCACAGCCAGTGTCTGCCAGGAACTTTTGTGGCAGGATGTGGAGAAGGCAGGGGGCTTGACATGGAAGCACAGCAGTGTTCAGATAGTCTAGGGATATGAAATTGGGTATCCTAAACATAGTCTACAATTGGGATGTTACACCAGGGTAAGAAGAGAAAAGTGGGTAAGTGCCAAGCTTGGGGTTACACAAGGTATGACTCATAATAACAAATGTTATGTCGCACTTATTATTCTAGATTCTTCACATATATTAATCTATTTAATCTTTACAATAATCACATGAAACAGTTATAACTCATTTTACAGATGAGAAAACTGAGGCACAGAAAGGTTGAGTAATTTATCCAGAGTCACTTGACTAGTATGTGGAAGTACTGAGATTTGAACCCAGGCAGCCAGTCTCCAGTGGCTTTTAACCACAAGGAACTACTGTCTCTAAGACAAACAGTGCCCAAGTTATGGGTGTCTGTTCAACCTGGAGGACAGTGAGACTTCAGCAAAAGTGCCACAAAGTTGGACGATTCCTGGGGAGACAGCCTCTGGAATATGAATTCAGTAGGGAGGAAATATAGCCACTGAGGGACTGAGACACAAGGTAATACAAATAAACAGAAATACTTGTTACTAAGAGGGATTCATGTAGCAGAAAGGAACCAGTATGGAGACCTGGGTTTACTGGTAAGTAGTAGTAGCCACCATTTGCCATGTGCCAGGCATGGCTGTAAGTGTCTTGTATAATCTGTGACCCACATGATCACATGAGATGAGATGTTCAATCTCCATTTTCCAGGCAAGAAAACTGAGGCACAGAGATGTTACATTATCCAAGACCTCGTGTCTAGGAGGCAGTGAGGTCAGAACTACAGAGTTGTGTCCATCTGACCCCCGAGACTATACCCTTCACCACGGGGCCATCATGGCAGAGAGTCTAGTCACTGGAAACCAAGGGTGGAACCAGACGTGGTGGTTAAACAGTCACAAATGCCAGGGCTACGGGATTGCAGGGTTAGGAACTTAGAAGGCAACTACACTCAAAATCCACAAAGATATCAATGTCCTGAAGTAATGGTGGATTCAACCCATGTCTGGGACACTTGCCCACTGAGAGTTGTTTATTTCAACTTTCCACTCAATTTGTCAGGTCCCGCTTACAGCGGGTAAATCCATCATTCCATGAAAACTCATAAAGCAATTATTTTGAAAGTGAATAATATTCTAAATGCTATGTTATAAGACTGGTTTCGAGAACAAATTACCTTCATTTGAAGACAAAAAGTCCAATAGATTACCCAGTTCCTCAGGTGGAAACATATGATTTAAAAATGTGTGTTTTATTTTGGCCATAATCATATTACTTCCATCCATAGAATTCAGGAGAGACTTGTTCATGACTCCTGCTCATTGTTACTCACCCACACGGCCTTCCTGGCAGCCCCCAGGCCTCTGTCTCCAGCCCATGTCAAGCCCTTATAGTGATCATGTCACCCTGTGTAACTGTTATTGTTATATATCTCAGCTCCTTATCATTAGGTTGCCAGCTGCATTTTGCTTTATGAACTGCTACTATCTGCCATACCAGTCACAAATGATCAGTCTGTATGAGTCAGACTGGTAACTGAGAATGAGACCTTCCTCATTATCAATGGAAAAAGGTAGATAGATGCAAGGCACAGAAATACGACGGATGAACAAAATCCACAGATAGTTTTCAAAAATTGATCGGTAGTAACTCATACACTGTCAGAAGCACCATGAAGGCAGGAACTGTGTCTCTTCACTCACCACCCTGTATCTAGAACTTAGGCCTGGGCCTGGCAGAGTAAATGCTCAATCACTTTTGTCATGAGAATGAGCAATGAATGACGAACCAGGATGTGTATGATGAATGCATACTGCGTGTTCAGAGTACTCTTGCTGCTAACTCACATATATCTCCCCCTCCACAAGTCTATGGTTTTCTGCTACTTGATACTGCTAAATTAAACAGAATACAGATAATAGAAGGAAACGCAAGGGAATATATTGATTTTAGTGTGTGAATCATGAAAAGTTTCACATATTTTTTATATACCTTGGAACTGACACTTTCAAAGAGAGGTTTTTCATGGGTTACAATATTTCCAGAAACTTCTCCTGTAAAGTGTACTTCATTTAGATAGTTCAGTCAGTCCTTACTCATCATCTTTTTTTTATTCACTTGTACTTCTTTCCACTTGCTCGTGAACAACACGATCCTTGCAGCTGTGACTTTTCGAACATTTAATGCACCTCGTTTAAAATTTAGAGTTATGGTCATCCAATCGTAGTTCTAACACACATTTCTGTTAGAGACGGCAAACAGAAGTTTCACTTCCATCATCCTAACAAGTTTTGTTCATTTACTTTTATCAATTTCCTTCTTATCCTGTGGCTTGTAAAAATAACAGAAAGCTGTGTAGTCCAGGGCTTCTCAATGTGTAGGCACATTAAGGCTAAGAGATCATGGGGGTCTCTCATTAAAATTCAGATTCTGATACAGTAGGTCTGGCATGGGGTCAAGATTCTCCATTTCTAAAGCGGTCCTGGGTGAAGCCAGAGCTGCTTGAGGGACACTGCACTCTGGGTGACGAGGGTCTAGAAGGCTGAGGGGTGGTTTCTCTGTTACTTTAATCACGTGGTTGTGGCTTTTACATTCTGCTCTACCGATTGAAGTTCTATTGGGAACATTATATCAAATGGAATTGGGATTAAAGAGCATTTTCCCAGAATAAAACTTACTTAATTCACATTTTTTTTACTCTAGGGTAAGAAGAATAAATTTTTCCTTTGAGAAGAAACCTCTTTCTCCTAATGTCTGAAAAACAGAGAAGAAATCCAAGCTTGCTTCACAGTTTAAGAGGTGTAAAAACAAAAATTACGTTAGTCTATAATTTCTATTATTGCTATTAATTCCTACCTATCAATTAATCCAAAGTAATGACAGACTATTGGTAAAGTTTGCTAAGCACCTGAAAACAGTGAAGAAAAATATACTTATTTTTAGTCATCACAGTTGGAATATATTGGGCTTGTAATTCAGATCATTTTATTAAATATATAAAACACAATGAAACAAAGGTGTATGTATTGTCTTTACTTCATGTAAACACTGTAAACTTTAACGTTTCACTAGGATACCATTATGTTCATCCATTAAACAACAAAACAAAACAGGTGTCAGTCCGGAGTAGGTACAGGTGAGGAAATGAACAACAGGGATGAAAAGTCTCTGACTCAGAGACAACCATTTTCATGCTAGCCTTGCTAGAGTTCATCCTTTTTCTAGAATTTGTCCACTAAATAGTAAGCAGCTGGAATTTTATGGAGAGATGTAGAAGAAAGGAAAAAAAGAATTTTACTAATACTACTGGGTTTTAAAAAAAAGATTAAAAGAAGGGGAAAGATCCAACCTTCTTCCTCTCCCCTTGCCCAGTTGTCAAAAGTAGTATCTATGTAGTATAGAAAATATGGGAAAAAAAACCCATCTGTAATTCACTTCCCAGAAACAACCACTGATCACATGTTTATATATTTTCATTCTTTTTTCTTATTCATTTTTTAGTTTACATATTTGAAATCACATGTACAGTGTCTATATTTATTATCCCTTTTAACTACATCATATAATTTCCCATTCATTAAAATTTAACTTTAAATAATTACATTAAAAATCTTTATATGTTTGTACTAATTTTTTACATTTACTAATCTATTTTTGGACATTTTGATTTTTCATTTTATATATAACTGTTGTGATTTACTTACCACCACCACCCCTTAAAAAGTTTTTTCCTCGTATTCTGGTTATAACACACTTTTCATTCTACTACTTCTGTAGGCTAAGATCATCTTAAAACTTCCTCCAGTTTACAGTTCTCAAGTTTACTTCTCAGTTTCAATGTCATAAATCAAGTCAGGTAAACAAAGATTTGTTTAAAAACAAAAATTTGTTGGTTGGTTATGTCCCTTCCCTACTTAAAAATATTTACACTGTGAAACAGCCAATAATCTCTTGAGTCAAAGTCCAAACTTCTCCAGATTTTAAAAAAATTTTCCATTTCGTTAATACACACTAGGAGAGACCCTACCTGTAAGCCAATTCCAGCCACTACCGTGTTTACGGAACTCTCTCATCATTGGCTATTTCAATAACAGTGCTGTGGGCCAGCGGCTAAAATTGGAGAGATTACATCTTAAGTTAGTCAAGGGCTATAAGACCAAAAACTACCTGGAGTTGCGGTAAAGCATTTACTTAATAATCTAAGATATTAACCTTCTAAAAATTCTTACCATCAACTTTTTTTGCATGTATGTTAGGATGACACAGGGAAAGCGCAGGGGGTGGGAAGTATTATTCATCCATTGGAAATGATATCCTGTTTGCCTTGAGCTCCCAGTGCAACTTCACAAACACGCTCAGGGATTTCCTCCTCGCTTGACTTTACTCCTCCTGCCCAATAAACAAGATGTCCCCACTCCATCCACACCCCACTCCCTTTCATTCTCGGGCTTGCTGCCTGAGCTGGGTGCTCCACTGAGGACTGATGCATGCACTGTTTCCCTGCTAGGGTGTCTGTCCTCATTCCACTCTGGGGCTCTGGGGCCCTGGTTCCTTTAGTGGTTAAATTCTGTTCTTCATCACCCCATTGCACATCTTCCTAGCTGGAGTCGTGTACACGGTTTTTCATGCCAGGATTGCTTATAATAATGAGTAACTAAAACTATCTAAACACCAAATGTACAGAATGATTTTTAAAATTACTATAGCATATCATGCATCTTTTTTTGTTTTTAATTTAATAAGCACTTTTAAAATAAAAACTCGTTGAAAACCAGGATTACAAGGACACTTCTTGAAAATGATAAAAAATCTACAGCAATCTTAAACCAATAGCCACCTTCATACTTCATAATATGAAATAGGAACATTCCTTCTGAGCTCAGGAATAAAACAAAAATGCTCTCTTTTCCCCTAATGATGTTTGCAACTTGCTCACTTTCGTTCTTTACTTTATATGCTCCTGGCCCCAGTAACCCTTGAATTTCCTCAGTTTGGGCCAGAACAGCACACTGGTAACTTGGCGTCGTGGGGCTTGTACCCCACTTCTTAATTTGGCCAAATAGTCCTGGCAAAGTGTCTGTGAGCCACACAGATGAAAAGATTAGAAGTAGAAAGTAACAAGCCAAAATGATTGGGAAGACTCTTGAGCTGCATAAAATGGGACACAAGTTTTCTGCAAAGACAACTTTTTAGTCTTTTAAAGAAATCCTTCCCTTGGTTTATCTCATAAACATGTCCTTTGTCTTACAACTAAAGTGTTTATAGAGACAGAAATCATACAATGAAGAGGTTTTTATTTTATTTTTAAAAGATTTCATTTATTTCTTTTTAGAAAGAGGGGAAGGGAGAGAGACAGAGGGAGAGAAACATCAATTGGTTGCCTCTTGCGTGCCACAAACCAGGGACCCGGCCCACAACCCAGGCATGTGCCCTGACCAAGAATTCAACCGGCAACATTTTTATTTGTGGGATGACACCCAACCCACTGAACCACACCAGTCAGGGCAATCAGGAGGTTTTTTAAAATAAAAATACTATCACATTATACATCCTGTATAGTCTGCATTTTTTCACTTAGTCATACACTATGACCATTTTCCTGTGTAATATATGTTTGTCTAAATCATGACCTTATAGGCTATATACAGTATACCCTGGTACGATGGTACCAAAATTTTCTTAACCTTGTCCTTATTGATGGGCATTCATTTTGCATTCAATTTTTCTAAACTTGGTATTTTAAGAAATATTTCTGCCTCCTTCTGCCCACACAACAAATAGGAAACCCTTAGTCAGATTTTCTCATAACCCAGATGGTTTTCTCCTTAATCCTGATAGAAATCTGCAGTTTTATACTCCAGAAGGAATAAACCAGAAGAACTTTGAAAGAAAATAGGGCGATCAAGTCGGAAGTCAACATTGTCCATTTCAAGAGCACCAATCCCCTAAGTTCCGAGAATGTTTCAGTGTTTCCCCCAGATTCACATGTCTGTCTGCACACACACACACACACACACACACACACACACGGGACAGGAGATTAGAGGTTACATGGTTCGACTTGGACATTATGCTAAGCGAAATAAGCCAGTCACAGGAGGACAAATACTACATGATTCCACCTATATGATGTGTCTAAAATAGTCAAACTGGTAGAAGCAAAGAATACGATGGTGGTTGCCATGGGCTGGGGTAAAGGAGAATGAGGGGATTGCTAATCATTGGGTATAAAATTTAAGAAAACAAGTAATAGGCTAAAATGCTGACTAAAACTGTGTGCATGAGCAAAGCTGACTGGTGGTTTCCCTTGTACAGGGCACGGTCCAGGACATGGCTATTTGTAGAGAGACTTCCAGACGTCGGTTAACCAGATTTGTGTGTGTGTTATGATGAAATCATGATGAAGTCACATTTTTGATGTGCATTTAAAGTCAAGGGACAAAGCTTATGTTAAAGAAAGAAAGTTGAATATATATAGCATTACAATATGATCTCAGTTTATATATACTGTGTATTCATCAAATACCGAAATATAAACAGTGGTTATCTTGAGGTGAAGATGGAAGAGAAGCATTATTTTCTTCTTATATTTTTCTGTATTAAAAAATTTCGAATAATAAATATGAGACAAACGCAATAAACACTATGAAAAAAATCTTCCTGGATTACCCTGAGGTACTTTTATATATTTTATTTCTTACCATGCTCAGTTAGTTTTGGTCTTAATTTTTTTACCTTTCAGCTGCCTTTTGCATGGTGAATAGTAATGATATCTGTTAAGTAACAAACCCTTATTTTTTTCAATAGATGATGCCGCTTAAAGTGGTGGCAACTTTTTGTCTAAAGCTGCCTCCCGTAAGTCACTGTAATTGCAACCAAAAGAATTCTTACTAACACAACTGCCTTTAGTTTTATCTGACTTAATTATAGTGCTTGCTTGGGGCCCATGTGCAGGCTCCCTGGTTCTGGTTTATAATCCCACATCTCTATAACTAAAGGAGAGAAGTGGAAATTATGGGGTAAAGAGATTCATGTCTACCCCTCCCCACAACAGAAACTTGCTTCCCTTTAACTTATAAAACTTTGTTGACAATCTGACAAACTTTGTTTAAACTAATTGTAAATGGAGATGAGAAAGGTTCCAACATAGAGGCCTGAAAGAACTTTCTACACTGATAGTGACACTGGATCAATACAGAAGTGACAAAGGACAGAGTGATAAGGTAATCAAGGCAATGGTGCTTCAAGAGACAAGTGTGTAGTCTGAACACATCGCAGCTTCGCATGTCAACCTTTGGATTCTTTTGATCTGGACTTGCTCTAAGGTTATAATTTACATGGGTGGGTTGAGTATGGTAGCCAGCTGTCCCACAAGGGCAGAAACGTTGGTCTGTCTGTTTGTTCAGCTGTACCTCATGTGCCTGGCTCATGATCGGCATCAATAAATGTTATTGTATGAAGTTATACTTGTGCAGATTTATAAGTTTAAGCAAGGCCTGACTCTAATGTCATTATAGGACAATTCTCAGTCCTGTATTTCTTGGTAAATGCTTTAGAAACAGTTCTACCAGCTGGTAAGGACAAGAGAGTCATGTCAAAATATGTCAAAGGAAAGACAAAACTGAAGTATTTTATTTTTCAAAGGAACACAGCAAATCCTGGGGTTATCATATCAAAATCTCACAACAATCCTCACCGCTTCTTTCTTACTGGGAAATGGGAAATGTGCCCAGGGGAGCTTCAAGGGAGCCCAAAGAGCCAAAAGAGCTGTTCAATGGTGGAAGGGACGCACGGTGGGCTCTGTAAATGGGGGGTCAGACAGTACCTCCCACTATCATTCGCATCTAATTTCTCTGACTTGAAGAGTTGCTGCCATTTTCCTACTGTCTTGAGTGATCCAGGAAATCAAGTCTGAACAGTGAGCTCACTCAAGAAAGAAGTTTCCTTTCCTGCAGAGCCCAGTGGTGCTGCCAGGACAGAAGGAGCGTCTGCAATGCAGCTAGACCGGATAGTGTTTATTCACCTGTCTTTCTCTTCCTCCCTGGACCGAATGTTTGTCGGATTGCACTAAACATTAATGACTGAGGGTAAATACAGACCAAAGGTTCATTGTGGAGTGGGTGAAAATAATCCTGTTATAACCAACATTTTCAATGTGATTCCACTTTCATGCATCATGTAAGATTTCTAGGCTGGGGTATATTTGGCTACAATAAGCTTAATCTGGACCTGTAAAATTTGGCTGTCCCACTTCTTCAGGAATGTTTTTTTTTCCCCCTTGCCACATGAGCAACAGTAAACAATATACTCTTCTGTTTCCACACTTTTCCAAAATTATTTATAGGTCACTTATTTTGTTTACTCTAATCCAACAAGTATTTCTTAATATTTCAAGTATCTCAGACCCCCTCTTAGAGCAGGAATCACAGGAGGGAGTATGATAGAACCCAGTCTGACCACTGTTGTGGTCTGATTGGCTGCATGGGGGAATTCACTAATGAAGGTAGAATTAATTACCTGACTTCTGGAGAAAATACATCTTCCTTCCATTTTCTGTTGTGAATTGTGCCCTGGGTCTGTGCGAGAAGTAGGTCAGGACAGGGGGAGGGGCAGCCAAGTCAAGATCCCTTTCTCCATCCACAGTTGTGCTGCCTCCTTGAGTTAGGGTCTGGCTGCCCTGAGTGTGGTCACATGTAGGTACTGATACAGGTCAGATGCCACAACAAGCCCAGATCAGAGGAGCTGGAGTTCCTGACATTGCACAGGATTTGTGCTAACTCACTTGACTGGGGATCCAAGTAAAGTAGACCCAGGCAGAGGGTAAGAAGTTAGTACTGGTGAACCTGAGGAGGATTTGGGAAGGCCAGCATGATACTTACCATTTTTATCCTATACTTGGGAGCTATTTAAAAAAAAAAATCAAAGTCATCATTTTATAGTTTCAAGTCTTTTGCATAATCTTCATGAGCAGAAGTTGAATTGTTTCATAAGTGCTTCATGAAATGTATAATTAATAAGTGGCAGCCATTCACTCATTTGTGTATTTGTTTATTTAATAAATATTTATTAAACATCTCATGTGCACCAGGGATTGCACTGTGTGATATTAACATGTTCATCTCACCATCAAAATAATTTTCTTTTGTGTGAGTCTTGAATTCCATAATATTTACATGTGACTGAAAATAATCTGTATTTTTAAAAAAGAGTAGATTAACAAGAGGAATACAGAGGAAAATCCTCTATATATTTAAAATACCATACAAATATTTCTGACTTTAGTCAAAATCTCACTATGTACATTTTTCTGAACATTCAAAATTCTTGCATTACCTGTTCAGTCAAGTAAGTATACAGGAAAAACTTGAATGTACAAAAGAGTAAAACCCTAAAATAAACAAAGTAAGTTCTCATACTGACTATTCATAACAATGTCTTTCACGGGCAGTAAGTTTTTGCACTTGGAAAAAAATAAAAGACCTTATAAGTTAGTGTTAGGTTTATTTTTCTATCAAAAATTTAATAGGGCAATAACAATAAATTGTGGGTTATTGTTGAACTTACCCAAGTCTTATTAATTTTTAACAATCATTTTCATACCTATCTGCCAAAGGTAACAATCTCCACCTATTTTCGCATGGATTAAACTTTCTAACCACACCTGTTCACTGGCTGCTCCCCATCTCCTGGTTAAGTACATAACACTGGGAGGACTCTGAATTGTTCTTTTCTTTCTTGAAGAAAAAAAAAATGAAAGTACACTTAGCAGGTCAATATTAAGAGAGAGACATCTCAGATCCAATCAAAAACAGCAACCACTTGAGGATAGCCTAATGGAGCCTCGGCCAACAGAGCCTGGAGCTGGGGAGCAGACCCAAGGCCCTAGCACTGTGTTCTGGTGCTTCCCTAGAACTATCAACTGTCTGTGGTGAGGAGAACCAGGACAAGCTTTAAATGAACTATTTCCCTGGAGAAGAACAAAGAATGAGTTAGACTTCTAGGAACCACAGTTGGCTTGGTTCTTGCCCCCAGAGAATTGTGTCCTATATTACATTTTGGAACTGAATGGGTCATTCTTTGACACGATGATAAGCCTTGATTTATGAAGCTCTCTTCTATGCTGCTTTATCAAGCCTCAGGCTCCAAAAGCCTTCTTTTATTCCTGACCTTGTTGCCTTCATGTTTGCACCGGAAAGCCAGCTCTTTCTGTGTAATATTGAAACCAGAAGGCAACCGAGTCTGGGCTCCTGCTGCCTGTCACCATTTAGCCAAAAAGCAGAGGCAGGGACTGGATTATAATTGCACTTTTATTAGTATCAGAGGCCAACACTCTAAGAAGGTGGCAGGTAAAAACCCTCACGTCCACCTCATCTTGAGCTTTCAGAAACGAGTTTATTTTGGGGAAACATGGGAATTTGGGAGGGGGAAATTTCTAATGGGACACAGATGTGCTCTCTCTTTTGGGAGGAGGAGCTGAAAGGGGAGTCACACTGCTTCTCCCCAAGCTGGCTCCCTTTGTTCTGGTGTTCTCTCTCTGTTTGCATTAGCGTTTCTCTCTTCCCCAATACCTGTAGTTTATGGCCAGGGAGGTTAGGTACTCTTCCACTGGGGAGGAGAGGTATAAACCATTTGGTTCTAAGTGTCCTTGGTTAGGGGAGATAAGGTTTTGTAGATTCACCAGCTGGTGTTAAGTTGCTTAAATTGTTTGGCCTTGTTTAATTTTCTTGTCTTAGTTGCCTCATTCCACTTGCCCAGGAATTTTCCTAGCTTCTTACTATACTGTCTTAATTATTTTGTGGAAGTTGAAGAAGACTTTAAATACACAAAGAATCATATGTTTATTGTTACTAATTTAAAAAGAATCATAGAATGTTTATAAAGCTCTAAGGTATTTAGAGTTCCTTTAGAATAATAATTCTTTACATTTGGCTATGTTGTTTCTGCCTGCCGACCTCTTCTACAAGTAACAGCATTTTTTCCTTTGGGGAACTACCCTCCCCACGTTGTTGGTCCTTGAGGTTTAGATGGGGTTGATTGTACCACATAGCTCCAAAAGAGGGTCTAAACTCTTTTGAGTTCCCTTGCCCACAAATAAGTACTTAGTCCAGGTTGGACCAATGACAGCCAGCCTAATTTGGTCAAGTTTGTAATACCTGTCACCAGAGTTCTGATTAACACAAATGTAGCAGTTTACACGGAAAGCTTAAGGGGCTTCTTAAGGTCCCAGTAGGTCATTCACATAGCCAGTTCCTCCTGATACCTACCCACATTCTAGTGGGGAACACAGACACCGACAGGTCATTTCAATAATACATTAACCATTTCAATAATATAATAACCATTCATTCACTGGCTGGGTGGCTTGGTTGGTTGGAGCATCGTCCTGTACACCAAAAGGCTGAGGGGCCAATCCCTGGTTGGGGCACATGCCTAGGATGTGGGTTCAATGCCAGGCCAGGGCACTTACGGGAGGCAACCAATCATTTTTCTCTCACATCAATGTTTCTCTCTCTAAAATCAATAAACATATCCTCCAGTGAGGATTTTTTTTTAAAAGCATTCATTAATTAAACAAGCATTCATTGAGATGACGAATACTACTAGATGCCTAGATGTGTTTACGTGGTGGAGTTACGAATGAAACAGAACGATGGTATACATATGGGACCACACAGGAGGGGCATGCAGCCTACTCTGGATATGTGGATATGGGTGCCCAGGAAGGCTTCCTAGGGGAAGGGACTGGCTTCCTAATACCTGTGACTCTATTCTTTTTTACTTTTCTTTCTCATTCTCACAGCTACTGTCTTAGTTAAGGCCCTCTTAATTTCATATCTGAATTACAGTGACAGCTTTACAACTGGACTTATTTCTACTCTTATCCTGGACCTTAATACCCAATTCATCCTTTATTAATGACAGAATGACTTTTATTTACAACATTTTACTGAGTTGATGTACATGCGTAAGCATGCAGCTTGATGAGTTTCCCCAAGCAAACACACGCATTAACCAGGGCCTGCATCAACAAACTTGGCCCGCACACCCGAAGCCCACCTCATCTCCCCTTCCATATACTCAGCTCCCCTCACAAATAAGCTTTTAAAAATTTTAATTTCTATCTTGCTCCCTTGGTTTATTTAAACCTTTAAAGGACTCTCCACAGCCTTCAGGATAAAACTGCATCTCCATAGCCAAACTAAACCCTAGTAATCCCTAACCTATCATCCCAGTCCTCTGCCTGGCCTTTGCATGTACTGCCCCTTTTGTTAAGACTACACATCTCAGCCCTCTCCCTCCCCGGTGTCAGTAGTTTTTAATTATTCCAGGAGCCACTTTCTCAAAGCCTTCCATGATCCCTTTCCTCTTTCCTGTCTGATTCTCTTACAGATTATTGAAGGTAGAAATAGTGTTTTTCATCCCATTTCCGGTTGGTTAAAGGAGTAAATGAGAACACCTGGCATTATTCCTTTCCCTTAATGCCTTCCTCCCTTGTCCCCTACCTCTCCATTCTTTTTAACTAAACACTAACCATTGCCCTGTGAATAAACCAATGCCTACGACCTTTAATCAGTACAGTCCTGTGCTTCTTGACAATGGAGATGTGTTCCGACTAACGTGTCCTTCTGCAATTTTGTCGTTGTGCAAGCATCATAAAAGTGTACTTACACAAACCTAGCTGCTACAGCCCATTGTTCTAGGCTACAAGCCTTTACAGCATGTTACAGTACAAACACAGGACTAAATCAGAGGGAAACAAGGCACTCAAACAGGGTAAAGTCGAGATGGGTGAGCCTGCTACCAGCGTAACACAGCATACTATTTTACAACAAACTTTTTTTTAATAAACAGAAATAGTACCCTCTAAAATAATGATAAAAAGTACTGTACAGCATTCCCTCAGCCACACCAGCCGCCAGGAGGAAAATGGGCCCACATCCAGCACCACGTCACAATTGGGGTTGGCCATGGCTATTATTGTCGAGGTTTTTGCCAGGTATGGAGGTACAGACAGCAACAAGCAGAGCCTGAACAAGGGGGAGCTAAAGGTGCTCTTGGAGAAGGAGCTCCTGGGCTTCCTGCAGAGTGGAAGGGACAAGGATGCTATGGACAAACTGCTCAAGGACCTGGACAGCAATGGAGATGCCACTATGAATTCATATGGACTCCAATGAGTTCATAGTGTTTGTGGCTGCAACCACGTCTGCCTGTCACTTGTGACTCAGCGGGTGGCCTGCAGACCCTGATTCCTGAAGGGGCCACAGGGAGCAGGCCCCTGGCTTCCAGAAAGCTCTTGGCAGCAATTATTTCTCTGGGCTGAGCAAGCTGATGGCCATCTGATTAATAAAATGCTTGTGAAGTGGAAAAAAATGTATCATATGGGAAATACATACACCAGTAACATAGCCGTTCATTATCATTACGCACTATACATAGTTGTATTGGTATACTTTCTTATAACTGGCTGTGCAGCAGGCTTGTTTACACCAGGATCACCACAAAAGTAATGCATTGTGCTATGACCTTATGACAGCTATGATGTCACTAATAGGAATTTTTCAGATGTTATAACCTTATGGGACCACGCCATAAACGCAATCTGTCATTGACAGAAATGTCCTTCTGTGGTGCGTGACTATAGTTTGTAGAGAAGTCATGACTGGGTTCCATTGATCCAGCCATACCTTCCTGCCAGGTACACCCTCCCCCACACTTCACACTAAGGTACCACTGAAGTAGGGACAGTTTGTGGTCTGGCACCCATCCAAGGTAAGTGGACACAATGGAAATTGATATTCATGAGATCTGAGCCATTCTGCCGGTAAAAAGTTTGTTTAATTGGAACATCTGGAGGACTTCAGGGAAAACTGGGTGTAGGGGGAGGAAGCAAACAAGCAGGTTAACATTTATCAAATGCCTACATATCATGCATTGGACACAATGTTAGGCTCTATTTATGACATGTTACTTAAGTGGAGGAGAAATGTGCACAAATGTAGATTTTGGAATTGCATTTAAAAAAAGGCTAATATTCCTTTCCTTCATTTGGTTGAAAAAAGTTATTTGTGCATTTATAGTTTTTCTTTTTAATTAAAAATAACAGTAGAGAATCACTGAAATTCCTGATTCCAATGACATTTTGCTTAACTAGCTTGAAAATGATTCTATGAAAGTTAAAGAAATAGAAACATTTGAAAAGGTGTTAGCGTGCAGGAGAGTGACACGAGGCTGATAGGTATAGCCAGGGCAGCTCACACTGTCCACCCAGCTCCCACACTGTTACTGCAGGCCAGCAGGCAGTGCCACCTGAAACCATTTTTAGAGAAGCGTTTACAATCTGGACTTGATTTTTAATGAAAAAGCTCACAAAAAATCCAAATGGCAAACCCAAGTGTATTTTCTGTATGCTGTAACATCAAACACCTCTGACAGGCTGGCCCCATTCCCAGAAAGTCTATTTCTCCCCTAACATCCTGTAACTGACATGGCACTGCCCCCCCCCACCACTGATGCACAGCTGTGATCTACTAAAAGTTTTCTCAAAACTGCCTCCCCAGGTCAGCAGCCCATCCACAGCCTATTTAGAATTTCACTGAATAAACGTTTAATGACATAAGCAGAGGTCAAAACTCAGAAATCCAAATTCAAGCCATAGGGGAAAAATTCCTCAGGTGAGTCTATAAGTAGATGTCTCCATTATTTCCTCATTGATAAACCTGGAGAGGCTAATGTGATATTTACCCTTTATATCCTAAACTTTTGTGCTACAATATTTCTTTTAGTCATCAGTTTATAGTCCAGAGTGTTTTGCATAATCTTAAATGCCAAAATTGTTTCTTAAGTGCTTAGTAAAATTAATGGTGATGTTCATTCATTCACCTCACTATTCAGTGAATAGGCAGGAAGTTCCCGGAGGACAAAGGCCTCAAGGGCCTTATCTTTATCTTTGCTTTAATGAGCCCTCCCAGCCCCAGTCCAAAGCCGGCTGTGAGCTGAGGCCGTCAGAAGTGTTCTGTGCAGAAGCAAAGAAAAACACGTGTTTCCGTTGCTCAGAAAACGTTTTATTCTTCGCTGGGACAGTAGGCAAAGGGACTGTTCTGATGGCAGTAAGGTTTAACTATTCACTTTAAAACTTGGTTTCACAAAATGCAAAACCTCTGTGGTGCGCGGAGGGAAGCTGATTGCACAACTGGCCTGTCTCGGTAGGTCACAAGTTCTGGGTCACAAGGTCTAGGTCACCGACGACTCTCGGGACCACTCTCTCCTGCAGGCGTCGCTGGCCTTTGCAGGGCCGTGAGGGAGGAAGTGGACTCTGATCTTCTGTTCAGCCAGGAAGCTGGGCACCGCCAGCTCACCTTCCCTGGGTGCCTGCGCGGGCTCTCGCGCTGCAGCGGCTTTCGGAGGGTGTTGCGTGCCCTGCGCCTATTCACTCGAAGGCGCGCGACCCGGCCACAGCGATTGAGCGTCGGGACTTACCTGGCAAGGAGCTCGGGGCAGGCCCGGGCGCTACGCTAGAGCGGTGGGCTCGCGCAGAAAGGCCTGGGATCCCCTGCGACGGGATACGGAGTAACCGGTGATGAGCCTATGCGGTGCAGCCGGCAGTCCTGGAGCAATGGAGGGGGAGGGGAGTGAGCGGAGGCGCAGCAGGAAACGCCCGGGTCTCGGCCGGCGGGGTGGGGCTGGGGGCGCTATGGAGGGGAAGGACGGGGCGGCGCCCGGCTGGGGTGCGGGGCTTGCTCACCTCGCGCTGGAGGCGCGCCCCACGGGGAGTTGCGGGGAGGGGAGCAGAATCCTCGGGCCTTGGGATTCCGGGACCGCCCTCTCCGGATCCAGGGTCGGCGGCGAGCGGCTACGACGGCTAGAACCGCAGTGGCAGTATGAGAGCGGCCGCGGCTGCTCCACACTTGCGGACGTGCGGCCAGCGGTGGCTGCTCTGTCTGCGCGCGCCATGGGGGCGCGGTGGGGCCCAGTGGCCTGCCGGCGGCGCGGAGCGCGGAGTCTGCCCCGGTCCGCTTCAGCGCTGGCTGCTGCTGGCCTGTTGTGCACAGTCCTGGTTGCCTACGTCTGCTGGGGGCAGCTCCCGCCGGTGCCCTGGACCACCGACGCCCCGCCGGTGCCAGTGGGCGTGCTGCTGTGGTGGGAGCCCTTCACTGGGCGTGATAGGGCCACAAGGCCGCCCCCCGACTGCTGGCTGCGCTTCAACATCAGCGGCTGCCGCCTGCTCACCGACCGTACCACCTATGGGGAAGCTCAGGCTGTGCTTTTCCACCACCGAGACCTTGTGAAGGGACCCCTGGACTGGCCCCCGCCCTGGGGCGTCCGGGTGCGCTCAGCAGAGGAGCTAGAGCTGCGTGTTTTGGACGAGGAGACCGCCGAAGCCCTGGCTGCGTCGGGCCCCAGGCCCCCGGGCCAGCGCTGGGTGTGGATGAACTTTGAGTCGCCCTCCCACTCCCCCGGGCTTCGAAGCCTGGCAGGTAACCTCTTCAACTGGACGCTCTCCTACCGGGCTGACTCAGACGTCTTTGTGCCTTATGGCTACCTCTACCCCAGGACCCATCCCAGCGACCAGCCACAAGGCCTGGTCCCCCCGCTGGCTCGGAAACGGGGGCTAGTGGCCTGGGTGGTGAGCAACTGGGATGAGCGCCAGGCCCGGGTCCGCTACTATCACCAGCTGAGGCAGCACGTGTCCGTGGACGTGTTTGGCAAGGGAGGGACCCGGAGGCCAGTGCCTGACATTGGGCTTTTGCACACCGTGGCCCGCTACAAGTTTTACCTGGCCTTCGAGAACTCGCAGCATCAGGATTATATCACCGAGAAGCTCTGGCGCAACGCGTTGCTAGCTGGGACGGTACCAGTGGTGCTGGGCCCCAACCGTGCCAATTATGAGCGCTTTGTGCCCCGAGGTGCCTTCATCCACGTGGACGACTTCCCTAATGCCTCCTCCCTGGCTGCCTACCTGCTCTTCCTCGACCGAAATCCAGCTGTCTACCGTCGTTACTTTAGTTGGCGCCGGAGCTATGCTGTGCACGTCACCTCCTTCTGGGATGAGCCTTGGTGCCGAGCCTGCCAGGCTGTGCAGAGGGCTGGGGACCGGCCCCAGAGCATACGCAACTTGGCTCGCTGGTTTGAACGGTGAAGCCATACACTCCTGGGTGTAACCCGGGGAGGTCAAGTCATCAGCTTTTAGATCCTCTGCTGTGCATCGCCTTGAATGACAAATCACTGGACTAAGGTTTAGTAACGGAAAAAAGGGTGATTTGCCAATGTAATTCAGCACAGACACTGGGCGGGTAAGATCCAGTTCCGTTCTTAATGTTGTTTGGGCAAGTAGCAGTTGGGCCCCCTCTTCAGGAGTGAAGGGGGCCCTTCCTTGCCTTGTAACTAACCAGAGTAGAGATGAAGAAATTGCTTGACTACAAGAAGCCATTGAGTCAGTTGCTCTGAATTTCCTCATCTGCCACAGGTCGTATTTGTGGCCTTTGCTGAGTACAATGTCATGCACACTGTTCGTTGTTTCACATTTCACTGGGCCAATGTGCAGCAAACCTCTGGTTTTAGAAAGAGCCTTGCTGTGAATAGGACTGTGGCCACAGGGGGTTCTTTCTCCTTGTTGGTGGAATTCCTCAAAGCCTCAGCTCCTAACAAAGGTGAGGAGTCGTCCAAGAATCCATGGACTGTTCCTTTACAAGTAATGTTTGTTCCCCTGTCCCATGAATGGAACCAAGATGCTGGATTGTCCCTGGAGAAGAGTTAAGGTGAATATATGTGTACCTCTCTACATAAATGTGTCCCTGAAAAGCTGCTTTTCAATCACATCCTAAACCCACTGCCTTAGGCGGAGTTCAGTATTTAATAAAACCTTATGGAGAATCCCTTTACAATGTGAATAATTGTACACTAACTGATTTCTACTAATGTCTGTCTATTTTTTCTATAACCTGGATTTTTAAAATGCATATCAAAATTACAGATGTGAAATAAATCAGAAGCAAACTTTTCCCCTCTTGCCAGGAACACAGACACTGTTTACGGATAAAAAAGGAAGCCGCAGTGTCACTTTCCACAAAATTACTTATTTTGTGTCTACTGGACCTGAAATTTAAACTGGAATATCAATCCTCTAGGGATGCGGGCATTACCTGTCTGCAGAACAATGAAAGAGATTGTACTGTATTATGGAATCATCACATGTCTGTTAACAGCAGTGTTTGTTTCTGTCAGTTTCTTGTTAAATGTTTGGTTGCTAGGGAATGGAACTAAATTAGTGTCTGTGATGTTCCTTGTCTTTTGTTAAAGGCTAAACCTGCAATTCTCCCTGGGGCCAGCAGGTTTCCCTCCTAGTCTGCAAGTAGTACAGACAGCCGCACATTTCCATGGCCGGTGAGACTGGATGGGACCAAGTTTGAAAATATACACGTTGACTTTAAAAGTTGTTTGAGCGGCATATTCAATAGGTGTTACCGTGTCCCTACTCTGTGCCAAACAGCTGGCCTTGGGGTGCCACAGGAAAGACAAAAATATGTAAGGTAATGTCCCTCTCTTTAAGGCTCTTAAAATCTACCACTGCCAACAAGTAATCAGTGAACTTTGATACATTAACTGGCAGAACCTATTTATTTAAAGTGACATTCTTAGTGATACAGATCATGAATTATTAGAAAGCCAGTTGATTTACAGCCTGAAATAATCGTTTATATTTCTCTTTAATTTATTATAATAAAGATTCTCCATGACTAATTATTGTGGGTAGGGTCCAAGGTTAATTAGGTTTACACAGGGTTCTGCTGTAAATAGTAATTTTGCATTTGACTACTACAATTAGCTGAATCATAGTTTTATTTCTGCATTTGTTGTAGACTCACCAAAAGCTCATTAAAATCCAGAAAGTGCTTCAATTCTTTTTATCCTTAAAAGGAAGAATTAAAATCCATGAATAAAATGTCCTTATTAAAATACTATAGCATGGACAGAATTAAAATGATAAAGTATCAGCCAGTCAATAAAGAAACAGGAAAAATTCTATCCTTAAAATGAGTATTTATGGGATGTTGGCCAATGATCTTGGCTTTATTGGGAATCTACATGGGGCAGTGAGAGAGAGTTTGGGTTTTGAAGGTAATCTGGCTTAAACTTGAATTCCAGCAGTGTGACTTCAGGCAAATTAGTAATAACCCTGAGCTTCAGCTTCCTTATCTTACATTAACCCTGAGGTAAATGTAGTCACTCAGTCAGTGAGGAAGAAATTGATTTATTTTTCCTTCTTTCCCTATAGTGATTTCAGGGTGCGTCCATATCCATTTACATGTTAATGTAAATTTGCATGTAAATTTACATGTGAATTTGCAGACTATAGACACACCTATGCTTTCTTCAAAAAAATTGTTTTTGTTTTGGTTAAGTTATGTAGTTAAGTAAGTAACTATTATTTTACTAATGCTCTCCTAAGTATTGTCTGTTTAAAACTAACCACGTATTTATTAACTGTTTAGCATGAGGAAGGTATACTTGCATTTTTATTTATTTGAAAGTTTTGGGTATAGAACAGAGTATTTTTTAAGGCTAATTTCATTGAAGAGCAAGAGAAATATGGCAATTCATTTTATGGTATTTTATTTTTCATATTCTAAATTGAGCAGATTAAATTTTCACAAGCATTGATAAAAAATGCATATAAATGCATGATAATAGATTTCAAAATATCTTCTAGGATTGTCGTGTCCTTCCTTTAATATGTAAACTTTTCTTTACGCTTATTAGAAATTTAACATTTTTAGCACTTGATGACTCTAATTGCATGAATGCCCTGGAATGATATTTGCATCAGGAAGACAGTCTGACTCATTTTCAGTATTCATAGGTCCTTCCAGTTTCCAAGCTCTCCCCTGAAAGTAATTTACAGGAGACAGGGTGGCCTCATGAAAAGAGCTTGCAACTTGGAGTCAGAACCTGGGTATGGGGTTCTGCCATTTCTGCCCCTGTGGCCTTATTAGGCAGGGCCTAATTAAACTCTTGAGTTTTAAGCTTCCTCCTTTATAATGCATGAATGCCCCTACAAAACAAGGATTAAGTGTGATGATGTACACCAGGGAGCTTTGTACATTGTAAAGTGCTATACAGTTACAGAATGCTCTACATTTTCAGGCCAGAAAGTAAATATTTCAGGTTTTGCCAGAAAGTAAATATTTCAGGTTTTGCAGGCCATACAGTCTCCGCTGCCACTACTCACCTCAGCTGTTCTGGCCCAAAATCAGCCATGGACAATACATAAGCAAATTCGGCGCCTGGATTTGGCCTGAGTCATAGTTTATCAGCTCAGTTCTAGACTTTTAGAGGTATAAGGAATTTGAGAACCTGTATGACGGGGGTTTCTTAGAAGGGATTTAAAGACTGTAATTTAAAAATTTTAGAGGCAGATATCCCTGGGTTCCTGGACCAGCCCTGCAAGATTTCTTAATTGTCTTATATTGGGCAAATTATTTAAGCTTTCTGTGTTTCGATATTCATCGCTAATTGCTGGTAATCATATATAATTTATGGAGGCGTTGGGAGAATTGGATAAGACACACTTAAAGTACTCTGTACAGTGTCTGGCATGTAGGAAGCACCTGGAAGATGTTAGCTGTGGTACCACCAGTCGCATTTTACAGAAGAAGGGGCTGAGGTCCACACCCGCTGTAGGACTCGCCTAAGGTTGCCGCAGTGGTGGCAGAACCACCCTTGCTTCTGCAGTCACAACTGCTTTGAGCCTCAGTCACTTGAACTGCAAAATGGGGGGGCTACACAAGGTCTTCTCTTGGGACTTCCAGTTCTACTCGCTATCACTCTACTAACTGCCACCCTAGGGCTTTGAGAACTAATTCACCTTCTAACGTGCCTTCCTTACAGCCTGCGAATGACTTACTGCACAGCAGCAGTAAACTGGCAGAAAAGCAGGCACCAGAGAGGGAGATTCTGATTTAGTGTCACATACGTTAGATATCAGGGAAGGGAGCCGAGTCCTTGGTAGTTAATGCAGTGAATAATTGCATGGGATACATTTCAAGTGGTTCTTGATAATGTCTCAGGGACTTTTATGTGACACATTCTTGTAACAAATCAATAATTTATGTATACATGTTCGGGTTATTTTGACAAAATAAAGTAATGAGATGGAAAACGACTCTTTGTTTATAGTGTGTATTCCTAGGCATTGATGTGTTTAACCATGGCACATGGGATTTTCTTGGGCACAGGTTTTTTTAAGTTCATTCGTTCTAGGTTGGTAAGTGAAATTTAATGGCTTTGCCTCCTCTGAGTTGCACCAGGTCCTATTCAGCTCGTCCTCTTGTCTTTCTTGCTGGTGACTCATCTCCAAGGGCATAAATTATATACTCTTTCTATTTCCCATTTACTGAGTGCCCTGATGTCCTCTCTGAACCACCTCTAGCTCCTTTCCACTAACTGAAAAAATGCCATTTTCAAAGAGGCGGAATAAAGCCTGGGAACATTATCTTTGGCAGAGGCATCTTTCTTAACAGCTGGTGCTCAAATTAGCAAGATTAGGCATCTTTCAAATTGAAAGGGGAAGATAAGAAATTGGAAAAAGCACCCAATATTTTCTCTGCTTTCCCTTCAACAAACACATGCTGACATGCTCATTTCACTACAGATTTTGAAAACTGATGACGGCCAGCTGAGGGTAGGAGAGGAATTGATAAATACAAAGGATTCAGTAGCAAATGAGTAAACACAAAAGCAGACTATAAAGTAGAACAGATGGTGACTATACATGGGGAGTGAAGAGAAAAATGGAAAAAGGGAAGACACGGGTGAGTGAGTAAAGAGTGTTTGAAGAGAAAACGAGGTTAGAAACAACGGAGAGGGAAGATACAGGTTCAATGACGACGACGGAGGTGGGATAAAGGAGGAACATATGCTCAGAGGACGAGGGAACGGTGTAAAAGCCACCATTCAATGCCACTTTTCCAAAAAGAAACCTTTGTTCCAGCTTGAAACGCAGTATCTGCTGGTAAATGAAGAATGAAATTAGGAAGTCTGAACTCACTGACGGGGAAGTCAGGGACTTACCGAGGAATAAACTAACATTTCAGCAGAAGTATAAAACTCTCTTGATTCATTGCAACAGCTTCTTGAACTCCTATGAATGCTTCTTTTTCACCTCGGAAAAATTACATTCATTGCAGTTTTAAAAAAATTCCCAGTCAGCATACTTCAACTATACTAAATATCCACTCTCAGAGAAATGTGTTTGTTTCAGATAGCCATAATCACCAGTTGACTCCTTGAAGAATAATCAAAGGACTCAGTACATTTAATACACTTAATAGCTTCATGTTGAACCCTATTATAAAGCTATTTCCAGTTAAGTTGTAAAGGGTTGGATTTTTGAGATCTTTGAATTAATGTTGTTAGAAATAATTGAGTCTTACCTAAATATACTAAAACATCATGCCCTATTTGAACAGGAGCGCTAAAAATGTAATCTGAATTATTTTTAAAAGGGGGAGAAATGCACTATTCAACAACAAACAAACATTGCTTCAGTGCCTTCTGTGCCCAGGCCTAGGGATGCGCCAGGACTTGGGGGTATAGGTAACACTCAAGCAAGGACTCCGCACTCAGAAAGTGTATGTTCCAGTGGGAGAAGCAGACTTCTGGACAGATAATCCTAACATATTAGTGTTGCCATGATAAAGCGATATATCACAGATGTGTTAGATCCCGTGCAGAATCACAGAATTTAAGAGGAAAACAAAGCAAGCTCCCAGTAGAGCATCCACGGAGTCAGAGGATTACATGTCAGGACGGAAATTCCTTTATCGCAAACTAAGTCTTCTTTTTGTTCTTTCTGAAAAATGCAAGTGTGATACTCTCTGGTCTCAACACTTATTTACCTGATTATTTTCACTAATTCTCACTTGAGAAAATTTTCATTGCTTTTTCGGAGAGAGTGGGAGAAAGAGAGAAAGAGAGACATTAGGATTGAACCCACAACCTGGGTATGTGCCCTTACAGGGAATCAAACCCACAAACTTTTGGTTTACGGGACAACACTCCAACCAGCCGAGCCACACTGGCCAGGGCTTTCTTAGTACACTTTTAAATGAGCATCTATTTATTGGGCTCCATACATAATTGAACACAAAATCCTCAGTAATTTAGGTGCATTTTTGGTTTCCAATTTTTAAAATTCCATTTTCTCCTTTCTTTTTATACTTTTCTGTGTTATATTTATTCTTTCCACCAGTCTTAACAGATAAAGTGCCCTTGAAGTGCCCCCACCTCCAAAAAAAGGAATATCTTTACTCATTATCTCTGCCTCATTCTATTTGAAAATACTTTATTTGCTAGCAATACTCTGAATGACTAATACAATTCTAAACTTTTTTCATTGTTTTATAAAAAAATATTCAAAAGTATTATATAGCACTCTTGGAAATTATTCATACTGTGTTCCTTTTTGAAAGATTTATCAAGGCCCATTATTGCCTAGAAATTCTGTAAGCATGTAGCATATACCACAAGCCACAATTATTTAGACATTACCTTTAGCAACCTGCCATTCTGCGTGAAGTTCCATTTGCATTCTCTTGGGAGTATGGTTATAATATACTGCTTTATTTATTAAGCGTATTAGTCTAGGGCCTAGACGCTAAGCCGCGAGCAAGTTGCACTTAGTAAGCAAGATTCAAGTTTATTTCTGTGTATTAAAAGTATCAGAACACCAATTTTGTATTCTGCTTTCATAATTGCCAAAGTTGCTGAGTCATTTGGAAAAGATGATTAAAGATTTGGAATGACATTTCTTTATGTAAAAGTATGAAATGATAGGAAAATATAAAGCAGAGAAGAAAAAACGAAGGGGAGTTTTCTCGTGGCCTTCAAGCATCTTCAATCATCCAGTAAGTACTGTGCCAGGTGCTGGGCCCTGATTCGTTCTGGGGATGAAGTAGCGAACATATAAATTTCAAGTCCTCGTGGTGGAACTATATGGAAGAAACAGAAAATAAACAAGTAACCAAATAAATAAAATAATTTTCGCTAATATACAGGGACTCACTGTTCAGAATGATATCCAACATCTTTTATCTTTGCTAGAGTTCAAATAAGAAAAAATGGGTTTTGAACCATGGGGTAGGAAAGAAATTCCTTTAACAGGGAGAGAACACGGAGATTTCCCTCAGAGGGACAGGGAGCACAGGGAAATGGTCAACTTCATTGAATCCGCTATCTGAACGGGCTACTTTGCCACATGCATTATCCCACTTTCCAATCACAACACTCCTTGTGCATTAAGTTTTATGATCCCCATTTCATAGCAAAACTAAGAGGCTGTGTTACTTGCTTAGGTTCACACAGCTCATCACTGCAGAGCTGGAGTTGATTCTCTTGGAGTCCAAGGCTGTTGCTTTCTTTGTGCACTACCTGAGTTCAGGTGGATGGGATACTGCCATTCTAAATCTTTAAACTTTGTATAAGATTTTTAGGTAGTTTGTTTTTCTAAAGGAGAGAAAAGCCTATATGGTGGCTTTCAAACCTAGTTTTCAGGAGGAAAATCTAATTTTCAAGCAAAAGTGTGTGTAGAGTCACAATGTGGAAACAACTTAGAGCCGAGCAGCCCTGCTGGAGCTGGGGTGCACTGGGAGAACCGCACTCCCTGCCCTGCTCACTCACCCCCAAGGAAGTCCCCCTCGGTGACTAAGCTCCACTGTGTGGTCCTATGGACTTGCTCTTTGTCTAGTGAATATTACCCTAATATCAGGCTAAAACAAGGTTAGACTCGGTTACCTGGAATCTTACCATATTTGAATTGCATCATGGTAAAAAATTCTCAGCCACCATAACTCTATTTGGGAAGATCTGATTTAACCATCAAGTCTGACAATAGGGCATATTGGGGCAGAGTGATCTGAGGCATGAGTTCAGTAAGGGAGTTAGCGGGAGCTGAGTCCAAGGGACACTTAGAGGCTCACATTCTCACTTCCTCATATTGATGTAAATGGGTCTAAAGTTTGTAAATCTTAGGCCAGCATGTTAAGGACTCCTGGTAATGCTCTTTTACATTATAGTTGCTATGAACTATGTCCCTCCATCTTAACCTCCAGACGGAGAAAATTAAAAGCTTTAATTGAATACTTACTAAAGTTATAAATTTGGAGCCCTTCCTTGAAGTAACAAAGTGAGTAGACAATGCTGAGAGAATGTGATTTCATTTGTTATTCTGGTATGCTCCAAGGCAGAGCTGGAATCCAAAGGCAACTTCACAGTAATGGGAGACGTACTAACATGCAGGGAGGGAGGAGGAGCCTTGCTAATTAAGGGAAAATTTCTTCTCTCAATATGAGTTTAGACAGTACTGCCCTCCACCCATATAATGCCTGTCCCTAGGAGAGGTGCCTGTCCTATTCTAACAGGTTCTCTGATTAAATAAGTGGGCATACCTGTAACTAACACAGAAGGCAGTACTGTAAAGGAAATCTGACCTGGAGACCCACATGTACCCTTGGCTATTGATCTTGGGCCTGGGGTCCATCCTCACATACCCTTTGCACACTCCTGTGGGGATTAGGAGTCAGGGACCACCCCGACCTTCCTGCTGTAGCCCCTGAAATGCTTCCACACCACATCGCTCAGTTTAGGGAATGCGTATGGGGTGATGGCAGGGCTGCCTCATGCACTAGACCCAGGAGGCACAATGCCTAAGGCTCACAATACTTTTTGGGGTGCTTGAAAATGTTTTAATTTCTTTTAAAATTGGAAGATAAAAAAATTTTAGATAAAAGTGATCTGATATATAATATTAATATATTCATTTTTTAATTTTCTTGAGGTTAGTGAATTAATTTTTTTAATTTATGCATAACTGGTATACAATATTATATTAGTTATATTAGTTTCAGTGTATAATATAGTGACTGGACATTTTTATGCCTTACAATGTTATGACTCCACTAATTCTAGTAATTATCTGTCACTGTGCAAACTTATCACAATATTATTGACTATATTTCCCTTCATCTTTTCCCCCATCCCCCGTCCCCTCCCCTCTGGTAACCATCCCTTTGGTCTCTGTTTCTATGAATGGATAAAGAACATGTGGTATTGACATGCAATGGAATTGAGCAGCAATAAAAAAGAATGAAATCTTGTCATTTGTGACAACATGGATGGGCCTAGAAGGTATTATGCTAAGTGAAGGTATTATGTCAGACAGAGAAAGATCTAAAATATATTCATTTTTATACCATCTGAGTTGTGAGATAAAAGTTTTAATATTTTTTCAAAAATATTGAAGAAGGTGCCCCGAGGTAAAAGTACGTAGGGCTAAGGAAAGTCCAAATGCACCCTGTGGTCATTGGGGTGGGGCTCCCTGCTCGAAGGGATGGGTTCTCCCAGGGAAAGACAGTGCTTGGGTGAGGAAAATACAAACCTAATGGCCAGAGAACTAGGGAGGAACTAGAAAATAGAGAATCCCTCCATTGTAATATTTTCCTCTTGTTTTATTTTGTACATCTGTAAGTAACCTTAAATCCATTCTGGAGAACAAAGGGGGTCCATGTACATGAACAGAAATACCTGGACAGCACAAAACATTCAGTGCTTGCAACATCAGTTCTCCAGAAGGAGTTACTTGACCTCTAGAGCATTCACTGCAGACCGGGAGGCGGACAATATGTTTGAAAGAATTCCATCACAATGGTTAAGCAGTTAACATGTAGTGCATCATGGGAATTTTCTTTCTCTGGACATTTTAACAATGTATTTCTCACAATTTGTTTGTTTGTTTGTTTTTTTAATGGGAGAACAACACTGTTCATGTTACAGATTAAAGAAGAGTAAAGAGGCATGACAACCAAATACAATGAATTATCCTGACCTAGCTGTACTCTGGACAAGAAAAAAATCATTTTAAGGGGCATTTGAGGACAACTGTCAAAATCTAACTATGGAATGTAGATTAGACAATAGTGTTTAATCCATGTTAAATTTTGTGATTGTATTGTGGTTTTATAAGAGAATGGGAAGATCTTCTTGTTCTTAAGAAAATACATACTAACATATTAGGGGGTCAAAGGCCATGAAGTCTAAAACGTCTTTGTAACTGGGTTAGAAAAATATATACATATAAAGAGAGAAAATAGTAAAGCAAATATGTTAAAATGGTAACTGGTGAATCTTGGTGAAAGGTTCTTTGCTCTAGTCTTGCAATTTTCTGTAAATGTAATATATTTCAAAATAAAAAGTTAAAAAATGAGACTGTTCAAAATTAATTCAGTAAGTATTGTTGAAATAAGGTCCAAAGAAGATAACACCATTTATGCACTAATTTCACAGGTGTTCCACCATCTACACCTGTGCCTGGGGAATTAAGTATGTACGAGCAGGAACCATGGATACTGAACAAATTAGCTGATCTGAACATGTCTGTACTTGTAGATTGTCATTATTTACAGGGTTTCCCTAATAAAAATTCTTAAAACATTTAAGCTATAGCTGCTGGACTGAATAACAGAAAAACTGATTTTGTAGTTGACTTGCAGAATGAGTTTAATTTTTTAATTTTCTAAATTTTCCCTCATTGATAAAATTTAGATACCAATGCTTGGGACCACAGTAGACATGAAATATGTTTTCATTGAGTGAATACTGTATTTTTATTGAACAATGCTAGCCTAGGTTCCCTCCAAAATAGAACGTGAGTAAGGGCTGGGACGCAGGTAGATTATTTTGGGAAGTGTTTGTAAGGAACAGTGAGAGGGTCTGGGAAGAATGAAGCCAACCCAACAATGCATTATTAAGTTGATCACCACTGTGGCATCTGATGCTTGGACACACGAGGACCCTCTGTGATGCCAAAAATGCACCACAAAGTCATCTGCCTGATGAATGTTACAGGGAGTATTTATCCACCCTTTTCCACCCCATGTTGGTCAAGGGTTGCCCCCATGAGGTGAATGAGTTCCTGGGACAGAAGTCATATGTGCACCTTACAGCTGAGGTGGGTTACACTGTGTGTAGCCGATCACCATAGCAATGGCTGGAGATAAATGTGGAAAAGGTGTAGGGTGTCACAAGACAAGAGTGACGTAGGATTAGCAACACCACGAGCCTGTGTGTGCACATGAAATGATTTGACACAAGATTGAAAATATAAAATATGGCAACAATTGTATTAAATATATTGTTGTAAAATTTGTCCGTCATACATTCTTATGATAATTAATTATCCAGTTTTTATTACATGCCAAACTCTGTACAAAGCATCATTATTGTCACTTTATTTAATCCTCACAACAACCTTGGGAGGTATCATATCTCAATGGTTCTCAATCTTGGGCGATTTGCCCCCAGGAAACATCTGTCAGGGTCCAGAGACATTTTTGGTTCTCACGGTTAGAGGAGGAGCTGCTGGCCTGGCGTGTGTTCAGGGCAGGGGTACTGGTGAACAGCCTGCAATACACTGGGCAGCTCCTCACGACGCGGATTATCAGGCCCAAAATGAGGGTAGTGCCGTGGCCGACAAATCCTGGCATATCTTATCCTCATCTTATAGTTGAAAAAACTGAGGCCCAGGGAGATGAAGCACATTTCCACATCTTCTTGGTTCAGAAAGCTAATAAGCGATGGAGTTGGGTTGTCCATCCAGCCTGTCTGACTCGAAAGCCCGTGTACACTTGTAACCACGCTGTACTGCCTCCCTGATACAGGGAATATGTAAGTGCCTTTAAAAATCATATGTGGACAGCACAGTGTGACTGATTTGTATGCCATTGTAGTAATCATAATAGAGAATTTAAAATGCAAATAAGGTAAGAATTGAAAATAATTGATACTTCTGATTTTATAACGAGCCAGTATTTGGAAAACTGAAAGGCTTTAATTGTTCAAAGTCACTTACATACATTTTCAACCTTTCTGTCACTCTGTGGTGCTGTCTCATCAAAGCAAGTCAAATTTACCAGGAGGTGTAAATTTGGGAAACATGGGGATAAAGATTATTCTCCTACTCAGAAATAAAGCACAGATTTTCAAAAGTAGCTTTCTTGTCTAGATTCTGTTTTCCCTTCTCCCTTCTTTTTAATACAGTAGTTTATGGTCACTCCAACTTTCCAATTCATTCATTTACAAAAATGTATTATTCATTTGAGTGGCTTCATTCAGCCAAGTCTGAGACCGGCCATCTCTGCCCAAGGCCATCATTATGGTGAATGGTTTTCCATTATGGGTAATGGTTTCCCATCATTATGGCTGAAAGAATATTCTGATGGGGAACAAATAGAAGGCAGAGCATGGCATACTACACAGTATTTGGGCAGTATCTAAAGTAAGGTAGATCACCTTCTTGGAGGGAGATGAGTGAATATAGTGTGGGCTTTACTGGTAGACAGACCTGAGTTGGGATCCCAGCTCTGCCACACAAGCTGTAACACCTCAGGTAAGTCACTTATGTTTCTTAAGCCTCAATTTCCTCATCTTCAAAATGGGGACGAGAATGTTTGTCCTAGAGCCAAGCATACTACAGGTATTCAACAAACATTAGCTATTATATATATTCAATTTTAGGGCCTAAGTACAGGAAGTTGAATGAAACATATTATTCAGTTCATTGTACATGATTCTCATGGGTCTCTGCAAGTTCCGCCCTGTACTGTATTTTGCTTTCTCTGCCACTTCCCCCTTTGCCACTCCTATCCTTCCCTTCCTTTGGTGCTCAGTCTGTTATCCTGGTATATCCTTGGAGATACATATTTGCTTGAAAAAAATTAGTCCATCCCCAAGTACACCTGTTATACCTCTCAACCTTCTCTTGCTTCTTCTTCATTCGACACAATGTGTAGAAGATCTATTCATGTTGCTGAATGTATCTCCAGGTATTGTCTGACTGTTGGCCTAGCATTCCACTCTATGCATCTCCCACATTTTACCCACTTATTTCTCCTTCTATGGGCCTCAAATAGCTCTCAGGAACTGTCTGCACTGTGCCTTTATAACTTCAGCACAAACTTTTTGATAGACCCACAGTAGTATTTGATAAAGTTCTACACAATATTTACCATTAAAATCATCTTTGAAAAATAGGAATAGAGGGGAGCTTCCTTATAACGATAAACACTATAAACCAGATATTTATAGCAAACATCAAACAAAACAGAGATAGTTCCCTTAAAATCAGAAAGAAGACAAGAATGCCATCTGTCACAGTAACTTTGAACATTGTACAAGAAACTTTGGCCAGCATGATAAAAAAAAGAAAGAAGGGATTAGATAAAAATGTTATTATTTATAGATGATCTGATCACCTACATTCAAACTCGATGAAATCAAAAGATAAACTATAAGAACTAAGGAGTTCAGCAAACTTGAAAAACAATATCAACTTTCAGAACTTAACATATGTGTCTATACAAATATCTAATGAGAAATACAATGAAAACAAGGTACAGTTCACAGTAGTAACAAAAACTATATAATTTCCAGAAATTAAACAACACGCAAGACTTTTATAAAAAAATTTTTAATGCTATTGTAAGACATAAAGAGAACTTGAATAAACAAAGAAATCTAGCATTATAAGGATGACAGTTCTTTCCAAATTAATTTATATATTCTATACAAAGCCAATCAAAAATTGAGCAGCATTTTTAGAGAAGTTTGACAAACTTATTTTAAAATTAATATGGAAGAATACATTTTGTGAATAAATAAATGAAAAAATCAAAGACTGAAGACTTGCTCCACCAGATTTTATGAATACTAGAAAGAAATAATCATAAAAAGTGATCAAAGTACTGGTGCAGAGCAGATACGTATAAGCAGAATAGAAATGGAAGGCACAGACCCGATCTAGGTATATATATGGGAGTTTGTCATTTGCTGGAGGTAGGTCTACCCACCATTACAAAAAGCATACACTGTTTAACTGAAGATGTCAGGAGAAAATGACTCATTATTGAGATAAAGTTCGATTCCTCCTCACATCACATGTATACAATTGTGTGTGTGTGTGTGTGTGTGTATTCCTGAAGGGTACAAGTTATTTAATATCATATATGTGCTTGTAAACATAAGGCAGGAAAAATTTTCTTACAAAAAGACCCAAAATGCACAAAACATAAAATTAAAAACTGGTATATTTGACTACATCAAAATTAAGGATTTTGGTTAGATAAAGGACTTCATAGTCAAAATTAACAAGTGGTAGACCGGAAGTAGCTATTTGCAATGTTTAAAAAAAGGATAAAGTTTCTTCCAAATCAAAACTGAATACATGAGAAGCCCAATTTTAAAAACAGCAATGTATGTAAAACAATTCACAGAATAGAAAACTCCTAGCTATCGTACAGATGAAAAAAAGTTGCCTACCCTTACTACCAAGCAGAAAATACAAACTGGATAAAGTAACAACGTATGCAACCATGCACATAAGAAAGGCACAGACTAGCAAGTTGGATAATGCCAAATTGCGGGGTGGGCAAAGAAAAGGGAAAGGGATGCAAGAGAAGGGAACTCTGGGCCCCTCTGCTATCCCTCCCCTCCCCGCACTACACCCCGCCCCGCGCTGCCCCACCCCACTGTGCGCTCCTCCCTACCCGCCACGTTGTAACCCTGTGGGCTGTGCGTGCTCCCTCCACCCACGCACCCTGCTGGGGCGTTTCCAGCCCAGGAGCCAGAGACCCACCACTTCCGCTACCTGTGGTCGCAGCTGCGCCATTTGGATGCCAATAGAAACTACCCTAATGGAGGTTTTGCTGCGTTAGAAGTCCCTCTGGGCTCGTCGGAAGCATGAGTGGACGCGCCCGCGTTAGGGCTCGAGGCATCAACCGCAGCCCCAGGGCCACGGAGGTGGGCAGCCTCCAGGCCCACCCCACGGTGCGTGCAGTGCTTAGCTGGCGTTGTCTTGCTGTCTTATATGTCTTCTTCGTGGACTCGGCCTTCCTCTGTATCCCTCTTTTCCTCCCTCCCAGGAAGCAGTGGGTTATCTTCTCTCTCAACTTTGAGTCTTCCCAGGGCTTCTCATACTTTTTCCTTTGGGATTTTATCTGAGTAAGACATTAATGTAGATATTTTGGTCAGTGAAGAGAACTAAATATTAGAGACAAATATGCTGTCCTTTTCTACTCCTGAATTTTAATTATTTGATTTGCGTTTAAGTCTCTTGGTAAAAATTGCCATACCTTCAGTAGTAGCATTATATCACATATAATCTAATATGATTCTTGTTAATTCATATGTAAAAATAAATAATTTCAGATACAGATGTGGTTTTGATTCAACCAATGTTGATCAACTGCTGTACCACTCCTTGCTAGATAGACTTAAGCGACTGGAACCAATTGATCAGCAAATTGGCGACAGTTGAGTGATGTTACTACACATTCTTAGTATTTGGAGCAGTCTCTCAGATTGTATTCAAGTGAGTAGTTTGGTCATTATGCTTTTACTGTATGAAAAGGTCCTCTCTTCACTTCACACATTTTTTAGCAGGCCAAGATACATTTCTTCTTGAACACTGAGAGCAGTTATGATGAAAAAAGAAACTATTTTTTAAAATAGAAAATATTAATGACTGAGAGCAGGGGTGGGGAGGAGCATTGGGTGTGAGCGGGGTGGTGGTGATGAAGGCACATGGTGCTGTGTACAGGTGACGTATTATGGAGTTGTGCACCTGAAACCCATATCATATATTAACCAATGCCACCCCAATCAATCCACTAAAAAAGAAAAAAAGAGAATATTAATAGTTCCCTTCACTTATTTTATGAAATAATTTGGAAAACTTTATTCAGGACAGTCGTCATGTGGCTGGTGACCCAGATGCTCTGGGCACAGTTTATCCGCTTGCTACGGGCATATTCACACTGGAGGCCCGTGTCTGTGGGCCATGGAAGCATGAGGTCGTGCCCATCTGGACCACCTCCCCTCTGGTGAGCTCCCTGACTCAAGGGTCTCATCTCAGCCTCTTTACACCTCCAGGGTCTAACGGCTGTATCGGGCTCACAGCACTAAAATTAAAGTTTGATGAATGGGGAACACTAGTTCGTCCTTATTCTTTTTTCTACAATAGGCAATTTCTTACCAGCTCTCAAGCATTACATGTTAACATTGTTAGCTCGTGGCAGTCTAATGACTTAGGACATGATGTGGTTTTTATTTTGTACTGACCTTTTGATTTATGTATTAACATCTGAAATTGGACCAATAATTCCCCCCCCACCCCGTTTTAGCCTGTATCTACTGATCTCAGTGACAATGAAGCATCGTCCAGCAATAGCCTCGTGGGAACAAGCAGGATTCCACAGCCTTGTAAGTGCAGTAGTCTGTTCCATTCAGTTCTGTTCCTTCAGAATGGAACGGGAGTGACTCCACTATGCCTTCCAACAGCCCGGTCCCTTCCTGAGCATCACATTACATTTACCTTTCCTTGAAGGGTCTGCTGTGTTTTGGGGGAATCCCAAACATAGAGTCTCCTGCTGAATTTGCTGACAGTGCTTTGCATTTGGGAATCTACAGATATTAGGAAGCTGGTTTTCAGATTCTTTCTGTCCACTGAATAATTTGAAAAAGTATTTTAAAATTCTTTGACATGTAAATGCTTGCAGGCATATTAGAAATCTGGAGTGCTGGCTGCCACTGCCTCCTCTTCCTTCCCCACCCATGGTAGGCGTCACCACTTCATGGTAGCTCTCTTCCCTGTAAATCCAGATTTACCCTCAGGACATTTGTCAACATGCTGCTCCAAGCTGTCCCTATCTCATGTGTGAGTTGGCATGCTCCAAGCACTGGTTCGCTAGAGTTGCCTGACGAAGTACCACAAACTGGGCGGGTGAAACAATAGAAATATACTGTCTCATGATTCTGGAGGCCGGAAGTCCAAGATCACCGTTTCTGCAGGGTTCATTTCTTCTGAGTCCTTCCTCCTTGGTCTAGGTGGCTGGCTACCTTCTTCCTGTTTTTTCACATCATCTTCTCTCTGTACTTGTCTGTGCCCTAATCTTTTCTTCTAAGGACACTGATCATACTGGATTAGGGCCCATCCTAATGATCTCATTTTAACTTAACTATCTCTTTAAAGACCCTGTCTCCAAATACAGTTGCATTCTGAGATACTAGGGGTTAGGACTCCAACAGAGGAATCTGGGGGATTGGCAGTTCAGCCCATAACCACTGCTGAAATCTATTAACCATCTCCCTTGCTCTGACCATGAAGTTAAGTGATTAATTGTTAATAACCATGTAGTCTCTAACCACTTAGATTCTTCTGGACTCTCAGTCTCACCAGTCCTTCCCCCGATCCTATGCCTGGTTCTCTTTTGCTCTGCAGGGGTTTTCCAGCCCTGCTCCACGACCCCTGTGATCTGAACTCACAGAAGATCTGCTCTTGGGCAGCGCAACTGCCACCATTCAAACCTTATCCCAGCTTCCCCTTGGGACTGTATTTCCATGTCTGTTGCACATTCTTGTCACTAGCAAGTGATGGAAACCCTTTATCTGTTGAGGGTAGATTGAATTTTTATTTATTTTAAAAAAATTGTAGTAACATATACATAACACAAGATATACCATTTTAACCATGTTTAGTTATACAGGCCAGTGGCAACCATCGCCACCGTCCATCTCTAGGACTCTTTCCATCTTTCAAAACGGAAACTCTGTACTCAAAATAACTCCCCATCCCCCTTCCCTTCTCTCTGGCAGCTAATATTTTAGGAAGATTGAATTTTTAGAAACCATCCAACATCTTTTGAAACCATGAATAGTAAATGACATGGACAATCTATTGACAATAACTTTTTAAAAATTAAGTAAATTTTGTGGTTTCCAGGAGACACAGACTTCACTGAGAAGGGTATGGACAGCAGTTTTGAGCAAAAGTGATGGTGCCATGTGGGGCAGTTGCATTCAGCCACTCTGTCAGAGGGTGGCAGTCAGGTCAGAGTTCTAGCGACTCGTCATACTATGAGTCATATCACTTTGTCATAACATTCTGTATTACATATTTTCATGTTGTCTTCAGAGAGCCAAAGCTGTATCTAAAAACCAACATCTCTCAGACTCAGAGAGAGAGAGCAGGCTGACAGCTAAGGCGGGGAGCGGTAGGGGGTGTAGGGATTGAGCAAAAAGGTAGAAGGACTCATGGACACGGACAATAGTGTGGTGATGATGGGAAAAAATACAATTAAAAATAAAAATCAACATCTCTTTGTAATCATTTTAACAGAAATTGTCATTGTATTGTAGTTTCATATTTTCTAGAACCTACCTGCCCCAAGGTGAATTGTTGACTTTCATTCTCAAGGAAACGATCTAGTATAAAAACCAATGGCAGTGTTCTGGGCGTTTCCCTGCTTGTGATTGGTGTGGGCACTCTTGGTCTTCTGGGCATCACACAAAAGCTGGGGGAGGGAGAGCTACTCTCCCTGAGTGGCTGTGGAGTGGGACATAGGGAGATAGAGCTTCCCCTGAGCCAAGAGGAGAATCAGACCAGACCAAAATATGACGAGGGAGGACGAACTTAGGGTCCATTATTTCTAACAAAACATGCCATGTACTCACAATTTTGAATTTTTACTCTGAAGACTTTTGTATGGTCATGGTTGTTTTCAGCAATGTGGGCCAGTTTTATTAACACCACAAAAATGCGAGTTTTCGTTGTAGATGCATTTTGGATATAGTAGTTGTAAATAATATCACTACAATAAAATATGAGCTATTATGGTTTTCTTTTAATCTTTTAGATAAAAATGGCATTTCTTCTGGTAATGCTGAATGTACCCTCATGGAAAGAGGTGGGAAAATCAGACAGGATTTCATGGATTTGAGTGCCTGCACCAGAGAGAGATTGGCCCACGTGAGAGATTGCAAAACAGGTCACTGGTCTTTATGTTACTTCTTTTTTAATGTCACCAAATCTTGCTTAAGAGATTTTAATTTCTAGATATAAAATAAATGAGTGAACTTAAAAGATGTTTGTTGACTATCTGCTCTATTCAAGGCGTTATCTAGATACTAGTTGTTTTCACCTTCACTCCCTTTTTATTAATAAAAATAGTAACATTTCCCCCCAAACAACATTTCACTTATTGAAAAGATTTTCTCCTTACATTTGGAATAGGACTTCAAAAAGATGTTTTGACTCTTTCCCAGCCCTTTTCCCCTAAGGGAATAATAATGTTTCTTTACTTCAGCTGACAAAGAAAGATGTTACCTATTTTGGAATTCTTAGCCCAGATTCCAGGCTCAGCCCTGAAATTATACCCAGAATTGTGGGCATATGCATTTTCAGGGAAGTAGGTCTCTTATTTTCACTGGATTCTCCAAAGGCTCTGTGACTCCCTCCCAGAAGTTAAGACTCCATAATGCAGATCAGTCTTTTCAAATTTTTAAAACCATGCAGCAAAATAAGAAATAGCTGCATGACTATTATCCAGCAGTACACACACACACAACTGAAACAAGTTTTCACGTAAGAGTGCTTGCCCTAGCTGCATGCAAGGGGCTCAGATCCACTTCCGTTGTGGTCTAGTCCTCTCATGACACATAGTGTTTTGCCTCATGTCCTCTCGTAACTGCAGCAGTAATGGGTCATGATTAGTTTGCAAATAGTGGTGTAGATGATCTCGAAGGATCTTGCCAGCCCTGACTTTCTAGGTGACTTCTCTTTGTCTATTAATAGGAGCAGCTAAAATATGTTGTCATTGCCTCAGGATCTAGAAAAACAAAAGAAACTTTTGTTTAATTAAAATAGCACAATAATTTCTTGTTCCTACCAGATTTACACCACCGATGAAGCTGAGGGAATACCAAGGCACACATGATATTGTACTTTTTTTTCTTACCATCTTAGAGGCTCATGTTTCCACTTCCTCCATGAGAAAAACAAAATAATACCTATTTGATACAATTCTTTTCTATAAGACAAGCACCAGATGATTCCCTTCGAGGAGAGGCGAGAAGTCCCTCATTAGTGCCCTCTGGATTCTGTCTTGGTGGGAACTTAGGCCACCTTGAGCGCTGACCAGCTTTTTCGTGGCCATCTCTGAATTTGTCCTGTAGACTTTGAAGAGGTGAATAAAACATTTTGTAAGGGATGGAATTCCCAGAAGCACACATAGGCCTTCCCACTGGCACAGACGCCTAGAGGTCCTGTGTTCACATAGGAGAGATGTGTCCATTCTTCCTTTCTTCTGCACCCTCCCCTTGATCTCTGAGGGCCTTCCCTGGGATTGGGAGAGTGGTGTAGCCACTGACTGAACTGCTTCAGGATTTTCAGAAGTATAATTAACTTCATTATCTGGATTTCCAAGAGGCCAGGATCATATTCATGGTGAGAACAGGACAGTGTCTATATAATCTGTGAGCAGCATCCTAAAATGTTAGTCCCCTAATGTGAATCCCACAGAGAATCTGAGCTTTGGAAGGAGTCCTAGGGTAGCTGAGTTAAGATGCTTCCTTTCTCCCGGGGACAAGAGAGTCAGTGTCTGCTCTTATGTTCTCATGGGCGTGCTTTACACACAACCCCTTTTGACTTCCCGAACCTGTGTTTCTGGGACTCCATGAGGTTCTCAGGCTACAGGTTGTTAGTGCTTGTCTGTGTCACTGAACGCGAATCTGGCTTTACAGCAACAACTCTGCACATGCAAATACATTTTTAAATGATGTGGTTAATACTAACAACATGGTGTGACTTTTTGTTGTTGTTGTTAAAAAGTGTTTTTTATTTGTTTCCCCCCAGGTTCCAGTGGAATACCTGTGAAACTGGTCACAAATCTCTTTAGTTTAGGTTTGCCGCAGGACTGGCAGTTATACCAATATCATGTGACGTATGTGCCAGATTTGGTATCTAGAAGCGTGAGAATTGCTTTGCTTTACAGTCATAGGGAACTTTCCAACAGAGCAAAAGCATTTGATGGTACCATCCTTTTTCTCTCACAAAAGCTAGAAGAAAAGGTACAGTACAGTTACTTTTTAATACTCACATACACACACATGCGTGTGTTTATGCTCATCTGTATATATTGAAGAGGTTAGCAGATTTTCATGAGTTGGAATGTGTTTCACTCCTTTCCTCTTTCCTCTTCCCATGTCTGAGAGTAAAACGACTTCCTATTTAAGGCCTCGTCAGTAACTGATTTCTAAATTAGGAAGCTGATGTAAAATAAGAGCTGTAATACAAACACTGCTTTTCACCTTTTTTTTTTTTTTTGTAAAGTGTCCTTGAAATAGGCATCCTTTTTAAACTTTTCCCAATATAGGCAAGACTGAAACACCATTCAGCGTATGGCTTCAGGCCTTTAAATTTACTTTTTTCTTGCTCCCACACAGTGGTGCCCCTGTGCCCTAATAACTTTACATTAATCTCTGATTCTAAAACTGTCATTTATTTCATGACTTGTCTCATCGTATGAAATATGAGTTATTGATACTAATCTTAAAGGCATATTTTAATCATGTGACCACTGCATGATTCATTGTCCTTTATCCATTTTCAGCCCTAAAACAAAGACATTGGCATTGAAATTTTAATCATATGTTTTGTTCTAAAGTAATATTAAAATTACTGCAAGGAAAAAAAGAGCCAATTTCTGTATGAAAAAAATTAAAGAACATTGGATTAAAATTGAGTACTTTTTTCCCTTGGAAAACTTAATCCTTTAGGTCAGCATTTTGAGCAGAGTGGGGTCAATAGCATACATTTTAGACTGTGTGTAAAATCTTTGTGAATTTTCTCAAGAAATGCATTTCGGAGCACTCTTGGGCCTTTATCATTTTATGAGATCCTGAAATTTACGGGAGCTACTTGAGTGTGTATTTCATCTGATTATGGAACTTTAAAATTATACCAGATAATTCAATTTAAGGGCTTGAAAAATCTGGACCTGTAAACTTAGAAACATTTTTATTTATCTTAAGTTCTTACTGATCCTCAGTGTTTTGTCAGATGACCAGATACTGATAACATGCTAATATTGTCTCTGATACTGGAAGGGTATATCTCAAGTGTATTGTAATCATTTAAGATCACCTTGCTTATAGATACATTTGTAGTAACAATTTGGAAATTTAGATATATTAAAATTACTATATATCACCCCCTGCCATCTTGAATGATCTAGTTTACTTAATGTACCTAACCAAAGTGGAGAAATTTTATAGATGCTAGGAATAAATTAATATTATTCACTTCTCATTCAAAATAAGCATTTAGTAAGCGCCTCACACCTTATTGTTGGAGATGGAATTTAATGAGGGGGCAGGTGAGTAAATAGATGGTAAAAACAAGGTCTAACAAATCAGGCCTGTTGATTTCCTTTCTTAGACACAGGTGATACTAGGTTCAGACAAAAGTGTGTTGTCTTATTCCTTATCCACACATGACCCGCCACCCAGTGACGGTGGAAATGAAATAGTAAAAAGAAAGTGTCCTAATGGAGATATTACTACCTCACCTTGTTCTGGTCTGACTACTGACTGGGGCTACATCCTGCACTCTCATCCATACACTACAGAGTTCGTCAGATGCTCGTATAACTTGGAAGAGCTCCTCCCCTAATTCATCATTGTGCTCCCACATAGTACAGTTCCAGAAGTCCTGTTCTGCCGCCGCCTGGTCTTCCATTGTCGTCCGGATCCGATCTGTGCATATGTGGCCACAATCTAGGTTCCTATCACCGGTCACATTGAATTGCCACTCTCATGCATTCATTCTGCACTTAGAAAGAGCCTACTGTGTGCCTGGCAGGGTGCTACCACCATAAAGGAAACAAGGATCAATAATCAAAGGCTCTGGTTGTCTAAGCATTTTTCCATTTAGTACTCAAGTTATTTACAAGTAAGTGCAGTACGAGGTAGAATGAAATAAATGGCATAATAACTAGCAGTTTTATTATGCTAACATTTACTGAGCACTTACTAGGTGTTAGGTGCTGTGCTTGGTTGTTGTGGAGATTAGCCCCAGCACATCTCTTGGGTTGAGCAGATCTATACTTTGTGTCACACCCACCAGGCTACATATCTTCTTATTCTGCCAGGCTCTTTGTATGCATGATCTCATTTAATCCTCTCGTCACCCCTGGAGCCTTAGAGAGGTTAAGTATCTTGAGGTTAAGGTCTTCATATAGAGCTCCAGGAAAGGAAAGATCGTTCCAGCAGGACACTGCAGAGGGAGTGACACTTAATTTGTTTTTAGGGCAGGATTTGGATCAGTGAGGGAGGGTGGTGGTGGTGGTGTATTCCTGGACAGAAGGACAAGAAAAAGGAGCAAGGGCACAATTTTGGAAAGTGGGGGACATGTTTTATTTTATTTATTTTTTACTTTTTAAAAATATTTTTATTTATTTATTTTTAGACAGAGGGGAAGGGAAGGAGAAAGAGAGGGAGAGAAACATGAACGTGTGGTTGCCTCTCACGCACCTCCCCTACCAGGGACCTGGCTCGCAACCCAGGCGTGTGCCCTGACTGGGAATCAAGCCAGCCACCCTCTGGTCCACAGGCAGACACTCAATCCACTGAGCCACACCAGCCAGGGAAAGGGACATGTTTTAGAAACTTCTGATAGTTCGGGGTTAGCCGGGAAGGAATGGAAATTTGTTACTCAGAAGGCAGGGAGAACTTTAAGTGCTCTGTTGAGCAATAGGGACTTTCCTCCAAGGGCCACTGAAGCCATTGAGAGATAGTTTCCATGGGAGCTAAGTTAAATAACAGTTACTCTGATCACATCCTTTTGAATTCTTAACGTGAGAAAAGTGGGAAAATTATTAACTGTGACTGGAATGATCTGGGTAGAAGGTCCAAAGGGCTTGAAGAAAGGTGCAAAGCCCTGCTGCAGATGGGGACAAGATCTGTGAATCCCCTCACTTGATTTTCACAGCCCTGGACTCACTCCTACTTTAAAGATGGGGGAAGGTCTTAAAGAGTTGAAGTAACTTCCTCCATTTCACATAGGCTACAAGGGGCAGAGGACCAGGGTCTGTCCAATTCCAAATTAAAGCTAAGCTCTGTGGAAAAATAATGGCATTGGAACAGCTGAAGTAGATTAGAGACATTGCTGATGTAGAAGTACTAAGAGTTGCCAACTGATCAGATAGTGGATGGAGGAGGGGAAGTGAAAGCTCACTCTGAGGCTGGCAGCCCAGGATTGGAGGGTGTGGGGTCCCACGACAGGCCCAAGAAGCAAGGAGGAGTTGGTGTTTGGTGGGGGAGGAGCAGAGGGTGCCGATGAGTTTGCTTTTAGATAGCTGTTAGAAATGCAGTCCTAGAGAGAGGTCCTAATGGGGACCATCTGCTGCCCCCAACCCCAACCATTCAGCACAACATCCTTTGTTGTCTTCATTCTTCGTCCTGAAATCTCTGTCGTGGGGTGGGGACCCCTCATCCCTCCTGGCTGCTAGACCCCTCCCAGATGTTGATGAGCTCTTTCTGTAGCTTTCTACCTTTGATTTCTCTACAGTTTTATCTGAAGCAAGAGATCGTCTCAATGAAATATTTCAGTTTCTGGGAAAGTACCTGTTTCTCTTTGTTTCCATGCAGTGAGCCATTCCTACCCTACATTCTTTTTTTTTTTTTTTTTCTCCAATCCTCACCCAGGGAAAGGAGAGAAAAAGGGAAGGAGAGAGGGAGAGAGGCATCAGTTGGTTATTGGTCTGTTGCCTGTCATATGAGCCTGTACTGAAACCAAACCTGAAACCCAGGCCTGTGCCCTGATCAGGAATTGAACCCATGACCCTCAGGTTTATGGGATAATGCTCCAACCAACTGTGCTACACCAGCCAGGACCCTCTACCACATTCTTGGTTTAACCTAAAAGTGGTTTAAACTACACTTTATAGAAAATAAGGGTAAAATACATAAATGCTTGCTAATGAACTGATCTCTTCTAATTTCCCACCCTTCTGAAAAATCCTTGATAATTGAAGTTTATTGATTGATTTGTTTAGTCTTTTATTCTTAAAATCTGTGGAGATTTCTCTGGTCGAAGGATCTTTAAATTTAAAGCTGGTGTAGAAACCTATTCATGCATTCATTTCATTGTTAGAACATTGTTCCAGATTATAAGAACCCTAGGGATTTCTCTAGGCTTTTCAAAAATCAATAAAATCACATTTCCTATGTATTTAAAATTCCACCACTTTCTTCTCTTTCCCCATGTTTACTCCCCCTCTGGTCTATCCCTTCTCCTTTGCTTTCTTCTCTTCATTTCTGCTCCGCTGTTTTATGAACAAACTTTTGAGAGGCTGTACTCTGAAATCCATGAACCCAGGATGAGCAAGACAGGCTTCTGGGCACCCACAACCCCCCTGAAAGTGGGTGTGTTAGGCACATCCTTGCGGCATATACATTTGGGACATTTTCTTGGAATAACGTCTGTAACTTATATCAGACTCAAAAGTAATTTGTGACCTCTCTCACCACTCCCCACCCTTGTGCCTTTAAAAAGTCAAGAACCACTGCTCTGGAATTCTCTTTGCACTGAGTCTTTGAACCCCGAGTCTCATTTTGATTCTTCACAAAGAAGTTACAGAGTAGAGAGATGTGTTGCTTTCATAGAATTGGGAAGGTACAGAGACGGTAACCCTTCCCAACCTGATGGGTTGATTACAGTATTACTCACACAGTAACACCCGCAGTTTTGTTTTTGTTAATGTGTATGAAATTGTGTTGGCTTTGTCACATCTGCTTTCTGCAGGCTTGGGGCTAATCTGTAGAGTGCATGTTGAGTACTTCTTTTCCCAGGTCACAGAATTGTCAAGCGAAACTCGAAGAGGCGAGACGGTAAAGATGACTATCACTCTGACGCAGGAGCTGCCGGCAAGCTCCCCCGTGTGCATGCAGGTCTTCAGCATCATCTTTAAAAAGTAAGGTGTCTTAAATGTGAAGTTAATTTAGGCTAATGATGCCTTTCAGCGTAGAGCCTGGGTAGCAAGCTAATCAACCAGTCTGTAGGCCGTATGCCAGCAACAGTGTCATCCTTAGGGCCGTCTTCCCTGTACCTGTGCGGTGATGTGCGCGGCGGTGCACCACAGCCCCTAGCCGGCATTCGTCATTATTATCCAGTACTGTCTGCACTGAGCCAGAGAACTCAGGGGTTGTGCCGTCTCCGTGGTAGCAGGGAGGGTGCCTTTTTCCTTCTCTTCCTTTTCTGTACCCTGTACCCCTCCCTCTTAAAAGTTGGGCATGTCTAGATTAGTACTGAAGCATTTGTTTTTCTTCTAATTAATTTATTTTAGTGTAAAAGGCCACCACCATCTGCAGTCAGCTTTCACTTGGGGGTGGGATTGGGGGTGCAGAAGGAAGGGGGTGACTAAACTTTTCAGTGTTCTTCAAACTGATGTGGATCATTTACTTCAAGGTCATCTTGGGGGCTGGGAGGGGTTGATAAAATGCAGATTCCCTACCCCACAGTGGACCCAGTGAATAGAATTTCATGAGTGGGATCTGGAAATCCATGTTTTTAGCGAGCTCACTAGGTGGTACATGGACACACAGAGCATGCAGACCACCGCTTCCCATGCTGCTGGTGCAGATCAGTCAGATGAGCTGTTCACCTAAGGTTCAAGTCCTTTGCTCCACACTGACCTCTGGACGGATACGGGTGGGAGTTTTGGGTTTTGCTGAGTAGCGCGCATGAAGGAACTGCCCCTACACATTTTCTTCATTCTGGTCATAATTCTTGCCATTCCCTTTAGATCTTACCTGGGCTTCAGTTCAGTGCTGTGTCACGCTGTTCAGAAGCCAGTCTTGCGCGTGCCCTCTGAGAGGGGACTGTTTTAAGTCAGCTAACATTGCAAAGGTGCTTTTCAGTTAGAAATCCATTTCACTTGTATTTGATCTTACTTGATCCTCACTTGAGTGCCCTGAAGCAGATACTATGAAAATTCACTTTTCACTGATGAGTAGGCTGAGGCTCAGGGGCATTTGAAGCCAAAATCACACAGTTGGAGCCCCTGTTTTTTGACTTGAAACTCTTAACATTTCCTGCGTGGGCCGGGCAGCTTCAGATCAGTGATGTGCCCCATTCCAAAGCTGGCCAGGACCAGCTGCCGAAGAGGCACCCGTGTTTTTTGGTAGCACCCAGACAGCTTGAGAAGCCCCCTTGGGAACATCCTTCCTCATTTCAAAAGGGGGCAGAGGCCAGAAGAGCCTTCATACATGGCTTGCCTCCATCACGCTGACCAGAATGTTATAACCACAGTCGTACCTGTTCAAGTGACTGCATGCTTGTCATTGCAGTTAAACCCAGGCAGATAAAAATAACTTCAGTGCTGTCATTCTCAGATATGAAGAAGAGATTGTTCTCACACATACACTCATGTGTATATTTAGTATCTGAACTTCCCTGTGCTATAAGAATGAGAATTCTGTACTTTCTACATGTTTTTATCATTATGTGCAGGATGGGTACAAACTTAGAATTACACTGTTATTCACTTATGTTCACCAAAGAGTAAAAAAATATGTACTTGCAGGATCTTAAAGAAATTGTCCATGTACCAAATTGGACGGAACTTCTATAAGCCTTCTGAGCCAGTGGAAATTCCCCAGCACAAGTAGGTTTATTTATATTTTCTGTTACTCTGAAATAGTTACAATGTGAACATCAAAATTTATGATGCAGTATTCAACTGTTAGGCCTCCTATGAGGGCACATGGTATGAAAAGTAATGGATTTTTAAAATTTTTCAAGTGTTTTATAGAATTGTGAGTGTTGATGTGAAGCTAGCAGCCGGGTTTCTTAGTGTGCTAGATCATTATCATGAATCCTAGAAGGAATTCAGAAACTGAATTTTCCATGTGTGGTAAGTAATAATCAGAGCAGAATAAGCTATATTATGTCACACTACATAGTTGGTGCTCTGCTTTCTTGCTGACAGGAAGTTAGCACAGCCAGGTTGGGTGATACGGGTAAGTAGAGGTCGGACAAATGCCAACTAAACTCCTAGGGAAGGATAGAACTGTTAGGAACACATGGAGAATTTTCACCCCAAACTGGGATGCAGACACTGTTGAGAAAGTCCTGAGCTAAGTCTTAAACTGGTTGTTACTCAGCTCCCCAAGTATGTGACCACACTAAAGACAGAGAGGCAGCCAGCAGCCCAGAGACAGATGTGTTAGCAAAGGGAGAAATTTGTAAAGATAGAGTTACCGAACAGCAGCCTGCTGCTGCCCTCTAGGCAAAAATTCCAGAGGCAAAGGTTTGGTGATAAAGGAGTCTTTATTCAAAAGCAGTTACTTAGGCCAAGCAAGTCACAGCTTTCATCACTTGAGCCTATCAACTAAGGCTAAACTCTAACACCTGAGTTCTCCTACCTTTCCCCTGTTACTAGTTATCTTGTTTCTATAGGGTTAGTTTATGAACTAAAAACAACATAAGATACAAAAACTGCACAATTTTGAAAGAATGGCAGGCTTCTGCCTCAGCGTGTTCCCTCTAGAACACTCAAAGAATAAACCTGCCACCCTCTGCGAGGTCAGCCCGCTTCTAGGCTGTGCCCAGAGTTCCTTCCCATATAAAATACTGCCTGTTGGGAAATAAAGGCAGCTGCAGCACCATCATCCAGGCGTCCTAGAGTGAGCCTGAGAGCTCTCTCCTTTGTATTTCTGTTGGCTCTGGAGGCTTTCAACTTCGCAGCCAATCCCGTCCTGAAGCACCCACAATTGCCAGGGCAAACCCCTCCTATAGTCCCTCTCTACTTCTCCCCAGTAATCTGAGTTATCTTAATCAGATCTCTCTGTATCAGCTGAAGATGAGGGCAGGATGTTTGGCCTTCTCCCAAGTGGAGGGAAAATTGGGGTTTTCCAAATGTTAGTTCAGTCCGTCTGAGTGGTCTGTGTACAGCATGCTGTTAACTTGTCTTTCCACCTGGCTTAGAGATTCTCACATGTCCAGTGTGTACTGAGCTGGAGTGGGTGCAGGCTGGCTTAGTATCACAGTGAATGAACTACACAGAATATAAACCAAAATGATTTTAAAAATATCTATTCTTTCATGTGATTTTCGCCACTTTTTCTTGTTTGAGGCTCCAGTCGATAATATTCATAAATGTGGAAAGGAGCTGTAGCCTTGCTACAGTTTTGTATGTCTGTACATGATACCATTTCAGTTCTTTTTTTTTAAGATTTTTATTTATTTTTAGAGAGATAGGAAAGGAGGGAGAAATGTGGTTGCCTCTCTCGTGCCCCCTACTGGGGACCTGGCCTGCAACCTAGGCATGTGTTCTGACTGGGAATCAAACCAGTGACCGTTTGGTTCGCAGGCTGGGGCTCACTCAATCCAGTGAGCCACACCGGCCAGGGCCATTTCAGTTATTTCTTTATCTCATTGTTAAGTTTCTCCACTGTCTTCACCACTGAGTCAGCATGCTCAGTATACTGTCAGTATGCTCAGTATGCTTTGTTTTCATGCTGTGGTTCTCCATAAACATATCAATCTTTGCTGGGGCGGTTTTGTCCCCCAGGGGACATTTGGCAATGCCTGTACACATTTTGGGTTGTTCCAGCTGGGGGGCTGCTAGTGGCATTCAGCGGGTAGGGGCCAGGATGTGCTAAATATCCTGCAACATGCAGAGCAGTGCCTAACAAAAAATTATCCAGGCCAAAATGTCAGCAGTGTCAGGACTGAGGAACCTGCTCTACAGGAATATATTTTATCTTATATGTGTTGAAAGACATTCCAGCTGGAGATAGCTAAAGTTTTTAGTCAGCACCTGGAAGAAAGTAGACTGAGGAAAAAATTATTTCACAAAAATCTAGAGAATTGGCATGTAAAAGCCAGCATTTAAAAATGTTTAGTGTGGTGATTACAGGGGGTAGGGGAGTGGGTGGAGGTGGAAAAGGTTATAAGAGGGATATTGGTAATGGAAAAAATACAATAAAAATTTAAAAATAAAAATGTTTATTGTTTTTCTGATATGGCTTTCACATTTCTGTTTATTTTTTTAGGCTGTCCCTTTGGCCTGGGTTCGCCATTTCTGTGTCACAGTTTGAAAGCCAGCTCCTGTTTAGTGCTGATGTAAGTTATAAAATCCTCCGGAATGAGACTGTTCTGGAATTCATGACTGGTCTCTGCTACCAAACTGGCATGTCTGGCTTTACCCACATGTGTGAAAAACAGCTGCTTGGGCTCATCATCCTTACAAGGTAAAAGCCTGCTTTTAAATAAACTTTTCCCTAGAGAATGAGTTGTTTATGGTATTTGGGAACAGGAATAGCACCAGGGTGTTATGGGACAGGGACCCCCCAGCTGGTTGGTAGTGTGTGGGTTCTTGACTTCATGTAGGAAAGATTTCACACCATGAGTCCATGTGATTGACAGTACCAAATCTGGGGACAGTGAAACAAGGAAGGGCTTAGCATAGGAGAAGCAACAGGAGAGCCCAGGTGGGGCTGCTTTGGTTCCCTAAAAATGTAGGCAAGAAATGAGCCTAGCCAGGGCTGCTTTGACTCACTAGAAGTCAGAGAAAGTGGGGCCTTGGAGACAGGGTCAGGGGGTTATCGCAGGATGAGCTGGTGCTGTCTGCTGCTCCCCTGGGACCCTTATGGTTTAGGAGATGCATGCCTGTGGGGGAGGAAGGCGGGGAGAGGCATAAAGATGCTGGTGTGGTCCCTGGAGGGAGAGGACATCCTGGGTCCTTTGTTTTGAGGGTTTTTAAAGGTTAGGAGTTTAGGGAAGGTCTCAGGGGATGATCTCCATAGAATATTCATCAACTTTATGCTGATGTACCAAAGTGAGATCTATTCCCGTAACTTCATCTGTCCTTGGGTGTGGTTGGCACAAATGGCACTAACTGGACTTCTGCCATCTGTGTCCCTGAGTAGGCTGATTTAAGCTGTTTACCCTCTGGTGGGTGAGGAAAAGTATAAACCATTCACTCTTAAGTGTCCTTGGTTAGGGCAGATAGAACTTTGCGAGTGACTGGATGGCTGGCTGTAAACTGCTTGGCCATTTAACTTGTCTCAGTTTCTCTATTCCACTTGTCCTGGCTTACTGGCCTGTCTCAAAGGTATTGGCCTGACCACAGATCTGATCAGTTCACTGTCCCATTTAGAGGACCTGGTCGTTCTCAGTCGTCTAGAGATCAGACCTTCTCGACTGGCATTCTGGACTGTCCACAATCTGACCTGGTCCTGCCTTACCTCTTGTTCTGCCCCTCCCCCCACCCCCAGTAGTCTGCACTTCACTACTTCAGTACCTCTGCCTGGATTTGTTACAGGAGAAACTCCCAGAAACTCAGTTCTTCCCACCAATGCAGTAGAGAATTAAAGCTGAACGAGTGTATCAGCGTGCAAGCAGGGTTTACTGGTGATCCATTCTCCTAGAATAGAACAGGCCTAGCTAAGGCAGGGGTGGGGGGCTGAAAGGTATAGGTTCAGGGTGAAGCAGGGTAAGGGCGGTGAAGGTCAGGGAGGCCAAAGGCCAGGTGGCAGGCATAGGGGTGCCCTCAGGCCTGGCCCAGCAGCCAGAGAGAGAAGAGTGCCAAGCTCCACCCCCACCCTAGTCCTTTGTCCTGCTGACTTATAAAGGTGGTGGCATGCAGGGCTGGGTGAAGAAGTTACATATTTATTGACAGATAAACGTAGTGCTAGCTTTCCAGGACAGGGCGTGAATACCCAAAGGTATTAATGGGCTTCTTCCGTTAGGCACTATGGGCCCTTTGGGGCCTTTCAGGCCTTGGGATGAAGGCCTCCTTTCCCAGATAGTGGAAAAGACACACAGCATTTCAAGGCCTGCTGAGTCAGTGGGTGGGACATGTATCCCTCTTCCTCCCCGCCTTTGTTTGCTATCTATCCTACCTAACAGATTCCCTACTCTTAGTTCTTCCATTTAAATTTCTACTTCCACAAAGCCCAGCTCAAACATTACTGCTTTTCTGAAGCCTCCACTTGTCCACTCAGTTGGAATTACTCAGTTCCTTCCCCTGTGCTGCTCCCATAGCATGTTGCTAGGAGCCACCACTTTATAGCTATTTTATTTTATTTGATGACAGTATGGGATAGACGATTAGGCCCATGTCTCATCTTCTCTATGAGTATGAGGTCTTTAAGCCTGAGACCTTTTAAGCCTCTACGTAAGTCTATATATAATTTGCCCCATATGCACATTGAATTGAATTACACATAGCAGATGAGGTGGCTTCCTGAGTACTGAACAGTTTACCATGTACTGTTACTAGTTCACACTTCTTCTAGAGGACCTGTGGCCTTCTAGTCTGCCCTAGAATTTCCATGGAAAATTGTTTTTCTGGCTTACAGAGCACAGAGGTGGGACTGTTTAAATTCCACACTACCTGGGGTGAGAAAGCTGCCTTCTTATCCCATCTTGACTTCATGATTGGTTTATCCCACCATTGTAGAGTCACCTCGCCAGCTACCAAGAGCCCTGGAGAATGAAACCTGACAAGGAAGTTTCTGTCCAAAGGCGGGTGGTGGTGGGGGCGGGTAGCATAGGAGACATTCCAGCCATACAGGTCTGAAGGGGACAAAGAGCTTGGAGTCATCTTAGCTGACCTGCTTCACATTTTTCTGAGGGCCAGCCCTAGATGGGAGGTGGAGCAGCACCCCAAATCGACCCTCTTTGTGTGCTTTTTATCAGAAAAGCTATCTAGGGGCTCAGGAAAAATCGGTGTGGTACCAGAAGCTGATGGGAAAGTTTCAAACAGTGGTTTGACCTTCTGGCATTGAAGAATGAGTTACCTGAAGTCAGAGTGTCCATCAGTGAGAAAAACAGTTTGTGGTCTTAACAACTTCTCTCCCAGTGTTGTTGGAATACAATAGTCTTCCTGTGGGGTGTCCAACCCACTGTCCGCGGGCCACATGTGGCCCAGGATGGCTGTGAATGCGGCCCAACAGAAAATCATAAATTTACTTAAAACTTTTTTTTGCTCATCAGTTTTCATTAGTGTTTGTGTATGTCATGTGTGGCCCAAGACAACTCTTCTTCCAGTGTGGCCCAGCACTTCCGGTGTCGGACACCCTTGCCAGTGCAGACTGAAGAGTTAATTATTACTCTTCTCACAGAAGAACTGATCATTTTTTTAAAAAGTGACTATTTTGTGTTACTCTCGCTCATAATTTCTGAAATCTGGAGTCTGATACTTTGAATTAAAATTGTAGTAAAATTGCTGCATATCTTGTATGATTTGAAAAAAAATTAAAAGTTTCTTGCATGCACCAGATACAATAACAAAACCTATCGCATTGACGACATTGACTGGTCAGTGAAGCCCACGGACTCCTTTCAGAAGCGGGACGGCACAGAGATCACCTATGTGGATTATTACAAGCAGGTAGGACTTTGTCCCCTTCTTCTTCATCTCCCTTCCTCTTAGCTCAGAGAAGTCTCCCTGTTCCTCTCCAAGTCCAGTAGGTTCCTTAAATTGTCAGGCTGAGTGTGCCTCCACCATCATTCTCTGACTTGTCCCTTCTCCTCCTTCCCTACCATCCCTGCCTTGGCCCAGATCCCCGTCCTGTCTCCTGTGTCCTTCTTCCTGTAGGCTGAGTAATCTCCCTTAAAAGCATATATGGTAACGTCACTTCCTGCTTAAAATATTTCCATGGTTCCCTATTTCCTTAGGAGCCAGATGTAATTAAGCTCCTGGGTAGAGTTTCAAGGCCATTTATGACATGACCCCTCCCTGCCTTTTGAGTCTCTTCTTCCATTCCTGTTGCCTTTGTATGTTCTGCGGTTACTTCCCTTTGCATTTTCACACATGTTGCTTCCCCTTCCTGGACACCCCTTCACAGCCAGCCAGTTACTAAACACCCTCAATACTCAGCCCAGCTGTCAACTCTTAGGGGAACCCCATGATGCTCTCCCCAGGCCCCCCTTCTCTGCATCAAATTATTGTGGGCAGGATGTGAATGGTCTGACTCCCCTTCTGGACTTCACCCAGGGTCACCACAGTGCCTTGCACATAGTAGACACGCAAACATTTATTGATGGAATCTCCTGCTCTCTCTGGAAGATTGATTCATAATTATCACAGTTACCCCTGCCCCCACCTCCACCTTCAGAGGCTCCTTCTTTTAATGTGCAGTCATATTCCAGAGAGTCTAAAAATACTCTCACAGCTGTTTTTTAAAAACACAAAGCACAAGGCTTTCTGTTACCTTTCTACACCTTCAAAACAGCTGTCTCCTTTCTCTCCTTAGCTAATTTCTTTAGAAGGTCGTCACCTACAGTAGCTCCAAGCACCGCTTCAATTCTTCCTGAAGTCTCGTATCTGGTTTGGCTGCTACAGAAATTGATCTTTAAAGGTCAAATTCACTTACTCTTCTCATCCTAATGGGCTTTTGATGGCATTTGACACTAGCAACCACTTTCACCTTGATACTTGGGGCACATCCCTGGTGGTTCTTTGCTAGGTTTCAGATTGTTTTTTCTCAGCCTTTATTTTTTAAATGTTTTTCCCCGCTAATTTCCTCCAAACCTTAAATGCTATTACTCACCATGGTTCCTGCACGTAGGATCTTTTCTTTGTATTTTGAGACCTCTCAAATATAGTATTTTTGCCTTGCCCTCATTTCTAAATGATGTACTCATCTCTATTTTCAGACCACCTTGGCACGACTATCCTGCAGACATCTCAGACTAACATAATTCGTACTGAATTCATTGTCTTTCTCACGTGTTTCTCCTTGGGATTTGCTTCCTTGCTCTGCTTCACCCCCACCTCCTCCCTCGGTTGTCACCAACAAGGGTGCTGCCATTTTTACCTTGAATTATCCCTGTAACCCGTGCTCCTCCCCACCCTATTCACTGCCTCAATACAGAACCTCTCACGGATTCCCACCTGGGGCATTTTGGTCACCCCTTTATGGTCTCCCAGCCCCAGCCCTGTCCTCACTGTGACCTGTCATCTCACGGCCACCAGGGAGAGCTCTCTGAAACACTGCCCAGAAATGTGGTTAAGAGCACAAGCTCTGGGATGAGATGGTCCTGGTACTAGTGGTGCAACCTCAAGCAAATTGCTAAATGTGAAGTGTCATCTGTGACAGGGAGTCATTTGCCTGCCTTCATGGTGCAGAGAAAACAGTGAGTGAGATAATAGTGCACACAGAGTATCTGGCCTGGCACCTGCACATTGTAAGCACTGGGTGGATGGTGGAGACCCTGCCCGCCTTTTCCCAGCCTCCCCTCTTCATCTCCAGCATCACAGTTTGGCCCCATCTGCACTTGAGCCTCATCTCCCACGGCATTCCCACCAGGCACCCCATGCTGCCGTCCCCCAGTCCACTTGATGTCTGTCACTAAATGCTCCCCAGCTTTGCTCATGTTCACTAGACATATGCATAAAGCCACACCATGCCTTTTTCCTTCACCATCTGGAAAATCCGAGCTTCACGGTCAAAGGTCACCTCGTTAGTGAAGTCCTTTCTTGACTCTGCTTCCCGTCAGTCACAGAAGAGCCTTGCTGTGCTCTAAGCACTTGTCACACTGCTTCCAGAGCATGTCTTCCTTCTAGGATGGGGTGGGGGGGGTGGCATTTGGCTAGCCCTTGGTGCCTAGTGCCTTGCAATCGTGTGCGTGAAATGTGCTCCATAGCATTTGTTTGTAAACACAAAGTTTGTTGAAAGGTTGGGTTTCTCTTCTGTGCTGTTAAATTTGTTCTCATTTGAGCAGATGGATTACCTGTGACATCCTGAAAAGGAATGATTGTAAAATCCCACTCACTTTCTTTGAAGTGAGTCATGTTCACTACATTTATGCTGTAATTGAAGAGAAAAAGAAACAAAATTGCCTTTTTCTCAAATGTCTTTCTGTCCAGAAAAGGATCACTAAATTATTATGTAGCCTACTTTCAAAGTGGAAGACATGTTGATATCGACCTTTGTATTTCTCCATTTTATCTTATCCTGAACCATACCTTCAAATGCTAAGAAAACTGGGGCAAGGGAGAGGGTAAAATTTACCTTATGACATAGTGTAGTGGGGAGAATTCCTGGCCATACCCCAGGTAAATAGAATGCTCTCTTCCCAGAGCATGCTTTGCTTGAGTTGTTACCCCAGAGTCCTTACACCCCCACATTTTCTTCAAGTCCAATCTTTTTGGACTCTGCCTCCTTCATAAACCCTTCCCTGACTTAAGAGCCATAAATTGTTTTACTACCACCAGCATTTCTCCCTCCCCAGCCCCTCCCTGCCCCCAGGACCCAGTACTGAGTGTTGGAGCAAGCAGAGGTTCCCAGGTCTTTGGGGATAAGTCCTGGCTGTGCTAATGTCCAGTTATGGGGCCTTGGGAAAGTTGCTTAGTTGCTGACGGTGTCCCTCATCTGTGAAGGGGATGATGATAATATCTGCCTCATAGGTTTGTTAAGGTTAGAGAAGGAAAAATAGAAGCACTTAGCATATTGTTTGTGTTTCTCATCTACCTTGCTTCATGGATAATTACCACTGCAGCTCCTGGAACATCATAGGCACGAGGTGTGTACTGAATTGATGAAGCCGTGTATAAAAACTCTTCCTTCCACAAAGGCTTTTCTAAGCTTTTTAGCTATAACTTGAGTTGGAATCACCACTGTAAACTGCAATTTTCTGAATTGTTTTTCATTTTAATGACTAAAAGTCCTTATTGAAATGGAGTGCTTGCTTAATTATAATTACTGATGTCAGCATCACATGGTGCCCAGGCACTTTATAATTTATAATTCCAGTTGTTCTGTCATCAGTGCTGAGTAAAGTATACTAGAGATGAATGTTAATTGGAACTCTTGCCTTTGGAAGAGAAATAGACTTCAGGCAAAGTGAAATGTTGAAATTCAAGCCTAGGAGAGGAAAAGGGGGTAAGGTAGAAGGAGTTCATTAGAAACCAGACACGATGCTAGTGGTTTACATGGGTACTACTGACTACTGTTCTCTTCATTTTATAGAAGAGGAAAGGGAGGTGCCTTCCCTAGTGTCCCAGTACTATTAAGTAGAAGGTTTGGGGATCAGATTCACCTTTGTCAGACTTCATAGCTGCTTCCCTACAATATCTTGCAATCCTGGAAGTTAAGGACAGCCACACTCTTTGGGGAAGTCTGAGGTTGACTTAACATAACCCTTGCCTCTAGCTTGTGTTAGATATTTTCAAAGTGAATATAGGTGCGTAGAGCCAGTCAGTTATGCATGGGGCAGCCTGCCTCCGTCGTCAGTAGTGGAAATGCTGGCCTGACTCAGCTCCAGCAGGTCACTGACCGGAGTACGGAGCCAGCTGGAGGCTGTTCTGACTGTGGACGGAACCCAGAAGAGAGCATGGACATGATTACAAACAAAATAAAATGATGTCACCCTGTGAAAGAGAAGTAAAAATTAGCCCTCAGATATAAAAAATAGAACTTGAGAGGAAGGAAGCAGAAATCACTAGGTAGCCATGGGATATTTTTTCTTCATTGAAAATATTTGCTTATGTATTCATTTTGCAATTACCTTGCTGCTTATAAGCAAAGATGCTCATTTTACGATGTTTCCATATTAACCCTTCCCCCATTAATCTTGCATTCTATAGCAGTATGATATTACTTTATCTGACCTACATCAGCCAATGCTTGTTAGTCTGTTGAAAAGCAAGAGAAATAACACTGAGGCTCGGATGGTCCACCTGATACCCGAGGTCTGCTTTCTAACAGGTAATGTTTATGTTTTATACTCTAGCGGGTTCTTGACCACAGGCTTCTGATACTTAGCAGCGGTAGACCCTCCTTCTGTTAGCTGCGTGCCAGAGCATTGATTGGACCCTTGGAGGATGGACCCTTGAGTAATTCATTTGATAGTAGAAAAAGTGGGAGGATAGAGTGCCCTTTGGAAGTTGCTTGGTTACCTCATGTATTCCACTTGTTATCTCTATGTACAATAGGCCCCAGATATTTTCCTAACGCCAGGTTGTTGCACTTTGCCATTTTTTGAGCTTCACTAGTTTAGGAAGCAATATGAGTCTTTCTTCTGGTATACTGTTTGTGACCAGATCATCCTTATTTTCTTCTTGCCTGTGCTTCCAGACAGTAGCCTTCACTATATACTAACAGTCTTGAGTTTATTTGATTATGTTTTTAATCATGTTTATTTGATTAGCAGGGTGGGACTAAAAAGAAGGGAGGACTTTCTACTTTTTACATACTTGTGTTGCCTAAATCAGTATGGCGTGTGTATGTTTTGTGATTAGAAACACGCAGAAGGATATGTTCCTTGAAGGGAGGGATGCTCATTGTTAGTGGTATTCTGATATTCTAGACCTGCACAGTCCCACACAGTAGTCAGTAGCCACGTGTGTTTGTGGAGCACTCGACATGTGACTAGTGTGGCCGAGGAAATGGGGAGGTGCTGTGAGTGTAAACTTCAGACTAGATTGAGAAGACAGTATGAAAGGAAAATAACTGAATAAGTTTTTTATATGGATTACATGTTGAAATGATAACTTTTTGGATATATTGAATTAAATAATATATACTATTTAACATAATTTCACCTGTTTCTTTTTTTATAATTTTATTTTTTTGGTTTAGAGAGAGGGAAAGGGAGGGAGAAAGAAAGGGAGAGAAACGTCAATGCGAGAGAGAATCATCAGCTGGTTGCTTCTCATAGGTGCCCTAACTGGGGACTGAACCTACAACTCAGGTGTGTGCCCTGACCCGAAATCAAACTGGCAACTTTTCGGTTTGCAGGACAATGCCCAACCATCTAAGCCACACTGGCCAGGGCTCATCCGTTTCTTTATTGAGTGTGTTTTTTTTTTAAACAGGGCTACTAGAAAAGTAAAATGACATACACAGTTTGCATTTTTATTGGAGAGTGCTATCTGATTCAGCTTCAGTGAAAAGCTTACTCTGTGCCTGAGGTGGGTTGGGGTGTTCATTTTTCTTACTTTATTTTTGTTTATGCTTAATAGGACTGACTAGCCAGGCAACCTCTGATTTCCAGCTGATGAAAGCTGTGGCTGAAGAAACGCGTCTCAGTCCCGTAGGAAGGCAGCAGCGCCTGGCCAGGCTTGCCGACGACATCCAGAGGTACCAGACATCTCACTGGAACCAGGGTGCACCCTGCCTCTGGCCTAGTTTGTAGAATCGGATGATCTATAAAATGTTGCATTCCCTGGTGAAAATGTCTCATTCCTATTGATTCAGATCAAGGCACTTTTGAATTGTGTTGTGCAGGGCTGGAGGGTCACCCAGGATACCCCAGGTCTACAGGTTGCAGGGAGGCAGGTGAAGTCTGCTCCAGCAGAACTACTACCCCGCTTCAGCTAGATGGCTCTGCTTTCATCCACTTAATGCATTCAGGTTCTGCATAAAAGTTTGAAAAAAGAAGAGGAAAGAGGACTGTAACTTTAAAAACAAAATGCTCTAAAACCACTCCAGGCCCCCAACAGTCAGGGTCAGGAATGTTCGGATCTTAGTAGAGTGGCCTCAGCATACTGGTCACTGGGAAAAGCCCCCATGTATTGTTTAAACTTAGGAATACCTTTGTGCCCTTCGGTGCAGCCCACCTGATTCTCAGTGGCCTTCCTGCCCTCATTTATGACAATCAGCTCTACTCCGTGATGGAAAGCCACTCTCTGTTTCCCTTCTCACCTCCTGAAACTTCACTGTCCAGCACTGTAGCCTCATGTAACTATTGGGCACTTAAAATGTGGTTAATGCCACATCTTGGAAGGGTTGCATTTTGGATACATTGGGTTAAATAATATATATCTAAAAAATAATTTTACTTGTTAATTTTTACTTTTTAATGCAGCTACTAGAAAATTTAAAATTAAATATGTAGCTTGCTGTATATTTCTACTGGGCAACATTGTTGTAGAATGATCTTTCTTTAAAGATAAAAAAATTTAAAGGAAGAATTTAGAAATTTACATACATAAACAAAAAAAGAAGGGCGTGTGTACTCTGTAAAGTTTATTAAATAAATGAATGAATTATAATTGAATGAATGATGTATACTTTCAGATATTTTCAAATGCATATAATCATGTTATTTTTAGGGAAATGGCATAACATTGTACATCATGTTTTTTTAAAATAACTTTCATTAATTTTAGAGAGGGAGAGAAAGAGAGGAGAGAGAGGGGGAGGGAGAGAGAACCATCCATTTGTTGCTCCACCTATTTGTGCATTCGTTGGTTGCTGCTTGCATGTGCCCTGACCCGGGATCAAACCCTCAGCCTTGGTGTATGAGGATGATGCTCTAAGCAACTGAGCTACCTGGCCAGGGCCTATGCATCATGCTTTGTAACTTGCTTTTTTTTTTTAATGTTTCTATAATAAATGTGCATGTCTATTATAATGCTCATGGTTTCATAATTTTCTATTTTGTGGTTACTCTTTATGTCACTTATCCTGGATGTCCCCCAGACTCATTCCTACTTGAGAATAACTTATTCCCACTTATTCCTTGTTCTCTCCCTTTATGGATTAGTCTTCCTGACACGTCTCCCTGCCACCTTCCAGTAATCCCGTTTATTTCAGCCCAGTGTCCTGACCAGGGATCACCTCACCCATCTCATCTTGGACAGATAGTACCTGAGGCAAAATAATTAACTCGAAGTAGTCATTACGACTAGACTAGATGTAACACGAGTAGATGGAAATAATGAGCTGTTGTGGAAAGTCAGTGGTAGAGAGCTTTGAGCTTCCCTAAAGAGAGAGGGGAAGCTTTGATAGGTGAATGAAAGCATGAATCACATCAGTCTCTTCTGTAAGCGTCTGGCTCACCATGTACCGGCTACTGCACTACACATGCCAGGGCCCGCGGTCGGTATGACCGCTCTCCTCAAGGGGCCCACAGCTGGTAGCAGTGACCATACGTATCGTAATCTGTAATACATACAATAATCCGATGAGATAATACATGAACTGTGATTAAAGCCTATTAAGTTATAACCTCAAAGTACTATAAAGCTAAATAAAGTGGTTATTATTACTAATGCTCATGTTCTCCTGTTAGTCTTCCCACTGTCCTGTCTGCCCTGTGACTCTTCTGAAGCACGAGGTTCTGGTGTTCCTTTTCTGTGTCATCCTCTATCTACTCTCAAGCCACAAATTCAGTTACTCCCAGACGACGTCTCCACATCCAGAGACTCCACAATATCTCTTTATTAAGTTTATTACCGGGAATTGTATGTGACATTTATTGAGCACGTCGCATCTGCCAGGCACCATGGTGGCACTTGCCATGTATCATCATATTGAATCTTCCTATCAGCCTTATGAAGTAGCTGGTTTTATAATTCATACATTTTACCAACAAGAAAACCACAGATCAAAAAGTTAAAAGTCTGATCAGGGCCACATAGTCTTAAACGTCAGCAGTAGGAGTTAAGCTCTGGTCTGTTTGGCTCCAAGGCCCGTTTCGCCAGCCAGTGTGCCTCCCTGGGAGCCTTTTCCATCCCTGCAAGTCCCAGATCTCACTCCCATAATTCTTTAGAGCAGGAGAAAAAAAATTAGTGAGTAGAAATAGAAGTCAGGAATCCTAAAAAATAAATCAGCCTCTGAATAATTCATTAAGTTATAGTTGTTTCTAATGATTATAATTCTTTAGAAAGGAAGCACTTTAATGACTTAAAACTCAACTCTATCAACAGAAACAAGGATGCTCGTTTTGAGCTGGAGACCTGGGGGCTGCATTTCGGATGCCAGATGTCACTGACTGGCCGGGTTGTGCCTTCAGAAAAAATATTAGTGCAAGGCCACATAGTAAGTGTTGTGATTTTATTTTTATTTAACAGTAATTGCTTGACTGTGTGTAAGTTCGATCACATGCCAGAGGGACTAAGTGGGCTTGTAATATTCATTTGGGTTCTCCGTGAGTATGTTCATGTGTTCCCTTTGTCCTAAACCTTGAGGTCCCCTTTCTTTTCCTCTTCAATTTCAGTACTTGCGTGGGTTCAGAGGCCCCCAGAGCACATGATTTACATCAGTCAGTGTGATGTGTCACATTTAAAAACGCATTAAAAAATGGTATTTCAAGCCATCATAATTAAACCATGCCACCTACTATTGAGTATTGTAGTACTCTATGTCACTAAAAAAAATTAAAAATCATAGTACCTGGGAAAATTCTGCTAGCTGGTAAAGGTTAATTTCAATAAATTATGTTTCCCGATACCGGAGTTGTTCTTATCCCAAAGTAAAATGCTGCTCAGTTGGCATAAACATGAAGAAATTCGCACAGATCTCATCCCAAACCATAGCATTTAAGGAGAACGATGTTCTGAAACTTGAAGAGGCCAATCATTGCTTCTTTAGGGCTTCAGTGCAAGAAGTGAGTCTGTTCTATACAAAATTGTGCGTTGCATTTCTACTTTTCCCATTTTAAAATTCAATTATATTTTATTCATTTTAAAGGCTCTCTTCTTGCCCTATTTGATATAATAAACTACCATGTTTAAACAGTTTAAACTGAGCAGCAGTTGGTTTGTGTTGGCCGAATGGGGATTTTTTTCATCCTTTCTTTTTGATAATCTATTCTAAATTACCAAAACCTTATTGGAGAAGCTGAAAAAAGCTATTTTTTAAATGAAAACTATTTTTAAAAACAATACAAAACAAAACCACACATAATTATCTAAAGTACTAAAATATAGGCCCCTGTTAGGACCTTGGTCAGGAATCAATAAAGAGAAGCTCAATTTTAGCTCCACATATGAAGCGGATTTAAATATTAAAATGACCTGTCTCATTATCTCAATAAGGAAAGTCTTCTATTTGTCAGCTCCCCGCCCCCCACCCCCGCCACCCCCGCATTTTTTTGGCATGCAAACAGGTCTCCATAAAAGGAACATAAAATGGGAGATCCTGCCTCCTAGAGGTGGCGGCAGATGGCTAGATGTGACTGGGTCGTTGACTTCTTGACCAATTCTGCTTTCCTGAGACTGGGTTCTAGGAGATGAGTAAACTAAAGGTTCACGGACCTCGGAGTGGGCCGTGGGCATTTGTCCTGGGTCTTTTGCCAGCCTGTTAACAGGTAGGAGCGTAGGTGAGAGGGCGTGACTCTCCTCACACTGGCTGTAAAGGGAGGGAATGAACCTTGGCTCCAGATGGAACCGTCCATGGAGGAGCTAACCCCTCCCCTCCATTCTCAGCCTAAGGTCTCTTCACGGAGTCCCTGCCTAGCCACCTGACAGCCAGGCCTCGTGAGGATGGCAGGTGGTTGGAAGTCAGAGTGCTTGGCGGAAAGTGCTCTGGTTGCAAAGTCAAGACCACCAGCATTCTAAACCTGTCACAGCCACCAACTGGCTCCATAACCTCTTTTGGCCACAGCTTTGGGGTCTGTAAAACAAGGGGATTACAAGGCTTCTTAAACATTCATGTGCAGATGAATCACCTGGGAACTTATTAAAATGCAGATTCTGATTCAGAGGGTCTGGGATGGGGCTCAGGACTCTATCTCTTACAAGCTCTCAGGAGACAGCCGTGCTGCTCCAAGACAACATTTGAGTAGCAAGGAATTAGATTACAGTGTGTTTCTTTTAAATTCTAACAGTGGCTCTTCCTGGCTCGCAATACCAAGGACATTTCCATTCACTTCCAGTCCATGGATATACACGGAAGGCTAGGGACCAGTGTGCCCAGTCTAAATAGTCTCCCCTCGTCAGTGCAGGGAGCTTGTCTTTCCTGGTCACCTGAGGAGCCTTCCAAGAGTGGGAAAGGAGCTTCTGTCCCGGCCTCATCTTTGCTCCTCGGTGTAGCTGCTCCTTGCATAAATATATTCTTAACTTGCCTGTAGGGTTGTTAGTTTTAGTATGAGGATCTGGAGTATCAGTAATCAGCATTTTCTCTTTGAGTGATCCTAGATGCCTAGATTCGAGAGACCAACCAAACTGGACAGCCCGCTTGCCTGAGCCGCCATTCATAATAAAGGTCAGAGATTCTTAGAGCTGGAAAGGAACCTAGAGGTCTTTGAACCAGACACTTTTTTTTTTTAATACACAGTGGAGGCCTGTGAAGTAAAGGGACTTGTCTAAGGCTCTGCAGCCATGGAGCGGCCGACCTGGATGGTGCTCAGATGCCTCCCCTCCTGGGAAACACATGCATTCTGTTCACATGTGCAGTGCTTGTGTCAGTGCTTTGAATCTGAAGAGCAAATAGTTGCAAGTAGTTCTAAATAGTTCTCTTAGGACAAGTGTGGACCATCTTCACTCTGTCTTTATTGAATGCTTTCTGGATAAATGTGTTCAACCCTGTCATGATTGTTATTTTTCTCAGTGTCAACCCATGTCTGCTGCTGATTGGTCCAAGGACATTCGAACTTGCAAGATTTTAAGTGCAAAATCTCTGAATAAATGGTTGATTATCTGTAGCAACAGAGCTGAAAATGTGACTGAGAACTTTCTGAGCTGCTTAAGAAGAGTTGGAAGTTCTATGGGATTTAACGTGGACTACCCCAAAATGTGAGAATACCCTGAAAATCATCCCAACCTCTTTAATATATTAATTCAGTTTGGTCAGAAGCTAGGAAATAAGGGCTGAGGTAGATATAAAAGCTTCTTTATCTCAGTAAAGTTTCCTAATTTGAAGTGCCAAGAAAGTAGTTGTAAGTAAATATGTTTTTGCTATGATTAAATTTTATACAGTTAAAATATATTTTATGTTGGTCTCTGTAAAATATTTTTTTCCAGGTTTTTAGGCAATAGTCTCATTACCTTGAAGTTTTTTCAGTGCTAGTTCAGGTATAAATTCATATATTACCTACTCAACTTTTTTTCTTTAATTCTGTCATACTAGTTACCTACAAAACTTAACAGCAAACAGGATATTAAAAAAAATAAAGTTGCTTTCCTGACTCATTTCATACATTTTAGGCTTTACAATTAAATGTAAACATAGATCTGAAATAAGCTTTTCTGATTCTGTTACTATAGAATAAAATTAGTCATTTAGACAGTTTTCTGATTAAACCAAGGCCCTCCGTTTAGTTTTTGAACACTTACTGAGTATCTTCCGTGTGTTAGACACTGTGCCAGTGTGGAGGGGTGAGAAAGACAAATGAGTTGCTTTCAGGCTAGTCGGGGACCCACGCACACAAGCACGCTCCACACTGAATATTGCTTTGCTTTAGAAAAGTCATGAAGTTGGTCATGCCTCATTTACTGAGCTCGATATGCTTAGTTAGTGAGGAGCACTAGACGCTTCTTTTTCTTCGTTATGGTGGAGATGCAGATGTCCTCATTGACAGGGTGGAAATTACTCTTTAAACACATGGTTGCTAATTAATTACATCAGCAGTGCATGCATTGTTGAAAACCACAGATAGCCCCAGTCACATTATATACTGTAGTTTAGCATTCTCTTCTTATCAAATCTGTTAACAGATTGCCTGGTTTGAGTTTCACCTGCTCTAATTTCTCTTAAACTATGAACTAATTAATAAGGCAGGAAAAGGTTAATGTAAGAAGCCACAGAAAGCAGACCCTGGGCTGGCATCTTTCGCACACCAATTCCATGAGCAAGCTCGTGTCCATCTTCTGTTCCTGGCCCGTTTTATTTGAAAGTCTGTACTTATCCCATCCTTCCCTCCCACCCCCCCATCCCACATGAAGTATCCATTTACCTGTTAGGTTTATATGCATAGTTTCTCCCATCTGAAACATTTGCCAGATGACTTTAGAAGGAATGGACAGTAAGATAGTGGTAGAGTCTGATTCAAGAGATTGAATTGGAAAAGTCAGACGCACTGAGCTGTTTTAAGAGCTGTTACGCCATTCCTACAGCTGGTAGGAATCAGCAAGTAGGAGAGAGTGGTCCTGCCCCCTGGTGGGCAAGTTTTAAAAGGCCACTGGGCATCGGGCCAGGCAATCATACACACTTAAGAGGCTGATTCTATATAAAGAAAGTGGATTTATAAATTCCTCTGTGTGGGAATCATTTCTGTAGCCTCTGCCCCATAACTTGCTGTGAACACAGAACAGTTAATTGATAAGTATTTGCTGACTGATTGACGAAGGCTGAATATTCCAGGCTCCAAACAAGCTGTCAGGGAAGAAAAGAAAATCTTTTAGTCTGAATTATACAGATTCAAGAATAGCTGAACATCTTGGTCTCATTAACCTGATGATTTTTGGAACATTCATTTTAAAGTTCTTATGGAGATTTGGTATTAGAGAAATCTTAATCCTAGTTTAAATCTTGTTTTAGACACTTGATGTTGTGACTTGTGATTTTAAAAGTTCATTTTCAACCTCATTTTGAGCAGCAGAATTATTAATTGTAGGGATTCTGTACAATTCCAAAAATCTTACTTGCCACAAAACTATCTTAAGCTAATATAAGTGACTGTTAAATATTTCTGGCATGTCTTGTAGTGGGAGAAACAATTTTAGACTCAAAAGGTTGTCACGTTTCTCTAATAATTTTTCTTCTCAAGTTGCTAGTCTGTTATAAAAATCCATTTGTATTATTTTAACTCTATATGATTATGTGCCACTAAGAGGAGAATTTTAAATCTTCAAAACTACTCTTTACGTAGCACGAAAGTACAAGAGAGTCCAGCGGCCTTTCTCGGCGCCATACAGAAACTCCTTGATCCCGACGTTCAGTTGGTAAGTACAGGGTCATCTTGTGCTTTGATGTGTAATTTTTACTTTTAATTATATCTAACAGTCTTGAGAGAGTATGAACATAATCTCCCGTGTTATGTTTACAAATTGCTATGTGTTTCCCCAAGTGCCCAAGAAAGTATTAATCGTTGTATTTTAATCAATACTTTATTTCTCTTTCATATTTCTAATATTTATTTTAAAATTCTTGTGGTTACCCCTATATCAGCTTCTGGGATGTCTACATATTTTTCTACTTAGTGGGGCAGTCATCTTTTCAACTAAGATTTGAGATAAATTAACTCCTATCTTATCCCTTAAATGCTGGGGCACCTGTGTTCCATGTCACCTAGGTTTTTGCATGTCACTTGTGACCCCATATTTTTGCTTCCTCTGAATTCTTGCCCTCCTGGGTGTGTTTCATCTTTTGTGAGTGCCATTTCCTCCTGCGTTGTATCACCCTGTGGGATTTCCACAATTGCCTCATTTCCCAGAGTAGGTAGGTGTGTGTGTGTGTGTGTGTGTGTGTGTGTGTGTGTGTGTGTGTGTGTGTGGTGTGAGGCTGACTTTGCAGAGGGTTTGGAGCCAAGGAATAATGACATCACATTTCAACATTGCAGACAAGTTAAAATGGACTTCCCTGTTCTTAAAAACATCTCACCCATTCCTGTTTCTTGGAAGGGTGTGCTCTTCTCCGTGGTCTCAGCCTCGCACTATATTGCAGTGCTTTTCCTGTCCCATCTCCTCATCTTACCTCCCGAGCTCATTCATCCCAGCTCCCAACATTCCCACTCATATATCATACAAAGTGGTGTAGCTCTTTTAGTCAAATACACACAAAAAAATGGTCCATGAGGATGTGGTATGAAACAAAGGGAATTCTCACACTAAAAGCAGTTATTTTTTATTTAAAAAAATAAAGTCAAACTTATAGAAAAGTTGCTAGTACAAAAAACTCCCAAATACTCATCACTCAGAATCCCTAGTTGTTAACATTTTATCGTATTTGCTTTATCATTTTCTATTTTTCTTTCTATCAATCATCTATTGTCCTATATATCTATATCTATTTTTTTTCCCAAAACCATCTGAGATTAAGTTACAGATATGATATTCTATTACCCTTGAATACTTTAGTGTGTATTCCCTGCAAACGAAGTCACTCCTGAGAACCATAAGACAGCCATCAACACCAAGAGACAGTATGACCAGCTAATCCACAGCCTCTGAACACTTCTCCGTTTATCTCACACTTGTCCTCTCTGGTAAGAGGACCTAATGTGTTGCATTTAGTGGTCCCGTCTCTTTAGTCTCATGTGCAATCTGGAACAGTTCCATCGTTTTTCCTTGCCTTTGATGACCTTCTAATTTTCAAGAGTACGGACCAGTTATGTATATAAAGTCCATCAATTTGGGTTTGTCTGATGTTTCCTTTTGATTAAATTCAGGTTATGCACTTTTCGCAGGAGTATGATTCTTTGTTTTTACCGCATCCTCCCAGGTACCCTATTGATTAAGGTGGTATCAGTCAAGTTTCCACTGTCAAGTTACTCTTTTCTCTTCGTAATTAATTAGGGCTGGTTTGTCTCCATAGGGAGGTACTTCAGGACTATGTGAATATCTGTTCCTCATCAGACTTTTATCCACTCATTTTAGAATCCATTGATAATTCTGATTTGTTGTTGTTATAAATACATGTGTTTAAACGCATGAAACACTTCATGGATTTGCGTGTCATCCTTGCGCGGGGGCCATGCTGATCTGTGTATCGTCCCAATTTCAGTACCTGTGCTGCCGAGCGAGCACTCCGTTGGTCCTTCTTGACAGAATCCGTTAATACTCTGATGGTTGCCAAATGGTGGCTTTCTAGTTCCATACTTCCTTCTACATTTACTAGGTGGCATCACATTATAAAGAAAAGCTCCCTTTTCTCTCCATTTCTTCGTTCATCTATTTGTATCACTTTGCATTCCTATTTTATTTCCCAACTTACAGTCCATGACTGCTGTTGTTACTTTGATGCTGAGATTGTTCCTGGGTTTTCCTGTGAGAGCCCTATTCAAGCCTTTTGACATTTCCCCAGTTTTCTTGGGACATGCCCTTGCCGCCTGGCACAATAAGATATTTCAGGTTAACCCTGAAGTTTTGCTGCCCAGCTCTGGAATCAGAAGTTTCTCTAATGAACCCTGATTCCTCTGGGTGGAGAGCAGTATTTGGAAACCAAGGTCTGGGCATGGGATGTGCTCATTTGCTCCTGGAGTGTCGCTGTTGCAGGCTTTCTCAGTGGGGAGACGAGGGCAAATACATGTATGTATGTGTTTATGTGTACATACACACATATACATTATGCACACATGTATCTATGTGTATATTAAAAACACGTTCACACCTCCAGTTCCAACTCAATACCACAGGAAAGCATTCTCCCTTCCCAAATTTATACCCCCCTTCTCTGGTAGTGAGAAATGTGGCTGCCATTATTCACCACACATTAGCTTGCTTCCAACCCTGATGTGTGACCTGTCTCACTCGGCTCCACCTTCTCTTGGTCCCATTGGGCTCCTGCCTTGTTTTGCCACCTAGCTTGCTTGGCCCCAAACTCACAGGATGGAAGGAAGGAAGGCTCCTAAGAGAATTTTGCTGACAATTTAAAAAATACCTTTTCCCACTTTATATAATTAATTGTAAATAATTTTAGCCCTTGACATTATGATTTTGAACAGATCTGTAGGTGAAAAAAATCACTTCATTTGTTTTCTTTTGCTAATCATGAGAGAGCCTGTCTTTTCTATAATTCAGTGGTTTTTGAAGGTAGAGAATGGGAGATAGAAAGGAGACAGAGATAGTCCAGGGGAGGTCCTTCTGTGAGGGAAATACCTGATAAGAAATAGGGGCAGTGACAGAGATGGGTGGAACTAAAAAGTACCAGCAGATCTCAAGTTTCTTTCTCTTTATTTTCCCGCTTCCCATATCCCTACTTTCAATACCAGTGAACAAAAAAATGTTGTTGTTTTGTTTCTTTATTTTGGTTGTTCAGTTCCTGATGGGAAAAAGACCACAGTGTAAGCCAATTCTTCCCTGTGGGTGAAGCTGGGAGGCAGAGGGGATGAGAGCTGGGGAGCCACAGGAGAAGGGCGTGGTCAAAAGGGGGAGGTGGCTGGAGGAAAAGCTAGGTTGGAAGGGAACTTGAGGGCATGAACAGAATTAAATCAGTAGAGAGATGAAGGGGAAGGGAAAGCCAAGGGTGATGGATAAGGTAAGACTGGAGTGGGGCTTGGTGGAGTGGATGGCTAATGAGAAGGCCTTTCAAATGGCCTTAATTATCAAAGTTTAAAGACCTGTAGGCATGTTCATATTTGCTTCTTGAGAACTTAAGGGCAGAAGATGTTTGGAGAATCCATGTGTTCATTTTTCTTTATAAAGCTATTTTTAAGCGTAAACAAATTGACTTTTTGTTTGTTTTGTTTTTAGGTAATGTGTATTCTGCCTTCCAATCAGCAGAGCTATTATGAGTCCGTTAAAAAATACTTGAGCTGCGACTGCCCCGTCCCTAGCCAGTGTGTGCTGGTTCACACCTTGAACAAACAGGGAATGATGATGAGCATCGCCACCAAGATCGCCATGCAGATGACCTGCAAACTCGGAGGCGAGCTGTGGGCCGTCGAGATTCCTGTGAGGAGCCTGTCACTCTTCTCCTTTTAGTAATCCATCAGTTGATTAATTCATTTTAAAAGTTAAATCAAAGTAACAGATACTTTTGCATGGTCCCAGAAGCATTGTTTGGCTCGTTGAGCCCCTACTCTGAGTTGTGGCAGTGCACAAGCCACCGTGAAGGTGTGCAAAGGTGAGGCATGCCCACGCTCTCAGGGAGCTCCTGTTAAGCTGGTAACAGATATTTCATGAAGGAGAATCCAGTTTGGCATAGACTTGGAGGGACTTGATTTGGAGCCTTCTGGCAGCTATTTAAAATCTGTTCCTTGGGCTCCGCCTTTACCTGATTTCACAAGGCGCTAACTGTCAGAGTAGCCTTGCACCCTGGATGGGCCTCCCAGACCCATCCAGCAGAACTGGCAGAGTCTGTGAGCTCAGCCTCCGAACTGTGTTGTAAACTGAGAAAATCCTCTCTCTATCTTGAACCATTGCCACTGTGGGAGAAAGTGGGGGGGATGAGAAATAAGGGACCATTGGCCATTGCACCCCCTAGAGGTGCAGAGCCAGGTGAGGATGAGGATTCCTTAGAGATCTGAAGAAGAAAAGAATTCCTCTTCAGATTCCTTCATCCTGGAGGCAGGGGGTAAATGGACTGACCACTTTCCCAGAATCTTTTGAACCAATGGCCCTTGGCCTTCTCCACACGGGATGGTTGCTATTTTGGACTCTAGTGAGTCTCTTAAGCAAAGTGTGTACTGTATTCTTCCCCTCATATTTCAGACTCTTTGGCTTCTGGTTTAAGAATCTGCCTTACCTGGACCTTGACCTCCCTGGCACCTAGCTTAACTTAATTAAATAACTAGGGATAATTTTTTTTAAAGATTTTATTTATTTATTTTTAGTGAGAGGGGAAAGGAAAGAGAAGGAGAGGGAGAGAAACGTCAATGTGTGGTTGCCTCTTGTGCGCCCTGTACTGGGGACATGGCCTGCAACCCAGGCATGTGCCCCAACTGGGATCTGAACCAGCGACCCTTTGGCTCACAGGCCCGTGCTCAACCTACTGAACTGTAACAGCTGGAGTGATATATTTTTTAAATTTCATATTAAGTTATTGTTTGGGGAAATAATACATCACCCCATTAAATCATGGAAAATTTAATTTTACAGTTAAAGTCCCTGATGGTAGTTGGCATTGATGTCTGTAAAGATGCGTTCAACAAGGGGATCGTGGTGGTTGGATTCGTGGCCAGTATTAACCTCAGAATCACCAGGTAGTTTTGAAATTGACCTAACATGTTCTTCTACTATCTAGACTGTTAAGTGTGGTTTGATTAAACACTACACAGCAAGGAATAGTTTGTATTCTTTACTCATTACAAAGATATGAACACTTAGGGTCATAAATTATACTTACATATACAAATGTGATTGATAATATTGGGGCAATACATAGCCTCATTAAAAATCATTTATTCATACATTAGGACAAGCTATTGCTCGTATGCCAGTCGTATTCCTAAAATGATGGCTATGTAGAAACTCTTGTGCATTTGTTTTCTGAACTTCTGCATTGCACTAGGAACTTTACGTGCATTATGTCCAGCAGCGGAGAATCAGATTGCCTGGATTTGTATCCTAAGCTGCCACTCATTCCATGTAAATGCTCAGTACATGCTTGTTACTATTTTATCATTCTTAATGCTCACAGACACTTGATACGGTGGTTGTTCACACAGCTATTAGATACATAGGCAAGATTAGGGCTAACATTAAATATGAGCTCATAGTTCTTATTAAATTATAGTTCTTAGAATTATTTTAATATCTGTCACTATTCCATGTTTTGAGGCTGTAGGAGCTATTGGCAAAATTTCTTCTGTCTAGACTTAAGCTGTTGGATTTGCTCCATTAAATTTGTAATTGGGTATATATTGGGAACATGGGAAATAGGAAAAATAGCAGCGTGCCTCTGACTTCATTCCAGGCTGAAAGAGATCCCTGTTCTGTGTGTCGCTTCCCTAGTCAGGCAGATAAAGGCCGTCCAGCTAGTTAGCAGCATGCTAACTGCGTCATTATTGCTGCATATATGCGGAGAAGTATAGCAGTGTTGATAGCATGCTTATTTATTCCTATCACATCTTCATTTTCTTTCTTTCTTTTTTTTTTTATTCAGTTACAATTGTCTGCATTTTCTCCCCATCCCTCCACCCCACCCCAGCCAGTCCCACCTCCCTCCCCCACCTCTACCCTCCCCCTTGATTTTGTCCTTGTGTCCTGTATAGTAGCTCCTGTAGACCCCTCTCCCCACTATCCCCTCCCCACTCCCCTCTGGCTATTGTTACATTGTTCTTAATTTCAATGTCTCTGGTTATATTTTGTTTGCTTTTTTCTTTTGTTGATTATGTTCCAGTTAAAGGTGAGATCATATGGTATTTGTCCCTCACCACCTGCTTATTTCACTTAGCATAATGCTCTCCAGTTCCATCCATGCTGTTGCAAAGGGTATAAGCTCCTTCTTTCTCTCTGCTGCGTAGAATTCCATTGTGTAAATGTGCCATAGTTTTTGGATCCACTCATTTGCTGATGGGCACTTAGGTTGTTTCCAGCACTTAGCTGTTGTAAATTGTGCTGCTATGAACATTGGTGTGCATAGGTTCTTTTGGATTGCTGTTTCAGGGCTCTTAGGGTATAATCCCAGCAGTGGAATTGCTGGGTCAAAGGGCATTTCCATTTTTAGTTTTCTGAGGAAATTCCATACTGTTTTCCACAGTGGCCGCACCAGTCTGCATTCCCACCAACAGTGCACTAGGGTTCCCTTTTCTCCGCATCCTCTCCAACATTTGTTTGTTGATTTGTTTATGTTGGCCACTCTGACTGGTTTTAATTTGCATCTCTCTGATGGCTAGTGATGCTGAGCATCTTTTCATATGTCTCTGGGCCTCTGTATGTCTTCCTTGGAGAAGTGTCTGTGCCAGTCCTTTGCCCATTTTTTAATTGGGTTGTTTGTCTTTCTGGAGTGGAGTCATGTGAGTTCTTTATATATTTTGGAGATCAGGCCCTTGTCTGAGGTATCATTGGCAAACATGTTTTCCCATATTGTTGGTTCTCTTTTTATTTTAATGCTGTTTTCTTTAGCCATGCAGAAGCTTTTTATTTTGATGAGGTCCCATTTGTTTATTCTTTCCTTTATGTCCCTTGCTTTAGGGGACGTGTCTGTGAGGATGTTGCTGCGTGGAATGTCTGAGATCTTCCTGCCAATGTTTTCCTCTAGGACTTTTATGGTGTTACGACTTATATTTAAGTCTTTTACCCACTTTGAATTTATTTTTGTGTATGGTGTAAGTTGGTGATCGAGTCATGTCTTCATTTTCTAAGTGCTTTAAATTAATTAATAACTTTAGCAAGAAAACTTGCGTCTGAAATTTAAATAAGGTAATCATGTTAAGATTGTAAGTCTAAAAGACTCTCTAATAGAAGTGGAAGTTTGTGCTTGAGAAATCTTTGACTATTTTGAAAGTAGAAGATCTGCTAAACTAATAAATTCCTTTACAATCATAGCATAGAGGCCTCTGCTGCTTATTATGTGTCAAGTACTATGCTAAGCACAAATTTTATATATACATAAAATTTAATTTTTACAACAATAGTGTGAGGGAGTAACCATCATACCATCTTGGAAATTTCCTCGTTACAGGTAGGAAACAGAAGCTTAGGTTTGCATAGCAAAGTCAGGTAGTTGATGGGTATACCAGCCAGGATTTGAACTCAGTGTGTCTGATGTCAGCACATTGCTTTAGTTTCTCTTTTTGATAAATTTCACTTTGGAGGAGGGTACGTTTTAAATTTAATTGTGATCATATAGCATATACAAAATTATGAACAACATTGATTTTTATTCATATCTGTTTCTTAATTTAACCGTGATGCATGTTTATAATAGATATTTTGAGGTTGAGCTTTACTTATGTTCTTTGCTTACCTTAGGTGGTTTTCCCGCTGTATCCTTCAGAGAACAACCACTGAGGTTGCAGATTGCTTAAAAGTTTTCATGACTGGTAATAAAAACATGGTGGAGTGGGTGGGCTGCAAGGTCTATTCCTTCAGATCTGAGGTCCACATGTCTGTAGGAGACCAGATAGGAGGAAGCAACCTCCCCAAGCCTGCCTGAGTCAACTGGCAGCCAGCTGGAGATCCCCAGAGCTGAGTGCTGACTCGGGCTAACAGTCAGACTGTACAATCTACATTGTCACCTGCCTGTGATAACAGAAAGCCAGGAGGAGGGAGAGTTTGTAAATGCTGATGGCTCTGGCAAATAGTTGGAAAGCCAGAAGAAACCTACACTGGAGGAACAAGGACTGTGACAGAGCAGTGTTAGGTCTAGAAATAGGAGAGAAGCCTTCGGGGATGTCAGTGGGTAAAGTGTGGCACAGCAGGGGAAGATGGGGAAGACAGCCCGCGAGGAAAGGCACTCTCGCAGTGGATTCCACAGAAAGAGGGACCGGCCCAGATCTGCCTTTGTCACTCCTACGCAGCATGCTTGTGATTCCCAACCCCTCCCCTGAGCTGCGTTTTCCCATCTGTAAACTTTTTTGGGGGGCATGGGAGTGTGGGTAACGGGTTGTAAAGATTTTTTTTCCTAAAAAAGTGAATTTAGTGATATGTGTTGGTAATGGACTTACATATATGATCTTCTATCAAACTAAAATGAATTTCCTGGACAATAAACTAATGTAATTATATATACAATATATACACAAAAAGGATCATTCCACCTTTATTACATTATTTCATTACTTTCTCCTCACTTCAAAACCTGGCAGTTCTTCTTTTAGTGGCCATGTAAAGTTTCTGTTGGGTAGGAACCCTGCTCTTTTGGTGATTTCTAGGAGAGTCGGGTGGAAGGTTTTTAAAGCTGTATTGTCAGTGAGACGTGGAACCGCTTGGGTGAGTCCATGTGAAGAGATGCTCTCAGAGGGACAGCCAAGGTCTTTCTTAGGTGTTCATGTTTGTGCTCACTAGAGAAGGAAATGACCAAAAATTACTCAGTCTGTTTTTATTGAGAGGATTTAAAGACTTGAAGAAACCACATTAGTAGTACTTCGGTTTTGGGAATTTGTATGTCTATTGTGTGAATTAAAATTTAATGTATTGCTTAACTATTAAAATTATACTGAAGTGATGTGCTATGTTTAAGAATCTGATATGGCATAGAAACCATTATGATTCCTCAAATAGCAAAGATGCAGGAATGTTCCCTAAAGTTACCTGTTTTTATGTTATTGCAAATACAACCCAAATTAGGTATCACCCTATTGCACAGCGGTCTGAAATAGCAAACTCATTTAAACATTGATATTTAATGGGAACTTTATGCTTTGCTGGCATCAGACAAGTCATTCTTTTCTCACACCGAATTCTGCAGGAGCACTCAACAAATGGTACAAGTACAATCAGGATTTGCCAGCCCGGATTGTTGTGTACCGTGACGGTGTAGGGGATGGTCAGCTAAAAACACTTATCGAATACGAAGTGCCACAGCTGCTGAGCAGTGTGACGGAAGCAAGTTCAAGTACGAGGTATTAAATTGCTGTTTTTTCTCCACACTCACAGTTATAGCACATTGTCATTCTCTACTGGAATTACTATATGGCAGCATGTCTTTTTTTTTATGTACTTAAATTTATCTGTGTTTTTGCATTTGGATGAATTGATTTCCCCTAGATTGGAGGGTATTCGGGATGGTCTGATGTAAATAGCCTGGGTGGTGGCACCTGGAGGAAGGCAGGTGACATCCTCCAGACAGAGCAGCTGTCACTGAGACTCAGCAGAAGGCCTGCGGGGCTGCTGGCTGGTGAAGACGCTTCATACATACAAACATGCCATGGGGAAAAGATAAGCTATGACTTCAAATTCAAGGCCCAAATCCACACACAGGGCTGAGCCTCCGCAGTGCAGGCACTGCTGTGCTGCTAAGCCTACGGCAGGTGCTGAGAGGCCTGTGAGTGCTGTGAGCACTGAGGTGCGTCTGGAAATCAGTCCAACACCAGGCACCTTGCTCCATTATCACATTTCTAGACTCGTTTCATACAGCATTTTCAGTACAACATTGATTATGTCAAGTGGCAAGTGCAAGAAAATTGTTAGAACTGGAAAATGGGGGAGGATGGTAATCTCGCAATATTCAGAAAGCATCTTCTTCCAAGCAGTTCACAGTGCTCCACCTGTAGGGTTACACCACCGTCACCCCCATCGGCCAAGTGTGGCAGCCAAGAGCCACAAAGGAGCTAAGTCTGGACCTCATTAGTGACACATAGAAGGGAGAGCATAATAGCCTGGGGACAATATCACCCTCAGCTGCATCCACACTGTCAGAGCCAACATCTCTCGCTCCTCACTGACCTCAGGTAAATTCAGAATCACAAGATGCCATTTGAGGGTAGCTGACAGTGCCAAGACGTTTGTTTTCTTGCACTGTGACATTGACTTGTAAGTCTCAGTATCGGAAACATGACCAATTTAATTCAGAGATCACCATGAAATTTCACAGTGATCGCTGCATCCCAGAAGTACCTTACGTGATGGCCAATATTTGGATTTGGCCTTGGCTTTACCAGACGCTGACTGTAACACTCGTCATTCAGCATTTGGCCCAAGTGTGTCTTTGGCCCGTCCATCCATCTTTGCAGGAGCGTGTTCAGGAGTGACGGTTTGAGGAGTCAGAGGGACTTGGGGCTCTCCCTTTGCGATTCAGACACTGAGAGGAAGACTGAAGGTGAAAATTAGGGGGACGATTGCTAATGGGAAAAAAATCTTGTCTCTACATGTAATTCTGGAAAACCTTTTTTAGAAGTGCTAATTGAAGTTGATTGCCCTGTCGACGATTCCTCCCTGTCCCCTTTAAATGATACAAACTAGCCAATGACTGGACCTACCCCACTTTTGCAGCAAATGAGGACAATCCCTAACTTAAAAATTGTATAATATATGTCTCTGGGAGAGGAGAGATCGGGGGTGTTTTTTTGTTTGTTTATTTCTTTTTGCAGTGCTTTTATAATGAATTTATTAATTCATTTATTTCCTCAAAATTACCAAATAAGAGAAACAGCAGGCTGTGTGGCTTGGTTTTAGTGCTCTCTGTCTTACTGTTCTGTCTTTCTGGTTCCAAGCTCCAAACTGTCAGTAGTTGTGGTCAGGAAGAAGTGCATGCCACGATTCTTTGTGGAAATGAACCACACCTTACAGAACCCGCCCCTTGGCACTGTGGTGGATTCAGAAGCCACGCGTCCTGAATGGCAAGTGCTCTTCGAAAACCTATTTTTAATAAAACATTTGCTGTGTTTTGCTCAAGTTTGGCCTTATTTTGTTTGCCTTCTTTCTCACTTTTATTTCATTTTCCCCTCAGGTACGACTTTTACTTGGTCAGCCAGTCTGCCCGTCGGGGAACTGTGAATCCTACTTACTATAACGTCATCTACGATGACAATGGCTTGAAGCCTGACCACATGCAGAGACTTACATTCAAGCTGTGCCACTTGTACTTCAACTGGCCGGTGAGTGACAGCTGTTACTAATACTTGACTACGGATACTCAAGCTTCCCACCCAGGAATTGTTACCCAGTTTACCTTTGTGTCCCTACACCTGGCACAATGACAGACTTTCACAATAGAGGAATGAATGAATGAATGAATGACTCCTTAGTCCACAGTGGGGGAAAGCCAGTCTGTCGTAGAAATAACTACTAATACATTAGTATTTATAATTTTCAGAGGACTTTATTATATACATTCATCATCTTATGCAAAACTCTGAGGAAATGAGGGTATTGTTATTTCCCTGTTGCAGACGAGGAAGGTGAAGCAAGCTCGGATGTCTGGTGGGAAAGTAGTGGGCCTGGCCCTGTTCTGTGTGCCTGTGCATGAGGCCAAGGGCTGCTCTCAGAATCCAAGGCCTAGATTCCTTCAGAGCCCCTTGGAACATTAAATGAAAGGAATCATAGATTAGCCCTAAGTGTGCTGGCTCCCAGCTCCCAGCACCCTGAAGCCAGCCAGGCCTCCACCCCATTCTGCCCAGGGAGCACAAGTTCCCAGTGAGCAGGGTGCCCTCTGTTGTTTGAGTCTAGTGACTGTTTCTTCCCAAACATACTCTGTCTTATACGTAACTAGTAGAGGAAAGAATGTCAAGAAAAAAATCACTTTGAAGAACAAGTTATCCTCTTAATTACCACCCATACGTTTTCCTCTCAGGGCTTAATCAGTATCCCAGCACCGTGTCAGTATGCACACAAGCTGACCTTCCTCGTGGCCCAAAGCATCCACAAAGAACCGAGTTTGGAATTAGCCAATTCTCTCTTCTACCTGTGATGACGCGAACCCTCACCCTCCGCCTCCCCAGATGAGGAGTCCCAGCAGCAGTGGGTATACAGATCTTCCGTGAGCTCACAGCTGTGACTGGGGAAAGGAGACTGCATTTAGTTTTAACTTCTGGGAAAAACAAAACAATTTAATCTGAAGCGGTTCAAAAGAAATGTGTGTTTTATTTTAAAGTTAATGCTTGGAGAAAATTCTCACTGTGCTATATGGAACTACAATGTACCATCACCTGTTAGTAATTCCACAAAGCTAAATACCTTCTAAGAAGTGTTTGCATGATGTTTTGATGGATAGGTACCCGGGGTCTCATTCCCACCCTAAATGTTTCAGAAGCTTTTTAATAGTGTTATAGAGCATTTTGTAGAGTGGTTTAAGTAGCTATTAGAAAATAAAGAAAATTTAGAGCATCCCATACTGTGCTTATTTTTATTTGAATTTCAGCTGAAGTTACATGTGAACCCCATTATTTATAAGTGTTTTCAGAAAAGATTCTTACCCACTAGACCTCATCGTCATCCCTTTCTATATTTCTGAATCGGAACACATCACTTGCTCACCTGATGGTACGTTACTTCACTTCATACAACCACTCTCGTAGATTGATGACCTTGCTGCCTGCTGCACTGAGAAAACACTCCATCTGGGGAGGACGTGCACGGGCTCCCCTTCCATCCGCCCACCCAAGGGCGTCTGTGTGCACAGACGCTGCCCCGCCCCTTGTTTTCATAAGTAAGCCCTGCCTCTGCGCTGTGGAGGGCTTTCCACCTGTGCGCCCACTCCCGGTCCCCACCACCCCACAGCCCCCGCCCCCAAGGATCCTGGTCTAGCACTTCTTCCCTCTCCCCTCCGCATCATCAGTTGCCCCCTCACACCAAGTCATTCCCACCAGCATGGTAATATGCTGCTGTTTTTTTTTCATTTAATAAACTATTTCTCCCTCCAGTTCTTCACTTTATAGAAGAACTTCTCAAAAGAGTAGTCTATGCTTGATGTATCAAATGCCTTACTCCAATCAGAGTTTCACAACCACCACATTAAGGTTGTTTTTGTCCAGGTCACCAGTGACCCCCGCTTTGTGGAATTTGATCATCAATTCTAGGTCCCCATTTTGCTCAGCCTCTTACAGCATTTGGCCTATTGACTGTTGCCTTCATCTGGAGACGCTCTGCGGCCTCGAGGATAACGCGCTCTTGGCGTCTCTCCCGCTGCGTTAGTCACAAGTCCTCAGTCTCTTTGCTGGTTTCTCCTCATCCCCTCATCCTTTTCACGTGAGATGCCCCAGGAATGAGGACATGGCTACATGCAAGATCTATTTGGATGAAGGAAATCAGAGTTCTACATTCTCTTCACAGAGAGAGATTACATGGAAGACTATAGTCAAGGGGAGTGCGGGGAGCCGAAGATTCTCTCTGAGGGGTGAGAAGCAGACCCCAATGCAGAAATACTATAAGGTGGCACTGAGAATATTCTTGTCTCATTTGAAAGTTTTTCCAGGCCTGGCAGCATGGTGCATTTCAGTAATAAGAGTGATAACCATTTGTGAACGTGAGGGTGGAGGGGGTTAATACATTCCAGGCAGAGCGCCAAGCCCTTTCCTTTCACATTTAGTCTTCACAGCATGTGTATGAGTTAGGGCTAGAACAACATTTTACAGATAAAACTGAGGATTAGAGATGCTATGTGGCTCACCAAAGTTTATAAGATTAGTAAATTGTAGAGTTAGAATTTGTCCTTGGGTGTGTTTGACTCTAAAACCTGTAAGATGAACCACAAGACTCTACTACCTTAATAAAAGGTGTGGTAAGATTTTAAAATCTTCTCCCTGAGTTCTTAGGCGAGGGAGTGCCTCCTGGTTTAAAGTTGGCAAGCAGAGGCAAGGCACTGCACCAATCCAGAGTGGTTGTGTTCCTGTGTTGATGAGGGTGTCTACTCCTTCCAAGTACGAGGATGCTGTAAAGCACCACCACTTACCAGCCGGCTTAAATAAAACTACATGCCGCATTTGGATTGATCAATACAGTAGCCTAGAGAGCTTTTTACCCTTCAAGTTTTGCCCAAGATAGTACTCCCTTGCCATTTTAGCCCACCAGGGGGCAGACAAGGACTGTCTGCCAGCAGAGCCCTTCCCCTTCGCAGGTGTGGCGCAGCAGATAGTGGCAGAAGGGTCCCTGTCAAGCTCCCACAGGGCTACATGGGATTAGGAAACTCTTCGTTTGACCTCTGGTTCAGCTGTGGGATTCTCTCTCTGAAACTCAGTTAACCAATCTGTTACAGAATAGACATTTAAAAGCTTTAAAAAAAATACACCAGATGCTGGTTCCACCTCCAGGAATAGTGATTTAATTCTAAGATGAAGCTAGGTGATTCTGAAGGTTAGCCAGAGTTGAGGACTTACTGGTCTAGGGCAGGACTGGGTTTGAATCTCAGAAAAACCACTTAGTAGCTACCTGTACATGACCTTGGGCAAGTTACTGAACTTCTCTGAGCCAGTTTACCTGTAAACAGACTTAACTAAGTCCACATAGTAGGGTTGTTGTAGGACTAAAAATACCAAATCTAAAGTATCTGGCTTTAATAGTGATGCATTATTACACCTCACAAAAGGAAAAGAATCAAATACCATATTTATTTTATTTTTTAAATATATTTTGGTTATGCTATTACAGTTGTCCCATTTTTTCCCTCCCCTTTATTATGCTCTACCCTGTACCCACACCCCTCCCACCAGCATTACCCCACCTTAGTTCATGTCCATGGGTCATACATATAAGTTCTTTGGCTTCTCCATTTCCTATACTATTCTTAACCTCCCCCTGTCTATTTTGTACCTACTATTTATGTTACTTATTCCCTGTATCTTTTCCCCCATTATCCTGCCTCCCCCTCCATGCTGATAATCCTCCAGGTGATCTCTATTTCTGTGAATCTGTTCCTGTTCTAGTTGTTTGCGTACTTCGGTTTTGGTTTTGGTTTTGGTTTGGTTTTTTTAGGTTCAGTTGTTGATAGTTGTGAGTTTGTTGTCATTTTACTGTTCATAGTTTTTGATCTTCTTCTTTTTCTTAGATAAGCCCCTTTAACATTTCATATAATAAGAGCTTCATGATGATGAACTCCTTTAACTTGACCTTATCTGGGAAGCACTTTATCTGCCCTTCCATTCTAAATGGTAGCTTTGCTGGATAGAGTAATCTTGGATGTAGGTTCTTGCCTTTCATGACTTTGAATACTTCATTCCAGCCCCTTCTTGCCTGCAAGGTTTCTTTTGAGAAATCAGCTGATGGTCTTATGGGAACTCCTTTGTAGGTAACTGTCTCCTTTTCTCTTGCTGCTTTTAAGATTGTCTCCTTATCTTTAATCTTGGATAAAGTGATTATGATGTGCCTGGGTGTGTGCTTCCTTGGGTCCCAGTTCTTTGTGACTCTCTGAGCTTCCTGGACTCCCTGGATGTCTATTTCCTTTGTCAGATTGGGGAAGTTCTACATTATTTGTTCAAATAAGTTTTCAATTTCTTGCTCTTCCTCTTCTCATTCTGGTACCCCTATGATTAGGATGTTGGAGCATTTAAAGATGTCCCGGAGGTTCCTAAGCCTCTCCTCATTTTTTTGAATTCTTGTTTCTTCATTCTGTTTTGGTTGATTATTTATTTCTTCCTTCTGCCTCAAACCATTGATTTGAGTCCTGGTTTCCTTCCCTCCACTCTTGGTTCCCTTTATTTCACTTTACATAGCTTTCACTCTTTCTTCTATTTTGCAACCATACTCAACCATTTCTGTGAGCGTCCTGATTACCAATGTTTTGAACTCTGCATCTGATAGGTTGGCTAGCTCTTCATCACTTAGTTGTATTTTTTCTGGAGTTTTGATCTGTTCTTTCATTTGGGCCATATGTTTTTTTGTCTCAGAGCACCTATTACATAGTAAGGAGTGGAGCCTTAGGTATTCACCAGGGCAGGGCAACCCACGTTGCTGCATTGTGGCACTGTATGTGGGGGATCGGTCCGAGAGGGAAAAATGTGCTTGCTCAGCTCTCAGCAGGCTTTCAGTCACTTCCTCTGCTACCCACAAGCAAATTGGGCCCTTCTGGTCCTGATTCCCAAGTTGGTGGGCTTGTATATATTCAAGGACCCTGTGGGTTTCTCCAGTTAACTCTCCTGTGAGGTTGGGAGTTTCTCCCACCGCTCCACCCCCCACAGATTTTTACAGTCAGAGGTTATGAGGCTATCTCCCCCACACTGGACCCCTGGATTGCACCATCTGTTTTGCTCCCCAGTTGTTCCTCCCACTTTATCCACATGCAAATGTGGGACCGTCCACTCCGCCAGCCGCTGCCTTGCCCAGTCTGCCAGATGCCGCCTCACCTGTCCCAGTCTTCCAGCTGCCACCTTGCCAGGAGTCCTCTCTGCCCTGGCTGCCCATCTCTGCCCCTCCTACTGGTCTGAATGAATGTTTCTTCTTTAACTCCTTGGTCTTCAGACTTCCATACAGTTCAATTTTCTGTCAGTTCTGGTTATTTTTTGTTTTTAAATTTGTTGGTGTCCTTCTTTTGACTATACAAGGAGGCACAGTGTATCTACCTAGGCCTCCATCTTGGCCGGGAGTCTCAAATGCCTAATTTAGTCAACAAATACTCATGGGTGCATATAATGCACTAGGCATGGTGCTAGGTTCTGAATTCTTCCACAGTCCTGCTTTAGCAAAAGCTTAATGTTTTCTCTAGATATAAGTAATCTACTGCTTGCTGTTTTATGGAGGAGGTTTTGGTTTTGCTTTTATTTTAGGGGGTGGGATGGAGACTCTTGAAGACTCTGCACCAACCCTAAGCTGCTGACAGCTTCTGGGTGTGGACAATGACTCAGCGAGAGAGGGCATTTAGAGGTAGCAAAAGTGTGCTCAAGCCCTAGTCTCTTTAGGAAGAAGGTTAGAGGTATTACCTTGACATTTCACTAGAAGGTAAAGTTAAAACGCATCTGGGTATTTTCTAAAAAAACATAAAAATTCTATCCATTAGTCTAGATTACTGGAAAGAAAGAAAAGAGGATAAAAGATGCCATCGATTCAATTGAGGACAAGAAAAGAGGAGACTACAGAAAAAAGAGCATGATAACTGGAAACACCCAACCAGATGGGACATATATTCAAAATTATAATTAATTAAAGAAAAAAATTATTTCACTTATCACTGAAGACTGAGAGATTGTATAAAAGGCACATCTGAAATAAAACAATATAAAAAGTTTTAAAATAAAACAGTAGGAAAAGATATACTTTGAATTGATAGTAAACATAAAGCTGGAATAGCAATATTGATATCGAAACAGAATTTAGGGCTAAAAGTAGGGCTATTACACATTTATAAAGGTAGCAAAATAAAAAGTGCAGGATGATGTTACAATCATAAATGAGTAGGCCTGGATTAGCATAACTTTGAGATACAAAAATAAAACTGAAAGAATTACAGAAACTTAATTCACAACTAAGTGAGACTAATGTATCTTTCAAAAACTAATCAAAAAGATGAAACAATTAGAAATTATATACATTATTGGAAAAAATAGCAAATATGATTTAATAATAGACACAAAGCAAATCTGTACAAATCCAAATAATTGATATATCAATACATTTTTTAACACACTTCTAACTTCGTGGCTTAAAGAAAATCATTGGAAAATTTTTTAATTAGAAAAGAGCACTACATAATACAAGATGTAGGATAAAGTTAAATTGACATTTTCAGGGAAACTTGTAGCTTAAATATGCATAATAGAAAACAAGAATGGAAATTATTTGAGTGAGCAGTTAAATGAAAGAAACTGAAGAACAGAGAAACCCCCCAAAAATAATTAGAAAACAAAGGTAAAAGCATATATGAGTTAAAAAAAATAGCATGGATTTTTTAACTAAAGAGACATTATGAAAAATAATCTGATTATTTTATTTATCTTTGTTTGCTTTTTATTGTGGAAATTTCCAAACTTTGATAAAACTAGAGAACAGTGTAATGTGCCTGCATTTTCCAGGCCTCCCCAGTCACCCTGTGACGGCCCACCTGGTTTCCTCTACACTCCCAGTCACTCTCATAGTCCTCACTGTGCCATTTTAAGCAAATCTACACATCTTTTAATTAAAATCTGGCTCTTTGGGGTGGGGAGAGTCATAGGACAAAGTTTTAACAAAGTTTTCATGAAGAAAGAAGAGAAAACAGAAATAAAAAAATACCTATTAGGGATAAAAAACAGAGGTTTCAAAATATCATGTGAATATTATAACACTATGCAAATAATTTTGAAAATTTGAAGGAAAGTTATAATTTTCTAGGAATGTGTAAATTAACACAATTTGCCCCAAAAGGAATAGAAAGATTTCCGTCTAGTGTAATGGTTAAGAACAGAGATTCTACAGCCAGACTGCTTGGGTTTGATTTTGGCTCTGCCACTACTGTGTGAACTTGAGCAAGCGACCTAACCCCTCTTTGCCTCGGTTTCCCGATATGTGAAATGGGAACAACAAGTACGCCTTGGCCGCTAGACTGTCGTTGTGTTGATTAAATGAGTAGTCGTTGTTGCAATGCTCCAACTGCAGCAGGGGCTGCTCTGTGTGGTGCGGCCCACTTCCAACTTGGGGTAAGAGAATAGGGATTGCTTGCTAGTCAAGCGCCCTCCTGAAGAAGGAAGCAGCCAGAAAGATTTACAATTGAGTTTTACTATAGTCAAGGAACAGACCATTCCTATCCTATACAAACTGTTCCAAAGAGTAGACAAACAGACAAAGATGTTGAATTTATTTTACGAGACAATATAATTTGATGCCAAACCCAGTCAGACAGTATAAATAAGGAAACCATATGCCAACCTGTCTTATAAACATAGATGTAAAAAGTCCAAGTACAATAATAACAAATCCAGTTTAGCAGAATAGAAGGACACATTTTAAGAAGAAGACCAAGCATGTTTACCCCAGCAATGCACAGAAGTTTCACCTTAAGAAAATCTCTCAATGGCAGTTAGCACACTGACAGGTTTAAAGGCACAGCCTACACGATCACCGCAGTAAGTACAGACCAAACACTCAAGAAAATGTAGTACTCATTTGTGATTTAAAAAGACAATTGTTAATGAAGTATATAAAAAGAAGGCAACTTAAACATCCTTGACTTGAAAAAAGGCATCTAACAAAAATCTATATCATATTATAATAAATTTATCATATATCAAAAATGCTTAGATGTTTTCCCATTAAAGTCAAGAACAGGACAAAGATATCTACTACCATATTGTTAATACTATTTATAAAAATATAATATGTAACATATCATCAATATATTATTATGTCTAGAATATGTACTTTATATTATAAAATGTTTATATTATAATATACTAATAATATAGCTATTATCAATACCATGTTAGAACTTCTAGCCAATGAAGCAATAGAGATACATAGATCAAAGAGAAAGATACAAAATTATTTACTCATGGTTTCATTATCATGGTATTCAATGATACCATGAATATCATGGTATCACTATTTATTCATGGTTTGATTGTCTATTTAGAAAGTCCACGAAGTTCTACAGAACAAATAAAATAATTCCACAAGGCCTTGGCTGGTATGACTCAGTGGTTGGAGCGTTGTCCCGTAATCGAGGGGTTGCAGGTTCAATTCCCGGTCAGGGCACATGTCTAGACTGTAGGTTCATCCCTGATCCGGGCTCAGGCATGGACATGTAAGGTCCCTGGTTCCAGTGTGGATCCCCCAGCCTGGGTGTATAGGGGGCAACTAATTGATGCTTCTATTGCATCGATGTTTCTCCCTTCCTCTGTCTCTAAAAAAGTAAATGAAAATGTCCTCTGGTGAGGGAGGAAATAAATAAATGAATAAATAAATAAAATAAGATAGATCATATAAAACTATCTTCAAAAACAAATAGTATTTCTATGAGTTAGTATTACACAATAAATTGAAAAAGTCTAATTTAACAATAAAAATAATTTGATGCATAAGAGTAAATAAAACAAAAACTTTCTGTAAAATTTGTTGCAGAGGAAACAGCTAAACTGTGCTCATGAGTAGGAATCTTTAATATGATAAAGATGGTAATCTTCCCTCCAATAAGCCTAAAACCAATGCAATTTCAATGAAAATTCTAATATGGTTTATAAATGGTTTATAATAACTTTATAAAGCTTATAAAGTTTTATTGTAAAGTTATTGTAAAATTCATGTGGTACCAAAAATACCCAATACAATTCTGAAAAAGAATAACAAGATGGGAAGGCTTATTCTACCAGGTATCAGAGTTTATTACAAAGCTAAACATAAAACAATGTAGCTTTGGCCAACCTATTGATAAAAGATCAGTTTAACAGATAGAAATATATGGACATATATATTCCTGCATATATGGACACATTTAATTGAGCTGGCATTATTGATCAGAGAGGAAAGAATGAACTACTCAGTAAAAGGTACTGGATAGTTGGACTTCCTACAGAATAAGTGAAAAACACAAAAATTTTCATGATTATTAAAAACAAAAATTATAATAACCAACAGAAAAATGTAGAGAATATTTTATATTTGGGTAGGGAAAACCTTCTTAAGCAATATAAAAAGAGCATAAATTATACAGGAAAAGACTGATAACTTTGACAAAGTATAAGTTTCTGAATGGCAAATGAGATCATAGTAATACTACATAACAAACAAGACTGGAACAATATATCTGTAACATATATATGTCACATATGTGGCCACACACATGAGGATCTGCAAGAAAGGTGATATTGTAGACATCAAGGCAATGGGCACTGTTCAGAAAGGAATGCCCCCCAGTGTTCCCATGGCACAATTGGAGGAGTCGACAGTGTCACCCAGCATGTGGTGGGCACTGGTGTGTGAGGCGAACGTGGTAAGCACTGCACTATGGAAACTCTTGTGGGCACTGTTGTGAACAAAAAATTTAAGGGCAAGATTCTCTCCAAGAGAATAATGTACGTGTTGAGCACATTAAACACTCTAAGAGCTGAGCTAGCGTCCTGAGACGTGTGAAGGGGAATGATCAGAAAAGGAAGGAAGCCAAAGAGAAAGGTACCTGGGTTCAGCTGAAGCATCAGCTGGCAACCCCAGAGCAGCACACTGTGTGAGAGCCGATGGAAAGGAGCCTGAGCTGCTGGAACCCATTCCCTCTGAATGCATGGCATGACAAGTGTAAAAAACAAAACAAAAAAACCTCTGTACTGATTTTAAAAAAAAAGAACAAGGAAAAAAAATTATCCAGTAGAGAACTGGGCCAGTAAATGAATAATCAATTCACAGTAAGGATAACCAAACAACTAATGAATAAATGAAGTGATGGTTAAGTTCACCGATAATCAGGGAAATTCAAAATAAAATACCAGTGAGATTTAATTTGACCTTTACAAGTTTGGGAAAAATTAAACAGTCTCCTAACACTGAGAATGGGGGGAAATAATGCTTGTGTGTGATTTGGTGCAGTCATATAGAAGGCCCAGACCAGGCAAGTCTACCTTGACATATATACTTTACAGAGTCTCTTGTACGCGTGTATGAGAAGGGAATGGATACAATACTACAGAATATTTATAGTCATACTATAGAATATAGCAGTTAAATGAGTTGGCTAGGTCTGCATAGATCTACATGAATCATTCTCAAAAACAGTGTTGAGTAAAAAAAATCAAGTTAAAAAATGATGTGTGTACACTCCTATTCATGGAAAGTTTAAAATACACACAATGCCATATCTTTCCTGGTTGCACAGGCATGCGTGTACACACACATAAAAGGAAAATGTGGAAATGAAACATCACACACGAAATAGAACGATTGCGTCTATGAGGCAGTAGAGTTGTGAGACTGTACATAGGGATGCTGAATGAAGGGACTCTAATTTCAATTCTATTCATTTAAAAAATAAATATTATACAAATCATAACAACTGTTAATTCTGGATTGAGGATATGTGCGTGCTTAAAGTTTAGTCTAAAAATAAGAAAAATATCAGATAGATCCTAATTGAAGAACATTCTACAAAATGTCAGACTACACTCCTCAAAACTGTCAAAGTCATCAAAAACAAGAAGAACTGAAAAAACTGTCATAGCCAAGAAAAGCCCAAGGAGACATGATAACTAAATGTAATATGGTACCCTGGACCTGATCCTGGAACAGAGGAACATTAAGAAATAACTAAGGAAAAGACTGCCGGTCAAGAGGAAGGCATAGGTAAACACGGCTCGCCTCCTCACACAACCACAGCAAAAATTACAACTAGACTATAAAACAAATATCGCCCAGGATTGTCAGAAAATTGAGCTGTATGGAAGTCTGACAACCAAGGAATTAAAGAAGCCACATTCATCCAGACAGGTAGGAGGGGTGGAGATGTAGAGAAGTGTGGAGACGAGGGGAGGCGCAGAGAGGTATGCGGATGTAGAGATGCAGAACACGTGGTCCCACACCTATATGTGGTGGATAAAAATCAGTAGGATACCTTGGAAATGAGGGATTCCAGCTCCACACCAGACAACCCAGCCTAGGATTCCAGTGCCAGGAAGATAAGTCCCCATAACTTCAGGCTGGAAAAACCAGTGGGGGGTTGGGGCAGTGGAAGAAACTGGAAAATTCTCAGGAGTCTCCTCTTAAAGGGCTTGCAATGAACTTAGGACTTATGCAGACTCAGTACCTTGGGCTTCAGCACCAGGGCAAAAGCTGGAAGGGCACCAATGGCATATGGGGAGAAATGAAGTGAATGGTATCAGGGTGAGTGCCAGGAGAGAGCTTCCTCCTGGGAAAAACTCTGGAGGCCAAGCAGTGGGATTGCCTAATACACAGAAGCAAACACAGGGAGGCTGCCAAAATAAGAATACAAAGATATATGGCCTAAATGAAAGAACAGAACAAAACTCCAGAAAAAGAACTAAATTAAATGGAGATAAGCAATCTATCAGATGCAGAGTTCAAAACACTGGTTATTAGGATGCTCAAGGAACTCACTGGGTACTTCAATGGCATAAAAAAGACCCGGGCAGATATGAAGGTTAAACTAAGTGAAATAGAGAAAAATTTACAGGGAGCCAACAGTGGAGTGGATGAAGCTGAGAATCAAATTAATGATTTGGAGCATAAGGAAGAAAGAAAACATTCAATCAGAACAACAGGAAGAAAAAAGAATCCAGAAAAACAAGGATGGGCTAAGGAGCCTCTGGGACAAGTTCAAATGTACCAACATTCAAATCATAGGGATGCTGGAAGGAGAAGAGAAAGAGCAAGAAATTGAAAAATTATTTGAAAGAAAATTTCCCTAATTTGGAAGGAAATAGACACACAAGTCCAGGAGGCACAGAGAGTCCCAAAGAAGATGGACCCAAAGAGGACCACACCAAGACACATCATAATTAAAATGCCAAAGGTTAAAGATAAAGAGGGATTCTTAAAAGCAGCGAGAGAAAAGCAGAGACTTACCTACAAAGGAGTTCCCATAAAACCTGATTTCTCAAAAGAAACTCTGAAGGCTAGAAGGGACTGACAAGAAGTATTCAAAGTGATGAAAAGCAAGGACATACAACCTAGATTACTCTATCCAGCAAAGCTATCATTTAGAATTGAAGGGCAGGCAAAGTGCTTCCCAGACAGGGTAAAGCTAAAGGAGTTCATCATCACCAAGCCATTATTATATGAAATGGTAGAGGAAATTATATAAGAAAAAGGAGGAGATTAAAACTATGAACATTAAAATGGCAATGAATTTACAACTATCAATAATTGAATCTAAAAACAAACAAGCAGAACGGAAACAGAATCATAGATATGGAGATCATTTGGAGGGTTATCATTTGGGAGGGGGGAGGGGAAGAATGGGGAAAAAGGTGCAAGGATTAAGTACAAATTGGTAGGTATAAAAGAGACAGAGGGATGTTATGAACAGTATAGGTAATGGAGTAGCCAAAGATCTTACATACACGACCCGTGGACATAAACTAAGGGAGCAATTGCTGGAGGGAATAGGGGGTGGTACCAGGTGGAGGGGGACAAAGGGGAAAATTGAGACAACTGTAATAGCACAATCAATAAAATATATTTAAAAATAACTAAGAAAATCTGGATAAAGTGTAAATTTTTGTTAACAATAGTGTATCCATATTGGTACATTAATTGTTATGTATGTGCCAAACTAATATAAGATATTAGTAATAGGGGAAACAGAGTGGGATATATGAGAACACTTTGTACCATCTTCCCAACTTAACAAATGTTTTTAAATTTTTTATTTTTAGCTTTGATTTTAGAGAAAGGTGAAGGGAGAGAGAAAGAAAGGGAGAGAAACATCGATGTGGGAAACGTTGATTGGCTGCCTCCCGTACGCTGACTGTGGACGGAACCTGCAAACCAGGCATGTGCCCTGACCAGGAATCAAACGGGATACGTTTCAGTTTGTGGGACAGTGCCCAACCAACTGAGCCACACTAGCTGGGCCCAACTTTTCTTTAAACCTAAAATTATTCTAAAATTTAAAAACTGTATCTAAAAAACAGAATAGGTATACAGTATTATTCCAAGTGTGTGTGTGTGTGTGCGTGCGTGTGTACAAAGAAAAAGATGGCAAAATATCAAAATATATCAGACAATGAGGCTCTGGCTGAGTAGCTCAGTTGGTTAGAGCATCATCCTGCTATGCTAAGGTTGCGGGTTTGATCCTCATTCAGGGCACATACAAGAAGCAACCAATGAAGGCATAAATAAGTGGAACAACAAATTGATGTTTCTCTCTCTCTTTCTCTCTCTCAAATCAAAAAATAAAAATTTGCCTGTGACATAAATATCCTTCTAGTGCTTTAATTTCCAGGATATCTTTCTTTTAATATAAAAAGAAATCTGCATTACTGTGATTATCAACCTGCCAAGAACTGCCAGATGATTTGGCAAGTTGTCTAGATTAAAGGCGGATGAAAATATTTTATTTTGATCTCTCAAGAATGTTCAAGAGTAAACTTTAATTGACCGTAGAATGAATGTAATACATCTAGATTGTCCTTTTCTATTTTGTATTATTTTAGGATTGGATGATTTACTTGTTAATTTTTACACTCAGATGGAGAGTGTTGTGTTTATCAACTCTTCATTTCATAACACACTATCACCATTAGTCCACAGAGGCTTCTCCTTTTCATTTTCTGCGTATGTGCATGTATATCTTTTTTATTTGCATGTGATTCTGCATGTATATACTCATGCATGTGTTAATGCATGGAAGTAAGCATGAATGTTTGTATTCTCTCTGATCTTCATTCCCCAGATCTATTCTTTTACTTTCCATAAAGAACTATTATAATATAAAATAAATAAATAAAATAAAATCATTAAAAAATCTTTAAAAATCAGACAATGATTTGGTCTGGATGGTGGGATTATGGGTGGATTTCATTTTCTCTTTCATTCTTTTACTTTTCTTTATTTTCTCACTTTCTACTTAGTTTTGATGTCAGAAAAAGTGTATACTTTTCAAACTCCTGCCATCCATCCTATGGCGGGCATGATGTATCGATACACGTCATATATCAGGACCTTTATCAAGGCCTGACTTTGTTCCTCACACACATGGGAATTACTGACCCCAACATCCTAACACCTGTTTCCTAAATTTTCCTAGGGTATTTGCTAAATAAAAGTACAGAACTCTAAGCTCTATACTAGAAATTTCTGGGGGAAAGGACTGAGAATTTATTTTTTAACAAGCCTTCAGTGTTTTTGTGTGCGTGTGTGCTGGTTGTTCAGATTAGTTTAGGAAACTGACTCAACTTATTCTCTCTTAGACTTTAAGACTCAGCATAGCTCTGCTATCTGTCAGGCTTTCTCCCCCCCATCACAGGCGTTTAAGATCTCCCCTGTCTGTCCTCACTGCACCACTTATGCATTTATTTCATTGGCTGTTTTGAATATTTTTGTCATCTCAGTGAGAGCATATGGTAGGCTCTCAATATGTATGATTTGGATTGATACACAGAAGGATGGCTAGATGGATGGGCTGCTTTTAAATAAATTGAGCGATACTGAGAGGTCCACCAGCATCTCCTTTTAAGCCCTTCCATCTCTGGTTGCTTTACAGTGGGTGGGATCAGACACTTTATGACCTCTGTAGAGTGAAGCATAGAAGAAGCCACAGGCATGAGTCCATAGGATCTGATCAGCCTTGTTAAGGACAGAATATTGTGGACATCACCCTATATTCATAGTCACAGGAGTCAGAGCTGATGCAATGGCATGTGGCACATAGAGAGAAGCATGGCAGTACTCACTGTATTCCGTATTACATTGCCTTGGGCTTGGATAAAGGTCAGAGAAACTGGAAGCATAAATGTGTTTCTGAATATCTAAGAAACTATTCAAATCTTACCTTGCATTTGGTGAGTAGTTTTTACAGTGAGACAAACTATTCAATGTTTAGAGTGTGCTAACCAATATGGCAGCCTCTAGACACAGGTGTCCTTTGAAATTTAAATTTAAAGTAATTAAAATTAATGAAAGAAAAAATTCAGTGCCTTGGTCACACATTTTCAAGGACTCAAAGGTCCTGAGTGGTAATGGCTATGGGGTGGAAAGTGCAGATACAGAACATTTCCCATCGTCATGAAACATTCCATAGGGGGGCTGGACAGAGATTACTCCTCTTTATCATTCAAACTCCAAGTCAGGTAACTTCACTAATACAGGCCTTTCTTTATCCCTTCCAGCAAAGTTCTGTTTGGTTCACAGTGCCAGACTGCCACTGGGCTCAGCCAGCCAGACACAGGGACTAGATGGGAGGGAGGGAAGAGAGGACTTCTGGGTATTTATTTCTCCAGTTCCCTCTCTGGGGACATGCAGGCTCCTTTCAGGAAATCCTCTCTTGTCAGGTTCTGGTAACTGCTCCAGACCTTGCTCCTTTAAGATGCTCAGGTTCCCAGAACCCTCGGGGCACAGCACTATCTCTGTTGATTTTTCACACTTTGCTCTTTTCTTTGCTGTATTATTTCCTGCCAGGACCCTTCTTGATACAAAGGTTTAAGGTGTTTGTTATTTCTCTGCAATTTTTGTATTTTGAAAACTACACCATATAAAAATTATACAATATAATAAAAGGTGTAGGAAAACAAACGAAAAACTATAACAAAAGAAAAGAAACATTAAAGATATAAGAATTTGAGGGAGAAGAAGCCAAAAAGTATGAAAAACTTCTTAAGGACCTGGGATGCCTTGAGGAACTAGACATGAGGTAAGAAAATAAGGACCCTCATGTTTGTGTTTTATATGAATCGTGTCTCACGCACCCCCCCCTCCTCAGATGTGCCACTCAGGAGTCCTGCCTTCTTTACAGAAAGCCAGGAACATTCACCCCTACACCGTCATCAACTTGACACAGAGCAGAGACGCCGCTGTGAGCCAGCAATGCACTCTCCCTGCTTGGTTTTGTTTAACAAACATGACTGAGCATCTCTGCTCTCTCAACCACTGAGCCAGATGCTGGAGGTACGGACTTGTCCATCACTGCTTCCAAGGGCTTTACTGCCTGCCGGCAGGACATTGCCCCAAGGGACCGGCCATTCCAAAATGAAGCAGATATTTTCATTTCATTTCATTTCATTTCATTTCATTTCATTTCATTTCAGTAAGAATACTTAACCTGAGATCCACCCTCAACAAATTTTTAAATGTACAATACATTATGTTAGACTATAGGTACAATGTTGTATAACAGATCTCTACAGCTTATTTATTTTGCTTAATCGAAACTTTACTCCTATTGATTAGTGACTCCCCACTTCACCTCCTCCCAGCAGCCCCAGCTACCACCATTCCACACTTTGATTCTATAAATACAGCAATTTTAGGTAACTCATGTGAGTGGGGTCACGTAGTATTTGTCTTTTTGTGACTGGCTTGTTTTAATTAGCATAATTTCCTCAAGGTTCATTTGTCTCATATTGCAGAATTTCCTTTTATTTAAAAAAAGAAAAGAATGAGTAGTATTCCATTGTATGTACGTATCACATTTTCATTATCTATTCACCTGTTGATGAATATTTAGATTGCTTCCACATCTTGGCTATTGTAAATTGGGCTGTGATGATCGTGAGAGTGCAGATATCTCCTCAAGATCCTGATTCCAATTCTATTTTTTTAAAGATTTTACTAATTTATTTTTTAGAGAGAAGGGAAGGGAGGGAGAAAGAGAGGGAGGGGAACAACAATGTGTGGTTGCCCCTTGCACGCCCCCAATTGGGGGCCTGGCCTGCAACACAGGTATGTGCGCTGACTGGGAATCGAACAGACGACCCTTTGGTGAGTAGGCCCATGCTCAAACCACTGAGCTACACCAGCCAGGGTTGATTTCAATTCTTTTGGATAAGGATCCACAAAGTGGGACTATGGGATCATATGATAGTTCTATTTTAATTTTTTGAGGAAACTCCATAATGCGTTTCATAGCAGTGCATCATTTTGAATTCCTATGAGGAGTGTGCAAGAGTTCCAATTTCTTCACACTCAAGTGTTTCTTGCCAACACTTATCTTTTGTTTTCTTTTTTTGTTTTTCTATTTACTTTTTAAATGTATTTTTTATCTAATTTATTGGGGTGACATTGGTTAATAAAATTAGGTAGGTTTAAGGTGTACAATTCCACAGCACATCATATGTATATTGTATTGTGCGTTTACTACCCCAAGTCAAGCCCCCTTCCATCACCATTTACTCCCCTTTACCCTCTTCTACCTCCCTGAAGTGTTTTCTTAATAACAGCCATTCTGACAGGTGCAAGGTGACATCTCACTGTGGTTTTGATTTGCATCTCCCTGATGATTAGTGGAGCATTTTTTCATGTACACATTGACCAGTTGTATGTCTTTGGAGAAATGTTTATTCAAGTCCTTTGCCTGTTTTTTAAGTTGGGTTATTAAGGGGGTTTTTTTTGTCTGTTTGTTTTTTACTCCTTAGTTGTAGGATTTCCTGATATATCTTGGAGATTATCCCCTTATCAGGTTAGGTATGGTTTCCAGTCAGATATATATAATTTGCAAACATTTTCTCCCCTTCCACTGGTTGCCTTTTTCACTCTGCTGATTGTTTTCTTTGCTGTGCAGAACCTTTAGTTTGATGTAGTCCCACCCGGCTTTCTTTTGTTTTTGTTGCCTGTGTTTTAATCACTGGGAAGACCAATGGCAGCAAGCTTTTCCCCTATGTTTTCTTCTAGGAGTTCACAATTTCAGGTCTTACATTTGAGTTTTTAATCCATTTGGAGTTGATTTTTGTGTATGGTATAAGATTAGTTAGAACCTATGACAGAGATTTGCCTTAGTCTCAGGAAGCATAGAGTCAAACTCAGTGAAGGCTTCCGTGCAGAAATGAACACTAGGCTGAGATTTACACCGAGAGTGTAATTGTTTTTAGTTCAAGAAATGCCTGTGGAACACAATGTGTATGATCCCGACATGGGTTCCGTGAGGGATGCGGATGAAGTTTCCACCTTTGAGAGCAGTGTCGCGCCCTAACACTTTCTGTGATGATGGGAAAATTCTATTCGCTACCACTAGCCACACGTGCATTTTATGCATTTAACCTGCGACGATTGCAATGAAGGAATTGAATTTTACATTTTAAAAGTTCTCTGTGGCTAATGGCAACCATACTTGACAGCACAGTTCTAGAGGGTCACGATCTACTAGGACAGATCGCAGATTATAATTACAGAGATTATATGATGTGGCAATTATAAGTAATTATTTTTTTTCATTCAATTAACTTGTTTTGAGCACCTAATATGTGCTGACACCATGATATGAAGATGAGTAGGCCTTGACCTCTGTCACTAAGACGCCCCCAAATTAGTGGGGGCCCTAACACCAGCCAGGTCAAATCCTGCCTCTTGAGAATGTTTTTATAACACATGAAACACTCAGATATAAATCAGCCTCTCTGAAACCAAGGTCTTCAAAGCCATGGGGCTGGTTGGCCACTTTGAGCATCAGAATCTTGACTGTGACCATTCATAGACACCATCTCCTCCAGGTGTGCACATTAACACAAATTTGACAGCACTGGAAATGATTCTTTAACTCTGAACCAGATGAATTTGCTGGTAACGCAGCCATGCCCTAGAGTGGGGGCCACACCCAGCTCTCACATCACTATATACATTTATATAAGCAGTTAGAAGACACATGAGGGAATCTGATATCATTCCCTCCCAAGTAAGAATTGGTAAGCTCTCTTAAAGAGCACAGCTGAGTTTAAACTGCTGGAGCCATCTGGGTTATCTTTTCTGTCTCACTTTGTTCTTATTAGAACATAAGCAGTATAGTCTGTGCTGGAACATTCCCTCCCTCCTTCAGGGCTTTTGGTTACCCAGACCTTTTTGCTTTCTGCACTCACTCAAAGCATTCCCTTCCTCAGCCCTTTGTAGGAAAGGTATTGTAAGATGCAGCTGCCGCTGTGCCCTAAATTGGGCCCCCTGTCTCTGCGTTCTTTGTTGTTGTCACTGCATTCTTTCTGTGGGAGGACCTTTCTTTTTTTTTTTTTTCTTAATTTATTTTTAGAGAGAGGGGAAGGAAGAGAGGAAGAGAAACTCGATGTGTGAGAGAAACAGCGATTGGTTGCCTTTCTCACACCGCCACCTGGGAACCTGGCCTGCAACCCAGGCATGTGCCCTGACTGGGAATTGAACCAGTGACCTTTCAGTTCTCAGATCAGTGCTCAATCCACTGAGCCACACCAGCCAGGGCTGGAGGACCCTTCTTTTAAGTGCTGTGGTAATGGGAGGTAGTTCCCCACCCCCTTCAAATGTTCTTGGATCACAGCTATTACAGGAGAGGGATCTTGGGGAGGGGGGTTAGTTTTTTTATTTATGTTTTTTTTTTTTTAAGAGAGGGGAAGGAAGGGAGAAAGAGAAGGAGAGAATCATTGATCAGTTGCCTCTTGCACGCCCCCAACCAGGGGCACGGACCCTGACTGGGAATTGAACCAGTGACCTTCTAGTTTGCAGGATGATCCCCAACCCACTGAGACATACCAGTCAGGGCATGGGAGCTAGTTTAAACTCATTTTGATAGGAGCAGTCATTTCTGGCTGAAAACAGGACCCTGGCTTATGTAGCCCATGGCACCACCCGTGGGATGTCAGTAAACACATCCCACCTGCTCTCTCTGCTGCTAGCTGAAGGGTCCCGCTGCCGGATCATGTACAAGATGATATGGAGGGCGCACATACTGCCCCTGATGACAGTGCCACACACCGTGCAATGGACAGCTTTGGGAAACCCAGCCTCTCTCTCTCTGACTCCCATATTTCCCCCTCTGCCTTGTCACCGTGGCTGGAAGCTACGCTATAGCCTGTGTCGTTCCCACTGTGGCCAGCGATGACTGCACTAGAGATGTGCGCCTGGCCCAAGATTGCTCCTCTGAGTATTTAGAACTGGGGGCAAGGAAAGAGGGAGGGAGAGACAGAGAGGGAGACTGACTCTGCTTACAATAGCATGGGGCTGGAACTGTAGGACATAAATGTAGAGCAGATAAGGTTGATCCACAGAGAGGGACAATGATAAAAGCAAATGCGCAGAGACACAGTTTTCACTGTGGCAGTTCACATCTTAAATTCTGTCCTTCCTCAGGCCAGCTGCATTATTAACCTCGGTCCGAACATCTTCATTTTCTCAAAACAAACTTCCCTAAGTTTGCTTAGGTGAGTTGGAGCACGCATACACACAATAGGAGCTCAGCAAATGCACCGTGTGGTAGGTAGAATTTTAAGATGGCCTCCCTGAATCCCGCGTCTCATATCCATGCTTTCTTGTAGCCCTCTCCCCTTGAGTTGTGGGAAGGAACTGTAACTTGTTTTTGACCCATAGAATATAGAAAAGTGAAGGGAGCTTGCAGTACCTAATCAGTGACTTAAAGTTAACCAAAGAAGAGATTATCCTGGGCTGGTCCAATCTACTCAGGTGACCCTTCAAGGGAAAAGGGTCCAGAGGTCAGAAACTCATTCTTTCCTGCTGGCCTTCGAGAAATAAGATGCATGAGTTCTGCAGCTGCAAAGAACTGAATTCTGCCAACAACCATGTGAACTTGGAAGAGGACCCCAAACCTCAGATGAGCCCCAGGCCTGGCTTACCCATTGATTACATGATCAGGAGGCCCTGAGCAGAGGACTCAGTTACACCATGCCTGAACGTCTGATTATGTTTCAAGCTCTTAGGTTTGTGGCAATTTGTTACACAGCAAAACAGAAAGCTAATACAGAGGGCAAATGAGAGGCTGTGTTGTTGTTTCTTATTCAAGTCCCCCTCTTCCCAGCTTTCTCCTTTAAACAACAACCAGCCCTGTCTTTCAGACCCGATCGGCAAAGACACCAATCTAATTGTCTGGATGGACCCTAAGAGGTCAGTTAGCTGTATTCCTACTTCAGCCTTTTACCTCAATGAACTCTTCTGAAAATCATTGTTCAGTTCTGCTTGCTGTGGAATTGGTGGCTTGTCATCAGGAATATCTCAGCCACTGGCAGCAGTGAGGAGAAAGGTGGGAGAGGGAGATTTTTAGGATACCTAGTGCCAAGGATTAAAACCCATGGGAAATTATACTGGCCCAACACAAAATGTAAACACAATGCGTACTGATGGGACTTTCCTCATTTCTTCATAGACATAGGGCTTTTGGGGAAGGCAGATAGGTACACTGCTTTGTCAGGAAGAACCCCAGCTCACTGCTATGTCTCTTTATCTAGCTCGCTCCCCCACCAGCCAGAATCCCCACGGTATTGCCCCCAGCAGGCCCCTGGCCATTCAGAACATTTCTGGAAAAAGTGAAGGAAAGCGGCTTGAGATTTGGGTATTGGGACTGTTGAATCCTTGAGTAACCAACCCAACTGTAAAAGAGTTATAATATATGATGTCCACATAACATTTTATAGATTCTAAGTTGCTTTAAGCTCCATTTATCATTGAGTTCTCTCAATCGACCTGGAAGCAAGGCAGCTGTTATCAACCCTGGTTTACAGGTGAGGAAATTGAGGCCCAGACAAGTTAAATGACCTGCTCAAGATCACACAGCTGAGTGGCAGAACCAGGATGCCAGGCCCTTCCTTACAGTGAGTCCTCACTCATTCATTCCTTACATGAAGACGTGCCCAGGGTCGTCCAAGTACGGGGCACTGTGCAGCACTCTGGGGATGTGGCAATGATCGGGGCAGACCTGGCCATCAAAGAAACTGCCACAGAAGTAATTAGTTAAAACATGATCCTGAGGGGCAGATGCAAGGTTCCCTGAGAGTCTATTGGAAGAGTCTGTAACTTATTTTGGAGAGTTGGACACGTTCTTTCTGAGGGCATAACATTTAAGCTAAGATGTGAAAGCCAAAAGTTGGTAACCAGGAGAAGATTGGCAGTAGGGATAGCATTCCAGACAGAAGGAATAGCCTGGCACCTCCATGGAAGAAAAAATATGTTTGTATGGCTGCAGGGTAGAGAAACGGAAACATGGGGCAAGATGAGGCTGGGGAGGCAGGCAGGGGCGAGGCCACGACGTGTTCTGAAGTTCTGGTTGAAGATTTTTGCCGTGATTAAAAGCGAAATGGGAAGCCTTGATGGTGTTTGTCCAGGGGAGTCACATACACATACTCAGATTTGTATTTTAAAAATACCACTCTGCCTGCCACGTGGGAGACAGACTAGAGGTTAGGGAGGGTGGGGGCGTGGAAACGGGAAGACCAATGAGGAGCAACCGCCGCAGTCCAAGCAAAGGACAGAGTGCAATGGGGGTGCTGGGAAGGGCCTGGGCTTCTTGACTGGATGTGGTGATGGTGAGGGAGAAACGGGGATCCGGGTATCGAAGGATCGAAGATGTCCTTCTTTGCATCTGTGTGTTATCTCCCAGGCCTAGGCTTCCTCTGCTAGATTTCTATCTCACAGAACAAAGGAAAAACCAGGCCCTTCCACACAGCAGCTGGAACACAAAGGAAGCCCAGCCAGGCCTTTTAGAATCAACTCAACTTTATTTTTTTTTAACATTTTTTCAACTCAACTTTAAAAGCTCTTCAAATGTTCCATTGTCAGGGATTCCCACAGTATCAGGAAAGCAGGCAAAATGTTTCCACTTGATGCTCACCTGTTTGATCAGACTCTTTGAAGATGACATTGAACTTCCCCCCAGGCAGGAAAAATAAATAACTTTTGGATAACAAAAATGGGTAAATGTCATGTTACATAAAATGCTCAAAAGACTATGTTGAGGTTGAGCCCATTAGTCTTACCAGTTTCTGAAACCCAAGACTCTGCTCTTGACAATGATAAGAGAATTGTTTAGAATATTTTTAAAAAATTGTTCTTAAGTTTTCTCCTAAAAATTCTGGGGGAGGGAGAGTTTGTAAGTAAAAAGAGCCAAGACACTACTGAGAGTGACAGGCTGAAAAGAGAAGAGTTAGGTGTCATTCAGTTCATGTCTGACGTCTTGTCGTGTCTTGAAGAGTGATGTACTGGAAAATACATGGGCTTTGGAATCTGAGGTGGGTTCGGATCCTGCTTCTTTCATGTCTTACCTATGTGATGTTGAGTATCAGAATCGCCCTTTCTGTATTACAATTGATAAAAACTGACAGAAACCTCTACGTCATACGTTATGACGAAAAGTAAGACAATACATTTGAAACCAACCTAGTACCTGGCACAGAGTAAACATTCAATAAATGTTAGCGACAGCATTGTCGGCATGCTTAGATTCAAAGGAGACAATGTGTTTTTGGTATATTTTGACTCTGGTGCTAAATAAAAAATTCTTCACTCTTATTAGCAATAATAGAAAAAATAAGTTCATTTGAAATCTAGGGCTCATAAAAGAAGTAGCTTGATTTAAAAAAATAAAAAAACTGTTGATATCTACTATGTGCTAATCATTTTGCAAGGTGATGTGAGAGACCTAACAAGGTAAAAGGCGAATGTACAGACCAGTGGATAAGGCAGAAACACCAAGAAAGGAAGCCCAGTCAGGCCTAGGTTGGCTAAGTTGCACATGAGGCTGGAGCGGGTGGTACTCACATGCATGAGATTGTCTGGGACAGTGGATGGCAGGGTCTAAATGATAAGACCCACTCTCCCCATGTCTGAATGCTACTCCTAACTGCTAGTTCAGAAAAAATAAGGAAGAACATTTTTTCTGAGCAATTAACAATTGTTTTGGAGTGGGTTAGAATAAAATGCAACAGCTTCAGGATGTGTGAGATTACTGCTTTGAAATTTTCTTGCAAAGTCGAAGTCATTTGTCCTATATCTAAAATGTATAACTCAGTGAGTTTTCAACAATAACAAAAAAAAATCTGCTTTAGAAGTAGCTGCCAGAGAAACTCAGCCAGAACGTACCCCACCAGGAGGGATTTGAGAGCTCACACCAATTTTCAGTTCAACTTAAAATCACAAGTATTTTTTGAGCATCAATTCTGTGCCAGACTCGGAGGGCACAATGCTCTGTTGAAGACCTCGTGGGCTAGTGGAGGGAACAGGCATGTGAACAAAATAGACTGTGCGAACAAATTAAGTTATGAAACAGAATCCCGAGTACAGCAGCAGAAATGTGTTCTAGGTTTAGAGGTCGTGCAGAGCATGGGTGCTGTCTGAGGAGGGGGTAGAAGGTGTTGGGGCAAGTTGAAGGGAGGACAGTAGGATTCAACAGAAGGATGAGGGACATGGAGGTATGAAAGGGCTGTTTGGGAATTACAAGCAGCTGGGAACTCTAAATGGGCTTCACTTTGGGGCTGACCCAGCTCACATATGGAGAAAGCTGTGGGCAACCTTTCATGCTTTCTGACTTATAGGACACTGAACCAACTCTGTCCCAAATTCCTGCTCACCATTATTCACTGCATCTACTTTTAGCTTCAAGTTTTGACCCTTGTTCAGAAAACAGACACATATTTTAGGTTGTTGATGCTCATTTGTACTTGAGTGAAGATGACTTCCACATGCTTTCTCTAATGAAAATTCGCGCGGCTGGGTAGCTCAGTTGGCTAGAGCACCATCCTGATGCACATATAAGACGCAACCAACGAATGCATAACTTAAGCAGAACAACAGAGTCTCTTTCTCTCTCCCCTTTCCCTCTCTCTTTCTGACAAATAATAAGAAAAGAAGATTTAAAGAGCAAGAATGCCAAGAGTTCCAAACTATAGATCTTGTTATGTCCAGCTCCTCCCTCCTTCTCACTCCCATTTGCTTCAACATCTTTGCTCAGTAAGGCCAGCTACTAATCACTCACCTATTTGAAAATTTGCAAAGCTGCTGGCTTTTAATGATGTACTGTATTTGTTGTCAATCTTATTTTTCTAGGATACATTAGTAAGAACCTCTGGAAAATATCAAGATGAGTTGCCTAATCTTAATATTAGCCAGAAGTTGGCCTTCAGTTACAGTGTGTTTCTTCCTTTCAGATATAGCCTTCTGAGGAAACAAAGAAAAATATTGTCTTCTTTCTTCCTCTTCTTTTTTTAATTAAAATTACCTGGAAATGTGCACATTGTGCTCCAATTCCTCCTGTGGCTCAGGCCCAGAATCTCAAAGGAGATTATACACCTGTTTCTATTGTTTATGTTACTATGTGAGTTTCCAAGCCATTTTCCCTGCCAGGCAAATACATATTTTGTGACTTGCCAGATATTGTGTGTTATTGTTCTTGGCAAATACTTTGTTCAGGCACTCTCCTGCTCAGTGGCAGAGAGGACAGAAGGACCTAGCAATCTGATTACTCCATATAAGTGTGGAAGTTTCAGGAACAGGAAAAGCATGTTATTGATGTAGCACTTCCATAAGATGTTCGGTGGAAACCTAAGATTGAAGTCTGGGGGAGGTTGGAGCCTTGGGAAGCCTCAGATCACAGCAAGATCGACCATGTCAGAGAAGTGGCGATGTTGCCGGCTTCAGAGAAGGGCTCAGAGAAGGGTTCGGGTATCTCTGGAGGTGGCCATGCACTTGTTGAATTATGAAAGAAACAGAACATACCTGAGATTTGGTGGGAAGAGGGTAGGGGTGTAAATGAAAAACTGACCCTCAATAGAAGGTCCAGAGAATCTAAAGCTATTTAGTTGGCTATTTTTTAAAACTTATTTAAAACTCTTTGAAAGCCAAGAATAATCACATTCTTAAATTCCTTCAGAGTCTTAATCCCTTTTCACCAATTTCAGAAATCACTGGTGCTCTTTGTATGTTCTCTGGTACATTCTTTTGGTTTTGAACATGGGTTGGATTCCTGACTTCACTTGCTAGCTGTGTAAATGTGGGAAAATTACTTCACTTAAGCCAATTTTATTGTCAAATGTCAATGGGAAATTACCAGTTGCTGCTTTAAACAGCACAAGGAGTTGGTAATTACCCAGATATTGCCTGTCTGTCCCCAAACTATTGACAGAGCATGGACTAAATTCACTGTACTCAGTGAACTTTTCCAGGCTCCTTTTCACACCCTCAAAAGAATCTGATTCTTCTTTGTTGTGATTTAGTACAGAGATAAGTCTGATTTTACATAGTTGATAAGTTCCCAACAAGCTGCAAATCCACACTCCATAAACTCAGTTATGTAAAATGAGGAGTGCTCACTCCTAATGAGACCCCAGGAAGGGGGCTTGGGAGTGCAGGCAGCTCCAGGTGTCTGCAGGGCTGTGAGAGCACTGGGTCTCCCACTTCCAGGGGAAGCTTCTCAGACTTCTCAGTAAAATGGGTGAAAAGTATCTAAGTCACAGGTTGCTGAGATTATCTAAAATAGTATATATAAAAATTATTTGTAAAGTACAATAGAGGTCTAAATGTTGGTCTGTGATTAAGTAGTAAAACATTTTCATAAATCGAAATGTTCTTCCCATAATTTACCTACCTTATAAGTCTGGATTTCACATACTAACCTGGATCATATTTTTGTGGTTGTTGCATTTTTATTCTTTTATCACCATTTCAGTTGTGAAAACATCATTTTTCTTGATGAGTTTATTCAAAGAATCAGCGTTGCAGGTCAGCAGCAGCTTTGACTGACAGATTTCTGAGTTCGGGCTTCACCAGATTGTTCAAGTTGACCAGTTTTATGGGTTGAATTCTGTCCCCCCTAAAAGATATATATGCTGAAATCTTAATCCCCAGTACCCATGAGTGTAACTTTATTTGGAAACAGGGTCTTTGCAGATATAATCCAGTTAAGATGAGCTTTGTAGGTGGGCCCTAATCCAATATGGCTGGTATCCTTGTAAGAGGAGAGACACAAACACAAAGGGAAGACCAAGTGACCATAAAGATTGGGGTTATATGTTTACAAGCCAAGGAATGCCATGGATTGCCAGCAATGAGAGAAGTTAAAAAAAAAAAAAAAAAAGCACGGAACAGATTGTCTCCTAGAGCCTTTAGAGAGAGATGGCTCTGCTGACACTTTGATTTGGGACTTCTAATCTCCAGGCCCGTAAGAGAGTAAATTTCTGTCATTTTAAGCCACCCAGTTTGTGGCACCTAGGAAACCAATGCAGCAGTTATCCCATGGGCTTGGTCACTGTGATGGGGACCATAACTGATTTCTCTATGTTTGATAAATGAACTGGCACAAGTCCACAGGACTGGTGAAAGACCAATCTAACCTTGAAATGCGCAGTCGGTCAGAGTAAAGGTCCCATCCATTTATGTTCCCAAGAAAGCAGGTAGCTGCTCATTACCAGCATAGAATCAAACCCTTTGCTGTTTTTTTTCCTATCTTATCACTCTTTTTCCACTTCAGTTATGAATGGTAAAAAAAAGAAAAAGAGGCAATTTGTTGTTATTTGATTTGTCTTACAATGTTAAATTTTTATTAGTGGAAAAAAATTAAAAGGAAAGCTGCATAACGCTATGTCAACCTGAAAGACATATTGTCAGAGAAAAACTCAGAAAGCAACTTAGTGACATGTGGTCTGGTAGTCCACAATTCTGGCCGCCCTTCACAATTGCCCGAGGCCTGTGAAAAATACCATCAGGGGTGGTATTCCACCCCCTAGTGATTCTGGATTAATTGCTATAAGCGGGGCTTAGGCTTTTGTAGTTTTTTAAGGGCCCCAAATGGTTCATATCTGTAGCCAGGAGTGAGAACCAGAAAGCTGGTCCAAGAAGACAATGTTGAGTCCAAGGGGTGCTTAGTGACTTGTCCAGGGTCAAAAAGCCAAGTGTCCTGCGTATGCCATCCTTGTCCCCAGAGTACATGCCCCTCCTTCTTCACCTGGATAATTTGTGGTTACTCATCAAGCCTTAGCTCAAGTATTGATTGCTGTTTGGGGCCTTTCCTGACCGTAGCCTCCCAGGCCAGGTCCAGGCCTCTCCTCTGTCCCTTCGTGTTTACAATTGCTGCCCTCATCCCATATATTGACTCGTAGGGCTTTCTTCCACTTTGGGCAGGAAATAGCCAAGTGGAAGAAAAATCATAAGAACTTCTTCCTTTTCATGTTTAACAATGGAGAATTTCAAATTACCTGCAGTTTCCTAATTTACATATAATTCTTGCCCATTTTCTTGTACTTACTGTTTATTGAGTTTTTCTGATTATAAAAGTAATTCATAGTCATGGTTGGAAATTTGGAAACACTCACAATTACATAGATAAAGTAAAATTCCCACAGAATCACCACTTGAAGGCTCATTGTGGATGTGGCTCCTTGATTAGTGAAACATTTATTGAGCACTTGTCATATGCCACTTGGTGTCAGAACACCTAGGTCCAAGCCAGCCTTTGACCTTTGTGTCCTCACTTTATTTGTAAAATGTTTATTCTCACAATTCCATAAAGTATTATTATTCCCACATGAGCAAACTGAAGCTTAAATAGATTGCCAATGTTTCTTACCTTGTAAGTGCCAGGTCCTGGGATTAGCACCTGGGTCAGGTTCACTCGAAGTCCAGGCCCTTTCCTCTATTAGACCCCAAGTTCTGGCCCCTGCCCACTCTCCAGAGTCTTTACCCTCTATTATCTCTTGTTTGCGGTACTCCTGATTACCCTAAGCTTAGCCATCATGAACTGCTACTTTGCTTTGCTGGTGTGGAAGATAATTCTTCCGCTCTCTGACTAGTTGCTATTCAGCAGCTGCTTCTTCAACAAGGCCTGCCCTGATCCTCACACTGAGTGCCTTTGCTCTGAGTTCTCATATCTTTGTTTTCCATACTTCTCTCAAAAGCAGTGACCAGTCGGTTATTTTCTTGGCTGTCTCAGTATTTCTGTCAGTGCCACCTTCAAGAGAGATCCCTAATCAGATCATTCCAGTGCTACTAGTAAAACACTAGGTCAAGCCACCACCATATTCGGTTTTACTCCCCCTATGTTCCTCCTCTACCTGGCAGTCAGAAGTAGCTTTCTAGGTCTAAATGAAGGTATACCACTCTGCTGCTTAAAACCCTCTATTCCAGGGACTGGCAAACTATATTCGGTTGGCCAATCTGCCCTTCGCGTGTTTTTGTAAATAAAGTTTTATTGAGACACAGCCATGCTCATTTGTCTGTGTATTGACGATGACTGCTTTGGCGCTGCAGCAGCAGAGTTGAGTAGTTGACACAGAACCCCTTTGCTCTGCAAGGCCTACAGTATTTATTATCCAGTCCTTAACAGAAAAACTCTGCCGATCCCTTTCTGTTGGCTTCCCAACTGTTTGAGTTATCTTGTTATATAAAAAAAATACCCTGAAGCTTAGTGGCTTGACAAAACAACAATCATTTCTTTTGCTTATGAATCTGCAATTTGGGCATGGCTCCCAGGAGCAACATCTCTCTCTGCTCCACGTGGGGTCAGCCGGACAGCTTGACTGAAGTGAAGGATTTCACTTCTTTTTTAATTTAATTTTTATTTTTTTTATTGTTGTTCAAGTACAGTTGTCTCCATTTTCCCCTCATCATTGCCCCCCACCCCACCCATCCCCACCTCCCACTCTCAATCCTAGAATTGCCCATGTGTCCATGTCTCCTAGAATCTTCTGATCCATAGTCAGACATGTTATCCATTGTGCCACTGGTCCGCACCTCATGTGTCCTTTATACATGTTCTTTGATGACCCTTCCCTTTTTCCCCCGTTACCCCCTTACCCCGCCCTTCTGGTTACTGTCAGTTTGTTCTTTATTTCCATGTCTCTGGTTATATTTTGCTTGCTTGCTTGTTTTCTTGATTAGGTTCCACTTATAGGTGAGATCATATGGTATTCGTCTTTCACTGCCTGGCTTATTTCACTTAACATAATGCTCTCCAGTTCCATCCATGCTGTCATGAAGGGAAGGAGCTCCTTCTTTCTTTCTGCTGCATAGAATTCTATTGTGTAAATGTACCATAGTTTTTTGATCCACTCATTTACTGATGGGCATTTAGGTTGCTTCCAGCACTTGGCTATTGTAAATTGTGCTGCTATGAACATTGGGGTGCATAGGTTCTTTTGAATTGGTGTTTCAGGATCCTTAGGGTAAAATCCCAGCCATGGTATTGCTGGGTCAAAAGGCAGTTCCATTTTTAGTTTTCTGAAGAAATTCCATACTGTTTTCCACAGTGGCCGCACCAGTCTGCATTCCCACCAACAGTGCACTAGGGCTCCCTTTTCTCCACAACCTTGCCAGCATTTGTTGTTTGTTGACTTGTTTATAATGGCCGCTCTGACTGGTGTGAAGTGGTATCTCACTGTGGTTTTAATTTGCATCTCTCTGATGGCTAGTGATGCTGAGCATCTTGTCATATGTCTCTGGGCCCTCTGTATGTCCTCCCTGGAGAAGTCTCTGTTCAGGTCCCTTGCCCATTTTTTAATTGAGTTGTTTGTCTTCCTGGACTGGAGTCATGTGAGTTCTTTATACATTTTGGAGATCAAACCCTTGTATGAGGTATCATTTGCAAATATATTTTCCCATACGTTTGGTTCCCTTTTCATGTTGCTGATTTTTTTTTTAACCATGCAGAGGCTTTTTATTTTGACAAAGTGCCATTTGTTTATTCTTTCCTTTATGTCCCTTGCTTTAGGGGACATATCAGTGAACACATTGCTGTGTGGAATATCTGAGATTTTCCTGCCTATGTTTTCCTCAAGGACTTTTGTGGTGTCATGACTTATATTTAAGTCTTTCATCCACCTTGAATTTATTTTTGCGTATGGTGTAAGTTCGTGGTCGAATTTCATTTTTTTGCATGTAGCTGTCCAGATCTCCCAACACCATTTGTTGAAGAGGCTATTTTTACTCCATTTCATGCTTTTGCCCCCTTTGTCGAATATTAATTGAACATAGAGACTTGGGTTTATTTCTGGGCTCTCTATTCTGTTCCATTGATCTATGTGTCTGTTCTTATGCCAGTACCAGTCTGTTTTGATTACAGTGGCCTTTAATATAGTTTGATGTCAGGTTCTGTGGTCCCTCCTACTTTGTTCTTCTTTCTCAAAGTTGCTGCAGCTATTCGGGGTCGTTTATGGTTCCATATAAATTTTTGAAATGTTTGTTCTATATCTGTGAAATATGTCATTGGTATTTTAATAGGGATTGAATCTATAAATTGCTTTGGGTAGTATGACCATTTTGATGATGTTAATTGTTCCATTCCATGAGCATGGTACATGCTTCCATTTGTTTGTGTATTCCTTAAGTTCTTTCTTCAGTGTTGTGTAGTTTTCTGAGTATAGGTCTTTTACCTTGGTTAGGTTTATTCCTAGGTACTTTATTTTTCTTGTTGCTATATCAAATGGGATTTTTTTTCCCTGATTTCTCTTTCTGATATTTCATTGTTGGTGTACAAAAATGCCTGTGATTTCTGAATATTGACTTGGTATACATGCTGATGTGTTGCTAAATTCACTTATTAGGTCAAGTAGTTTTTGGTGGAGTCTATAGGATTTTCTATGTACACTATCATGTCATCTACATCAATGACAGTTTTGCTTCCTCCTTTTCAATGTGGATGCCTTTTATTTCTTTTTCTTGTCTGATCTCTGTGGCTGGGACTTCCAATACTGTGTTGAACAGGACCGGTGAGAGTGGACATCCTTGTCTTGTTCCTGATCTTAATGGGAAAGATTTCAGTTTTTGCCCATTGAGTATGATGTTGGCTGTAGGTCTCCCATATATGGCCTTTATTATGTTGAGAAATTCTTCCTCTACTCCTACTCTGCTGAGTGTTTTTATCAGAAATGGGTGCTGAACCTTATCAAATGCTTTTTCCACATCTATTGATACAATCATGTGATTTTTGTCTTTCCTTTTGTTTATGTGATGTATTATGTTTATTGATTTGCGAATATTGTACCATCCTTGCATCCCTGGGATAAATACCACTTAGTCATGGTGTATGATCTTTTTAATGTATTGCTGGATGTGGTTTGCCAATATTTTGTTGAGGATTTTAGAGTCTATGTTCACCAGCGATATTGGCCTATAGTTTTCTTTCTTTGTTATGTCTTTATCTGATTTTGGAATTAAGATGATGCTGGCTTCATAAAAAGAGTTTGGAATCTTCCCTCTTCTTGGATTTTTTGGAATAGTATATGAAAGATAGGGATTAGCTCTTTCTTGAATGCTTTGTAAAATTCTCCTGTGAAACCATCTGATCCAGGGCTTTTGTGGGCCAGGAGTTTTTTGATTACTACTTCAATTTCACTAGCTGTTATTGGTCTGTTCAGGCTTTCTCCTTTTTCTTCATTCAGTTTTGGAAGGTTATATTTTTCTAGAATTTGTCCATTTCACCTAGGTTTTCAAACTTCTTGGCATATAATTATTCATACTAGTTCATTTACAATCCTTTGTATTTCTGTGGTATCAATTGTAATCTCTCCTGTTTCATTTCTGATTGTGTTTATTTGGGTCCTCTCTCTTTTTTTCTTGATGACTCTCTTAAAAGCTTGTCAATTTTGTTTATCTTTTCAAAGAATCAGCTCCTGGATTTATTGATCTTTTGAATTGTTCTTTTATTCTCTATGTTGTTTAATTCTGCTCTGACCTTGGTTATTTCCTTCCTTCTACTTGCTCTGGGCTTTGTTTTTGTTGTTCCTCTAGTTCTTGAAGATGTAGGGTTAGGTTGTTTATTTGAAATGTTTCTATCTTTTTTAGGTAGGCCTGTATCATTATGAACTTCCCTCTCAATACTGCTTTTGCTGTGCCCCATAAGTTTTGGACTGTTGTATGTTCATTTTCATTTGTTTCCAGAAACTCTTTGATTTTTTCCTTGATCTCATTATTAACCCATTCATTGTTTAAAAAGCATGCTATTTAATCTCCCAAATTTGAGTGTTTTAGAGTTTTTTCCTTGAGATTGGTTTCTAGTTTCAGGTCCTTGTAGTCCAAGAAAATGCTTGTTATGATTTAAATTTTCTTGATTTTATTGAGGCTTGTTCTGTGTCCTATCATGTGATCTCTCTCTGAAAATGTTCCATGTGCATTTGAAAGAAATGTATATTTTGCTTTTTTGGGATGAAAGGCTCTCTATATATCAGTTAACTCCATGATCTAGGGCATTGTTCAATGCCACAATATCCTTGTTGATATTTTGTTTGGAAGAGCTATCCATTGTTGACAGTGGGCTATTAAAATTCCCTAGTATAAGTATGTTGCTGTCTATATCTTTCTTAAAGTCCTCCAAGATTTTCCTTATATATTTGGGTGCTCCTATGTTGGGTGCATGTCTGCTTATAACATTTGTGTCTTTTTGATAGATTCTTCCCTTGAGTATTATGAAGTGTCCTTCAGGGTCTCTTTTTATGGCTTTTGCTTTGAAGTGTCTTTAGTCTGATATAAGTATTGCTACCCTGGCATTTTTTCCCCTCTCCATTTGCTTGGAATATTTTTTACAACCCTTCACTTTCAGTCTTTGTAGGTCTTTTGTTCTGAGGTGGGTCTCTTGTAGGCAGCATATGTGTGGCTCATTTTTTCTTAACCATTCAGCTACCCTATGTCTTTTGATTGGAACATTTAATCCATTTACATTTAAGGTTATTATTGATAGGTAGTTATTCATTGCCATTTTACTTCCTTCGTACCTGTGTTCCTCTCTCTCTTTTTTTTATTCTCCTTTTCTTAAAGCAGTTCCTTTAGCATATCTTGCAGAGCTGGATTGGTAGAGGTGTATTCTTTCAGCCTTATTTTGTCTGAGAAACTCCTTATTTTGCCTTCCATTTTAACTGAGAGCCCTGCTGGATAAAGTAGTCTTGGTTGCAGGCTTCTGGTTTTCATTACTTGGAATATTTCTTTCCATTCCCTTCTGGCTTGGAGCATTTCCATTGAGAAGTCAGCTGCTAGTCTGATCAGGGCTCCCTTGCATGTTACTTCCTATTTCTCCCTTGCTGCCTTAAGGATTCTCTCTTTGTCTTTGAGTTTTGCCATTTTAATTATGATATGTCTTGAAGTGGGCCTCTTTGGGTTCCTCTTGATTGGGACTCTGTGTTTCCTGGATTTGTGTGACTTTTTCTCTCATAAAATTAGGGAAGTTTTCCATCATTACTTTTTCAAACAGGTTTTCTATCCCTTGCTCCTCTTCTTCTGTTTCTGGTATCCTTATTGTATGGATATTATTTCATTTCATGTTGTCCTGCAGTTTCCTTAACCCCTCTTCATTCTTTTTGAGTCTTTTGTTTTTTTCTTGCACTTTCTTAGAGTTTTTTTCTACCTTGTCCCCCAGCTTGCTGATTTGATCCTCTGCTTCATCTAGCCTGCTTTTGATTACTTCTACTGTGTTCTTCAACTCACAAATTGTATTCTTCATTTCCTCTTGGCCCTTGTTGATAGTTTCTGTGTCCTTTTTCATCCTGATATAGTTTGCAGTAAGTTCCTCGTAGTTTCCCTGTAGTTCTTGGTAATTCACACTGAGCTCATTGAGCTTCCTTATAACCTTTGTTTTGAACTCAATATCTGATAGTTGACTTGCCTCTATTTCATTTAGCACTCTTTCTGAGGATTCCTCCTTTCCTTTCAGTTGGGGGTTGTTTCTTTGTCTTCCAATTATTTGTGATACTCTTCTTGTTTGCTTCTGCTTCTTAAATTGATCTGTTCTGACTCTCTGACTTTGTGGTTTGAACTTCTATCATAGGAGACCTGTAAGATTCAATGATGTAGTCTCCTTGATCTCCTGAACATGATGCTCTTGGGATGCCCCTTATGCCATTTATGTTGGTTCTCTGGATGTAATTGGGTTTTGATTGTTGTTGGGTTATTCTTTGGTGGGTCCTTCCCTCCAGCTGGTTGGCTGAGGGTCATTCTACTCACCACATCTTGTATCATGTTGTGCAGGTGCTTCCAGAACAAAACCATAAGGCCCAGGAAACAAACCCACATCTGCAATAATAACTTCCCCCTGCAATCCCACTATCAATAGCAAATGAACTAGTATTAATAAGGGTGTAAGGAAATTAAGACTATTATATGAAAGGAGAGAGATAAACTATAGTATAAAATCTAGTGACTTAATATGCACAAACTTGGTGGACAAGAAATGAATGTTAAAAAGCTAAGCAGGAAAGAAAATATTCCAAATTATGGAGAAGACCACAGTGAATTTTGTCTCGGTCATCTCTAATATTTACCACTGTTTTTTCTTTCTGGATCAGCCTCTGGTGATGTCACATGTTGACCCCATCTGACCTTAGGCAGCCTGTTCCAAAACTGCCAGGGATCTACTGTCTGTGGCTAACTCCTTCGGTTAGCCACAGACTAGAGTGACAATCTAGTCACTCTGCACTTAGCAGTCAGGTCTAAGCACCACAGAGCCAGGGCAGAGTCTCTCTTGGGATCAGGGCTACTGTTTCCCCTCAGCCTGCTGCTGCTTGGAGGGGATGGTCTGCCTGAGCAGGATCACTGCCGTGTGGGTGATGACTCACACAGGGATCACAGTGGCTACTCTCTCAGTTCTTGCCCTAAAGCCTCTGTCCCCAGATTCTCCTCAGGTGTCACTAGCCCACTCTGCCCCCATCTTTGCTGGAGACCAGGGTAAGTGGCTGCAAATGAAAATTTATGCATTGGCCCTTTAAGTGGCTCTTTGCATCTCTAGCAGAGAGCAACCTTGCTGCTTTTTGTCACCAGTTGTAATCTGTGTACTTTTGGGGATCTGGTGTTCGAGGCTGGGGATCCCATTTTAGGGTTTAGATCCCACACTTCCCAAGAGGATCCAACCAGTTGCTTAAATATCCCTCTGGCCCTGCCACCTGTGGGCACCCAGCCAGCCCTCTTGTGTCTCTACCACACACCTTATCAGTCAGGTTGTGCTGAAGCTGATTCCTCTGTCTGTCTGAGTTTGTAAGGCTTCTCTCTCGTTATTGTTCAGTTTTTTGTTCTGGGTAATTTCTCCACAATTTAGTTGTAATTCCAGATTTGTCCTGGGAGGAGGTTAGTGTGGCTTCCGTTCACTCCTCTGCCATCTTGCACCTCCTCAGGGTTCACTTCTTGAATGGCCCACTCACATGGCTGACAGGTTGACATTGCCTATTGTCTGGGAGCTCAGCTGGGACTCTTGTTCTAGATCCTCTCTATGTGGACCTCTCCATGGGACTGTTTGGATTTCCTTGTAGCATGGGTTCCAAGAGTAAGTATTCTAAGGGACAGGAGGTAGAAGCTGCCAGTCTCAGATTCAAGGGGAGTAGGTACAGATCCCTGACTTCTCTGTGGAATCATACATAAAATAAAATCAAGGCTCACCCTGGCCAGATAGCTCAGTTGGTTGGAGTGTCATCCCATGGACCAAAAGTTTGCAGGTTCAAGCCCTGTTCAGGGTACATACCTAGCTTGCTGTTTCTATCCCCAGTCAGGGGGCATATGGGAGGCAACTGATTGATGTTTCTCTTTCTCTCCCCGCCTTTCCCTCTAAAATCAATAAACATATCCTTCAGTGAGGATTTAAAAAAAAATCAAGGCTCTCCATGAGCCAACCACTGCCTCCCACTATGCTACCATCTCTGCACAACCCCCTTTATTCACTTTGCTCCAGTCACACTGGCCTTGCTGCCCCTCGAACATGCTGAACAGGTTGCATCTTGGCCTTTGTCCTGGCTCTTCCTCAAGCCTAATCCCTCTGGTGTCCTCCTGTCAGCTCCTTCTCATCACTCAACTCTCAGCTCTGTTGTCATCTCCTGAAAGCCTTCTTCCACCTTCTTAACTAACTCAGTCCCCTGCCACTGTTGGTCTTTCTCAAACATATTACCTTATTTTTCCTTCTTAGCACTTACCAATATTGAAGTTCTCTTGTTTCGTATTATGTAATTTATTTATTTACTTACTTACCTACTTACTTATTGTCAGCTTTCCCTTCCCTCCATAGAGTGTAGATAGAGGACTTCAAGGCAGAAATCCTGTCTCACATTTGGCTATATCCCTATTACCCAAAAGAAGCTGGTTTAAAGTAACACTTGATAAAAATGTGTTGGGACAATGACTGTTTCCCTGACTATATTGTAAGCCACTTATGGGCAGGGGCTACCAAGTCTGGTACAGTCTTGAAACACCATGGGTGCTTAGTAAGTGACTGTTGAGTGAATAGGGTTTTCATGTTCTTGAACCAGAAATGGGAACTACAGGGATTCATATCAATATACCGTTACAGATTAAATTACCACTTACAGAGTCTCTCCGCCAGTAGTTAAGACACGGCTCATAACTGCATGCCCTCTCTCCACCTCCCATCTCTCCCTTCTTATCTTTTTCTCTCTGTGTCTCTCAATCTCAAATGTCTCTGAGGCTGCCTGAGGATGTGGGCCTAACCTAGAGCCTCAGTACAGTGCAGGGGTGGCCCACAGGGTTTTAATAGTGCCCCATGGCTGGGATCTCATAGGCTCTGGGTATCTCTACTGGTCCTGAGATCTTCCCAAGTGTTTGGATTTGCTCCAGGATGGTGCCAAGATGAGCTTGAGACCTAGATCTCTGAGCAAGGCCAGAAATGGGGCCCTTAAATTTCACAAGGTGAGAGTTTCAGTGCTTAGCAATGAGTGGCTTAGCCCAACCAACATTACTGAGTAAGTAAGTGAATACTAGGGACAACCATGGCCCCACTCTGGTCAGATTCTCTATCCTGCGGTTAAACAAGGAAGGCACAGGCCTGGTATGAGTCCCTGGCCAATGGCTGCTCCATGTCTGCCTGGGACTTGCAATGACATGGCCCTTCCCCACCTGTGTCTCCTCCTTTCCACCCTTAGCCACAAACACCCATCTTTCTCCTCTCTATACTGCCCCTTGGGCTGGGAAACCATGAGCTCTGCTGCTGGAAACCTTTGGAAAAGAAAAACACCCATGCACACCTGTCCATTCAGGAAAAAGGGAAGAAATGGGCCAGAAGATCACTCTGGGCTTTTGCTCCAAGAAAAGAACAGCTTCTTTCTCCTTAGAAATATCTGCTCACTAAGGCATAAAGCAGAAGGAGCTTGGCAATTCCATTTTAAATAAAACCCTTCTCAATTATCATATTTCAAATTGGAATAACATCCCTTGCCCCCTCCCCCACCCCCGCTGTGGCCCCTGCCCCATTGCACTTTGTTTTGTGTGAAGACGCAGTGGGGAAATGTGAATTCCACTGATTAGAAGAAACCCGTGATGGGCCTGCCACCAGCTAGCTGTGAAAAGACACATCCAATTAAAACAGACATTTTCAAAGACCCCAGTTGGGCACTGTATCTCCTCAGCATTTTCTCCAACATGTCAGTGTTAACCTGCGGCAGTTCTTTCTCTCTTTTTTTTCCTCTCCCTTAATATAAAATTTAGGTCAGTGACTGCATAATCCACAAAAACAATGCTGGCTGCCTCCTCTCCCTCCTACCTCTGGAGTTGTATGTTTGGAAATACATAATTGGTCCCAAATGTTTCCCCCAGTTGACTTCAGTGTTTTGGGTGAGAAGTCAGCCCCAGGAATGCTGGCCTGCTAGCTGGTGGGCTCTGTGCACACAGGACATGTGACAATAAAAGCCTGGAAAATTGGTTTTGTGATTCAGTAATGAAACCAAGCCACGGTCCCGTGAGCTGTCTCTCCATGAGATTAAATCCTATCCCCTACCCTGAAAATCAATAATGTGGCCTCAGGGGAACCACCAGCCCTCTCTGAGCCTGTCTTTCATCCATAAAAGGAGGTGAGCTGGCCGGATGTCTACACTGCCCTGTGTTGCTTTCTTGCCCATACATCCCGGCTCCCACAGACCCTTTTGGAGGCAGATGCTCTCTCCAGGGGCACAGGCCCCTCCCACTCATTAGCTGAGTGTGAATCGGTGTCCACTTGTTCCTTTGATGCCTCCGTGAGAATCTCCAGATGCCAGAGAGATGGAGAGATGGGTGTCTGCAAAGTGGAGGCCCCCTCAGCCAAAGGAGGTGAGGGAACTGGCTTTCTTCCCACGCTAGCTGGGCCAAGCAAGCACTGGCCATAGAGACAGCACTATTTTCTTAAATAAGAAAGTAAATTCTGTGCTTGGAGAAGTGAGAGATAGAGCAGGCTAGCTGGAGCACGTGCAGGGGAAGGGAAATGTCTTCTCACACTCTTTGGCCAGCCTGTTCTGCACAAGACCTTTGGCATTTGCCAGGTGAGCTTGAAAAACCCTTTTCATTTTACATTTTCCATGGGAGAAAAATAGGAGAGACAGACGTAGGAACAGCCGCCCTGGTTTTGTCTGACAGGCCATCTGATCCAGTACTGCAGCCTCAAGAAAGCACAAGAACACACAGGGGGGTGGTCTATGGTCATTCATCCTCCGAGGGGTAAAACTCAGCTACAGGAACATATCACTGAAAAGATCTTAGGTGTGAGTTAGTCCATTATCTCCAATAGGCAGATGAGAAAACTGAGGCCCAGAAAGGGGAGGTGACTTGCCACATTCACACATAGTTGCTGGCAGAGTTCGTGGACCAGGCATTCCTGACCACCAGGCTAAGTTAATCTCTATTATCTTACAGCTTTCATCCTCTCCTAGTTTCCTTCTTCTTTGTTTGAAAATTAATAAAACTCAATTCAACAAGTGGAACACCTGCCTTGTTCTGGGCATTGTATAGTGTACCAGGGGTAGGGAAGTAACTAAGCCACAGGCCTGACCTCAAGAAGTTCACTGTGTACTAGCGGGCAAATTTCTGCAGGGAAAGAAGTTCAGGTCAGCATGATAAAGCCTCGCCTGAGCTCCCAGAGCATCTATACCTCCTTCAGTAATGGCACTGTCTACCTCGAATTATAAGTGACATGCATGTATCCCCAATGTCCAAGGCAGTGTCTAATACATGGTGGGTGCTTAGTAGATATTTGCTAAAACAAATGGGTAAATGCTTTACTTAAACATAATGCCTTGGCAAGTTATTTAACATTCTTATACCTCAGTTTTCTGATGCATAAAATAGGGATAAGTATTTTATTTTCCAACTCCAGTGAACTGGCTTTATTAAGATAATTCTCTTGCTAAGAACAAGTATAAAAACAGAAATATGCATATATATACTTAATATATAATAAAAATATCAATTCGAGAGTGTATATGTGTATATATTTACATATATATTATTCTTTAAAGATATTGTCAGGAACAAGAAAGTGAGGACTTGAATGGCCCAAATCCTAAAGAAAAGTAAAAAGAGTCATCAGCCCAATACTTGGAGCCAATTTCCCCCTTAAGGTATTTGCTTTTTTTTCTGAGGAGCAGCTAAGGAGCAGCAAATGGTGGTTAAGGGGCTAAGCAGAGCAGAGCTAAGTAGTCACTCAGGTTTCTGGGGAAGTAGAAAATTGGAAAAGGGCCCACCAGGGCCCAGGGAGGAACCCTGATAAACACATGGGAAGGCAACACCCTAGGAGCAAATAGGGATTGGAAACAGCAGGCATTGTGGACTGAGACACACTTCAAATCAGCTTAGTCTCAGCATCCGTTACCCTGATCTGGTCTCCTAAGTGCCTTCAGAGTCGGAAGTCCTCTCTGGAGAAAGATAATGTCATCTAAAATCTTGAAATATCTGTACCATTTTCCATTGAGAATTACTTGCATTTAATCTCAAATCATCAGACATACCTTCTCCCTTCTCCACTACAATACTATTTTAGAATATGGGACTCCAGGAATCAAGAACTAAAAGGATCAAAACCAAGAGAAAAACCGACAAGAGAAATGGACTGATAGGGGTTCCAGGCACAGACTTTGATATATAAAGCAGGTGCAACGGCACTCTGTACTGAAGGAGCTGGCACGTGTTTAATGCTCACAATAATGCCTGCTGCACAGTAAGCTTAATTTAAATGCTTGTTAAATATAAGAAATATTTTGGAGTTATGAGTTATCACTGATGGGGGGAATATCCATCATTCTGTGACTCCTATGAATACCAATAAGGTGAAGACTCAAACTTCAAGATGCTCACAGTTGGACAAAGATAGAAACTTCTCAGTATAGGAGGACCATTTACGGTTGTTCTAAAGACAAGAGGGAGAGAAAAAAATCAAAATATATTTGGCTAATGGATCTAAGTAAACAGAATAGAAAGGTAAATAATACAGCAGGCAGTGTGGCCAGGGGAGAGACAGCTGGAGTCTGACACGTCCCTAAAGCCTTTGGGCATTGGTGGGGACCGCCTCCCATTCCTGAGGCAGCTGTGACAGTTAGTAGCACCCCCACTTTTTACAACAGAAAACAGAGGCCCCGAGAGGTTATGGGATTTGCCCTGCATCAAAGCAGAGTTGCTACTGGAATCAGGACAGACGGTCTCCTGAATGCCATCCTTCTCCCTTCTCCATTACGGTACTATTTCAGAATATGGGACTCCAGGCAAGGCAAAGGCAGGACTCATAGAGCAAGAATCTCTCTAATTGTTTCCTTCTTTATCCTCCTCAACTTCTAAAAGGCTGGGGACCCAGACTGCTTCCCAGCAGAGGGTCTATAGATGGCAGCAGGCCTGCCTGAGCCTCTTTCTGAGCAGGAACCCCTCCAAATCAGGACACACGACTGTTCCAAAAGGCTAGGTGTCAGAGCCATTAACCCTCTGCACGCAATTTGCTCCAGTTTCAAAGAATGTTGCCACGGTCACTTGACTGTGGGAACACAGACCTGGGCCTGGAACTTTCCCCGCTAGCCTGCTGGTTGGAGGAATGGCCAGACCATGGCTGCAGACTGAAGGTTCCTGAGGCTGGAGGCTCCCTTCGCTCCCAGCCCTTACCTGTCGCTGTCTCAACTTGCTCTTGGCTTCTTGACTTGAAAAATAAAAAAGGCTGGGCCCAGAGAGCTGTGCTCCAAGGGAAGATAGGACAGCTTACCACTGTGCCCAGGTCCACCTGGCCAGGGTAAGAAAACATGCCCCAGAATGGCATTTGTGGAAAGTTAAGCCTACTTTGAGTAGAGGACTGTTGTATCTATGAGATGATCTCCCTGCAGGGGCATTGTCAACCCCTTTCAGGCAGTGAAGCGGCAAGCAGAGAGCTGAGCTGGAGGGAGCCCTCCTGAGATGTCAGGTGGGGGTGGCTCTGGGTGGGCGGATGGAAAGGACGAGTCACCCTGCCTCTATTTATGAGAGGACAGTAATATGAGACAGAGGAACATGAGAAATGCCATATGAGGTCACACACATGATGCACTGATTCCAGACACTCTCCCTGACATTTGTCCCTAGGGATTCGCTGACCGTGGAGCCATCTCACGAATGAGTGGTGCTCTCCCACAGAGCCTGGATGGATGTGTGGGAGGCCGGGAGGGCAATTCCAGCTTTGAAGTCCAGCCTCACTGCTTACTTGCTGTGTGACACTAACCTTAACATCTCCGAGTTCCAACTTCCATCCTGTAAAACAAGTATTATGGAACTTGCCCTACCGAACTCATGGAATTTTTCTGAGGGGCACAAAACCCTTGAACTTGGGTGAAAGCATTTGGTAAACTGCAAAGCCGCGGTTCGGTCCGTAGACCAGCTCCCTTGCTACAGACCATTTGTTACTAATTCCACAGAGGAGCTTGTGTCAGAACGTAAACCAGTGGTCACTAAACACACAGTTTAGTC